>NC_135233.1:902236174-903530674 GCF_051348905.1 Ranitomeya variabilis
CCGCACCCAGCACAGCCACCCACAGCCGCCGCACCCACCACAGCCACCGCACCCAGCACAGCCACGCACAGCCGCCGCACCCAGCACAGCCACCTACAGCCACGTACAGCCGCTGCACCCAGCACAGCCGCCCATAGCCACGCACAGGCACCTACAGCCACGCACAGCCACCGCACCCAGC
This sequence comes from Ranitomeya variabilis, assembly GCF_051348905.1. Lineage (NCBI taxonomy): Eukaryota > Metazoa > Chordata > Amphibia > Anura > Dendrobatidae > Ranitomeya > Ranitomeya variabilis. The sequence goes on from NC_135233.1 coordinate 902,236,356, forward strand.
ACAGCCGCCGCACCCAGCACAGCCACGCACAGCCGCCGCACCCAGCACAGCCGCCGCACCCAGCACAGCCGCTGCACCCAGCACAGCCACGCACAGCCGCCCACAGCCACGCACAGCTGGCCACAGCCACGCACAGCCGCCGCACCCAGCACAGCCGCCGCACCCAGCACAGCCGCCGCACCCAGCACAGCCACGCACAGCCGCCCACAGCCACCGCACCCAGCACAGCCGCCGCACTCAGCACAGCCGTCCACAGCCGCCACACCCAGCACAGCCATGCACAGCCACCCACAGCCACGCACAGCCGCCGCACCCAGCACAACCGCCGCGCCCAGCACAACCGCTGCACCCAGCACAGCCACGCACAGCCGCCCACAGCCACGCACAGCCGCCCACAGCCACGCACAGCCGCCGCACCCAGCACAGCCGTCCACAGCCGCCGCACCCAGCACAGCCACGCACAGCCGCCTACAGCCACACACAGCCGCCTACAGCCACGCACAGCCGCCGCACCCAGCACAGCCGCCGCACCCAGCACAGCCACGCACAGCCGCCTACAGCCACGCACAGCCGCTGCACCCAACACAGCCACCGCACCCAGCACAGCCGTCCACAGCCGCCGCACCCAGCACAGCCACGCACAGCCGCCGCACCAACCACAGCCACCGCACCCAGCACAGCGACGCACAGCCGCCGCACCCAGCACAGCCGCCGCACCCAGCACAGCCGCCCACAGCCACCCACAGCCACGCACAGCCGCTGCACCTAGCACAGCCACAGCACCCAGCACAGCCGTCCACAGCCGCCGCACCCAGCACAGCCACGCACAGCCGCGCCACATACAGCCGCCCGCACTCAGCACAGCCGCCGCATTCAGCACAGCCACCGCACCCAGCACAGCCGCCCACAGCCACGCACAGCCGCCTACAGCCACGCACAGCCGCCGCACCCAGCACAGCCACCGCACCCAGCACAGCCGCCGCACCCAGCACAGCCACGCACAGCCGCCGCACCCAGCACAGCCGCCGCACCCAGCACAGCCACCGCACCCAGCACAGCCGTCCACAGCCACCGCACCCAGCACAGCCACGCACAGCCGCCCACAGCCACGCACAGCTGCCTAGAGCCACGCACAGCCGCTGCACCCAGCACAGCCACCCACAGCCGCCGCACCCAGCACAGTCGCCACACCCAGCACAGCCGCGCACAGCCGCCGCACCCAGCACAGCCGCCGCCCACAGCCACACACAGCCGCTGCACCCAGCACAGCCACCGCACCCAGCACAGCCACCCACAGCCGCCCGCACCCAGCAGCGCCACGCACAGCCGCCCGCACTCAGCACAGCCGCCCACACTCAGCACAGCCGCCCGCACTCAGCACAGCCGCCCGCACTCAGCACAGCCGCCCGCACTCAGCACAGCCGCCCGCACTCCGCACAGCCGCCCGCACTCCGCACAGCCGCCCGCAATGATGGGGGCGCAGGATGGAGCAGCACGTGATAGGATGGGGGCGCAGGATGGGAGCACATGACAGGATGGGGATGCAGGATGGAGCAGCACATGACACGGTGGAGCAGCACATGACAGGATGGAGCGCAGGATGGAGCAGCACATGGCACGGTGGAGCAGCACATGACAGGATGGGGATGCAGGATGGAGCAGCACATGACACGGTGGAGCAGCACATGACAGGATGGGGGCGCAGGATGGAGCAGCACATGACAGGATGGGAGAGCAAGATGGGAGCAGCACATACCAGGATGGAGACCATATACCAATATAAATGCTCGCCACCCGGGCGTAGAACGGGTTCAATAGCTAGTATATATATATATATATATATATATATATATATATATATATATATACATACAGTACAGACCAAAAGTTTGGACACACCTTCTCATTTAAAGATTTTTCTGTATTTTCATGAGTATGAAAATTGTACATTCAAACTGAAGGCATCAAAACTATGAATTAACACATGTGGAATTATATACAACAAAAAAGTGTGAAACAACTGAAATTCTGTCTTATATTCTAGGTTCTTCAAAGTAGCCACCTTTTGCTTTGATGACTGCTTTTCACACTCTTGGCATTCTCTTGATGAGCTTCAAGAGGTAGTCACCGGGAATGGTTTTCACTTCACAGGTGTGCCCTGTCAGGTTTAATAAGTGGGATTTCTTGCCTTATAAATGGGGTTGGGAGCATCAGTTGTGTTGTGCAAAAGTCTGGTGGATGCACAGCTGATAGTCCTACTGAATAGACTGCTAGAACTTATATTATGGCAAGAAAAAAGCAGCTAAGTAAAGAAAAACGAGTGGCCATCATTACTTTAAGAAATGAAGGTCAGTCAGTCCGAAAAATTGGGAAAACTTTGAAAGTGTCCCCAAGTGCAGGGCAAAAACAATCAAGTGCTACAAAGAAACTGGCTCACATGAGGACTGCCCCAGGAAAGAAAGACCAAGAGTCACCTCTGCTTCTGAGGATAAGTTTATCCGAGTCACCAGCCTCAGAAATCGCTGGTTAACAGCAGCTCAGATTAGAGACCAGGTCAATGCCACACAGAGTTCTAGCAGCAGACACATCTCTACAACAACTGTTAAGAGGAGACTTTGTGCAGCAGGCCTTCATGGTAAAATAGCTGCTATTAAACCACTGCTAAGGACAGGCAACAAGCAGAAGAGACTTGTTTGGGCTGAAGAACACAAGGAATGGACATTAGACCAGTGGAAATCTGCTTTCGTCTGATGAGTCCACATTGAGATCTTTGGTTCCAACCACCTTGTCTTTGTGCGACGCAGAAAAGGTGAACGGATGGACTCTACATGCCTGGTTCCTACCGTGAAGCATGGAGGAGGAGGTGTGATGGTGTGGGGGAGCTTTGCGGGTGACACTGTTGGGGATTTATTCAATATTGAGTGTGCAAAGCAGTCATCAAAGCAAAAGGTGGCTACTTTGAAGAACCTAGAATATAAGACATAATTTCAGTTGTTTCACACTTTTTTGTTAAGTATATAATTCCACATCTGTTAATTCATAGTTTTGATGCCTTCAGTGTGAATGTACAATTTTCATAGTCATGAAAACACAGAAAAATCTTTAAAAGAGAAGGCGTGTCCAAACTTTTGGTCTGTACTGTATATATATAAAATGTAAAAGTTAAGAAGCAGTGCTACATTTGTTACTAGACAAATAAGAGCTATTGAAAGATTATTATATGAGAGGGCACATTAGCTTTATTTATTTTCTGAAAAAAGAGAGTGGACAGCACCTCCAATAGTCATACAGTGATCTAATGCTGGTAGGCAAACATATAAATAACTGAACATGAGGTTCTTAGTTTATCATTCTGATTAGACCGTATGAAGCCCATTGCCATGTCACAGCAAACATTTATTTATTTGACAGTGTGTAACAGTGGCAGGAGCTGATGGATTTCTCCCTCGCACTTAAGAGTTAAATGTACTTTTATACATTTGTATGTGAAAAAGGTATTATATCCCCTGGGTCTGCAGTTAGCTGATACAGAGTTAAATAAAATGGCAAACAAAGTTGCAAGGGGGGACTAAGTGTTAGTGACAAAGGCAGAAAGCGACAAGTTAGTCAATGTGAGGGCAGCAGTGAGTACGCAGCAGGACTTTTGGCTGCTAGGGACACATGAGCCTACTATATTCGGGGCAGTGGATTGCCGCAAATATGCTTTCATGTGATTCCGTCTAATGGCCAAGGGCAACATCCAGATGTATGTTGGGGGCAAGGTGCACACTCAGCTTGTGAAGCTACAGGAAAAGATTGACTCAGATCCCCAAGAGCTAGCAAAGCCAGAGAAAAAGATATGCCACCCATCCCAAGAATCGGGGCTAAAGTTGTATCTGGTAGCTGTGGAAAGATGACAACCCATTGGGCCTTATCCTTTGTAACTGCCTTTAAATACTGTACAGACTGCCATTCACAAAGTTAACCCCTTCCTGACATCTGACGTACTATCCCGTCGAGGTGGGGTGGGCCCGTATGACCGCCGACGGGATAGTACGTCATACGCGATCAGCGGCGCTCACGGGGGGAGCGCCGCCGATCGCGGCCGGGTGTCAGCTGATTATCACAGCTGACATCCGGCACTATGTGCCAGGAGCGGTCACGGACCGCCCCCGGCACATTAACCCCCGGCACACCGCGATCAAACATGATCGCGATGTGCCGGCGGTGCAGGGAAGCATCGCGCAGGGAGGGGGCTCCCTGCGGGCTTCCCTGAGCCCCCCGCAGCAACGCGATGTGATCGCGTTGCTGCGAGGGTCTTACCTCCCTCCCTGCAGCTCCCAGACCCGGATCCAAGATGGCCGCGGATCCGGGTCCTGCAGGGAGGGAGGTGGCTTCACAGAAGCCTGCTCAGAGCAGGCACTGTGAAGCAGCCTGCACTTTCCTCAGATCGGTGATCTGTCAGAGTGCTATGCAAACTGGCAGATCACCGATCTGTATTGTCCCCCCCTGGGGCAAAGTAAAAAAGTTAAAAAAAAATTTTTCCAAATGTGTAAAAAAAAAAAAAAAAATATTCCAAAATAATGAAAAAAAAAATAAAATATTATTCCCATAAATACATTTCTTTATCTAAATAAAATAAAAAAAACAATAAAAGTACACATATTTAGTATCGCCGCGTCCGTAACGACCCAACCTATAAAACTGCCCCACTAGTTAACCCCTTCAGTAAACACCGTAAGAAAAAAAAAAAAAAAACGAGGCAAAAAACAACGCTTTATTACCATACCGCCGAACAAAAAGTGGAATAACACGCGATCAAAAAGACGGATATAAATAACCATGGTACCGCTGAAAACGTCATCTTGTCCCGCAAAAAACGAGCCGCCATACAGCATCATCAGCAAAAAAATAAAAAAGTTATAGTCCTGAGAATAAAGCGATACCAAAATAATTATTTTTTCTATAAAATAGTTTTTATCGTATAAAAGCGCCAAAACATAAAAAAATTATATAAATGAGATATCGCTGTAATCGTACTGACCCGACGAATAAAACTGCTTTATCAATTTTACCAAACGCGGAACGGTATAAACGCCTCTCCCAAAAGAAATTCATGAATAGCTGGTTTTTGGTCCTTCTGCCTCACAAAAATCGGAATAAAAAGTGATCAAAAATGGTCACGTGTCCGAAAATGTTACCAATAAAAACGTCAACTCGTCCCACAAAAAACAAGACCTCACATGACTCTGTGGACCAAAATGTGGAAAAATTATAGGTCTCAAAATGTGGAGACGCAAAAACTTTTTTGCTATAAAAAGCGTCTTTTAGGCTGGTTTCACACTTGCGTTTTTATCTGCATGCGTTTTTTAAAAAAACGCATGTGTGAAAAAACGCATGTAAACGTGGTAAAACGCATGCGTTTTTAGACGCATGCGTTTTTATAGAAAAACACAAGAAAACAAACAAAAAAAAAAAACCCTACCCCTAACCCTACCCCTAACCTGAAATACGTGGCACTAAAATATACGTTTATATACGTATATAAGTGCCACGATATTTCAGTGGCCACGTATATAAGTGCCACGTATATAAGTGCCACGTATATAAGTGCCACGTATATAAGTGCCACGTACTTAAGTGCCACGTACTTAAGTGCCACGTACTTAAGTGCCACGTACTTAAGTGCCACGTATTTACGTGCCACGTATTTACGTGCCACGTATTTAAGTGCCACGTACTTAAGTGCCACGTATTTACGTGCCACGATATTTCAGTGCCACGTATAACCACATAGTTATAGTATTTATAGTACGTGGCACTGAAATACGTGGCACTGAAATATCGTGGCACTGAAACACGTGGCACTGAAACACGTGGCACTGAAACACGTGGCACTTAAATATGTGGCACTTAAATATGTGGCACTTAAATACGTGGCACTTAAATACGTGGCACTTATGACTGTCAGAAAATGTTCATTAAACGGTTAGAGGTGAGGTTAGGGGTAGGGTTAGGGTTACCGTTGGGATTAGGGTTAGGGGTGTGTTTGGGTTAGGGTTTCAGGTAGAATTGGGGAGTTTCCACTGTTCAGGCACATCAGGGGCTCTCCAAACGCGACATGGCGTCCGATCTCAATTCCAGCCAATTCTGCGTTGAAAAAGTAAAACAGTGCTTCTTCCCTTCCGAGCTCTCCCGTGCGTCCAAAAAGGGGTTTATCCCAACATATGGGTTATCAGCGTACTCGGGACAAATTGAACAACAACTTCTGGGGTCCAAGTTCTCTTGTTATCCTTGGGAAAATAAAAATTTGGGGGGCTAAAAATCATTTTTGTGGGAAAAAAATATGTTTTATTTTCACGGCTCTGCGTTGTAAACTGTAGTGAAACACTTGGGGGTTCAAAGTTCTCACAACACATCTAGATAAGTTCCTTGGGAGGTCTAGTTTCCAATATGGGGTCACTTGTGGGGGGTTTGTACTGTTTGGGTACATCAGGGGCTCTGCAAATGCAACGTGACGCCTGCAGACCAATCCATTTAAGTCTGCATTCCAAATGGCGCTCCTTCCCTTCCGAGCTCTGTCATGTGCCCAAACAGTGGTTACCCCCCACATAGGGGGTATCAGCGTACTCAGGACAAATTGGAAAACAACTTTTAGGGTCCAATTTATTCTGTTACCCTTGTAAAAATACAAAGCTGGGGGCTAAAAAATCATTTTTGTGAAAAAAAAAAAGAATTTTTATTTTCACGGCTTTGCGTTACAAACTGTAGTGAAACACTTGGGGGTTCAAAGTTCTCACAACACATCTAGATAAGTTCCTTGGGAGGTCTAGTTTCCAATATGGGGTCACTTGTGGGGGGTTTGTACTGTTTGGGTACATCAGGGGCTCTGCAAATGCAACGTGACGCCTGCAGACCAATCCATTTAAGTCTGCATTCCAAATGGCGCTCCTTCCCTTCCGAGCTCTGTCATGTGCCCAAACAGTGGTTACCCCCCACATAGGGGGTATCAGCGTACTCAGGACAAATTGGACAACAACTTGTAGGGTCCAATTTATTCTGTTACCCTTGTAAAAATACAAAGCTGGGGGCTAAAAAATCATTTTTGTGAAAAAAAAAAGAATTTTTATTTTCACGGCTTTGCGTTACAAACTGTAGTGAAACACTTGGGGGTTCAAAGTTCTCACAACACATCTAGATAAGTTCCTTGGGAGGTCTAGTTTCCAATATGGGGTCACTTGTGGGGGGTTTGTACTGTTTGGGTACATCAGGGGCTCTGCAAATGCAACGTGACGCCTGCAGACCAATCCATTTAAGTCTGCATTCCAAATGGCGCTCCTTCCCTTCCGAGCTCTGTCATGTGCCCAAACAGTGGTTACCCCCCACATAGGGGGTATCAGCGTACTCAGGACAAATTGGACAACAACTTGTAGGGTCCAATTTATTCTGTTACCCTTGTAAAAATACAAAGCTGGGGGCTAAAAAATCATTTTTGTGAAAAAAAAAAGAATTTTTATTTTCACGGCTTTGCGTTACAAACTGTAGTGAAACACTTGGGGGTTCAAAGTTCTCACAACACATCTAGATAAGTTCCTTGGGAGGTCTAGTTTCCAATATGGGGTCACTTGTGGGGGGTTTGTACTGTTTGGGTACATCAGGGGCTCTGCAAATGCAACGTGACGCCTGCAGACCAATCCATTTAAGTCTGCATTCCAAATGGCGCTCCTTCCCTTCCGAGCTCTGTCATGCGCCCAAACAGTGGTTACCCTCCATATATGGGGTATCAGCGTACTCAGGACAAATTGGACAACAACTTTTGGGGTCCAGTTTATTCTGTTACTCTTGTAAAAATACAAAAGCTGGGGGCTAAAAAATCATTTTTGTGAAAAAAAAAAAAGAATTTTTATTTTCACGGCTCTGCGTTATAATCTGTAGTGAAACACTTGGGGGTGCAAAGCTCTCAAAACACATCTAGATAAGTTCCTTAGGGGGTCTAATTTCCAAAATGGTGTCATTTGTGGGGGGTTTCAATGTTTAGGCACATCAGGGGCTCTCCAAACGCAACATGGCGTCCCATCTCAATTCCAGTCAATTTTGCATTGAAAAGTCAAATGGCGCTCCTTCCCTTCCAAGCTCTGCCATGCGCCCAAACAGTGGTTTACCCCAACATATGGGGTATCTGCGTACTCAGGGCAAATTGCACAACGTTTTTTGGGGACCAATTTCTTCTCTTACCCTTGGGAAAATAAAAAATTGGGGGCGAAAAGATCATTTTTGTGAAAAAATATGATTTTTTATTTTTACGGCTCTGCATTATAAACTTCTGTGAAGCACTTGGTGGGTCAAAGTGCTCACCACACATCTAGATAAGTTCCTTAGGGGGTCTACTTTCCAAAATGGTGTCACATGTAGGAGGTTTCAATGTTTAGGCACATCAGGGGCTCTCCAAACGCAACATGGCGTCCCATCTCAATTCCAGTCAATTTTGCATTGAAAAGTCAAATGGCGCTCCTTCACTTCCGAGCTCTGCCATGCGCCCAAACAGTGGTTTACCCCAACATATGGGGTATCTGCGTACTCAGGACAAATTGCACAACATTTTTTGGGGACCAATTTCTTCTCTTACCCTTGGGAAAATAAAAAATTGGGGGCGAAAAGATCATTTTTGTGAAAAAATATGATTTTTTATTTTTACGGCTCTGCATTATAAACTTCTGTGAAGCACTTGGTGGGTCAAAGTGCTCACCACACATCTAGATAAGTTCCTTAGGGGGTCTACTTTCCAAAATGGTGTCACTTGTAGGGGGTTTCAATGTTTAGGCACATCAGGGGCTCTCCAAACGCAACATGGCGTCCCATCTCAATTCCAGTCAATTTTGCATTGAAAAGTCAAATGGCGCTCCTTCCCTTCCAAGCTCTGCCATGCGCCCAAACAGTGGTTTACCCCAACATATGGGGTATCTGCGTACTCAGGACAAATTGCACAACATTTTTTGGGGACCAATTTCTTCTCTTACCATTGGGAAAATAAAAAATTGGGGGCGAAAAGATCATTTTTGTGAAAAAATATGATTTTTTATTTTTACGGCTCTGCATTATAAACTTCTGTGAAGCACTTGGTGGGTCAAAGTGCTCACCACACATCTAGATAAGTTCCTTAGGGGGTCTACTTTCCAAAATGGTGTCACTTGTAGGGGGTTTCAATGTTTAGGCACATCAGGGGCTCTCCAAACGCAACATGGCGTCCCATCTCAATTCCAGTCAATTTTGCATTGAAAAGTCAAATGGCGCTCCTTCCCTTCCAAGCTCTGCCATGCGCCCAAACAATGGTTTACACCCACATATGGGGTATCAGCGTACTCAGGACAAATTGTACAACAACTTTTGCAGTCTATTTTCTCCTGTTACCCTTGGTAAAATAAAACAAATTGGAGCTGAAATAAATTTTGTGTGAAAAAAAATTAAATGTTCATTTTTATTTAAACATTCCAAAAATTCCTGTGAAACACCTGAAGGGTTAATAAACTTCTTGAGTGTGGTTTTGAGCACCTTGAGGGGTGCAGTTTTTAGAATGGTGTCACACTTGGGTATTTTCTATCATACAGACCCCTCAAAATGACTTCAAATGAGATGTGGTCCCTAAAAAAAAATGGTGTTGTAAAAATGAGAAATTTCTGGTCAACTTTTAACCCTTATAACTCCCTAACAAAAAAAAATTTTGGTTCCAAAATTGTGCTGATGTAAAGTAGACATGTGGGAAATGTTACTTATTAAGTATTTTGCGTGACATATGTCTGTGATTTAAGGGCATAAAAATTCAAAGTTGGAAAATTGCAAAATTTTCAAAATTTTCGCCAAATTTCCGTTTTTTTCACAAATAAACGCAAGTTATATCGAAGAAATTTTACCACTATCATGAAGTACAATATGTCACAAGAAAACAATGTCAGAATCGCCAAGATCCGTTGAAGCGTTCCAGAGTTATAACCTCCTAAAGGGACAGTGGTCAGAATTGTAAAAATTGGCCCGGTCATTAACGTGCAAACCACCCTTGGGGGTGAAGGGGTTAAAGTTTAGATTTTATAAGCCTCGTCTCCCCTGGATTGATTGCTGACCTGGTTCAGAAGAAGGATTTATGGAGCTAGAAGGGGCTTGCTGGCCAGAAGTAAGTGAGAAGCACCACATAAACAGCAGGATACAAGATTGAGACACACCTTGTCTGCAGGAAGCTCACCCACGACTACCTTGCTTGGGCATCTTACATTTGGCACAGTCAGCAGGATGTGACTATCTCGCGCAAAGAAAGCAGGGAAGATGTGGCTTATGGTGCAGATGGAAGAACATCAGAATACATGCAGCCCAAGATGGTGGCCCAAATCATGCATTCCAAGATGGCGATGGCGGTGGTAAAGAGACGAAGAAGCACAATTTATCGTGGGCATTGATGGTGCCCGTGAGTGCAAAAAGATATTCAGCCCCCATGAGTGACTGCCCGAAGAAAGATGGGCCCAGTGAAGAAAGGCCTGCCTGGTAAAGGAAGAATATAGTAATGAACTTGGCACTCAGTATATGCAAATATAGAGCTTCGTTTTATTTATACATCCAGACACAATGGTTATGAACATTTTCGGTCCATCAAAGGACCTTCAGCAGAACACTCTTTAGCATGAACTAAGAAATATACACAAAATAAAGAAAGTTAGGAACATAACAATGGTCACATGATGCAAGGGTAGAAGAATCGATAGCAAATACTATATTAAAACATTGTTGATCTTTTCCAACCGGTGAAGATGAACGTGTAGACAAGAAATGCTATCCAATGGTGCTTCAAAATTCATGGGTGGTTCCAGTGGCGGTTCAATCCCTGCTAAACTGAAGTCATTAAAGACAACGGTAACTGTGATGCCAGCATTGGGATATATTAGTGCTGATGTGCTATAGATGATAATAAATTAAGGTGCAGTAAAGGATACATTGTTTCTCTTATAAATCAAAGGAATGAGGTTTCCAAGGAACACTGATAGAAGCATGAAAATATACCACTATTTATAGTGATTCTAAGGTAAATACCTAAAAAAGGATTAAAGTCAAGAGAAGTGCACACTAATGTGCAAAATGCTCTATAGGAGGAGAAAAAAATGAAACCTACAGTGACAGCGCCGACATAAATGGTGCCAATTGTAATGAGGGCCCACTGCATAAAAGGCCCGTGAAAGTTCAATAGGCCACAAGATGATGTACTTGGATGTGGAGGGATGCTCTGTAAACGGAAATGAGCGTCCAAATAATGTAAACCTGCTGCAAACCGGTGTATGCTAATAATGGAGGTAAACAGGGTAAAGAACACATGTCAGGCTGACATAGATTTAAATAGTACTTGGCAAAGCTTCACAGTGAGGTTATATACCTGTATACCAGCTGGGGAGCATGAGCCAAGGAAGCGCATAAGATAAGAGCAATATAATTGCAAGGGAGCAGCACTGAAAAATAAATAGAAGCCGTAAGGTATAAAGGCTACCTGTGTCCAAGTCCTAGTGTGCGCAGTGCAGCAGGGGGAACACTGTAGTCCAGCGATACTTCCGGGTTTAAACCCCGGCCTGTAGTGACGTTGCAGCGGTCATGTGACCGCAGCAGCGGCGAGTGCGCTTGCGCAATGGTGCGTAGTTAGTACAGGGGGAATGAGCGCAGGATGAATAGACCGCTGTGATCCAGCAGGACTGTGTTGACATCAGAGCGGTCATATGACCGCAATAGCGACGAGTGCGCATGCGCAATAGTGTGTTGTAGAGATAAAGCGCAGGGTGAATAAAATGTATGGCTGTATAGAAACTTATATGAGATATAATATGTTGAATATGGCTTGAGTGGATGTATAAAAGGCTGTATACATAATGGCAGATACATAAAGGGGATAAGGGGGATACATAAAGGCAGTAATTAGGAAGTACAAATAAAAACGGCAACCGTCATGACTCATGACAAAAATAAGCGCCAGTGCCCATATAGAGACAATATATACTGCACCATAATGAAGAATAGTGCTCGGTAGGTAGAAAGGTGCAGAAATTAGTGATTCTCTAATAGAAAAGAAAGAGTTAGTAGCATAAATCACATAAAATAAAATACACTAGAATGAACAATGTATACTTTATCACAGAAAAAGGCTATTTACAAGAAGGCTGATATATCATAATCCCTATAAAGCCCTTTTGGCTCCAGGGTCTGCAGTGTGAAAATCCAAAAAGCTTCCCTTTTTTTGAGGGTTTTAATTCTATTTTGGCCTCTCCTATTGTGATCTATTTGTTCTAGAACCTGGAAACTAAGTTGTGAGATATTATGTTTTTTTTCTTGAAAGTGATACAGTAGGGGCAAATGAGTTTTTTTGCAACGGATGGTAGACTTGTGCTGGGATATCCTATCCCTTACGGGCTGAGTTGTTTCCCCTACCTAGGCTAAACCGCAAGGACACTTGATTAAGTATACTATATATGAAGCTTCACATGTGTAGCAACCTTTTATTGGGAATCCTTGACCTGTTTGACTATGGAAGACCTTAGGGCCTTTTTGTACATTATTGCATTGTAAGCAATTGAGACAAGGAAAAGTCCCTTGTTTCTGAGTCTGTAGGAATGTCTGCTTTGGTACCATGGTTTTAGAACCCATATCTGCCCTGACTAGTCTGTCCCTAAGGTTTTTTGCCCTGCGAAAGCAGGGAAGAAAAGGCAGTTTAAATTCAGGGATCTCAGGATAGCTTTTATTGAGTAGGTTCCAGTGACGTCTGATGGCGGTTTGTATTAAGTTAGACAAGGGGTGATAGGTACTCACAAATGGAATACGTTTGCTACTATCTTTGATCCTAATGGGAACAATGTTCTGTCTGGCTTCTGTGAGTAACTTAGATGGATATCCCCTATTGGTGAATTTGTCTTGCATTTCTGCCAATCTAATTTCTTTAGTATTTTCATCTGAAACTATCCTGGTGAGTGAGCACAACCGGCTCAAGACTGTAAAAGAGGAACGAAAGTGGATTGACATCTTTCTGCAGGGCTGGCTGAAGGTTCCCATGCGGACAGGCAGGAGTCAGTGGAGAAATCCCAGACAGGGGCCTGGTCCTCGAGTTTGATATTGATGAAAGATATGGATTCCTTGAGGAAGAGTTCAGGGGAGACAAAGTCTACATCATCCACAATGTGGTGAAGCTGAGGTTCTTCCCATCCTGTCTGCACAACTTATACCCAAATGAGGTGGTGCATTTCGCGAAGTGAGAGTGCAGGCGGGGATGTTACGCTGCTGCTGTGGAGCGCTCCTATATTTGGGAAGACACCCTAGAGAGGGACCTGAAGATCTTGGCTGAGAGGACCCAGTGGGAGGCCCAGAAGAGAGAGGCCAATGAGGCTGAAGGGGCCAGGCAAAAATGAGCCATGGAAGCCCCAAAAGGGTTAGTGGCTGCTGTGTGTGGCAGCGATTTCAATGCAGAGGATGTGAAGCCTGGCCAACTTGAAGAGAAGCTGGTAACTAGGGACAGGCTGAGCAGAGAATGGGACCTATCATGACCACTGGAGGAATGCTATTTGCCAGCTTGCCCCTAGGATTGGCAAAGGAGTTAACCCCGCTGGGGCCGAGATCTGAGGTGAGAACCAGAGCTGCCACCAGACAACTAATACAGAAGTTTCATGTGGTAATCTATGGGCTCCCCCAAGTGGGCTGTGGAAATGCAGCTGCTGCCAAAGAAGACCTTGGTCCAAAGAAATTTCCCGACCAGCCATGGTGATGGAGGAGACCACCATCTCCCACTGCTTGGATCACCTTTATGAATAACTGTTTTAAGTGACTTTTTTTATTTTGTTGCATCTGTTGCACCTTTTTCTGCTAGAATAGCGGAAGCTGGTGCTGTCAGTGGGTAGTTGACATCTTCCCCAACCTGGATTGTACCGTTTTGAACTGTTTCACAACTGGGGGTTATTGATGTGTTGGCCTAAGGGCTTATTGATAAAATGCGACTTGGACACTTTGTTCCAGGGTCCTGACCAAGAATGATCGGTATTACTAAGGAGGATAATGAATATGGACTGTCACACCTGCTGTTCCAGAGCCCTTAACTGAGAAGGGTCGGTTCTCAGAAGGAGACACGAAGATCATCTCACCATCTGTTGTTTATAAAATTAATGGTGTTTACGCTGCCTTTTCTCTGCACTAACTTTTCTTTTATGGTCTGGTACGGTCAAGGATCACCATGATTAACCCCTTAGTGACAGCCAATTTGGTACTTAATGACCGAGCCAATTTTTACAATTCTGACCACTGTCACTTTATGAGGTTATAACTCTGGAATGCTTTAACGGATCCTGCTGATTCTGAGACTGTTTTTTCGTGACATGTTGTACTTCATGCTAGTGGTAACATTTCTTCGATATTACTTGCGATTATTTATGAAAAAAATGGAAATATGGTGAAAATTTTTACAATTTTGCAATTTTCAAATTTTGTATTTTATGCCCTTAAATCAGAGAGATATGTCACACAAAATAGTTAATAAATAACATTTCCGACATGTCTACTTTACATCAGCACAATTTTGGAAACAAATTTTTTTTTTGTTAGGGAGTTATAAGGGTTAAAATTTGACCAGCAATTTCTCATTTTTACAACACCATTTTTTTTTAGGGACCACATCACATTTGAAGTCATTTTGAGGGGTCTATATGATAGAAAATAACCAAGTGTGACACGATTCTAAAAACTGCACCCCTCAAGGTACTTAAAACCACATTCAAGAAGTTTATTAACCCTTTACGTGCTTCACAGGAACTCAAACAATGTGGAAGGAAAAAATGAACATTTACCTTTTTTTGCAAACACTTTAATTCAGAACCATATTTTTTTATTTTCACAAGTGTAAAAACAGAAATGTAACCATACATTTTGTTGTGCAATTTCTCCAGAATACGCTGATACCCCATATGTGGGGGTAAACCACTGTTTGGGCGCACCGCAGAGCTTGGAAGAGAAGGAGCGCCGTTTGACTTTTTCAATGCAGAATTGGCTGGAATTGAGATTGGATGCCATGTCACGTTTGGAGAGCCCCTGATGTGCCTAAACAGTGGAAACACTCCACAAGTGATACTATTTTGGAAACTAGACCCCTTAAGGAACTTAACTAGATGTGTGGTGAGCACTTTGAGCCCCCAAGTGCTTCACAGAAGTTTATAACGTAGAGCCGTGAAAATAAAAAATCGCATTTGTTTAAACAAAAATGATATTTTCGCCCACAAATTCTTATTTTCACAAGGGTAACAGGAGAAATTAGACCACAAAAGTTGTTGTGCAATTTCTCCTGAGTACGTCGATACCCCATATGTGGGGGTAAACCACTGTTTGGGCGCACCGCAGAGCTTGGAAGAGAAGGAGTGCCGTTTTACTTTTTCAACGTAGAATTGGCTGGAATTGAGATCGGACGCCATGTCGCATTTGGAGAGCCCCTGATGTGCCTAAACAGTGGAAACCCCCCACAAGTGACACCATTTTGGAAACTAGACCCCATAAGGAACTTAACTAGATGTGTGGTGAACACTTTGATCCCCCAGGTGCTTCACGGAAGTTTATAACGTAGAGCCGTGAAAATAAAAAATCACATTTTTTTCTACAAAAATGATCTTTTCACCCCCAAATTTTTACTTTCACAATGGTTACAGGAGAAATTGGACCCCAAAATTTATTGTGCAATTTATGCTGAGTAGGCTGATACCCATATGTGGGGGATAAACCACTGTTTGGGCGCATGGCAGAGCTTGGAAGGGAAGGAGCGCCGTTTTGGAATGCAGACTTTGATAGAATGGTCTGCAGGCATTATGTTGCGTTTGCAGAGACCCCGATGTACCTAAACAGTAGAAACCCCCCACAAGTGACCTTATTTTGGAAACTAGACCCCCCAAGGAACTTATCTAGATGTGTTGTGAGAAGTTTGAATGCCCAAGTGCTTCACAGAAGTTTATAATGCAGAGTCGTGAAAACAAAAAAAATTATTTTTTTCAAAAAAAAAGATTATTTTAGCCCCCCAATTTTTATTTTCACAAGGGTAACAAGAGACATTGGACCCCAAAAGTTGTTGTCCAATTTGTCCTGAGTACACTGATACCCCATGTGTGGGGGGACCACTGTTTAGGTGCATGGCTGAGCTCGGAAGGGAAGGAGTGCCGTTTTGGAATGCAGACTTTGATAGAATGGTCTGCGGGCGTTATGTTGCATTTGCAGAGCCCCAGATATACCTAAACAGTAGAGACCCCCCAGAAGTGACCCCATTTTGTAAACTAGACCCCCCAAGGAACTTATCTAGATGTGTGGTGAGAACTTTGAATGCCCAAGTGCTTCACAGAAGTTTATAATGCAGAGTCGTGAAAATAAAAAATATTTTTTTTTCCACAAAAAAATAATTTTTTAGCCCCCAAGTTTT
Organism: Ranitomeya variabilis; assembly: GCF_051348905.1. Taxonomy (NCBI): domain Eukaryota; kingdom Metazoa; phylum Chordata; class Amphibia; order Anura; family Dendrobatidae; genus Ranitomeya; species Ranitomeya variabilis. The sequence continues at coordinate 902,252,788 of NC_135233.1, forward strand.
TATTTTCACAAGGGTATCAGGAGAAATTGGACCCCAAAAGTTGTTGTCCAATTTATTCCGAGTACGCTGATGCCCCATATGTGGGGGTAAACCACTGTTTGGGTGCACGGCAGAGCTCAGAAGGTAGGGAGCACCATTTTACTTTTTGAGCACAAAATTGGCTGTGGCGTTTAGAGACCCCCTGATGTACCTAAACAGTGGAAACCCCCCAATTCTAACTCCAACCCTAACCCCAACACACCCCTAACCCTAATCCCAACCCGATCCATAATCCTAATCACAACCCTAACCCCCAAAACACCCCTAACCCTAATCCCAAAGCTAACCATAACCCTAATCAAAACCCTAAACCCAACACCCCCCTAATACTAATCTCAACCCTAACCTCAAAACCTAACCCTAATCCCAATACACCCCTATCTTTAATCCCAACCCTAGCCTTAACCCTAATCCCAAACTTAACCCTAATCCCAAATGTAACCCTAATGCCAACCCTAATCCAAATCCTAATCCCAACTCTAACCCTAACTTTAGCCCCAACCCTAGCCCTAACCCTAACTTTAGCCCAAACCCTAACTTTAGCCCTAAACCTAGCCCTAACCCTTACCCTAACTTTAGCCCCAACCCTAGCCCTAACCCTAATCCTAGCTCTAACCCTAACCCAAGCCCTAACCTAACCCTAAGGCTATGTGCACATGTTGCAGATTTTGCTGCGGATCCGCAGCGTTTCCGCAGCTGTGGGTCCGCAGCAGTTTCCCATGAGTTTACAGTACAATGTAAACCTATGGGAAACATAAAAAGCTGTGCCCATGCTGCGGAAAAAAACACACGGAAACGCAGCGGTTTACATTCCGCAGCATGTCAATTCTTTCTGCTGATTCCGCAGCGGTTTTACACCTGCTCCATAATAGAAAACCGCTGGTGTAAAACCGCAGTGGAATCCGCACAAAAACCGCGGTACATCCGCGATAAATCCGCAGGAAAAACGCAGCGTTTTGGTCCTGCGGATTTATCAAATCCGCTGCGGAAAAATCCACAGAGAACCATTCTATGTGTGCACATATCCTAACCTTAACCCTAACCCTAACCCTACCCCTAACCCTACCCCTAACCCTAGCCCTAACCCTAACCCTAACTCTACCCCTACCCCTAACCCTACCCCTAACCCTACCCCTAACCCTAACCCTATTTGGAAAATAGAAATTCATACATTTTTTTATTTTATTATTTTTTTCTTACTAAGGGGCTGATAAAGGGGGGGGGTTATTTACTATTTTTTTTTATTTTGATCACTGTGATAGGATCTCACAGTGACCAAAATAAAAAAAGAGGAATAATTTTCTTCTGCCAGCCGGCAGATCATGGCGGGCGCACTGCGCATGCGCCCACCGTTTTCTTACCGGAGCAAGAAGCCGGCGGCCAGCAGAAGAAGCAGGAGGACCCAGGGACACCGGTAAGTATAACAGGGTCCCCGAATCCCCCTATTTCTCTGTCCTCTGATGTGCGATCACAGCAGAGGACAGAGAATTACATTGTTTTTTGTTTTTTTTGCGGTCGCCGGTAAACAGTTAATTACCGGCGATCGCAAAACAGGGGTCGGTAAAAACCGACCCCAAAGAACATCCGGGTGCCGGGGCGGCGGGCGCACTGCGCATGCGCCCGCCATTATTTCCCCGGAAAAAGATGGCGGCGCCCATCGGGAGCCACGATGAGCACCGGGGGAGGTAGGTGAGTATTGGGGGGGCTATCGGGGGCTATCGGGGACCACATTTCTCTGTCCTCCGATGTGCGATCACATCGGAGGACAGAGAAATTAAATGGCAAATCGCGTTTTTTTTTTTTTGTGGCGACCGCCGGTAAACGGTTAATTACCGGCGATCGCAACTCGGGGGTCGGTAAAAAACCCCCGAATCATGTTCTCTGGGGTCTCGGCTACCCCCGGCAACCGAGACCCCAGAGAAAATCCGACTCTGGGGGGCGCTATTCACTTTTTCCACAGCGCCGTTAATTAACGGCGCTGTGGTTTAAGTACCCTTAGCGGCCGCCGTTAAAAGGCGTATCGGCAGTCGTTAAGGGGTTAAAGTATGCAAGAATTTAAAAGTAGTGGGAGCTGATGGATTGCTCACTGGCACTTATCCCCTTAACGACCAGAGATGTTTTCTTTTTTGAATTTTCATTTTTTGCTCCCCTTCTTCCCAGAGCCATAACTTATTTACTTTTTTGGTCAATATGGTCATGTTAGGGCTTGCTTTTTGTGGGACAAGTTTTACTTTTGATCAACACCATTTGTTTTTAACATATCATGTACTGGAAAACGGGAAAAAAAACTTCATGTGCAGTGAAATTACAAAAAAAAGTGCAATTCCACAGTTTTCTGTTTTTTTTCCATGTTCATTAAATGCTGAAACTGACCTGCCATTATGATTTTCCAGATCAGTATGAGTTCATAGACACCAAGCTAGTGTAGGTTATTTTTAATTTAAGTGATGGAAAAAAATCCAAAGTTTGATTAAAAAAATGGCGCCATATCGTCTCCACTTTTTTTGATCTGGGGCTGGGTGAGGGCTTATTTTTTGTCTGCCGAGCTGACATTTTTATTGATACCATTTTAGTGTAAATACAATCATTTGATCGCATATTATTGCATTTTATTGCAATCGTAATTATGACGTTTTGAATTTTTTTCTCATTACGTCGTTTAGCGATCAGGTTAATTCTTTTTTTATTTTGATAGATTGGGTGACTTTGAAGGCAGCGATACCAAATATGTGTTTATTTGATTTTTTATTGTTTTATTTTGAATAGAGTGAAAGGGAGGTGATGTGAGATTTCATATTTTTGATATTTTTATATTTTTAAAAACTTTATTTTTTACTTTTTGCATGCTTCAATTGTCTCCATGGGAGTCTAGAATCTGCTCTACTTGGATAACCTCTGCTAAAAACAGTCAATGATCAGATTGTCTGTGTATAGCAGGTAGCAGAAATACTCACTTGCTATAAGCGCTGACCACAGGGCAGCACTCACAGCATTCTGGTAATGACAACTATAGAGGTCTGCTGGAGATCTTTGATTGTCATGCAGGCCCATCAGTAACCCATGATCTTGTGATGGGGTTGCCGATGGGCGGGATTAGTGACGTGCTTCTAGTAAGAGCAACTTAAATGCCAGTGTCAGAAAATGATAGTGACATTTAACTAGTTATCAGCCATTGGTGGATCGTGATTCCACCAGCGACTGTTGTGGGTAAAAGTCAGCTGTATAAATCAGCTGACATGTGCCCAGAAAGGTGCGGGCTCAGTGCCGGAGCCCGCAACAAACAGGGGGAGTCAGACATCGGCGTACTGTTACGCCTGATGTTGGAAAGGGGTTAAGGGTTAAATGTACTTTTATGCATTTGTATGTGATAAAGGTATAATACCTCCTGGGGCTGCAGTTAGCTGGGACAACTGAAGTTGCCACACAAGTTAGGATGGGGGACTGAGTGTTAGTGACTGAGGCAGGAAGTGACAAATTAGTCAATGCAAGGCAGCTGTGGGTATGCAGCAGGACTGTTGGCTGCTAGGGACAATGCGAGTCTACCATAATCGGGGCAGTGGATTGCCACAAATACCCTTACGTTTGATTCTGTCTAATGGCCAAGGGCAACCTTGAGATTGACACCATGAGCCAGAGACACACTCAGCTTGTGAAGCTACAGCAAAAGATGGCTCAGACTACATTGGGTGGAAGGTATTCAATCCATATACAGTGGGTACGGAAAGTATTCAGACCCCTTTAAATTTTTCACTCTTTGTTTCATTGCAGCCAATTGGTAAATTCAAAAAAGTTCATTTCTTTCTCATTAATGTACACTCTCCACCCGATCTTGACTGACAAAAACCCAGAAATGTAGTAATTTTGTAAATTTATTCAAAAAGAAAATCTGAAATATTACATGGTCGTAAGTATTCAGACCCTTTGCTCAGTATTGAGCATAAGCACACTTTTAAGCTAGTATAGCCATGAGTCTTCTTGTTAATGATGCAACAAGTTTTTCACACCTGGATTTGGGGATCCTCTGTCATTCTTCCTTGGTGGTCCTCTCCAGTTCCATCAGGTTAGATGGTGAATGTTGGTGAACAGCCATTTTCAGGTCTCTCCAGAGATGCTCAATTGGGTTTAGGTCAGGGTTCTGGCTGGGCCAGTCAAGAATGGTTACAGAGTTGTTCTGAAGCCACTCCTTTGTTATTTTAGCTGTGTGCTTAAGGTCATTGTCTTGATGGAAGGTACACCTTTGGCCAAGTCTGAGGTCCAGAGCACTCTGGAAGAGGTTTTCATCCAGGATATCTTTGTACTTGGCCGCATTCATGTTTCCTTCAATGACAACCAGCCGTCCTGTCCCTGCAGCTGAAATCACCCCCCATAGCCTGATGTTGCCACCACCATGTTTCACTGTTGGGATTGTATTGGGCAGGTGATGAGCCGTGCCTGGTTTTCTCCATACATACCGCTTAGAATTATCACCAAAAAGATCTGTCTTCATGTCATCAGACCAGAGAATCTTATTTTTCATAGTCTGAGAGTCCTTCATGTGTTTTTTTAGCGAACTCTATGCAGACTTTCATATGTCTTGCACTGAGGCAAGGCTTCCGTCGGGCCACTGTACCATAAAGGCCTGACTGGTCGGGCTGCAGTGATAGTTGACTTTGTGGAACTTTCTCCCATCTCCCTACTGCATCTCTGGAGCTCAGCCAAATTGATCTTGGGATTCTTCTTTACCTCTCTCACCATGGCTCTTCTCCCACAATTGCTCAGTTTGGCTGGACGGCCAGGTCTAGTAAGACTTCTGGTGGTCCCAAATTTCTTCTATTTAAGGATTATGGAGGCCACTATGCTCCTTGGAACCTTGAGTACTGCAGAAATTCTGAAGTAACCTTGGCCAGATCTGTGCCTTGCCACAATTCTGTCTCTGAGCTCCTTGGCCAGTTCTTTTGCTCTCATAATTCTTCTTTGGTCTGACATGCACTGTGAGCTGTGAGGTCTTATATAGACTGGTATGAGCCTTTCCAAATCAAGTTCTATCAGTTTAATTAAACACAGCTGGCCTCCAATGAAGGAGTAGAACCATCTCAAGGAGGATCACAAGGAAATTGACATCAAGTGACTTAAATACGAGTGTCTGAAAAGGGTCTTAACACTTACTGTATGACCATGTGATATGTCAGTTTTTCTTTTTTATTAGATTTGCAAAAATTTCTACACTTCTGTTTTTTTTCAGTCTGTGAAAAACTGTGAAAATACTGTGAAAAAAATGAACTTTTTTGAACTTACCAAATGACTGCAATGAAACAAAGAGTGAAAAATGTTAAGGCGTCTTTCTGTACCCACTGTATACTGCTAGAGGTGAGGAAGAACCCCAAGGGCTAGGAAAGCCAGAGAGTCAATTTTTTCAAAATATAACATAAATTAATATGACCAATAAATAACATAAAAAAATCAAAACACCAGAACTGTTTTTTGGGGCCACCACAACATAGCAATAAAACACAATTAAGGCAATCAAAACAGTGTAGCTATCCTAAAATGGTATCAGTAAATACATCTGCTCATGGCACATAAAATAAGCCCTCACACATCCACATATCCCAAAAAATTACAATTTTACAGGTCTTGGAAAATGGCAACAAAAGCCAAATATTTTTCCTTACAAGTTTCCAATTTTTTTCACCTTTTAAAAAGGAGTTAGAGGATTTGTCTCAAGTTCCTATCTTCATGTGCACACCACTATTTTCTCAACTTTATGACTTCCATGAAGTCCAAGTCTCCTGAAGATTGAAAGTTCGGGCTAGTTGCATGACTGAGTTACTGGCCTGAACTGCTCATTTTACAATGCTGTAAGGAGAGATAGCTTACCCCTGCACCACGAAAAAAGTACAGAGGAACCGAAGCTGATCAGATCCAGTGACTTCAGCAGCTTTAGGCCAGAGCTCGTAAGTTATATAGCAAATAGCTTTCAAGTGCACACTCCTTGCATGGGGAACTACACAAAATTGCAAATTTGGACTTAATCATAGCAGCCAAATGTGTTGCTGCCAGTGGCACATGGAACATTTCACAGGTAAAGGGAAGAATGGATTCAATGAAATTTCAACAAATTTTTGACGCAAAAATGCACGATGATTCAGGAATCTCACAGACCTGGAAACATTTTCCAAGGGAAAATGGATGATGATCCCTCAAGCAAAAATTGAAAGTCTCTTGGCTGCCTACAAAAAGAGTTTACAAGCTGTGATACCTTCAAGAGGGGATGCTACTGGGTATAACCATGCAGGTGCCAAACTTTTGCATAAGCCCATTTCCTTTTTTTAATTTTAAAGATGAAAATGGATTTATGTTTTTTTTTTCCTAAAATACAAAGGACATGTGTCATCTTTAACTTTAGGCCTTTTAGAGATAATTTAATCTTTAACTTGAGTAACTGTTCACCATAACAGTAACTTTGACCAAGGGTGCCCAATCTTTTACATTCCACTGTATACTATGATCAGAATGAAGCAGTATCTAAACCTATCACCAAGTCTTTCCTAAGCAAGATTCTACTGTATACAGGTTTCAATTCTACACTCAGTCCTTATAGCAAATGGATTATATCTCCAAACTACTTTTAATGGAGGATCAAGAGAAAAAAAGAAGCAAGAAAAAAGTAAGGAGATCATTTATACAGTCCTCATGAATTCTAAATGATAGCTGAGTGGCATGGTAAAAGCATTGGTACTCCATTGCATTTGCTGTATAGATGTGGTTTAGACTTATCGTTAGTGATGATGAGCGATTCCATGGATGTTCGGGTCTGGCAGGTTAGGCCAAACATTTAGAAAAAGTTTTGCTTGGGTGCCATAACAGTACCAGAACCTGGACCCCTTTCAGCTATTATAAAGCTATTTTAAAATGCTAGAAAAATAATCTGTAATACTTACATATTATTGTCACAAAATAATAGCATAAGTTGTTTGCTAAAATGAAGTTAACGTGGCCAAACCTTTTAAGAGATTAAAACAATTACATGGTATTGTGTGTGTGTGTGGTAATTATTATGCCGCTGTACTGAATGAAGAATTTTTAGAATGAAAAGTAAATTATCAGTAGAAATACATTTGTTATGTATTCAGATATTCTGCAAAATTTCACACAACTATGTTCATCTGTGTTAAAAAATGTCAAGCAGTAGCGTCTCTGTCACGGAAATAACTCAAATAAACATCAATCTTAACGTATAATGAATTCTCCAGCTTTGCAAACTGATTTTTCCTTCAAAAAATTTTCACAAAAAAATAAAATAAAAGTGATCTGGCTGTCATTTTTGATGTTTTAAATAAAATTGCATATGGTATGTGGGAGTCTGTAATAAACGACAGAAGGGATTGGACATTTTTCTTTTCAAATCTTTATAAACACAAAGAAGAAATGACAAGAAAACAACCAAGACACTTCACAAGTTTACACTAGGAAATTATGGTACAGTTGCTGTATATTTGTTACAGTTTCATTTTATTAACACCATGTGAAATCTTAACTTTTTGTGCATAAGTAAAAATTCCAATAAGCATAAGACATTCAGTTCAGAAAACCCTCCCACAAGGTTTATTCGCTTTTCAATCTTTTTCATGCTCTCAGGCAGGCATCAGGTAGCGTTCATACAGGCAATGTGGTTTTGTCCAAACAAATGCAATTCTATTGCTTTCATAAAACTCCAAGTAATTCAAATCCAGAATCAGCCTCTTCTTGGCACAAAACTTTCACAGCAAATAAACAGTTAATTTAGAAGGGCACATATGTGAGTGCGGGCTCTCCTTACAGAATGTAGTCCTTTCTCCAGGAGCAAACCTCAAATGCAGAAAAAGCACAATCCTACAAATCTCAAGTATCCCCTTTAGCTTGAGCTCAAGCAGCTTCCAGTGCCAAATAGAAGTGTTCAACTCAGTGCACAGTCCACCCTGAACAGGCTGCAGCTCCCACACATTATTCTGCAGTTCCAAGACACAGACTGCTCAGCTTTCTTAGCTGATCCATGCAGTCTCCATTCAGACAGAGACCCTGACATGTCTCTGTCTCCCAGCTATAGCTCACATTTTGGCAGGTCACTCACCAGAAGCACTCTTGAATCTGCTTCATTCACCAGACTTTTGTAAAGGATAATTTGTGGATTAAATCCGCGCTGCCACAGTGATACAAATTCAGATGTATTGAAGAATTCTGCTGGTTTATTCAACGCGTTTCAAGGTCTATCTGACCCCCTTCATCAGGAAAATTACCAAAATGTCTTTGTGGTATTTTTCATGATGAAGGGGTCAGATAGACCTTGAAACGTGTTGAATAATCCACCAGAATTCTTCAATATATCTGAATTTGTATCATTGTGGCAGCGCAGATTTAATCCACAAATTATTCTTTACAAATGTCTCTGAGAAAGTCACATTGGCGGCCTGTGGATCTGCGGCAGCTGATACACACATGCTTGTGCTTTATGCCATCAGGTGAGCAGCTCCTTGTTAAAAACTACAATTAATCCGAAGGATAAGACCCTATTTGTGCTTTTTTTAATCTCCTTAATTTACTAGTCATTCAGCAGACTGACATATCTTGTGAACACAGACCCAGGTTGTTGTAAAAAGTTAGTCTGTCTGGTGCATCTAATCAAGACCTGCCATGCTAGGATTTAACTCTCTTCCTACCTGACTCTGCTACAACCTTTAATGGTAAAGATTGGATAACTCTGATTAATGGAGGATGATCTATGAAATTGTGAAAGAACAGTTGTGTTACATTACTCACATATTGTCACGCTCGCGCCCTGACTGGTGGGCATGAGCTCGTGGGGGTATGTGGCCCCACTGTGCCACAAACCAGACTACCCTGGAAGGGGCATGACTATGACAGCTGCCTGGGTTTTCACTGGAGCCCCTGATGGTGAGGTCAGGCTTGTGCAGCAGGCAGCTGCCAGGTGCTACTCCAGGGCGGTGTCTGGCTGTGGCTGCTGATCCCACTTGGGAGACAGGAATACCAGGATTGGTGCGGGCATCAGGCAGGATGGGCAGAAGAGCACGGCTGAAACTCAGACAAGTAGGCTGGCACGGCTGAGACACAGGGCTGGCAGAGACACGGCAGAGGACACAGGGCTAGCGGAGACATGGCAGAGAACACAGGGCTAGCTGAGACACGGCAGACAACACAGGGCTGGCAGGAACACAGGACTGGCAGGGACGGCAGGAAACACAGGACTGGCTATGATGGCAGGAAACACAGGACTGGCAAGGACAGCAGGAAACACAGGACTGGAAGGCATGGCAGGAACGGCTGGACTGGCAGGAACACTGGATAGGAAGGCACGGCAGAGAACACAGGACTAGTTGATGTGGTTTATGAAGGAACAGGTAGGGACCTGTTCAAACTAGAGGTGCAGGTATGGATATGTAGTATGGAGGAACAGGTAGGGACCTGTTCACACAGGAGGTGCAGGAAAGGAAACAAGCAGAAAGGAATGAGGTATGAAGGAACAGGTTGGGACCTGTTCACATAGGAGGTGTAGGTACGGAAACAAGCCAGAAGGAAAGGAGAAAGAAGAAACAGGTTGGGACCTGTTCACACTGGAAGAGAACCGCAAGGCTGCGGATAGGAGCGGTAGAGCAGCAAGAGAAAGTGCAGCAATAAAAGCAAAGCAGAGCAGAACCGCAAGGAATGCGGAGAGGAGCTGCAGAAAGAGATTCTTACAGCAACGGGATCGGAGCAGAGATGAACGGAGCAGAACCGCAAGGAATGCAGAGAGGAGCTGCAGAAAATATTCTTACAGCAACGGGAGCAGAGCAGAGATGAACGGAGCAGAAATGTAAGGAATGCGGAGAGGAACTGCAGAAAGATTCTTACAGCAACGGGAGCGGAGCAGAGATGAACGGAGCAGAACCGCAAGGGATGCAGAAAGGAGCTGCAGAAAGAGATTCTTACAGCAACGGGAGCGGAGCAGAGATGAACGGAGCAGAACCACAGGAGTGCGGATCAGAGGTAAAAGCCACAAAGGTACAGAGCAGGCGGAGCTGCAAGAGTGCAGAGCATAAGCAGACTGAGAACACAAGGAAAGACACAGCAGGGAGGGAAGCCACAGACAAGGAGACGGAGATAAGACTAAGTACAGACAAGGTAATGGAACAAGACACAAGGACAAAGACCAGGATATTCTGCCTCCTGGAGGGCGGACAACAAGATCAAGGCAAGAATACAGAGTAGAGCCTCCAGCGAGGGAGTAACATAGAGCAAGGCCTGGCAAACTCAGCAGCAAAACACTAACTGAGCAAACACATTGCACAGGCCCAGACCACTGGGTGGAGCTGCACTATATACTGGAGACCTCTTGGTAATTGGTCAGGAACAGATTGGACAGATGCATCTGATTCCTATAAGAACCAGAGAGTTCAGGCGCCACCCCCCTATACACACAGCCAAGAAGCATGCAGAGAGCAGAGACACAGACTAAGGAGCTGGCATGAAACAGAAACCACATCATGGCCTGGAGCAGTGGGTAAGATAGTGAGAGAGATGAGAGGCCATGCCGTGATGCCAGCAGAGTTGTTACACATATATTTCTATTAATATTAGGAAATTGCCATAACTCAGTCACTCAGCTGCTTCCAATGAGAACCCCAAGAGGTCAGACCTGGTACAAGTTATTCCTTACGCCACCATTATAAGACGGAGATGGCAATAACTTTTTAAGCCACGAGTTATTGTATGAATCTCTTAAAGAGGTATTCCCATTAGTGTTGAGCGATACCGTCCGATACTTGAAAGTATCGATATCGGATAGTATCGGCCGATACCCGAAAAGTATCGGATATCGCCGATACCGATACCCCATACCAATACAAGTCAATGGGACACCAAGTATCGGAAGGTATCCTGATGGTTCCCAGGGTCTGAAGGAGAGGAAACTCCCCTTCAGGCCCTGGGATCCTTATTAATGTGTAAAATAAAGAATAAAAATAAAAAATATTGATATACTCACCCTCTGACGTCACAAGCCGTGACGTCATCTAAGGTCTTTCAAGCGCTTGAAAGACCTTAGATGACGTCACGGCTTGTGATTGGTTGCGTTGCGGTCACATGACCGCTCCACGACCAATCACAGGCCGCGACGTCATCTAAGGACTTTCAAGCGCTCATTCTTATGAACGGAGGCTGGCGGTTACAACCAGGGCACGTCAGAGGGTGAGTATATCAATATTTTTTATTTTTATTCTTTATTTTACACATTAATATCGATCCCGATACCGATTCCCGATACCACAAAAGTATCGGATCTCGGTATCGGAATTCCGATACAGCAAATATCGGCCGATACCCGATACTTGCGGTATCAGAATGCTCAACACTAATTCCCATCTCAAAGATCCTATTCCAATATGTATTAGATGTAATAATAATAATATTACCAATTACCTCCAATTAGAAATGTAGTATAGACATTGCAGTACCTTAGATATTCATGGTTGCACCAATTCATACAGTGACAAAACAGAAAATGTCATGGGCATGCGATTTTGCCAAGATCAAAATAAAAATGATGGACTTGGTTGACATTTATTTAAAATGCACATCTTTTATACATTTGAGTAAACTGTAAAAATGTATCAAAATGTTTCAAAAGCTGAAATAAAAACAATTTATAATCCCTTATATATTGAGAGATGCAGTTTTTTTTATCACGCTATTACAAAGTATTGTTACTTATTCCATAAGCAAAGTTAATCTCTCCAGACATTTTACATTTTCAAGGATTTTTTTTTGCAAAAATCTGATACGAACTAAATAAAGTATTGTATACCATTTCTGATCAACACTCATAAAACACTGACATCAACACTGACAAAATCACCATATTTCTCACCTGTCCGATGGTAATCCTTATATCCCACAATGTGCTCCAACTCTGCTACATTTGATTTGCTTGGCTGAGCGTTGGTATGAAACGACCGCTCAGCCGTGAATTCTAGAGACACTATGCTGAGCCTGAGAACTCAGCTACAGTGCCGAGCGCTGACATCAACAGGTGACTGGAGTTCATAGCCGATGCAGGCACCACTCCAGACCATGACAGCCCAGAACTCAGCTATCACTTACGCTGAGCTCCCGGCAACAATCGCATGGGCCTGTACCTGTACCCACAAGATCGTCATGACCCAAGTTTGCATCATAGGTCCTGAACCCCTTCCCGACCATGACAAAAACTACTACATAAGTCGTGAGGGAGTTAGTGAATTAGTTGCATTTTACCACTGGCATGCACCTGTGCACACTTTGCGAGAAATGTTTCTCTAGTCAGAAACTAGAGAAACATTTATAGCTTAACTTTTGCTGCAACTTTTGATGAATTTATTGTACACACCCTGTTCTGGCCTGGTTCTGAACAGTTTGACAGAGCTGACCTAAACTGGCATTAAGATGAAAATGTCAGCTTCAGACTTTCTAAAAAGGTTGTGTGTTTCCAGTGCTTTAAGATAGAAATCTGGCAAAACACTTTGATAAATTAAGGCCAAAATGTTCAGTTGCTGCATAGCAATTACATTGGAATTCATTCTTAATGGAGGTAGCATCCTGGGTGGGTTTACTACTGAGGGAGGTAATAATACTGAATGGGGCACTCTGGGAGCATTAGTACTGAAAGGTGCACTCTGGGAGGACATTATTTCTGAAGAGGTCTGGAGGAAGTCATCTGGGGTGCATTCTTGATGAAGAAGGGGACATTATTAGTGATGAGCAAGTGTACTCGTTGCTCAGGTTTTCCAGAGCATGCTCAGGTGATCGCCGAGAATTTGTAAGTGATTTAGTTTTCATTGTCTCAGCTGCATGATTTACAGCTGCTAGACAGCTTTAATACATGTGAGGATTCCCTACCAACCAGGCAGTCCTCACATGTACTCAGACTGGCTAGCAGCCGTAAATCATGCAGCTGCTTCAACAAAAACTAAATCTCTGGAAAACCCGAGCAACGAGTACACTCGCTTATCACTAGTAGTGTTGAGCGATACCTTCCGATACTTGAAAGTATCGGTATCAGATAGTATCGGCCGAAACCCGAAAAATATCGGATATCGCCGATACCGATACCCGATACCAATACAAGTCAATGGGACTCAAGTATCGGAAGGTATCCTGGATGGTTCCCAGGGTCTGAAGGAGAGGAAACTCTCCTTCAGGCCCTGGGATCCATATTCATGTAAAAAATAAAGAATTAAAATAAAAAATATGGATATACTCACCCGTCCGGGGGCCCCTGGACCTTACCGATTGTAACCGGCAGCCTCCGTTCCTAAGAATGAGCAGTTTAAGACCTTCAATGACGTCGCGGCTTGTGATTGGTCGCGTGCCGCTCATGTGACCGCTCACGCGACCAATCACAGGCCGCGACATCATCGCAGGCCTTAAACTCCTCAGGAGTTTAGGACCTGCGATGATGTCGCGGCCTGTGATTGGTCGCGTGAGCGGTCACATGAGCGGCATGCGACCAATCACAAGCCGCGACATCATCGAAGGCCCTTCACGCGCTCATTCTTAGGAACGGAGGCTGGCGGTTACAGCGGTAAGGTCCAGGGGCCGCCGGAGAGGTGAGTATATCCATATTTTTTATTTTAATTCTTTATTTTTTACATGAATATGGATCCGATTCCGATTTCCGATATCACAAAAGTATCGGAACTCGGTATCGGAATTCCGATACCGCAAGTATCGGCCGATACCCGATTCCGGTATCGGAATGCTCAACACTAATCACTAGACATTATTATTACAGGGGCAGTCTGAGAGGCATGATTATTGAAGTTGGCTCTCAGGGTACATTATTATTTAAGTGAACACTTAGGTGTGATTATTACTTGGTATCTATAGATATAAGTTGTCAAGAAGTCATCATAGTGCCAAGTGGAGAGAAACTAAACAATGACTTCAGTCAGCTGTAAGTTACTTTACATACTTGTACTATAGTCATGGTTTTTAGAGCTGGCATTTACCAGTTTATGTTCAATGTATGTGGCAATATCATTGCTTGCATGTGAGGTTTTTGCTTAGTGAAAGTTTGATTGCGCAATTCAGTCAGTGTGATGTGGTAGTCAGTGGTATTATTGGCAAAACTGCTTTTTGCATAGCGTGTTCTGTCTTACAGAGGTATGTATTCACTGTGTGGCGATAATGTTATTGGTTATTTTGTGGTGGCATTACATCAACTAGTATACTGGTATTGAAACTTGTAATAGTGTAGCTATAATATGTTTTCCATAAGAGTATGTAGGTAACATTTAGTCTTGGTAAAGCTGAAATTGTGTAATATGATAATCTATAATTATTCACAATAGTAAAAAGGAACCTGTCAGCACACCACCTCACAGAAAGGGCACTTGTCAACTTGGTAATGTAGTGCAATCAGCCAGCAGCAAGTTATAGAGCAAAAAAGTTATAGAGCAAAAATAATTAAACAGATTGATATATAGCTTTTTTATGTAATGAGATGTCTGCTTTTTCTATACAAGAAGATCCAGTAGCTGATCCTAATCAGTGATTGGCAGTTTTTCCTTAGTAAATATACATACAGAGACAACTGTCAATCACTGATTTATAAGACCCGTTGGGCCAGTGCGAACGGAAAGAAGAGTCTTTTCCCATAAAACTAAAGTCATGGCCAAAAGTGTTGGCACCCTTGAATTGTTACAGAAAGGGAAGTATTTCTCTCAGAAAATTATTGCAATTAGACATGTTTTGTCATATACATTTATTTTCTTTGTTTGCATTGGAACAACACTAAAAAAACAGAGTAAAGAAAGGCAAATTGAACATAATTTCACACAATACCCCCAAAATGGGCCGGACAAAATTGCTGGCTCCTTTCCAAAATTGTTGGTAAACAACTTTGTTTCAAACATGTATTGCTCATTCAAACCCACCTGTGGCAAGCTCACAGGTGTGGGCAATATGGAAATCACACCTTAACCCCTTCCCGACATTTGACGTACTATCCCGTCGAGGTGGGGTGGGCCCGTATGACCGCCGACGGGATAGTACGTCATAGCCGATCGGCCGCGCTCAAGGGGGGAGCGCGGCCGATCGCGGCCGGGTGTCGGCTGCATATCGCAGCTGACATCCGGCACTATGTGCCAGGAGCGGTCACGGACCGCCCCCGGCACATTAACCCCCGGCACACCGCGATCAAACATGATCGCGATGTGCCGGCGATGCAGGGAAGCATCGCGCAGGGAGAGGGCTCCCTGCGGGCTTCCCTGAGCCCCCCGCAGCAACGCGATGTGATCGCGTTGCTGCGAGGGTCTTACCTCCCTCCCTGCCTGCTCCAGACCCGGATCCAAGATGGCCGCGGATCCGGGTCCTGCAGGGAGGGAGGTGGCTTCACAGACGCCTGCTCAGAGCAGGCACTGTGAAGCAGCCTGCACTTCTCTCAGATCGGTGATCTGTCAGAGTGCTATGCAAACTGGCAGATCACCGATCTGTATTGTCCCCCCCTGGGGCAAAGTAAAAAAGTAAAAAAAAAATTTCCAAATGTGTAAAAAAAAATAAAAAAAAATATTCCAAAATAATGAAAAAAAAATAAAAATATTATTCCCATAAATACATTTCTTTATCTAAATTTTAAAAAAAAACAATAAAAGTACACATATTTAGTATCGCCACGTCCGTAACGACCCAACCTATAAAACTGCCACACTAGTTAACCCCTTCAGTAAACACCGTAAGAAAAAAAAAAAAAAAACGAGGCAAAAAACAACGCTTTATTACCATACCGCCGAGCAAAAAGTGGAATAACACGCGATCAAAAAGACTGATATAAATATCCATGGTACCGCTGAAAACGTCATCTTGTCCCGCAAAAAACAAGCTGCCATACAGCATCATCAGCAAAAAAATAAAAAAGTTATAGTCCTGAGAATAAAGCGATACCAAAATAATTATTTTTTCTATAAAATAGTTTTTATCGTATAAAAGCGCCAAAACATAAAAAAAATGATATAAATGAGATATCGCTGTAATCATACTGACCCGACGAATAAAACTGCTTTATCAATTTTACCAAACCCGGAACGGTATAAACGCCTCTCCCAAAAGAAATTCATGAATAGCAGGTTTTTGGTCATTCTGCCTCACAAAAATCGGAATAAAAAGCGATCAAAAACGGTCACGTGTTGGAAAATGTTACCAATAAAAACGTCAACTCGTCCCGCAAAAAACAAGACCTCACATGACTCTGTGGAGCAAATGTGGAAAAATTATAGGTCTCAAAATGTGGAGACGCAAAAACTTTTTTGCTATAAAAAGCGTCGCTGGTTTCACACTTGCGTTTCTGTCTGCAGCGTTTTTTGCACAAAAAAACGCATGCGTTTTTTCCCTATATTTAACATTGAAAATGCATGCGGTTTTTTTGTACGCGTTTGGTCGCGTTTTCAAACGCATGCGGGTTTTTTCTGCATGCGTTCATTTTCAGAAATACAACCTGCAGTATTTTCTTGCGTTTTTAAGCACATGCGTATGTTTGCGTTAAAAACGCATGCATTTTTATCGAAAAAAACAGAAAACACACTGAAAAGCCACCCACCACCATCAAGGTGATAAAGGGATCCAAACCCTAACCCTAACTCTACCCCTAACCTCACCCCTAACCGTTTAATGAACATTTTCTGACAGTCATAGTGCCACGTATTTCAGTGCCACGTATTTCAGTGCCACGTATTTCAGTGCCACGTATTTAAGTGCCACATATCACATATTTCAGTGCCACTTATTTAAGTGCCACGTATTTCAGTGCCACGTATTTCAGTGCCACGTATTTCAGTGCCACGTATTTCAGTGCCACGTGTTTCAGTGCCACGTATTTAAGTGCCACGTATCACGTATTTCAGTGCCACGTATTTCAGTGCCACGTATTTCAGTGCCACGTATTTCAGTGCCACGTATTTCAGTCACGTTTAGGGTTAGGGTTAGGGGTAGGGTTAGGGTTAGGGCTAGGGTTGGAGGTAAAGTTAGGGTTGGGGCTAAAGTTAGGGTTGGGGCTAAAGTTAGGGTTAGGGTTTGGATTACATTTACGTTTGGATTAGGGTTGGGATTAGAATTATGGGTGTGTCAGGGCTAGGGGTGTGGTTAGGGTTACCGTTGGGATTAGGGTTAGGGGTGTGTTTGGGTTAGGGTTTCAGGTAGAATTGGGGGGTTTCCACTGTCCAGGCACATCAGGGGCTCTCCAAGCGCGACATGGCGTCCAATCTCAATTCCAGCCAATTCTGCGTTGAAAAAGTAAAACAGTGCTCCTTCCCTTCCGAGCTCTCCCGTGCGCCCAAAAAGGGGTTTACCCCAACATATGTGTTATCAGCGTACTCGGGACAAATTGAACAACAACTTCTGGGGTCCAAGTTCTCTTGTTATCCTTAGGAAAATAAAAATTTGGGGGGCTAAAAATCATTTTTGTGGGAAAAAAAAGATGTTTTATTTTCACGGCTCTGCATTATAAACTGTAGTGAAACACTTGGGGGTTCAAAGTTCTCACAACACATCTAGATAAGTTCCTTGGGAGGTCTAGTTTCCAATATGGGGTCACTTGTGGGGGGTTTGTACTGTTTGGGTACATCAGGGGCTCTGCAAATGCAACGTGACGCCTGCAGACCAATCCATTTAAGGCTGCATTCCAAATGGCGCTCCTTCCCTTCCGAGCTCTGTCATGCGCCCAAACAGTGGTTCCCCCCGACATATGGGGTATCAGCGTACTCAGGACAAATTGGACAACAACTTTTGGGGTCTAATTTATCCTGTTACCCTTGTGAAAATACAAAACTGGGGGCTAAAAAATCATTTTTGTGAAAAAAAAAAAAGAATTTTTATTTTCACGGCTTTGCGCTATAAACTTTAGTGAAACACTTGGGGGTTCAAAGTTCTCAAAACACATCTAGATAAGTTCCTTAGGGGGTCTACTTTCCAAAATGGTGTCACTTGTAGGGAGTTTCAATGTTTAGGCACATCAGGGGCTCTCCAAACGCAACATGGCGTCCCATCTCAATTCCAGTCAATTTTGCATTGAAAAGTCAAATGGCGCTCCTTCCCTTCCAAGCTCTGCCATGCGCCCAAACAATGGTTTACACCCACATATGGGGTATCAGCGTACTCAGGACAAATTGCACAACATTTTTTGGGGTCCAATTTCTTCTCTTACCCTTGGGAAAATAAAAAATTGGGGGCAAAAAGATCATTTTTGTGAAAAAATATGATTTTTTATTTTTACGGCTCTGCATTATAAACTTCTGTGAAGCACTTGGTGGGTCAAAGTGCTCACCACACATCTAGATAAGTTCCTTAGGGGGTCTACTTTCCAAAATGGTGTCACTTGTAGGGAGTTTCAATGTTTAGGCACATCAGGGGCTCTCCAAACGCAACATGGCGTCCCATCTCAATTCCAGTCAATTTTGCATTGAAAAGTCAAATGGCGCTCCTTCCCTTCCAAGCTCTGCCATGCGCCCAAACAATGGTTTACACCCACATATGGGGTATCAGCGTACTCAGGACAAATTGCACAACATTTTTTGGGGACATGTGGGAAATGTTACTTATTACTTATACTTATTAAGTATTTTGCGTGACATATGTCTGTGATTTAAGGGCACAAAAATTCAAAGTTGGAAAATTGCTAAATTTTCAAAATTTTCGCCAAATTTCCATTTTTTCACAAATAAACGCAAGTTATATTGAATAAATTTTACCTTTAACATGAAGTACAATATGACACGAGAAAACAATGTCAGAATCGCCAAGATCCGTCAAAGCGTTCCAGAGTTATAGCCTCATAAAGGGACAGTGGTCAGAATTGTAAAAATTGGCCCGGTCATTAACGTGCAAACCACCCTTGGGGGTGAAGGGGTTAAACTAAATATAAAGAGAAGATGTTGACTCAGTCCTTACATTGTGTGTCTGTGTGTGCCACACTAAGCATTGAGAACAGAAAGAGGAAATAGAACTGTATGTTAAAATACTGGTGTAGCACTGCTGGAATCCAGTAGCCGGAGGAGCATGAGCAAGGAGCAACAAGCGGTAATATAGGTCCTTGGAGTTAGCAAAGGAGTTGTAGGAAGCAATCCGTAGATAAATGAGAACAGTCTGGATAAGATATTTCAGGAGCTGTAGACTGGACCTAAACTAACAGACACAATACTGAAGCAGTTAGTGAGGGATCCACGTGGCTTTAAGTAGGCCAAACACGGAAACAATATGGATTTCACAGGTTCACAGTTTTCTATCTTAGTAAAAAGCAATTGTATAACACAATAGCAGTCTCCAGCTGTAAGGAGTGGAAATGCAGCACAATTATCAAGATGAACAATAGCAGCCACAAGTGGTAAAATTGTAGAAAGACAACATGAATTCTAATGCTGTCTGAGGACTTGAGAATCAATATTGCTAAAAAATATCAAGAAGCTAAAAATTACAAGTCCATTTCCAGAGATCTTGATGTTCCTTGCATGATGTGCAACATAATCAAGAACTTTACAACCCATTGCACTGAAGCTAACGTGGACCTAAATGGCAGGGACAAATTGATAAAATGTTGCAATGCAGGATATTCCGGACGGTGAATAAAAAGCCCCAATCAAATTCCAAAGAAATTCAAGCTGTCCTGCAGGCTCAGGGTGCATCAGTGTCAGTGCAAACTGTTTGTCAATCTTTGAATGAAATGAAGCACTATGGTAGGAGACCCAGGAGGACCCCACTGCTGACACAAAGGCATAAAACGCTAGATTGTAGTTTATCAAAATGTATGTCAGTAAGCCAAAATGTTTCCAGTAAAGTATCTTGTGGACAGATGAGACCTTTATAGGGCTTTATGGTAAAGAACATAATTCTACTACTTACCAAAAATAGAATGATGCCTACAAAGAAAAGAACATAGTACTTACAGTCAAATATGGTGGAGGATCAAATCTGTTTTGGGATTAATCTGCTGCTTCTGGCACTGGGTGCCTTGATTGTGTGCAAGGCATCATGAAATCTGAAGATTACCAAAGGATTTGGGGTTGTTATGTAGTGGCTAGTGTCAGCAAGACAATGAGCCCAAACATAAAGGTACCTTCACACTAAGCGACGCTGCAGCAATATCAACAACGATGCCGATCGCTGCAGCGTCGCTGTTTGGTCGCTGGAGAGCTGTCACACAGACAGCTCTCCAGCGACCAACGATGCCGAAGTCCCCGGGTAACCAGGGTAAATATCGGGTTGCTAAGCGCAGGGCTGCGCTTAGTAACCCGATGTTTACCCTGGTTACCAGTGTAAATGTAAAAAAACAAACACTACATACTTACATTCGCGTCTCCCGGCGTCCGCTTCCCTGCACTGTGTAAGCGTCGGCAGTAGCAGGGCACAGCGGTGACATCACCGCTGTGCTTTGCTTTCCGGCCGGCACTGACACATTCAGTGCAGGAAGCTCTGAGCAGCAGCGCGGACGCCGGGGGACGTGACAGACATCAGAGGGTGAGTATGTAGTGTTTTTTTTTTTACTTTTACAATGGTAACCAGGGTAAATATCGGGTTACTAAGCGCGGCCCTGCGCTTAGTAACCCGATATTTACCCTGGTTACCATTGTAAAACATCGCTGGCATCGTTGCTTTTGCTGTCAAACACATCGATACACCCGATCTGACGACCAAATAAAGTTCTGAACTTTCAGCAACAACCAGCGATATCACAACAGGATCCAGATCGCTGCTGCGTGTCAAACACAACAATATCGCTATCCAGGACGCTGCAACGTCACGGATCGCTATCGTTATCGCTGCAAAGTCGTTTAGTGTGAAGGTACCTTAAGTCAAGAAGCACCCTGAACTGAATGGAAACAAAATACTGATGAGTTCTTAGGTGGTCAGCAAAGAATCCAGATCTAAATCTTATTGAGCACCTGTGGAGAGATCTTAAAGGGAACCTGTCAGCAGATTGGCTCATTACACTTATTAAAATTATACCTTGGATGATGAAATGCATCTTGTGTTTGTTGTTGCTAAATCTTTATTTGCAGTTTTGAGTTAATGATATGCTCGTGCTCCAGGGTGGGGCTGTGGGTGGGGGTCTTCATGTGGTGCTCTGATTAGGTATTCATCAGTATGGCTTCTGACAGGTCACTGATCCCTCAGTGATCTGCCCCCTAGTTTACATAATGAATATTATATATTTAAAAAAAAACTCATAGACCTGCCCTGAAGCACGAGCATATTATTAACTCAAAACTGAAAATAAAGATTAAACAACAACCACAAGATGGGTTGCATCACCCCAGGTATCTTTTTAATCAGTATAATTGAGCCAACTTGACACTGTTTGCAGGTTACTCAGCACAATCCTTCTGATGGGATCCCTTTAAATTTCTGTTGGGAGAAGGCACCCACTCCCCCCGCCCCAACAGCTAACATGGCCGAAGAGTTGGTTTTCTCCTGTCAAATAACTGCTCCTTCAACCAAATCCCACTGCCACCCTCTGTTATCCTCCCTTCCTTTGAGGTGCACTCTGTCTGCATCTACTCCCTCTCCAACTGGCTGTCATTTACTGCCTCCAGGGCCAGCCACAACTTTTTCAACCAATTCACTACCTGGCTACTTAATTTCCTCTCTGCTTACATCCCCACTATCATCATGGGCGACTTTAACATCCCCATTGATACTTCCCTCTCAGCTGTCACTAAACTTCTGTCTTTCACTACCTCCTTCGACTTTGCTCAATAGTGATAGGCGAGCACTAAAATGCTTGGGTGCTCATTGCTCGGGTAGAGCATATTGGAATGTTCGGGTGCTCCACCCGAGCAACGAGCCCAATGTAAGTCTATGGGAAACTCTATAAATGGCCAAAATCAATGGAAACAGTGCTCAGATGACATGGGAACATGATGGGGAAGACGCCACTTTTACAGACTCACAATAAAGCATACAAAAATGAAACCAAAATGCATTTTCCTGTGAAATATGTTAAGGAACATCCTTTACAGAGTAATGACTTGTACATAAGGCAAAATAAATGACAAAAAAAAATGCTTCTCCACACCTTGGCCTATGTTCACACATAGCGTTTTTGATGCATCTTTGAACTTTAGCATTTATTTCAACCAGGACAAATGCATTCACTGGGAAATGTCATTTTAACATTTTACAGCCTTATGTGGCCATGTGGTGTGTGACACATGATCACACACATCATGTTTCATTTATGAAGGAAGAACTCTGAAAGTCACAAAGCCTATTTTTATAGGGCCATCAGGTGACCTTTACTATTCATCCATCAGCCCGCTATGCTTTGTTGTTCCCATTATTAAAAACAGTGGGACTCCTATACTGTTATGGCCTATGCAGTGAGTGGCAGGGCTGCCAAAAATTTGAACTAACCCCAATAACCCTTTGAAGAGACCTACAGAAGGGCCACCTGAAAGCTATGTTCTCATTATTAGGAAGTTGGTACTCCCATACTGTTTGCCGATGCATTGAATGCAAGGCCTGCCATGCACCAAATTTATACACACCCCAATACCCCTTTGAAGAGCCGTACAGGAGGGCCTCCTGAAAACAATGTTCAAATTATTAGGAATTTGTACCTCCCATACTGTTTGCTTATGCATTGAATGCAAGGCCTGCACAAAATTTGGACGCACCCAATACCCCTTTGAAGAGACATACAGGAGGTCCTCCTGAAATCAATGTTCCCATTATTAGGAAGTTGGTACTCTCATACTGTTTGTCTATGCAATGAATGCAAGACCTGCCCTAAATTTGGACGTGTAAGGAGGAAAACCGGGTTGAAACTGTCAAGGCTGCTTCCAGTGTTGCTGGGGGGAAAGAATAGGGAACTGGACAGGTCCCATGGCATGGGGAGAGGTGGTGTGGCTAAGCCTGGCAGTGAGCAGGAAGCAAGGAAATGAGGTCTTAGTTTACCACCGGCAGTGAGAACAGCGACAGAATCTGCGCAGAGATGTACCCCGGCAGAGCTTAGGTGAACGCTCCAGTGAGCTAGTGATTTTCAAAGCGCTGCGTGCCCGGCCAAGCAGAGTGCAGTGCTCATGCAGAGGAGCTGTTGCCAATGGCAGGACCCTGATGTGTGTTTCCCATTGCTGATAGTTGCGCAGCAGCACACGTGTGAGACAGAGACTCCTGCAGCGCTTCCCACTTTGGCTGCACAAATTTATGGACTAGGACCTCAGAGGAAAAAACAGTGACCACCCGTTGCTGCCAGAAGCTTGACCATGATTTCTTGTAATTCTCTGAGGACACCACACCGGTCATTGCCGGTGCACCAGCTGCCATTAGACTGCATGTGGATGAGGCCCAGAGAAGACAACGATAAGTGTCGTTTCAATACCAACAGGGGGCTGCACCCAAAAGGGATGTGTTTACCATACTATTTGCCTATGCAGTGAATGCTTCAGTGCCCCAAATTTGTATGCACCCCAATACCCCTTGTGGAAGACAGTGGTGGTGGTGGCAGTAAAGTGACTAAGCATTATCCGCTATCCAACCAACAACCTTTTGACACTGCCCTGGGTTCAATAGTGGTGTGCTGCTGCGGTCTTCTACTAATTGGGACAGGAAGGTTGGGCAAGAAGATGTGGGTGTTTGTTGTGGCACAATTTCAGCTTGCCAATGGCCTTGGCCTCTGCATGCACCATCACCATCACATCCACTTCCCCTTCCCTTGCCATGCGCCTTGCCCATTTTAAATGGAGTACAATATTTTCAACGTTCACTACAAATGGCTGAATTTGGAGCATACTTATATGTGATCCTTGTGATGGAAAACCCCAGTGTAAAATATCTGGCCTGTAGGTAACTATTATTTTTTTCAGCAAACTGGTGCCAATAACTTGCCTAAGACACTGCAACAAAGTTTAAATTGAGGCCTGAACTGGCACAATTTTTACTGCACTGATAGGCGATCTGTGTGACGACTAGTGTTGAGCATTCCGATACCGCAAGTATCGGGTATCGGCCGATACTTGCGGGTTTTGGAATTCCGCTACCGAGATCCGATACTTTTGTGGTATCGGGTATCGGTATCGAAACCACATTAATGTGTAAAATAAAGAATTAAAATAAAATATATTGCTATACTCACCTCTCCGACGCAGCCTGGACCTCACCGAGGGAACCGGCAGCGTTGTTTGCTTAAAATGCGCCCTTTTACTTCCTTCCGTGACGTCACGGCTTGTGATTGGTCGCGTGCCGCCCATGTGGCCGCGACGCGACCAATCACAGCAAGCCGTGACGTAATTTTCAGGTCCTCAATGCCTAATTCTAGGCATTCATGATTTTAAAATTACGTTCCGGCTTGTGATTGGTCGCGTCGCGGTCACATGGGCGACGCGACCAATCACAAGCCGTGACGTCACGGGAGGCAGGAAACGCGCGCATTTTTAAAATTACGTCACGGCTTGTGATTGGTTGCGTGCCGCCCATGTGACCGCGACGCGACCAATCACAGCAAGCCGTGACGTAATTTCAGGTCCTGATGCCTATTTCTGCATTCAGGACCTGAAATTACGTCACGGCTTGCTGTGATTGGTCGCGTCGTGGTCACATGGGCGGCACGCAACCAATCACAAGCCGTGATGTAATTTTAAAAATGCGCGCGTCTCCTGCCTCCCGTGACGTCACGGCTTGTGATTGGTCGCGTCGCCCATGTGACCGCGACGCGACCAATCACAAGCCGGAACGTAATTTTAAAATCATGAATGCCTAGAATTAGGCATCCAGGACCTGAAAATTACGTCACTGCTTGCTGTGATTGGTCGCGTCGCGGCCACATGGGCGGCACGCGACCAATCACAAGCCGTGACGTCACGGAAGGAAGTAAAAGCGCGCATTTTAAG
This sequence comes from Ranitomeya variabilis, assembly GCF_051348905.1. Classification (NCBI taxonomy): domain Eukaryota; kingdom Metazoa; phylum Chordata; class Amphibia; order Anura; family Dendrobatidae; genus Ranitomeya; species Ranitomeya variabilis. The sequence continues at coordinate 902,277,687 of NC_135233.1, forward strand.
CAAACAACGCTGCCGGTTCCCTCGGTGAGGTCCAGGCTGTGTCGGAGAGGTGAGTATAGCAATATTTTTTTATTTTAATTCTTTATTTTACACATTAATATGGATCCCAGGGCCTGAAGGAGAGTTTCCTCTCCTTCAGACCCTGGGAACCATCAGGGTACCGTCCGATACTTGAGTCCCATTGACTTGTATTGGTATCGGGTATCGGATTAGATCCGATACTTTGCCGGTATCGGCCGATACTTTCCGATACCGATACTTTCAAGTATTGGACGGTATCGCTCAACACTAGTGACGACTATAACCCTGTTTAAAATAGCTGTCCTGTAGGTAACTTTTTTTCAGCAAACTGGTGTCTTATCTAAGACATTACACAAAATTTATCAGTAGGCCACACAAGGCAGAATTTTCAACGCACTGAGACGTGATCCGTGTGACGGCCAAAGCCCTGTTTAAAATGGCTAGATTTTTGTAATATAGAACTGGCTGTATTCTGCAGTGCCAACCAGCAAATCGAGCAGAAAAACCATTAAAGAAAATAATCAGGATTAAGATCCCAAAAAATTATTCCAGGCCCCTGATACCTGGGACTATGTAGATAAATATCTGTAATAGGCAACAGCAGCAGCAGACAGAACTGGAATGGACTCTCTTGCTATATGCAATGAAATCTGCCACATACACTGCCTGCCTGCCTAGCACTGATATCTATAGACCCACATAAACTGCCTGCCTAGCACTGATATCTATATACACATTGATTAGTCCTCAGAAGGACTGTTGGTTGAGATGGAATTGTGTATTACGGATGATATACCTACTATTAAAATTGAAAATCTCTCCCTATCTCAGCAGTAACTCTCCCTACACTACGAGATGCCGGAGTTGACTGTGACGAGCAGGGCGGCGCCAGGTCTGATATAGACCTGATGATGCTTGTGTAGCCAGCCAATCACTGTATTGCCACAACCAACATGGTGTGGCATTACAGTGTGTGGCAGACAATCCCTGCATGTTGATTGGTGCTCTAAAGAGTGTCAAACATGCAGGATGGGGACCCGAGCTCCCACTGAGCAAATCTGGAACTACTCATCAAGATTCGAGCATCGCAAACACTGCGATGCTCAGGTGAGCATGGATTAGTGGTGAGCAGGCTTGCTCCTCACTATCACTCAATGGTCTTCTGCAGCCACTCACAAAGATGGCCACACATTGGACTTCATCTTCACCCACCTCTGCTCCCTATCTTACCTCTCTAAGTCGCATCTCCCTCTTTCTGATCACAATCTAATTACATTCTCTTCCCTCTCCTTGTCCACAATCCCCACTCCACAAACTTTCTCACCCTCTAAGAAATCTTAAACACCTCGATCTACACTCACTCTCTGAATCCCTTCTCCCTCTTATAGACATAAGTTTCTAACACAATGTGGACACTGCTTCTGCTTTATATAACACCACAATTGCTGCAGCTGTGGAAAAGGTTGCCCCTCTCATGCATATCAAAGCTTGCAAAATCAACAAACAACCCTCGCACATGAGCCTGACCAAAGAACTGAGTCAGTATTCTAGGGTTGTTAAGCGGAGATGGAAAAGATCCCACACCATTTAGTACTTCATAGCATTTAAACAGTCCCTTACTACTTTCAAAGCCACACACGCTACAGCAAAATAAATCTACTTCTCATCTCTCATATTTTCTCACAACCCTAAACAGCTATTCAACGCTTTCAATTCTCTCTTCCATCCCCCAACACCTCCTTCCACTCCAGTAATCTCAGCTGAAGACTTTGCCCCATTTTTCAAGCAGAAGATTGATAACATCAGAGAAAGTTCTGGTCTACAACCCCCAAAGCCCCTCCTCCTAACTGCTCAGTCCTCCTCCTCCAAAGCCAGCTTCTCCACCATTACAAAACAATCAACTCTCCACTCTACTCTCAAGATTACATCTCACCACCTGTGCATTTGATTCTATTCCATCCCACTTCATCACAAACCTCACCAGAGTCTTCATCTCAACCCTAACCCATCTCTTCAACCTATCAATAACAACTTGTGTTTTTCCCTCATGCTTCAAACATGCCTCAATCATACCCATCCTCAAGAAGCCCTCTCTTGTCCCACCTTCTGTATCTAGCTATCGCCCCACATTACTTCTCCACTAAGCCTCAAAGCTACTGGAACAACATGTTCTTCTTGAACTTTCCTCCCACCTCTCTTCCTGCTCCCTCTTTGACTGCTTACAATATGACCTCCGACCGCATCACTCCACTGAAATTTTCCTAACCAAAGTCTCCAATGACCTATTACCCACCATAGACAAGAAAAACTGCTCTGTCCTCCTCCTCCTGGACCTGTCCTCTGCCTTTGACACAGTGGACCATTCCCTATTACTACAGACCCTGTCATTTCTTGGCATCACAGACTTGGCCGTATCTTTGATCTCATCATACCTAACAGACCGGACATTCAGCATGTCACACTAGCACACAACCTCCTCACCTTGCCCCTATCAGTCGGAGTCTCGCAAGGTTAAGTCCTAGGCCTCTGCTCTCCTCCATTTACATCTTCGGCCTGGTACAGCTCATAGAGTCTCACGGCTTTCAGTATCACCTCTATGTTGATGACAAAGATCTACCTCTCTGGACCAGATATCACCTCTCTACTAAACAGAATCCCACAATATCTGTCCGCTATTTCATCCTTCTTCTCCATTAGATTTCTAAAACTTAAAATGGACAAAGCAAAATTCATAATTGTTCCTCCATCTCATTTAACCCCCCAATGGACCTATCCATTAAAGTATATGGCTGCTCACTCTCTCCAGTCCCACAAGCTCGCTGCCTCGGGGAAATCCTTTACCCTGATCTCTCATTTAAACCACATATCCAAGCCCTTTCCACTTCCTGCTGACTTCAACGCAAAAATATTTCCCAGATCCCTACAATGTGGAGCTTAGTGTTTGCCGCATGTTTTTTTTTTTACCTTCCTCTGGATCAACATGTTAGGTTATGGGTTGAACTAGATGGACTTAAAGTCTCCCTTCAACCTTAAAGGGCCACTGTCACCCCCTCCAGCCGTTATAAACTAAAAGAGCCACCTTGTGCAGCAGTAATGCTGCAGTCTAACAAGGTGGCTCTTTTAGTTTTTGATTAAGTTATTACCTCAATAAAGCGATTTGAAAATTGTCCACAAAGACCAGCTATTGTACCGGGAGGCGGTCCGAAGCGTCCTGTATGAATCCCCCCAACGGCCGTCACTCTTCTCTTCAGGGGCGCTGGTTTCCACCCCTGAGCGCTGTTATCTTCTGAAATCCGGCGCTTGCGCTGTTCTTTCCTGCCTGGGGCCTGCGCAGTGTTTACTGTGAGTCACAGCACAGACGCAGGGTGCCTGACTGCGCCTGTGCCGGCAGTGTGGCCGCCCTGTTACTGAATCCCCGCCCCGCACTGTGCATAATGAATAACACAGTGCGGGGCGGGGATTCAGTAACAGGGCGGCCGCACTGCCGGCACAGGCGCAGTCAGGCACCCTGCGTCTGTGCTGTGACTCACAGTAAACACTGCGCAGGCCCCAGGCAGGAAAGAACAGCGCAAGCGCCGGATTTCAGAAGATAACAGCGCTCAGGGGTGGAAACCAGCGCCCCTGAAGAGAAGAGTGACGGCCGTTGGGGGGATTCATACAGGACGCTTCGGACCGCCTCCCGGTACAATAGCTGGTCTTTGTGGACAATTTTCAAATCGCTTTATTGAGGTAATAACTTAATCAAAAACTAAAAGAGCCACCTTGTTAGACTGCAGCATTACTGCTGCACAAGGTGGCTCTTTTAGTTTATAACGGCTGGAGGGTGGTGACAGTGGCCCTTTAAATACTATGTTACTATGTTACATTCCTCAACCAAGAATCTGCAAAAACCCTAGTCCATGCCCTCAATATCTCACGCCTTGGCATACAAAGCCATCCACAACCTGTCTCCTCCATACATCTGTGATTTAGTTTCCAGGTGCCTGCACGCAACCTCCGATCCTCACAAGATCTCCTTCTTGATTCCCCTCTTGTCTACTCTTTCCACAATCGCATACAAGATTTCTGCCATGCATCCCCCCTACTCTGGAACTCTCTACCACAACATATCCAACTCTTGCCTACCAAGGAAATCTTCAAAATGAACCTGAAGACCTACCTCTTCTGGCAAGTTACAACCTGCGGTAACCACTGTTCCACCAAACCACTGACCAGCTCTACCCTCACCTGCTGTATACTCACCTATCCCTTGTAGATTGTGAGTCCTCAAGGGCAGGGTCCTCTCTCCTTCTGTACCAGTCGTGACTTGTATTGTTTCAGATTACTGTACTTTTTTTATTATGTATACCCTTCCTCACATGTAAAGCGCCATAGCATAAATGGTGCTATAATAATAAATAATAATAATAATAATTTTGCAGGATAATAGTGGTCCAAAATTCCATTTAAGAGGTGTAAGAAGCTTATTTATTATTATAGGAAACAATTGATTGCAGTCATTTATTCCGAAGAGTGTGCAACCAAATATTAAGTTGAGGGTGCCAACAATTTAGTCCATCCCATTTTTGGAGTTTTGTGTCTATTGATATTTAATTTTACTTTTTTCTCTGTTTTTACAAAAACAGGAAATAAGCATGTGTGTAGCAAAACATGTAATTGCAATAATTTTTCTGGTAGAAATACTTCATTTTCTGGAACAATTTCAAGGGTTTCAGTCTTTTGGCCTTGACTGTATATATCAATATGTTCAGCTCCTCCTGCTCTTTGTTCTGCATTGCAGATTGCACTGCAGTTCCAAGCTACCAGGTGCACTTAAGTGATAGGTAAGGATGTATCGGGAGACATTCCTTAGCACCTAGGCCCCTGATCCTTTGAATGGAACTTTTCACCTCCAGAAACGCTTATTTGAAATAGTTCTTAAATTATATCAGGCTGCCTCATTGGTGCACCTGCTACAGCGAGAAAAATATGTTTTTTTTCAAGTGCATTTACTCTCTTTCAGCTATTGGATGGTTTTAGGGAGTGGTTACAGTCACTGCTCAAATTACTCCCTGGAATATTGATTGACTGTCAGTTCTGGAGAGATATTTTAAAGCAGTCTGTCAATAAAAGTGATAGGGAGAGATTATAGCACACCCAATGACTATAACAGTTCACACCACCACTGCACCGATGACTAAAAGTGAGTTGTAATGGGGAGAAAATAAATTTTATTTTCCCCCTGCAGCTGCTGCTCTAGTAAACAGGCACACATAATTTAAAGGCTGGTTACTTGTACAGTAGATTACTGCCATCTCTACAGAAAACAACATTCTTTCCAACAATAATCAGAGCACCAGCATGCATCCACTAGCATGCATCTATGTTTGATTATGACAGCAAAGAAGAGAAACAAGGGATTGGTATCTCAGTACTGGATAATAAGACATTTCTCACTCTCTATATTGAACATCTTTAAAAAATGGATTCAGGAATATTACAAAAAGTTCACACTTTGGATATGGCTTTCACATATCTTGGCTTCAGAGACCACAAAATGCAACAGATTATATATATTGAATATTTTGGGCTATCATTATGCAATTGAAATAATTAAGAAATAATGCATTTCAACTTTTAATATTTCTGTATGCTAAATTTAATACATGGGAGGATTTTATTTTATACTGAATATTTTCTACATTATTTTACCCCTAGCTACCACTAGTTAACATGCCATTATTCCACATAATGTCATCTTACAATAATGGATTTCTTTGCGTGAAATCCTTCTAGTTTTTCTTTTTTTGTTGCATTATCTTCTCTTGATTAGATATGTCATTATGCCAGAAGGATACTAATCTTGCCCTTTGAAGATATCTCATTATTTCTGAGTTTTGTTATCTTAGTCTAAATTATATTTATGATATTTTAACATTCATGATTACTTGTGCCTATTAATGCTATACTTATGGGCAAAACCCTCTGCATTTCCATTTCAATAGTAGAGGATGAAATTTAACAACTAAAATGTTATTGAAAATAGTTAATAGAACTTGTGAAAACATGGTTAGTTGCCAGAAATGGTATAAGTAATTATTCTTTGCTATTAACTAGATAAATTAAAACATTTCTGTGTTGCAAGGGATATGCTAAACTATTGTCATGCTGTAACGCAACCTCCACCAGAGGGAGCTTGGGAGGGAAGTGAGACTGCGTACACAGAGAAACTCCACAGAGCAACCGCACAAGCGCCACCAAGTGGAGAGAGTGGTCAGACAAGCCAAGTCAGAAACCGTTCAGATGCAAAGTACAAAAAGGAGTAAGAAGTATACGTGGTCAGAAGCAAGCCAGGGGGTTCAGCAATGGTCAAAAGCGGATAAGGCAAATACAGAAAGCAAGTCCAAATACAGGCCGAGTCAGAAAACAAGATAATATAACCGAGAAAAAGAGAAGTGCTGGGAAAAGGGCAGACAGAGGAAGTCAACAGTCACGGGTCAAGTCAGGGATCACAGCAGGACAAATCAAGGGTTACCAGAGTCAGGTACACACGCCGAAGGCAGAACTATAGCTGACACTGCCAGCAAGATTCATGGGAGCTAAATAGCAAACCTGAACCCAGAATGAGGCAGAGCAAAGTTAACCCTTGACATGATCCACCCGGAGAAAGGGCAGACAGGAATAAACCCTGGAATGGATCGTGACAGTACCCTCCTCTCAAGGGGGGGGCCACTGGACCCTCAGGTTTCCCAGGATAACGTGCGTGAAATGCCCGGACCAATCGATCTGCATGGACAGATCGCGCCGGGACCCAAGATCGATCCTTAGGACCATAACCCCTCCAATGGACCAAATACTGAAGTGAACTATGGACCATGCGAGAATACACGATCCGTTCTACTTCAAACTCTGTCTGACCATCCACAGAGGTAAGGGCGGAGGGGATGAGGCCCAGAGCAAGATGGTACAAATGACTTAAGAAGGGATTTATGGAACACATTGGGAATCCGAAGCGACTGAGGAAGGCGTAAACGAAAGGCAACTGGATTGCCCACCTCAATAATCTCGTAAGGACAAATAAACCTGGGAACTAGCTTAGTAGAAGGAACCTTTATACAAATGTTCTTGGTAGACAACCACACTTTATCTCCTACCAGGAATATAAGTCCTACAGACCATCGCTTATCAGCAAAAAGTTTATGTTTGCCCTGAGCCTTCCCAATGTTTTTCTGGATCTCCTTCCACACCTCCCCCAACCATTGCATAATAGTTAAACAACACATATACACATTTTCAAGTGTGTGTAGCAAAAGTATTTTACAAATATAAGGTAAGAAAGGGATATTTTATGCCATGTATTTGTAAAAAATGTATTACCAGAATGTAATATCCTACTAAAAATGTAAAAGAATATTTCTAAGCATGAACCATAAAGCACAACTAAAGGAAGTATCAGGTTGTTTTTTTTTTTGTTTTTTTTTAAGATAATTTTCAGTAGCAATAACTGTCCCTTCCCATTGAAGACAATGCAAATATACAAAGGGGGCTAGATTAGCTAGTGATTTGAGCCAGTCAGGACAACCCTTTCAAGCAAAGTACCAAAGATATGCTGACACAGGAAAATCTTTACTGTGTTCAGCACAAGCCAAAAGTGAACAGGTGTCTTAAAATTGGGGCATCTTAATTGAAGCATATTAGTAAGTTGATACTTTAGTCTCATTTAAAGGTGTTGTCCCAAACTTTAACATTTATGGCTTATCCTTAGGTTCATCAATGTCTGATAGGTGGGAGTGCAACAATTACTGATCACTGTGCCAGCAGTGACTAGAACTCCTCAGTTGTGGAGTTGCACAGCAGAACTCCATCAAAGTAATAGTGTACTCAGACAGGTACTACATATCCACCTTCAGTGAATTTGAATATGGGTTGGATATACTGTACATTAACCAGCTGTGGCCATTATACAGTTGATGTAGCTTTGCTTTGCAGCTTCACAACTGAGCAGTTTTGGCCACCACAAGCACCAAGAATAGCTGATTGATGGCGATGCCGAATGTCACATTAATGAAGTTATCCTATGGATAGACCATTGATGTCATACTCATTGGAAACCCGTTGAAGGACATTTTTTCGGCTGGTCTACTCTTGTTAAAAAAAGCGATTATCTAAAATACTATCAAAGTTCTATTATTATTATTATTATTTTTTTATTATTTAGTTTTTATGTCAGTATTCTAACAGCTTCACGGGGCGAGGAACATATATCATTTGCACTAATACTGATTTCTGTGACAATGACATTGTATATGACAATGGAAATCTGTCATGGTTGCTGCTATTCAATAGCATTGCCAAATTACTATGTAAATAAACCAGACAACAAATGAAACTGCATTTGTATTAGAATTTACAGGAAACAACTTTAGTTTTCACTTTGTTTTGTCAAAATTTTCAGACCACATGTAATTGTATTAATGATATTAAATTTAGAGCCATTTAATATTTTTATACTGATGGTAAGGCTAATATTTTTGAGTTACAATGACATGTAATGGTTTGGGCACCCTTGGTCAAAATTACTGTTATTGTGAACAGTTAAGCAAGTTGAAGAAGAAATGATCTCTAATAGGTCTATATTAAAATTTGATAGTCCTCATTGGTTGATACCTTTTAATGGCAAACTGAAAATATGGTTTCTTCATCAGACATAGAGTAATATGAAATTTGAAGAGTCACATATTTATGTACAACAGGAATGATGCAATAGATACGACAAGTGATATGAAGCAGAACTGTCAATGAGGGAAGGGTAGCAATGGCATGGCAGTAAATATTGAGCAGTTCATAGATGAGTGTGAAAGTTTTATTTTCCTGTGATTGATGTCTGGTCCATGGTTGTGATGTCCTCAAAAGGTCTGTGGAAGCATGGTTAAAAAGCAATGTCTGACTTTCATTTGTTCATTTTCATACATTTTTAATTTATTAGTACTTTTGTCAGATTCAAGTTATTTCTGTGATCATTGCGGGGTTTTCTCTCATTAAACGAGAGGTACCAACAATTTTGACCATGTGTGTAAGCAATTTCATGCCCAAGATGCTGTGATCAGAGATACAAAAATGTTTGGCCACAGATAGATCTATCCATTTTTCTTTTATTAAGTGCCGATGAGAATTCATCCTTGTTTTTCCCGTCTTTCCCACATACAGACCCACAGTTGGACACAGCTCATATATTTAAGTACACTACATTAGATGTGATGTAGCTGAAAGTACCTGGGAACTTGTGCACCTGATGTGAGTTGTGGATATTTATTTTGTCAATGGTCATTATAAATGGACAGGCTTAACATTTTTTCAGGTTGCAGGGAAAGGTTCCTGTAGCTGTTGGAAAGGACGGGGAGTTTCGGACAGTGATGCTTCTGAGATTTGGGGGATGTCTAAAACACTCATGTGGGGGGATCTGAAAATATAGATTGTAAGGAGGGTTGACAGGATCTTTGTGTAGCCAGAAGTGTTGTTGGTTACTGAAGATATAAAATCATTATATACCTGTATAAGCCATGAAAATGGTCTCAATGTTTTCTCCTTCTTTCTGGTACTTCCAACTTGGACAGCCGCATAAGTGACTTGGTCCTTGATTTGCTCCAGTTAATCTTAACATATCTTTTTTTTTGTTTTCAAAGATATATTTTATTTGCAGAAACGTGGTACTGCTTTGGTTGCGGCCTGTGCTCCTTTATACTTTATGCATTGGTTACGGCCTGTGCTCTTCTGGGGATACTGGGAATAGGGTTTGTTTGGTGATGAGCGGGCACAGACCGCCGACCATGTGCAGTGCTGGCTAATGTATATTGATGGTGATCTTTTGATAATATGGCAGGTCACTGTGACTGAGCTGGAGCAATTTATGGACCGACTCAATGAAAATACATTCAATATTAAATTGATGTCTCATTATAGTGCTAATAAAATTAATTGCATGGGCATTACTATTGAGGTAGATGAAGATTGTTATGTACAGACCGATGTTTACAGGAAATCAATGTCTGTAAATGCATTATTGCCTGTGTGGCACCCCAGAGTCCAGCTGCCACGGTGACATTGCCTCCCTCTAAGGGGTGATGTCATCCCTGGAGGCAAGGGGGTCCCCATGCCAGGCAACACAGTGTACATGTCAATTCCTGCTCCAGGCCAGAAAGGGGAGCTTCCAAGTATGGTGAGAGAGCCAGCTGGAGCTCGTGACAGGACTGTGAGAGAGGAGAGTTGGCAGTTGGTCTGTGGAGAGGGAAGGGACAGGAGCAGAGACAAGAGCTCAGGGGAATAAAAACTGTGTATAGCTGACCCCAGAGCGGAGTGCTGATAAAAATGGATGCCCGAGTCCTTGGCTAGGCGGGTGCTGTACGCCCTGACAGCAGTATCTGGAGGGCAGGGGACTGTAAGTTCCCTGGCCACACCGAACAGTTGAAGGCATGGTAGCAAACCAAAAGCCCGGGGCTGACAGTGAAAAGGACAGTGCCCGTAAAATAGGCTCACGCTGTCTGCCCTACAGGATAGAAATCATCATGCAGGAGATGGCAGTAGCTTAGCTACATGCAGCAGGGACCCTAAAATAGAGCGCAGAAGGAAAGTCCCCAACCCCACCTGGCAGGGTGGATCCCCTGAAAGCCTCCAGGCAATCCAGACTCAATCCGTTATCTGTAGTTGGTACCCCAGATTGCATCTACTTTCAAGTAAAAGGTAAAGAAAACTGCACCTCTCTGTGTCATTCATTTATTTTCTGCACCCCAACGTTCACCACCATCTGAACAATCAAATATATTTGACCTGGGGCCCCACTCTACCTGTGGGGAGCTGAACCATCTTTGCTGCATCACCATCAGCCCCAATGGACCTAAACCGCAGCGTCAGCCACCCATTGCCAAACAACACGGGTGGCGTCACGACCAAACACCACATAATTATCCTCCATTTTTTGACATGACCAGTGCCAGGGACCCGTGACCTCCCCCATAGAACTGTCCGGTCTGATTCCGGGTACCCCACGGCCCTGGCGGGCGCGTCATATGCTGATTCAGCACATAATGATTCTACAGTTAAGGCTGTCTCAGTTGCTCAATTCTTCAAAATAAAGTGAATATGCTCATATAATATTACAATTGAAAACCAGGCTAAAGATGTTAGCAATAGATTCATGGAGAGGGGATAAAATAAAATGTGCATAAAATGTGCATACAAGAGAGCAAGGTCCATTCCCCACAGTAAATTTTTGCAGTCAACAACAAAACTGAAAGATGGTCAGGGTCAACTTAAATTTATTTCTACTTATATCCAAGATTGGGTAATAATGAGAGCTATTCTCGAAAGGCATTTGTCCGTGCTATTAAAGGGAATCTGTCACCCCGTTTTTTCAAGATGAGATAAAAATAGCGTTAAATAGGGGCAGAGCTGTGCTTTACATTAGTGTATTTTTTGTGCCTTTATTCCCCACCTATGCTGCCGAAAAACCTTTGTAAAGTCGCCGTTTTGGGCTGTCACTCACACTGGTCTGGTCATATGGGCGTGGTGACATCGCTGTTTCTCCCCCAGATCTTGCTCATCTTTCCGTTGGTGGCGTAGTGGTGTGCGCATGCCCAACAGGCGAATCCACTGCGCAGGTGAAGGAAAAGAGCGCGATCTGCGCTATTCAGTGGTTTATCGGTGGGCGCGGCCATCTTCCTGAGGCCGCGCGTGCGCAGATGGTAGTGCTCGGCTTCCCGGGGCTTCAGTAAAATGGCCGCGGGATGCCGCGTGTGCGCAGATGGAGCCTTAGGCTTCTTTCACACTTGCGTCGGTACGGGGCGGTCGCAATGCGTCAGCCCGACGTACCGACGCACGTTGGGAAAATTGTGCACAACGTGGGCAGTGGATGCAGTTTTTCAACGCATCCGCTGCCCAGTCTATGTCTTGGGGAGGAAGGGGCAGAGTTACGGCCACGCATGCGCGGAAATGGCAGACGCGACGTACAAAAAAAAGGTTACATTGAACTTTTTTTGTGACGATGGTCCGCCAAAACACAACGGATCCAATGCATGATGGACGCGACGTGTGGCCATCCGTCGGTAATACAAGTCTATGGGCAAAAAAGGCATCCTGTGGGCACATTTGCAGGATCCGTTTTTTGTCCAAAACGACGGATTGTGACAGATGCCACACGACGGAAGTGTGGAAGTAGCCTTAGGGTTAGGGTTGGGGCTAAAGTTAGGGCTAGGGTTAGGGTTAAATTTAGGGTTAGGATTGGGGCTAAAGTTAGGGTTAGGGCTAGGGTTGGGGCTAAAATTAGGGTTAGGGTTGGGGCTAAAGTTAGGGATAGAGTTGGGATTAGGGTTAGGGTTTGGATTAGGGTTGGTATTAGGGTTACGGTTGGGATTAGGGTTACATTTGGGATTAGGGTTGGGATTAGGGTTAGGGTTGGGATTAGGGTTAAGGTTAGGGTTGGGATTAGGGTTAGGGGTGTATTGGGATTAGGGTTAGGTTTGAGGTTAGGGTTGAGATTAGGGTTAGGGGTGTGTTGGATTTAGGGTTTTGATTAGGGTTATGGTTAGAGTTGAGATTAGGGCTGTTTTGGGGTTAGGGTTGTGATTATCGTTAGGGTTGTGATTAGGATTATGGATCGGGTTGAGATTAGGGTTAGGGGTGTGTTGGAGTTAGGGTTGGAGTTAGAATTGGGGGGTTTCCACTGTTTAGGTACATCAGGGGGTCTCCAAACACGACAGACAATTTTGCGCTAAAAAAGTCAAATGGTGCTCCCTCCCTTCTGAGCTCTGCCGTGCGCCCAAACAGTGGTTTACCCCCACATATGGGGCATCAGCGTACTCGGGATAAATTGGACAACAACTTTTGGGGTCCAATTTCTCCTGTTACCCTTGTGAAAATAAAAACTTGGGGGCTAAAAATCTTTTTTGTGGGAAAAAATATTATTTTTTATTTTTGCTACTCTGCATTATAAACTTCTGTGAAGCACTTGAGCATTCAAAGTTCTCACCACATATCTAGATAAGTTCCTTAGGGGGTCTAGTTTCCAAAATTTGGTCACTTGTGGGGGGTTTCTACTGTTTAGGTACATCAGGGGCTCTGCAAACGCAACATAACACCCACAGACCATTCTATCAAAGCCTGCATTCCAAAATGGCGCTCCTTCCCTTCCGAGCTCTGCCGTGTGCCCAAACAGTGGTTTACCCCCACATATGGGGTACCAGCATACTCAGGACAAATTGGAGAACAAATATTGGTGTCCAATTTCTCTTGTTACCCTTGTGAAAATAAAACATTGGGGGCTAAAAAATCTTTTTTGTGGAAAAAAAAAAATTCTATTTTCACTACTCTGCATTATAAACTTCTGTGATGAAGCACTTGGGCATTCAAAGTTCTCACCACATATCTAGATAAGTTCCTTGGGGGGTCTAGTTTCCAAAATGGGGTCACTTGTGGGGGGTTTCTACTGTTTAGGTACATCAGTGGCTCTGCAAACGCAACATAATGCCCGCAGACCATTCTATCAAAGCCTGCATTCCAAAATGGCGCTCCTTCCCTTCCGAGCTCTGCCGTGCGCCCAAACAGTGGTTTACCCCCACATATTGGGTACCAGCATACTCAGGACAAATTGGACAACAACTTTTGGGGTCCAATTTCTCTTGTTACCCTTGTGAAAATAAAAATTTGGGGGCTAAAAAATCTTTTTTGTGGGAAAAAAATATATTTTTTATTTTCACTACTCTGCATTATAAACTTCTGTGAAGCACTTGGGCATTCAAAGTTCTCACCACATATCTAGATAAGTTCCTTGGGGGGTCTATTTTCCAAAATGGGGTCACTTGTTGGGGGTTTCTACTGTTTAGGTACATTAGGGGTCTGCAAACGCAACATAACGCCAGCAGTCAATTCTATCAAAGTCTGCATTCCAAAACGGCGCTCCTTCCCTTCCGAGCTCAGCCATGCGCCCAAACAGTGATTTACCCCCACATATGGGGTGTCAGCGTACTCAGAACAAATTGAACAACAACTTCTGGTGTCCATTTTCTCCTGTTACCCTTGGTAAAATAAAAATTTGGAGGCAAAAAATCGTTTTTGTAGAAAAAATTTGATTTTTTTATTTTCACGGCTCTACGTTATAAACTTCTGTGAAGCACCTGGGGGTTTAAAGTGCTCACCACACATCTAGATAAGTTCCTTAAGGGGTCTATTTTCCAAAATGGTGTCATTTGTGGGGGGTTTCCACTGTTTAGGCACATCAGGGGCTCTCCAAACGTGACATGGCGTCCGATCTCAATTCCAGCCAATTCTACATTGAAAAAGTAAAACGACACTCCTTCTCTTCCAAGCTCTGCGGTGCGCCCAAACAGTGGTTTACCCCCACATATGGGGTATCAACGTACTCAGGAGAAATTGAACAACAACTTTTGTGGTCTAATTTCTCCTGTTACCCTTGTGAAAATAAGAATTTGTGGGCGAAAAAATCATTTTTGTGAAAACAAATGCGATTTTTTATTTTCACGGCTCTACGTTATAAACTTCTGTGAAGCACTTGGGGTTCAAAGTGCTCACCACACATCTAGATAAGTTCCTTAAGGGGTCTAGTTTCCAAAATGGTGTAACTTGTGGGGGGTTTCCACTGTTTAGGCACATTAGGGGATCTCCAAACACGACATGGCGTCCGATCTCAATTCCAGCCAATTCTGCATTGAAACAGTCAAACGGCGCTCCTTCACTTCCAAGCTCTGCGGTGCGCCCAAACAGTGGTTTACCTCCACATATGGGGTATCGACGTACTCAGGAGAAATGGCACAACAAAATTTATGGTTAAATTTCTGTTTTCACACTTGTTAAAATTAAAAAAAATGGTTCTGAAGTAAAATGTTTGCAAAAAAAAGTTAAATGTTCATTTTTTTCTTCCACATTGTTTCAGTTCCTGTGAAGTACATAAAGGGTTAATAAACTTCTTGAATGTGGTTTTGAGCAGCTTGAGGGGTGCAGTTTTTGGAATGGTGTCACACTTGGTTATTTTCTATCATATAGACCCCTCAAAATGACTTCAAAGGTGATGTGGTCCCTAAAAAAAACATGGTGTTGTAAAAATGAGAAATTGCTGGTCAACTTTTAACCCTTATAACTCCCTAAAAAAATAAATTTGTTTCCAAAATTGTGCTGATGTAAAGTGGACATGTGGGAAATGTTATTTATTAACTATTTTTCATGACATATCTCTCTGATTTAAGGGCATAAAAATACAAAGTTTGAAAATTGCAAAATTTTAAAAATTTTCGCCATATTTCCGTTTTTTTTCATAAATAATCGCAAGTAATATCGAAGAAATGTTACCACTAACTTGAAGTACAATATGTCACGAAAAAACAATCTCAGAATCAGCGGGATCCGATAAAGCGTTCCAGAGTTATAACCTCATAAATTGACAGTGGTCAGAATTGTAAAAATTGGCTCGGTCATTAAGTACCAAATTGGCTCTGTCACTAAGGGGTTAATGCATATCAAGTGAATCGTTCAAAAGGAGGAAAAAATAAATATGCAAAATCTAAAGGTACCGTTACACTAAACGACTTACCAACGATCACGATCAACGATACGACCTGGCCGTGATCGTTGGTAAGTCGTTGTGTGGTCGCTGGGGAGCTGTCACACAGACAGCTCTCTCCAGCAACCAACGATCAGGGGAACGACTTCGGCATCGTTGAAACTGTCTTCAACGATGCTGAAGTCCCCCTGCAGCACCCGGGTAACCAGGGTAAACATCGGGTTACTAAGTGCAGGGCCGTGCTTAGTAACCCAATATTTACCCTGGTTACCATTGTAAAAGTAAAAAAAAAACAGTACACAGTGACGTCACCACTGTGCTCTGCTTTACGGCCGGTGCTGACACAGTCAGTGCAGGAAGCTCTGAGCAGCAGCGCATAACCCTGTGGACGCCAGGGGACGTGACAGACATCAGAATGTGAGTATGTACTGTTTTTTTTTTTTAACTTTTACAATGGTAACCAGGGTAAATATCGGGTTACTAAGCACGGCCCTGCGCTTAGTAACCGGATATTTACCCTGGTTACCCGGGTGCTGCAGGGGGACTTCGGCATCATTGGTTACAAGTGAACACATCGTTGGATTGGCGTCACACACACCAATCCAGCGATGACAGCGGGTGATCTAGCGACAAAATAAAGTTCTGGACTTCTAGCTTCGACCAGCGATATCACAGCGGGATCCAGATCACTGCTGCGTGTCAAACACAACGAGATCGCTATCCAGGATGCTGCAATGTCACGGATCATCGTCGTTCTTGCTGCAAAGTCGCTTAGTGTGAAGGTATCTTAAGGGATCACCAAATACTAACAATTTTTATTAGAGAACAACAAACAATTTTAAAAACACTTAAAAAGCATCCAGACAAATGGACAGCAAAATTGATCCACAATGTAAAGTACAATATTCATAACTCTAATAGCTATAAGAAAACAGTATGTAAAGAGTTGATATGATTATCAATACTATTCAATATTATTAATCCCTGCAAAATCCAATAGTATTTCATGCCCAAATGCAAAAGTCATCATAACTCCAGTAATATTAGAAAGAGGTCCAAATGGACTAACTGAACCTTATTATACCAAAAGAACACATGTATATCAGCACAATACAGTGGTAAGAAGGGCTGAAGATTAGAAAAAGTAAAAGATAACAAAGGTCTAGAACATGAAATGTACATATATATGCTGCCAGCACATTGAGGACAATAAACATGTTCTTTTAATGAGAGGAAGCAGTAATAACAAGGCATCAATAGAGAAATAAAGGGTGGTATGGTAAAGGAGAATGGCCAATTTTTAAGATTTTAGGCAAATACCTGTTGATAGGTTCAACCTCAAATGCAAGGAACCCGCTGATACGAAGCATGGACCCACGCGTGTCGACACCTAATGTGTCTTCCTCAAGGTAAGATAACCTCTGGGTAGTGTTCTCAACTATGTATAATGATAGTAATAAGCATAATTATCATTGACTTCATACCAGCTAATCGGCGGTGAGTAGGGAAAAAAGGTCTTATGTTCGGCGTCCTATGTATTGCGCATGTGCATGACATAGCATTCGGGGAGAAAATGCATAATTAACACAAAGAGATGATTCATCGTGCATGCACCACATATGTAGTGACCAGAGGTCAGAAATAGCTGATGCAGATTCAACTGCACATGCCCTCAAAGCCAAGAAAAACACGAGCATATATAGCACCAAACAACACTTGTATAATGTGCACGCACTTGAGCATGAAAGGGGCCACAAGGCCAACGCATGCATACATAAAACAAACAGACAGAGACTTATCCAAGAGTAGTAAAGTCATGCGCATGTGCTCAGTGCATAATGGTAAAGCAATCAACACAGGGCAAGATAAATCTATGCATGATGATCATGAACCGTGGAGTTTTAAAAGAATATTATCCTTCCGCTTATCATATTTTATTTATGCAAGGAGGAGAGTAAGAAGACAAACAGATAAGAGGAGAAGGGAACTAGGGGAATGAGTGATCCCTAATGTGACAAATTAATGATATACATGAAAAAAATATATATATTTATATATACTGTATATATGTGAAAGTGTTAAGTGAATATATACTAGAACATTTACGCCCAAATTATGCTGACAGCATAAGAAATAGACAAAAAGAGCGGGAGGTCCATGATAATCCAGTAAGTTGCAGTAGTGCTGAATATCCAAGTGAATGGAAAACCACAATTTCAAAGTGTCCTGTGAAAAAATAGAAAAAAATAAATAAACAGAAAAAGAACACACAACACCCTGTTGATACAAAGAATATCTAAATTTGTTTATAAAACCCTGTGTAAAGGAGTTCCTCATTTAAACCCTCAGGAGTCAAACTGTTAAGATTATATATCCATTTGGTATTCCGTCGCAATACTTCGTTAGTGATCCTCCCACCCCCCGTTATATTTGGTGCAACTGCTTCAAGACAAATAACCCGAAGGCCCCTACTAAGACCATTATGGCCATTAAAACCATTAATACATTCCAAAGAGATAAGGCCAATTATGACAACCAAAAAGTCTTTAGATGGACCCACCATGGCAATAATAGGAATATTAATATCAAAACCACAAATAAAAAAGGATAATGCACTTAGTGCCCTTGAACCTGTGTCTAGTGATTTTTTATCTTCTGATACAAGAAACTGCAAAAGCATCTCAGAAAGAAAAGAGGCAGACGGTACAGGGACTGGTCCCCCTCGTACTAACGAGAGACAAGACGCAACAACAGGTAACGGTGACACAGGAGACCAATGGGATTGGTGAGTTGCAAATCATTAATTTATCTCCTTACTGTGTAACAGCAACAGATAGGACCCTCCTTCCCAAGGGGTTGTCCTTTTCGCCCATGAATGTACTTAATAAATTTGATCTCACAAAAGATCTGTATCTTTGCTGTAGACAGCTAACATTTAAGTAATTGTATTATCAACCATCGCTTATCGATAGCGTACAGGATGATAAAAGACAAGTGTTCCGTGATCTCCTTGAGTTATTTGAGGAAAATGAGCCTGATCCAGGTAAGAGGAACAGATTTACCGACAGATTGC
Organism: Ranitomeya variabilis; assembly: GCF_051348905.1. NCBI lineage: Eukaryota > Metazoa > Chordata > Amphibia > Anura > Dendrobatidae > Ranitomeya > Ranitomeya variabilis. Next base: position 902,296,325 of record NC_135233.1, read on the forward strand.
CATCCCAAGCCACACCATCACTCTTGTTATTCCCTGCTATACAAATATTCTTTGACACAGTACCCAAGGACATTAAGAGTCTAAACATTGATAAAAACCACCATAACAACATGTAAAGGGAGGAAAGAAATGTGCTATTAAAGCTACAGCTCAGTGACATGTTTGAAATTAAAGAAGCAGACAAAGGAGCAATATTGTCCTCTGGCCCAAGGACATGTACATAGCTGAGGCCAGACAACAATTATATAATCACCTTCATTATCGGGTTTTACTGTCTGACCCCACTTCTGCTTTTATATTACAGATGGACAAGCTGTTGTCCAGAGCATTACAACATGGAATTATCAACAAAAAGGAAGTGGACTTCCTCTCAATAAAGTATCCCATAGTACCAACATTTTATGTTATCAAAGGTACGCCAATCCATCGAGAAACCCCCATGTAGACCCATTGTATCAGGCATTGGGGGCTTGTATGAGAGACCATGTATTTACCTGGATCATTTTTTTGCACCCGAATGTCCATTCTTTAGGCTCCTATATACGAGATTTTTCTCATCTTATACAGCTCTTTGAAAATTTGGAAATACCAGAGAATACCATCCAAGCCACTTTGGATGCAGAGGCATTATATACCAGCATAAATCATGGCCAATGTATTGCAGCTTTCTCATATTATCTTGACAATCATACAACTGATGACAGAAAGCATGATTTGTTTATTTTGGACTTGCTAAGGTTTGTCCTGGAGAAAAACTATTTCTACAGATAGGTGTTTGGGACAGCTATGGGGGCAAGATGTGTTCCCTCTTATGCTAATCTGTACATGGGATGGTGGGAGGACACACATGTATGTGGACTGACATCCTTCCAATGACATGTACTATGCTGGCATCACTTTATCAATGATATTATAATCTCATGGACTGGCACGGCTGACCAACTAAACTCATTCATTGGACAATTTGATGACAACTGCTGGAACATCAAGTTACCTTCTTTCTTCTCTACTAGCTACTGTAGACTTCTTGGATCTGAAAATGTCTATACAAGGAAATCATATTGGTACAACAATACATCGCAAGACCACTGCCACCAATAATCTATTACATTGTTCAAGCTTTCACCCAGCCCATCCATGTAAAAGCATCCCAAAAGAGCAATTTTTGCACCTGAGGAGGAACTGTAGCTCAATGGAGGAAGTTCATAAAGATTCACCAATGCTTACAAACTGTTTTTGGGAATGAGGATACCCACATAAGGTTGTATCTAAATCATATGAACACTCTGTCCTACAGGAACTGTTCAAGACACGGGTGAGGCAACCACTACATACAATAAACATGATCACTCAATACAACAACCAGTTGGGAGATGTTTATCATATTTTGGAAAAAAACTGGGGATTTCTACGCAGTGAGTCGAGATTATGACCTTTCATCTCAGAGAACCCGAAAGTGATAGAAAAAAGAGCAAGAAATCTCAAAGATCACCTAGCTCATAGCAATTACAACAAGCAAAATGTAAAATAAGGACAGGTAACCCTATGATTGGTTCATTCCCATGTGGTGGTTGCACTGTTTGCCAATTTATGATCTCTGACATTGGTATTTCCTTTTCTTTTCTGCCCACACAGGTGCAATCACAGGCATACTTCAATTGCTGTTCTCTCAATATTATTTACACTCTGATTTGTGGTTGTGATAAAATGTATGTGGGACAAACCACACAGGAGTTATGATGGAGAGTCAAGCAGCATTTATCAAATATTGCCACCTCAAGGAAGGACAAATCTAAAGGTAAGCAATTAACTTCGGTAGCTTCCCACTTCCTTGACAATCGTAATGGTGCTAGTAGGGGAAGTCAGGTTATTTGTCTTGAAGCAGTTCCACCAATAATTCACTAACAAATTATTGCAAGATGAGGCTAAATGAATATACAAATCTTAACCATTTGGCTCCAGGGGGTTTAAATGAGCAACTCCTTTACACAGGGTTTTATAAACAAATTTAGATATTCTCTGTCTCAACAGGGTGTTGTGAGTTCTTTTTCTGTCTATTTAATTTTTTTCTATTTTTTCACAGGACACTTTGAAATTGTGGTTTTCTATTCACTTGGATATTGCACTACTGCAACTTACTGGATCACCATGGACTTATGTCCCTATTTGTCTTTTTCTTATGCTGTCTGCACAATGTGTGCATAAATGTTCTAGTATATATGCACTTTCACACACACACACACACACACACACACACACACACACACACACACACACACACACACACACACACATATATATATATATATATATATATATATATATATATATATATATATATATATATGTACAGCTCTAGCAAAAATTAAGAGACCACTGCAAAGTGTTCAGTTTGTCTGATTTTTCTCCTTATAGGTATATTTTTGAGTAAAATGTAAATTGTTCTTTTATTCTATAAACTTCTGACAACAAAAAAAACCCCAGTGCTTTCAGATCTCAAATAATGCAAAGAACACAAGTTCATAATCATTTAGAAACAGCAATATTTATGTTTTAACTGAGAAAAAGTTCAGAAATCAATATTTTGTGCAATAACCATGATTTTTAAGCACAACTTTCAGCCGTCTTGGCATGCAGTGAATCATCTCTTTGTGTTAGTTATGCATTTTCTCTCCGGATACTACGTCATGTGCATGCACAACACAAAGGATGCTGAACATGAGACCGTTTTTTCTCTACTCACCGCTGATTTCCTGATATGAATTCAATGATAATTATGTTTATTACTATCATTACATATAGTTGAGCACAGTACCCAGAGGTTAACTTACCTTGAGGAAGATGCATTAGGTGTCGATACGTGTGGGTCCATGCTTCCTATTTAGCCGGTTCCTTGCTTATGGGGTTGAACCTATCAACTGGTATTTGCCTAAAACATTAAAAAATCCCCCCTTCTACTTTCTCATATCACTCTTTATTTCTCTATTGATGCCTTGTTATTACTGCTCCCTTACTTTGCAAGCACAAGTTTATTGCCCAAATTGTGCTGATAGCATATGTATGTAGGGCGTAGTGCATCCATTTCACGTACTGGACCTTTTTATTATATTTTATTGTTTTCTATTCTTCAGCACCTACTTACCACTGTATTGTGCTGATATACATGTGTTCTTTTGGTATAATAGGGTTCAGTTAGTCCATTTGGACCTCTTTCTAATATTAATGGAGTTATGATATCTATTGCATTTTGGCATGGGATACTATAGGGATTTTGCAGGGATTAATAATATTGAATATTATTGATTATCATATCAACTCTTTACCTATTGTTACCTCATGGCTATCAGGATTATGTATATTGTACTTTACATTGTGGATCGATTTTTGCTGTCCATTTGGAAGCTTTTTAAGTGTTCTTAAAATTGTTTGTTGTTTGCTAATAAAAATTGTTACTATTTGGTGATCAATTAGTTTTTGCATATATCTTTTTCCTCCTTTTGTATGCTTAAGAAGATGTGCAGTTATCACTGTTTTTATCCTTCTATTGCTGTGTGTGAAGTTCTGATATGGTTTACATCTATTATTTTCTTTCCACCATTAACACACCAATGGTTTAGACGCTACAGAGTAATCTGTCAGAAAAATATACCAAAACAGCAAGCAATGCATCTTGAGCTAAAGAGGAATGTGTGCGTGTTACCACAAGTGATATTTTTCATTCTAAACACAGCACCTATTTGCATGTTTCCTAATTTGCTGAAATAACAGTTTTCTTTTGTTTTTAACAACCAGACAGAAGCTTACGCTAATAAGGATGAAAACAGTTTATTCTACTTTAATTGGCAAGTAAGCATGTTCTTTGCTAGAGATAAACTTGTTTTCCCTGGGCAGAGGTGCAACATTGAGAATTAGAGACAAAACAGCATTTTACACGTTTGCAGATGTCTCCATCTTCATGTCAAAGAATAGTTTGATGATGAGTATAATATAACATTGTTATTAAATATGCATGCTATTATATAACTTTGATAACATTTGACTGTTCCTGGGTGTTAGAAACCTGGCTAGATGCAAAGAGAGAACAGCTTTATCAACATCTGGTGAAAAAAAATAAAAACTCTAACTTGCTGGAAATCTGTCCGCATACTCCAGAGACAACTATGGCAGAAGCAGTCTGCAAAAATCATTTTTTATTTGTGAACTTCAAGTAAATGTCAAAAAGGCACAACTTCAAATCATGCTGTACCTTTCCATAGGTACTGGAGGCTTATTTGAATAAGCAGTCATAGAATTAATATTGAACTGATACGATTTGGGAGACCTCACTTTGGGGATGGGATTTGTGGATGATAAAATAAAAAAATATGTGACATAACAAAAAATTAACTATTACACTGTGTTCCAAATTATTATGCAAATTGGATTTAAGTGTCATAAATATTTAATTGTTTTGTTTTTCAAATAAACTCATGGATGGTATTGTGTCTCAGGGCTCAATGGATCACAGAAATCAATCTTAACCACATGTGATAATTAGTTTTCCAGGTGATTCTAATTAAAGGAAAACTACTTAAAAATGATGCTCCACATTATTAACCCCTTAGTGACAGAGCCAATTTGGTACTTAATGACCGAGCCAATTTTTACAATTCTGACCAGTGTCACTTTAAGAGGTTATAACTCTGGAACGCTTTATCGGATCCCGCTGATTCTGAGACTGTTTTTTCGTGACATATTGTACTTCAAGTTAGTGGTAACATTCCTTCGATATTAATTGCGATTATTTATGAAAAAAATGGAAATATGGCGAAAATTTTTAAAATTTTGCAATTTTCAAACTTTGTATTTTTATGCCCTTAAATCAGAGAGATATGTCACAAAAAATAGTTCATAAATAACATTTCCCACATGTCTACTTTACATCAGCACAATTTTGGAAACAATTTTTTTTTTTTTGGGAGTTATAAGGGTTAAAAGTTGACCAGCAATTTCTCATTTTTACAACACCATGTTTTGTTTAGGGACCACATCACCTTTGAAGTCATTTTGAGGGGTCTATATGATAGAAAATAACCAAGTGTGACACCATTCTAAAAACTGCACCCCTCAAGCTGCTCAAAACCACATTCAAGAAGTTAATTAACCCTTTACGTACTTCACAGGAACTGAAACAATGTGGAAGAAAAAAATGAACATTTAACTTTTTTTTGCAAACATTTTACTTCAGAACCATTTTTTTTTAATTTTCACAAGTGTAAAAACAGAAATTTAACCACAAATTTTGTTGTGCAATTTTTCCTAAGTACGCCGATACCCCATATGTGGAGGTAAACCACTGTTTGGGCGCACCGCAGAGCTTGGAAGTGAAGGAGCACCGTTTGACTGTTTCAATGCAGAATTGGCTGGAATTGAGATTGGACGCCATGTCGCGTTTGGAGAGCCCCTAATGTGCCTAAACAGTGGAAACCCCCCACAAGTGACACCATTTTGGAAACTAGACCCCTTAAGGAACTTATATAGATGTGTGGTGAGCACTTTGAACCCCCAAGTGCTTCACAGAAGTTTATAACGTAGAGACGTGAAAATAAAAAATCGCATTTGTTTTCACAAAAATGATTTTTTCGCCCACAAATTCTTATTTTCACAAGGGTAACAGGAGAAATTAGATTACAAAAGTTGTTGTGCAATTTCTCCTGAGTACGTCGATACCCCATATGTGGAGGTAAACCACTGTTTGGGCGCACCGCAGAGCTTGGAAGTGAAGGAGCACCGTTTGACTTTTTCAATGCAGAATTGGCTGGAATTGAGATCGGATGCCATGTCGCGTTTGGAGAGCCCCTGATGTGCCTAAACAGTGGAAACCCCCCACAAATGATACCATTTTGGAAACTAGACCCCTTAAGGAACTTATCTAGATGTGTGGTGAGCACTTTGAACCCCCAAGTGCTTCACAGAAGTTTATAACGTAGAGCCGTGAAAATAAAAAATCAAATTTTTTCTACAAAAATGATCTTTTTGCCCCCAAATTTTTATTTTCACAAGGGTAACAGGAGAAATTAGACCACAAAAGTTGTTGTGCAATTTCTCCTGAGTACGTTGATACCCCATATGTGGGGTTAAACCACTGTTTGGGCGCACCGCAGAGCTTGGAAGAGAAGGAGTGTCGTTTTACTTTTTCAATGTAGAATTGGCTGGAATTGAGATCGGACGCCATGTCACGTTTGGAGAGCCGCTGATGTGCCTAAACAGTGTAGACCCCCCACAAATGACACCATTTTGGAAACTAGACCCCTTAAGGAACTTATCTAGATGTGTGGTGAGCACTTTAAACCCCCAGGTGCTTCACAGAAGTTTATAACGTAGAGCCGTGAAAATAAAAAAATCAAATTTTTTCTACAAAAATGATCTTTTTGCCTCCAAATTTTTATTTTACCAAGGGTAACAGGAGAAAATGGACCCCAGAAGTTGTTGTACAATTTGTCTTGAGTACGCCGACACCCCATATATGGGGATAAACCACTGTTTGGGCGCATGGCTGAGCTCAGAAGCAAAGGAGCGCCATTTGACTTTTCAATGCAAAATTGACTGGAATTGAGATCGGACGCCATGTCGCGTTTGGAGAGCCCCTGATGTGCCTAAACAGTAGAAATCCCCCAAAAGTGACCCCAGTCGTGAAAATAAAAAATATATTTTTTTTAACAATAAAGATTTTTAGCCCCCAAGTTTTTATTTTCACAAGGGTAACAAGAGAAATTGGACCCCAATAGTTGTTGTCCAATTTGTCCTGAGTATGCTGGTACCCCATATGTGGGGGTAAACCACTGTTTGGGCGCATGGCAGAGCTCGGAAGGGAAGGAGCGCCATTTTGGAATGCAGACTTTGATAGAATTGTCTGCGGGCATTATGTTGCGTTTGCAGACCCCTAATGTACCTAAACAGTAGAAACCCCCAACAAGTGACCCCATTTTGGAAAATAGACCCCCCAAGGAACTTATCTAGATATGTGGTGAGAACTTTGAATGCCCAAGTGCTTCACAGAAGTTTATAATGCAGAGTAGTGAAAATAAAAAATATTTTTTTTCCCACAAGAATGATTTTTTTAGCCCCCAAATTTTTATTTTCACAAGGGTAACAAGAGAAATTGGACCCCAAAAGTTGTTGTCCAACTTCTCCTGAGTATGCTGGTACCCCATATGTGGGGGTAAACCACTGTTTGGGCGCACGGCAGAGCTCGGAAGGGAAGGAGCGCCATTTTGAAATGAAGGCTTTGATAGAATGGTCTGCGGGCGTTATGCTGCGTTTGCAGAGCCACTGATGTACCTAAACAGTAGAAACCCCCCACAAGTGACCCCATTTTGAAAACTAGATCCCCCAAGGAACTTGTCTAGATATGTGGTGAGAACTTTGAATGCCCAAGTGCTTCACAGAAGTTTATAATGCAGAGTAGTGAAAATAAAAAATATTTTTTTTTCCCACAAAAAAGATTTTTTAGCCCCCAAATTTTTATTTTCACAAGGGTAACAAGAGAAATTGGACCCCAAAAGTTGTTGTCCAATTTGTCCTGAGTATGCTGGTACCCCATATGTGGGGGTAAACCACTGTTTTGGCACACGGCAGAGCTCGGAAGAGAAGGAGCGCCATTTTGGAATTCAGACTTTGATAGAATTGTCTGTGGGTGTTATGTTGTGTTTGCAGAGCCCCTGATGTACCTAAACAGTAGAAACCCCCCAAAAGTGACCAAATTTTGGAAACTAGACACCCTAAGGAACTTATCTAGATATGTGGTGAGAACTTTGAATGCTCAAGTGCTTCACAGAAGTTTATAATGCAGAGTAGCGAAAATAAAAAAATATTTTTTTTTCCCACAAAAAAGATTTTTAGCCCCCAAGTTTTTATTTTGACAAGGGTAACAGGAGAAATTGGACCCCAAAAGTTGTTGTACAATTTATCCCGAGTACGCTGATGCCCCATATGTGGGGGTAAACCACTGTTTGGGCGCACGGCAGAGCTCAGAAGGGAGGGAGCACCATTTGACTTTTTTAGCGCAAAATTGGCTGTCGTGTTTGGAGACCCCCTGATGTACCTAAACAGTGGAAACCCCCAAATTATAACTCCAACCCTAACTCCAACACACCCCTAACCCTAATCTCAACCCGATCCATAATCCTAATCACAACCCTAATGATAATCACAACCCTAACCCCAAAACAGCCCTAATCTCAACCCTAACCATAACCCTAATCAAAACCCTAAATCCAACACACCCCTAACCCTAATCCCAACTCTAACCCTAACTTTAGCCCCAACCCTAACCCTAACTTTAGCCCCAACCCTAACCATAACTTTAGCCCCGTCGTCACAAAAAGAGTTCAATGTAACCTTTTTTTTGTACGTCGCGTCCGCCATTTCCGCGCATGCGTGGCCGTAACTCTGCCCCCTCCTCCCCAGGACATAGACTGGGCAGCGGATGTGTTGAAAAACTGCATCCGCTGCCCATGTTGTGCACAATTTTCACAACGTGCGTCGGTACGTCGGGCCGACGCATTGCGACCGCCCCGTACCGACGCAAGCGTGAAAGAAGCCTAAGGCTACTTTCACACTAGCATCGTACTCGGCCCATCGCAGTGTGTCGGGCCGACATACCGACGCTAGCGTTGTAAGCGCCGCACAACGGGTGCAGCAGATGCTGTTTTTTCAACGCATCCGCTGCCCCATTGTTAGGTGCGGGGAGGCGGGGGCGGAGTTCCGGCCGCGCATGCGCGGTCGGAAATGGCGGACACGTCACACAAAAAAGTTACATGTAGCTTTTTTTGTGCCGACGGTCCGCCAAAGCACGACGCATCCGTCGCATGACGTGTGGCAATCCGTCGCAATGCGTCGCTAATGCAAGCCAATGGAGAAAAAACGCATCCTGCAAGCACTTTTGCAGGATGCGTTTTTTCTCCAACGACGCATTGCGACGGAAGCCAAAAAATGCTAGTGTGAAAGTAGCCTAACCCTAGCCCAAACACGCCCTAACCCTAACCCTAAATTTAGCCCTAACCCTAACCCTAACCCTAGCCCTAACTCTAGCCCTAACCCTAGCCCTAACCCTAAATTTAGCCCCAACCCTAACCCTAACTCTAACCCTAACCCTAGCCCTAACCCTAACCCTAACTCTAACCCTAACCCTAACCCTAGCCCTAACCCTAACCCTAACTCTAACCCTAACCCTAACCCTAATTTTAGCCCCAACTCGTCTCTCCTGCCGGCCAGCAGATGGCAGCAGATGGCGGGCGCACTGCGCATGCGCCCGCCATAAGGAAAAAGGCAGGAGGAGACAGAAGAGGACCCAGGGACACCGGGTGGGTATGTTAGGGTCCCCGAATCCCCCTATTTCTCTGTCCTCTGATGTGCGATCACATCAGAGGACAGAGAATTACAGATCGCTTTTTTTTTTTTTTTTTTTTGCGGTCGCCGGTAAACTGTTAATTACCGGCGATCGCAAAACAGGGGTCGGTGCAAACCGACCCCGATCATGTTCTTTGGGGTCTCGGCTACCCCCGGCAGCCGAGACCCCAAAGAACTTCCGAGTGCCGGGCGGCGGGCGCACTGCGCGTGCGCCCGCCATTTTTTCCCGGAAAAAAGATGGCGGCGCCCATCGGGAGCCACGAGGAGCACCGGGGGAGGTATCGGGGGGCTATTGGGGGCCATCGGGGACCACATTTCTCTGTCCTCCGATGTGCGATCACATCGGAGGACAGAGAAATTAAACGGCAAATCGCGTTTTTTTTTTTTTGTTGCGACCGCCGGTAAACGGTTAATTACCGGCGATCGCAACTCGGGGGTCGGTAAAACCCTCGGCAACCGAGACCCCAGAGAAAATCCAACTCTGGGGGGCGCTATTCACTTTTTCCACAGCGCCGTTAATTAACGGCGCTGTGGTTTAAGTACCCTTAGCGGCCGCCGTTAAAAGGCGTATCGGCGGTCGTTAAGGGGTTAAAGGGAACCTGTCACCCCCAAAATCAAAGATGAGCTAAGCCCACTGGCATAAGGGGCTTATCTACAGCATACTGGAATGCTGTAGATAAGCCCCCGATGTATCCTGAAAGATGAGAAAAAGAGGTTATATTATACTCCCCTGGGGGTGGTCCGATCCAAAGGGCGTTGCGGTCTGGTCCAGCGCCTCTTATCTTCATAGGATGATGTCCTCTTCTTGTCTTCACACTGCGGCTCCGACGCAGGCGTACTTTGTCTGCCCTTTTGAGGGCAGAGCAAGGTACTGCAGTGCACAGGTGTCGGGCCTCTCTGACCTTTTCCGGCGCCTGCCTCAACAGGGCAAAGTACGCCTGCGCTGGAGCCACAGCATGAAGACAAGAGGATGTCATTGTAAGAAGATGATAGGCCCCGGACCAGACCGCAATGCCCATCGGACCAGACGGCAGTGGGATCGCCCCTGGGTGAGTATAATCTAACCTCTTTTTCTCATCTATCAGGATACATCGGGGGCTTATCTACAGCATTACAGAATGCTGTAGATAAGCCCCTGATGCCGTGGCCGCAGCTCATCTTAGATTTTGGGGGTGACATGTTCCCTTTAAGCAAGCCACAGGTTTCAAGCAATATGAGAAATAAAAAGAATCTCTGCTGCTGAAAAGCATTAAATAGTGCAATGTCTTGGACAAGGTATGAAAACATTAGATATTTCACGAAAACAAGAGTGATCATCATAAGGTGAAAAGATTTGTGACTGAAACAGAGTACAGACAGAGTTCATGCAGATAAAAGCATAATGAGCAAGGTTTCTACCAGACAAATTCATTGGGTTAAGAGAGCAACTGACAAAATACCATTGCACAGCAGCAAACAGTTATTTGAAGCTGCTGGTGCCTCTGGAGTCCCTCGAACCTTAAGGTATAGGATCCTTCAAAGGCTGGCTGTGGTGCATAAACCTACTATTTGGCCCCTCCTAAACAGTGTTCACAAGCAGAAACGGTTGCAGTGGGCCCAGACATGCATGAAAACTAATTTTCAAACAATCTTGTTTACTGATGAGTGTCGAGCAACCCTGGATGGTCCAGATGGATGGAGTAGTGGTTGGTTGGTGGATGGCCACCATGTTCTAACAAGGCTGCGACATCAGCAAGGAGGTAAAGGAGTCATGTTTTGGACCGGAATCATGGGTAAACAGCTGGTAGAGCCCTTTAAGGTTCCTGAAGGTGTGAAAATAACCTCTGCAAAGTATATAGAGTTTCTGACTGACAACTTTCTTCCATGCTATAAAAAGCAGAAACATGCCTTCAAGAGTAAAATCATCTTCATGACAATGCGCCATCTCATGCTGCAAAGAATACCTCTGAGTCATTGGCTGCTATGGGCATAAAGGGAGATAAACTCATGGTGTGGCCACCATCTTCCCCTGACCTCAATCCTATAGAGAACCATTGAAGTATCATCAAGCAAAAGATCTATGAGAGTGGGAGGCAGTTCACATCAAAACAGCAGCTCTGGGAGGCTATTCTGACTTCATGCAAAGAAATACAAGCAGAAACTCTTCAAAAACTCACAAGTTCAATGGATGCAAGAATTGTGAAGGTGATGTCAAAGAATGGTTCCTGTTTTAACATGTAACTTATCCTGTTAGAATGTTTTTGAGTTAAATAGCTTTTTTGTTCAGTGAATATGAACTCCTAAAGCTGCAAATTCCACAAATGAGCATTTTCACTTCTTTAAAACATATCAAATGTTTAGAAATTCTACTGTGCCTAAAAATTTGGAACAGTGCATTTTGAGTTTTTATTCATTTTGTTGATTATACTGTTATCATTGGGAGGTTTCTTTAAAGGGCCACTGTCACCCCCCCCCAGGCGTTATAAACTAAAAGAGCCACCTTGTGCAGCAGTAATGCTGCAGTCTAACAAGGTGGCTCTTTTAGTTTTTGATTAAGTTATTACCGCAATAAAACGTTTTAAAAATTGGCCAAACGTACCAGCGATTGTACCGGGAGGCGGTCCGAAGCGTCCTCTATGAATCTTCAAACTGCCGTCACTCTTCTCTTCAGGGCCGATGGTACCCGCCCCCTTCGCGTTGTTGCTTCAAATCCGGCGCCTGCGCTGTGCGTGCCTGCCTGGGGCCTGCGCAGTCTTCTTTGGCCGTCATCACTCACACGCAGGGTGCCTGACTGCGTCTGTGCGGGCAGTGCGGCCGCCCTGTTACTGAATCCCCGCCCCGCACTGTGTTATTCATTATGCACACTGCGGGGCTGGCATTCCTGGGCATGCGCACTGCACTGCGCTGTTCAGGCCCTCCCCCAGCTCGGACGTTCTCCCTTGTCTGACGTTCCCCCTGCTCCCCCGCCTTCCGGCATTATTTTCGGCTGCCAGATTCCAAAATCTGGTGAGGATTAGTGTATATGGCGGCAAGCTGCTGTGTGCTTTGTCTCTCTCTATGTGTTTGTATGTTTTAATGCAAATGCATATTTACACCAGCAGCAATGAAAATTTGGTACTTGTGTGGGTGGCCATAAATTACAAAGCACTGATGATCAATACTGTTTTTTGGGGGAGCATTATAGGTTTACATTGCGTTCGGGCAATACGTTTTGCGAATATAGCTAGCGTATTGCACCAGCGCAATGTCTTTAGCGGGATTGCTTTTGCCTATCCCGCTATCGCAGATCCACAATCTGCGCTAGCGAGGAACGGAGCTGGGACGCTGAAAGCAGCATCTGAGGTCCGACTGAAAATAACGGCACATCGCAAGGGCGTGCCTAAAAAATGGCATGCGCTAGCGATGCGATCCAGATCCTAAACACATTGCCGTCAATGGGTGCGCTAACGGACCCGTTGCATGGCGTAACTTGCGACAATCACGCCATGCAGCGTACTCCTTTAGCGTTAACCCATTAACGCTTAGTGAACCTATTCGTAACGCACTGAACATCACTAAAGGAGGAGGGGTCTGCATTATACCACATCAAAGAACAATAAACGTTGAGGGGTGACCATTATTACACCGTACTGCAGATCAATGCACGGTCAGGGGTCTGCATTATTATACCGCACTGATCATCAATAAACGGTGAGGGGGGATCATTATTATTCCGCACTATAGATCTATAAACGGTCATGGTGGAGCATTGAGTGGAGCACTTAAATACGTGGCACTGAAATACGTGGCACTGAAATACGTGGCACGTGGCAATGAAATACGTGTCACTGAAATACGTGGCACGTGGCAATGAAATACGTGGTATGTGGCACTGAAATACGTGGCAATGAAATACGTGGTACGTGGCACTGAAATACGTGGCACTGAAATACGTTGCACATGGCACTGAAATACGTGGTACGTGGCACTGAAATACGTGGCACAGAAATACGTGGCACAGAAATACGTGGCACAGAAATACGTGGCTCTGAAATACGTGGCACTGAAATACGTGGCACTGAAACACGTTGCACGTGGCACTGAAATACGTGGCACGTGGCACTGAAATACGTGACACGTGGCAATGAAATACGTGTCACTGAAATACGTGGCACGTGGCAATGAAATACGTGGCACTGAAATACGTGACACGTGGCACTGAAATACGTGACACGTGGCACTGAAATACGTGGCACTGAAATACGTGGCACGTGGCACTGAAATACGTGACACGTGGCACTGAAATACGTGGCACTGAAATACGTGACACGTGGCACTGAAATACGTGACACGTGGCACTGAAATACCATACCATATCATAGAGGACGCTTCGGACCGCCTCCCGGTACAATCGCTGGTACGTTTGGCCAATTTTTAAAACGTTTTATTGCGGTAATAACTTAATCAAAAACTAAAAGAGCCACCTTGTTAGACTGCAGCATTACTGCTGCACAAGGTGGCTCTTTTAGTTTATAACGCCTGGGGGGGGGTGACAGTGGCCCTTTAATAAAATTCAATGCATACTCTAACGGGTGATACATTTTATTAGACTGACTGTCAGTTGCACCGACCATTTAGGAAAATCCGAGAAAAATGTAATTTGCATAATAATTTGGAACATGGTGTATATTTACTTCTACAGCCAGTTGCACACAACAGTTAAAGCATTGTATCAGCTGTTCTGAGTTTGTTACTCCCTGCAAGTTTAAGACCCCACCTCCTGGCTTCTTTCCTTGCCAGTGATAGTTTACCACTTTCTATTTGGAGTTGAAGGAGAAGATCAGTGTTAGTAGAAGGCTACTTGGAATGATTTTCAGGAGATTTATGCTTGTAGTTGGTTTGTGTGTTTTTCTCCTTGTCCTCTCCCATTTGGTTTCTCCCACCTATACCTCCCCTATATCCCTCTCTATTGTTTTGTGAGTATATTTGTTTCATTGCAGTTTTCTTTGATCCCTGTCTGTTTAACCCTGTTTGTCTGATTTGTGTTTTCCTATATAGTGCTGTCCCGTACCTCCCTGGATGGGAAGAGAACAGATAATTTTTATTATAGGAGCAAGGTACAAGACCCCAATGTTTCCACTATCAGGAATTATCAAGGGGAGAGGAATAGCTTAGGGTTTTCTAAGCTCAAGAGACAGAATAAGTGCCCATTGTCGCTGTCAATAACGTGACACCTTGGATTGTCGATATGCTGCTCTCCTGACCACAAAGCTGATGATTAACTGCTATCATCCTTTAATGTCCATAGGGGGATAGCTGTCAGTAAATGGGGATGTGGAGTGGAGGATGTCACAGCCTATAACTATCAACTCAGCTGGCGCACTTCATTGGGTGATCTCCAATACACACGACTATAACTAGAGATTTCATGAAAAAAGAAACAAAGTAATAAAGAGCAAGAATCATGGTCTCTGTCACTATTTTACTCTCTCCTTAGATAAAGTAGTATAATCCATGATAACAAATTCCCTTTGAAAGGGTTATCCACTAGTCAGACAACTCTACCTCAATCTGTATGTTTTCTTCCAATAAAATATTGCTACCAAAACTCATTTCTGGTGTGAACATTGTTCCAGAGTAGCTTTTGGCATCAGCTCTCATGTGGATCCCGTGACATTGTTATGTCACGTGATCTCCGGGATAGCCAGTGCAGCGTCTGCACCAGAAATAAGTAAAAGTGTTATTATTTTACTAAGGCCAAACATACAGATTAATGACTCAGACAACACCATTAAGAATCAAGGTGGGGAGATTTTAAACCACTATACTGTACACTTTTTTCTTTAACAGTAGGAAAGAGAAAATTAAAGCAGTTTTATTTACAGTTATGTGCGTCATTGTACGGGACTGCGCTTAACCTTTTTAATCATTGTGACATTACAATACGTTATCTGTAGAGTTTTGTTTAGAGAAATACATATATACAGACTGCTTTTTTATTAATTTCACTGCTAGTAGTGCAGAAATAATATAAAGTGTTAAATTCACCACTTTTACATGAAAAAATATATATTATTTTCCTGCTACTAAAGTGGAGCTTTATCTTAAGGATACATTTATTTCAATTATTGATATTTTGCAAGACGTATTGTTTTCAAGTTGTACATTTAGAATTTATTTTTTCCAAGATTTAATTTGTTGCCCAAAGTACCCATATACAGTGAGAGCACCAAATAATTCCAGAGAGCCCACTGACTCATTAATTCTGCTGGGCAGTGACTTTTACATAAGATGAAAGAAATAAATGTAAAATCCTGAAAACTCCCTTTAAATAATCTAGACATATAATAATTTACTGACAAACAAAATGCAGTCAAATAAATAAATAATAAATATTCGATTCATTGTCAGACTCCTTGTCATCTCAATTCAGAATGAAAATGAATGACTGCACAAAGCAAACCAGACAAAAAGTAGGCAACAAGGATCAGAGAGCCTGGAGTTTTCTTCAGGCTACATCCTTTCTTCTTCATCCTGCCCGAGGGAAATAGTCATTTACTTAATACTCTCCAGCAGAACAATTACACTGGACTAAACAGTGTGGCAGATTCATGGTTGTGGTATTTCTCTCCATAAGGTTTTGTAATTCCAGACCTATCATTGAAACTGTAAAATGACCACTAGTACAAATTTCAGTAATGATCTTATATTCCATTAAACTCAATGAAGTGAAAAGGTAAGCAAAGAGGATGAAGACATGTAGATTCTATTACTGATACCAAATATCATTACAAAGGAAAGATGATTCAGTCACTTACTGGCTGCAATTCTGTTAGAGAGGCTGAAAATTAAATGTAAAGATCAGAAGAGCTAAGAGATCATTTTCTTCCCATTTGACCATTATTCATTACTGGAGAATGCAGAAAGTGCTGAGACTGATATATATGTATGCTTCAAGGGAGAACTAGCCATTTCTATGATGATTTACTTGCACAACGCCATAAACGATTTTCCGCAATGTAAATGGCATAAGAAATAAGAACTGGTCAGTCACTGATTTGCATCCTGCGGATTGTGACATGCTGGATTACCGCACAATCGCAGCTAGAGTACTTTCTGCAGATTCACACAAGTAATTTTTCGTTTCCCTCATTTAGTAATTTAATATATTCTTCAATGACTTAGTAGAGATATTTTGTCAAATGACTTATAAAAGTGGGTGGTTAAGTGAAATGTCCACACAAAGGTCATGTAACACAAGTGGTGATTTAAAGGGAATCTGTCAGCAGCTTTTTGCTATGTAATCCGAGAGCATAAATACCTACATAAGGCCAACAAAATGCAGTAGATGCCTGATAAACAACGGAAGCGACAGCCAACTCAAAGATGACAAGCTTTATTAATTAATCATAAGACATAGTAAAAGTGATAAAATTAATTCAGTGGGCAGGTGAATAGACAATAAATAATAAAATGCATGTCCATGTAGAAATCCACAGGGCAAAATTAGATATCGGAGAATAAGTACACAAATTCTCACAGAATAGAATCCAGTATAGTAGTAATGCCAATTAGTGGTGGAGGTAGCAGAGGCAAAAAGCATATGGATGCACCAATACAGATCAATAATGTACCATAGAAACAAAAATGACAAAGTGCAATAAATGAAAATCAATTAATAAAGACTCGAACAACATGGGGGGTGGATGAAACCGCAAAGAGCGTTGCACATTAGCTGTGCATAATGGGTGCACATGCTGGCCTTAAAAGTAAGGACTCACCAATCAATGTTAGATGTGCAGGGAGTGGTCTTGTGTCAACAGAATCGGGAGGCGGAAGCCGCCCACCCCAATATCTATTCATAACCTACATCTTTGTGTATGGATATGCATTTTATTATTCATTGACCTGTCCACTGGATTGTTGGGATTTCTGTGTGCCATAATTTCCTTTTATCAGTTTTACTATACAGTGTTTTAGCAGCAGGAGATTATAATTGCAGGACTAGGTGTCACGTGCCATCTATTCCAGATATTTTGCATACACCAGCCCTCAGCACTGATTGGTGTCTTGCTGACAATGTTCTCTGTGCATATATGAACCTGCCGATCATGGGTGTGGGTGAGGTTATACACAGCACAGCATTCATTACATCGCTACATCTATAGTAGAAAAATAGGTTTTTGTCAAAACTGCAAAAAACAGCCCAGTAAGTGATACATCAGGCTGTCTGCCTCTACATCATGCAGCTCTCAGACTCTAAAGCTGAAAACTTCTAGAAGATCTCCTTTAGAGGGGTTGTTCCCTGAAAAAAAAGTATACTGTATGTTAATCAATAGATCTTGGAATATTAATAATTTCCACAACTGGATGTGTTTAAAAATAATATTCCTGTGCTGAGATAATCTTATAAATGTGCCCCTGCTGTGTACTGTGTAATGGCTGTGTCTTACCGTACAGGAACATGGTCTGATCATACCACAGATCCTGGGCAAGGAGGAAGCAAAAGAAAATATACAGACAGTACAGCATGGGATCACAGCTGATTCTTTTTGTGAGTAAAAAATGTAGTTGCCTGTTTTTAAACAATATTTTACCTCAAAGAAAATATTGGCTGTTTTACCATGCTGTGATATCTGTATACTCTTTGCTCCCTCCCTGCCCAGGAGCTGTGGTATGATCAGACCTTGTTCCTGCATGGTCAGACACAGCCATTACACAGTACACAGCAGGGGCACATTTATAAGATTATTTCAGTACAGGACCATTTCTTAACCCCTTCACCCCCAAGGGTGGTTTGCACGTTAATGACCGGGCCAATTTTTACAATTCTGACCACTGTCCCTTTATGAGGCTATAACTCTGGAACGCTTTGACGGATCTTGGCGATTCTGACATTGTTTTCTCGTGACATATTGTACTTCATGTTAGTGGTAAAATTTATTCGATATAACTTGCGTTTATTTGTGAAAAAAATGGAAATTTGGCGAAAATTTTGAAAATTTTGCAATTTTCCAACTTTGAATTTTTATGCCCTTAAATCACAGACATATGTCACGCAAAATACTTAATAAGTAACATTTCCCACATGTCTACTTTACATCAGTACAATTTTGGAACCAAATTTTTTTTTTGTGACGGAGTTATAAGGGTTAAAAGTTGACCAGCAATTTCTCATTTTTACAACACCATTTTTTTTTAGGGACCACATCTCATTTGAAGTCATTTTGAGGGGTCTATATGATAGAAAATACTCAAGTGTGACACCATTCTAAAAACTGCACCCCTCAAGGTGCTCAAAACCACATTCAAGAAGTTTATTAACCCTTCAGGTGTTTCACAGGAATTTTTGGAATGTTTAAATAAAAATGAACATTTAACTTTTTTTCACACAAAATTTATTTCAGCTCCAATTTGTTTTATTTTACCAAGGGTAACAGGAGAAAATGGACCCCCACAGTTGTTGTACAATTTGTCCTGAGTACGCTGATACCCCATATGTGGGGGTAAACCACTGTTTGGGCGTATGGCAGAGCTCGGAAGGAAAGGAGCGCCATTTGACTTTTCAATGCAAAATTGACTGGAATTGAGATGGGACGCCATGTTGCGTTTGGAGAGCCCCTGATGTGCCTAAACACTGAAACCCCCTACAAGTGACACCATTTTGGAAAGTAGACCCCCTAAGGAACTTATCTTGATGTGTGGTGAGCACTTTGACCCACCAAGTGCTTCACAGAAGTTTATAATGCAGAGCCGTAAAAATAAAAAATCATATTTTTTCACAAAAATGATCTTTTCGCCCCCAATTTTTTATTTTCCCAAGGGTAAGAGAAGAAATTGGACCCCAAAAAATGTTGTGCAATTTGTCCTGAGTACGATGATACCCCATATGTGGGTGTAAACCATTGTTTGGGCGCATGGCAGAGCTTGGAAGGGAAGGAGCGCCATTTGACTTTTCAATGCAAAATTGACTGGAATTGAGATGGGACGCCATGTTGCGTTTGGAGAGCCCCTGATGTGCCTAAACACTGAAACCCCCTACAAGTGACACCATTTTGGAAAGTAGACCCCCTAAGGAACTTATCTTGATGTGTGGTGAGCACTTTGACCCACCAAGTGCTTCACAGAAGTTTATAATGCAGAGCCGTAAAAATAAAAAATCATATTTTTTCACAAAAATGATCTTTTCGCCCCCAATTTTTTATTTTCCCAAGGGTAAGAGAAGAAATTGGACCCCAAAAAATGTTGTGCAATTTGTCCTGAGTACGATGATACCCCATATGTGGGTGTAAACCATTGTTTGGGCGCATGGCAGAGCTTGGAAGGGAAGGAGCGCCATTTGACTTTTCAATGCAAAATTGACTGGAATTGAGATGGGACGCCATGTTGCGTTTGGAGAGCCCCTGATGTGCCTAAACATTGAAACTCCCTACAAGTGACACCATTTTGGAAAGTAGACCCCCTAAGGAACTTATCTAGATGTGTGGTGAGCACTTTGACCCACCAAGTGCTTCACAGAAGTTTATAATGCAGAGCCGTAAAAATAAAAAATCATATTTTTTCACAAAAATGATCTTTTCGCCCCCAATTTTTTATTTTCCCAAGGGTAAGAGAAGAAATTGGACCCCAAAAAATGTTGGCCAATTTGTCCTGAGTACGCTGATACCCCATATGTGGGTGTAAACCATTGTTTGGGCGCATGGCAGAGCTTGGAAGGGAAGGAGCGCCATTTGACTTTTCAATGCAAAATTGACTGGAATTGAGATGGGACGCCATGTTGCGTTTGGAGAGCCCCTGATGTGCCTAAACATTGAAACTCCCTACAAGTGACACCATTTTGGAAAGTAGACCCCCTAAGGAACTTATCTAGATGTGTGGTGAGCACTTTGACCCACCAAGTGCTTCACAGAAGTTTATAATGCAGAGCCGTAAAAATAAAAAATCATATTTTTTCACAAAAATGATCTTTTTGCCCCCAATTTTTTATTTTCCCAAGGGTAAGAGAAGAAATTGGACCCCAAAAAATGTTGGCCAATTTGTCCTGAGTACGCTGATACCCCATATGTGGGTGTAAACCATTGTTTGGGCGCATGGCAGAGCTTGGAAGGGAAGGAGCGCCATTTGACTTTTCAATGCAAAATTGACTGGAATTGAGATGGGACGCCATGTTGCGTTTGGAGAGCCCCTGATGTGCCTAAACATTGAAACTCCCTACAAGTGACACCATTTTGGAAAGTAGACCCCCTAAGGATCTTATCTAGATGTGTTTTGAGAGCTTTGAACCCCCAAGTGTTTCACTACAGATTATAACGCAGAGCCGTGAAAATAATTTTTATTTTTTTTCTCAAAAATGATTTTTTAGCACCCAGCTTTGTATTTTTACAAGGGTAACAGAATAAATTGGACCCCAAAATTTGTTTTCCAATTTGTCCTGAGTACGCTGATACCCCATATGTGGGGGGGAACCACTGTTTGGGCGCATGACAGAGCTCGGAAGGGAAGGAGCGCCATTTGGAATGCAGACTTAAATGGATTGGTCAGCAGCCGTCACGTTGCATTTGCAGAGCCCCTGATGTACCCAAACAGTACAAACCCCCCACAAGTGACCCCATATTGGAAACTAGACCTCCCAAGGAACTTATCTAGATGTGTTTTGAGAACTTTGAACCCCCAAGTGTTTCACTAAAGTTTATAGCGCAAAGCCGTGAAAATAAAAATTCTTTTTTTTTTTCACAAAAATGATTTTTTAGCCCCCATTTTTGTATTTTCACAAGGGTAACAGGATAAATTAGACCCCAAAAGTTGTTGTCCAATTTGTCCTGAGTACGCTGATACCCCATATGTGGGGGGGAACCACTGTTTGGGTGCATGACAGAGCTCGGAAGGGAAGGAGCGCCATTTGGAATGCAGACTTAAATGGATTGGTCAGCAGCCGTCACGTTGCATTTGCAGAGCCCCTGATGTACCCAAACAGTACAAACCCCCCACAAGTGACCCCATATTGGAAACTAGACCTCCCAAGGAACTTATCTAGATGTGTTGTGAGAACTTTGAACCCCCAAGTGTTTCACTACAGTTTATAACGCAGAGCCGTGAAAATAAAACATCTTTTTTTTTCCCACAAAAATGATTTTTAGCCCCCCAAATTTTTATTTTCCTAAGGATAACAAGAGAACTTGGACCCCAGAAGTTGTTGTTCAATTTGTCCCGAGTACGCTGATAATACATATGTTGGGGTAAACCCCTTTTTGGGCGCACGGGAGAGCTCGGAAGGGAAGGAGCACTGTTTTACTTTTTCAACGCAGAATTGGCTGGAATTGAGATTGGACGCCATGTCGCGCTTGGAGAGCCCCTGATGTGCCTGGACAGTGGAAACTCCCCAATTCTACCTGAAACCCTAACCCAAACACACCCCTAACCCTAATCCCAACGGTAACCCTAACCACACCCCTAGCCCTGACACACCCATAATTCTAATCCCAACCCTAATCCAAACATAAATGTAATCCAAACCCTAACCCTAACTTTACCTCCAACCCTAGCCCTAACCCTAACCCTACCCCTAACCCTAACCCTAAACGTGACTGAAATACGTGGCACTGAAATACGTGGCACTGAAATACGTGGCACTGAAATACGTGGCACTGAAATACGTGGCACTGAAATACGTGATACGTGGCACTTAAATACGTGGCACTGAAACACGTGGCACTGAAATATGTGATACGTGGCACTGAAATACGTGGCACTGAAATACGTGGCACTGAAATACGTGATACGTGGCACTTAAATACGTGGCACTGAAACACGTGGCACTGAAATACGTGATACGTGGCACTGAAATACGTGGCACTGAAATACGTGGCACTGAAATACGTGGCACTGAAATACGTGGCACTGAAATATGTGATACGTGGCACTGAAATACGTGGCACTGAAATACGTGGCACTGAAATACGTGGCACTGAAATATGTGATACGTGGCACTTAAATACGTGGCACTGAAATACGTGGCACTGAAATACGTGGCACTGAAATACGTGGCACTGAAATACGTGGCACTGAAATACGTGGCACTGAAATACGTGGCACTTAAATACGTGGCACTGAAATACGTGGTACTAAAATATGTGGCACTGAAATACGTGATACGTGGCACTGAAATATGTGGCACTGAAACACGTGGCACTGAAATACGTGATACGTGGCACTGAAATACGTGGCACTCAAATACGTGGCACTGAAATACGTGGCACTGAAATACGTGGCACTATGACTGTCAGAAAATATTCATTAAACGGTTAGGGGTGAGGTTAGGGGTAGAGTTAGGGTTAGGGTTTGGATCCCTTTATCACCTTGATGGTGGTGGGTGGCTTTTCAGTGTGTTTTCTGTTTTTTTTCGATAAAAATGCATGCGTTTTTAACGCAAACAAACGCATGTGCTTAAAAACGCAAGAAAATACTGCAGGTTGTATTTCTGAAAATGAACGCATGCAGAAAAAAACCGCATGCGTTTGAAAACGCGACCAAACGCGTACAAAAAAAACGCATGCGTTTTCAATGTTAAATATAGGGACAAAACGCATGCGTTTTTTTGTGCAAAAAACGCTGCAGACAAAAACGCAAGTGTGAAACCAGCGACGCTTTTTATAGCAAAAAAGTTTTTGCGTCTCCACATTTTGAGACCTATAATTTTTCCACATTTTGCTCCACAGAGTCATGTGAGGTCTTGTTTTTTGCGGGACGAGTTGACGTTTTTATTGGTAACATTTTCGGACACGTGACCGTTTTTGATCGCTTTTTATTCCGATTTTTGTGAGGCAGAATGACCAAAAACCTGCTATTCATGAATTTCTTTTGGGAGAGGCGTTTATACCGTTCCGCGTTTGGTAAAATTGATAAAGCAGTTTTATTCGTCGGGTCAGTACGATTACAGCGATATCTCATTTATATCATTTTTTTATGTTTTGGCGCTTTTATACGATAAAAACTAAAATATAGAAAAAATAATTATTTTGGTATCGCTTTATTCTCAGGACTATAACTTTTTTATTTTTTTGCTGATGATGCTGTATTGCGGCTTGTTTTTTGCGGGACAAGATGACGTTTTCAGCGGTACCATGGATATTTATATCAGTCTTTTTGATCGTGTGTTATTCCACTTTTTGTTCGGCGGTATGGTAATAAAGCGTTGTTTTTTGCCTCGTTTTTTTTTTTTTTTTTCTTACGGTGTTTACTGAAGGGGTTAACTAGTGGGGCAGTTTTATAGGTTGGGTCGTTACGGACGCGGCGATACTAAATATGTGTACTTTTATTGTTTTGTTTTTTTTATTTAGATAAAGAAATGTATTTATGGGAATAATATATTTTTTTTTATTATTATTTATTTAGGAATTTTTTTTTTTTTTTTTTACACATGTGGAAAAATTTTTTTTTTACTTTTTTACTTTGTACCAGGGGGGGACATCACAGATCATTGATCTGGCAGTGTGCACAGCACTCTGCCAGATCGACGATCTGCTGTGCAGGGCTGCAGGCTTACCAAGCGTCTGCCCTGAGCAGACACTCGGTAAGCCACCTCCCTCCCTGCAGGACCCGGATGCCGCGGCCATCTTGGATCCGGGACCTGCGGCGAGGAGGGAGGTAGGAGACCCTCAGAGCAATGCGATCACATCGCGTTGCTCCGGGGGTCTCAGGGAAGCCCGCAGGGAGCCCCCTCCCTGCGCGATGCTTCCCTATACCGCCGGTACACTGCGATCATGTTTGATCGCGGTGTGCCGGGGCTTAATGTGCCGGGGGCGGTCCGTGACCGCTCCTGGCACATAGTGCCGGATGTCAGCTGCGATATGCAGCTGACACCCGGCCGCGATCGGCCGCGCTCCCCCCGTGAGCGCCGCTGATCGGTGATGACGTACTATCCCGTCGGTGGTCATACGGGCCCACCCCACCTCGACGGGATAGTACGTCAGATGTCAGAAAGGGGTTAAACACATGCAATTGTGAAGTTTATTTTTATTCCAAGATCTTTCATCTGAGCGCTCTGCAGACTGCGTTGCAATTTTTTTTTCTTCGCACTCCATCCCTCCCTCGGGGGAACACAGCTTGAGCTGCTACAGATGGACCGCATGTAACTGCCCTTACCTGCCAACCGGACTATTCCCCAGCGCTCCCCCAGACCGCGCTTCATTTCCTCTAACAAGCATATTAATCAGATCTGTACATGCTGCATGGGTTAAATCAATGTCAGACTAACATTAAATTGTTGAATGCATAGCTAGAATTGTGGATTAATAAAGATACCATTTTCCTTGATTAGAGAAACTCTCCATACAACATATATAGCAATAACGAACATTTGGTAGCTTAAATCCCTGGTAGGAACAATTGTGGATAATATCTTAAATAAATCCTTTACCTTGTTTAGAGAAAAGTAAAAAATACTTTATTTATTTTCAAACAAACAAGACATATAAGTGTAATTTTTTTCACATATTACATAACAGTTATAAAACAAGCGGGCAACGATACAACCGTGGAGCAACACTAGAAGCATGCCAATAAACAAAGTAAGGGACTGACATAATACATTGGGTACAGAAAGTATTCAGACCCCTTTACATTTTTCACTCTTTGTTTCATTGCAGCCTTTTGGTAAATTCCAAAAAGTTAATTTTTTTCACATTAATGTACACTCTGCATCCCATCTTGACTGAAAAAAACAGAAATGTAGACATTTTTGCAAATTTAATAAAAAAGAAAAACTGAATTATCACATGTTCATAAGCATTGAAAAACACACAATTAAAATGATATAAAATATCCCAGAGTCAATGAAACAAAATGAGTAGTTGAAGAGAGATCAAATATATTTTGAACAAAACAAATTGGGGAAACCAGTGAAATTTATAAAAAAAAGATGAGAAACTTAATTTCTCATGAAGACCCAAAGGGGTCATCATTGTTCCTAATTTGACTATCCAACTACACTCCAGCAGAAACAGTCTGCGTTTAAGGTCACCACCCCTAATTCCACTATGAATGCGATCTATTCCACACACTTTGAATAAATCAGGATTGCAGGCATGTCCCAGCTTGAACTGGCAAGGAACTGTTTTTAGGGATGCCATGTCATCAATAGTGAGGGCCATGTGGATATCCCCAACATGTTCCATCATTCGCATGTAATTCGTGGTACGTGCAGCCTATATAAATTAGGCCACATGGACATGTAGCATAGTACACTACAAAATCATTGGTGCATGAGATGTATTCCCTAATCTGAAAAGTCTGTTTCCTATCAGATGAACAGAATGTCGCAAATCTTTCAATATTGTGACAGGCTAAACAAGACCTACAAGGTAAACAGCCTTGGTGTAGTTTGCCCATAGAAAAGGAGGGTTGGGCTACATAATGGCTCTTTACCAATAGGTTTTTCAAATTGCTACTCCTCCTAGCAGTTAATAAGTTTCTATCACGGAGTAATTTTACAAGCACTGGTTCTGTGTTCAAGATGAACCATGGTTTGTTCAGAATTTTTCTAATAGTACCCCACTGATTATTGAAGGTCGTAAAGAATCTGATGTTATGAGGCTCCTCAGGTCTCTCCCTGGTGCCGGACAGGAGGTGGCCATGGTCGGAAGCCATTACCCACTGATATTCATGTTTGGTAGTGTGTCTGCTATAACCACACTTACTGAACTTATCCCGAAGGTCAGCAGCCTGTTTCTCAAACCATTCATCAGTGGAGAAAAATCTGATCCTTAAGAACTGACCTGCACAGTGGATGGGGTATTGGCCGAAGAGGCGTTCAAAAGTGCATTGTGTCTTTTCTATAGACGTCTGTTGGAATTCTAATGTAAAAAATTCCATCCTTTGCCTATGAAACTTATATGTAAGTTTAATGTTGTACTTACTTTTTATTTATTCATGCCTTGAAATCATGTAGGTCATTCACAGGGCCCTGCCAGATGATCAACAGATCATCAATGTAACATTACCAACATTGTAGCTGAGAGGCAGCCTATGCACCATAACCGAAAAGCTCCCTCTCCCAGTACCCGAGAAACAGGTTTGCGTAGGATGGCGCACAGGTGGGGCCCATGGCAGTACCATGCTTTTTTGTAGACAAAATCCTTAAGCATAAAAAAAGATACGTTAAAATAAACTCCAATAATTCAAAAATCAAAAACTGTAATGACACATCCAGATTGCTCATGCCCAGATAGAACTCAACCGCCTTCAGCCCATGTTCATGTTGGATACAAGTGTATAGGGACTCAACGTCTGCCACGACCATCATCATGTCCCGCTCCAGGGAGAGACCATTCAACCTCCAGAGGACATCACTAGTGTCCTTGATGTAGGAGGGCGGCATACCAACCAAGGGATGTAGATAGTGTTCAATAAATTTACAAATTGGGTCCCAAAGCCCTCCGTTAGGTAAATTGTTACATTAGTGGAACCAAATAATAAAGTGCACATTAGTTTTGTAAAGTTCAATACATTTTCTGTAAATCAACCTATATTCATAAAAATAGACCTCCAAATAGTGTTTTATTTTGCTGGACCTTGAACTTTGGTCCATGGCTATGAGCTTGGCCATGAGTGCATATCATTCACAGGTACAGTGCCAGAGATGTAACTTGGGACCTCAGGGCTGAAAGCAGATAGAAATACCATACATTTGAATAATATGTTAATAAATATTAAGGTGCTTTTCAACCTTTTTTTTCTTAATAGTCCTCAAGGTGTCCAGTTAGTTTGTCTGATGATCTTGTTAATGTTATTTTAAGTTCTATATCTACTAATGATTTTTTTGTAATTGTACTAAATTACTTATTGTGTAGGCTGTTTGTTGTTAAATATAATCTCTTAAATGTGAACTGTGTGGGAGAAGAGAAAGAAAATTAGATACCGTAAGCAATGTCAAAAAGACAATGCAATTTGTAAACTTTACTTTCCAAACTGAGTAAATAATTTAAGAACAAACATTGTTCAATTGGCACACTCTGAAATAAGCTAACAAGGCAACAATAGATAGGAGGATATAAAGGTGTCTGACATTAAAAACGCCCAAGTAAAAATTAATCTTTACTAGTAATAATGAAATGAAAACCTACAGCTCCAGCAAAAATTAAGAGACCACTGCACAGTTTTACAAAAATCAGCTTTTCTACATGTCTGACAGCCATTCCATTCCAGTGTCAGTTAAATTCCAACCAGAGTACACCTCATTCTACTTAATGTGCTTCTGATTAGGTGTTCACCTGAACCAAATCTTATTTAACAAAGGAAAGTATAAAAAAACACTGCTGTGATGTTCACAATCCTCTTGCAATAGCACATGCTGTAAGGCAAAATGAGTACCAGTAATATCCCAAGAGTAACAGGAATGAAAAATGAACTTTGAGCCATGCCAAAGGAGTTGAAAAGAAAAGTCTTGAGTGATGAAAAGAAGGGCTCAATTCTGGCTTTACTAGCAGAGGGACACAGTGAGTGTCATGTTGCCTCCATCCTTAAAATTTGTAAGACAGCAGTCCATTACAACAATGTCAAGTAGCAGATATTGGGGACAACAAAGCTACAGACCGGCAGAGAGTGAAAATGACTCTCCACTTACCGGGATGACTGTCATCTTATTCAAATGCATGTAGAAAGGCCGCGGAGACACCCTCACATGTTTCTCAACGCAAGCAATGAATAGTCAGGTCTTTCACCGTGGTTGTTCCTTCCCGATGAAAGACCTGGCATTTGCATATTTCCCTTTAGGGATGGGGGCAGTGTTCTGGATCACAGCATTGAGAAACACGTGATGGTGTCTCCGCAGTGTTGGATGTTTTGATCTCCTCGAGGTCATTCATCCTTATGTTTATAGTCTTTTCATTAGGCACTGCTCCTAATAGCCAGTTTCCTACTCCACACTGATGAAGGGCAAATACCCCAAAACAGCTGTCTGTGGATGGATACCATGTTTGGCATAGGTGGTTTTCCTTTATTGGATGCTGCCCTTCCCGTGGTTGTTCCTTCCCGGTGAAAGACCTGGGTATTCATTGCTTGCGGTGAGAAACACGTGATGGTGTCTCCGCGGCTTTTCTACATGCATTTGCGTATTTCCCTTTAGGGATGGGGGCAGTGTTCTGGATCACAGCGTTGAGAAACACGTGATGGTCTCTCCGCAGTGTTGGATGTTTTGATCTCCCCGAGGTCATTCATCCTTATGTTTATAATCTTATTCAAATGTCACTCAGCAACCACAGGATGACATCAAGTGACCTACAAAAAAAATGGCAAATGGCATCTGGGGTGAAGTGCACAGCAAGAACAGTTTGTAACAGGCTCCTAGAGGCAGGACTCAAGTCATGTAAAGCTAGAAAAAAGCCTTTCATCAATGAGAAGCAAAGGAGAGCAAGGCTGAAGGTTGCCAAAGACCATAAGGATTGGACCTTATAGGACTGTAGTAAGGTAGTCTTCTCTGATTAGTTTAATTTTCAGCTTTGCCCAACACCTGGTTGTCTAATGGATAGACGGACACCTGGAGAAGCGTACAAGCCACAGTGTCTTGCACCTACTGTGAAATTTGGTGGAGGATCGGTGATGATCTGGGGATCCTTCAGCAAGGGTGGAATTGGTTAATCTTTGAGAAGGACATATGAATGAAACCGCATACAAGGTTATCCTGGAAAAACAGTTGATTCCTTCTGGTCAGGCAGTGTTCCCCAAGTCTCAGGACTGTTTTTTCCAGCAGGACAATGCTCCATGCCACACAGCTAGGTCAATCAAGAAGTGGATGAATGACCACCACATCAAATCCCTGTCATGGCCAGCCCAATCTCCAGACCTGAACCCCATTGAAAACCTCTGGAATGTAATCATGAGGATGATGGATAGTCACAAGACATCAAACAAAGAAGAACTGCTTAATTTTTGTTCAAGGAGTGGAATAAGGTCACCCAAAAGCAGAGTGAAAGACTGATGAAAAGCATGCCAAGATGCATAAAAGCTGTGATTAAAAATCATGGTTATTCCACAAAATATTGATTTCCGAAATCGTCATAAGTTAAAACAGTATTGTTGTTTCTAAATGATTATGAATTTGTTTTTGTTTTTTGCATTATTTGAAGTCTGCAAGCAATGCTTTTTTTTTTTCATTTTAACCATTTCTTATTTTCAGAAAATAAATACAAAATGTATTGCTTGGAACTTCAGAAGCATGTTGTCAGTAGTTTATAGAATAAAAGAACAATTTACATTTTACTCAAAAATATACCTATAAAGAGAAAAATCAGACAAACTGAAAATGTTGCAGTGGTCTCCTAATTTTTGCTAGAGCTGTATATATTCATCCCAGACAAAAATTAGTGGCCCAAAGGGTCACAATAAGGTACTACTCAGTGTAGGGAAAAACGTTAGGAAGGATAAGTGGAAGGAAGCTACTTTTCCTAAATACTACTGTATGCCCTACAGATTACCCTTCCTGACTGCATAACTTGGCACCCTATAGAAGCGCCCAAGAAATGGAGCTCACGTCACCCTCATCTTACCCTAGGATACCCTAAGGAGCCCTGTACATGAGTTAGTAACCCTTAACATGGAAAAGAAAACTTTTGTTATAAGGGGTAGTGATGAGAGTACTTGTTCTCCAATCTCAAATTCCACATGAATGTAGCACATTTTGATTTGTGTTCGGATTCCAGAGTATTTCGTGTTCAGAATCCCGAGTCGTCAAAATTCAGTCACAGTTCGGTAAATCATCGCGTTTCCATTAATGCTTTTGTTATGACTTTGGCTAGGATAGTGGTGCTGTATGATGAGCGGGAGTGATGGGCAGACATGTTTGATTAGGGGAGGGGAGGGTGTATAGTTCAGAGAAGCAGCATAATTTATTTTTTCATTTTTGTTTCTATAATAATTTTATGTGTGTACATTCCAGCAGCCAATCTGGGTGAAGAAAACCATCCACAATGTCATGAAACAAGTTCTTCTGTGATTGGCAGTCAAAGTCACATGTTTCTGTCCATATGAAAAGCAGACATCTTGTTTTGCTGCACCATTTTCTCAGTGTCACAATGCAGAGAAGGCGGTCCTGCTAGTGGTGATACTGCTGAAAGTGAACTTGTCAGTTAGCTAGATAGTATACTGTCCTGTGTGAAATCGATCTTCCAGCATCTAACTAGATTTTGCTAAAACTGCGTTGCAGCCTCAGAAGGCCCCATTTTCTAATCAAAATCATTTGGGCAAAATCTGTGCTGCAGTGAAGAATCAGAAGGCAAGATTTCCTGATAAAATTGTTAGGCCAAATATAGTAGAGCAGCAAGGATGCCCCATTTGCTAATCCAAATCATTTGAAATAAAACTGTGTTGCAGTGATGAATCAGAAGGCCACATTTCCACTTAAAACTTATTAGGCTAAACATTGGGGTTAAACCAGGAGGCCCAATTTTCTAATCCAAATTGTTTGTGATAAAACTGTGTTGCAGTGAGATCAGAAGGGCACAATTCCACTTAAAATTCATAAGGCTTAATATTGGGGTTCAGCCAGGAGGCCCAATTTGCTATTCAAAATCATTTGTGATAAAATTGTGTCGCAGTAAGAAATCAGAAGGCCACATTTCCATTTAAAAATCAATAGACCTGATATTGGGGATTCAGCCAGGAGGTCCAATTTGCTAATTCAAATCATTTGTGATAAAACTGCGTTGCAGTGAGAAATCAGAAGGCCATATTTCCACTTAAAAATTGTTAGGCCTAATATTGGGGATCAGCCAGGAGGCCTAATTTGCTAATCCAAATCGTTTGTAATAAATTTGTGTTTTAATGAACAATCAGGTCACATTTCCACTTAAAAACCACTAGGTCTAATATAGGGGTTCAGTCAGGAAGCCGTTTTTGCTAATCAAAATAATTTGGGATAAAACTGTTTTACAATGAGAAATCAGAAGGCCACATTATCTCAGCAAAATTTGTTAGGTATAAGAGTGTTTCTATCTAAGAAAATAGTGATTGTTTATTTAGAGACAGGTAACTGACAGCTGTGGGCCTAAGGTTGTGAAACAGCAGGCTAAAAGAGAGGAAGGGTACAACACGAGTGGGAAAAAGTGAGGTCATGGTTGAAGGAGGAATAGAACTGGTGTTCGACATGTACGTTGGTTAAGTGTTAATGTTAATGAAAGCTCAACTGAACAAACACCATCTCATCCTATCCATAGACCACTGATAACATCTGTTACTGGAAGGGATACTCAACTTCCTTTCTTTGGTAGCTACACAGCGGTACACTTTGTAAATGAGGCTCTAAAAGAGCATACACTCCACTGGATAGCAAGTGCTGCATCAAGTGGCCTCTCCTCTTCTTCCTCCACCTTAATGTCACAGATAGTACAATCATCAGAGGTGGCACCCCAACCACTCTTGTTTCCCCCTCTTTACAAATTTACAAACACTAAACTGATTGTGGGGAACTACAGATGGACCTTTCTGCAGAGCTACTGAAATATTGTATTCCACGGACATCAGAGGTCTGCTCCAAAGATTCAAAGAATCCAAAGTAGGAAAGCACCTGCAAAAATACCCCAATTTTTTCTTGTTGGATCAGGGGCTGGACGAATTAGGGTCAAAGTAGAATACAGACCCTCATCAACAGATGTTAACCACCAGATATGGAGGTGATCCTAATGAGACTCAGATACCAGAGGTGCACACGGACTGTACTGTGGTATCAGGGCAGGAAGAGGAGGAGAGTGACTCTCAGGGTGAGAAGTTTCAGAACAGAGAGGATGACAATGAGGTTGTAGATCCCACTTGGTGTGATCCCAGAGGTACGCAGCTGAGTAGCTCAACAGAGGAGGTGGACGAGGAGGAGGATGAGAAAGTGACATTGTGGCTTCCCGAATAGACACGGAATGATGCAACCATGAGAAGCAATGCTTCCTAAGCCACAACTCTGGCTGTGGCCAGCACCGGTTGCGAGTCTTCAATTCGCAGGGGCATCAATGGTTGACTAGACTGAGCTTTATTTGAGAAGGTAAAGGATGACCAAACTCAGGTTATCTGCCAAATTTGCAAAAAAAAATCAGTAAAGGAAAAAAATACAATAATTTGACAACAACAGTTGTGCTCAAAACTTTTCATTCCCCAGCAGAATTTTTGCTGTTTTGGCCTTTTTTCAGAAAATGTGGATGATAACACCAAAACTTTTTCTACAATCATGGTAAGTGGTTGGATGAAGCCATTTATTGTCAAACTACTGTGTTTTCTCTTTTCAAATCAAAATGACAACCCAAAACATTCAAATTACCCTGATCAAAAGTTCACATACCCCATTTCTTAATACTGTGCATTGCCCCCTCTAACATCAATGACAGCTTGAAGTCTTTTGTGGCAGCTGTGGATGAGGTTCTTTATTTTCTTAGATGGTAAAGCTGCCCACTCTTCTTGGCAAAAGCCTCCAGTTCCTGTAAATTCCTGGGCTGTCTAGCATGAACTGCGCACTTGAGATCTCCCCACAGTGGTTCAATGATATTGAGGTCAGGAGACTGAGATGGCCAGTCCAGAAACTTCACTTTGTTCTACTGCAGCCAATGACAGGTTGACTTGGCCTTGTGTTTTGGATTGCTGTCATGTTGGAACGTCCAAGTACCTCCCATGCACAGCTTTTGGGCTGATGAGTGTAAATTTGCCTCCAGTATTTGCTGATAACGTGCTTCTTTCATCTTTCCTTCAACTTTTGCCAAGTTTCCTCAGCCTTTGTAGCTCACACATCCTCAAAACATCAGGAATCCATCTATGTGCTTTACAGTAGCAATGGTGTTCCTTTCATTATAGGCCTTGATGAATTCTCTCCAATTGTAACATTTATGCATGTGAACAAATTAACTTGTTCCAGAAGTTTTGTCAGGACTCTGAACATTTTTTACCTTTTGTGCATTACTGCCCTTTTCCAAGATAGCGTCTTTGGTCTCATGTGCACTGTCTTCCTGCTATAAAACTCCACCCCAGCCTTCAGTCTGTGCTAGAGTATTCTGCCTTGCATCCAGCTCCTGACCTCTGATTACTCCCTGGCTATATACCTGATCCTGTGAACCTGTGTGGTGATCCTGCTATTCTGCTCTGAGTTCCTGCTGCATACACCAGTTTCCAGTAATCCTCCTTCATCTGCTGCTCATGCTTACTTTCATCTCATTTGCTGGACATGTAAGCTGTTTCTGCTCTGCAAAAACCTGAGACTATTAACCAGGCCTCCCTGGTTGAGCTAAGAAATTATTTGAACTGCCTTATAAGCTTATCTATCTGTGTTTGGACTAAGACAAGTATTTATTCATGTCAAGTATCTTCAAGAATAACTGTGCTTCATAGACTTTCTGCTTGATTGCATGTTCCTCTGAAGTTTCCTATAGACTGCTAAGTGGCGTTTAATATTTACACCAAGTGTTGTGGACTTGGGTTTCTTTCTGCACCTGTTTGAATCACCGTGTGATAATATAGACTTTATCACTCATAAAACTGTGTCCTGTTGTTGTCTTGTTCCACGCAAAGAGTCTCCTGAGTTATCCCATATAATTATTACAGGATACTCTAGCCATAAAAAAGGAGACTGCTGGAACAATGACTGCAGAGAGCAGATTAGAGCAGGTGTTTTCCATAATTAGATCACTGCAGAAAGATGTGGAAGGTCTGCAAAAGAAGTTTGGAAGCTTTGAACACAATCAACAAGTGTTTGGACAAACTTTGCAGGACTTAAGCAACCGCATGGCATCCCAGGAAAACAAACCTGCTGGCATAGAGTCCCAGTATGGACGGGCTTTTCAGGACATAAGCACGCAAATAGCTGCACAAGTGACTTTACCCTCTGGGCAACCGCCACCAGCTAGCCCACCTAAGTAGCCCCCATTCAGATTTAATGGTGATTGCGACAAATTTTGTGGCTTTGTGAATCAATGTATGCTATATTTTGATGTGCATGCTGACCGTTTTCCTACTGATAGATCCAAAGTATTGTGTGTAATAATGCTACCGACCTCACGAGCGCTCGCCTGGGCGAATCCGATGATTGAGTCTCTTGACCCATGGTTAAATAACTTGGATGATTTCTTGGCCGCTATGGCATTAATGTTTGATGACCCTAATCGCCGGGCAACTGCTGAATCTGCTTTGTTGTCTTTACGCCAGGCTAAACGTTCTGTTATTGAGTATGCCACTGAATTCAGGAGATTAGCGGTAGATACCAATTGGGACAGTTATGCACAATTGCCTATTTTTAAAAGGTGTCTGTCTAGTACTATAAAAGATGAACTAGCTCGCTCTGAGTCACCACAAGAGCTAGAGACATTTATACAGCATTGTGTGCGCATAGACATTCGCCTTACTGAGCGTAGGCAGGAGAAATTTGCTGCATATAACCGTATTTCTAACTTTTCCCTTCCTTCCAAAGAGCCTGCAGGTAAAACCTCTCGGGAGGTGGAGGAGGTGCCCATGCAAATTGATTCCGTTCAGAGGCACAAGATCAATAAGTGCCGGGAGCATCGCCTTCGTGAAAGTCTATGTTTCTACTGCGGCCAGTCTTACCACTTCTTGATCAATTGTCCTAAGTGTCCTAGACGGCCTAACAAGGTGCTAGCAGCAGTAGGGGAGTATGACAACTGTGATGATGAATCTGACATCTCTGAATGTAAAAAAAAAAACATAAAGTTGTAGCATACATAGTACATATGGGGAGAATCATGGTATGTAATATATACAGATAGTGTACTACCCTAAATATGTATGTCACGGACTTAATAGGGACAACTGCCAAAACAGAAATCCTAATCACCACAAGAATGCAGTTATATCCCGTAAAATATCACTTTTATTAATATACCTTTAAAAACAGTATAAATGTATAGGCACAAAGGACAAAGGTAAGGGTGGTGAAACACTGAACCGCAGTACACTGTACACATAGGGGCCTGTGGTACCACCCATAGCTAACACACACAGCAGCACTAAGTAATATTGAGATACCAGCCCATGTAAATAGAGAGAATAGTTAATAGAGTAGAGCAGGCCTGATATCAAACACCTAAATAGGTGCAAACAGAAGTATATCTACCATACCTGGTGTGTGCAGCAGATGGGGGACCCAGGACCCACCCCGACGCGCATTTCGGAGCGGCAACGCTGCTCCTTCCTCAGGGGGTGTGGGGGACCAAGTGAAAACAGCCATCTTAAATACGTGGCCAACAATCAGTAAACCCCGCAGAGTACCATCACCTGCGTTCGCCGCCAACCACGACGCCATCGCTGCCAGCCGGAACCGGAAACACGTAAGATACACGTGACCCGGCCCCAGGCAGCAGCAAGGACACCGCCGTCAGCAGAGGATGCCAACCACAGTAAAAATGCCGCCAGCCGGAACCGGAAACACGTGTGAGACACGTGATCCGGCACCGAGCTGCAGCGAGGAAGCCGCCGCCAGCAAACAACGCCAACCACAGCAGTCCCGCCGCCATCCGGAACCGGAAACACGCGGGCCCACGTGATCCGGACTCCCATGGCAGCAAGGACGCCAAAGCCGGCGCAACACAGGCGAGTATAGAAAAAATCTAGGGTTTAGGAAAAATAGAAATGCAACGAAAAAGGCGCACATATGTGACAAACAATCAAAACAATATTACAGACATAAACATGTAATGAAATAACAATAAACAAAGAAGCAAGTAACATGGCCAAATATATATATATCAAATAAATAAATGTAAATACATTTCCTAACGCAAAACAAATACAAACAAACAAACAGGCCAATGTTACTATGTGTAAAAATACAAATACATAAAGGGGAGACATAAATAAGACACATCAATAAAACAACCCCCTAATCTAAATATTCAATAACCTTAAAACAATATACATGCAACCCAATGATGAAATACATTAGGACCACGATACAGCTAACAAATATATCCCGCCAGCAACACATTATTCAGGCCGTTCTTCTACTTTCCACTGTAAGCATGATGGTACAATATATAACGTAAATAATGAAAAACATAAGAAAAAATTAATTAAAAACAATGTACATGGGAGCAGCAGTCACACCAAAATGCGCAACAAGGGAGATCACAAGAAGGGAGCAAACTAAATGTTCTCATTTAAGCCGTCTGGATGGATGGTCCGTAATGTCCACATCCATCTCGTCTCCAATTGCGCCAGACGTTTAGAGAGGTTGCCCCCTCTAATATTGATATATAGAAGATCGATACCACGGACGCGTAATTGGGAACTATCACATTGATGAAACTCTCTAAAATGGCGCGGAAGAGTCTTCAAAGTGGTCACATCTGTGCAGGAGGTAGCCGCCTCTATGCCCAACACATGCTCACATACCCGGACCTTCAGTTGGCGTGTGGTTAATCCCACATAAATAAGGCCACACGGGCACGTGGCATAGTATATCACATAACGAGATATACATGTGATATGTTGTCTGATGGTGAACTGTTTCATACCATCAGAAGTAGAGAAAGTAGTACATCTATCAATGTTAGGACACGCGACACACCTCCCGCACGGAGCGCACCCACCCCCTTGCCGCATTTCATCAAGAAAAGTAGGGATACTCTGCCCAACATAATGACTACGCGTCAATTGGTCTCGTAAATTTTTAGCACGTCTGAACGCAATTGGAGGATTAGCAGGGAGGAATTTTTAAAAAATTGGGTCAACCTTCAAAATGGGCCAAGCGCTCTTTATGGCCACACGCACCTTTTCATGCTGGGGGTTATAGGAAGTAACAAACCGTACCGTATTACTGCCACCAGATTTTCTCGGGGCTGTACTATATAACAGGTTGTTACGGTTGGAGTATTTAGCGCAATGGTAGGCCTTCTTAACACTCCGACCACTATACCCCCTTGATATAAAACGTTGTTTTAGTTCCTCCGCCCGCAACTCAAAATCGATGTCAGTGGAACATATCCGGCGAAGGCGAAGGAACTGACCCACAGGAATTGCTTGAATCATATGATGCGGATGGCAGGAAGAAGCGTGCAACAAGGTATTTGTTGCCGTTTTTTTACGAAAAATGTCAGTCTGGATAAGGCCCAATCCATCCTTACGTATGGTGACATCCAGAAAATCAATTTTCTCGGAATCCCACACCGGGGTGAGACGAATGTTAAGATCGTTACTGTTCAAAGAGGCGACAAATTGCGCAAGGTCGACGGCATTGCCCTGCCAGACAAAGAAGATATTGTCGATGTATCGCGTCCAAAGAAGGACGCGATCCATTGACCCCTGTTTGTCTGACAGGAAGAGATCCCTCTCCCACAACCCCAGGAACAGGTTGGCATAGGACGGCACGAAGGCCGCACCCATGGCTGTACCTTGGAGCTGTAGGTAAAAGGATCCCTTGAACACAAAAAAATTGTGAGTGAGGGTGAACTCCAAAAGCTCCAGGATGAGATCCCTCAGGGCTGGAGAAAACATAGATGTATTGAGAAAAAATGTAACAGCCTGAAGCCCATCGCAGTGGCGAATATTCGTATAGAGGGATTCTACATCAACTGAAGCCAGAAGAGTATCACCCCCTAAGCACAAGCCGTCGACCCTGCGCAAAAGGTCGCCGGTATCCTTCAAAAAGGAGGGGAGATTGAGCACCAGCGGCTGGAGGTGGTAGTCAATCCACTTATTGACCTGTTCCAGAAAATTCCCCCTCCCAGACACGATAGGTCGACCAGGTGGTGACTTACTATCCTTATGGATCTTAGGTAGGAGATATAATGTGGTAATGGTGGGTTCTTTGACCAGTAGAGCTGAAGCCAGATCCCTGGTGACAACGTCGCCGTCCAATGCCTTTTTAAGAATAGATTCTAATTTAGAATTGAACGCCGAGAGGGGATTATATGTAAGTCTCTTATAACATACAGCGTTATTTAGCTGGCAAAACGCCTCCCTCTCGTACATTACTTTAGGCCAAACAACGACATGGCCACCCTTGTCAGCCGGCTTCAGTACAACGTCCGGAAGATTTTGAAGAAACTTAAACCGGACCCTTTCCTCCCTGGTCAAATTATCCCCTCCCCCATATCTCGGAATTTTTAGTAATTCTTCGGTCACCACCCGCACAAATAAATCAATGCTGGGACAGGTGGAAAATGGGGGGAACTTAGTGGACCGTGGGCGAATGCATGGAGGAACCTTACCTCCTAGACCGCTGTGCTCAAGTGCCAGTTCTTCCAGAATTCTCACGGCCTCTTGTTCCTCCTCTGTAGGAAAAAGACGTTGCAATTCATCATTATAGTAATACCGTTTAAACAGCAACGATCTAGCAAAAATGTGTAAATCCTTCACCAAGGTGAAGGTGTCCAACCCCGGTGTGGGAGAGAAGGATAGACCCCTACCCAGAACCGACAAATCCACCTCAGATAGTACATGATGGCTCAAGTTAATCACCTTATTGTCTCTGCCATCCGCACCAGATGAATTCAAGGGACCTCTTTTATAAGGATGGTAAGCGTGGTTACGCAATCTGTGGACTTCACTTGAACCATGAGTAGAAGTTGATGATGCAGATGTATCGGATAATCCACTCAATGAAGCAATAGAAATATTAGAGGATGTTCTACGTATAGTAGAACTCGTTTTACTTCTCCACAGGTAGACCTTTTTCATCTGATAATCTTTCAAATCTCTACTGTACTTCGATGACTGATTATCCTGAATTTTTTTCACCACTTGATCCATGGTTTTATTTAATTCCACTTCAAATTGTTCAATCCGCTCAGCTGGACATCCTTTCCGTATTTCTACTTGGGCACTATCTATAGATTTGTCCAAGTCTGTTATGTTTTTCGTATTTTGATCAATAAGTAATTTCAGGAATACTTTAGAACAACCATCACAAGCTTCCTCCCATTTAGAAATAAACTGCTCATCCTCTACTGGAAAAGTAGGGATCACTCGTACCCTAAGTCCCCTTGGAATCATATTATTAGAGCAATACTTTTCCAGGAACAGTCTATTCCACCATAGCTTAGATCTTTTTAATAGAGCTGTTTTCATTTGTAATAACTTGTCATCCCAACTGTGATCCGCCACCTGCTGCGCATCCCCCACACCCGTGCCGAAGTCCTGATCAGATTGTTTGAGCCAAGCCTGTTCACGTGCTCGGTAGTCCATTTTGTCCACAACCAAAGAACCTGTGCATAACACAGAAATAATACCAAAACATAAAGTTGTAGCATACATAGTACATATGGGGAGAATCATGGTATGTAATATATACAGATAGTGTACTACCCTAAATATGTATGTCACGGACTTAATAGGGACAACTGCCAAAACAGAAATCCTAATCACCACAAGAAAGCAGTTATATCCCGTAAAATATCACTTTTATTAATATACCTTTAAAAACAGTATAAATGTATAGGCACAAAGGACAAAGGTAAGGGTGGTGAAACACTGAACCGCAGTACACTGTACACATAGGGGCCTGTGGTACCACCCATAGCTAACACACACAGCAGCACTAAGTAATATTGAGAAACCAGCCCATGTAAATAGAGAGAATAGTTAATAGAGTAGAGCAGGCCTGATATCAAACACCTAAATAGGTGCAAACAGAAGTATATCTACCATACCTGGTGTGTGCAGCAGATGGGGGACCCAGGACCCACCCCGACGCGCATTTCAGAGCGGCAACGCTGCTCCTTCCTCAGGAAGCGTGGGGGACCAAGTGAAAACAGCCATCTTAAATACGTGGCCAACAATCAGTAAACCCCGCAGAGTACCATCACCTGCGTTCGCCGCCAACCACGGCGCCATCACCGCCAGCCGGAACCGGAAACACGTAAGATACACGTGACCCGGCCCCAGGCAGCAGCAAGGACACCGCCGTCAGCAGAGGATGCCAACCACAGTAAAAACGCCGCCAGCCGGAACCGGAAACACGTGTGAGACACGTGATCCGGCACCGAGCTGCAGCGAGGAAGCCGCCGCCAGCAAACAACGCCAACCACAGCAGTTCCGCCGCCATCCGGAACCGGAAACACGCGGGCCCACGTGATCCGGACTCCTATGGCAGCAAGGACGCCAAAGCCGGCGCAACACAGGCGAGTATAGAAAAAATCTAGGGTTTAGGAAAAATAGAAATGCAACGAAAAAGCGCACATATGTGACAAACAATCAAAACAATATTACAGACATAAACATGTAATGAAATAACAATAAACAAACAAAGAAGCAAGTAACATGGCCAAATATATATATATATCAAATAAATAAATGTAAATACATTTCCTAACGCAAAACAAATTGCGTCTGGCGCAATTGGAGACGAGATGGATGTGGACATTACGGACCATCCATCCAGACGGCTTAAATGAGAACATTTAGTTTGCTCCCTTCTTGTGATCCCCCTTGTTGCGCATTTTGGTGTGACTGCTGCTCCCGTGTACATTGTTTTTAATTAATTTTTTCTTATGTTTTTCATTATTTAGGTTATATATTGTACCATCATGCTTACAGTGGAAAGTAGAAGAACGGCCTGAATAATGTGTTGCTGGCGGGATATATTTGTTAGCTGTATCGTGGTCCTAATGTATTTCATCATTGGGTTGCATGTATATTGTTTTAAGGTTATTGAATATTTAGATTAGGGGGTTGTTTTATTGATGTGTCTTATTTATGTCTCCCCTTTATGTATTTGTATTTTTACACATAGTAACATTGGCCTGTTTGTTTGTTTGCATTTGTTTTGCGTTAGGAAATGTATTTACATTTATTTATTTGATATATATATATTTGGCCATGTTACTTGCTTCTTTGTTTGTTTATTGTTATTTCATTACATGTTTATGTCTGTAATATTGTTTTGATTGTTTGTCACATATGTGCGCCTTTTT
The DNA here is from genome assembly GCF_051348905.1 of Ranitomeya variabilis. NCBI lineage: Eukaryota > Metazoa > Chordata > Amphibia > Anura > Dendrobatidae > Ranitomeya > Ranitomeya variabilis. The sequence continues at coordinate 902,337,556 of NC_135233.1, forward strand.
CGTTGCATTTCTATTTTTCCTAAACCCTAGATTTTTTCTATACTTGCCTGTGTTGCGCCGGCTTTGGCGTCCTTGCTGCCATGGGAGTCCGGATCACGTGGGCCCGCGTGTTTCCGGTTCCGGATGGCGGCGGGACTGCTGTGGTTGGCGTTGTTTGCTGGCGGCGGCTTCCTCGCTGCAGCTCGGTGCCGGATCACGTGTCTCACACGTGTTTCCGGTTCCGGCTGGCGGCGTTTTTACTGTGGTTGGCATCCTCTGCTGACGGCGGTGTCCTTGCTGCTGCCTGGGGCCGGGTCACGTGTATCTTACGTGTTTCCGGTTCCGGCTGGCGGCGATGGCGCCGTGGTTGGCGGCGAACGCAGGTGATGGTACTCTGCGGGGTTTACTGATTGTTGGCCACGTATTTAAGATGGCTGTTTTCACTTGGTCCCCCACGCTTCCTGAGGAAGGAGCAGCGTTGCCGCTCCGAAACGCGCGTCGGGGTGGGTCCTGGGTCCCCCATCTGCTGCACACACCAGGTATGGTAGATATATTTCTGTTTGCACCTATTTAGGTGTTTGATATCAGGCCTGCTCTACTCTATTAACTATTCTCTCTATTTACATGGGCTGGTATCTCAATATTACTTAGTGCTGCTGTGTGTGTTAGCTATGGGTGGTACCACAGGCCCCTATGTGTACAGTGTACTGCGGTTCAGTGTTTCACCACCCTTACCTTTGTCCTTTGTGCCTATACATTTATACTGTTTTTAAAGGTATATTAATAAAAGTGATATTTTACGGGATATAACTGCGTTCTTGTGATGATTAGGATTTCTGTTTTGGCAGTTGTCCCTATTAAGTCCGTGACATACATATTTAGGGTAGTACACTATCTGTATATATTACATACCATGATTCTCCCCATATGTGCTATGTATGCTACAACTTTATGTTTTGGTATTATTTCTGTGTTATGCACAGGTTCTTTGGTTGTGGACAAAATGGACTACCGAGCACGTGAACAGGCTTGGCTCAAACAATCTGATCAGGTCTTCGGCACGGGTGTGGGGGATGCGCAGCAGGTGGCGGATCACAGTTGGGATGACAAGTTATTACAAATGAAAACAGCTCTATTAAAAAGATCTAAGCTATGGTGGAATAGAATGTTCCTGGAAAAGTATTGCTCTAATAATATGATTCCAAGGGGACTTAGGGTACGAGTGATCCCTACTTTTCCAGTAGAGGATGAGCAGTTTATTTCTAAATGGGAGGAAGCTTGTGATGGTTGTTCTAAAGTATTTCTGAAATTACTTATTGATCAAAATACGAAAAACATAACAGACTTGGACAAATCTATAGATAGTGCCCAAGTAGAAATACGGAAAGGATGTCCAGCTGAGCGGATTGAACAATTTGAAGTGGAATTAAATAAAACCATGGATCAAGTGGTGAAAAAAATTCAGGATAATCAGTCATCGAAGTACAGTAGAGATTTGAAAGATTATCAGATGAAAAAGGTCTACCTGTGGAGAAGTAAAACAAGTTCTACTATACGTAGAACATCCTCTAATATTTCTATTGCTTCATTGAGTGGATTATCCGATACATCTGCATCATGAACTTCTACACATGGTACAAGTGAAGTCCACAGATTGCGTAACCATGCTTACCATCCTTATAAAAGAGGTCCCTTGAATTCATCTGGTGCGGATGGCAGAGACAATTTGGTGATTAACTTGAGCCATCATGTACTATCTGAGGTGGATTTGTCGGTTCTGGGTAGGGGTCTATCCTTCTCTCCCACACCGGGGTTGGACACCTTCACCTTGGTGAAGGATTTACACATTTTTGCTAGATCGTTGCTGTTTAAACGGTATTACTATAATGATGAATTGCAACGTCTTTTTCCTACAGAGGAGGAACAAGAGGCCGTGAGAATTCTGGAAGAACTGGCACTTGAGCACAGTGGTCTAGGAGGTAAGGTTCCTCCATGCATTCGCCCACGGTCCACTAAGTTCCCCCCATTTTCCACCTGTCCCAGCATTGATTTATTTGTGCGGGTGGTGACCGAAAAATTACTAAAAATTCCGAGATATGGGGGAGGGGATAATTTGACCAGGGAGGAAAGGGTCCGGTTTAAGTTTCTTCAAAATCTTCCGGACGTTGTACTGAAGCCGGCTGACAAGGGTGGCCATGTCGTTGTTTGGCCTAAAGTAATGTACGAGAGGGAGGCGTTTTGCCAGCTAAATAACGCTGTATGTTATAAGAGACTTACATATAATCCCCTCTCGGCGTTCAATTCTAAATTAGAATCTATTCTTAAAAAGGCATTGGACGGCGACGTTGTCACCAGGGATCTGGCTTCAGCTCTACTGGTCAAAGAACCCACCATCCCCACATTATATCTCCTACCTAAGATCCACAAGGATAGTAAGTCACCACCCGGTCGACCTATCGTGTCTGGGAGGGGGAATTTTCTGGAACAGGTCAATAAGTGGATTGACTACCACCTCCAGCCGCTGGTGCTCAATCTCCCCTCCTTTTTGAAGGATACCGGCGACCTTTTGCGCAGGGTCGACGGCTTGTGCTTAGTGGGTGATACTCTCCTGGCTTCAGTTGATGTAGAATCTCTCTATACGAATATTCGCCACTGCGATGGGCTTCAGGCTGTTAAATTTTTTCTCAATACATCTATGTTTTCTCCAGCCCTGAGGGATCTCATCCTGGAGCTTTTGGAGTTCACCCTCACTCACAATTTTTTTGTGTTCAAGGGATCCTTTTACCTACAGCTCCAAGGTACAGCCATGGGTGCGGCCTTCGCGCCGTCCTATGCCAACCTGTTCCTGGGGCTGTGGGAGAGGGATCTCTTCCTGTCAGACAAACAGGGGTCGATGGATCGCGTCCTTCTTTGGACGCGATACATCGACAATATCTTCTTTGTCTGGCAGGGCAATGCCGTCGACCTTGCGCAATTTGTCGCCTCTTTGAACAGTAACGATCTTAACATTCGTCTCACCCCGGTGTGGGATTCCGAGAAAATTGATTTTCTGGATGTCACCATACGTAAGGATGGATTGGGCCTTATCCAGACTGACATTTTTCGCAAAAAATTGCAACAAATACCTTGTTGCACGCTTCTTCCTGCCATCCGCATCATATGATTCAAGCAATTCCTGTGGGTCAGTTCCTTCGCCTTCGCCGGATATGTTCCACTGACATCGATTTTGAGTTGCGGGCGGAGGAACTAAAACAACGTTTTATATCAAGGGGGTATAGTGGTCGGAGTGTTAAGAAGGCCTACCATCGCGCTAAATACTCCAACCGTAACAACCTGTTATATAGTACAGCCCCGAGAAAATCTGGTGGCAGTAATACGGTACGGTTTGTTACTTCCTATAACCCCCAGCATGAAAAGGTGCGTGCGGCCATAAAGAGCGCTTGACCCATTTTGAAGGTTGACCCAATTTTTAAAAAATTCCTCCCTGCTAATCCTCCAATTGCGTTCAGACGTGCTAAAAATTTACGAGACCAATTGACGCGTAGTCATTATGTTGGGCAGAGTATCCCTACTTTTCTTGATGAAATGCGGCAAGGGGGTGGGTGCGCTCTGTGCGGGAGGTGTGTCACCTGTCCTAACATTGATAGATGTACTACTTTCTCTACTTCTGATGGTATGAAACAGTTCACCATCAGACAACATATCACATGTATATCTCGTTATGTGATATACTATGCCACGTGCCCGTGTGGCCTTATTTATGTGGGATTAACCACACGCCAACTGAAGGTCCGGGTACGTGAGCATGTGTTGGGCATAGAGGCGGCTACCTCCTGCACTGATGTGACCACTTTGAAGACTCTTCCGCGCCATTTTAGAGAGTTTCATCAATGTGATAGTTCCCAATTACGCATCCGTGGTATCGATCTTCTATATATCAATATTAGAGGGGGCAACCTCTCTAAACGTCTGGCGCACTTGGAGACGAGATGGATGTGGACATTACGGACCATCCATCCAGACGGCTTAAATGAGAACATTTTGTTTGCTCCCTTCTTGTGATCCCCCTTGTTGCGCATTTTGGTGTGACTGCTGCTCCCATGTACATTGTTTTTAATTAATTTTTTCTTATGTTTTTCATTATTTAGGTTATATATTGTACCATCATGCTTACAGTGGAAAGTAGAAGAACGGCCTGAATAATGTGTTGCTGGTGGGATATATTTGTTAGCTGTATCGTGGTCCTAATGTATTTCATCATTGGGTTGCATGTATATTGTTTTAAGGTTATTGAATATTTAGATTAGGGGGTTGTTTTATTGATGTGTCTTATTTATGTCTCCCCTTTATGTATTTGTATTTTTACACATAGTAACATTGGCCTGTTTGTTTGTTTGTATTTGTTTTGCGTTAGGAAATGTATTTACAGTTATTTATTTGATATATATATATATATTTGGCCATGTTACTTGCTTCTTTGTTTGTTTATTGTTATTTCATTACATGTTTATGTCTGTAATATTGTTTTGATTGTTTGTCACATATGTGCGCCTTTTTCGTTGCATTTCTAATTTTCCTAAACCCTAGATTTTTTCTATACTCGCCTGTGTTGCGCTGGCTTTGGCGTCCTTGCTGCCATGGGAGTCCGGATCACGTGGGCCCGCGTGTTTCCGGTTCCGGATGGCGGCGGGACTGCTGTGGTTGGCGTTGTTTGCTGGCGGCGGCTTCCTCGCTGCAGCTCGGTGCCGGATCACGTGTCTCACACGTGTTTCCGGTTCCGGCTGGCGGCGTTTTTACTGTGGTTGGCATCCTCTGCTGACGGCGGTGTCCTTGCTGCTGCCTGGGGCCGGGTCACGTGTATCTTACGTGTTTCCGGTTCCGGCTGGCAGCGATGGCGCCGTGGTTGGCGGCGAACGCAGGTGATGGTACTCTGCGGGGTTTACTGATTGTTGGCCACGTATTTAAGATGGCTGTTTTCACCTGGTCCCCCACGCCCCCTGAGGAAAGAGCAGCGTTGCCGCTCTGAAACGCGCGTCGGGGTGGGTCCTGGGTCCCCCATCTGCTGCACACACCAGGTATGGTAGATATACTTCTGTTTGCACCTATTTAGGTGTTTGATATCAGGCCTGCTCTACTCTATTAACTATTCTCTCTTTTTACATGGGCTGGTATCTCAATATTACTTAGTGCTGCTGTGTGTGTTAGCTATGGGTGGTACCACAGGCCCCTAAGTGTACAGTGTACTGCGGTTCAGTGTTTCACCACCCTTACCTTTGTCCTTTGTGCCTATACCTTTATACTGTTTTTAAAGGTATATTAATAAAAGTGATATTTTACGGGATATTACTGCGTTCTTGTGGTGATTAGCCTCTCTGAATGTAGCCTGCCTTTAAACGCTGTATTCCATTCACTTTCTATGACTTTACCCCCCAAGGAGCTGAAAGAGAAGAACTTTCACTGTTCTCTCCCTATTAAGATCCTGTGTTCAGGACAGTGGATTTCCAGTGCAGCTATGATTGACTCAGGTGCAGGTGGCAATTTCATGGATATCGCATTTGCCAAGGAACATGGTATTGAAATTCAGCAAAGAGCCTCTCCATTTACCATGGAAACAGTGGATGGGTCACCTATAATCTCTGGGCCTGTGGATCAGGAGATCGTACCCCTTGAAATTTTGTTGGAGCCTTATCATCAGGAGCAACTTTCTTTCTTGCTAATTTCTTCTCCTCATTTTCCTGTGATTTTAGGCATTCCTTGGTTGCGTTCTCAGAACCCAATTATCAACTGGGAGACCAAGGAAATTATCTTTCCAACAAGGAGCAACTCAGCGATATCAGAAGCTGTCCCTTAGTCCACGGCTACGGAACCACATGTGCAAGTATTTACTTTACCTCCAGCATATAAAGAGTTCTTTGACATCTGTGACAAGAAGAATGCAGATCAGCTTCCTCCACACAGGCATTATGACTGTCCCATTGAGCTGCTTCCTAGGGCAGCTATTCCTTTTGGTAACGTATACCATTTGGCGGCACCTGAGCTTCAAGCCTTAAAGGAGTATATTGATGAAAATCTGGCCAAAGGCTTCATACGTCATTCTTCCTCACCAGCAGGGGCACCTATATTTTTTGTAAAAAAGAAGGATGGGACCCTGAGACCCTGTGTTGACTATCGGGAACTCAATAAGGTAACCGTACGAAACCGTTACCCTTTGCCTCTGATTCCCGAATTACTGGAAAGATTCTGCCATGCTAAGGTGTTCTCTAAACTGGATCTTCGTGGGGCTTATAATTTGGTGAGTATTCGTCCAGGGGATGAGTGGAAGACAGCATTCCGATGCCGGTATGGACACTTTGAATATCTCGTGATGCCCTTCGGGCTTTGTAACGCCCCTGCAACATTTCAACACCTTGCTAATGACATTTTCAGAGATTTGTTGGACCAGTTTGTGATGATCCATTTGGATGATATTCTAATCTTTTCTGACTCTCTACAGTAACATGAAGAACATGTCAAAGCTGTTTTAAGATGTCTGAAAGAGAACCATCTGTATATCAAGCCGGAGAAATGCGAGTTCCATCGTTCTGAGATACAGTTCTTATGTTATATTATCTCTCCCCAGGGGCTGAACATGGAATCTGGTAAGATTCAGGCTATCCTTGGCTGGCCGGTACCCAAGAACGTTAAGGAGGTCCAACGTTTTATTGGTTTTGCAAATTTCTACAGACGCTTCATTCGAAATTTTTCTGATTTTGTCCGTCCCATTACTTCTTTGACAAATAAGGAATAGCCCTTTAAGTGGTCATCACAGGCTCAAGAAGCTTTTGATCAGCTTAAAATCTGTTTCACATCAGCACCGCTGTTGATACACCCAGATCCAACACTTTCATTCATTGTGGAGGTGGATGCTTCTGATAATGCTTTTGGGGGCTATTCTCTCCCAAAGAACTGGAGAGAAGAGTCTGCTACATCCTTGTGCTTTCTTTTCCCGTAGACTAACCTCAGCAGAGAAGAATTACGACATGGGAGACAAGAAATTGCTGGCTATTATTGTGGCTTTCAAAGAATGGAGGCATCATCTGCAAGGAGCAGCACAACAGATCATAGTGCTAACTGACCATCGCAATTTAGAGTTCCTTAGATCTGCTAGATGTCTTTCTCCTCGTCAGGCTCGTGGGAACTTATTTTTAAATCAATTTAACTTTGTTATCTCATACCGTCCAGGTTCTCGTAATGGGAAGGCTGATGCTTTATCCCAAATCCATGCTGCGGATTCTGTACCTGGAGCCCTGTCCAAGACCATTCTATCTGATGCCAATTTCATCGGAGTTATCCATGATCAGGACTTGTGGAAGGAGTGCAGGGAGGCCTATGACGGTGATGTATTTCTGGCCAACCCACCTGTGGATATTAATCTTGTCTTTAAGGGTGCATGTGGTTCAGAGATCGACGTATCTACTTCCCTGAGGTCGTCCGTCTGCAGATCCTCAAGTTGGTACATGACTCCAAGTTGGCTGGTCACAGGGGGGTACAGAAGACACAAGAGTTTCTGAGCCGATTCTTCTGGTGGCCAACTTGCCTGAAGGAAGGATACCAAGGACTATGTTCTCTCTTGCGAGGTATGTGCCCATTACAAGACTCCTCATGTGGCACCTACGGATCTTCTACAACCATTACCTGTTCCGTCCCGCCCTTGGGGGTCTATATCAATGGACTTTATTGTGGAGCTGCTTACATCGGGGGGCATGAATACAATCATGGTGGTAGTTGATCGCCTGACTAAAGCTGCTCATTTTGTTCCATGCACCGGCCTCCCCTCAGCTAAAGATACAGTGAACTTGGTTATACAGAATGTCTTTTGGTTGCATGGGGTTCCGGATGAGATCATCTCTGACCATGGAGTACAGTTCACTTGAAGATTCTGGAAGGGGTTTTGCTCTGCACTCAATATTAATGTCTGTCTCTCTTCCGCTTACCATCCCCAGACAAATGGTCAGACTGAGCGTACCAAGCAGACGCTGGAACAATATCTAAGATGCTATGTCAGCCATCTCCAGGATGATTGGTTGGAGTTGCTGCCATTAGCCGAATTTTCATATAATAATTTTCAGAGCGCCTCCACTAAATTTACACCTTTCTTTGCCAATCTGGGTTATCATCCATTTATTTTACCTAGGTCTCCAATTACTTCTCCGGTTCCGGCAGTGGAGGAAAGGCTGACTGCGATGAGACAAAATCTAGAGGTTCTGAAGGAATCCCTGACCACAGCTCAAGAACGTTACAAGAGATCGGCTGATAGATTCCATAAACCTGCACCCATGTTCAAGGTAGGAGATTCCGTGTGGTTAGCAACTAAGAATCTGAAGTTAAACGTTCCTTCACAAAAACTTGGACATAAATTCATTGACCCTTTCAAGATCAACAGTATTGTGAGCTCTGTTGCCTGCCGGCTGAAGCTGCCTAGGACTATGAAGGTACACTCAGTTTTTCATGTACCTTTACTAAAGCCTGTATCTCCTAATACCTTCCAGGGACATGTTGTGCCACCTCTGCAGCCTGTGGTGATTGATGGGCAAGAACAATTTGTGGTGGAGGAAATTGTTGATTCCAGGATTCGCAGGAATCGGCTCCAATATCTTATAAGATGGCAGGGATATCCCCCTGAAGAAGACTCTTGGGAACCTGTGGAAAACATCAATGCCCAACAGAAGATTTCTCGTTTTCACCAGAGATTCCCTGAGAAACCAGGTCCAGGATCGTCCTGAGGCCGCTTCTAAGGAGGGAGTAATGTCAGGACTCTGAACATTTTTACCTTTTGTGCATTACTGCCCTTTTCCAAGATGGCGTTTTTGGTCTCATGTGCACTGTGTCTTCCTGCTATAAAACTCCACCCCAGCCTTCAGTCTGTGCTAGAGTATTCTGCCTTGCATCCAGCTCCTGACCTCTGATTACTCCCTGGCTATATACCTGCTCCTGTGAACCTGTGTGGTGATCCTGCTACTCTGCTCTGAGTTCCTGCTGCATACACCAGTTTCCAGTAATCCTCCTTCATCTGCTGCTCGTGCTTACTTCCATCTCATTTGCTGGACATGTAAGCTGTTTCTGCTCTGCAAAAACCTGAGACTATTAACCAGGCCTCCCTGGTTGAGCTAAGATATGATTTGAACTGCCTTATAAGCTTATCTGTCTGTGTTTGGACTAAGGCAAGGATTTATTCATGTCAAGTATCCTCATAGACTGTGCTTCATAGACTTTCTGCGTGATTGCATTTTCCTCTGAAGTTTCTTATAGACTGCTAAGCTGCATTTAATATTTACACCAAGTGTTGTGGACATGAGTTTATCTCTGCACCTGTTTGAATCACCGTGTGATAATATAAACTTTACCACTTATAAAACTGTGTCCTGTAGTTGTCTTGTTCCATGCAAAGAGGCTCCTGAGTTATCCCCTATAATTATTACAAGTTTTGAGTCTTGTCTCTGTGCCATTTTGCATATTGTAGGTAGGAGATACTTTGTGGCATTTGCACAGTAATGGCTTTCTTTTGGTGACTCCACCATGCAGCCCATTTTTCTTCAAATTCCTCAATATTGTGCATCTTGAAACAACCACATCACTGGTTTTTGGAGAGTCCTGTATTTCAGCTGATGTTATTTGTGGGGTTTTCTTTCATCCCGAACAATTTTCCTGGCAGTTGTAAGCTATATTTTTGTTGGTCTACCTGACCGCGGTTTTGTTTTTATAGAGCTTCTGATTTTCCATTTGTTAATCACAGTTTGAATGCTGCTGACTGGCATTATCAATTCCTTGGATATCTTTTTGTATCCCCTTCCTATTTTATACAGTTCAACTACCTTTTCTCGTAGATCTGGGGACAATTTTTTAGCTTTCCCCATAACTCACAATCCAGAAATCAGACAATCATGCCAAAATGTAAACTTTTGATAAGGGTGATTTGGATGTTCTGGATTGTCATTATGATTTAAGAAGAGAAACTACAGTAGTTTGACAATAAATGGCTTCACCCAACCACTATCCATGAGTGGAGAAAGATGTTTTGGTGTTATCATTCATATTCTCTGAAAAAAGGCCAAGAAAGCAAACATCCTGCCAGGGTATGTAAACTTTTGAGCACAACTAAACATGCATGAATTGACATATGCACGATCAACATGTTTTAGTCTGGTATTCTCACTGCGCTAAAATACTGACTATTGGGCCTCGCCAACCACCGGTCTTACCATCAACCACATCGGTTGCTTCTTCCTCCTCTGTCTCGGTGCCAAGTGTTCTCACACATGTCTCAGGCCACAGAAAATCCACTTGTTTACCGGCTACAGCTGATGTGAGTTTGAGCCCATCAGCTGTAATGGAAGTGAAGATGCCTGCAATTTTTGTGTCGCTTAGCACAACACATATTTCTCAATGGATCATAACATCTACGTCTGCACTTCACTCCCAGTCCAGCACTTTCTCCTGTTCACCCTAATCCACCCTTTTTCAGCATAGCAGCCAGCCCTCGGTCCCACAGTTTTGGTCACGTAAAAAAATGTTAACTCCTACACATGCCAGGGCTAAGAGCTTGAACTCCACCATCTCCAATCTGTTGGCTATGGAAATGCTGCTTTTTCACTTGGTGGATACAGATGGTTTCTGAAGTTGATGGTCGTCGCGGTCTCCCATTACAAGTTGCCCAGTCACAATTACTACTTTAAGAAAGTTGTGCCTGTGCTGTACCAGCATGCTGAAGACAACATCACCCTTTACAAATCTATGTGTGCCAGGGTGCATTTCACCATAGACACCTGGATGAGCAAACATAGGCAGGGGCATTACAGCTTGCTGACTGGGCACTGGGTGACTCTGGTGGCAGTGGGGGCACGCAGTCAAGGGGCTGCTCCACAAGTCTTGGAATCCCCAAGGCTTGCAAGACAAACTTCTGTATTTAACACTTCCTCCACTGCTTCTGACTCCTCCACCTGTGTCTTCAACTTCTCCCTCATTGAGACACACATTCCAACAGACCAGAGAAAATTTGCCCACCTTCCTGCGCAGCCAGGGGAAATCAGGCACTGTTTAAGTTAATGTGTCTTGGAGATCACAGGGAAACAGCTGCAGAGCTGTTGGCAGCTATGCAGGCTGAGTTTGAGCAATGGCTGCCTCCACTGAACCTGGAGCAGTGAAGGCCATGTGCGATAATGGTGCAAACCTGGTGGCGGCCCACACACGTGCCTTGTATGACTCATGTCCTCAACCTGGTAGTATAGCATTTTTTCTGCCACTATCCCGGCCTAGATGCACTGCTGCAGAAAGCACGGTTGCTGTGTGCTCATGTCTCCCATTCACACCCCACAGGTCATCGACTTGCATCATTACAGATGTCTTTCAGCCTACCGATTAACAGGTTGATACTGTATGTGATGTGTCAACACTGTGGATTTCCATTCTGCACAGGTTGCAGCATCTGTAACAGCAGTGACTTGTCCTGGTGAAGTATGTCCTTTTGCATAGCTTGGGACAACACAGTACGGATGTTGTGCAAATAACATATGCAGAGAGGGCACAAATGGAGGACCTCATCTCTAATACAAATGACATAATCAGCATCCTTATGTACAATGTAAAGCAGGAAGTAAATATACCTGTGGTATCACAGATAAAGTACTAAAGGTAGCTTATCAATATAGAGTATACTAACTATATGTACATATAAATACATATAAGTACATATAAGATGGTCACACACTGGACCTCATCTTCACCCGCCTCTGCTCCCTATCTAACCTCTCTAACTTACCTCTTCCTCTCTCTGACCACAACCTTCTCACATTCTCTTCCCTCTCCACTCCATGTCTACAATCCACACCCCACAAACTTTCACACCCTCGCATAAATTTTAAACATCTTGACCTACATTCATTCTCTGAATCCCTCCTCCCTCTCACAGATATAAGTTCCTTACACAATGCAGATGACGCTGCCGCTCTATATAACACCACAATAGCTGAAGCCTTGGAATCTGCTGCCCCACTTACACATACCAAAGCTCACAAATAGTGTTGAGCATTCCGATACCGAAAGTATCGGGTATCGGCCGATACTTGCGATATCGGAATTCCGATACCGAGTTCCGATATTTTTGTGATATCGGAAATCGGAATCGGAAGTTCCCAGTGTATGGTTCCCAGGGTCTGGAGGAGAGGAGACTCTCCTTCAGGCCCTGGGATCCATATTCATGTAAAAAATAAAGAATTAAAATAAAAAATATGGATATGCTCACCCGTCCGGCGGCCCCTGGACCTTACCGCTGTTAACCGGCAGCCTCCGTTCCTAAGAATGAGGAGTTTAGGACCTGCGATGATGTCGTGGCTTGTGATTGGTCGCGTGACCGCTCATGTGACCGCTCACGCGACCAATCACAAGCCGCGACGTCAGCCGCGATGTCATCTAAGGTCCTAAACTCCTCATTCTTAGGAACGGAGGCTGCCGGTTAACAGCGGTAAGGTCCAAGGGCCGCCGGACGGGTGAGTATATCCATATTTTTTATTTTATTTCTTTATGTTTTACATGAATATGCATCCCAGGGCCTGAAGGAGAGTTTCCTCTCCTTCAGACCCTGGGAACCATCCAGGATACCTTCCGATACTTGAGTCCCATTGACTTGTATTGGTATCGGGTATCGGTATCGGCGATATCCAATATTTTTCGGGTATCGGCCGATACTATCCGATACTGATACTTTCAAGTATCGGAAGTAGGGTTGAGCGACTTTCATTTTTTTCAGATCGAGTAGGGTTTTGGGAAACCCGATTTTGTCCAGAGTCGAGTCGAGTGCATTCGGCCGATTATCGCTAAAAGTCGGGGATCGACCGAAACACGAAACCCAATGCAAGTCAATGGGGAAGCATAGTCGGCAGTGAGTGGAGGCCAGGAAAACACCTACAGTGCCCATTTTAATGCCAAAAACATCCATTCTTGTTTCTGAAGCTTGCCAATCGTAATTAACTTTATAATAATAGTTGGGCATAGGGAATTGGGGGTCATTTGGCAAAAGTTGTGGGGGGAGTAGGGCTGGCTCAATTTTTTCGTGGGCCCAGGAAATGCGGACTACGTCACGGCGGTGTTGCAGGGAAAGGTAAGTATTTAAACGTTGCAAGTGCTGTGATCCTGAGCAAGCAGGGGGGGGCCCACTCGTTCGCATTGGCACTGGCACAGGGCCCCTCAAAGTACGGCGGTGTGTTTGCATGGCGGGGGCGCCTCCCACCAGCAGCGACACTTTTGCGTACTCTGAGGGGCCCTGTGCCAGTGACGTCGCCAACGAGTATGCCCCCCCCACCTGATGAAGGAACCTGCACTTTCATCTGCACCTTCCTCTTTGTCCCTGTGTAAGGTGGTATAACATGCGAGAAGGGGAACCTTACTTTCAGCAGGGTCAGATTCTGGCTGTGTAGAGTACAAGGGGAATGTAGTGGTCTAGGTCAATGTACCAGCAGACTCATTTAGCAGTGGCTGGGCAATGGGCAGGATGAGGAGGAAACAGATATAGGGCCAAAGAATAAAGTAGGCTAAATGCAGTTCAAAATTGGTAACAGGACTAAACAGGCGGCATTGCTTTGTTCAGTGGAGTAGCAAACCCAAGAGCAGCAGACACTGTTTCAAGGGCCTAACCACACTAGTAGGCCAAATGCAGTTTAATATCTGATAGTATAGGGCGAAAGGCAGAATGTGGAAGCTCAGCTTTGTTCAGTTGAGGACAACACCAGGGAGGGGCAGAAGCCGTTAGTAGGCCCTAACCACCATTTTGTTTTTTCAAAACCACTTAATGAGAGCCGGAAGGTTGAAGCTCAGCTTTATTTAGTTGTGGGCAACACCAGGGAGGGGCAGAAGCCGTTAGTAGGCCCTAACCACCATTTTGTTTTTTCAAAACCACTTAATGAGAGCCGGAAGGTTGAAGCTCAGCTTTATTTAGTTGTGGGCAACACCAGGGAGGGGCAGAAGCCGTTAGTAGGCCCTATCCACCATTTTGTTTTTTCAAAACCACTTAATGAGAGCCGGAAGGTTGAAGCTCAGCTTTATTTAGTTGAGGGCAACACCAGGGAGGGGCAGAAGCCGTTAGTAGGCCCTATCCACCATTTTGTTTTTTCAAAACCACTTAATGAGAGCCGGAAGGTTGAAGCTCAGCTTTATTTAGTTGAGGGCAACACCAGGGAGGGGCAGAAGCCGTTAGTAGGCCCTATCCACCATTTTGTTTTTTCAAAACCACTTAATGAGAGCCGGAAGGTTGAAGCTCAGCTTTATTTAGTTGAGGGCAACACCAGGGAGGGGCAGAAGCCGTTAGTAGGCCCTATCCACCATTTTGTTTTTTCAAAACCACTTAATGAGAGCCGGAAGGTTGAAGCTCAGCTTTATTTAGTTGTGGGCAACACCAGGGAGGGGCAGAAGCCGTTAGTAGGCCCTATCCACCATTTTGTTTTTTCAAAACCACTTAATGAGAGCCGGAAGGTTGAAGCTCAGCTTTATTTAGTTGAGGGCAACACCAGGGAGGGGCAGAAGCCGTTAGTAGGCCCTATCCACCATTTTGTTTTTTCAAAACCACTTAATGAGAGCCGGAAGGTTGAAGCTCAGCTTTATTTAGTTGAGGGCAACACCAGGGAGGGGCAGAAGCCGTTAGTAGGCCCTATCCACCATTTTGTTTTTTCAAAACCACTTAATGAGAGCCGGAAGGTTGAAGCTCAGCTTTATTTAGTTGAGGGCAACACCAGGGAGGGGCAGAAGCCGTTAGTAGGCCCTATCCACCATTTTGTTTTTTCAAAACCACTTAATGAGAGCCGGAAGGTTGAAGCTCAGCTTTATTTAGTTGAGGGCAACACCAGGGAGGGGCAGAAGCCGTTAGTAGGCCCTATCCACCATTTTGTTTTTTCAAAACCACTTAATGAGAGCCGGAAGGTTGAAGCTCAGCTTTATTTAGTTGAGGGCAACACCAGGGAGGGGCAGAAGCCGTTAGTAGGCCCTATCCACCATTTTGTTTTTTCAAAACCACTTAATGAGAGCCGGAAGGTTGAAGCTCAGCTTTATTTAGTTGTGGGCAACACCAGGGAGGGGCAGAAGCCGTTAGTAGGCCCTATCCACCATTTTGTTTTTTCAAAACCACTTAATGAGAGCCGGAAGGTTGAAGCTCAGCTTTATTTAGTTGAGGGCAACACCAGGGAGGGGAAGAAGCCGTTAGTAGGCCCTATCCACCATTTTGTTTTTTCAAAACCACTTAATGATAGCCGGAAGGTTGAAGCTCAGCTTTATTTAGTTGAGGGCAACACCAGGGAGGGGAAGAAGCCGTTAGTAGGCCCTATCCACCATTTTGTTTTTTCAAAACCACTTAATGATAGCCGGAAGGTTGAAGCTCAGCTTTATTTAGTTGAGGGCAACACCAGGGAGGGGAAGAAGCCGTTAGTAGGCCCTATCCACCATTTTGTTTTTTCAAAACCACTTAATGAGAGCCGGAAGGTTGAAGCTCAGCTTTATTTAGTTGTGGGCAACACCAGGGAGGGGCAGAAGCCGTTAGTAGGCCGTAACCAAAGTTGAAGGCCAAATGCAGTTTAATTTTTGATACTATAGGCCGAAAGCCAGAAGGTGGAAGCTCCGATTTAGACAGTGGAGGACAATTTGAATTATGGACTGCAGACATACTTAGTAGGCTGTCCTCTGTGGACCATGCATCCAACACATTAACCCATTGTGCCGTAATGGACACGTAATCTTCCGTGGCCATGCCTACAGGTCCATGCGTCTGTTGTCAGGTGCACCTTTGTACTCACAGATTGCCAGAGTGCATGGACAATGCGGTCTTCTACAAGCTGGTGGAGGGTTGGGATGGCTTTTCTCGCAAAAGAAGTGTCGACTGGTTAGCTTGTAGCGTGGTACAGCGTAGTCCATCATGGCCTTATTAATAGTAAATAAAATATATAACTAGGCTCTATGAACTTTTAAATAGGTTCCAGGGGTACACGGGCAGCATTGGTGTGGTCAGTGGAGGAGTATTGCAAGTAGGGGCCGCAGACAGGCTCACAAAGGCCTAAAATAACAAACAGTAGGCAGTCATGGCAGTTTGAAATCGGTTACATGGATACACAGGCAGGCACTCCAGGCAGCATTGTGGTCAGTGGAGGAGTATTGCAAGTAGGGGCCGCAGACAGGCTCACAAAGGCCTAAAATAACAAACAGTAGGCAGTCATGGCAGTTTGAAATCGGTTACATGGATACACAGGCAGGCACTCCAGGCAGCATTGTGGTCAGTGGAGGAGTATTGCAAGTAGGGGCCGCAGACAGGCTCACAAAGGCCTAAAATAACAAACAGTAGGCAGTCATGGCAGTTTGAAATCGGTTACATGGATACACGGGCAGGCAGCTTGGTGGTGAGTGGAGGAGTATTTAAAGTAGGGACCGCAGACAGGCTTCAAAGGCCTAACATAATAAAATGGGCTGGCTGTAGGCACTTTATAATTGGTTCCAGGGGTACACGGGCAGCAGTGGTCTGGTCAGTGGAGGACTAGTGGAAGGAGGGAGCGCAGAAAGGCTTCAAAGGCCTAAAATAACAAACAATAGGCTCATGGCAGTTTTACAGCGGTTACATGGATACACGGGCAGGCAGCTTGGTGGTGAGTGGAGGAGTATTTAAAGTATGGACCGCAGACAGGCTTCGAAGGCCTAACACAATAAAATGGGCTGGCTGTAGGCACTTTAAAATTGGTTCCAGGGGTACACGGGCAGCAGTGGTCTGGTCAGTGGAGGACTAGTGGAAGGAGGGAGCGCAGAAAGGCTTCAAAGGCCTAAAATAACAAACAATAGGCTCATGGCAGTTTTACAGCGGTTACATGGATACACGGGCAGGCAGCTTGGTGGTCAGTGGAGGAGTAGGGACCGCAGACAGGCTATCAAAGGCCTAAAATAACAAACAATAGGCTCATGGCAGTTTTACAGCGGTTACATGGATACACGGGCAGGCAGCTTGGTGGTGAGTGGAGGAGTATTTAAAGTATGGACCGCAGACAGGCTTCGAAGGCCTAACACAATAAAATGGGCTGGCTGTAGGCACTTTAAAATTGGTTCCAGGGGTACACGGGCAGCAGTGGTCTGGTCAGTGGAGGCCTAGTGGAAGGAGGGACCGCAGACAGGCTTCGAAGGCCTAACACAATAAAATGGGCTGGCTGTAGGCACTTTAAAATTGGTTCCAGGGGTACACGGGCAGCAGTGGTCTGGTCAGTGGAGGCCTAGTGGAAGTATGGACCGCAGACAGGCTTCGAAGGCCTAACACAATAAAATGGGCTGGCTGTAGGCACTTTAAAATTGGTTCCAGGGGTACACGGGCAGCAGTGGTCTGGTCAGTGGAGGACTAGTGGAAGGAGGGAGCGCAGAAAGGCTTCAAAGGCCTAAAATAACAAACAATAGGCTCATGGCAGTTTTACAGTGGTTACATGGATACACGGGCAGGCAGCTTGGTGGTCAGTGGAGGAGTAGGGACCGCAGACAGGCTATCAAAGGCCTAAAATAACAAACAATAGGCTCATGGCAGTTTTACAGCGGTTACATGGATACACGGGCAGGCAGCTTGGTGGTGAGTGGAGGAGTATTTAAAGTATGGACCGCAGACAGGCTTCGAAGGCCTAACACAATAAAATGGGCTGGCTGTAGGCACTTTAAAATTGGTTCCAGGGGTACACGGGCAGCAGTGGTCTGGTCAGTGGAGGCCTAGTGGAAGGAGGGACCGCAGACAGGCTTCGAAGGCCTAACACAATAAAATGGGCTGGCTGTAGGCACTTTAAAATTGGTTCCAGGGGTACACGGGCAGCAGTGGTCTGGTCAGTGGAGGACTAGTGGAAGGAGGGAGCGCAGAAAGGCTTCAAAGGCCTAAAATAACAAACAATAGGCTCATGGCAGTTTTACAGCGGTTACATGGATACACGGGCAGGCAGCTTGGTGCTGAGTGGAGGAGTAGTGCAAGGAGTGTCTGTCCCAGTACTCCCAAAATATAAATAGATGTTAATGTCTCGCAAAACAACCAAAACAAAAAAAAAGGTGGCATACTTAGGTACAGGGGTGGGCTCATCTGCTGTGTTTCTGACATAGTAATTTGGCAGTAACTATTTAATGGTGCCAATATAGGACACAGACACAGACTACTTTAAGTTGCATCATAGATGTCTACAAATTTGTATTGTCAGTGCCAGACATTGAATGATGTCAGCGAATAGACTAAAGATTGGTGGAGCTGTGCGACATAATTTTGCACGTGGTAGAGCCCAGTTTGAGCTGGGGTAGGGGGGAACTCTCTTGAGGCCGGCGGGACCGCCCCAGGGCCACTCATGTTACAACGGTGTGTCTGACGTTGGGTGCGCACCACCACCGCCAGAGACACTACATTGTACTATGAGGGACCCAGTAGCAATGCCGTCAACCAAAAGCGAGCACACCCACCTCTTCAGACAAACAGCAGTCTCACGGGTGCTTGCGCCAAGTCGCGATACCACGGCCCCGTGTGGGGAGTTTGGCCATTTAGGGAGGTGTAAACATGTCGTATGCTGTACAATCTGCAGCAGCAAATTAGACATTAGAAAAGTAATTCACAGGCAAGAGCTTTTCATAGGAAAGCTAGGTGTCGGCCGGGCAAGGTGGGGCAAAAGATTTTGAAATCCAGTTGTGGTTCATTTTAATGAATGTTAGATCGTCAACATTTTGGGTAGCCAGACGAGTCCTTTTTTCGGTTAATATTGACCCTGCAGCACTGAATACTCTTTCTGATAGGACACTTGCTGCCGGGCAAGCAAGCTCCTGCAATGCATATTCTGCCAATTCTGGCCAGGTGTCTAATTTGGAGGCCCAGTAATCAAATGGGAATGACGGTTGAGGGAGAACATCGATAAGGGATGAAAAATAGTTAGTAACCATACTGGACAAATGTTGTCTCCTGTCACTTTCAATTGATGCAGCAGTACCTGTCCTGTCTGCGGTCATAGCAAAATCACTCCACAACCTGGTCAGAAAACCCCTCTGTCCAACGCCACTTCTGATGTGTGCACCCCTAACACTCCTAGTCTGCTGCCCCCTGGAGCTCGTGTGAGAACGATCACGTGCGCTGTGTGCTGGGAATGCCTGAAGCAAACGGTCAACAAGAGTTGATTGTTTGGTTGCTAATATTAGTTCCAAGTTCTCATGTGGCATAATATTTTGCAATTTGCCTTTATAGCGTGGATCAAGGAGGCAGGCCAACCAGTAATCGTCATCGTTCATCATTTTCGTAATGCGTGTGTCCCTTTTTAGGATACATAAGGCATAATCCGCCATGTGGGCCAAAGTTCCAGTTGTCAAATCTCCGGTTGTGATTGGTTGAGGGGCAGTTGCAGGCAAATCTACGTCACTTGTGTCCCTCAAAAAACCAGAACCCGGCCGTGACACGCAACCAATTTCCTGTGCCCCCGTGAAAGTTTCCGCATTAAAAATATACTCATCCCCATCATCCTCCTCGTCCTCCACCTCCTCTTCGCCCGCTACCTCGTCCTGTACACTGCCCTGACCAGACAATGGCTGACTGTCATCAAGGCTTCCCTCTTCCTCTGGTGCAGACGCCTGCTCCTTTATGTGCGTCAAACTTTGCATCAGCAGACGCATTAGGGGGATGCTCATGCTTATTACGGCGTTGTCTGCACTAACCAGCCGTGTGCATTCCTCAAAACACTGAAGGACTTGACACATGTCTTGTATCTTCGACCACTGCACACCTGACAACTCCATGTCTGCCATCCTACTGCCTGCCCGTGTATCCTCCCACAAATAAATAACAGCACGCCTCTGTTCGCACAGTCTCTGAAGCATGTGCAGTGTTGAGTTCCACCTTGTTGCAACGTCTATGATTAGGCGATGCTGGGGAAGGTTCAAAGACCGCTGATAGGTCTGCATACGGCTGGCGTGTACAGGCGAACGTCGGATATGTGAGCAAAGTGCACGCACTTTGAGGAGCAGGTCGGAGAACCCAGGATAAGTTTTCAATAAGCACTGCACCACCAGGTTTAAGGTGTGAGCCAGGCAAGGAATGTGTTTCAGTTGGGAAAGGGAGATGGCAGCCATGAAATTCCTTCCGTTATCACTCACTACCTTGCCTGCCTCAAGATCTACTGTGCCCAGCCACGACTGCGTTTCTTGTTGCAAGAACTCGGACAGAACTTCCGCGGTGTGTCTGTTGTCGCCCAAACACTTCATAGCCAATACAGCCTGCTGACGCTTGGCAGTAGCTGGCCCATAATGGGACAACTGGTGTGCAACAGTGTCATCTGCCGATGGAGTGGTTGGCCGACTGCGTTCTGTGGAAGAGCTGTAGCTTCTGCAGGAGGACGAGGAGGAGGAGGAGGGGGTGCGAACGCCTACAGCCAACTGTTTCCTAGACCGTGGGCTAGGCACAACTGTCCCTAAATTGATGTCGCCTGTGGACCCTGCATCCACCACATTCACCCAGTGTGCCGTGATGGACACATAACGTCCCTGGCCATGCCTACTGGTCCATGCATCTGTAGTCAGGTGCACCTTTGTACTCACAGATTGCCTAAGTGCATGGACGATGCGCTGTTTAACATGCTGGTGCAGGGCTGGGATGGCTTTTCTGGAAAAAAAGTGTCGACTAGGTAGCTCGTATCGTGGTTCAGCGTACTCCATCAGGGCTTTAAAAGCTTCGCTTTCAACTAAACGGTAGGGCATCATCTCTAACGAGATTAGTCTAGCTATGTGGGCGTTAAAACCCTGTGTACGCGGATGCGAGGATAAGTACTTCCTTTTTCTAACCAGAGTCTCATGTAGGGTGAGCTGGACTGGAGCGCAGGAGATCGTGGAACTTTCGGGTGTGCCGGTGTACATGGCAGACTGAGAGACGGTTGGAGACGGTATTGTTTCCGCCGGTGCCCTAGATGCAATATTTCCTCCTACTAAACTGGTGATTCCCTGACCCTGACTGCTTTTGGCTGGCAAAGAAACCTGCACAGATACTGCCGGTGGTGCGGAAAATGGTGGCCTTACAGTGACGGAAGGGATGTTGCGTTGCTGACTAGCTTCATTGGCCGAGGGTGCTACAACCTTAAGGGACGTTTGGTAGTTAGTCCAGGCTTGAAAATGCATGGTGGTTAAGTGTCTATGCATGCAACTAGTATTTAGACTTTTCAGATTCTGACCTCTGCTTAAGCTAGTTGAACATTTTTGACAGATGACTTTGCGCTGATCAGTTGGATGTTGTTTAAAAAAATGCCAGACTGCACTCTTCCTAGACTCGGATCCCTTTTCAGGGATTGCAGACTGAGCTTTAACCGGATGGCCACGCTGTCCTCCAACAGGTTTTGGCTTTGACACGCGTTTTGGGCCAGATACGGGCCCGGCAGATGGAACCTGTTGCGATGTTGATGCCTGCTGCGGCCCCTCCTCCACCTCCGCTTCTGAACTACTGCCGCCTGCACCCTGTTCCCCCAATGGCTGCCAATCGGGGTCAATAACTGGGTCATCTATTACCTCCTCTTCGAGCTCGTGTGCAACTTCGTCTGTGTCACTGTGTCGGTCGGTGGTATAGCGTTCGTGGCGGGGCAACATAGTCTCATCAGGGTCTGATTGTGGATCTGTACCCTGAGAGGGCAATGTGGTGGTCTGAGTCAAAGGAGCAGCATAGTACTCTGGCTGTGGCTGTGCATCAGTGCACTCCATGTCAGAATCTACTTGTAATGGGCATGGCCTGTTAAATGTTTCACTTTCTAAGCCAGGGACGGTATGTGTAAAGAGCTCCATGGAGTGACCCGTTGTGTCGCCTGCTGCATCCTTCTCTCTTGTTGTAGTTTTTGCTGAGGAGGACAAGGAAGCGACTTGTCCCTGACCGTGAACATCCACAAGCGACGCGCTGCTTTTACATTTACCAGTTTCGGAAGAGGAGGCAAAAGAGCTAGAGGCTGAGTCTGCAATGTAAGCCAAAACTTGCTGTTGCTGCTCCGCCTTTAAAAGCGGTTTTCCTACTCCCAGAAAAGAGAGCGTTCGAGGCCTTGTGTAGCCTGACGACGAAACTGGCTCCACAACTCCAGACTTAGGTGGAATATTTTTATCCCCACGACCACCTGATGCTCCACTACCACTACCATCATTACCAGCTGACAATGAACGCCCACGACGACCTCTTGCACCAGACTTCCTCATTGTTTAAAAATCGTAACCAAACTAACTTTATTTGTTGCTGTCAAACAACTTACACGGTGAGCTATAACTTCAGTATGATTTCAATATCCCTTAACAGGTTGGTGAGACCACAAGGAAAATCAGGCACAATGTTACACACTCTGTTTTCTGTGACACCAAATCACAGAGATGACACACACGCAGGACTGTCACTCAAGCACTAATGTCAATATTAATCTCCCACCTAATTTATTTTTTATTTTTTCTCTGTGAGACTTTAGAAACCAAATAATATTAAAAAAAAAAAAAAAAAACAAGGCTTTCTATGGCCCACTGAATGAGAGGGACAGAGGTGGCACACCCAGGAGTCAAGACTGGCACACAAGCTGAAATGGCAATATTACTCTCCCACTGTTTTTTTATGTATTTTTTTTTTATTTTCAGGGAGACTTTAGAAACCAAATAATATTAAAAAAAAAAAAAAAAAACAAGGCTTTCTATGGCCCACTGAATGAGAGGGACAGAGGTGGCACACCCAGGAGTCAAGACTGGCACACAAGCTGAAATGGCAATATTACTCTCCCACTGTTTTTTTATGTATTTTTTTTTTTATTTTCAGGGAGACTTTAGAAACCAAATAATATTAAAAAAAAAACAAAAAAACAAGGC
The DNA here is from genome assembly GCF_051348905.1 of Ranitomeya variabilis. NCBI lineage: Eukaryota > Metazoa > Chordata > Amphibia > Anura > Dendrobatidae > Ranitomeya > Ranitomeya variabilis. The sequence goes on from NC_135233.1 coordinate 902,360,386, forward strand.
TTTCTATGGCCCACTGAATGAGAGGGACAGAGGTGGCACACCCAGGAGTCAAGACTGGCACACAAGCTGAAATGGCAATATTACTCTCCCACTGTTTTTTTATGTATTTTTTTTTTATTTTCAGGGAGACTTTAGAAACCAAATAATATTAAAAAAAAAAAAAAAAACAAGGCTTTCTATGGCCCACTGAATGAGAGGGACAGAGGTGGCACACCCAGGAGTCAAGACTGGCACACAAGCTGAAAGGGCAATATTACTCTCCCACTGTTTTTTTATGTTTTTTTTTTTTTTATTTTCAGGGAGACTTTAGAAACCAAATAATATTAAAAAAAAAACAAAAAAACAAGGCTTTCTATGGCCCACTGAATGAGAGGGACAGAGGTGGCACACCCAGGAGTCAAGACTGGCACACAAGCTGAAATGGCAATATTACTCTCCCACTGTTTTTTTATGTATTTTTTTTTTATTTTCAGGGAGACTTTAGAAACCAAATAATATTAAAAAAAAAACAAAAAAACAAGGCTTTCTATGGCCCACTGAATGAGAGGGACAGAGGTGGCACACCCAGGAGTCAAGACTGGCACACAAGCTGAAAGGGCAATATTACTCTCCCACTGTTTTTTTATGTATTTTTTTTTTATTTTCAGGGAGACTTTAGAAACCAAATAATATTAAAAAAAAAAAAAAAAACAAGGCTTTCTATGGCCCACTGAATGAGAGGGACAGAGGTGGCACACCCAGGAGTCAAGACTGGCACACAAGCTGAAAGGGCAATATTACTCTCCCACTGTTTTTTTATGTTTTTTTTTTTTTTATTTTCAGGGAGACTTTAGAAACCAAATAATATTAAAAAAAAAACAAAAAAACAAGGCTTTCTATGGCCCACTGAATGAGAGGGACAGAGGTGGCACACCCAGGAGTCAAGACTGGCACACAAGCTGAAATGGCAATATTACTCTCCCACTGTTTTTTTATGTATTTTTTTTTTATTTTCAGGGAGACTTTAGAAACCAAATAATATTAAAAAAAAAACAAAAAAACAAGGCTTTCTATGGCCCACTGAATGAGAGGGACAGAGGTGGCACACCCAGGAGTCAAGACTGGCACACAAGCTGAAAGGGCAATATTACTCTCCCACTGTTTTTTTATGTTTTTTTTTTTTTATTTTCAGGGAGACTTTAGAAACCAAATAATATTAAAAAAAAAAAAAACAAGGCTTTCTATGGCCCACTGAATGAGAGGGACAGAGGTGGCACACCCAGGAGTGAAGACTGGCACACAAGCTGAAAGGGCAATATTACTCTCCCACTGTTTTTTTAGGTATTTTTTTTTTTATTTTCAGGGAGACTTTAGAAACCAAATAATATTAAAAAAAAAAAAAAAAACAAGGCTTTCTATGGCCCACTGAATGAGAGATGGCACGCACAGGAGTGGCACACAAGCCCTGACTGAGGCCAATATTTTTCTCCCACTGATTGATGTAGTGTTTTTGTGTTGAGGTTGATTTTAAAACACAAATGAAGGAAAAAAATAAAAAGGCTTTCTATGGCCCACAATTAGAGAGAGAGGTGGCACACCCAGGAGTCAAGACTGGCACACAAGCTGAAATGGCAATATTACTCTCCCACTGTTTTTTTATGTATTTTTTTTTTATTTTCAGGGAGACTTTAGAAACCAAATAATATTAAAAAAAAACAAAAAAACAAGGCTTTCTATGGCCCACTGAATGAGAGGGACAGAGGTGGCACACCCAGGAGTCAAGACTGGCACACAAGCTGAAATGGCAATATTACTCTCCCACTGTTTTTTTATGTATTTTTTTTTTTATTTTCAGGGAGACTTTAGAAACCAAATAATATTAAAAAAAAAAAAAACAAGGCTTTCTATGGCCCACTGAATGAGAGGGACAGAGGTGGCACACCCAGGAGTGAAGACTGGCACACAAGCTGAAAGGGCAATATTACTCTCCCACTGTTTTTTTATGTATTTTTTTTTTTTATTTTCAGGGAGACTTTAGAAACCAAATAATATTAAAAAAAAAAAAAAAAAACAAGGCTTTCTATGGCCCACTGAATGAGAGATGGCACGCACAGGAGTGGCACACAAGCCCTGACTGAGGCCAATATTTTTCTCCCACTGATTGATGTAGTGTTTTTGTGTTGAGGTTGATTTTAAAACACAAATGAAGGAAAAAAATAAAAAGGCTTTCTATGGCCCACAATTAGAGAGAGAGGTGGCACACCCAGGAGTCAAGACTGGCACACAAGCTGAAATGGCAATATTACTCTCCCACTGTTTTTTTATGTATTTTTTTTTTATTTTCAGGGAGACTTTAGAAACCAAATAATATTAAAAAAAAAACAAAAAAACAAGGCTTTCTATGGCCCACTGAATGAGAGGGACAGAGGTGGCACACCCAGGAGTCAAGACTGGCACACAAGCTGAAATGGCAATATTACTCTCCCACTGTTTTTTTATGTATTTTTTTTTTATTTTCAGGGAGACTTTAGAAACCAAATAATATTAAAAAAAAAAAAAAAAAACAAGGCTTTCTATGGCCCACTGAATGAGAGGGACAGAGGTGGCACACCCAGGAGTCAAGACTGGCACACAAGCTGAAAGGGCAATATTACTCTCCCACTGTTTTTTTATGTTTTGTTTTTTTTTATTTTCAGGGAGACTTTAGAAACCAAATAATATTAAAAAAAAAACAAAAAAACAAGGCTTTCTATGGCCCACTGAATGAGAGGGACAGAGGTGGCACACCCAGGAGTCAAGACTGGCACACAAGCTGAAATGGCAATATTACTCTCCCACTGTTTTTTTATGTATTTTTTTTTTATTTTCAGGGAGACTTTAGAAACCAAATAATATTTAAAAAAAAACAAAAAAACAAGGCTTTCTATGGCCCACTGAATGAGAGGGACAGAGGTGGCACACCCAGGAGTCAAGACTGGCACACAAGCTGAAAGGGCAATATTACTCTCCCACTGTTTTTTTATGTTTTTTTTTTTTTATTTTCAGGGAGACTTTAGAAACCAAATAATATTAAAAAAAAAAAAAAACAAGGCTTTCTATGGCCCACTGAATGAGAGGGACAGAGGTGGCACACCCAGGAGTGAAGACTGGCACACAAGCTGAAAGGGCAATATTACTCTCCCACTGTTTTTTTAGGTATTTTTTTTTTTATTTTCAGGGAGACTTTAGAAACCAAATAATATTAAAAAAAAAACAAAAAAACAAGGCTTTCTATGGCCCACTGAATGAGAGATGGCACGCACAGGAGTGGCACACAAGCCCTGACTGAGGCCAATATTTTTCTCCCACTGATTGATGTAGTGTTTTTGTGTTGAGGTTGATTTTAAAACACAAATGAAGGAAAAAAATAAAAAGGCTTTCTATGGCCCACAATTAGAGAGAGAGGTGGCACACCCAGGAGTCAAGACTGGCACACAAGCTGAAATGGCAATATTACTCTCCCACTGTTTTTTTATGTATTTTTTTTTTATTTTCAGGGAGACTTTAGAAACCAAATAATATTAAAAAAAAACAAAAAAACAAGGCTTTCTATGGCCCACTGAATGAGAGGGACAGAGGTGGCACACCCAGGAGTCAAGACTGGCACACAAGCTGAAATGGCAATATTACTCTCCCACTGTTTTTTATGTATTTTTTTTTTTATTTTCAGGGAGACTTTAGAAACCAAATAATATTAAAAAAAAAAAAAACAAGGCTTTCTATGGCCCACTGAATGAGAGGGACAGAGGTGGCACACCCAGGAGTGAAGACTGGCACACAAGCTGAAAGGGCAATATTACTCTCCCACTGTTTTTTTATGTATTTTTTTTTTTTATTTTCAGGGAGACTTTAGAAACCAAATAATATTAAAAAAAAAAAAAAAAAACAAGGCTTTCTATGGCCCACTGAATGAGAGATGGCACGCACAGGAGTGGCACACAAGCCCTGACTGAGGCCAATATTTTTCTCCCACTGATTGATGTAGTGTTTTTGTGTTGAGGTTGATTTTAAAACACAAATGAAGGAAAAAAATAAAAAGGCTTTCTATGGCCCACAATTAGAGAGAGAGGTGGCACACCCAGGAGTCAAGACTGGCACACAAGCTGAAATGGCAATATTACTCTCCCACTGTTTTTTTATGTATTTTTTTTTTATTTTCAGGGAGACTTTAGAAACCAAATAATATTAAAAAAAAAACAAAAAAACAAGGCTTTCTATGGCCCACTGAATGAGAGGGACAGAGGTGGCACACCCAGGAGTCAAGACTGGCACACAAGCTGAAATGGCAATATTACTCTCCCACTGTTTTTTTATGTATTTTTTTTTTATTTTCAGGGAGACTTTAGAAACCAAATAATATTAAAAAAAAAAAAACAAGGCTTTCTATGGCCCACTGAATGAGAGGGACAGAGGTGGCACACCCAGGAGTGAAGACTGGCACACAAGCTGAAAGGGCAATATTACTCTCCCACTGTTTTTTTATGTATTTTTTTTTTTATTTTCAGGGAGACTTTAGAAACCAAATAATATTAAAAAAAAAAAAAAAAAAAGGCTTTCTATGGCCCACTGAATGAGAGGGACAGAGGTGGCACACCCAGGAGTCAAGACTGGCACACAAGCTGAAAGGGCAATATTACTCTCCCACTGTTTTTTTAGGTATTTTTTTTGTTTCAGGGAGACTTTAGAAACCAAATAATATTTAAAAAAAAAAAATAAATAAATAGGCTTTCTATAGCCCACTGAATGAGAGATAGCACACACAGCAGTGGCACACAAGCCCTGACTGAGGCCAATATTTTTCTCCCACTGATTGATGTAGTGTTTTTGTGTTGAGGTAGATTTTAGAACACAAATGAAGGAAAAAATAAATAGGCTTTCTATGGCCCACTCAGTGAGAGATGGCACACACAGGGATGGCACTGTAGCAGAAATGCCAATCTTAATCTCCCACAAAAAAAAAAAAAAAAAAAAAAAAAAAAACAGGGACTGTCCTACAATTACTATCTCCCCTGCAGTAATCTCAGCCAGGTATGGCAGGCAGCAATAGGAGTGGACTGATGCACAAATTAAATAAAAAGTGTGGACAAACAAAAAAGATAGCTGTGCAGAAAGGAAGGAACAAGAGGATATGTGCTTTGATAAAAGCAGTTGGTTTCCACAGTGGCGTACACACAGGAATACAGCTATCAGGGAGCCTTCTAGGGCAGCCCAATGAGCTACAGCGCTGAGGGGAAAAAAAAAAAAAATAGCTTCCACTGTCCCTGCACACCGAAGGTGGTGTTGGACAGTGGAAATCGCTGCAGCACAAGCGGTTTGGTGGTTAGTGGACCCTGCCTAACGCTCTCCCTGATTCTGACGAAGCGGCAGCAACCTCTCCCTAAGCTCAGATCAGCAGCAGTAAGATGGCGGTCGGCGGGAACGCCCCTTTATAGCCCCTGTGACGCCGCAGACAGCAAGCCAATCACTGCAATGCCCTTCTCTAAGATGGTGGGGACCAGGACCTATGTCATCACGCTGCCCACACTCTGCGTTCACCTTCATTGGCTGAGAAATGGCGCTTTTCGCGTCATTGAAACGCGACTTTGGCGCGAAAGTCGCGTACCGCATGGCCGACAAGCACAGGGGTCGGATCGGGTTTCATGAGACGCCGACTTAGCCAAAAGTCGGCGACTTTTGAAAATGATCGACCCGTTTCGCTCAACCCTAATCGGAAGGTATCGCTCAACACTACTCACAAAATCAACAGACAGCCCTGGCACACTAGCCTGACCAAATAACTGAGGCGAGCTTCCAGGGCTGCTGAGCACAGATGGAAAAGATCCCACTCCAACGAACACTTCATCGCATTCAAACAGTCCCTTACTACCTTCAAGGCCACACTCGCCACAGCTAAACAAACCTACTTCTCATCTCTCATATCCTCCCTGTCTCACAACCCTAAACAGTTATTCAACACCTTCAATTCTCTCCTCCATCCCCCAGCACCTCCTCCCTCCCCACTTATCTCAGCTGAAGACTTTGCCTCATTTTTCAAGCAGAAGATTGATAACATCAGAGATAGTTTTGGTTAACAACCCCCAGAGCCCTTTCTCCCGACTTCCCAGCCCTCCACCTCCAAAACCATCTTCTCCACCATTACAGAAGATCAACTCTCCACTCTACTCTCAAGATTGCATCTCACCACCTGTGCACTTGACCCACTCCCATCACACTTCATCCCAAACCTCACTACAATCTTCATCCCAACCCTAACCCATCTCTTCAACCTATCACTAGCAACTGGTGTTTTCCCCTCAAGCTTTAACCCTGCTGTTCTGTTCGGGTCATAGTGACCCGAACAGACTTTTTGCGGCCCTGTATATTTTTTTCTGTAAGTCTCTAAAACTTGAGACTCCTTGACTTTTCCTCATTTGGGGGGACCTACATATGAGTATATATATATATTTTTTTTTTCGTTTACTTTTTGCTACACGAAAAAAGTTACACTAGTTCTGTTCGGGTCATAGTGACCCGGCATCGTTTTTTACAGCTGTGAGGCCATATTTTCAGTGAAATAAAGGACTTATAACCTCAGTTGGGTCTATTTATTGCATCTACTATTGTATATCAATTGATTTTTTTCCTAAATTATTTCAATGGGGTCGTACGCGCGCTCTACCGGGGGTATGCATTGAGATCTGCGCACCATAAAAATGGCTTTATATTGATTATTTTTGGTGCGCAGTCTATTCTAAAATGTAGAGTGCATCCGGAGAGATTACTAGGTGTGCACTACACGTGTATATTTTGCGCAGAACGGACTGCTCAGAACGCGCTGTCTAAGACGGTTTTTGTTTGTAAATCTGAGCTGTAAAGTCTTGCAAATAATTTTTTTGGCTAAGTAAGTCTGTCTTCCTGGCTTATCTGCTTGTTTTCAGAAGTTTTCAAAATGTTTGATTTGATTGTTTTGATTTTTTTTTTTTTTTACAAAAATGTGTATTTTTCTATTTTCGTTTTGCTCATTGATCTGTTTTTTCAGAATAAAAACAAAAAAAAAAGATTTCTGTTTCATTTTTCTTTTTTTTACTACCAAACATGTTCACAAACAGTCTAGTAAGCTAAAAGTTATAAAAAAAAATGAGTTAGAGTGTCTAAAATCAAGGTTTAATAAGCCGGGTCATAGTGACCCGAACAGAACTAGTGTATAGTAAATGCGAACAGAACAGCAGGGTTAAACATGCCTCCATCACACCTATGCTCAAAAAGCCTTCTCTTCACCCATCCTCTGTATCTAGCTATCACCCTATATCACTTCTCCTCTATGCCTCAAAACTACTGGAAAAACACGTCTACCTTGAACTGTCCTCCCATCTCTCTTCTTGCTCCCTCTTTGACCGCTTACAATCTGGCTTCCAGTCACACCATTCCACTGAAACTGCCCTAACTAAGGCCACCAATGACCTCTTAAACGCCAAGAGCAAGCGACACTACTCTGTCCTCCTCCTCCACCTGTCGGCTGCTTTTGACACAGTGGACCATTCCCTATTATTACAGACCCTCTCATCCCTTGGCATCACAGACTTGGCCCTATCCTGGATCTCATCATACCTAACAGACCAGAAATTCAGCGTCTCCCACTCACACACCACCTCCTCACCTCGCCCCCTATCTGTCGGAGTCACGCAAGGTTCAGTTCTAGGGCCCCTGCTCTTCTCCATTTACACTTTTGGCCTGGGACAGCTCATAGAATCTCATGGCTTTCAGTATCACCTCTATGTTGATGACACACAGATCTACATCTCTGGACCAGGTATCACCTCCCTACTAACCAGAATCCCAAAATGTCTATCTTCTATTTCATCCTTCTTCTCTGCTAGATTTCTGAAACTTAACATGGACAAAACAGAATTCATCATCTTTCCCCCATCTCACACGACCCCCTCAATGAACCTATCCATTAAAGTAAATGGCTGCCCCAGTCCCACAAGCTCGCTGTCTCAGGGTAATCCTTGATGCTGATCTCTCCTTCAAACCACATATCCAAGCCCTTTCCACTTCCTGCCAAATTCAACTCAAAAATATTTCACGAATCCGTACATTCCTCAACCAAGAATCTGCAAAAACCCTAGTCCATGCCCTAATCATCTCTCACCTTGACTACTGCAACCTCCTGCTCTGTGGCCTCCCCTCTAACACTCTCGCATCCCTCCAATCTATTCTAAACTATGCTGCCCAACTAGTCCACCTGTCCCCCCGCTATTTCCCGGCCTCTCCACTCTGTCAATCCCTTCACTGGTTCCCCATTGCCCAGAGACTCCAGTACAAAACTCTAACCATGACATACAAAGCTATCCACAACCTGTCTCCTCCATTCATCTGTGACCTCGTCTCCCGGTACTTACCTACATGCAACTTCTGATCCTCAAAAGATCTCCTTCTCTACTACCCTCTTATCTCCTCTTCCCACAATCGTATACAAGATTTCTCTCATGTATCCCCCCTACTCTGGAACCCTCTACCACAACATATCAGACTCTCGCCTACCATCGAAACGTTCAAAAAGAGCCTGAAGACCCACCTCTTCCGACAAGCCTACAATCTGCAGTAACCACCGATCGACCAAACCGCTGCATGACCAGCTCTATCCTCGCCTACTGTATTCTCACCCATCCCTTGTAGATTGTGAGCCTTCGCAGGCAGGGTCCTCTCTCCTCCTGTACCAGTTATGACTTGTATTGTTTAAGATTATTGTACTTGTTTTTATTATGTATACCCTCCTTACATGTAAAGCGCAATGGAATAAGTGGCGCTATAACAATAAATAATAATAATAATAATAATATAAAGTGCTACTAGTGCTTGTGCAACAGCCCCATTATAATGCAGGACAGGACGTGCATAGTCCATGCAAAATATTGAGCAGGGAACAGGTATCAAAAATACAAATAACCCCACATGTTATCAAAATTGCCCAACCAACTATCAAGGGGCGAAACAGGGTTATGATTCAAGCAAAACCCCACATAGCTCACATGTCACAATCTTGACATGTTGCTCATTGTGATACTGATTCTTCAGGAGGTATAGGGTAGATTACCTATCATGTTAAGCTTGTGACGCATGAATGTTAGAGTGTCTGTCTATAGTATTGGTGCCTATATATAAGCATTCATTTGTAAATGGAAGGTAAGGAGGCAAAAAGACTAGGGAGCCACAGATAAAGGTGTCTTCAATAATAGTAAGATATTATAGGTTAACAAGATAGATCTCATAGAGATCCATCAGAAGGCGACAAATGTTTCATTACTTTTATAATGTATCCCTAAGCACCAGTAAAATGGCTGACAAAGGTCAGTATTAAGGCATAACAGGCGCATGTGGAAGATAGATAATATGCATCTTTATAGTGCGGCCGTATGGTTGAACTTGGTCAGCCAATCAGCGATTAGAGCACACACCTTCTACAAGAGTTGTAGTCACATTAAGGGTTTGTTACAACTCCCAAAGAAATGAGACCACCAACGCATGCGCAGAGCATGTACTAGATGTCAGTGGTATGTCATTGCTCCCAAACTAGCAAGAACACCCATGTATGCATAGACTGTGTACTGCATATGATAGTTAATTGGGGATGAGAGCACGAGTGGGACAAGGTTCAGCATCAAATATATGCCCTGCCAAAGGGTAATAATTAACTACATGTGGTCCTGATGGAATGGTATCATATACATGGGTATGGATCTGGATAAAAGTTTCTGTCCCCAAGGGTGGAGATGAAATAAATGGGGGGTTAATAAAAAGTGAACAGATAAATGAAACTAAATGGAAGAGTATAATTTAAAGTGTAGCAGGATGGGTTATGTGTTATTGTTAACACTGTGATGTAAACAAAAATACAATAACATCAAAAATGGATATTAAATTATATACAGTAGACATATGATTACATTAATGAAGGCTGCATAGAGGATAAAAATTATGAAAAAATGTATTAAACCCTATCACTAATCCATATGGTGTTGTGTGTATATATGCGTGGAATAGGGTAAGGAGTAGTGTTGAGCATTCCGATACCGCAAGTATCGGGTATCGGCCGGTACTTAGCGGTATCAGAATTCCGATACCGAGATCCGATACTTGCCGCGTATCGGATACCGGAATCGGAAGTTCCCAGGATTCAAACTGCACAAATTTGCACGAAATCAGCCAATGAGAATGATTCCAAGTGTGGGCACATCCTGTTCAGCATGGAGGGCATGAAACTACTGGCAAGGCTGTGATTGGCTGCTGAAATGATGTCATGATGCAGTTTAAAAGTCGCTGGCACCATTTTTCGCTCACTCTGCTGTGAATTCAGTTAGTGACAGGACGCTGTTTGCTGACTGAGGGCCAGTTTAGAGATAGCGATTTGCTTCTTTGTGCTTTTCCAAGGCTAATTTAGCAACCGCTGTGTTCACCTACTAATCACCTTGCTTTTGCCTTGCAGCGCTGTTTTCACAGCGATCTGCAAGGTCTGTGTGTGTGTGTGTGTGTGTGTGAGTGCAGCCCACTCTCTAGTCTGTGTGCAGCCATAGGCCATCCATAGCTGGTTGTATTCAGTTCAGGGAGGGTGGTTCATTGCCTCATACTGTTCTTTTTTTTTTTTTTTTTTTCAAGTAGTGTAGTCTGCTGCTCATTTTTTGTAATAATTCCTATTAGTGACTTTCCACCCATATCCAGCTAACTTGTGGAAAAACACTACATAGGATAAAGTAGAGGAGGTTTTTTGGGCCTTGCAGCGCCGTTTACGGCTGTCTGCATGGTCTCCGTGTGACTGCAGCTCGCCCTGTAGTCTGTGAGCAGCCATAGCCTGGTTGTATCCAGCTCAGGGTTGTTCACTGCGTCATACCGTAAAATCAATTTTCCTTTTGTTTTAAGTAGTGCAGGCTGCTGCACATTTTTTCAAAAAATTCCTATTAGTGTCTTTCCACCCGTATCCAGCTAACTTGTGGAAAAACACTACATAGGATAAAGTAGAAGAGGTTTTTTGGGCCTTGCAGCGCCGTTTACGGCTGTCTGCACGGTCTCCGTGTGACTGCAGCTCTCTCTGTTGTCAGTTCAGCCCCCAAAAAATAAATAAATAATAAAGTTCACCAAACACACCACTTTACATTTGTGTAGGCCACATTAGCTCATATTAAAGTCTAGTCCACACTTTAGAAAATTAGTGTTTCCTATACCTGTTAGGACTCGGAGCTGTTCAGGAATAAGCACACAAAGCCGATAGTACTTTTCTGCTTATCTTTATCAGTCAACCAAGATGAAGAAGGCAGGGAGTAAGGCACGTGGGCGAGGGCGCGGAGCAGGGAGAGGACGTGGGGATTCTGTGCCTGCTGCGGGCACCGGTGACTCCTCAGCACCCAGTTTCACCAGGGAACAGTCCTTCATGCACAGCTTTGTCGCAGAGTGCCGTACACCGCTGCTGCGTGAAGACCAAATTGAAGCCGTTGTCGGATGTATGGCAGCTAACGCATTGACTTCAATTAGTGCCACATCCTCTCAGACACAGAGCACTGGAGAGCAGCCATCTGTCCCTTCACCACCTGCCAAATTGGCCAGGCAGACAGAGAGCCCAGGACAGGAGCCGTCTCTACTTCTGTTCTCTGAATCTCTTGGCTTGGAAACAGGGGGCCAGCCAAGCAGCATTGGAGAAATGGAAGAAGATGCAGGGTGCAGTGATGCCCAACAGCTTTTTCTCTCTGAGTCTGAAGAGGCGGGTGGGCCAGTGCCTCCGGTCACCACATCGCAGGCCGCATCCGCTGATGATGACACTCAGGTGCCACTTTCTGGTGCGTGCTCTGCTGCTGAGACTACCCAGGAGGAGCAGTTGGTGGCAGAGGGTAGTGTAGATGATGAGGTCCTTGACCCATCGTGGCGTGAGGGACAGGAAGGTGGTGGGAGCAGCTCCGAGGAAGAGATTCCTAGAACGGGCCAAAGAGGTAGAGGGAGGGGGAAGACTGCGCAGCCTGTAGCCTCCACTTTGGCACCCGTTAGGAGCATGTCTGTTCCAAAAGCCAAAAAGGGCGCTCCCAAGACTTGCAGTGTCTGGCCCTTTTTTGACACAGTTGCAGATGACATTTGCTATGTCAAATGCAAGGTGTGTCATCACAAAGTCAAAAGAGGGAAAAATGTCAGCAACCTCAATACCTCCAACATGTGGAAACATGTGCGCAACAGACACGCAGCGGAGTTAGAAAAACACACTGAAGAGCTAGGCCAACCAACAGCGGCAGCTACCACCTCTTCATCTCGTGTTGCCTCTCCCTCCAGCTCACACGCAGCTGGTTCGGCTTCCTCCCAGGATCGCTGTGGAAGAACCTCTGGCCCTGTTGTCCGGAGACCCACTATAATTCCACCCGCAGCACCACTTTCCCAGTCATCCACACACTCCCAGCCCAATCTACAGCCATCGGTAGTACAGGCATGGGAGAAAAGGCGGCCTTTCTCATCAAACCACCCACGAGCACAGGCTCTGACTGCAGGCATTGCCAAACTTCTGTCACTGGAAATGCTGTCATTCAGGCTGGTGGAGACTGACAGCTTCCGTGACTTGATGTCATTGGCAGTCCCACAGTACAATGTGCCCAGCCGCTTTTACTTCAGCAGGCAAGCTGTCCCTGCCCTGCACAAGCATGTGGAGGGACACATAAAACACGTGCTACTGAACGCCGTCAGTAGCAAGGTCCACCTCACCACCGATGCGTGGACCAGTCAACATGGACAGGGGCGATACCTTTCCCTCATTGCCCATTGGGTTAATGTCGTTGAGTCGGGTACAGATCATGCGAGTGGCGCAGGATGTGTCCTGCCCACTCCAAGGATTGCAGGAATCCATTCTGTACGCATTGACTCCTCCTCTTACACCAGTTCCTCAGAATCATCGCTGCAGGAGCCGTCACAGTCCACCTCCACATGGACCTGTGATGAACGTTTACCTGTTACGACCGACATGAGCACAGCCGTGGCCGAACATCAACAGGCCGTCTTGAAATTAATTTCTTTGGGGAATCGAAGCCACACAGTGCAGGAGCTATGGAATGCCATCAAGCAGGAGAGCGATGTGTGGTTTGTGGCAGCGAATCTCCAGCCAGGCATGGTAGTGTGTGATAATGGCCGAAATCTGGTGGCAGCTCTGGGCCTCGGCAACCTCACTCACATCCCATGTCTGGCACATGTGCTCAATTTGGTCGTGCAGAGTTTTTTGAGGGACTATCCGGATCTTGATGCACTGCTGCACAAGGTCCGCCTAGAGTGTGCTCACTTGCGGCGTTCCAGCACGGCAAAATCGCGCATTGCGGCTCTGCAGTGCCGACACCGCCTGCCGGAACATCGCATCATATGTGACCTACCTACCAGGTGGAATTCCATGTTACATATGTTGGAGCGGTTGTGTGAGCAGCAGCAAGCTGTAATGGAGTACCAGCTGCATCAGGCGCAAAGAAGTCGCACTCCGCGCCGTTCAGACTTCACAACCACAGAGTGGGCCACTATGAAGGACGTCTGCCAGGTTTTGCATCCCTTCGATTATTCCACGTGGATGGCGAGTGCAGATGATGCACTAGTCAGCATGACTGTCCCCCTTATCTGCCTGCTTGAAAAATCACTGCAAGCGCTAAGGGATGATGTTGTGGAAGAGGTGGAGGATGAGGATTCACCATTTCCATCATCTTCTGGACAGTCAGCGCCACGTGGTTCCTCACAAACGCGTAGGCAGGGGACACTTTGTGAGGAGGATGAGGAGGAGTCAATGGAGGAGGAAGACATCCGTCCAGAGGAGGGAGTTACATAATTGTCCAGTACTCAGTGTGTACAGCGAGGGTGGGGTGATGACGAGCGGGCAGAGATCACGCCTCCAGCAGGGGACAGCGTTTCTTGGCCAGTTGGCAGTCTGCAGCACATGGTGGATTACATGCTGCAGTGCCTGAGAAACGACCGCCGCATCGCCCACATTCTCAACATGTCTGATTATTGGGTGTTCACCCTCCTTGATCCTCGCTACCGGGACAACGTAGAAAGCCTCATCACACCGTTGAACCGGGAGCGAAAAATGCGGGAGTACCAAGAGACACTGGTGAATTCCATCATCTTCTCCATTCCAACTGAGAGAAGTGCTGCTAGTGCATTACAAAGCAGCTCAGTGCGTCCAGGCAGTGGAGGAGGCTCTGCACAAAGAGGGAGCAGAAGCAGTGCCTCTGCCCAAGGCAAGACCAGTATGGCCCAACTGTGGCACAGTTTTGTGTGCCCGCCACAAAAGTCTACACCATCACAGACGGCTCCAGTCAGCAGGAGGCAATGGTTCCGTCAGATGGTGACAGACTACATGTCTTGCCCTCTTGCTGTACTCCCAGACGGCTCTTCCCCTTTCAAGTTTTGGGTCTCAAAGCTGGATACATGGCCAGAGCTAAGCCAGTATGCATTGGAGGTGCTGGCTTGCCCTGCGGCTAGTGCATTATCGGAACGCGTCTTTAGTGCTGCAGGTGGTGTACTAACTGACCGTCGCATGCGACTATCCTCCGATAACGTTGACCGGCTTACTTTCCTGAAAATGAACAAGGCCTGGATCTCGCAGGAATTTGCCACTCCTCTTCCTGATTAAATAATTAGGTGACTGTCTACAGTATCCAGGTCTCCTGTTGTGTTCATCTTTCTACCACCTGAACTTTAATTCCTGGGCTCCAACACCACCAGTTGAGGCTCAGAAGTGCCGTCTGCACAGTCAAAACATACGACCCAGTGTTCTTGGGTTTCAGTAACGTCAGCTGATCCCCAGCTGTGTAGCCGGCAATGTGTCCTGCGACCGCCACGCTGACACAACAACTGAAATGTAAGGGAACCTGGCCCCCCCCCAAGGCGTTTGTTACTGAAAGAGCCATCTTGTGCAGCAGTAATGCTGCACAAGGAAAAGGTAGCTATTTTTGTTTAGCTCCTTGCACACGCAGAACTTAACACTTATAAAATGTGTCCACTGATACCGTAAAACCGTCCCGGAGGTGGGACTTTCCTTCGTAATATGACGCAGCACAGCTGTCATTCCTACCCCCTTGGCGCCGTGCCCCGGCTCTTCAGCATTGTTTGATTCCGTCCCGGAGCCTGCGCTGTTATGTTATCCCTTGGCCAGGCACACTTAGCGCTGCCCCTCTTCTGACATCATTTGGTGTCAGGCTGACTGCGCCTGTGCGGCCGCGCTGGCCGAGAGCCCGCCTCGCAGTGTCTTCTGATTTAATCCCACTGGGGGCCTGAGATCCATGGACATGCGCAGTGCATATCTGAACCTCCGCCTCACACTCATCTCCCTACGCCTTCTTCAGACTGTGCGCCGTCAGCTGATCCCTAATAGCATGCCACGGCCGTGACGCCGCACAGTCTGAAGAAGCCGTAGGGAGGGGAGTGAGAGGCGAGGATATGCACTGCGCATGGCCACGGATCCCAGGCCCGCGGTGGGATTACATTAGACGACACTGCGAGGCGGGCTCTCGGCCAGCGCGGCAGCACAGGCGCAGCCAGCCTGACAACAAATGATGTCAGAAGATGGGCAGCGCTAAGTGTGCCTGGCCAAGGGATAACATAACACCGCAGGCTCCGGGACGGAATCAAACAACGCTGGGGAGCCGGGGCACGGCGCCAAGGGGGTAGGAATGACAGCTGTGCTGCGTCATATTACTAAGGAAAGTCCCACCGCCGGGACGGTCTCACGGTATCAGGGGACACATTTTATAAGTGTTTAGTTCTGTGTTTGCAAGGAGCATAATGAAAAGAGCCACCTTTTCCTTTTGCATCCTTTGTGCTGCACAAGCTGGCTCTTTCAGCTACAAACGCCTTGGGGGGGTTAAAGGTTCCCTTTTGACTTTCTCCAATCAGGCTTCGGCCTACACTGTGTTTCTCTGCTCCTCCTGCTGTCCCTGGGCTCCAACACCGCTACTTGCTGTCCAGAAGTGCTGTCCGCACAGTCAACAGTCGCTCCTCTGTTATTGGGGTTCAGTAACGTCAGCTGTTCCCCAGCTGTGTGTGTGGCAATCCCTCCTCTCTCCTCCACCTCCTCCTCCTTCTGTCCCTGGGCTCCAACACCACTAGTTGTTGCCTGGTAGTGCTGTACGCACAGTCAACAGTCGCTCCTCTGTTATTGGGGTTCAGTAACGTCAGCTGTTCCCCTGCTGTGTGTGTGGCAAACCCTCCTCTCTCCTCCACCTCCTCCTCCTGCTGTCCCTGGGCTCCAACACCGCTAGTTGTTGCCTGGTAGTGCTGTACGCACAGTCACCAGTCGCTCCTCTGTTATTGGGGTTCAGTAACGTCAGCTGTTCCCCAGCTGTGTGTGTGGCAATCCCTCCTCTCTCCTCCACCTCCTCCTCCTGCTGTCCCTGGGCTCCAACACCACTACTTGCTGTCCAGAAGTGCTGTACGCACAGTCAACAGTCGCTCCTCTGTTATTGGGGTACAGTAACGTAAGCTGTTCCCCAGCTGTGTGTGTGGCAATCCCTCCTCTCTCCTCCACCTCCTCCTCCTGCTGTCCCTGGGCTCCAACACCGCTAGTTGTTGCCTGGTAGTGCTGTATGCACAGTCAACAGTCGCTCCTCTGTTATTGGGGTTCAGTAACGTCAGCTGTTCCCCAGCTGTGTGTGTTGCAATCCCTCCTCTCTCCTCCACCTCCTCCTCCTGCTGTCCCTGGGCTCCAACACCGCTACTTGCTGTCCAGAAGTGCTGTACGCACAGTCAACAGTCGCTCCTCTGTTATTGGGGTTCAGTAACATCAGCTGTTCCCCAGCTGTGTGTGTGGCAATCCCTCCTCTCTCCTCCACCTCCTCCTCCTGCTGTCCCTGGGCTCCAACACCGCTACTTGCTGTCCAGAAGTGCTGTCCGCACAGTCAACAGTTGCTCCTCTGTTATTGGGGTTCAGTAACGTCAGCTGTTCCCCAGCTGTGTGTGTGGCAATCCCTCCTCTCTCCTCCACCTCCTCCTCCTGCTGTCCCTGGGCTCCAACACCGCTACTTGCTGTCCAGAAGTGCTGTACGCACAGTCAACATTCGCTCCTCTGTTATTGGGGTTCAGTAACGTCAGCTGTTCCCCAGCTGTGTGTGTGGCAATCCCTCCTCTCTCCTTCACCTCCTCCTCCTTGTGTCCCTGGGCTCCAACACCGCTAGATGTTGCCTGGTAGTGCTGTACGCACAGTCAACAGTCGCTCCTCTGTTATTGGGGTTCAGTAACGTCAGCTGTTCCCCAGCTGTTTGTGTGGCAATCCCTCCTCTCTCCTCCACCTCCTCCTCCTGCTGTCCCTGGGCTCCAACACCGCTACTTGCTGTCCAGAAGTGCTGTACGTACAGTCAACAGTCGCTCCTCTGTTATTGGGGTTCAGTAACGTCAGCTGTTCCCCAGCTGTGTGTGTGGCAATCCCTCCTGTCTCCTCCACCTCCTCCTCCTGCTGTCCCTGGGCTCCAACACCGCTAGTTCTTGCCTGGTAGTGCTGTATGCACAGTCAACAGTCGCTCCTCTGTTATTGGGGTTCAGTAACGTCAGCTGTTCCCCAGCTGTGTGTGTTGCAATCCCTCCTCTCTCCTCCACCTCCTCCTCCTGCTGACCCTGGGCTCAAACACCGCTACTTGCTGTCCAGAAGTGCTGTCCGCACAGTCAACAGTCGCTCCTCTGTTATTGGGGTTCAGTAACGTCAGCTGTTCCCCAGCTGTGTGTGGCAATCCCTCCTCTCTCCTCCACCTCCTCCTCCTTCTGTCCCTGGCCTCCAACACCGCTACTTGCTGTCCAGAAGTGCTGTACGCACAGTCAACAGTCGCTCCTCTGTTATTGGGGTTCAGTAACGTCAGCTGTTCCCCAGCTGTGTGTGTGGCAATCCCTCCTCTCTCCTCCACCTCCTCCTCCTGCTGTCCCTGGGCTCCAACACCGCTACTTGCTGTCCAGAAGTGCTGTACGCACAGTCAACAGTCGCTCCTCTGTTATTGGGGTTCAGTAACGTCAGCTGTTCCCCAGCTGTGTGTGTGGCAATCCCTCCTCTCTCCTCCACCTCCTCCTCCTGCTGTCCCTGGGCTCCAACACCGCTACTTGCTGTCCAGAAGTGCTGTACGTACAGTCAACAGTCGCTCCTCTGTTATTGGGGTTCAGTAACGTCAGCTGTTCCCCAGCTGTGTGTGTGGCAATCCCTCCTCTCTCCTCCACCTCCTCCTCCTCCTTCTGTCCCTGGGCTCCAACACTGCTAGTTGTTGTCCAGAAGTGCTGTCCACACAGAGCCAAACACCTCGCCAATGTGTTAGTGGGGTTCAGTAATGCCTGCTGTTCCCCTGCTGTGTATACGGCAACGTGTCATGCGACCGCCACGCAGGCACAGCAACTTAAATTTAAGGGAACCTGTTCCCCCCCCAAGGCGTTTGTTACTGAAAAGCCACCTAGTTCAGCAGTAATAATGATGCAAAAGGAAAAAGTGGCTTTTTTTGTGGTGCTCCTTGCACACGCTGAACTTGACACTTATGAAATGTGTCCCCTCACACCGTTAAACCATCCGGTCGGAGGGACTTTCCTTTGTCTTGTGACGCAGCACAGCTGTCATTCTTACACCCTTGGCGCCGTGCGCCGCCTCCTCAGCGTTGTTTGAATCTGTCCCGGAGCCTGCGCTGTTATGTTAGCCCTGGTCCATGCACACATTTTGCGCTGCCCATCTTCTGACATCATTTGGTGTCAGGCTGGCTGCGCCTGTGCGGCCGCGCTGGACGAGATCCCGCCTCGTAGTGTCTTCTGATTTAATCCCACTGCAGGCCTGTGATCCATGGACATGCGCAGTGCATATCTTAACCTCCGCCTCTCTCTCATCTCCATCAGCCTTCTTCAGACTGTGCGCCGTCAGCTGATCCCTAATAGCATGCCATGGCCATGACGCCGCACAGTCTGAAGAAGCTGGAAGGAGGGGAGTGAGAGGCAAGGATATGCACTGCGCATGCCCATGGATCACAGGTCCGCAGAGTGATTACATTAGATGACACAGCGAGGCGGGATCTTGGTCAGCGCAGCCGCACAGGCGCAGCCATCTTCTGACACCAAATGATGTCAGAAGATGGGCAGCGCAAAATGTGTGCATGGACAAGGGCTAACATAACAGCGCAGGCTCCGGGACAGATTCAAACAACGCTGAGGAGGCGGCGCACGGCGCCAAGGGGGTAAGAATGACAGCTGTGCTGCGTCACATGACAAAGGAAAGTCCTTCCGACAGGACGGTTTAACGGTGTGAGGGGACACATTTCATAAGTGTCAAGTTCAGCGTTTGCAAGGACCATAATTAAAAGAGCTAAGTTTACCTTTTCCAGCATTAGTGCTGTACAATATGGCTCTTTCAGCTACAAACCCCTGGGGGGGGGGTTAAAGGTCCCCTTTCAACTTGCTCCAGTGCAGGCTTCGGCCTACACTATGCTCCTCCTGCTGACCCTGGGCTCTAACACTGCCAGTTGGCGCCCAGATGTGCCTCACTGCACAGAGAAAAACACCAGCCAATGTGTCAGTGGGGTTCAGCACCGCCAGCTGTACCCCTGCTGTGTAGCCGGCAACGTGTACTGCAACAGCCACGCAGACACAACAGACCTAAAGCTGCCGCTAGTGCAGGCTTCGGCCTACAATCCGCTCCCTCTACTCCTCCTGCTGACCCTGGGCTCTAACACCGCCAGTTGGGGCCCAGGAGTGCTGGCTGCACAGAGCCAAACACCTCGCCAATGTGTCAGTGGGGTTCAGCACCGCCAGCTGTTCCCCTGCTGTGTAGCCGGCAACGTGTCCTGCAACAGCCACGCAGACACAAGAACTGAAATTGAAGGGAACTTGTCCCCCCTCCCCCAGGCGTTTGTATGTTTCACAGCCACCTTGTACAGCAGTAATGCTGCATGTGTGCAAGGTGGCTCAGAAACGTATTCCCCTTGCACACGTGGAACTGAACACGTCTAAAATGTGTCCTCTGTGACCATTAAACCGTCCCTGAGGTGTGACTTTCCTTTGTAATTACACGCTGCAACCCCCTTGGTAGCGCTGCCCGTCTTCTGGCATCATTGTTTGGCTGGCTGCGCCTCTGCGGCCGCCCTGGCCCACACAACGCCCCTCGGTGTCTTATTTATTTTGACTGCGAGGGTGTGATTGACGGGCATGAGCAGTGCATATCTTCGCCAGGCTGTCCCTCATCTCCTTCAGCCTTCTTCAGACTGTGCGGCTTCATGGCCGTGGCATGCGATAAGGGATCAGCTGACGCCGCACAGTCTGTAGCAGGTGTAAGGACACGAGCGAGAGGCGAACATACGTACTGCGCCAGGCCATGAATCCCAGCCCCGCAGTGTGAAACACTGTAAAGACACTGCAGGGCTGGGATTCATGGGCATCGCGAACCGCACCAGCCAACATGAAATGATGTCAGAAGACGGGCAGCGCATGGCCAAGGGATAACGCAACAACGCAGACTCCTGTACAGTAAAATGCGATGCTCAGGAGGCCGCGCCCAGCACCAAGGTGGTATTTTTGCCAGCTGTGCTGCGTCTCATTACAAAGGGAACTCCCGCCTCCAAGACAGATTGACTGTATAAGGGCCAAAATGTTGTACGTGTTTCATTCAGCTTGTGCAAGGAACAAAATTAAAGGAGCAATCTGTGACTTGTGCAGCACTACTGCTGCATAAGGCGTGGCTCTTCTAGTTTGTAACACCTGAGGGGGGTTAAAGGTTACCTTTAAAATTGGTTCAATTAGGCTTTGGCCTACACTCTGCTCCCTCTTCTCCTGCTGATCCTGGGCTCTAACACCGCCAGTTGGGTCCCGGTACTGCTAGCTGCACAGAGAAAAACACCAGCCAATGTGTCAGTGGGGTTCAGCACCGCCAGCTGTTCCCCTGCTGTGTAGCCGGCATCGTGTCCTGCAACAGCCACGCAGACACAAAGCTGCCGCCAGTTCAGGCTTCGGCCTACACTCTGCTCCCTCTCCTCCTGCTGACCCTGGGCTCTAACACCGCCAGTTGGGGCCCGGTACTGCTAGCTGCACAGAGAAAAACACCATGCAATGTGTCAGTGGGGTTCAGCACCGCCAGCTGGTCCCCAGCTGTGTAGCCGGCAATGTGTCCTGCAACAGCCACGCAGACACAAGAACTGAAATTGAAGGGAACCTGTCCCCCCTCCCCCAGGTGTTTGTATGTTTTACAGCCACCTTGTACAGCAGTAATGCTGCATGTGTGCAAGGTGGCTCATAAACTTATTCTCCTTGCACACGTGGAACAGAACACGTCTACAATGTGTCCCCTGAGACCATTAAAACGTCCCTGAGGTGTGACTTTCCTTTGTAATGACACGCAACAACCCCCTTGGTAGCACAGCCCTTCTTCTGACATCATTGTTTGGCTGGCTGCGCCTCTGCGGCCGCCCTGCCCGACACAACGCCCCTCGGTGTCTTATTTTTTTTGACTGCGAGGGTGTGATTGACGGGCATGAGCAGTGCATATCTTCACCAGGCTGTCACTCAGCTCCTTCCGCCTTCTTCAGACTGTGCGGCTTCATGGCCGTGGCATGCGATAAGGGATCAGCTGACGCCGCACAGTCTGTAGCAGGTGTAAGGACACGAGCGAGAGGCGAACATATGTACTGCGCCAGGCCATGAATCCCAGCCCCGCAGTGTGAAACACTGTAAAGACACTGCGGGGCTGGGATTCATGGGCATCGCGAACCGCACCAGCCGACATGAAATGATGTCAGAAGACAGGCAGCGCATGGCCAAGGGATAACGCAACAACGCAGACTCCTGTACAGCAAAATGCGATGCTCAGGAGGCCACGCCCAGCACCAAGGTAGTATTTTTGCCAGCTGTGCTGCGTCTCATTACAAAGGGAACTCCCGCCTCCAAGACAGATTGACTGTATAAGGGCCAAAATGTTGTACGTGTTTCATTCAGCTTGTGCAAGGAACAAAATTAAAAGAACAACCTGTGACTTGTGCGGCACTACTGCTGCATAAGGCGTGGCACTTCTAGTTTGTAACACCTGAGGGGGGGTTAAAGGTTACCTTTAAAATTGGTTCAATTAGGCTTCGGCCTACACTCTGCTCCCTCTCCTCCTGCTGACCCTGGGCTCTAACACCACCAGTTGGGGCCCGGTACTGCTAGCTGCACAGAGAAAAACACCAGCCAATGTGTCAGTGGGGTTCAGCACCGCCAGCTGTTCCCCTGCTGTGTAGCCGGCATCGTGTCCTGCAACAGCCACGCAGACACAAAGCTGCCGCCAGTGCAGGCTTCGGCCTACACTCTGCTCCCTCTCCTCCTGCTGACCCTGGGCTCTAACACCGCCAGTTGGGGCCCGGTACTGCTAGCTGCACAGAGAAAAACACCAGCCAATGTGTCAGTGGGGTTCAGCACCGCCAGCTGTTCCCCTGCTGTGTAGCCGGCAACGTGTCCTGCAACAGCCACGCAGACACAAGAACTGAAATTGAAGGGAACCTGTCCCCCCTCCCCCAGGTGTTTGTATGTTTTACAGCCACCTTGTACAGCAGTAATGCTGCATGTGTGCAAGGTGGCTCATAAACTTATTCTCCTTGCACACGTGGAACAGAACACGTCTACAATGTGTCCCCTGAGACCATTAAAATGTCCCTGAGGTGTGACTTTCCTTTGTAATGACACGCAACAACCCCCTTGGTAGCACAGCCCTTCTTCTGACATCATTGTTTGGCTGGCTGCGCCTCTGCGGCCGCCCTGCCCGACACAACACCCCTCGGTGTCTTATTTATTTTGACTGCGAGGGTGTGATTGACGGGCATGAGCAGTGCATATCTTCGCCAGGCTGTCACTCAGCTCCTTCCGCCTTCTTCAGACTGTGCGGCTTCATGGCCATGGCATGCGATAAGGGATCAGCTGACGCCGCACAGTCTGTAGCAGGTGTAACGACACGAGCGAAAGGCGAACATATGTACTGCGCCAGGCCATGAATCCCAGCCTTGCAGTGTGAAACACTGTAAAGACACTGCGGGGCTGGGATTCATGGGCATCGCGAACCGCACCAGCCGACATGAAATGATGTCAGAAGACGGGCAGCGCATGGCCAAGGGATAACGCAACAACGCAGACTCCTGTACAGCAAAATGCGATGCTCAGGAGGCTGCGCCCAGCACCAAGGTGGTATTTTTGCCAGCTGTGCTGCGTCTCATTACAAAGGGAACTCCCGCCTCCAAGACAGATTGACTGTATAAGGGCCAAAATGTTGTACGTGTTTCATTCAGCTTGTGCAAGTTACAAAATTAAAGGAGCAACCTGTGACTTGTGCGGCACTACTGCTGCATAAGGCGTGGCTCTTCTAGTTTGTAACACCTGAGGGGGGTTAAAGGTTACCTTTAAAATTGGTTCAATTAGGCTTCGGCCTACACTCTGCTCCCTCTCCTCCTGCTGACCCTGGGCTCTAACACCACCAGTTGGGGCCCGGTACTGCTAGCTGCACAGAGAAAAACACCAGCCAATGTGTCAATGGGGTTCAGCACCGCCAGCTGTTCCCCTGCTGTGTAGCCGGCGTCGTGTCCTGCAACAGCCACGCAGACACAAAGCTGCCGCCAGTGCAGGCTTCGGCCTACACTCTGCTCCCTCTCCTCCTGCTGACCCTGGGCTCTAACATCGCCAGTTGGGGCCCGGTACTGCTAGCTGCACAGAGAAAAACACCAGCCAATGTGTCAGTGGGGTTCAGCACCACCAGCTGTTCCCCTGCTGTGTAGCCGGCATCGTGTCCTGCAACAGCCACGCAGACACAAAGCTGCCGCCAGTGCAGGCTTCGGCCTACACTCTGCTCCCTCTCCTCCTGCTGACCCTGGGCTCTAACACCGCCAGTTGGGGCCCGGTACTGCTAGCTGCACAGAGAAAAACACCAGCCAATGTGTCAGTGGGGTTCAGCACCGCCAGCTGTTCCCCTGCTGTGTAGCCGGCAATGTGTCCTGCAACAGCCACGCAGACACAACAGACCTACAAATGCCTCCAGTGCAGGCTTCGGCCTACACTCTGCTCCCCCTGCTGACCCTTTGCTCCATCACTGCTAGTTGGGGCTCTAGGAAGACAAGCTTGAATAGGTCCCCATCCTGGTTCCAGCACCGTTAGCTGGTTCCGGGCAGAGCCTTTGGCTTAGGTGCCTCCCTCTGGGTATCAAAGTTCCACCAACGTCAGGTGGTCCTTGGTAGTGCTTTCAGGCACGGGTACCTCCTGCTTAGTAACCGGGTTCCAGTAACGTCAGCTGGTCCTCGGTAGTTCCATTGGCTCTTGGACCTTCGGCTACCCATCCGGGTTCCAGTACCGTCAGCTGGTTCTCGGCAGTGTCTTTTCCTCTTGTACCTTCTGCTTCCCATCCTGGTTCCAATACTGTCAGCTGGTTCCGGGCAGAGCCTTTGGCCTAGGTGCCTCCCTCTGGGTATCTGAGTTCCACCAACGTCAGGTGGTCCTTGGTAGTGCTTTCAGCACGGGTACCTCCTGCTTAGTAACCGTTTCCAGTAACGTCAGCTGGTCCTCGGTAGTTCCATTGGCTCTTGGACCTTCGGCTACCCATCCGGGTTCCAGTACCGTCAGCTGGTTCTCGGCAGTGTCTTTTGCTCTTGTACCTTCTGCTCCCCATCCTTGTTCCAGTACCGTCAGCTGGTTCCGGGCAGAGCCTTTGGCTTAGGTGCCTCCCTCTGGGTATCCGAGTTCCACCAACGTCAGGTGGTCCTTGGTAGTGCTTTCAGGCACGGGTACCTCCTGCTTAGTAACCGGGTTCCAGTAACGTCAGCTGGTCCTCGGTAGTTCCATTGGCTCTTGGACCTTTGGGTAGCCATCCGAGTTCCAGTTCCATCAGCTGTTTCTCTGCATTTTCTCAGCCTTCTTGTACCTTCTGCTACATTTCCAAGTTCAAGACCCTAAATACGACGACCCGGAAGACCACCCCTAAGATGACGACGACACCAGAGACGACAACCACTGAGATGACGACGACCCTGGAGACGATGACCCTGAAGACCACCCCGATGACGACGACCCCAGAGACGACGACCCTGGAGACGACGACGACCTGGAAGACCGAGAAGCAGAAGAACAAGAGGCTGCAGAACAAAGAGCAGAAGAACATTAAGCATAAGACTAAATATCAGAGCAAAAGATATTATCTAAATTATAAGCAGAAGAAGACTAAGCAGTGTATGGGGGTGAGTCCGTTCCTCCTCGTGGTGCCCCTGGATAAAGCCTGATGCTGCAGGCCAAACTGAACGCGGACAAATGTAACTGTTTTGTGACAGGCAGAACGGAAGGTGTAATCTTCAAACTGTTATATATAACAACTATGGGAATGCCTGTCACAAATAAGAATATGATGAAGAAGTTGAATATGAAGAAGATAATTGTAAAATAAAAAGAATATGAACAATGTAACAAAAAAAATAATAGGTAGAAGATAAAGAAGAAGATGAATAAGGTGAAGAAGTTGATGTCAAAGAAGCTGATGATGAGGATAATGAAGAACAAAGTGTGGGAGAAGTAAAAAAGAAGGTGAAGGGCGTGGAAGTAGTGAAACATCAATATCTGACAAAATAAAAAAAAAGATTAACATAGTCAAAATCTTTCTAACGTCGAACGTCATAAAAAACAAAACAAAATCCTGCTATTCTATTAGATTGGGCTAAACCTCTGTGCCTTTAATGTCTCCGCCACCTCCCCCAATACATCCTACATTATTCTTAGTTGTTTTCCTTCATGTAGAATGAACCTACAAGTTAAGAAAGGGTTTACTTTAATTCCGATATTTTCGTCCCATTGACTTGCATTGGGATCGGGTATCGGTATCGGATTAGATCCGATACTTTGACGGTATCGGCCGATACTTTCCGATACCGATACTTTCCGATATCGGAAGGTATCGCTCAACACTAGTAAGGAGGTAAAGAGATAAATATTTCTCCTCAGCATAGTAGGACAAAAAACTCACAAGAAATTGTACAACTATGGAACGTCAATCATGGTATTTCACCTAATCACTAATATATATCCCTAGACCAATGCCTATCTCTAAGACCTTGAAAATAAAAATTAAAAGGGAAGTGGAGATAAGGTAAGATAATAATCGTAAGCTACCTTATATATTGGGCATAATTAGATGAAGAATCTAAATTTCCTATACTGAATAGTGGTACCTAGGGTTGAGCGACTTTCATTTTTTTAAGATCGAGTCGGGTTTTGCGAAACCCAACTTTGTCCAGAGTCGAGTCGAGTGCAGTCGGCCGATTATCGCTAAAAGTCGGGGATCGACCGAAACACGAAACCCAATGCAAGTCAATGGGGAAGCATAGTCGACAGTGAGTGGAGGCCAGGAAAACACCTACAGTGCCCATTTTAATGCCAAAAACATCCATTCTTGTTTCTGAAGCTTGTCAATCTTAATTAACTTTATAATAATAGTTGGGCATTGAAAATTAGGGGTCATTTGGCAAAAGTTGGGGGTAGGGCTGGTTCAAGGTTTTAGTGGGCCCAGGAAACGTGGACTACGTCACGGCGGTGGAGCAGTGAGAGGTAAGTATGTCAAGTTTGCAAGTGCTGTGATCCTAAGCAAGCAGGGGGGCCCACTC
This sequence comes from Ranitomeya variabilis, assembly GCF_051348905.1. Classification (NCBI taxonomy): domain Eukaryota; kingdom Metazoa; phylum Chordata; class Amphibia; order Anura; family Dendrobatidae; genus Ranitomeya; species Ranitomeya variabilis. The sequence goes on from NC_135233.1 coordinate 902,386,983, forward strand.
GTTGGCATTGGCACTGGCACAGGGCCCCTCAAAGTACAGCGGTGTGTTTGCACGGCGGGGGCGCCTCCCACCAGCAGTGACACTTTTGCGTACTCTGAGGGGCCCTGTGCCAGTAACGTCGCCAACGAGTATGCCCCCCCACCTGATGAAGGAACCTGCACTTTCATCTGCACCTTCCTCTTTGTCCCTGTGTAAGGTGGTATAACATGCGGGAAGGGGAACCTTACTTTCAGAAGGGTCAGATTCTGGCTGTGTAGAGTGCAAGGGGAATGTAGTGGTCTAGGTCAATGTACCAGCAGACTCATCTAGCAGTGGCTGGGCAATGGGCAGGATGAGGAGGAAACACAGATATAGGGCCAAAGAATAAAGTAGGCTAAATGCAGTTCAAAATTGGTAACAGGACTAAACAGGCGGCATTGCTTTGTTCAGTGGAGTAGCAAACCCAGGAGCAGCAGACACTGTTTTAAGGGCCCAAACACACTAGTAGGCCAAATGCAGTTTAATATCTGCTACTATAGGCCAAAAGCCTAAAGACTGAAGCTCAGCTTTATACAGTGGAGGACAACACCATGGAGCGGCAGACACCGTTAGTAGGCCCTAACCACCAATTTTTTAAAAAACAGCACTTAATGAGAGCAAGAAGGTTGAAGCTCAGCTTTATACAGTTGAGGACAAACACCAGGGAGCGGCAGACACTGTTAGTAGGCCCTAACCACCAATTTTTTAAAAAACAGCACTTAATGAGAGCCAGAAGGTTGAAGCTCAGCTTTATACAGTTGAGGACAAACACCAGGGAGCGGCAGACACCGTTAGTAGGCCGCAACCAAAGTTGAAGGCCAAATGCAGTTTAATATCTGATACTATAGGCCGAAATCCAGAAGGTTGAAGCTCAGCTTTATACAGTTGAGGACAAACACCAGGGAGCGGCAGACACCGTTAGTAGGCCGCAACCAAAGTTGAAGGCCAAATGCAGTTTAATATCTGATACTATAGGCCGAAAGCCAGAAGGTTGAAGCTCAGCTTTATACAGTTGAGGACAAACACCAGGGAGCGGCAGACACCGTTAGTAGGCCGCAACCAAAGTTGAAGGCCAAATGCTGTTTAATATCTGATACTATAGGCCGAAAGCCAGAAGGTTGAAGCTCAGCTTTATACAGTTGAGGACAAACAACAGGGAGCGGCAAACAGAGGTATTAGGCCCCAAACACCAATTAAAAAAAAAAAAAAAAAATGAGAGCCAGAAGGTTGAAGCTCAGATTTATTCAGTTGAGGAGAACACCAGGGAGCGGCAGACAGAGTTATTAAGCCCCAACCACCAATTTTTTTTAAAAAAGCACTTAAGGAGAGCCAGAAGGTTGAAGCTCAGCTTTATACAGTTGAGGACAAACACCAGGGAGCGGCAGACACCATTAGTAGGCTCTAACCACCAATTTTTTAAAAAACAGCACTTAATGAGAGCCAGAAGGTTAAAGCTCAGATTTATTCAGTTGAGGAGAACACCAGTGAGCGGCAAACAGAGGTATTTGGCCCCAAACACCAATCTTTTTTAAAAAAAGCCCTTAATGAGAGCCAGAAGGTTAAGGCTCAGATTTATTCAGTTGAGGAGAACACCCGTGAGCGGCAAACAGAGGTATTAGGCCCCAAACACCATTTTTTTTTAAAAAAGCACTTAATGAGAGCCAGAAGGATAAAACTCAGATTTATTCATTTGAGGAGAACACCAGTGAGCGGCAAACAGAGGTATTAGGCCCCAAACACCAATTTTTTTTAAAAAAAAAGCACTTAAGGAGAGCCAGAAGGTTGAAGCTCAGATTTAGACAGTGGAGGACAATTTGAATTAGGGACTGCAGACAGACTTAGTAGGCTGTCCCCTGTAGACCATGCATCCACCACATTAACCCATTGCGCCGTAATGGACACATAACCTTCCGTGGCCATGCCTACAGGTCCATGCGTCTGTTGTCAGGTGCACCTTTGTACTCACAGATTGCCAGAGTGCATGGACAATGCGGTCTTTTACATGCTGGTAGAGGGTTGGGATGGCTTTTCTCGCAAAAGAAGTGTCGACTGGTTAGCTTGTAGCGTGGTACAGCGTAGTCCATCATGGCTTTATTAATATTAAAAAAAATATATAAATAGGCTCTATGAACTTTTAAATAGGTTCCAGGGGTACACGGGCAGCATTGGTGTGGTCAGCGGAGGAGGATTGCAAGGAGGGTCCGCAGACAGGCTAACGAATGCCTAAAATAACAAAAAATAGGCTCATGGCAGTTTTAAATAGGTTACATGGATACACAGGCAGCATTGTGGTCAGTGGAGGAGTATTGCAAGGAGGGACTGCAGACAGGCTAATGAAGGCCCGCAGACAGGCTAATGAAGGCCTAAAATAACAAAAAATAGGCTCAAGGCAGTTTTAAATCGGTTACATGGATACACAGGCAGCATTGTGGTCAGTGGAGGAGTATTGCAAGGAGGGACCGCAGACAGGCTAATGAAGGCCCGCAGACAGGCTAATGAAGGCCTAAAATAACAAAAAATAGGCTCAAGGCAGTTTTAAATCGGTTACATGGATACACAGGCAGCATTGTGGTCAGTGGAGGAGTATTGCAAGGAGGGACCGCAGACAGGCTAATGAAGGCCTAAAATAACAAAAAATAGGCTCATGGCAGTTTTAAATAGGTTACATGGATACACAGGCAGCATTGTGGTCAGTGGAGGAGTATTGCAAGGAGGGACCGCAGAGAGGCTAACGAAGGCCTAAAATAACAAAAAATAGGCTCAAGGCAGTTTTAAATCGGTTACATGGATACACAGGCAGCATTGTGGTCAGTGGAGGAGTATTGCAAGGAGGGACCACAGACAGGCTAATGAAAGCCTAAAATAAATAAAAATAGGCTCAAGGCAGTTTTAAATCGGTTACATGGATACACAGGCAGCATTGTGGTCTGTGGAGGAGTATTGCAAGGATGGACCGCAGACAGGCTAATGAAGGCCCGCAGACAGGCTAATGAAGGCCTAAAATAACAAAAAATAGGCTCAAGGCAGTTTTAAATCGGTTACATGGATACACAGGCAGCATTGTGGTCAGTGGAGGAGTATTGCAAGGAGGGACCGCAGACAGGCTAATGAAGGCCCGCAGACAGGCTAATGAAGGCCTAAAATAACAAAAAATAGGCTCAAGGCAGTGTTAAATCGGTTACATGGATACACAGGCAGCATTGTGGTCAGTGGAGGAGTATTGCAAGGAGGGACCGCAGACAGGCTAATGAAGGCCCGCAGACAGGCTAATGAAGGCCTAAAATAACAAAAAATAGGCTCAAGGCAGTTTTAAATCGGTTATATGGATACACAGGCAGCATTGTGGTCAGTGGAGGAGTATTGCAAGGAGGGACCGCAGACAGGCTAATGAAGGCCTAAAATAACAAAAAATAGGCTCAAGGCAGTTTTAAATCGGTTACATGGATACACAGGCAGCATTGTGGTCAGTGGAGGAGTATTGCAAGGAAGGACCGCAGACAGGCTAATGAAGGCCTAAAATAAATAAAAATAGGCTCAAGGCAGTTTTAAATCGGTTACATGGATACACAGGCAGCATTGTGGTCAGTGGAGGAGTATTGCAAGGAGGGACCGCAGATAGGCTAACGAAGGCCTAAAATAACAAAAAATAGGCTCAAGGCAGTTTTAAATCGGTTACATGGATACACAGGCAGCATTGTGGTCAGCGGAGGAGTATTGCAAGGAAGGACCGCAGACAGGCTAATGAAGGCCTAAAATAACAAAAAATAGGCTCAAGGCAGTTTTAAATCGGTTACATGGATACACAGGCAGCATTGTGGTCAGTGGAGGAGTATTGCAAGGAGGGACCGCAGACAGGCTAACAAAGGCCTAAAATAACAAAAAAGAGGCTCAAGGCAGTTTTAAATCGGTTACATGGATACACAGGCAGCATTGTGGTCAGTGGAGGAGTATTGCAAGGAGGGACCGCAGACAGGCTAACGAAGGCCTAAAATAACAAAAAATAGGCTCAAGGCAGTTTTAAATCGGTTACATGGATACACATGCAGCATTGTGGTCAGTGGAGGAGTATTGCAAGGAGGCACCGCAGACAGGCTAACGAAGGCCTTAAATAACAAAAAATAGGCTCAAGGCAGTTTTAAATCGGTTACATGGATACACAGGCAGCATTGTGGTCAGCGGAGGAGGATTGCAAGGAGTGTCTGACACAGTTAGTACTCACAAAAAATAAATAGATGTTAATGTCTCGCAAAACAACAAAAAAAAAGTGTGGCATACTTAGGTACAGGGGTGGGCTCATCTGCTGAGTTTCTGACAAAGTAATTTGGCAGTAAGTATTTACTGGTGTCAATATAGGACACTGACCCAGACTACTTTAACTAGCATCATAGATGTCAACGAATTGGTATTGTCAGTGCCAGGCATTGAATGATGTCAGCGCATAGACTAAACATTGGTGGAGCTGTGCGAGATAATTTTGCATGTGGTAGAGCACAGTTTGAGCCGGGGGGGGAACTCTCTTGTGGCCGGCGGTACCGTCCCAGGGCCCCTCATGTTACAACGGTGTGTCTGACGTTGGGTGCGCACCACCACCGCCAGAGACACTTCATTGTACTATGAGGGACCCAGTGGCAGTGCCGTCGACCAAAAGCGGGCACACCCACCTCTTCAGACAAACAGCACTGTAACGGGTGCTTGCGCCAAGTGGCGAGACCACGGCCCCGTGGGGGGAATTTTCCCATTGAGGGAGGTGTGTTGTGAATTCCGTTCTCGAACTCTCTCCTGTGGTCATGAATGGTACTTCGGTGAGTTTTGTCCGTGGACTCCCTCTGGTGGCTGTGAGTGGAGCTGCTGGTTCTGAGATTCCTTCTCCAGCTGCCCTCGTTTGGGGCTAGGCTGATTCTCTATTTAACTCCACTCAGATCATTACTCCATGCCAGCTGTCAATGTTCTAGTACTAGTAGTCTTTCTGAGGACCTGTCTCCTCCAGCACAAGCTAAGTTCCTGCTTGTTCATTTGTTACATATGGTTTTTCTTGCTAAGTTCTAGTCCAGCTTTCTATCATGAAACTACCTGGCTAGCTGGAAGCTCTGGGGGTGCAGAGTGGCACCACCGCATCGTGAGTCGGTGCGGGGGTATTTTTTGCACACTCTGCGTGGTTTTTGTAGCTTTTTGTGTTGACCGCAAAGATCCCTTTTCTATCCTCAATCTGTTTACTTAGAATGGCCTCTCTTTGCTAAAACCTATCTCATCCTGTGTTTGTGATTTCCTCTTATCTCACAGTCAATACTTGTGGGGGGGCTGCTTTTACCTTTGGGGAAATTTCTCTGAGGCAAATAAGGCTTTGTTTCCTTTCTTTAGGGGTAGTTAGCTCTTAGGCTGTGAAGAGGCGTCTAGGCAGAGTCAGGCACGCTTCACGGCTGTTTCTAGTTGTGTTGATAGGAGTAGGGTTTGCGGTCAGCAGAGTTCCCATTTCCCCAGAGCTCGTCCTGATTCCGTGTTTAACTATCAGGTCATTCCTGGTGCACCTAACCACCAGGCCCATAACAGTACAGCTGGCCCACAAAGTGTTAATGCATCTCAATAGAGGGAAAAGAGAAGTTCTGAGACAATTTTTTTTTTTTTCCGCAGTGTGTTTTGCCTTTCTTTTCCCCTTAAACTCTGGGTGGTTCAGAACTTAGGTGTGGATATGGACATTGAAGGTTTGTCCTCTAGTGTAGATCAACTCACTGCAAGGGTACAAAACATTCAAGATTATGTAGTTCAGAATCCTATGTTGGAGCCTAGAATTCCAATTCCTGATTTGTTTTCTGGGGATAGATCTAAATTTCAGAATTTCAAAAACAATTGTAAACTGTTTCTTGCTCTGAAACCCCGCTCTTCTGGTGACCCTATTCAGCAAGTAAGAATCATTATTTCTTTGTTGCGTGGCGACCCTCAAGACTGGGCATTCGCCCAGGCGCTAGGAGATCCTGCATTGCATAATGTAGATGCGTTTTTTCTGGCGCTGGGTTTGGTTTATGATGAACCGAATTCTGTGGATCAGGCAGAGAAAATTTTGCTGGCTTTGTGTCAGGGTCAGGATGAAGCGGAGGTATATTGCCAGAAGTTCAGAAAGTGGTCTGTGCTTACTCAGTGGAATGAGTGTGCCCTGACAGCAATTTTCAGAAAGGGTCTTTCTGAAGCCCTTAAGGATGTTATAGTGGGGTTCCCCACGCCTGCTGGTCTGAATGAATCAATGTCCTTGGCCATACAGATCGATCGGCGCTTACATGAGCGCAAAACTGTGCACCATTTGGCGGTATCCTCTGAGCAGAGGCCTGAGCCTATGCAATGTGATAGGACTTTGACCAGAGCTGAACGGCAAGAACATAGACGTCAGAAGGGGCTGTGTTTTTACTGTGGTGACTCCACTCATGCTATCTCTGATTGTCCTAAGCGCACTAAGCGGTTCGCTAGGTCCGTCACCATTGGTACTGTACAGCCTAAATTTCTTCTGTCCGTTACTCTGATTTGCTCTTTGTCATCCTATTCTGTTATGGCATTTGTGGATTCAGGCTCTGCCCTGAATTTGATGGACTTGGAGTTTGCCAGGCGCTGTGGTTTTTTCTTGGAGCCCTTGCAGCATCCCATTCCTTTGAGGGGAAATGATGCTACGTCTTTGGCCAAGAATAAGCCTCAGTACTGGACCCAGTTGACTATGTGCATGGCTCCTGCGCATCAGGAGGATATTCGCTTTTTGGTGTTGCATAATCTGCATGATGTGGTCGTGTTGGGTTTGCCATGGCTGCAGGTCCATAATCCAGTATTGGATTGGAAATCAATGTCGGTGTCCAGTTGGGGGTATCAAGGGGTACATGGGGATGTTTCATTATTGTCAATTTCTTCCTCCACTCCTTCTGAAGTCCCTGAGTTTTTGTCGGATTACCGGGATGTATTTGATGAGCCCAAGTCTAGTACCCTACCTCCTCATAGGGATTGTGATTGTGCTATTAATTTGATTCCTGGTAGCAAGTTCCCTAAGGGACGACTTTTCAATTTGTCTGTGCCAGAACACGCCGCTATGCGGAGTTATATAAAGGAGTCCTTGGAGAAAGGGCATATTCGCCCGTCGTCGTCACCATTGGGAGCAGGGTTCTTTTTTGTGGCCAAGAAGGATGGTTCTCTGAGACCTTGTATAGATTACCGCCTTCTTAATAAAATCACGGTCAAATTTCAGTACCCTTTGCCTCTACTGTCTGATTTATTTGCTTGGATTAAGGGGGCTAGTTGGTTCACCAAGATAGACCTTCGAGGGGCATATAATCTTGTGCGTATTAAACAGGGCGATGAATGGAAAACAGCATTTAATACGCCCGAGGGCCATTTTGAGTACCTGGTGATGCCATTCGGCCCTTCTAATGCTCCCTCTGTGTTTCAGTCCTTTATGCATGACATCTTCCGAAAGGATCTGGATAGATTCATGATCGTATATTTGGATGATATTTTGGTCTTTTCGGATGATTGGGAGTCCCATGTGAAGCAGGTCAGAATGGTGTTCCAGGTCCTTCGTGCTAATTCCTTGTTTGTAAAGGGATCTAAGTGTCTCTTTGGAGTTCAGAAGGTTTCCTTTCTGGGCTTCATTTTTTCCCCTTCTACTATCGAGATGGATCCTGTTAAAGTCCAAGCTATTTATGATTGGACTCGGCCTACATCTGTGAAGAGCCTTCAGAAATTTCTGGGCTTTGCCAATTTTTACCGTCGCTTCATCGCTAATTTTTCTAGTGTTGTTAAACCATTGACTGATTTGAGCAAGAAGGATGCTGATGTGGTGAATTGGTCCTCTGCGGCCGTTGAGGCTTTTCAGGAGTTGAAACATCATTTCTCTTTGGATCCTGTGTTGTGTCAGCCAGATGTTTCGCTCCCTTTTCAGGTCGAGGTTGATGCTTCTGAAATTGGAGCAGGGGCTGTTTTGTCTCAGAGAAGTTATGATTGCTCTGTAATGAAGCCATGCGCTTTCTTTTCGAGAAAGTTTTCGCCTGCTGAGCGTAATTATGATGTTGGCAATCGGGAGTTGTTGGCTATGAAGTGGGCATTCGAGGAGTGGCGACATTGGCTTGAAGGAGCCAAGCATCGCGTGGTGGTCTTGACAGATCACAAGAATCTGACTTATCTCGAGTCTGCCAAGCGGTTGAATCCTAGACAGGCTCGTTGGTCGCTGTTTTTCTCCCGTTTCAATTTTGTGGTTTTGTACCTTCCGGGTTCTAAGAATGTGAAGGCTGATGCCCTTTCAAGGAGTTTTGTGCCTGATTCTCCTGGGGTTACTGAGCTGGCTGGTATTCTCAGAGAGGGGGTAGTTCTGTCTGCCATCTCCCCTGATTTGCGGCGGGTGCTGCAGGAGTTCCAGGCTGATAGACCTGACCGTTGTCCAGCGGAGAAACTGTTTGTCCCTGATAGATGGACTAATAGAGTTATCTCTGAGGTTCATTGTTCGGTGTTGGCTGGTCATCCTGGGATTTTTGGTACCAGAGATTTGGTGGCTAGGTCCTTTTGGTGGCCTTCCTTGTCGCGGGATGTGCGTTCTTTTGTGCAGTCTTGTGGGACTTGTGCTCGGGCTAAGCCCTGCTGTTCTCATGCCAGTGGGTTACTTTTGCCCTTGCCAGTCCCGAAAAGGCCTTGGATGCATGTTTCCATGGATTTTATTTCAGATCTTCCTGTTTCTCAAAGGATGTCGGTCATCTGGGTGGTTTGCGATCGCTTCTCTAAAATGGTCCATTTGGTACCCTTGCCTAAATTGCCTTCTTCCTCTGATTTGGTTCCATTATTTTTCCAACATGTGGTTCGTTTGCATGGCATTCCGGAGAACATCGTGTCTGACAGAGGTTCCCAGTTTGTTTCAAGGTTTTGGCGGACCTTTTGTGCTAAGATGGGCATTGATTTGTCTTTTTCTTCAGCTTTCCATCCTCAGACAAATGGCCAAACCGAACGAACCAATCAGACTTTGGAAACTTATCTGAGATGCTTTGTTTCTGCGGATCAGAATGATTGGGTGACCTTCTTGCCATTAGCTGAGTTCGCCCTTAATAATCGGGCCAGTTCGGCTACTTTGGTTTTGCCTTTTTTTAGTAATTTTGGTTTTCATCCTCGTTTTTCTTCAGGGCAGGTTGAGCCTTCGGACTGTCCTGGTGTGGATTCTGTGGTGGACAGGTTGCAACAAATTTGGACTCATGTGGTGGACAATTTGACCTTGTCCCAAGAGAAGGCTCAACGTTTTGCTAACCGACGTCGCCGTGTTGGTCCCCGACTTCGTGTTGGGGATTTGGTTTGGTTATCATCTCGTTATGTTCCTATGAAGGTTTCTTCTCCTAAGTTTAAGCCTCGTTTCATTGGTCCTTATAAGATTTCTGAAATTCTTAATCCTGTATCATTTAGTTTGGCCCTTCCTGCTTCTTTTGCCATCCATAATGTGTTCCATAGGTTGTTGCTGCAGAGATATGTGGCGCCTATGGTTCCCTCCGATGATCCTCCTGCTCCGGTGTTGGTCGAGGGGGAGTTGGAGTATGTGGTGGAGAAGATTTTGGATTCTCGTATTTCGAGACGAAAACTTCAGTACTTGGTCAAATGGAAGGGCTATGGTCAGGAGGATAATTCCTGGGTTGTTGCCTCTGATGTCCATGCTGCCGATTTATTTTGTGCCTTTCATTTGGCTCGTCCTGATCAGCCTGGGGGCTCTGGTGAGGGTTCGGTGACCCCTCCTCAAGGGGGGGGTACTGTTGCGAATTCCATTCTCGAACTCCCTCCTGTGGTCATGAATGGTACTTCGGTGAGTTCTGTCCGTGGACTCCCTCTGGTGGCTGTGAGTGGAGCTGCTGGTTCTGAGATTCCTTCTCCAGCTGCCCTCGTTTGGGGCTAGGCTGATTCTCTATTTAACTCCACTCAGATCGTTACTCCATGCCAGCTGTCAATGTTCTAGTACTGGTTCAGATCTCTCCTGGATCTTTCTGAGGACCTGTCTACTCCAGCACAAGCTAAATTCCTGCTTGTTCATTTGTTACATATGGTTTTTCTTGCTAAGTTCTAGTCCAGCTTTCTATCATGAAACTACCTGGCTAGCTGGAAGCTCTGGGGGTGCAGAGTGGCACCACCGCATCGTGAGTCGGTGCGGGGGTATTTTTTGCACACTCTGCGTGGTTTTTGTAGCTTTTTGTGTTGACCGCAAAGATCCCTTTTCTATCCTCAATCTGTTTAGTTAGACTGGCCTCTCTTTGCTAAAACCTATTTCATCCTGTGTTTGTGATTTCCTCTTATCTCACAGTCAATACTTGTGGGGGGGCTGCTTTTACCTTTGGGGAAATTTCTCTGAGGCAAGTAAGGCTTTGTTTCCTTTCTTTAGGGGTAGTTAGCTCTTGGGCTGTGAAGAGGCGTCTAGGCATAGTCAGGCACGCTCCACGGCTGTTTCTAGTTGTGTTGATAGGAGTAGGGTTTGCGGTCAGCAGAGTTCCCATTTCCCCAGAGCTCGTCCTGATTCCGTGTTTAACTATCAGGTCATTCCTGGAGCACCTAACCACCAGGCCCATAACAGAGGTGTAAACATGTCGTATGCTGGACAAACAGCTGCTGCAAATTAAGAGATTGGAACACTCAGTAAGACCAGTCCACAAGCAAGACCTTTTTATAGGAAAGCTAGGTGTCAGCCAGGAAAGGTGGGGCAAAATAATTTGAAATCCAGGAGTGGTTCATTTTAATGAAGGTGAGATCATCCACATTTTGGGTAGCCAGACGAGTCCTTTTTTCGGTTAATATTGAACCAGCAGCACTGAATACTCTTTCTGATAGCACACTAGCTGCTGGGCAAGCAAGCTCCTGCAATGCATATTCTGCCAATTCAGGCCAGGTGTCTAATTTGGGTGCCCAGTAATCAAATGGGAATGACGGTTGAGGGAGAACATCGATAAGGGATGAAAAATAGTTAATAACCATACTGGACAAATGTTGTCTCCTGTCACTTTGAATAGATGCTGCAGTACCTGTCCTGTCTGCGGTCATTGCGAAATCACTCCACAACCTGGTCAGAAAACCCCTCTGTCCAACGCCACTTCTGATCTGTGCACCTCTAACACCTCTGCCCTGTAGCCCCCTGCAGCTTGTGTGAGAACCATCACCGGCGCTGTGTGCTGGGAATGCCTGAATCAAACGGTCTACAAGAGTAGCTTGTTTGGTTGCTAATATTTGTTTGAGGTTCTCATGAGGCATAATATTTTGCAATTTGCCTTTATAGTGAGGGTCAAGGATGCAGGCCAACCAGTAATCGTCATCGCTCATCATTTTACTAATGCATGGGTCCCTTTTGAGGATACGTAAGGCATAATCCGCCATGTGGGCCAAAGTTCCAGTTGTCAAATCTGCGGTTGTGCTGGTTTGAGGGGCAGTTACAGGCAAATCTATGTCACTTGTCTCCCTTAAAAAAACAGAACCCGGCCTTGCAACGCCACTAATTTCTGTTGGCCCAGGAGAAGCTTCCTCATTAAAAAAGTACTCATCCCCATCATCCTCCTCGTCCTCCTCCTCCTCTTCGCCCGCTACCGCGTCCTCTACACGGCCCTGACCAGACAATGGCTGACTGTCATCAAGGCTTTCCTCTTCCTTGGCTGCAGACGCCTGCTCCTTTATGTGCGTCAAACTTTGCATCAGCAGACGCATTAGGGGGATGCTCATGCTTATTATGGCGTTGTCTGCACTAACCAGCCGTGTGCATTCCTCAAAACACTGAAGGACTTGACACAGGTCTTGTAGCTTCGACCACTGCACACCTGACAACTCCATGTCTGCCATCCAACTGCCTTCCCGTGTATCCTCCCACAAATACATAACAGCACGCCTCTGTTCGCACACTCTCTGAAGCATGTGCAGTGTGGAGTTCCACCTTGTTGCAACGTCGATGATTAGGCGATACTGAGGAAGGTTCAAAGAGCGCTGATAGTTCTGCATACGGCTGGAGTGTACGGGCGAATGGCGGATATGGGAGCAAAGTCTGCGCACTTTGAGGAGCAGGTCGGGTAACCCCGGATAACTTTTCAGGAAGCACTGCACCACCAGGTTTAAGGTGTGAGCCAGGCAAGGAATGTGTTTCAGTTGGGAAAGGGCTATGGCAGCCATGAAATTCCTTCCGTTATCACTCACTACCTTGCCTGCCTCAAGATGTACAGTGCCCAGCCATGACTGAGTTTCTTTCTGCAAGAACTCAGACAGAACTTCCGCGGTGTGTCTGTTGTCGCCCAAACCCTTCATTGCCAATACAGCCTGCTGACGCTTGCCACTAGCTGTCCCATAATGGCACGCCTGGTGTGCAACAGTGGCAGCTGCGGATGGAGTGGATGTGTGACTGCGGTCTGTGGATGAGCTCTCGCTTCTGCAGGAGAAGGAGGAGGAAGAGGAGGAGGGGGGGCGAACACCTACAGCCAACTCTTTCCTTGACCGTGGGCTAGGCAGAACTGTCCCAATATTGCTGTCCCCTGTGGACCCTGCATCCACCACATTCACCCAGTGTGCCGTGATGGACACGTAACGTCCCTGGCCATGCCTACTTGTCCATGCATCTGTTGTCAGGTGCACCTTTGTAGTCACAGACTGCCTGAGTGCATGGTCTTTAACATGCTGTTGGAGGCTGGGATGGCTTTTCTAGATAATAAGTGCCGACTGGGTAGCTCGTAGCATGGTACAGCGTAGTCCATCAGCGCTTTAAAAGCTTCGCTTTCAACTAACCGGTAGGGCATCATCTCTAATGAGATTAGTCTAGCAATGTGGGCGTTCAAACCCTGTGTACGCGGATGCGAGGATGAGTACTTCCTTTTCCTAACAAGAGTCTCATGTAGGGTGAGCTGGACTGGAGAGCTGGAGATCGTGGAACTAGCGGTGGTGCCGGTGGACATAGGTGACTGAGAGAGGGTTGGAGATGGAATGCTTGCCGGTGCCCTACATGCAGTGTTTCCTACTACTAACCTGGTGATTCCCTGACTGCTTTGGCCTGGCGACAAAAGCTGCACAGATACTGCAGGTGGCGCGGGAAATGGTGGGCTTACAGGGAGGGAAGGGATGTAGCGTTGCTGACTAGCTTCATTGGCCGAGGGTGCTGCAACCTTTAGGGACGTTTGGTAGTTAGTCCAGGCTTGCAAATGCATGGTGGATAAATGTCTATGCATGCAACTTGTATTTAGACTTTTAAGATTCTGACCTCTGCTTAAGGTAGTTGAACATTTTTGACAGATGACTTTGCGCTGATCATTTGGATGTTGTTTAAAAAAATGCCAGACTGCACTCTTTCTACTATCGGATACCTTTTCAGGCATTGCAGACTGAGCTTCTTTAACCGGATGGCCACGCTGTCCTCCAATTGGTTTTGGTTTTGCCACGCGTTTTTGGCCAGATACGGGCCCGGCAGATGGAACCTGTTGTGATGTTGATGCCTGCTGCCGTCTGCACCCTGTTCCCCCAATGGCTGCCAATCGGGGTCAACAACTGGGTCATCTATGACCTCCTCTTCTATGTCGTGTGCAACTTCGTCTGTGTCACCGTGTAAGCCGGTGGTATTGCGTTCGTGACGGGGCACCATAGTCTCTGCTGGGTTTGATTCTGCCTCAGTACACTGCGAGGGCAATGTTCTGGTCTGAGTCAAAGGAACAGCATAGTAATCTGGCTGTGGCTGTGCATCTGTACACTCCATGTCCGATTCAACTTCGAATGGGCATGGCCTGTTAACTGTTTCACTGTCTAACCCAGGATCGGTATGTGTAAAGAGCTCCATGCATCCTTCACTGTTGTTCTGGGTGAAGGACACAAGGAAGCGACTTGTTCCTGACCGGGAGCATCCACTGACGATGCACTGCTCTGACATTTGGCACTTTCCGAGGAGGAGGCGAAAGAGCTAGAGGCAGAGTCAGCAATGAAAGCCAATACTTGTTCCTCCTGCTCCGGCTTCAAAAGTGGTTTTCCTACTCCCAGAAAAGAGAGCGTTCGAGGCCTTGTGTAGCCAGACAACGAACCTGGCTCAACAACTCGAGACTTAGGTGCTGTACTGCTTTTACCACGACCACCTGATGCTCTACCACCACTACCATCATTACCAGCTGACAATGACCGCCCATGGCCACGACCTCTTCCACTAGACTTCCTCATTGTTTGCAAAGCATAACCAAAGTAATGGTATTTGTTACTGTAAAACAACTTATACGGTGAACTCAAACTTCTGTAGGATTTCTATATACCTTTATAGGTGCCTGACACTGAAAGGAAAATCAGGCCCAATGTTACACTCTAGGTTTTCTGTGCCCCAATAATTTGAGACAGATGGCACACACAGGACCAGCACTCAAGCAGAAATGCCAATCTTAATCTCCCACTATTTTTTTTTTTTTTCTGGGAGAATTTAAAAAAAAAAAAACAATATTACACACTAGGTTTTCTGTGGCACACAATGAGAGACAGATGCCACACACAGGACTGGCACAGAGGCAGACTTGCCAATCTTTATCTCCCACTAATTATTTTTTTTTTACAGGGAGAATTTACCCCCAAAAAATAAATGGCTAAGTATTACACAGTGGTTTTCGCTGGCACACAATGAGAGACAGATGCCACACACAGGACTGGCACAGAGGCAGACTTGCCAATCTTTATCTCCCACTAATTATTTTTTTTTTTACAGGGAGAATTTGCCCCCAAAAAATAAATGGAAAAGTATTACACAGTGGTTTTTGGTGGCACACAATGAGAGACAGATGCCACACACAGGACTGGCACAGAGGCAGACTTGCCAATCTTTATCTCCCACTAATTATTTTTTTTTTACAGGGAGAATTTACCCCCAAAAAATAAATGGCCAAGTATTACACAGTGGTTTTCGGTGGCACACAATGAGAGACAGATGCCACACACAGGACTGGCACAGAGGCAGACTTGCCAATCTTTATCTCCCACTAATTATTTTTTTTTTTACAGGGAGAATTTACCCCCCAAAAATAAATGGCCAAGTATTACACAGTGGTTTTCGGTGGCACACAATGAGAGACAGATGCCACACACAGGACTGGCACAGAGGCAGACTTGCCAATCTTTATCTCCCACTATTTTTTTTTTTCTTACAGGGAGAATTTACCCCCAAAAAATAAATGGCCAAGTATTACACAGTGGTTTTCGGTGGCACACAATGAGAGACAGATGCCACACACAGGACTGGCACAGAGGCAGACTTGCCAATCTTTATCACCCACTAATTATTTTTTTTTTTACAGGGAGAATTTACCCCAAAAAATAAATGGCCAAGTATTACACAGTGGTTTTCGGTGGCACACTATGAGAGACAGATGCCACACACAGGACTGGCACAGAAGCAGACTTGCCAATCTTTATCTCCCACTAATTATTTTTTTTTTACAGGGAGAATTTACCCCCAAAAAATAAATGGCCAAGTATTACACAGTGGTTTTCGGTGGCACACAATGAGAGACAGATGCCACACACAGGACTGGCACAGAGGCAGACTTGCCAATCTTTATCTCCCACTAATTATTTTTTTTTTTACAGGGAGAATTTACCCCCAAAAAATAAATGGAAAAGTATTACACAGTGGTTTTTGGTGGCACACAATGAGAGACAGATGCCACACACAGGACTGGCACAGAGGCAGACTTGCCAATCTTTATCTCCCACTAATTATTTTTTTTTTTACAGGGAGAATTTACCCCAAAAAAATAAATGGAAAAGTATTACACAGTGGTTTTTGGTGGCACACAATGAGAGACAGATGCCACACACAGGACTGGCACAGAGGCAGACTTGCCAATCTTTATCTCCCACTAATTATTTTTTTTTTACAGGGAGAATTTACCCCCAAAAAATAAATGGCCAAGTATTACACAGTGGTTTTCGGTGGCACACAATGAGAGACAGATGCCACACACAGGACTGGCACAGAGGCAGACTTTCCAATCTTTATCTCCCACTAATTATTTTTTTTTTTACAGGGAGAATTTACCCCAAAAAAATAAATGGCCAAGTATTACACAGTGGTTTTCGGTGGCAGACAATGAGAGACAGATGCCACACACAGGACTGGCACAGAGGCAGACTTGCCAATCTTATCTCCCACTATTTTTTTTTTCTTACAGGGAGAATTTACCCCCAAAAAATAAATGGCCAAGTATTACACAGTGGTTTTTGGTGGCACACAATGAGAGACAGATGCCACACACAGGACTGGCACAGAGGCAGACTTGCCAATCTTTATCACCCACTAATTATTTTTTTTTTTACAGGGAGAATTTACCCCAAAAAATAAATGGCCAAGTATTACACAGTGGTTTTCGGTGGCACACTATGAGAGACAGATGCCACACACAGGACTGGCACAGAAGCAGACTTGCCAATCTTTATCTCCCACTAATTATTTTTTTTTTACAGGGAGAATTTACCCCCAAAAAATAAATGGCCAAGTATTACACAGTGGTTTTCGGTGGCACACAATGAGAGACAGATGCCACACACAGGACTGGCACAGAGGCAGACTTGCCAATCTTTATCTCCCACTAATTATTTTTTTTTTTACAGGGAGAATTTACCCCCAAAAAATAAATGGAAAAGTATTACACAGTGGTTTTTGGTGGCACACAATGAGAGACAGATGCCACACACAGGACTGGCACAGAGGCAGACTTGCCAATCTTTATCTCCCACTAATTATTTTTTTTTACAGGGAGAATTTACCCCCCCAAAAAAAATGGCCAAGTATTACACAGTGGTTTTCGGTGGCACACAATGAGAGACAGATGCCACACACAGGACTGGCACAGAGGCAGACTTGCCAATCTTTATCTCCCACTAATTATTTTTTTTTTACAGGGAGAATTTACCCCCAAAAAATAAATGGCCAAGTATTACACAGTGGTTTTCGGTGGCACACAATGAGAGACAGATGCCACACACAGGACTGGCACAGAGGCAGACTTGCCAATCTTTATCTCCCAATATTTTTTTTTTTCCTTACAGGGAGAATTTACCCCCAAAAAATAAATGGCCAAGTATTACACAGTGGTTTTCGGTGGCACACAATGAGAGACAGATGCCACACACAGGACTGGCACAGAGGCAGACTTGCCAATCTTTATCACCCACTAATTATTTTTTTTTTTACAGGGAGAATTTACCCCAATAAATAAATGGCCAAGTATTACACAGTGGTTTTCGGTGGCACACTATGAGAGACAGATTCCACACACAGGACTGGCACAGAAGAAGACTTGCCAATCTTTATCTCCCACTAATTATATTTTTTTTACAGGGAGAATTTACCCCCAAAAAATAAATGGCCAAGTATTACACAGTGGTTTTCGGTGGCACACAATGAGAGACAGATGCCACACACAGGACTGGCACAGAGGCAGACTTGCCAATCTTTATCTCCCACTAATTATTTTTTTTTTTTACAGGGAGAATTTACCCCAAAAAAATAAATGGCCAAGTATTACACAGTGGTTTTCGGTGGCACACAATGAGAGACAGATGCCACACACAGGACTGGCACAGAGGCAGACTTGCCAATCTTTATCTCCCACTAATTATTTTTTTTTTACAGGGAGAATTTACCCCCAAAAAATAAATGGCCAAGTATTACACAGTGGTTTTCGGTGGCACACAATGAGAGACAGATGCCACACACAGGACTGGCACAGAGGCAGACTTGCCAATCTTTATCTCCCACTAATTATTTTTTTTTTTTACAGGGAGAATTTACCCCAAAAAAATAAATGGCCAAGTATTACACAGTGGTTTTCGGTGGCACACAATGAGAGACAGATGCCACACACAGGACTGGCACAGAGGCAGACTTGCCAATCTTTATCTCCCACTAATTATTTTTTTTTTTACAGGGAGAATTTACCCCAAAAAAATAAATGGCCAAGTATTACACAGTGGTTTTCGGTGGCACACAATGAGAGACAGATGCCACACACAGGACTGGCACAGAGGCAGACTTGCCAATCTTTATCTCCCACTAATTATTTTTTTTTACAGGGAGAATTTACCCCCAAAAAATAAATGGCCAAGTATTACACAGTGGTTTTCGGTGGCACACAATGAGAGACAGATGCCACACACAGGACTGGCACAGAGGCAGACTTGCCAATCTTTATCTCCCACTAATTATTTTTTTTTTTACAGGGAGAATTTACCCCAAAAAATAAATGGCCAAGTATTACACAGTGGTTTTCGGTGGCACACTATGAGAGACAGATGCCACACACAGGACTGGCACAGAGGCAGACTTGCCAATCTTTATCTCCCACTAATTATTTTTTTTTTACAGGGAGAATTTACCCCCAAAAAATAAATGGCCAAGTATTACACAGTGGTTTTCGGTGGCACACAATGAGAGACAGATGCCACACACAGGACTGGCACAGAGGCAGACTTGCCAATCTTTATCTCCCACTAATTATTTTTTTTTTACAGGGAGAATTTACCCCCAAAAAATAAATGGCCAAGTAATACACAGTGGTTTTCGGTGGCACACAATGAGAGACAGATGCCACACACAGGACTGGCACAGAGGCAGACTTGCCAATCTTTATCTCCCACTAATTATTTTTTTTTTACAGGGAGAATTTACCCCCAAAAAATAAATGGCCAAGTATTACACAGTGGTTTTCGGTGGCACACAATGAGAGACAGATGCCACACACAGGACTGGCACAGAGGCAGACTTGCCAATCTTTATCTCCCACTATTTTTTTTTTCTTACAGGGAGAATTTACCCCCAAAAAATAAATGGCCAAGTATTACACAGTGGTTTTCGGTGGCACACAATGAGAGACAGATGCCACACACAGGACTGGCACAGAGGCAGACTTGCCAATCTTTATCACCCACTAATTATTTTTTTTTTTACAGGGAGAATTTACCCCAATAAATAAATGGCCAAGTATTACACAGTGGTTTTCGGTGGCACACTATGAGAGACAGATTCCACACACATTACTGGCACAGAAGCAGACTTGCCAATCTTTATCTCCCACTAATTATTTTTTTATACAGGGAGAATTTACCCCCAAAAAATAAATGGCCAAGTATTACACAGTGGTTTTCGGTGGCACACAATGAGAGACAGATGCCACACACAGGACTGGCACAGAGGCAGACTTGCCAATCTTTATCTCCCACTAATTATTTTTTTTTTTTACAGGGAGAATTTACCCCAAAAAAATAAATGGCCAAGTATTACACAGTGGTTTTCGGTGGCACACAATGAGAGACAGATGCCACACACAGGACTGGCACAGAGGCAGACTTGCCAATCTTTATCTCCCACTAATTATTTTTTTTTTACAGGGAGAATTTACCCCCAAAAAATAAATGGAAAAGTATTACACAGTGGTTTTCGGTGGCACACAATGAGAGACAGATGCCACACACAGGACTGGCACAGAGGCAGACTTGCCAATCTTTATCTCCCACTAATTATTTTTTTTTTTTACAGGGAGAATTTACCCCAAAAAAATAAATGGCCAAGTATTACACAGTGGTTTTCGGTGGCACACAATGAGAGACAGATGCCACACACAGGACTGGCACAGAGGCAGACTTGCCAATCTTTATCTCCCACTAATTATTTTTTTTTTTACAGGGAGAATTTACCCCAAAAAAATAAATGGCCAAGTATTACACAGTGGTTTTCGGTGGCACACAATGAGAGACAGATGCCACACACAGGACTGGCACAGAGGCAGACTTGCCAATCTTTATCTCCCACTAATTATTTTTTTTTTACAGGGAGAATTTACCCCCAAAAAATAAATGGCCAAGTATTACACAGTGGTTTTCGGTGGCACACAATGAGAGACAGATGCCACACACAGGACTGGCACAGAGGCAGACTTGCCAATCTTTATCTCCCACTAATTATTTTTTTTTTTACAGGGAGAATTTACCCCAAAAAATAAATGGCCAAGTATTACACAGTGGTTTTTGGTGGCACACTATGAGAGACAGATGCCACACACAGGACTGGCACAGAGGCAGACTTGCCAATCTTTATCTCCCACTAATTATTTTTTTTTTTACAGGGAGAATTTACCCCAAAAAATAAATGGCCAAGTATTACACAGTGGTTTTCGGTGGCACACTATGAGAGACAGATGCCACACACAGGACTGGCACAGAGGCAGACTTGCCAATCTTTATCTCCCACTAATTATTTTTTTTTTTTACAGGGAGAATTTACCCCAAAAAAATAAATGGCCAAGTATTACACAGTGGTTTTCGGTGGCACACAATGAGAGACAGATGCCACACACAGGACTGGCACAGAGGCAGACTTGCCAATCTTTATCTCCCACTAATTATTTTTTTTTTTACAGGGAGAATTTACCCCAAAAAAATAAATGGCCAAGTATTACACAGTGGTTTTCGGTGGCACACAATGAGAGACAGATGCCACACACAGGACTGGCACAGAGGCAGACTTGCCAATCTTTATCTCCCACTAATTATTTTTTTTTTACAGGGAGAATTTACCCCAAAAAAATAAATGGCCAAGTATTACACAGTGGTTTTCGGTGGCACACAATGAGAGACAGATGCCACACACAGGACTGGCACAGAGGCAGACTTGCCAATCTTTATCTCCCACTAATTATTTTTTTTTTACAGGGAGAATTTACCCCCAAAAAATAAATGGCCAAGTATTACACAGTGGTTTTCGGTGGCACACAATGAGAGACAGATGCCACACACAGGACTGGCACAGAGGCAGACTTGCCAATCTTTATCTCCCACTAATTATTTTTTTTTTTACAGGGAGAATTTACCCCAAAAAATAAATGGCCAAGTATTACACAGTGGTTTTCGGTGGCACACTATGAGAGACAGATGCCACACACAGGACTGGCACAGAAGCAGACTTGCCAATCTTTATCTCCCACTAATTATTTTTTTTTTACAGGGAGAATTTACCCCAAAAAAATAAATGGCCAAGTATTACACAGTGGTTTTCGGTGGCACACAATGAGAGACAGATGCCACACACAGGACTGGCACAGAGGCAGACTTGCCAATCTTTATCTCCCATTAATTATTATTTTTTTTTACAGGGAGAATATACCCCAAAAAATATATGGCCAAGTATTACACAGTGGTTTTCGGTGGCACACAATGAGAGACAGATGCCACACACAGGACTGGCACAGAGGCAGACTTGCCAATCTTTATCTCCCACTAATTATTTTTTTTTTAAAAGGGAGAATTTAGAAAAAAAAAAGGCCCAGTATTACACAGTGGTTTTCGATGACACACAATGAGAGACAGATGCCACACACAGGACTGGCACAGAGGCAGACTTGCCAATCTTTATCTCCCTGCAGTAATCTCAGAAAAGTATGGCAGGCAGCTATAAAAAGGACTGCTGCACACAAAAGTGGGGACAAACACACAAGATAGCTGTGCAGAAAGGAAGGAACAACAGGATTTGTGCTTTAAAAAAAGCAGTTGGTTTGCACAGCGCACGGCGTACACACACAGCAATGCAGCTATCAGGGAGCCTTCTAGGGCAGCCCAGTGAGCTACAGCGCTGAGGAAAAAAAAAAGTCGCTTCCACTGTCCCTGCAAACAAAAGGTGGTGTTGGACAGTGGAAATCGCTACAGCACAAGCGGTTTGTGGCTTTATGTACGCTGCCTATCACTATCCCTGCTTCTGAAGAAGCGGCAGCAACCTCTCCCTACGCTCAGATCAGCAGCAGTAAGATGGCGGTCGGCGGGAACGCCCCTTTATAGCTCCTGTGACGCGGCAGAAAGCAAGCCAATCACTGCAATGCCCTTCTCTAAGATGGTGGGGACTGAGATCTATGTCATCACGCTGCCCACACTCTGCATCCACCTTCATTGGCTGATAAATGGCGCTTTTAGCGTCATTGAAACGCGACTTTGGCGCGAAAGTCGCGTACCGCATGGCAGACCCCACACAGGGATCGGGTCGGTTTCATGAGACGCCGACTTTGCCAAAAGTCGGCGACTTATGATAATGAACGATCCGTTTCGCTCAACCCTAGTGGTACCTTATTGTGAACCTTTTGATCACTTGCTTTTTTTTGTCTGGAATGAAATTATAGGATTTCTTTTAATGATTATTAACCCCTTTAACCTCAAGGCTGTTTGTAATTTGATGACCAAACCTAATTTTACAGTTCTGACCAGTGCCATTTTATGAGGCAATAACTCTGGGACACTTCAACGGATCACGCTGATTCTGAGATTGTGTTTTTCGTGACACATTGTGCTTCATTATCATGGTAAAATTTCTTCAATCTGACTTGTGTTTATTTGAGAGAAAATTGGATATTTGCGTTGAAGTTTAGAAATTTGAAATTTGAAGTTTAGAAATTTAAAAAATAATAATTTTTTGAATTAGCCCTTGAATTAGAGAGTTGTGTAACACAAAATAGTTAAAAATAAAATTTTGCACATGCATACTTTACACAGAACTATTTTTGTTGTTATGAAGTTATGTATATGGGTGTATATGACAGAAAATGCCCAAAAGTGACAGCATTCTAAAAACTGCACCAATCAAAGTGTTCAAAACCATATTCAAGAGGTTTATTAACTCTTCAGGTGCTTCACAGGAATTAATGGAATGTGGAAAGAAAAAATGAACAATTAACTTTTTTTATACATTATAAATGTATTTCTCAGGAGCATGGTGATACCCTCTATAAAAGAGAAAACCACTGTTTGGGCACATGGCAGGGCTTGAAAGTGAAGGAGCACCATTTGACTTTTTGAATTTGCTGAAATAATTAGAGTACACCATGTCACGTTTGGAGAACCCATGATGGGCTTAAACAGTGGAAAAAAAAACAACTGACACCATTTTGGAAACTAGACCCCTCAGGAAACTTATCTAGATGTGTCATGAACACTTTGCACCCCAAGGTGCTTCACAGAAGTTTGAAATGTTGAGCCATAAAAATAAATAACTCACATTTTTCCACAATATTCGTTTAGCACGAAAATTTAATTTTTTGTAGAGTAAAGGGAGAAATTGCAACATACAACTTGTTTTACAATTTTTCCCAAGTACGCCGATACTCAATATGTGGAAGAAAACCACTATTCTGGTGCATGGCAGGGCTTGAAATGGAATATTGAAAGCACTATTTAACTTTTTGAATGCAAAATTTACTGGAATAATTAGCTGATGCCATGTCACATTTGGAGAGCCCCTGATAAGCCAGAATGGTGGAAACCCCCCACAAGTGACCCCATTTTGCAAACCAAATCCTTTAGGGAACTTATCTAGATGTGTGGTAAGGCGGTGAGCACCTTTTACCCCTAGGTGCTTCACTGAAGTGTGTAAAGTTGAGCCGTAACAATAAAGAAATCACATTTTTCCACAAAAAATTATTTTAGCCTTAAATTTTGCATTTTCACTAGAGTAACATGATAAATTGAACCATCTAATTTGCTGTGTGATTTCTCCTGAGTATGCTGATACACCATATGTAGAGGAAAACTATTATTTGAGCACTGTGTATTGTTTAGAGAGGAAGGAGCGCTATTTGACTGTTAGAATGCAATATTTGCTGGAATAAATAGCGGATGCCATGTCGTGTTTGGAGAGCCCCTGATGCACCTGAACAATGGAACCCCCCAACAAGTGACCCAATTTTGGAAACTGGACCCCTCAGTGTACTTATCTAGATGTGTGTTGAGCACCTTGAACCCCCAGGTGCTTTACAGAAGTTTAAAAAGTAGAGTTGTAAAAAAAATCACATTTTTGCCACAAAAATGTTCTTTTTGCCCAAGTTTGTTTTTATTTTCATAAGGCTAACAGGGGAAAATGAACCCAAATTTATTTTAGAAATTTCCAATGAGTATTTTGACACCCCATATGTTAGGGAAAACTACCATTTGGGCACACGGTAGCACACAGAAAGCAAGGAATGATGTTTTGGAATGGAGGTTTTGATGGAATGGTCTGCGGGTGTCATGTCACGTTTGGAGAGCTCCTGATATGCCTAAAAATTTGAAAAAACCCACAAGTGGCCCCATTTTGGAAACCGGACCCCTCAAATAATTTATCTAGATGTATGATGAGCACCTTGAACTCACAGGTGCTTCACAGAATTTTACAAACTTGATCTGTGAAAATGAAAAAAATATATTTTCCCACAAAAGTGTTGTTTTAGCCCCAATTTATTTCATTTTGACAAGTATTACAAGAGAAAATGGACCCCAAAATTTGCTTTGCAATTTCTCTTAAGTATGCTGATACCTCAAATGTGGTCAAAAAATACTTTTGAGGCACAGTGCAAAGTTCAGAAGGGAAAAGGCACCGTATTTGAGTTCAGATTTTGCTCTACTGGTTTGAGGGGTCGTGTCATATTTGCAGATCCCTGAGCTGCCAGGACAACAGAACCCCATATAAGAGAACACATTTTTCAAACTATACCTCTCAATGAATTCATGTAGGTGTGCAGTGATCATATTGTCACCACAGGTGGGTCACAGAATTTTATACCCTTGGGAAGAAAAAAATAATAATTACATTTTTACTTCCAAAATTTTACATTTTCACCCTGGGAAATGATTAGAAATGGCATCAAAATTTCTCCCATAATTCTGCTGAATGTAGAAATACCCCATATGTAGCTGTACAGTACTGCTTAGCCATATAATGAGACTCAGGAATGACTGAGGGCTATTTGCCTACTGGAGTGCTATTTGCCTTCTAGAGAGCAGATTTTCCTACAATAGTATGTGGTCTCCTTATACCAAGCCCCAATGGCTAGAAAAGCAGATTCCCTCCTTACTCAAGAGACCTCATTTTGGAAGTTATACCCCTTTGGGAATTTATCTACATGTGTAGTGATGATTTTGACTCCACTGGTGTTTTTCAGAAACAGACAGTAGTGGATGTGTTGCTGATTGAAAATTGCAACCTTCCATTTTAGCCAACAGTACATTGTAGTGACCAGTGCATTGTGCCCAGCTCGTGCTTTTGGAGACATGCACCCATAAGTTAGGAATGCTCTAATTGCGATAGAAATGCCAATCATGTGGAATCTAACTGCGGTTTAGGCACGCTGAGGTGCACAGAAAGGAGGGGGCACTTTGGATTTGGGAGCGCAGAATTTGCTGAATTTCTTTGGGAGGTGAGGAGCCATAGTGCTTTTCTAGAGCCATAGTGCTAACAGTAATATTTCCATTAACAGGAGACAGACCTGAATGCCAACTTGCCTTTTTTTGGATTGATTTGAAACTTTTGTTAGGAGCATTTTACAGCCGAAATGCTCCTCTGGGAAATATGCAAATTGTCTCTTCAGAGAGGAAGAGGACTAGAATTCTATTGCCACCCATAGGAAGTAGCAATCCTAGAAGTTAGTGTCGACCCTTTAACAAGCCTTGTCACATGACTTAGAATTAAAGCCAAAACAAGAATCTCATTTTCCAGACACTGTGTTTCGGGTACAGCCCCTCATCAGTGCAAAGTGTGAGATATGGTTTTGCTGTGTGAGAGGCCTCTGACCGGTATCCATGGTGTAACGTTTCTCCTTGCGGAGAGTGACATGTTAACAGGGGTGGATTAAGGGCAGCCAGGGCCCCGGGCTGTTCAGACACTGTGGGCCCCACGGTCATGTGACGGGGTCATCATATACCTGAACCAGATTATTCCAGGAAAATAGTTGCTGTGTGAAACTATAACCTGTCAAACATCCATTGATCTAGTCAATTTACCCTTCAGTTAGGAAGAAAAAAAACCACAATACTATCACCATAAGTGCCAGTATTCACAGGTGATCTGTACTTAGTATGCAGCGTCTGTGTAGAGGTAATACAGTGATCACCGGTGACATTATACACAGGACCTCTGTATATAGTGTACAGTGTATAGTGTCAGTGTATAGGTAACACTGACTCACCAGTGAGGTCTCTAGGTGAAGTCCTTCATCTTTCATCCAGCACAGACTGCCATCACTTCATCCAGCCAGGACTTGTCTCTGCAGGAAATAACACAGTTATCTTGAGCTCCTCTTGCAGAACACATTACTTAATTTTTCCCAACTTCTACATTACACCACATGAAGAAAAAGAGGAGAAATAGTGTCACTCTACACAGTAACAGGACCGCCCCCCCATTTAAAACAGTGTCCTCAAAAAATAAAATAAATACATCACTGCAGTAATAATATCCCTTAATTAGCCCCTATGGTAATAATAATATCCCCCATCCTGGCCCCGTGTATCTCATTCCTGGCTTCAGCCATATGTTCTCCCATCCTGCCCTCATGAGTATCCATTCTGCCCCATATGATCTCCCCATCCTGCCCCATCAGTCTCCATCGTATCCATCCTGCCCCATGATCCTGCATTTTCTGTCTCCAATCCAGCCCCATGTCTTTCATTCTGCCCATGTCTCCAATCCTGCCCCATCTGTCTCCAGTCCTGCCCCCAGTGTGTCCAGCATCTCTGCCCCCAATGTCCAGCATCTCTGCCCCAGTGTCCAGCATCTCTGCCACCAGTGTCCAGCATCTCTGCCCCCAGTGTCCAGCATCTCTGCCCCCAATGTGTCCAACATCCTGACCCCAGTGTGTCCAGCATTCTGCCCCCAGTGTGTCCAGCATTCAGCCCCCAGTGTGTCCAGCATTCAGCCCTCATTGTGTCCACCATATTGCCCCCAGGGTGTCCAGCATATTGCCCCCAGTGTCTCCAGCATATTGCCCCAGTGTTTCCAGCATATTGCTCCCAGTGTGTCCAGCATATTGCCCCAGTGTGTCCAGCAATCTGCTCCAGTGTCTCCAGCATATTGCCCCCAGTGTGTCCAGCATATTGCGACCAGTGTGTCCAGCATATTGCCCCCAGTATCTCCAGCATATTGCACCCAGTGTCTCCAGCATATTGCCCCAGTGTATCCAGCATATTGACCCCAGTGTCTCCAGCATATTGCCCCCAGTGTGTCCAGCAATCTGCCCCAGTGTCTCCAGTGTATTGCCCCCAGTGTGTCCAGCATATTGCCCCCAGTGTGTCCAGCATATTGCCCCCCAGTGTGTCCAGCATATTGCCCCCAGTGTGTCCAGCATTCTGCCCCAATGTCTCCAGCATATCGTCGCAGTGTGTCCAGCAATCTGCCCCAGTGTCTCCAGCATATTGCCCCCAGTGTGTCCAGCATCCTGCCCCCAGTGTGTCCAGCATCCTGCCCCCGGTTTGTCCAGCATATTGCCCCCAGTGTCTCCAGCATATTGCCCCAGTGTCTCCAGCATATTTCCCCAGTAGCATCTCCAGTATATCTCCCGCAGTGTGTCCAGCATATTGCCCCCAGTGTGTCCAGCAATCTGCCCCAGTGTCTCCAGTATATTGCCCCCAGTGTGTCCGGCATATTGCCCCCAGTGTGTCCAGCATATTGCCCCCAGTGTGTCCAGCATTCTGCCTCAGTGTCTCCAGCATATTGCCCCCAGTGTGTCCAGCATCTCTGCCCCCAGTGCGTCCAGCATTCTGCCCTGGCCCCCCGGATTGCCGTTCGCAATAAAAAAAAGTTCTCCTCACCTGTCCACGCTCCTTCGTCGAAGCTCTCTCCTCGCAGCTGAAGCGTACACTCGTCGGTGACTGACAATGACATCAGACGCCGGCGACGTGCGTCCTGCGGCTGATGTCAGCTGCCAGCCTCTGATTGGCTGGCGGCTGTTACCTATTGACCGCACTGCACCCGCATGTCAAGAGCGTTTAACTGCTGCAGCGCCGGTAGGGGCCCGGTGAGCAGATGAGACGGGGCCCGATGTGGGCCCCCTCTGCCCACCGGGCCCATACGCCAGTCAGGGCAATACTGCCCTGATGGCGGCGGGCAATATGAGCAGTAGCCCAGGGCCCCCCCACACCACTGGGCCCTGGGCTACAGCCCAGATAGACCCTATTATAATCCGCCTCTGCATGTTAAGCATGCCGAGATGAGGCATGCTTAACATGTCACTCTCCACAAGGAGAAACATTACCCTTTGGATACCGGTCAGATGCGTCTCACGCAGCCAAACCAGATCTCACCTCTCCATTATAGACAACTCTCAATTACTAAGCCATGGGCTTGATGTCACCTGACAATACAAAGGTGACATCAATCCCACAAATATGAACCCCACTTGCCACCACTACAGTGCAAGTGGGAAGAGACGGGCAAAGCACCAGAATTGGCACATCTAATAGATGTGCCTTTTTCTGGGCAGTTGCAGGCAGCTATTTTTAGGCTGGGGGGCTTAATATCCATGGCCCCATACCAGGATGAGAATACCAGCCTCCAGCTGTGAGCTTTGGCAAGGCTGGCTGTCAAAAATAGGGGGAACCCCACCCCGTTTTGTAAAATTATTTATTTAAATAATTTAAAAAAACAGCGTGGGGACCCCTCTATTCTTGATAAACAGCCTTGCTGAAGCTGACAGCTGAGGGTTGCAGCCCTCAGCTGTGAGTTTTCCCAGGCTGGTTATAGAAAATACGGTGGAACACATGCTGTTTTTTAAATTTAATTATTTATTTTTAGCGCATGGATATTGGCTGGGATAGGCTGATAGGAGTAATAGTCCCCATCAGCCACCGCTTGCTCTTTTATCACTTAAATGTAAGGCCGGGGTCACACATGCGTGTTTTACGTACGTAAGAGCGCAAAAACTACGTACGTAAAACTCGCATTACATACGGCACAATGCTTCTCAATGGGGCTGCTCCTATTAGCCGTATATTACGGTTCAGTATTATACGGCTTTCTACGGCCGTACAAAATCGCAGCATGCTGCGTTTGTCAGCGTATTGCGCAAATAATAAGCCAATGAAAGTCTATGGGGGCGAGAAAAATACGGATTCCACACGGATTTGCAGTGTGACTTGCGAGAAATACGCAGCGCTGTTAGTGAAAAGTCGGTAATTCAATTGCCGGCTTTTCATTTCTCCTGCACAAACCCGACAGGATATGAGACATGGTTTACATACAGTAAACCATCTCATATCCCCTTTTTTGCATATTCCACACTACTAATGTTAGTAGTGTGTATGTGCAAAATTTGGGCGCTGTAGCTGCTAAAATAAAGGGTTAAATGGCGGAAAAAATTGGCGTGGGCTCCCGCGCAATTTTCTCCGCCAGAGCGGTAAAGCCAGTGACTGAGGGCAGATATTAATAGCCAGGAGAGGGTCCATGGTTATGCCCCCCCGTGGCTAAAAATATCTGCCCCCAGCCACCCCAGAAAAGGCACATCTGGAAGATGCGCCTATTCTGGCACTTGGCCACTCTCTTCCCACTCCCGTGTAGCGGTGGGATATGGGGTAATGAAGGGTTAATGCCACCTTGCTATTGGAAGGTGACATTAAGCCAGATTAATAATGGAGAGGCGTCAATTATGACACCTATCCATTATTAATCCAATTGTTGGAAAGGGTTAAAAAACACACACACACATGATTTAAAAGTAGTTTAATGAAATAAACACAGCGGTTGTTGTAATAATTTATTGTTCTCGCAATCCATCAGGAACACCCTCGCTTGGAAAAATAATAAACGCACAAGATACATACCTTCTGGTGAACCGTCTCGTCCCACGAAGTAATCCATCTGAAGGGGTTAACTAATATTACAGGCACGAGCCCTGCTAAATGCAGCTGTGTGCTCGTGCCTGTAATCCCCGGCGAATGAATGAAATGTAGGTCATTGACCTACATTTCCTTCAGTCGCGGTGATGTGCCCCCTGGTGGATGTCCTCATATGACCTGGAGCGTGGGAAAAAGTTCCCAGGCTGCAGTTCATGAGAACATCCACCAGAGGGCGCCTCACCGCGACTCAATGTAAGTATAGATCCTGCTTTCCTTTCAGCACCCGGGGATTACAGGTACGAGCGAGTGGTTTATCGCAGCTCGTGCCTGTAATATTAGTTAACCCCTTCAGATGGATTACTTCGTGGGACGTGATCTGACATCAGAAGGTATGTATCTTGTGCGTTTATTATTTTGCCAAGCGAGGGCCTGGAAATGGATTGCGAGAACAATAAATTATTACAACAACCGCTGTGTTTATTTCATTAAAATCCTTTTTAATAATGTGTGTGTGTGTTTTTTAACCCTTTCCAACAATTGGATTAATAATGGATAGGTGTCATAATTGACGCCTCTCCATTATTAATCTGGCTTAATGTCACCTTCCAATAGCAAGGTGGCATTAACCCTTCATTACCCCATAGCCCACCGCTACAGGGAATGGGAAGAGAGTGGCCAAGTGCCAGAATAGGCGCATCTTCCAGATGTGCCTTTTCTGGGGTGGCTGGGGGCAGATGTTTGTAGCCACGGGGGGGCCAATAACCATGGACCCTCTCCTGGCTATTAATATCTGCCCTCAGTCACTGGCTTTACCATTCTGGCGGAGAAAATTGCGCGGGAGCCCACGCCAATTTTTTCCGCCATTTAACCCTTTATTTCAGCAGCTACAGCGCTGAAATTTTGCACATACACACTACTAACATTAGTAGTGTGGAATATGCAAAAAAAAGGGGATATGAGATGGTTTACTGTATGTAAACCATGTCTCTTATCATGTCGGGTTTGTGCAGGAGAAATGAAAAGCCGGCAACTGAATTACCGGCTGTTCACAGATATCGCGCTGAATGAAATCTAAATACAGAATATATATACACTCACCGGCCACTTTATTAGGTACACCTGTCCAACTTCTTGTTAACACTTAATTTCTAATCAGCCAATCACATGGCGGCAACTCAGTGCATTTAGGCATGTAGACATGGTCAAGACAATCTCCTGCAGTTCAAACCGAGCATCAGTATGGGGAAGAAAGGTGATTTGAGTGCCTTTGAACGTGGCATGGTTGTTGGTGCCAGAAGGGCTGGTCTGAGTATTTCAGAAACTGCTGATCTACTGGGATTTTCACGCACAACCATCTCTAGGGTTTACAGAGAATGGTCCGAAAAAGAAAAAAAATCCAGTGAGCGGCAGTTCTGTGGGCGGAAATGCCTTGTTGATGCCAGAGGTCAGAGGAGAATGGGCAGACTGGTTCGAGCTGATAGAAAGTCAACAGTGACTCAAATCGCCACCTGTTACAACCAA
The DNA here is from genome assembly GCF_051348905.1 of Ranitomeya variabilis. Classification (NCBI taxonomy): domain Eukaryota; kingdom Metazoa; phylum Chordata; class Amphibia; order Anura; family Dendrobatidae; genus Ranitomeya; species Ranitomeya variabilis. The sequence goes on from NC_135233.1 coordinate 902,418,108, forward strand.
GGTAGGCCTAAGAGCATCTCTGAACGCACAGTGCGTCGAACTTTGAGGCAGATGGGCTACAGCAGCAGAAGACCACACCGGGTACCACTCCTTTCAGCTAAGAACAGGAAACTGAGGCTACAATTTGTACAAGCTCATCGAAATTGGACAGTAGAAGATTGGAAAAACGTTGCTTGGTCTGATGAGTCTCGATTTCTGCTGCGACATTCGGATGGTAGGGTCAGAATTTGGCGTAAACAACATGAAAGCATGGATCCATCCTGCCTTGTATGGAGCATCTTTGGGATGTGCAGCCGACAAATCTGCGGCAACTGTGTGATGCCATCATGTCAATATGGACCAAAATCTCTGAGGAATGCTTCCAGCACCTTGTTGAATCTATGCCACGAAGAATTGAGGCAGTTCTGAAGGCAAAAGGGGGTCCAACCCGTTACTAGCATGGTGTACCTAATAAATTGGCCGGTGAGTGTATATGTGTCTCAATGACATATATATATATATATATATATATATATATATATATATACTGTATATATGTTTTCCCTAACATTTGAGCAAATAAATCCATTAGATGTCGGTTTTGCAAGCCTGCGCGAAAATCTCGCAGTACGGATGCCATACGGATTACATACGGAGGATGCCATGCGCAAAATACGCTGACACACCCTGACTACGGATCACTATTTTGGGAACATTTCTCCGTATTACGGCCGTAGTACGGACGTATAATACGTGGCGTATTGTCTTACGCCATGTGTGACTCCAGCCTAACTCTCATCATTATTCACTGCTAACGCCGATCGCTGGCAGCCTTTTACAGCACTGGCACCAGGGAACAGCGCTTACTGTAATGCTTCTTCCCTGGCGCCCGTCCGAACGGTACTGATGTAGCACACGCATGCCACATGTATTACACACACGGACACTGACATCTCCTGTACCAGAAATATCAGGATGTGTGAGAGACCTTATAGCGGGTTTTTACGTTTTGCTGCTGTTACGCACTAATAGAAGCTTTTTTTTTTGCAAAAAACTGTTTTTGCATCACCACATTTTGAGAGCTATAATTTTTCCATATTTTGGCTTACAGAGTCATGTGAGGTCTTTTTTTTTGCAGGAGGCATTGACGTTTTTATTGGTACCATTTTGGGGCACATGACAATATTTAATCACTTTCTATTCTGATTTTTGGGAGGCAGAATGAACAAAACCAGCAATTCATGAATTTCTTTTTTTTTGGGGGGGGGGCGTTTATACCATTCCATGTATGGCAAAATTGATAACACAGTTTTATTCTTCGGGTCAGTACGATTACAGCGATACCTCATTTATATTTTTTTATGTTTTGGCGCTTTTATACAATGAAAACTATTTTAAAAAAAATTATTATTTTTGCATCACTTTATTCTGAGAGCTATAACTTTTTTATTTTTCCACTCATGGATCTGTTTGGCAGCTTGTTTTTTGCCAGACAAGATGACGTTTTCAGCGGTACCATGTTTATTTATATTCATCTTTTTGATCGCTTGTTATTCACTTTTTGTTCGGCAGTATGATGATATAGCATTGTTTTTTGCCTTTTTTATTTTTTATGGTGTTCACTAAAGGGGTTAACTAGTGGGACAGTTTTATAGGTTGGGTCGTTGCAGATGCGGCAATTCCAAATATGTGTACTAGATTTTTTTTTTTATTCAAATATTTATATAGTGATAGAATATATATTAATTTTTTATAATTATTTTTTATTTATTTTTGCCCCTATGGGACAATCATGTTTTTGCAGGATGATCGCTTCTATAGCATGCAGATGAAGCAGTATCTGCATGCTATGGAAACTGTCAGCGCTGCACAGACAGGGAGACTTGCTGATCATGCACTGTGCATGACCAACAAGTTTCCTTACTAGGTGACTCGTATGTCGTCATGACGACTTCTGCTCACCATGGCAACGATCAGGACCCCGCATCACACTGCAGCTGTCAGCCCTGGCCCAGCTTCCGGAATGCTGCGATAGTGTTCGATCGCAGTATTTCGGTGATTAAAGTTGCCGGGAGCGGTCTGTGATCGCTCCTGGCACCTAATGCCAGGTGTCAACTGTCAGAATCAGCTGACACCTCGCGGCGATAGCCCGCGCACTCCCCCCTTGAGTGTGGTCAATCGCTTAGATGTAATGATCCGTCCATGGTCAAATTGGCCCAGGTCACATGGATGGATTAATACGTCCGATGTCAGAAACGGGTTAATGCACTACACGTCATAAACATATGCACACATTTAATGAAAAAAAAATGTATGGTAGTTCGTATTTAAAGAGAGTCTCTTGTCATGATTTTCAATGGCGAGAGAACATAGCCCAGCATATATGAGAACTAGCTCTTGGAAGATGGAAACTATACTGACCATGAACTAAACCTGCCGCACAACTAGAAGTGGCCGGGTAGCATGCCTACGTTTTTTTATCCCTAGATGCCCAGCGCCAGCCGGAGAACTACCTAATCCTAGCAGAGGAAAAGACAGTCCTGGCTCACCTCTAGAGAAATTTCCCCAAAAGGCAGACAGAGGCCCCCACATATATTGGCGGTGATTTTAGATGAAATGACAAACGTAGTATGAAAATAGGTTTAGCAAAATCGAGGTCCGCTTACTATATAGCAGGAAGACAGAAAGGGCACTTTCATGGTCAGCAGAAAACCCTATCAAAACACCATCCAGAAATTACTTTAAGACTCTAGCATTAACTCATAACACCAGAGTGGCAATTTCCGATCACAAGAGCTTTCCAGACACAGTAACGAAACAGCAGCTGTGAACAGGAACAAAATGCAAAAACACACAAGGACAAAAGTCCAACTTAGCTGGGAGTTGTCTGGTAGCAGGAACATGCACAGAAAGGCTTCTGATTACATTGTTGACCGGCATGAAACTGACAGAGGAGCAAGGTTATATAGCGACTCCCACATCCTGATAGGAGCAGGTGAACAGAGGGGATGATGCACACAAGTTCAATTCCACAAGTGGCCACCGGGGGAGCCCAGAATCCAATTTCACAACAGTACCCCCCCCTCAAGGAGGGGGCACCGAACCCTCACCAGAACCACCAGGGCGATCAGGATGAGCCCTATGAAAGGCACGGACAAGATCGGAGGCATGAACATCAGAGGCAGTGACCCAAGAATTATCCTCCTGACCGTATCCCTTCCATTTGACCAGATACTGGAGTTTCCGTCTGGAAACACGAGAGTCTAAGATCTTTTCCACAACGTGCTCCAACTCACCCTCAACCAACACCGGAGCAGGAGGCTCAATGGAAGGCACAACCGGTACCTCATACCTGCGCAACAATGACCGATGAAAAACATTATTAATCGAAAAGGATGCAGGGAGGTCCAAACGGAAGGACACAGGGTTAAGAATCTCCAATATCTTGTACGGGCCGATGAACCGAGGCTTAAACTTAGGAGAAGAAACCCTCATAGGGACAAAACGAGAAGACAACCACACCAAGTCCCCAACACAAAGCCGAGGACCAACACGACGACGGCGGTTGGCAAAAAGCTGAGTCTTCTCCTGGGACAACTTCAAATTGTCCACCACCTGCCCCCAAATCTGATGCAACCTCTCCACCACAGCATCCACTCCAGGACAATCCGAAGATTCCACTTGACCGGAGGAAAATCGAGGATGAAACCCCGAATTACAGAAAAACGGGGACACCAAGGTGGCAGAGCTGGCCCGATTATTGAGGGCGAACTCCGCCAAAGGCAAAAAAGCAACCCAATCATCCTGATCCGCAGACACAAAACACCTCAAATATGTCTCCAAGGTCTGATTAGTCCGCTCGGTCTGGCCATTAGTCTGAGGATGGAAAGCAGACGAAAAAGACAAATCTATGCCCATCCTAGCACAGAATGCCCGCCAAAATCTAGACACGAATTGGGTCCCTCTGTCAGAAACGATATTCTCCGGAATACCATGCAAACGAACAACATTTTGAAAAAACAGAGGAACCAACTCGGAAGAAGAAGGCAACTTAGGCAAGGGAACCAGATGGACCATCTTAGAGAAACGGTCACACACCACCCAGATGACAGACATCTTCTGAGAAACAGGCAGATCCGAAATAAAATCCATCGAGATGTGCGTCCAAGGCCTCTTCGGGATAGGCAAGGGCAACAACAATCCACTAGCCCGAGAACAACAAGGCTTGGCCCGAGCACAAACGTCACAAGACTGCACAAAGCCTCGCACATCTCGTGACAGGGAAGGCCACCAGAAGGACCTTGCCACCAAATCCCTGGTACCAAAGATTCCAGGATGACCTGCCAACGCAGAAGAATGAACCTCAGAGATGACTCTACTGGTCCAATCATCAGGAACAAACAGTCTACCAGGTGGGCAACGATCAGGTCTATCCGCCTGAAACTCCTGCAAGGCCCGCCGCAGGTCTGGAGAAACGGCAGACAATATCACTCCATCTTTAAGGATACCTGTGGGCTCAGAATTACCAGGGGAGTCAGGCTCAAAACTCCTAGAAAGGGCATCCGCCTTAACATTCTTAGAACCCGGTAGGTACGACACCACAAAATTAAACCGAGAGAAAAACAACGACCAGCGCGCCTGTCTAGGATTCAGGCGCCTGGCAGACTCAAGGTAAATTAAATTTTTGTGGTCAGTCAATACCACCACCTGATGTCTGGCCCCCTCAAGCCAGTGACGCCACTCCTCAAAAGCCCACTTCATGGCCAAAAGCTCCCGATTCCCAATATCATAATTCCGCTCGGCGGGCGAAAATTTACGGGAAAAAAAAGCACAAGGTCTCATCACGGAGCAGTCGGAACTTCTCTGCGACAACACCGCCCCAGCTCCGATTTCAGAAGCGTCGACCTCAACCTGAAAAGGAAGAGCAACATCAGGCTGACGCAACACTGGGGCGGAAGAAAAGCGGCGCTTGAGCTCCCGAAAGGCCTCCACAGCATCAGGGGACCAATCAGCAACATCAGCACCCTTCTTAGTCAAATCAGTCAATGGTTTTACAACATCAGAAAAACCAGCAATAAATCGACGATAAAAGTTAGCAAAGCCCAAAAATTTCTGAAGACTCTTAAGAGAAGAGGGTTGCGTCCAATCACCAATAGCCTGAACCTTGACAGGATCCATCTCGATGGAAGAGGGGGAAAAAATGTATCCCAAGAAGGAAATCTTTTGAACCCCAAGGCCAGAAAAAACGCATCCACATTGAGCAACGCAGGATCCCCTGGTGCCAATGCAAAAGCCCAGTCTTGAGGGTCGCCCCGGAGCAAGGAAATTACAATCCTGACCTGCTGTGCAGGGTCTCCGGCAGAGCGAGACTTCAGGGACAAAAACAATTTGCAATTATTTTTAAAATTTTGAAAGTGAGATCTATTCCCCGAGAAGAATTCAGGCAAAGGAATTCTAGGCTCAGACATAGGTGCATGAACAACAAAATCTTGCAAATTTTGTACCTTTGTGGCGAGATTATTCAAACCTGTAGCTACACTCTGAAGATCCATTTGAAACAGGTGAACACAGAGCCATTCAAGGATTAGAAGGAGAGAAAGAGAGGAAGGCTGCAGCATAGGCAAACTAGCAAGTGATTCAATTAAGAGCACACTCAGAACTAGAGGAAAAAAAAAAAAAAAAAAAATTGTAGCAGACTTCTTATTTCTCTCCTTTCTCAGCCAGAAATTTAACCCTTTTTTGGGCCGGTCAAACTGTCATGATTTTCAATGGCGAGAGAACATAGCCCAGCATATATGAGAACTAGCTCTTGGAAGATGGAAACTATACTGACCATGAACTAAACCTGCCGCACAACTAGAAGTGGCCGGGTAGCATGCCTACGTTTTTTTATCCCTAGATGCCCAGCGCCAGCCGGAGAACTACCTAATCCTAGCAGAGGAAAAGACAGTCCTGGCTCACCTCTAGAGAAATTTCCCCAAAAGGCAGACAGAGGCCCCCACATATATTGGCGGTGATTTTAGATGAAATGACAAACGTAGTATGAAAATAGGTTTAGCAAAATCGAGGTCCGCTTACTATATAGCAGGAAAACAGAAAGGGCACTTTCATGGTCAGCAGAAAACCCTATCAAAACACCATCCAGAAATTACTTTAAGACTCTAGCATTAACTCATAACACCAGAGTGGCAATTTCCGATCACAAGAGCTTTCCAGACACAGTAACGAAACAGCAGCTGTGAACAGGAACAAAATGCAAAAACACACAAGGACAAAAGTCCAACTTAGCTGGGAGTTGTCTGGTAGCAGGAACATGCACAGAAAGGCTTCTGATTACATTGTTGACCGGCATGAAACTGACAGAGGAGCAAGGTTATATAGCGACTCCCACATCCTGATAGGAGCAGGTGAACAGAGGGGATGATGCACACAAGTTCAATTCCACAAGTGGCCACCGGGGGAGCCCAGAATCCAATTTCACAACAGTCTCTCATCCCAAATATTACAAAACTAATCACATAACCTTGTAGAGGATCTAGCTCCTATATCAATTACACCTGTAGTGTTCTAATTGCTGCCAGTAGTGTGGAGAATATGAAGTTTAACCAAATATGCTAATTAGGGTGCTTGATACTTGCTTTGAGTGAACTAGGACTAGCAAAACTCATGGGCAGAACAGTGCACTGTGTCTACTGGCCATGTCAAGGGTGCACTGCACACCCTCATTAGCATATTTCTTCAGTCTCTGCAGATTGGAAGCATGATTAGAACACAAAAGGTGCAACTTATAAGGGGCCATAACCTCACAAGGCTTATGTGCTTAGTTTATACTGTCAGTCTAGTTTAACAGACTCCCTTTAAAGAAGTTATCTTCGAATGTAAAAGTTTATAACTGCATGCCTACCTGACTGAATAATGCATATATTATTATGTATAGAAGTGCTTACTGTGTGCCTTCTTTCTCACTAGGATTTTTTTTTATTCCACTGTTCATCATCCCATTGACTGAAGAAGATGATGCTGCACTGCCCTGCATAAGACCAACAACTTAGACTTGAAAACTAACTTCTTCACCAGCATTCTGTTTGTGGTCCCAGCTTACAGGTGTTAGGAGTCGAGTTCCCGCCGCTCTACATGGGGAATCTCGAACCATGATCTGCTGCGGTCTCCCATTCTTCTCCAGCCGCAGTGGAGTCTGCTCAGCGGAGATGTCGGTCCCAGCGTCTTACTCAGTCTCACTCTGTGCATAGGGTTACTGCTGCTTTTCCAGCTTCTGCCATTGAAGCCAGTGCTGGGCAGTGGCAAGCAGACACTTTTGGTAGTGATGTGTCGCTCGCGAACGAGCCGACACAAAGAGCCGGCTCCCTGCTGTGAACGATGGGAGCCGGCAAGCCAGTGAGAGCCACTAAAATTCCTAAATGGCTCTCACTGGGCGTAAAATCCCGGGCTTCAGCATGTGTAACTCTGCCCACCTGAGCAAACCCCACCCATTCTTCAATTTAATTGGCTCTAAGAAGTGGGCGGAGTTTATGCGGTAGGTGGGCGGAGTTTCGGACGCCTGAACAGATAGTCAATAGGGATCCATTTAGGATCCAAAAAGAGCCGTTTTGTGAGCCAAAAGAGCCAGCTCTTTTTGGTGAGCGGAGACATAAGAGCCGGATCACCAAAAAGAGCCGGACTGCCCATCACTAGCTTTTGGGACTAAGTCCTGCTTTTCCCCTTCTGAGCATGCCCAGGGCAAGATCTCCCGTTGGAGATCGAGGGTCACATGCTCAGATTCTGCAGCAGATCCCATTGGTCCTCCAGGAAGGTCCTGAAGGTGCTCAACTTCTGTGGCAGCCTCCCATTGGTCCTTCTGGGAAGGTCCTGTACATGCTGCAGCTATAAAATGTTCACATGACCGCACGGTCATGCGCTAGTGTAAACTTGTGTACGTGTGTGTGTTGATGTGTGAAAGTCGTTCATTAATTATCCCCTCCCTTGTGTATGACTGCTCGCGTAAGGTGGATGATTGCTATCTAGCGCCTGACTTAGCCATCAGCACGTAACACACAAAACAGTGTCTAATTGCTGTGACCACCAGTGTGGCGCCGTGCGCTTTCACAGCGCTTTCCTGACCCAAGCCTGGGTGGTTAGTGGCGTCCGCCAGTGTGGCACCACACGCACTCTCGTGCATCTTTATTATTATTTATTTCACTCTGACACCCCAGTTGCGGTGTCGAGTGCAAGAGGTCTATATGAACTCAAATCCTGTGTCTTGGGATTGAGTTCTGAGACTTCTTGCTTGCACTTTTGGTGCGGTACCGCGGCCCTGTGACGCAACAGGGTTTGCTTCCTTCACACAGGGTGAAGTTAACCCGTGTGTGTATCCACATTATATCACCATATAGTCCGTCATTACTTGGCAGCAGGTTCCATCTCTGCATGGTGGACCCCGGGCTGCGAATGCACCTTACTCTATCTTTCTTATTATTTGGTGCGTTCCGCTAGCCCTAACATTACACTAGCGCCAGGGTCTGGCTAGTAATGATGGACAAACAGCAATCCTTGCGGTACATCCAGCAGCTGGAGGGTAGGTTGGCGGCTCTCGAGCGCACAACCTCAGCTGTGGATGTAAACGCAGTTGCTGTTCAGGCTGCTAGCGTGGCTGCAGCCACCTTGTCCACTGCCACCCCTGTACCGACTCTATCTCGCCTCCCGCTGCCAGAAAAATTTTCTGGTGATAGTAAGTCTTGTAGGGGTTTCGTGAGTCAGTGCTCTATACATCTCGAGCTTCTGGCCTCTCGTTTCCCTACAGAGCGGGCTAAGGTGGGGTTTATTGTGTCTCTCCTGTCGGACAGGGCGTTGGAGTGGGCTACGCCGCTGTGGGAGCGTGGCGATCATGTGGTGCAGAGTGCTTTGTTGTTCCTGAGCACTCTGAAACAGGTCTTTTTAGGACCTCATGTCACCCATGATATGGCGCTCCAACTGTTGGCATTGACTCAGGGCTTGTCCTTGGTCAGCCATTTTGCCGTCCACTTCCGCACCCTAGTATCTGAGCTGGACTGGTCGGATAAAGCCCTTATTACGATATTTTGGAGGGGGCTGGCTGACCACGTGAAGGACGCCCTGGCCACTAGGGAGATTCCCACCACACTGGAGGAGTTAATAGCAGTGTCCACTCGTATTGACCTCCGTTTTCACGAGCGGAGGTTAGAGCGAGCCCAGTGTAGGCAGAGGTTTCAGCTGGCTCCCACCTTTGCCAAACCTTTGGAATCTCCAGTTCAGGCTCCTGAGTCACATGAGGCCATGGAAGTGTCACGAGCGGGATCTAAGTCCCGGTCCGCTCATGCACTCCAGGTTTGTCATGTTTGCAAGCCGTCAGGACATCTTGCCACCTGATGTCCCCAGAGGTCGAGGAAACGTCAGCGTCTAGTGGTAGTAGGTGGAGGTACACTAGACACGGCGATGTTTGCCTCCAAATTGTCCTTTAAGGGGACAATTACAATAGGCTCATTCACTCACTCGGTAGAGCTCTGCGTGGACTCTGGGGCGGAGGGCAATTTTATGTCTTCTGCCTTCGCCCAACGTCACGCAATACCCCTGGTAATGCTAGCTCAACCAGTAACTGTACGAGTGGTGAATGGGTCAACACTGCCCTCACAGATAACACACCAGACCATCCCTATCACTCTGTCCTTGTCGCTATCTCACCAGGAGATTATATCTCTGCACATCATTCTTGAGGGAATTGATGAGATCCTGTTAGGGATGCCTTGGCTACGGTATCACTCTCCTCATAGGAGAGAGAATTTTAGGATGGGGTGAATCTTGTGGGGGTAGATGTCAGAGGGATAGCATTCAGGTTGCTACTACTGAGGTATCCGCAGATTTATCCTCTCTTCCCAAGCAATATTGGCCTTATGCGGATGTGTTATCCAAAAGGGCTGCGGAGACCCTTCCGCCTCACTGCCCTTATGACTGTCCTATTGACCTCTTGCCTGGTGCTGTCTCTCCCGGAGATGGAGGGAATGTCACAGTATATCCGAGAGAATCTGGCAAGAGGATTCATTAGGAAGTCAGTGTCACCTGCAGGGGCTGGGTTCTTCTACGTACAGAAGAAGAGTGGAGAACTGCGTCCATGCATAGACTACAGGGGTCTTAACGCAATCACCATTAAAAATAAGTACCCACTACCCCTGATATCTGAGCTTTTTGATTGGCTACGGGGAGCAAGGGTATTTACTAAATTAGATCTGCGGGGTGCTTACAACCTGATTCGCATCCGTGAGGGGGACGAATGGAAGATGGCTTTTAACACCAGGGATGGGCACTATGAATATGTGGTGATGCCCTTCAGGCTCTGTAATGCCCCAGCCATTTTCCAAGACTTTGTAAACTACATCTTCCGGGATATGCTTTGCACCTCGGTCGTAGTTTATCTGGATGATATTCTCATCTACTCTCCAGATATAGACTCCCACCGGAGAGATGCTTGCAAGGTCTTCGACCTCCTACGGGCTAACTCCCTCTATGCATAGTTGGAGAAGTGTGTATTTGAGCAGGAGTCCTTGCCTTTCCTTGGCTATATCATCTCTGCCCAGGGATTGGCTATGGATCCTGCCAAGCTACAGGCTGTGATGGACTGGCAGGAACCCCATTCTCTCAAAGCGGTGCAGCGCTTTATGGGGTTCATTAATTACAATCGGCAGTTCATTCCCCTCTTCTCAACTTTTGTAGCTCCCTTGTTTGCCCTCACCAAGAAGGGAGCAATTCCCAAGTTGTGGTCAGAGGAAGTCTCCAAGGCCTTTCTCTTGATTAAGTCACACTTTGCTAGTGCTCCCATCCTACATCACCCCAATGTAGATAAGCCATTAATTATGGAGGTGGATGCCTCATCCGTTGGTGCTGGAGCAGTCCTCTTCCCAAAGGATGCTCAAGGTCGGAAGCATCCTTGCTTCTTCTTCTCTGAGACCTTCTCACCAGCAGAGAGAAATTATTCCATCGGGGACAGGGAGTTGCTAGCCATGAAGTTGGCTTTCTCAGAGTGGAGACACTTCTTGGAGGGAGCTCGCTTTCCCTTCCAAGTGTTTGCAGACCACAAGAACTTGATGTACTTACAGAGAGCCCAGCGGCTGAATTCTCACCAGGCTATATGGTACCTGTTCTTCTCCCAGTTCCATTTTACTCTCCATTTTCTCTCCGGGGAGAAGAACATTCGTGCTGACGCTCTCTCTCTTGCTCCGTAGTGTCATCTGAGGAGGAGGAGGAGGAGCCTCGGCTTATTGTCCCTTCTGAGAGCCTGAGAACTGTGTCTCCGGTTTCGCTAGAGTCTGTGCCCCCAGGCAAGACTTTCGTTCCATCTAATTTGTGACCGGAGGTTCTCTCTTGGGCTCACTCGTCCAGGGTGGGTGGACATTTTGGGACCAAGAGAACATCTGAGCTTTTGGCGAGGACGTACTGGTGGCCGCATATGGCCCGTGATGTCAGGGACTATATTCGGGCGTGTGTCTCCTGCACCAAGAATCGGTCTCCTCGGCAATGGCCTGCTGGGCAACTTTACCCCCTGCCAATGGCAGACAGGCCCTGGGAGATGGTCAGGGTGGACTTCGTGGTGGGTTTACCCAAGTCTCGTAACTGCACCATTATCTGGGTTGTCACCGATCATTTCTCTAAGATGGTGCACTTGGTGCTGCTTCCACAGTTACCTTCTGCACGGGCCTTGGCAGCGTTGTTCATTAAACATATTTTCCGTTTACATGGCATGCCTGATAAAATTGTTAGTGACCGGGGTCCCCAGTTCGCGTCTCGGTTTTGGAGAGAGCTCTGTCGTTTACTCAGCATAGAACTAAATCTCTCCTCTGCATATCATCCCGAGACGAATGGGTTGGTAGAGAGGGCCAACCAGACTCTGGTGACATATTTGCGACATTTTGTCTCTGCTAGGCAGGATGACTGGGCATCTTTGCTACCTTGGGCAGAATTTGCTCTGAACAACGCCGTAGCCAATTCCACGGGGCAGACTCCTTTTCTTCTTAATTACGGCTAGCATCCGCGTGTCCCTGTGCCCATGCCCGTGTCATCCACTGATTCCAGGGTGGCAGACTGGGCAGTGGATGCACGTAACATTTGGGACCGCACACAGGATGCCATTCGGGCTTCCAAGGAGAAAATGAGGGTTTCTGCCGATGCTCACCGGCGCCCTGCTCCGACCTTCGCTCCTGGTGACTTAGTGTGGCTCTCCGCCCGTAACATCAGGCTGCGAGTTGAGTCCACTAAGTTTGCACCTCGCTACATTGGTCCTTTCAATGTTCTGGAACAGGTTAACCCTGTAGTCTACCATTTGGCTATTCCTCCTCGCCTTGGTATCACCAACACCTTCCACGTTTCCCTCTTAAAGCCCGTCTATATGTCCCGGTTTTCTGACTCATCTGCCGGGACATCGGGTTCATCCACGGATGAGTACGAGGTGAATGCTATCGTGGGGTGCAAGGTGGTACGTGGCAAAAAATACTATCTGGTGGACTGGAAGGGCCACGGCCCTGAGGACAGGACCTGGGAACCTGTAGAGCACATTCGGGCTCCGCTGCTCATTGCAGCCTTTGAGCGTGGCGAGGCCCAAGGGGGGGGGGCCCTAGGAGGGGGGATACTGTTAGGAGTCAAGTTCCCGCCGCTGCACAGGGGGAATCTCGAACCATGTCTGCTGCGGTCTCCCATTCTTCTCCAGCCGCAGTGGAGTCTCCTCAGCAGAGACGTCGGTCCCAGCGTCTTGCTCAGTCTCACTCTGTGCATAGGGTTACTGCTGCTTTTCCAGCTTCTGCCATTGAAGCCAGTGCTGGCCAGTGGTGAGCAGATGCTTTTGGGACCTGCTTTTCCCCTTCTGAGCATGCCCAGGGCAAGATCTCCCGTTGGAGATCGAGGGTCACATGCTCAGATACTGCAGCAGATCACATTGGTCCTCCAGGAAGGTCCTGAAGGTGCTCAACTTCTGTGGCAGCCTCCCATTGGTCCTTCTGGGAAGGTCCTGTACATGCTGCAGCTATAAAATGATCGCATGACCGCACGGCCATGCGCTAGTGTAAACTTGTAAACGTGTGTGTGTTGATGTGTGAAAGTCGTTCATTAATTATCCCCTCCCTTGTGTATGACTGCTCGCATAAGGTAGATGATTGCTATCTAGAACCCGACTTAGCCATCAGCACGTAACACATAAAACAGCGTCTAATTGCTGTGACCGCCAGTGCGGCGCCGTGCACTTTCACAGCGCTTTCCTGACCCAAGCCTGGGTGGTTAGTGGCGTCCGCCAGTGCGGCACCGCACGCACTTTCGTGCATCTTTATTATTATTTCTTTCACTCTGACACCCCAGTTGCGGTGTCGAGCACAAGAGGTCTATATGAACTCAAATCCTGTGTCTTGGGATTGAGTTCTGAGACTCCTTGCTTGCGCTCTTGGTGCGGTACCGCGGCCCTGTGACGCAACAGGGTTTGCTTCCTTCACACAGGGTGAAGTTAACCCGTGTGTGTATCCACATTGTACCGCCATATAGTCCGTCATTACTTGGCAGCAGGTTCCATCTCTGCACGGTGGACCCCGGGCTGCGAACGCACCTTACTCTATCTTTCTTATTATTTGGTGCGTTCCGCTAGCCCTAACAACAGGTCCTTCCTCTCCTTTCCTATGCTGTGTCAATGTTTATCATTCTATAGTAAAGAGCAAAAGCTGTGAAGAATCATAGTGCACACACACAAAAGGACCAGACCACGGCACAATGTACACCAGATAATCTGAAGATTGGACCCAGACACTCCTACAGGTTCCCTATGGGTACACCCACAACAGATATTCCTTGACAAAGGCCTCATACGGCCAAAACATTGGATTCATTTTATCTGTTTTTCTTTTGGATGAACTTTTTCTGGATCATGTAACTAAAATATTCTTTACAAATCATATTCTTTGAGTACCAAGGTTCTTCTATTAATATCACACACAAAAGAAATTATAAAAAGTTGCTTTATTGAAACATAAAGTGCCAAAACAAGTTAAAAACAATTGATTTAAAAACACACATACACCAATACAGACAATGGCAATAATCAGCGAGGACAAAATAGTCCCAGATCAAAGTTAATACATAAATAGATAATAAATATACACTCACCGGCCACTTTATTAGGTACACCATGCTAGTAACGGGTTGGACCCCCTTTTGCCTTCAGAACTGCCTCAATTCTTCGTGGCATAGATTCAACAAGGTGCTGGAAGCATTCCTCAGAGATTTTGGTCCATATTGACATGATGGCATCACACAGTTGCCGCAGATTTGTCGGCTGCACATCTCAAAAATGCTCCATACAGGCAGGATGGATCCATGCTTTCATGTTGTTTACGCCAAATTCTGACCCTACCATCCGAATGTCGCAGCAGAAATCGAGACTCATCAGACCAAGCAACGTTTTTCCAATCTTCTACTGTCCAATTTCGATGAGCTTGTACAAATTGTAGCCTCAGTTTCCTGTTCTTAGCTGAAAGGAGTGGTACCCGGTGTGGTCTTCTGCTGCTGTAGCCCATCTGCCTCAAAGTTCGACGCACTGTGCGTTCAGAGATGCTCTTAGGCCTACCTTGGTTGTAACGGGTGGCGATTTGAGTCACTGTTGCCTTTCTATCAGCTCGAACCAGTCTGCCCATTCTCCTCTGACCTCTGGCATCAACAAGGCATTTCCGCCCACAGAACTGCCGCTCACTGGATTTTTTTTCTTTTTCGGACCATTCTCTGTAAACCTTAGAGATGGTTGTGCGTGAAAATCCCAGTAGATCAGCAGTTTCTGAAATACTCAGACCAGCCCTTCTGGCACCAACAACCATGCCACGTTCAAAGGCACTCAAATCACCTTTCTTCCCCATACTGATGCTCGGTTTGAACTGCAGGAGATTGTCTTGACCATGTCTACATGCCTAAATGCACTGAGTTGCCGCCATGTGATTGGCTGATTAGAAATTAAGTGTTAACAAGAAGTTGGACAGGTGTACCTAATAAAGTGGCCGGTGAGTGTATATATAATGAGGTGAAAATGAGGTGACCGCATATACTAGGTAAGCATACTAAGGTGAAAAATACATGAGCCAGAAATTATTAATATTTAGAAAATAATTATGAGTATATAAAAAGTAAATGACAAAAGATTATCTCTAATAAATCAGTAATACATTGCTAGAAGCAATGAGCACAGGCTAGATCAAAATGTGATGATTTCACAATATAAAATAGACCCAGTACAATTGCAATGCAACACCCAAGGACACAAAATAGGATGTATCAGTTGCCAACATTGCCCATGCATGAAATGATTTTATCAATGCCCAATAAAAAGGTGAGTATTCCAATATATATAGAATAACTATCATAACAAATCTAGAAGCAATACCAAGTATGCCATACTCGCTGTGGAACCAATTAACCTCAGCAAAATCCAAGGCGTGTCGTTATCAGATATGCACTATCTCCGGCGGATCCAGCAGGATGCATGATGAACAGGTGTTGGTGATCATTGAAGCATTAGTAGATGCACCTATGACTATTTAAACATGACATGACTGGCATTCCCCAGACAAAGCTACATCTGATAGCGACATGCATTGAATTTTTGCAAGGATAATTAGTTCCACAGCTGGTATGACATACTTGGTATTGCATTTCGTTTTGTCATAATAGTTATTCTAAATATATTGGAATAGTCACTTTTTTATTGGGCATTGATAAAATAATTTCATGCATGGGCAATGTTGGCAACCGATACATTACATTATGTGTCCTTTTGTATTGCATTGCAATTGTGCTGAATCTATTTTATATTGTGAAGTCATCATATTTTGATCTAGCCTGTGCTCATGCTTGTCGCAAGCATCTACTTCAAGCAATGTATTACTGATTTATTAGAGACAATCTTATGTCATTTACTTTTTTATATACTTAACTATTTTCTAAATATTAATAATTTCTTGCTCAAGTATTTTTCACATTAGTAAACTTACCTAGTATATGTGGTAACCTCATTATCACCTCCTTAATTTATATTATATGGTAACTATATTTGTTATCTATTTATGTATTAACTTTGTTCTGGGACTATTTTGTCCTCGCTGATTATTGTCATTGTCTGTATTGGTGTCTGTGTCTTTTTTAATTGTTTTTAACTTGTTTTGGCACTCTCTGTTTCATTAAAGGGAAGGTGCCGCAATTTTGTTTTTGTATTAAAAATGATTGTTTATATAAACAATTATTTTTAATACAAAATTATTTTTTTTAACGTTAATATCTTTTTTATTATTAATTATTTTTGCAGCCACTGGGCGCCGCCATTTTCCTTTGCAGGAGTGTAAGAGTCCCAGCACAACACTTACACTCTGCAAATACGGCAGCCCTGGGCATAGGAGGCTGCGGTCGGCGTCCGACCCCATACCTATCATTGTGCTGCTCCCTGCTCTGATGTGGCCATGCCCCCTGGGCTGTCTCCACATCACAGCAGAGACAGGAGGTCGGCGCCATCTTTCTTCAGCCCACAGTGTGGGAGCTCCACTGTGACTGAGAGCTGCGCTGTTATAGGAGGGACAGCTCCAGCTGTCTCCCCTTTCACACTGTCAGCAGTCGGCCGTTCCCTGTCCTCTGCTGCCTGGTGTGTGGCTCTAATCTCTAGAATCGCTAGAGAGGGTGAAGTGCTGTGGTCTGATGTCCTCTATCAGGAGCTGCAGAGAGGTAACAGAGGGGGGATGGGGAGGCTCTCAGTGCTGCTCCGACCCTGCCTCTCACTGCAGCTCCTCACAGGACATCAGACCGTGTATCTATCACTATACTGTGCTGAGCCATGTATCTAATCCTCTCCTGTATGATACTGTCTGCTGGCCCATGTATCTAATCCTCTCCTGTGTGATACTATGCTGAGCCGTGTATCTAATCCTATACTGTGTGATACTGTCTGCTGCGCCGTGTATCTAATTCTATCTTGTGTGATACTGTGCTGAGCCGTGTATCTAATCCCCTCCTGTGTGATACTGTCTGCTGCGCCATGTATCTAATCCTATCCTGTGTGATAGTATGCTGATCCGTGCATCTAATCCTATACTGTGTGATACTGTCTGCTGCGCCATGTATCTAATCCTCTCCTGTATGATACTGTCTGCTGAGCCATGTATCTAATCCTATCCTGTGTGATACTGTGCTGAGCTGTGTATCTAATCCTTTCCTGTGTGATACTGTCTGCTGCACCGTGCATCTAATCCTATACTGGGTGATACTGTCTGCTGAGCCGTGTATCTAATCCTATACTGTGAGATACTGTGCTGACCTGTGTATCTAATTCTCCTGTGGAATACTGACTGCTGAGCCGTGTATCTAATCCTCCACTGTGATACTGACTGCTGAGCTGTGTATCTAATAATCCTCTCCTGTGTGATACTAACTGCTGAGCCATGTATCTAATCCTATCCTGTGTGATACGGTCTGAGCCATGTATCTAATCCTATCCTATGTGATACTGTGTGCTGAGCTGTGTATCTAATCCTATCCTGTGTGATACGGTCTGAGCCATGTATCTAATCCTATCCGGTTTGATACTGTCTGGTGAGCCGTGTATCTAATCCTCTCCTATGCACTCCTCTCCCCCCTGCATGTCTTTCCCCATTGCACACACAACTCAATGTGTGCGATAACAGGAGCTGCAGGGGTCATGCTGTATTATGGCATTATGTGTGATCTATATGACGGTGTTATGTGATCTGTATGGTGGTATTATGCTTGATCAGTATTGTGAGAATTATATGGTGGTATTGTGTGTGATCTATATGGCGGTATTATGTGAGATCTATGTGGTGGTATTGTGTGATCTATATGGCGGTATTATGTGTGATCTACATGGCAGTATTATGTGAGAACACTGGCGGTATTATGTGTGATCTATATGGTGGTATTATGTGTGATCTACATGGCGGTATTATGTGAGAACACTATGGCAGTATTATCTTCAGAAATGGGACCCATTCTATGGTGGTTCTGGTTGAGCAGCTGCACGCAGGTCTGGGGTAATAGAGGGGGCAGCCTGACCTCCAGTTAGGTGCAGTCAGGGGAGGGCTAGTGAGGCAGCTGAAGAGATGGGTCTCATTTTTATCGTTACTAGTGTTGAGCATTCCGATACTGCAAGTATCGGGTATCGGCCGATACTTGCTGTATCGGAATTCCGATACCGAGATCCGATATTTTTGTGATATCGGGTATCGGTATCGAAACAACATTAATGTAAAAATGTGTAAAAGAGAGAATTAAAATAAAAAATATTGCTATACTCACCTCTCCGACGCAGCCTGCACCTTACCGAGGGAAGCGGCAGCGTTCTTTGTTTAAAATTTGCGCTTTTCTTTCCTTTACGTGAGTCCCGGCTTGTGATTGGTTGCGTGCCGCCCATGTGACCGGGACGCAACCAATCACAGCAAGCCGTGACGTAATTTCAGGTCCTTCAGGATTTTAAAATTACGTTCCGGCGTTGTGATTGGTTGCGTCGCAGTCACATGGGAGACGCAACCAATCACAGCAAGCCGTGACGTAATTTCAGGTCCTTAAGGATTTTAAAATTACGTCCCGGCTTTGTGATTGGTCCGCGTCCCGGCAACATGGCCGCCATTAACCAATCACAAGCCGTGACGTCACGGGAGGCTGGACACGCGCGCTTTTTAAAATGGGCGCGTGTCCAGCCTCCCTGTCATGATTCTCAATGGCGAGAGAACATAGCCCAGCATATATGAGAACTAGCTCTTGGAAGATGGAAACTATACTGACCATGAACTAAACCTGCCGCACAACTAGAAGTGGCCGGGTAGCATGCCTACGTTTTTTAACCCTAGATGCCCAGCGCCAGCCGGAGAACTACCTAATCCTAGCAGAGGAAAAGACAGTCCTGGCTCACCTCTAGAGAAATTTTCCCAAAAGGCAGACAGAGGCCCCCACATATATTGGCGGTGATTTTAGACGAAATGACAAACGTAGCATGAAAATAGGTTTAGCAAAATCGAGGTCCGCTTTCTAGATAGCAGGAAGACAGAAAGGACACTTTCATGGTCAGCAGAAAACCCTATCAAAACACCATCCAGAAATTCCTTTAAGACTCTAGCATTAACTCATAACACCAGAGTGGCAATTTCCGATCACAAGAGCTTTCCAGACACAGTAACGAAACAGCAGCTGTGAACAGGAACAAAATGCAAAAACACACAAGGACAAAAGTCCAACTTAGCTGGGAGTTGTCTAGTAGCAGGAACAAGCACAGAAGGCTTCTGATTACATTGTTGAACGGCAAGAAACTGACAGAGGAGCAAGGTTATATAGCGACTCCCACATCCTGATAGGAGCAGGTGAACAGAGGGGATGATGCACACAAGTTCAATTCCACAAGTGGCCACCGGGGGAGCCCAGAATCCAATTTCACAACAGTACCCCCCCCTCAAGGAGGGGGCACCGAACCCTCACCAGAACCACCAGGGCGATCAGGATGAGCCCTATGAAAGGCACGGACAAGATCGGAGGCATGAACATCAGAGGCAGTGACCCAAGAATTATCCTCCTGACCGTATCCCTTCCATTTGACCAGATACTGGAGTCTCCGTCTGGAAACACGAGAGTCTAAGATCTTTTCCACAACGTACTCCAACTCACCCTCAACCAACACCGGAGCAGGAGGCTCAACGGAAGGCACAACCGGTACCTCATACCTGCACAACAATGACCGATGAAAAACATTATGAATCGAAAAGGATGCAGGGAGGTCCAAACGGAAGGACACAGGGTTAAGAATCTCCAATATCTTGTACGGGCCGATGAACCGAGGCTTAAACTTAGGAGAAGAAACCCTCATAGGGACAAAACGAGAAGACAACCACACCAAGTCCCCAACACAAAGCCGAGGACCAACACGACGACGGCGGTTGGCAAAAAGCTGAGTCTTCTCCTGGGACAACTTCAAATTGTCCACCACCTGCCCCCAAATCTGATGCAACCTCTCCACCACAGCATCCACTCCAGGACAATCCGAAGATTCCACTTGACCGGAGGAAAATCGAGGATGAAACCCCAAATTACAGAAAAACGGGGACACCAAGGTGGCAGAGCTGGCCCGATTATTGAGGGCGAACTCCGCCAAAGGCAAAAAAGCAACCCAATCATCCTGATCCGCAGACACAAAACACCTCAAATATGTCTCCAAGGTCTGATTAGTCCGCTCGGTCTGGCCATTAGTCTGAGGATGGAAAGCAGACGAAAAAGACAAATCTATGCCCATCCTAGCACAGAATGCCCGCCAAAATCTAGACACGAATTGGGTCCCTCTGTCAGAAACGATATTCTCCGGAATACCATGCAAACGAACAACATTTTGAAAAAACAGAGGAACCAACTCGGAAGAAGAAGGCAACTTAGGCAAGGGAACCAGATGGACCATCTTAGAGAAACGGTCACACACCACCCAGATGACAGACATCTTCTGAGAAACAGGCAGATCCGAAATAAAATCCATCGAGATGTGCGTCCAAGGCCTCTTCGGGATAGGCAAGGGCAACAACAATCCACTAGCCCGAGAACAACAAGGCTTGGCCCGAGCACAAACGTCACAAGACTGCACAAAGCCTCGCACATCTCGTGACAGGGAAGGCCACCAGAAGGACCTTGCCACCAAATCCCTGGTACCAAAGATTCCAGGATGACCTGCCAACGCAGAAGAATGAACCTCAGAGATGACTCTACTGGTCCAATCATCAGGAACAAACAGTCTACCAGGTGGGCAACGATCAGGTCTATCCGCCTGAAACTCCTGCAAGGCCCGCCGCAGGTCTGGAGAAACGGCAGACAATATCACTCCATCTTTAAGGATACCTGTGGGCTCAGAATTACCAGGGGAGTCAGGCTCAAAACTCCTAGAAAGGGCATCCGCCTTAACATTCTTAGAACCCGGTAGGTACGACACCACAAAATTAAACCGAGAGAAAAACAACGACCAGCGCGCCTGTCTAGGATTCAGGCGCCTGGCAGACTCAAGGTAAATTAAATTTTTGTGGTCAGTCAATACCACCACCTGATGTCTGGCCCCCTCAAGCCAGTGACGCCACTCCTCAAAAGCCCACTTCATGGCCAAAAGCTCCCGATTCCCAATATCATAATTCCGCTCGGCAGGCGAAAATTTACGGGGAAAAAAAGCACAAGGTCTCATCACGGAGCAGTCGGAACTTCTCTGCGACAACACCGCCCCAGCTCCGATTTCAGAAGCGTCGACCTCAACCTGAAAAGGAAGAGCAACATCAGGCTGACGCAACACTGGGGCGGAAGAAAAGCGGCGCTTGAGCTCCCGAAAGGCCTCCACAGCATCAGGGGACCAAACAGCAACATCAGCACCCTTCTTAGTCAAATCAGTCAATGGTTTTACAACATCAGAAAAACCAGCAATAAATCGACGATAAAAGTTAGCAAAGCCCAAAAATTTCTGAAGACTCTTAAGAGAAGAGGGTTGCGTCCAATCACCAATAGCCTGAACCTTGACAGGATCCATCTCGATGGAAGAGGGGGAAAAAATGTATCCCAAGAAAGAAATCTTTTGAACCCCAAAAACACACTTAGAACCCTTCACACACAAGGAATTAGACCGCAAAACCTGAAAAACCCTCCTGACCTGCTGGACATGAGAGTCCCAGTCATCCAAAAAAATCAGAATATCATCCAGATACACAATCATAAATTTATCCAAATAATCGCGGAAAATGTCATGCATAAAGGACTGGAAGACTGAAGGGGCATTTGAAAGACCAAAAGGCATCACCAAATACTCAAAATGGCCCTCGGGCGTATTAAATGCGGTTTTCCACTCATCCCCCTGCTTGATTCGCACCAAATTATACGCCCCACGGAGATCAATCTTAGAGAACCACTTGGCCCCCTTTATACGAGCAAACAAATCAGTAAGCAGTGGTAACGGATATTGATATTTAACCGTGATTTTATTCAAAAGTCGATAATCAATACACGGCCTCAAAGAGCCGTCTTTCTTAGACACAAAGAAAAAACCGGCTCCTAAGGGAGATGACGAAGGACGAATATGTCCCTTTTCCAAGGACTCCTTTATATATTCTCGCATAGCAGCGTGTTCAGGCACAGACAGATTAAATAAACGACCCTTAGGGTATTTACTACCCGGAATCAAGTCTATGGCACAATCGCACTCCCGGTGCGGAGGTAGTGAACCAACCTTGGGTTCTTCAAAAACGTCACGAAAGTCAGACAAGAATTCAGGAATCTCAGAGGGAATAGATGATGAAATGGAAACCAAAGGTACGTCCCCATGAGTTCCTTTACATCCCCAGCTTAACACAGACATAGCTCTCCAGTCGAGGACTGGGTTATGAGATTGCAGCCATGGCAATCCCAGCACCAAAACATCATGTAGATTATACAGCACCAGAAAGCGAATAACCTCCTGGTGATCCGGATTAACACGCATAGTCACTTGTGTCCAGTATTGTGGTTTATTACTAGCCAATGGGGTGGAGTCAATCCCTTTCAGAGGTATCGGAGCCTCCAGTGGCTCCAAATCATACCCACAGCGTTTGGCAAAGGACCAATCCATAAGACTCAAAGCAGCGCCAGAGTCGACATAGGCGTCCGCGGTAATAGATGACAAAGAACAAATCAGGGTCACAGATAGAATAAACTTAGACTGTAAAGTGCTAATTGAAACAGACTTGTCAGGCTTCTTAGTACGCTTAAAGCATGCTGATATAACATGAGTTGAATCACCAC
This sequence comes from Ranitomeya variabilis, assembly GCF_051348905.1. Classification (NCBI taxonomy): domain Eukaryota; kingdom Metazoa; phylum Chordata; class Amphibia; order Anura; family Dendrobatidae; genus Ranitomeya; species Ranitomeya variabilis. Next base: position 902,440,893 of record NC_135233.1, read on the forward strand.
AATAGAAGCACAACCCATTTTTTCGTCTAAAATTCTGCCGCTCGCTTCTGGACAGAATTCTATCACATTGCATATTTTCTGGCGTTTTCTCAGTAGACACCGCCAAATGGTGCACAGGTTTGCGCTCCCGCAGACGCCTATCGATCTGAATAGCCATCGTCATGGACTCATTCAGACTCGCAGGCACAGGGAACCCCACCATAACATCCTTAATGGCATCAGAGAGACCTTCTCTGAAAATCGCCGCCAGGGCGCACTCATTCCACTGAGTAAGCACAGACCATTTGCGGAATTTTTGGCAGTATATTTCAGCTTCATCTTGCCCCTGAGACAAGGACATCAAGGCCTTTTCCGCCTGAAGCTCTAAATGAGGTTCCTCATAAAGCAACCCCAAGGCCAGAAAAAATGCATCCACATTGAGCAACGCAGGATCCCCTGGTGCCAATGCAAAAGCCCAGTCTTGAGGGTCGCCCCGGAGCAAGGAAATTACAATCCTGACCTGCTGTGCAGGGTCTCCGGCAGAGCGAGACTTCAGGGACAAAAACAATTTGCAATTATTTTTAAAATTTTTAAAGTGAGATCTATTCCCCGAGAAGAATTCAGGCAAAGGAATTCTAGGCTCAGACATAGGTGCATGAACAACAAAATCTTGCAAATTTTGTACCTTTGTGGCGAGATTATTCAAACCTGTAGCTACACTCTGAAGATCCATTTGAAACAGGTGAACACAGAGCCATTCAAGGATTAGAAGGAGAGAAAGAGAGGAAGGCTGCAGTATAGGCAGACTAGCAAGTGATTCAATTAAGAGCACACTCAGAACTAGAGGAAAAAAAAAAAAAAATTGTAGCAGACTTCTTTTTTCTCTCCTTTCTCAGCCAGAAATGTAACCCTTTTTTGGGCCGGTCAAACTGTCATGATTCTCAATGGCGAGAGAACATAGCCCAGCATATATGAGAACTAGCTCTTGGAAGATGGAAACTATACTGACCATGAACTAAACCTGCCGCACAACTAGAAGTGGCCGGGTAGCATGCCTACGTTTTTTAACCCTAGATGCCCAGCACCAGCCGGAGAACTACCTAATCCTAGCAGAGGAAAAGACAGTCCTGGCTCACCTCTAGAGAAATTTTCCCAAAAGGCAGACAGAGGCCCCCACATATATTGGCGGTGATTTTAGACGAAATGACAAACGTAGCATGAAAATAGGTTTAGCAAAATCGAGGTCCGCTTTCTAGATAGCAGGAAGACAGAAAGGACACTTTCATGGTCAGCAGAAAACCCTATCAAAACACCATCCAGAAATTCCTTTAAGACTCTAGCATTAACTCATAACACCAGAGTGGCAATTTCCGATCACAAGAGCTTTCCAGACACAGTAACGAAACAGCAGCTGTGAACAGGAACAAAATGCAAAAACACACAAGGACAAAAGTCCAACTTAGCTGGGAGTTGTCTAGTAGCAGGAACAAGCACAGAAGGCTTCTGATTACATTGTTGACCGGCAAGAAACTGACAGAGGAGCAAGGTTATATAGCGACTCCCACATCCTGATAGGAGCAGGTGAACAGAGGGGATGATGCACACAAGTTCAATTCCACAAGTGGCCACCGGGGGAGCCCAGAATCCAATTTCACAACACCTCCCGTGACGTCCCGGCTTGTGATTGGTTGCGCCGCGGTCAACCAATCACAAGCCGGGAGGCTGGACACGCGCCCATTTTAAAATTTTAAAATGCGCGCGTGTCCAGCCTCCCGGCTTGTGATTGGTTGACCGCGGCGCAACCAATCACAAGCCGGGACGTCACGGGAGGCTGGACACGCGCCCATTTTAAAAAGCGCGCGTGTCCAGCCTCCCGTGACGTCACGGCTTGTGATTGGTTAATGGCGGCCATGTTGCCGGGACGCGGACCAATCACAGCAAGCCGTGACGTAATTTTGTCACGGCTTGCTGTGATTGGTCCGCGTCCCGGCAACATGGCGCCGTGACCAATCATAAGCCGGGACGTCACTGGAGGCTGGACACGCGCGCTTTTTAAAATGGGCGCGTGTCCAGCCTCCCGTGACGTCCCGGCTTGTGATTGGTTAATGGCGGCCATGTTGCCGGGACGCGGACCAATCACAGCAAGCCGTGACGTAATTTCGTCACGGCTTGCTGTGATTGGTCCGCGTCCCGGCAACATGGCCGCCCTGACCAATCACAAGCCGGGACTTCACGTAACCAAGTAAAAGCGCGAATTTTAAACAAACAACGCTGCCGGTTCCCTCGCTGAGGTCCAGGCTGCGTCGGAGAGGTGAGTATAGCGATATTTTTTATTTTAATTCTTTCTTTTACACATTTATATGGATCCCAGGGCCTGAAGGAGAGTTTCCTCTCCTTCAGACCCTGGGAACCATCAGGAATACCGTCCGATACTTGAGTCCCATTGACTTGTATTGGTATCGGGTATCGGTATCGGATTGGATCCGATACTTTGCCGGTATCGGCCGATACTTTCCGATACCGATACTTTCAAGTATCGGACGGTATCGCTCAACACTAATCGTTACTATATGGCTACATTTCCTTCCCAGCGTCACCCTGTACTTCGCCTGTCGCCTCGCTTTCACACATCGCCAGGACAGGATGGAGAAGACAGGATCTGAGGAGGGGAATAGGGTTTTTGCATGCAAAGTCTGGATCAGAACAGGCCCTCAATCCGCAGAAATGTTTCCTGGATTTCTGTGGAGCAGACAAGCAGACTGTCCATCCATGTGTATAAAAGACAGCGCTCTATGTACAATCCCTGGCTGCTCCACGCACCAAACAAGGTGCCCCCCATAAACCAGCACACTGCTCTCCTGAAATACTCTGTGCTGCTGTCACCCTGCTCCCTCCACCATATATCTCCCAGAATCCTTGCTGCCTGCCATGCTCGGTGACTGTCTACTTGTCAGTATAAGCTACTTTCACACTAGCATCGGTACGGGGCCATCGCCATGCGTCGGCCCAACGTACCGACGCACGTTGTGAAAATAATGAACAACGGGGGCAGCGGATGCAGTTTTTTAATGCGTCCGCTGCCCCATTGTAATGTCCGAGGAGGAGGGGGTGGAGTTCCGGCCGCGCATGCGTGGTCGGAAATGGCAGACACGACGCACAAAAAAAGTTACATGTAACGTTTTGTGCTGACGGTCCGCCAAAACACGACGCATCCGTCGCACGACGGATGCGACGTGTGGCCATATGTTGCAATGCGTCACTAATGTAAGTCTATGGGGAAAAAACGCATCCTGCAGACAACTTTGCAGGATGCGTTTTTTCTCCAAAACGACGCATTGCGACGTCCGTCAAAAGACACTAGTGTGAAAGTAGCCTAACTCTGCAGTCACCAACAAAATGGCTGCTCACTGTGTTCCTGAATATCATCCTCTCTTATCCCTTAGCAAACACCCAGAAGGGGGGGAGAGGAGACATCACACACGTCAGCAGACTCCGCCCATAATTACTGCAGTGCTGTAATGTGAGCTATTTGTACACTAGGTTTTTGTGAAATTTCAGCAGCTGCTCCCCCTAGTGTTTAAAAGTGGTAATTCCAAAACTTTTCAAATTATTTTTCATATTTTACTAAATTATAAACAAATGATAATATTTTTTAAGAAAATGTAAACTTTAATTCTTTATATTTTTTCAATTGCTGTAAAAACATTTTTTTTGATGGCACCTTCCCTTTAAAGCCACTTTTTTACATCTAATTACTTTTGTATGCGCGCACTATGATTCTGCACAGCTTTTTCTCTATAATGTACTAGTTTTTTTGCACAGTAAGGGCTGTCCCACACGTCCAGATAATTCCGGTACCGGAATAAATCGGTACCGGAGTTATCCGTGTCCGTGTGCCTGGGAACTCACGTAGGCCATACGTGCGGCACACGTGTGCCGCCCGTATGGCGAGTGGGTACCACACGGAGCGTGTGGTACCCACGCGTGTGGTACACTGCATCGTGCTGAAGCCGCGATTCATATGTTCCCTGCAGCAGCGTTTGCTGCAGAGAAAATATGAATAATAGTGTTTAAAATAAAGATCTATGTGTCCGCCGCCCTCCCACCCCCTGTGTGCCCCCCCCCGCTGTTCAGAAAATACTTACCCGCCTCCCTCGCTGCTTCCTGGTCTGGCCGCGGCTTCTAGTGTATGCGGTCACGTGGGGCCGATCATTTACAGTCATGAATATGTGGCTCCACCTCCCACAGGGGCGGAGCCGACTATTCATGATTGTAAATGAGCGGCCCCACGTGACCGCATACAGTAGGAGGCGCGGGGCAGAGAGGAAGGAGTGACAGCCAACGTGGGAGTGGGTGAGTATTTTCTGAACAGCGGGGGGGGCGCACAGGGGGTGGGGGGGCGGCGGACACATAGATCTTTATTTTAAACACTATTATTCATATTTTCTCTGCAGCAAACGCTGCTGCAGGGAACATATGAATCGCGGCTTCAGCACCATGTGGGGGGGACAGCGCTTACTGTAGCGCTGTCTCCTGCACGGACCCCAGACGGAGAACGTCCGTGTGAGGTCCGTGTTTTACACAGACCCATTGACTTTAATGGGTCCGTGTAATACGTGCGCTCCCACGAACACTGACATGTCTCCGTGTTTGGCACACGGAGACACGGTCCGCAAAAAATCAATGACATCTGAAGAGATGCATTGATTTTTATGGGTCTACATGTGTCAGTGTCTCCGGTACGTGAGGAAACTGTCACCTCACGTACCGGAGCCACTGACGTGTGAAACCAGCCTAAGATGGATCTCAATGTATTATTATTTTTGTGATGCCTACTATTCTTGATCTTTAATGTTTATCACTATTTTATGTCCTGCATAACAAAATAAGCAGAAACATACCACATGCCATCTACTCACGCATGTTAAAATAAGCAGAGTGTGTAAATAACTATGTGTTTGCTCTCCCGATGCCCTGGGACATGTGCAATCGCAAATATGCTTTGTCTTTGCAAAGAAAGGAAGACACTACATACAGCTCTGGTAAAATTTAAGAGACCACCACATCAAAACCCTGTCATGGGCAGCCCAATCTCCGGACCTGAACCCCACTGAAAACCTCTGGAATGTAATGAAGAGTATGATGGTGGATAGTCACAAGCCATCAAACAAAGAAGAACTGCTTACATTTTTGAGCCAGAAGCAGTGTGAAAGACTGGAGGAAAGCATGCCAAGACGCATGAAAGCTGTGATTAAAAATCATGGTTATTCCACAAAATGTTGATTTCTGAACTCGACATGAGTTAAAACATTAGTATTGTTGTTTTTAAATGATTATGAACTTGCTTTATTTGCATTATTTGAGGTCTGAAAGCACAGGGTTTTTTTTTTGTTAATTTTGACAATTTCTCTTTTTCAGAAAAAACAAAACAAAATATATTGCTTGGAAATTCGAAGACCTGTTGTCAGAAGTTTATAGACTAAATGAACAATTTACATTTTACTCAAAAATATACCTATAAAGAGAAAAATCAGACAAACTGAACAATTTGCAGTGGTCTCTTAATTTTTGACAGAGCTGTATATTCAAACAGCAGCAAGTAATCTACAGATGTAGAAAAAGTAAGTTGCCGGCTGTTAAAAAGAAAAAAAAAAACACTGCTTTTGTACTGCATTTGATAAATACAATAGTTCACTGGGGACAAGCGCAAGTGTTGGGACAAAGTTCAGCATCAAATCTATGCCTCACCCAATAATAAATAAATAAATAAATAACTAGGTTGTTGTAACGTACAAGCATAGTAAGAAACTTCTGGTATTGTAGTGGTGCGTATGCCTGTTAAATTATTTAATAAGCCAGTTATGCAAAATAGTAGCTTTTTTGTTTTTACAGATATTTTTTGTTTTAAATACTTCCCTCTTTTGGCAAAAAGTCTGTAACCTTGAAAAACAAAGTCACTACATAGGTACATACATGAAAAGTAAGCAGTCAACTGTAATGTAGTGTAGTGTCTGAGCTTTGTAGAACCCCACCCACACCACTGATTGACAGATTTCTGTGTACACTGTGCATAGTCAGAAATCTGCCAGTCAGTAGATGTGTCAGCAGGTTTACTTGTCCTCTAGTGATAAAAATCACAGTTTTATCAGCAGGAGTTTGTCAAAACTACCGCAAGTAGAACAGTAAGGCCATGTGCACACGTTCAGGATTTTTCGCGTTTTTTTCACGTTTTTTCACTATAAAAACGTGATAAAAACGCGAAAAAAAACCGCTTACATATGCCTCCTATTATTTACAGGGTATTCCGCATTTTTTGTGCAAATGTTGCATTTTTTTCCGCGAAGAAATCGCATCGTGGAAAAAAAGCAACATGTTCATTAAAAATGCGGAATTGCGGGGATTCCGCACACCTAGGAGTGCATTGATCTGCTTACTTCCCGCATGGGGCTATGCCCACCATGCGGGAAGTAAGCAGATTATGTGCGGTTGGTACCCAGGGTGGAGGAGAGGAGACTCTCCTCCACGGACTGGGCACCATATAATTGGTAAAAAAAAAATAATTAAAATAAAAAATAGTGGTATACTCACCCTCTGATGGCCCCCGAAGTGTTCCCGCCTCTCCGGTGCATGCTCTTTCTTCCGTTCCTATAGATGGTGTGGTTCAGGACCTGTGATGACGTCGCTGTCTTGTGATTGGTCGCGTGACTGCTCATGTGACTCACGCGACCAATCACAAACCGCGACGTCATCAAAGGTCCTGAACCACACCGGCATCTATAGGAACAGACGCCGCTGAGGAGATTGGCTGTCTGCAGAGGGTGAGTATAACCATTTTTTATTTTTTTTATTATTTTTAAACATTCTATCTTTTACTATAGATGCTGCATAAGCAGCATCTATAGTAAAAAGTTGGTCACACTTGTCAAACACTATGTTTGGCAAGTGTGACCAACTTGTCAGTCAGTTTTCCAAGCGATGCTACAGATCGTTTGGAAAACTTTAGCATTCTGAAAGCTAATTACGCTTGCAGAATGCTAAAAAAACCACGAAAAAAACTGAAAAAAATGCAAAAAAAAAATGCGGATTTCTTGCAGAAAATTTCCGGTTTTCTTCAGGAAATTTCTGCAAGAAATCCGGACATGTGCACATACCCTAACTGATACACTGCTGGAATCAGTGTCACTGTCTCTACATTATACTATTCTCAGATTAGGTGGTGAAAACCTAGTGACAGTTTCTCTTTAAGTTAATTTCCCTGACAATTTTTTTGCAATTCATCTAATCACTTTTTATAATAAATTAGAGTTAATGAAAATTGCACTAAAAACAGTGGCTGTAAACATTGAGAAAATCCAAATTTGTATGATTCTCATAACTTTTAGCCATGATTTGTATTTGTACTCATGATGGAATTAGTACACATAAATCAAAAGTTGGTCCTTAAAAATTCCACCAATTTAATCTGGCTAAATCTCTTTTAAATTGATTGAGCAGTTTACGCCCTTTGGTATGGTCAGTACAATGATTATTCAAAATGTTTAACATCAATAAGGTAAATGTAGTACAATAATTGAGGTCAGTACAATAAATGTTGCATAATTTTATCCTTATTAAGATATCCCGTAACAATGTACATACTGCTCAGTACATATTAAGTAGACCTGAATTTTTATCATACTGTTTATTATGAACACACTGTTAACTCATTGAGTCAGGAAAACTTGATTCGTTTTTCTGAAGTGTAAAAAAACAATATTGCTTTGTTTTATGACTTTGAATTGTACGTAATAGTGACTCAGTACTTTTACAAACTCTTCAGTGCAACAAAATACAGTTATATATAGCTTTATATATGAGTTCCAGTTCATCTTGATGCAAGGCTTTGTTACTATCTCAAAATATTTGCCTTCCCGTAATTTTATAATTTACTTGCTTTGTATAATACAAATGCGTTATCACATTACAGAATCATTTGTGGAATAAGAAATAAGCATTAATATTTTATACATTTATCATTTATATTGTGTACTCAGCAAAGTACGACAGCAGTAATCATTAGAGGCCACTGATTCTTGCAGTAGTTGAAATGAATTGCTGGTTTGTGATGACTGTTCTATTTTTATATCATCTGTAGATAACATTCCTTACATATTTATTTGACCAATCTGATAATAGCAAACTAAAGTAGCTAGGCAATAGTAACATTTCCAACATGCCCATACTAACATCTTAATGTCCCATGATGGATATGTACATCATGGAGTGTGTTAGGGTGTGTGGAGCAGGCTCAGAAGCTGAGCCTGCTACACACAAGGAAGATACCGGCTGTGTTACTTAGCCTGCATCTGCCTCTTATTGTAGCGATTGGCGCCATCACCTATTGCTGCTGTTGACTAGAGAATGTTGCTGCAAATCACTGACAGTATCATTTAGTCATTGCGATCCAGCCTGGTTATTGGTTCGGCCGCCCATTGTAAATCCACCTCTCCCGCATTGCAATCATATGATGCTGATGAGCTGCTACTTCAGGTCGAACTGGCTGAAGGAACCAATCGATGGCATGCTCCTTCTCCTATGAAGTAAAGCCACGAGCTGAGCTTTATAAGAGACTTTAATTTTATCTAAATACTGAAATTATAGATCTCAGGTTCAAATACCAGTGAGAAGTAAAAAAAAGCTTTAAATGTATGAATAAATGCAAAAAAAATAACAATTTAAATACTATCCACTCACCCCCTTTATCAACTAAAAATAAGGGGATGTAAAAAAAAAAAACGTAAAAATATTTGGTATTGGTCCAGAAAAAGTCATCAAATCTACTAAAATTTAAACTGTTTAACCAATATGGCAAATGTCCTAAAGAAAATAAAAATCTGTCTATTTGAGGACATTGAGTTCTCTAATATCTATACGATACCTTCATAACAACTCTGCCCCTGGCAGAATCAGAATTAGAAATTCTGTCTTCAGCATTATGCAGCTCTTCAGCCTCAGACATTAGAACTGAAGTTTTAAGTGATCTTATTGTAGTATTGAAACATCAACATAATACAACACAATATTTAATGTAGATTAAGGAGCTTTTAGTTTTCTTTCTCTATGTATTCTATAAATTATAATTCTTATAAAAATGGCATAATGTACAATACAGTGAGCGATGATTGAAATGTTTCATTGAAGATTGAATAGTAAAATAATTAGAGTCTGGCAAAAAAAATTACAAACAGAATAATTTTGTTTTAGAAATTTGTATAAAATTAGGTGTTAATCAATACTGATATAACTAAAACAACAGTCTCTGATTGTGTCATCTTTTTACTTCTTAGGGTATGTTTCCACGGTCAGGAAACGCTGCTTTTTTGACGCTGCGCAGAGCTGCAGCGTCAAAAAAGCAGCGTCCAGATGTTCCAGCATAGTGGAGGGGATTTTATGAAATCCCGTCTCCACTATGCGTGTAAACCCGCACGCGGCGGCCCTGCGACTCCGGACATGCTGCGCGTCTTTTCAGATCGCAGCATGTCCGTACACCTTGCGGGGACGCAGCGTCCCCGCAAGGCATATCACAGGGTGCTATGGGAGAGAGCGATCATCCCGGATGTGAAGAGTTAACACATCCGGCATGATCGCGTCCCAGAAATGGGGCGGGGCTTAGCGCCGAGCGGCTTCGCCGCTGCGGCGATACCGCCGCCCCTCCGTACCGTGGAGACATACCCTTAGACTATTAATACTTACTGTATGTGGTCATTCTTATCTTTGGTGTTATAATCTGGTATATTACTAGAAAATTGAAACCTTCTAACTAACTTTTTTTTTTTTTGAAAAAGCTAAATTCCAGTATATTCTGAAAGCATAGGACTTTCTTCTGTTGAATATACATTTTGCTTCTTAACTTTAAAACAACTCAGTAGTTAAGTTTTCTACTGAAAATTATTTGACAACTAAAGAAGCTGACCTCATCTGGAGCATTTATAACATGTAAATAGGATATGCCATAAATGTCCAATAAGTGCAGGCCCCATGCATCTTGAAAAAAGGGCCTAAACATGCACTGAAAGAAATGGAAAGCTGGTAGGCCTGGCTCTCTACAGAGTGCCAAGAAGGCCTATTAATATGTCATAAATGTCACAGATGGGAAAATCCTTCGGGCTAAATATCAAAGCTTAATAAATATTGATGAGCGAGTATACTCCTTGCTCGGGTTTTCCGAGTATTGTTAGTGCTCAGAGATTTAGTTTTCATTGCCGCAGCTGCATGATTTACGGCTGCTAGACAGGCTGAATACACGTGAGGAATGCCTGTTTGTTAGGGTATGTTTCCACGGTAAGTAAACGCTGCTTGTTTGACGCTGCAGCGTCAAACAAGCAGCGTCCAGATGTTCCAGCATAGTGGAGGGGATTTTAGGAAATCCCGTCTCCACTATGCATGGAAACCCGCACGCGGCGGCCCTGCGACTCCGGACATGCTGCGCGTCTTTTCAGATCGCAGCATGCCCGTACACCTTGCGGGGACGCAGCGTCCCCGCAAGGCATATCACAGGGCCCTATGGCGAGGGGTGCGATGATCCCGGATGTGTACTGTACACATCCGGCATCATCGCGTCCCAGGAAGGGGGCGGGGCTTAGCGCCGAGCGGCTTCGCCGCTGCGGCGATACCGCCGCCCCTCCGGACCGTGGAGCCATACCCTTAGGGATTTCCAAACATGTGTTCAGGCAGTCCAGCATCTGTAAAACATGCAGCTGAGGAGCCAAAAACTAAATTTCTGAGCACTAACAAATACTCGGAGATCACCTGAGCATCCTTGGAAAAACCGGAGCAATGAGTATACTCGCTCATCAATATTAACCCCTTCACGACATGCACCGTACTAGTACAGCGCATGTCGTGTCTCTCCCTTTGATGTGGGCTCCGGCACTGAGCCCACATCAAAGTCATGACATGTCAGCTGTTTTGAACAGCTGACATGTGTGCACAATAGTAGCAGGTGGAATCGCGATCCACCCGTCTCTATTAACTAGTTAAATACCGCTGTCAAATGATGACAGAGGCATTTAACTACCGCTTCCGGCCATCGGGCCGGAAATGCGTGCATCATCGACCCCGTCATGTGATCCTTGAGACCTCTATGGTTGTTGATGCCGGCTTGCTGTCAGCGCCCCCTGTGGTCGGTGCTCATAACAAGCCTGTAATTCAGCTACATATGAGCGATCTGATGATCGCTGCTATGTAGCTGAGCCGATCCAGTTGTGCCAGCTTCTAGCCTCCCATAGAGGCTATTGAAGCATGGCAAAAGTAAAAAAAAAATAAAAAATTGAAAAACATAAAAAAATATAAAAGTTTAAATCACCCCCCCCCTTTTGCTTCCTTCAAAATAAAACAATAATAAAAACATACAAATATTTGGTATGGCCGCGTTCAAAATCGCCTGATCTATCAGTTAAAAAAAGGATTAGCCTGATCGCTAAACGGCGTAGCGAGAAAAAAATTAAAAATGCCAGAATGACATTTTTTTGGTCGCAGTGACATTGCATTAAAATGCAATAACGGGCGATCAAAAGAACATATCTGCACAAAAGTGGTATCATTAAAAATGTCAGCTCGGCATGCAAAAAATAAGCCCTCAAGCGACTCGAGATCCCAAAAAATGTAAACACTACGGGTATCGGAAATGGCGCAATTTTTTTTTTTTAGCAAAGTTTGGAATTTTTTTTCACCACTTAGATAAAAAATAACCTAGATATTTTTGGTGTCTATGAACTCGTAGTTATATGGAAAATCAAAATGGAAAGTCAGTTTTAGCATTTAGTGAACCTAGCAAAAAAGCCAAACAAAAAACAAGTGTGGGATTTCACTTTTTTTGCAATTTCACCACACTTGGAGTTTTTTTCCTGTTTCCTAGTACAAGACATGGTAAAACCAAAGGTGTTGTTTAAAAGTACAACTGTCCCACAAAACATAAGCCCTCACATGGCCATATTGATGGAAAAATACAAAGTTGTGGCTCTGGGAAGGAGGGGAGCGAGAAACGAAAACGCAAAAATGAAAAAGGGCTGCGTCTTTTATAATAATGTTTCCTGTGACACATGTAGTTGAAAATACAAAATGTAATCCTGCATCAGAGGAAGCCTTTCATGATTCCAACCCTTAGCTCTAAACAACATTCCAAGTTGTGTTAAAACCGTAAATGATGAATTGCATTTTCAGGAACAACTGAATATTTCATAGTACAGTAAACAAGATTTCTGCTGACAATTAGTTCTCCTTGTTACTTAAAACCTTACTCACACATGCATATCCATTTTGCATCTGCAAAAATGCAGCCAATTTTTCATCCTTTTGTGTTCTGTTTGTCAACACATCGAATCCCCATGTCATCTGTTTTTCACGTCAGTTGAAAAAATGTATTTCATATCAAGAGCAACTGATCCATTAAAACAAAATAAAACATATGCCATCTGTATGATTTCTGTTGTTCTGTGTGCATGTATTAAGTTGAATGGACACGAATAGTACTCAAATCATAAGAAAGGCCATATATCAGCAAAACCAGAAAAAAATGGACAGAATATAATGCATGAATGTGTTGTCAAAAGGAAAGCATGCATAGCACATGGATGTAAAACTCTTATCTGCAAATAAATCCTTGATGGTAGACATGAGTGGATCTAAAGAGATTTGAATTTGCCAAATCGCATGGATTTTAATGTGAAATTCGATTTGCAGTGAATTTGTTCTCCATCTTTTGAATGTCTTTTACTATGCTCTGGGATTTCATAGACTCCAGAGCATAATAACTGTGACTAATAATGTAATAAACATAACTAATATAATAAATGTAACAAATACTCACCTTATAGCTCACATCTGTTGCTTCTATACATCTTCTTACCACTGCTGCATGCTGCAACTTCATGCTAGGCCAGGTTGGAGTTTGTCCTGTAAGAACTTTTTAGCCATTCCAGCACTGAAGTGGTCTCGCAGGAGCCGATCCAGTTCTTGAGAGGTGCCCATGCTTGTTGGGTCACTTCCCCAGATCTCCTGTATTGCTTCCTCAAGGGCGTTTGCGAATCGCATCAGTGTTTCCCCTCATGCTGCTGCCAGTTAAAGAATTCGCTCCTCAGCTGCGCCACCTGCACAAAGGTCCTAAACTTCCCTTTCCTCACTGAGAATAAACGTCTTCATCTGAAAGGAAAGTTTAGGACCTGGTATACGAGAGATGCCTTAATGTGGCACATCTGTGACCTAGCAGGTTACCGTACATTAGACAGTGGTAGTCAGTACTATGTCCTTCACGGGTCAGCTTTCTAGTCTTAGAAATTCTTAATTATGCATTTCAAAAAAATTAATACCATGTATGCTCCAGTATAAGCTGAGATTTTCAGACCATTTTTTAAGCCTTAAAATGCCCCTCTCGGCCTATACTCGAGTCACCCCCACCGGTCTGTCTCCCCTCTTCCTCTGGTCTGTCTACCGTCTCCCCCTTTCCATCTCTCTTCCCCTGGGGTGTTTCCTACCCCCTCATTTGCAGCAGCTGCGGAGCAGCGTGATTCTGGCATGCGTTGAGTCCAGAGGTAGCGGCGTGTAATGTATGGATCAGGCGCTGGCTGTACGGCAGGTGGAGGTTGCGAGTGGTCTTTGTTTTCTGTGCCACACGCTTCACTTTCGGTGACATCATGAATATTCATAAGCCTTAATGAGCGGAACTGGAAGTGAGGTGTGCACAGCGAGGGTACCGGCTGCCTGCGGCCTCCACCTGCCGTACGGCTACCGCTTGCCTCCAGGGCTGCTACTGCTGCTCCATATGTTACCAGCATGCCGCTGCCTCCGGGACTCCATACATGACAGGATGGTGCTGCTGCTGCTGTGAAGAGGTGGGTAGGAAACACTCCTGTGGGAGACTCGTGTACCGACGGGGAGAGGCGAGACATGCAGACCCAGTAGCTGCTGCCTTCCACCCCCAATGCGTATACTCGAGTCAATAAGTCTTCCCAGTTTTTGAGGTAAAATTAGGTACCCCAGCTTATACTCTGATTGGCTTATACTCGAGTATATACGGTGTGTAATATATATGTGTTAAATATATATGCATGTCAATGGCTGCTCACTTTTCCCAGTCTCGAATGCTCGGTGCCTCGAGGTGATCCTTGACTCTGCCCTCTCTTTCAAGCCACATATCCAAGCCCTTGCCTCCTCCTGCCAATTGCAACTCAAAAACATTTCCCGGATCCATGCATTTCTTGATCATGAAACCACCACAAAAACACTAGTGCATGTCCTTATCATATACAACTACTGCAACCTCCTACTTTCTGGCCTCTCCTCTAGCACTCTGGCACTACTCCAATCCATCCTAAACTCTGCTGCCTGACTAATCCACCTCTCAACCTGTTATTCCCCAGCCTCTCCTCTCTGCCAGGCCCTTCATTGGCTTCCTATTGCCCAGAGGCTACAGTTCAAAACACTAACAATGACATACAAAGCCATTCACAACCTGTCTCCACCATATATCTGTGACATGGTCTCCCAGTACCTACCTACACGCAACCTTGAATCCTCTCATGATCTGCTTCTCTAATCCTCTTTCATCTCTTCTTCCCACAACTGCACACACGACTTCTCCTGTGCTTCCTGTTGTGAATTTGGATTCTGGGCTCCCCCGGTGGCCGCTTGTGGAATTGGACTTGTCATCCTCTTTCCTGTTTCACCTGGTTCCATCAGTAGTGGGTGTCGCTATTTAAGCTCATTTCTCTGGTGGTTTCTTGCCGGTCAACAATGTTATCTGATGCCTCTCAGTGCTTGTTCCTGCTTCTAGACAACTTCTAGATAAGTTGGACTTTTGTCCATGTTTTGTTTTGCCTATTTGTTCCAGTTCACAGCTGAAGTTTTGTTACTGTGTCTGGAAAGCTCTCGTTGATCAGGGATTGCTACTCTGGCGTTATGAGTTAATGCCAGAGTTTAAGGTAATCTCTGGATGGTGTTTTGTTAGTGTTTTTCTGCTGACCATGAAAGTATACTATCTGTCTTCTGCTATCTAGTAAGCGGACCTCAAATTTGCTAAGACTATTTTCCTGCTGCGTTTGTTGTTTCATCTGAACTCACCGTCATTATATGTGGGGGCTACTGTCTTCTTTGGAATATTTCTCTAGAGGTGAGCCAGGTCTTATATTTCCCTCTGCTAGCTATTTAGGTCTTAGGCCAGAGCTGGGCATCTAGCGATAAATAGGAAATGCTACCTGGCTATTTCTAGTTGCGCGGCAGGCTTAGTTCATGGTCAGTATAGTTCCATCTTCCGAGAGCTTGTCCCTCTATAGGCTTGCTATGATCTCTGCCTGCAGAGATCATGACAGTTTGACCGGACAATAAAGTGTTAAAGACCCAGGTTGAGAAAGGAGAGTTATAAGAAGTCTGCTGGAATTTTTTTTTTTTTTTTCCCTCCAGTCTGCCTTGCTGCAGTCTTTTTTCTCTCTCTCCTCCTAATCTCTGTATGCTCTGTGTGCACCTGACAATAATGGATCTCCAGAGTGTAACTGCGGGTTTGAATAATCTCATCACGAAAGTACAAAATTTACAAGATTTTGTGGTACATGCTCCGGTATCTGAGCCGAGAATTCCTTTGCCGGAGTTCTTCACAGGGAATAGAGCTAGCTTCCAGAATTTCCGAAATAATTGTAAGCTTTATTTGTCCCTGAAGTCTCGTTCAGCTGGAGACCCTGCTCAGCAGGTTAGGATTGTGATTTCCTTGCTCAGGGGTGACCCTCAAGATTGGGCCTTCTCATTGCCAGCAGGGGATCCTGCGTTACGCGATGTGGATGCGTTTTTTCTGGCCTTGGGCTTGCTTTATGAGGAACCTCATTTGGAACTTCAGGCAGAAAAAACTTTGATGGCACTATCTCAGGGGCAAGACGAAGCTGAAGTTTTCTGCCAAAAATTCCGTAAATGGTCTGTGCTTACTCAGTGGAATGAGTGCGCCTTGGCGGCAACTTTCAGAGAAGGTCTCTCTGATGCCGTTAAGGATATTATGGTGGGGTTCCCTTTGCCTGCAGGTCTGAATGAGTCCATGACAATGGCTATTCAGATTGATAGGCGTCTGCGGGAGCGCAAACCGGTGCACCATCTGGCGGTGTCTATGGAAAAGACGCCAGAAAGTATGCAGTGTGATAGAATTCTGTCCAGGAGCGAGCGACAGAATTTTAGACGGAAGAATGGATTGTGTTTCTATTGTGGGGATTCTACTCATGTTATATCAGCATGCTCTAGGCGTACAAAGAAGCTTGATAAGTCTGTTTCCATTGGCACCATTCAGTCTAAGTTTATTTTGTCTGTAACCCTGATTTGTTCTTTGTCATCCATTGCCACGGACGCCTATGTTGACTCTGGCGCCGCTCTGAGTCTTATGGATTGGTCCTTTGCCAATCGTTGTGGTTTTGATTTAGAGCCTTTGGAGACTCTTATTCCTCTGAAGGGGATTGACTCCACCCCATTGGCTAATAATAAACCACAATACTGGACACAAGTAACCATGCGTATCGATCCGGATCACCAGGAGATTATTCGTTTCCTGGTGCTGTATAATTTACATGACGATTTGGTACTGGGATTGCCATGGTTGCAGTCTCACAACCCAGTCTTGGACTGGAGAGCAATGTCTGTGTTGAGCTGGGGATGTAAGGGTATTCATGGGGACGTACCTTTGGTTTCTATTTCGTCGTCCATTCCCTCTGAAGTCCCTGAGTTCCTCTCTGATTTTCAAGACGTCTTTGACGAACCCAAGCTTGGGTCGTTACCTCCGCACCGTGAGTGCGATTGTGCCATAGATTTGATACCGGGTTGTAAATATCCAAAGGGTCGTTTGTTTAATTTGTCTGTGCCGGAACATGCTGCTATGCGGGAATATATAAAGGAGTCTTTGGAAAAGGGACATATTCGTCCATCTTCTTCTCCCTTGGGAGCTGGGTTTTTCTTTGTCTCAAAAAAAGACGGCTCTTTGAGACCATGTATTGATTATCGGCTTCTGAATAAGATCACTGTTAAGTATCAATACCCATTGCCATTGCTTACTGATTTGTTTGCTCGTATAGAGGGTGCTAAGTGGTTCTCTAAAATTGATCTTCGTGGGGCGTATAATTTGGTGCGGATCAGGCAGGGGGATGAGTGGAAGACCGCATTTAATACGCCCGAGGGCCACTTTGAGTATTTGGTCATGCCTTTTGGTCTTTCTAATGCCCCTTCAGTTTTCCAGTCTTTTATGCATGATATTTTCCGCGATTTTCTGGATAAATTTATGATAATATATCTGGATGATATTCTGATTTTTTCTGATGACTGGGACTCTCATGTCCAGCAGGTCAGGAGAGTTTTTCAGGTTCTGCGGTCTAATTCTTTATGTGTGAAGGGGTCTAAGTGCGTTTTTGGGGTCCAGAAAATTTCCTTTTTGGGGTATATTTTTTCTCCCTCTTCCATTGAGATGGATCCCGTCAAGGTGCAAGCTATTTGTGACTGGACTCAGCCCTCCTCTCTTAAGGGTCTTCAGAGATTTTTGGGCTTTGCCAACTTTTACCGCCGATTTATTGCTGGTTTTTCGGATGTCGTTAAACCACTGACTGATTTGACCAGACAAGGCGCTGATGTTGCTAATTGGTCCCCTCATGCTGTAGAGGCCTTTCAGGAGCTTAAGCGCCGTTTTGCCTCTGCCCCTGTGTTGCGTCAGCCTGATGTGAATCTGCCTTTTCAGGTTGAGGTTGACGCTTCGGAGATCGGAGCTGGGGCAGTGTTGTCGCAGAAAGGTTCCGACTGCTCCGTCATTAGGCCTTGTGCCTTCTTTTCTCGCAAATTTTCGCCCGCAGAGCGGAATTATGATGTTGGGAATCGGGAGCTTTTGGCCATGAAGTGGGCTTTTGAGGAGTGGCGCCATTGGCTCGAGGGGGCTAGGCATCAGGTGGTGGTATTGACTGACCACAAAAATTTGATTTATCTTGAGACTGCCAGACGCCTGAATCCTAGACAGGCGCGCTGGTCTTTATTTTTTTCTCGCTTTAATTTTGTGGTGTCATACCTACCGGGTTCTAAGAATGTTAAGGCAGATGCCCTTTCTAGGAGTTTTGACCCGGACTCTCCTGGTAATTCTGAACCCACAGGTATCCTTAGGGAGGGAGTAATTTTGTCGGCCGTTTCTCCTGATCTGCGGCGGTCCTTGCAAGAGTTTCAGGCGGATAGACCGGATCGTTGTCCGCCTGATAGACTGTTTGTTCCGGATGATTGGACCAGCAGAGTCATCTCTGAGGTACATTCTTCTGCATTGGCAGGTCATCCCGGAATTTTTGGTACCAGGGATTTGGTGGCAAGATCCTTCTGGTGGCCTTCCCTGTCACGAGATGTGCGAGTCTTTGTGCAGTCGTGTGACGTTTGTGCTCGGGCCAAGTCTTGTAGTTCTCGGGCTAGCGGACTGCTGTTGCCCTTGCCTATTCCTAAGAGGCCTTGGACACACATCTCGATGGATTTTATTTCAGATCTGCCTGTTTCCCAGAAGATGTCTGTCATCTGGGTGGTCTGTGACCGTTTCTCTAAAATGGTCCATTTTGTTCCTCTGCCCAAGTTGCCTTCTTCTTCTGAGTTGGTTCCTCTGTTTTTTCAGAATGTTGTCCGATTGCACGGTATTCCTGAGAATATTGTTTCTGACAGAGGTACCCAATTTGTGTCTAGATTTTGGCGGGCATTCTGTGCTAGGATGGGCATAGATTTGTCTTTTTCATCTGCTTTTCACCCTCAGACTAATGGCCAGACCGAGCGGACTAATCAGACCCTTGAGACATATCTGAGGTGTTTTGTCTCTGCTGACCAGGATGATTGGGTTGCTTTTTTGCCATTGGCAGAGTTCGCCCTCAATAATCGGGCCAGTTCTTCCACCTTGGTGTCCCCGTTTTTCTGTAATTCGGGGTTTCACCCTCGATTTTCCTCCGGTCAGGTGGAATCCTCGGATTGTCCTGGAGTGGATGCGGTGGTGGAGAGATTGCATCACATCTGGGGGCAGGTTATGGACAATTTGAAGTTGTCCCAGGAGAAGACTCAGCGTTTTGCCAACCGTCATCGTCGTGTTGGTTCTCGGCTTTGTGTTGGAGATTTGGTGTGGTTGTCTTCTCGTTTTGTCCCTATGAGGGTCTCTTCTCCTAAGTTTAAACCTCGGTTCATCGGCCCTTATAGAATATTGGAGATTCTTAATCCTGTTTCTTTCCGTTTGGACCTCCCTGCGTCCTTTTCCATTCATAACGTTTTTCATCGGTCGTTATTGCGCAGGTATGAGGTACCTGTTGTACCTTCAGTTGAGCCTCCTGCTCCGGTGTTGGTTGAGGGTGAGTTGGAGTACGTTGTGGAGAAAATTTTGGACTCTCGTGTTTCCAGACGGAAACTCCAGTATCTGGTCAACTGGAAGGGTTACGGCCAGGAGGATAATTCTTGGGTCAATGCATCTGATGTTCATGCTTCTGATCTTGTTCGTGCCTTCCATAGGGCTCATCCTGGTCGCCCTGGTGGATCTGGTGAGGGTTCGGTGCCCCCTCCTTGAGGGGGGGGTACTGTTGTGAATTTGGATTCTGGGCTCCCCCGGTGGCCGCTTGTGGAATTGGACTTGTCATCCTCTTTCCTGTTTCACCTGGTTCCATCAGTAGTGGGTGTCGCTATTTAAGCTCATTTCTCTGGTGGTTTCTTGCCGGTCAACAATGTTATCTGATGCCTCTCAGTGCTTGTTCCTGCTTCTAGACAACTTCTAGATAAGTTGGACTTTTGTCCATGTTTTGTTTTGCCTATTTGTTCCAGTTCACAGCTGAAGTTTTGTTACTGTGTCTGGAAAGCTCTCGTTGATCAGGGATTGCTACTCTGGCGTTATGAGTTAATGCCAGAGTTTAAGGTAATCTCTGGATGGTGTTTTGTTAGTGTTTTTCTGCTGACCATGAAAGTATACTATCTGTCTTCTGCTATCTAGTAAGCGGACCTCAAATTTGCTAAGACTATTTTCCTGCTGCGTTTGTTGTTTCATCTGAACTCACCGTCATTATATGTGGGGGCTACTGTCTTCTTTGGAATATTTCTCTAGAGGTGAGCCAGGTCTTATATTTCCCTCTGCTAGCTATTTAGGTCTTAGGCCAGAGCTGGGCATCTAGCGATAAATAGGAAATGCTACCTGGCTATTTCTAGTTGCGCGGCAGGCTTAGTTCATGGTCAGTATAGTTCCATCTTCCGAGAGCTTGTCCCTCTATAGGCTTGCTATGATCTCTGCCTGCAGAGATCATGACAGCTTCCCCTATACTTGTTGTGAATTCCGTTCTGGAGCTCCCTCCTGTGGTTGCTAATGGTATTTTTGTGAGTTCTGCCCTTGGGCTCCCTCTGGTGGTTTCAAGTGGAACTGCTGCTCCTTTAGGTAGCTGTAGCAGCTGCCTCCACTGATCGCCTTGCCTGGGTTTGTTATTTAAACCTGCTCTGGGCTTTAGTTCATGCCAGCTGTCAATGTTCTTGGTTGGATTTGGTTCTCTCCTTGGATTTCTCATATGGCCTGTCCTTGTCAGCAAAAGATAAGTTTTTGATAGTTCTTGTTTGTCCATTTGTTTGGACTCTATTGCTCTGCAAATATGTCTCTTTTTGTCCAGCTTGTCACTATGTCATATTCAGGCTAGCTGGAAGCTCTGGGGAAGCAGATTTGCCCCTCCACACCGTGAGTCGGTGTGGAGTTCATTTTTGTAAACTCTGCGTGGATTTTGACGTTTTTAATACTGACCGCACAGTATCCTTTTCTCTCTGTCTATCAAGTTTAGTATTGGCCTCCTTTGCTGAAATCTGATTTAATTTCTGTGTACGTCATTTCCCTCTCCACTCACAGTCAATATTTGTGGGGGGCTGTCTTTCCTTTGGGGGTTTTCTCTGAGGCAAGATAGCTTTCTATTTCCTACTTTAGGGGTAGTTAGCTCTTAGGCTGTGACGAGGTGTCTAGGGAGAGTCAGGAACATCCCACGGCTATTACTAGTGTTGTTGTTAGGATTAGGGACTGCGGTCAGTAGAGATACCACCTCCTCAGAGCTCGTCCCATGTTGTGTTTTAGCCACCAGGTCATATCAGTGTGGCCTCTTAACCACCAGGTCATAATACTCTGAAACTCTCTACCACAACACACCAGGCTCTCGCCTACCACGGAAACCTTCAAAAGGAACCTGAAGACCCACCCCTTCCATCAAGCCTACAACCTGCAGCAATCCTCTGTCTGCTGAACCACCGCATGTCCAACTCTACCCTCTCCTAGTTTATCCTCACCCATCCCCTGTAGACTGTGAGCCCTCTTGGGCAGGGTCCCCTCTCCTCGTGTACTTGTGTGTGCCTTGTTTTACTCATGTGTATTGTACTTGTCTATATTTGCCCTGTTCACATGTAAAGCGCTATGGAATAAATGGGGCTATAAAAATGAATAATAATAATAATATGCAGAGCTCCTGTGTGTAATGTCACTGGTGATCCCTATATTACCTGTACACTATATGCACTTTATACAGAACTTCTGTGTGTAATGTCAATGCTGATCCCTGTATTACCTGTCAGTTATACATTATAGACAATGCTTTAGTGTAAAATGTCTAAAATGTCACTGGTGATCACTGGATTACCTATACACTGGCGCTGTATACTGTGTAAAGAGCTCCTGTGTATAATAGCACTTATGGTAATATTAGTATTGTGTTTTTTTATTAATGATCAGTGTTGTAGTACTTAGTCAGTATGTGGTGGTAATATGTGGTCTGGTCATGGTGTGGTGGTGTTTGTCCCTTGTATGTTTTTTTATTCAGTCATTATGTAGTGGTAATATTTGGTCTGGTCATGGTGCGGTGGTATTTGTCCTTTATAATGTGGTATAATTCAGTTACTTTGTGGTGGTCACTTTGTGGTGGTAATATGTGGTCTGGTCATGGTGTGGTGGTATTTGTTCCTTGTATGTGTTATTATTGGTCACTATGTGGTGGGAATATGTGGTCTGGTCATTGTGTGACAGTGTTTGTCTCTTTTATGTGATATTATTGGTAATTTTAAAAATGTAAAAATAAATAAAAAATATACCTAAAAAGAGTATTGGATATTTTAACAAATGTTCAATAGGTTAGAGGGAGCGGATAGCGAGATCCAGAAAAGAGGCATGAGAAAGTGACACAAGGTGTGAGTGAACATCCAGAGATGGGACCTGGGGCAGGAAGTCTAGCTATATTAAATAGCTTACAACTCCAGGAGGAACGGTTCATCAAGTGTGATGAAGTGAGTGCCCTGGGCTTTAATTCCAAGGTGTTAGTCAGCATAAGGCTGAGTAATGGCCATTGTGGCCAAGTAGCTCCTCTAAGGTGAAAAAAATGAGGAACCTTGGGTTGAAGTACAAGACTCTCAATGACTTTAGTACCATTGTTGGAGCGAGGGAAGTTCCTAAAGTGCTGTACTAGGTGATGGTGAAGACAGAGGACTAAGTAAGGATGGGCAGTGAAAATCTGTATGAAGATATTCCATGTATTAAGAGAAATGTTTAAGATTTGCACCTTCTATCTGTTGTATATAATTCAGTTATTGTTCAGTAAGACAGTTCCTTTTTAAGTGGTGGTTTCCCTTATACAACTTTGAAACACCTGATCCTGGCCAGCTGATGTTAATGGCTTCATGCAGCCTGGAAGGCCATGATGCCCCGTAGCTAAAGTCCACACACCCTGCCAGGACTGCCATCTTCATTGAATGTGCCAGGGTGTGAAAAATGAGTACCTCTCCCACGGCTACCACTCTGCGCTATGTTACACTTGACACAGTAGTCAAGATCAAGTCTCGTATTAGGAAAAACTAAGGGATGCAGGGAAGTTTAGATTTGAATAAAGGTGAGACCATTACGTGGTCTATAATGGCTTGAGTACAAACTCCAAAATGGTGGATAGTGGTGCATTACAACGAGGAGGTCACGTCTTTCATAGGTGTAGAAGACATGAAAGGGGAGTAAGAACATTTCAGCCCCCAAGAGGTGTTATCTGGAAGTGCCAGCCCATACTCCATCTCCATTCTGTCAGTCTGTGGAAATAGGACTGCACTCAAATGTCATCCAGGTGCAGTCCGATGGTTTCCACAGGTTCATAAACTTGAATAGCTAAGTGTGATCTGAATATCAGATCTAACTCGACCATTCAGCTATTTTTCCCCAGACCAGCTCTATCCTATGAAAAAATCTGACATTTGCATGGCCCCATAAAATAACATTGGTCCGTGTGATCTGATATTTTGTCGGATTGCACTTTGACCAAAAATACAGTCATCTGCACCTGCCCTAATCAGGAGCAATTTTGAGCACATTTTGAGAGGTTACCAATCCGTAACCAAATAACAACTGGGCATGTTTGCTTTCAAATGCCATTGCTGACCTTCATTCTCAGTTTGGCCATATTTGAGATAAGAGGCTTTGTGCTCAGAATAACCCATTTGTAGCTACAGGAAAGATATATATCTTGGTACCTTGTTAGCCAATAGATAGAAAAATATTTAGAATTGAGAGTCCTCAGTGGTCGATACTAGGGTTGAGCGAAACGGGTCAACCATTTTCAGAAGTCGCCGACTTTTGGCAAAGTCGGGTTTCATGAAACCCGACCCGACCCCTGTGTGGGGTCAGCCATGAGGTCGGCAATCTTCTGAATCTGGTATCGGGATTCCGATACCGAGTTCCGATATGTTTGCGATATCGGAAATCGGTATCAGAATCCACATTTAAGTGTAAAATAAAGAATTAAAATAAAAAATATTGATATGCTCACCTCTCCGACGCAGCTTGGACATCGCCGCTGGTAACCGGCATCTTCCGTTCCTAAAAATGGCGCTTGAAAGACCTTTCGAATGCTTCACGGCTTGTGATTGGTCGCGGCAGCCCACGTGACCGCTGAGCGACCAATCACAAGCCGGTGACGTAATTCTCAGGTCCTGTTCTGGTTCTCAGGTACATGAGAATTACGTCACGGCTTGTGATTGGTCGCTGAGCGGTCACGTGGGCCGTCGCGACCAATCACTTAGCCGTGATGTCATCGGAAGGTCCTTCACGCGTTCATTCTTAAGAAGGAAGGCTGCCGGAAAGAAGCTGAGGGTGAGTATATTCCTATTAGGTATATACTTACCCTCGTACGCGCCCTGTTTCGTGAAACCCGACCCGATCCTATAAAAATAAAAGTCGCTCAACCCTAGTCGATACCTTTTAATGGCTAACTGAAAAGATGGTAACAAATTGCAAACTCTCAAGACTACTCAGGCCTCTTCATCAGTCATAGACTAATAAAAATTCTGAAGAATCACATATTTATACACAACACTCAAAGGCTTGCAATTTGTTACCATCTTTTCAGTTAGCCATTAACCCCTTCACCCCAAAGCCTGTTTTCACCTAAGTGACACGGCCAATTTTTACAATTCTGACCACTGTCACTTTATGAGGTCATAACTCTGAAACGCTTCAACGGATCCTGGTGATTCTGAGATTTTTTTCTCGTGACATATTGTACTTTATGATAGTGGTAAAACTTCTTCGATATGACTTGCATTTATTTGTGAAAAAAACAGAAATTTGTCGAAAATTATGAAAATTTAGCAATTTTCAAATTTTTCGTTTTTATGCCCTTAAATTAGAGTGTTATATCACATAATATAGTTAATAAACAACATTTCCCACATGTCTGCTTTACATCAGCACAATTTTGGAAACATAATTTTTTTTTGTTAGGGAGTTATAAGGGTTAAAAGTTGACCAGCGATTTCTCATTTTTGCAACAAAATTTGCAAAACCATTTTTTTTACGGACCACCTCACACTTGAAGTGACTTTGAGGGGTCTACATGACAGAAAATGTCCAAAAGTGACACCATTCTAAAAACTGCACCCCTCAAGGTACTCTAAACCACATTCAAAAAGTTTATTAACCCTTCAGGTGCTTCACAGGAATTTTTGGAATGTTTAAAAAAAATTGAACATTTAACTTTTTTTTCACAAAATTTTTACTTCAGATCCAATTTGTTTTATTTTACCAAGAGTAACAGGAGAAATTGGACCAAAAAAGTTGTTGTACAATTTGTCCTGAGTACGCCGATACCCCACATGTTGGGGTAAACCATTGATTGGGCACATGGCAGAGCTCGGAAGGGAAGGAGCGCCATTTGACTTTTCAATGCAAAATTGGCTGGAATTGAGATCGGAACCCATGTCGTGTTTGGAGAGCCCCTGACGTGCCTAAACAGTGGAAACCCCCACAAGTGACACCATTTTGGAAAGTAGACCCTCTAAGGAACTAATCTAGATGTGTGGTGAGCACTTTGAACCTCCAAGTGCTTCACATAAGTTTATAATGTAGAGCCGTAAAAAAAATTAATATTAATTTTCACAAAAAATGATCTTTTTACCCCAAATTTTTTATTTTCCCAAGGGTAGCAGGATAAATTGGACCCAAAAAGTTGTTGTGCAATTTGTCCTGAGTACGCTGATACTTCATATATGGGGATAAACCACTGTTTGGGCGCATGGCGGAGCTCGGAAGGGAAGGAGCGCCATTTGACTTTTCAATGCAAAATTGGCTGGAATTGAGATCGGAACCCATGTCGTGTTTGGAGAGCCCCTGACGTGCCTAAACAGTGGAAACCACCACAAGTGACACCATTTTGGAAAGTAGACCCTCTAAGGAACTAATCTAGATGTGTGGTGAGCACTTTGAACCTCCAAGTGCTTCACAGAAGTTTATAATGTGGAGCCGTAAAAAAAAATTAATATTAATTTTCACAAAAAATGATCTTTTTGCCCCAAATTTTTTATTTTCCCAAGGGTAGCAGGATAAATTGGACCCAAAGAGTTGTTGTGCAATTTGTCCTGAGTACGCTGATACTTCATATATGGGGATAAACCACTGTTTGGGCGCATGGCAGAGCTCGGAAGGGAAGGAGCGCCATTTGACTTTTCAATGCAAAATTGGCTGGAATTGAGATCGGAACCCATGTCGTGTTTGGAGAGCCCCTGACGTGCCTAAACAGTGGAAACCCCCACAAGTGACACCATTTTGGAAAGAAGACCCCCTAAGGAACTTATTTAGATGTGTGGTGAGCACTTTTAACCCCCAGTTGTTTCACTAAAGTTTAGAATGTAGCGCTGTGAAAATCAAAAAATCATTTTTTCTTTCCACAAAATGATGTTTTAGCCCGCAATTTTTTTCCCCCAAGGGTAACAGGAGAAATTGGACCAAAAAAGTTATTGTCCAATTTGTCCTGAGTATGCTGATACCCCATACATTGGGGGGAACCACTGTTTGGGCGCACGGCAGAGCTCGGAAGGGAAGGAGCACCGTTTGAAATGCAGACTTAGATGGATTGGTCTGCAGGTGTCATGTTGCATTTGCAGAGCCCCTGATGTACCTAAACAGTAGAAACCCCCCACAAGTGACCCCATATTGGAAACTAGACCCCCCACGGAACTTATCTAGATGTGTTGTGAGAACTTTGAACCAACAAGTGTTTCACTACAGTTTATCACGCAGAGCCGTGAAAATAAAAAATATTTTTTTTTCCACGAAAATTATATTTTAGCCCCCACATTTTTATTTTCCCAAGGGTAACAGGAGAAATTGGACAACAAAAGTTGTTGTCCAATTTGTCCTGAGTACGCTGATACCCCATATATGGGGGGGGACCACTGTTTGGGCGCACGGCAGAGCTCGGAAGGGAAGGAGCGCCGTTTGAAATGCAGACTTAGATGGATTGGTCTGCAGGTGTCATGTTGCATTTGCAGAGCCCCTGATGTACCTAAACAGTAGAAACCCCCCACAAGTGACCCCATATTGGAAACTAGACCCCCCACGGAACTTATCTAGATGTGTTGTGAGAACTTTGAACCAACAAGTGTTTCACTACAGTTTATCACGCAGAGCCATGAAAATAAAAAATATTTTGTTTTCCACGAAAATTATATTTTAGCCCCCACATTTTTATTTTCCCAAGGGTAACAGGAGAAATTGGACAACAAAAGTTGTTGTCCAATTTGTCCTGAGTACGCTGATACTTCATATATGGGGATAAACCACTGTTTGGGCGCACGGCAGAGCTCGGAAGGGAAGGAGCGCCGTTTGAAATGCAGACTTAGATGGATTGGTCTGCAGGTGTCATGTTGCATTTGCAGAGCCCCTGATGTACCTAAACAGTAGAAACCCCCCACAAGTGACCCCATATTGGAAACTAGACCCCCCACGGAACTTATCTAGATGTGTTGTGAGAACTTTGAACCCCCAAGTGCTTCACTACAGTTTATAACGCAGAGCCGCAAAAATAAAAAATATATTTTTTTCCACGAAAATTATATTTTAGCCCCCATGTTTTTATTTTCCCAAGGGTAAGGCTGGTTTCACACTTGCGTTTTTATCTGCATGCGTTTTTAAAAAAAACGCATGTGTGAAAAAACGCATGTAATCGCGGTAAAACGCATGCGTTTTTTTAGACGCATGCGTTTTTATAGAAAAACACAAGAAAACAAGAAAAAACCCTAACCCTACCCCTACCCCTAACCTGAAATACGTGGCACTGAAATACGTGGCACTGAAATACGTTTATATACGTATATACGTATATACGTATATAAGTGCCACGATATTTCAGTGGCCACGTATATAAGTGCCACGTATATAAGTGCCACGTATATAAGTGCCACGTATTTCATGTACATGCCAAGATATTTAAGTGCCACGTATATAAGTGCCACGTATTTAAGTGCCACGTATTTAAGTGCCACGTATTTAAGTGCCACGTATTTAAGTGCCACGTATTTCACGTAAATGCCACGATATTTCAGTGCCACGTATTTCACTGAAATATCGTGGCACTGAAAGACGTGGCACTGAAAGACGTGGCACTGAAATACGTGGCACTGAAATACGTGGCACTGAAATACGTGGCACTGAAATACGTGGCACTGAAATACATGGCACTATGACTGTCAGAAAATGTTCATTAAACGGTTAGGGATGAGTTTAGGGTTAGGGTTTGGATCCCTTTATCACCTTGATGGTGGTGGGTGACTTCAGTGTGTGTTCTGGTTTTTTTCTATAAAAACGCATGCGTTTTTAACGCAAACAAACGCGTTGAGATCGGACGCCATGTCGCGTTTGGAGAGCCCCTGATGTGCCTAAACAGTGAAAACTCCCCAATTCTAACTGAAACCCTAACCCCAACCCTAACCCTAGTCCTAACCCTAGCGCTACTTTCACACTAGCGTTTTTTTGCATACGTCGCAATGCGTCGTTTTGGCGAAAAAACGCATCCTGCAAAGTCATCTGCAGGATGCATTTTTTCCCCATAGACTAACATTAGCGATGTATTGACACGTCGCAAGCGTCGTGCGACGGTTGCGTCGTGTTGTGGCGGACCGCCGGCAGCAAAAAACGTTACAGGTAACTTTTTTTGTGCTGACGGTCCACCATTTCCGACCGCGCATGCGCGGCTGGAACTCCGCCCCCACCTCCCCGCACCTCACAATGGGGCAGCGGATGCGTGGAAAAACAGCATCCGCTGCCCCCGTTGTGCGGCGCTTGCACAGTATGCGTCGGTATGTCGGGCCGAAACAGCACGACGGCCCCGTACCGATGCTAGTGTGAAAGTAGCCTAACGGGAAAATGGAAATAAATATATTTTTTAAAATGTTATTATTTTTCCCTAACTAAGGGGGTGATGAAGGGGGATTTGATTTACTTTTATAGCGTTTTTTGGGCGGATTTTTATGATTGGCAGCCGTCACACACTAAAAGACGCTTTTTATTGCAAAAAATAGTTTTTGCGTTACCACATTTTGAGAGCTATACTTTTTCCATATTTTGGTCCACAGAGTCATGTGAGGTCTTTTTTTTTGCGGGACGAGTTGACGTTTTTATTGGTACCATTTTCGGGTACATGACATTTTTTGATCGCTTTTTATTCCGATTTTTGGGAGGCGGAATGAACAAAAACCAGCAATTCCTGAAATTCTTTTAGGGGGTGCGTTTATACCGTTCCGCGTTTGGTAAAAAGTATAAAGCAGTTTTATTCTTCGGGTCAGTACGATTACAGCAATACCTCATTTATGTAATTTTTTTATGTTTTGGCGCTTTTACACAATAAAAACTATTTTATATAAAAAAATAATTGTTTTTGCATCGCTTTATTCTGAGAGCTATAAATTTTTTATTTTTCTGCTGATCATGCTGTATGGCAGCTTTTTTTTTGCGGAACAAGATGACGTTTTCAGCGGTACCATGGTTATTTATATCCGTCTTTTTGATCGCGTGTTATTCCACTTTTTGTTTGGCGGTATGAGAATAAAGCGTTGTTTTTTGCCTCGTTTTTTTTTTTTTTTACGGTGTTCACTGAAAGGGTTAACTAGTGATATAGTTTTATAGGTGGGGTCGTTACAGACGCGGCGATACTAAATATGTGTACTTTTATTGTGTGGTATTTTTTTTATTTAGATAAAGAAATGTATTTATGGGAATATATATATATTTTTTTTCTTTATTTAGGAATTTTTTTTTTTTTTTTTTACACATGTGGAAAAATTTTTTTTTTACTTTTTTACTTTGTCCCAGGGGGGGACATCACAGATCGTTGATCAGACAGTGTGCACAGCACTCTGTCTGATCACCGATGTGACAGGCACGTTCCACAGGCTTGCCGGCGCCTGCTATGAGGATTCTCAGCAGACGCCGGCAAGCAGGGTCATCTTATGACCCGGAAGGAGTCCCGCGGCCATCTTGGATCCGGGGACTCCTTCCAGGTCACCGGAGCAGCGCGATCTCATCGCGCTGCTCCGGTGGGAGAGCGCAGGGAGCCCCCGTCCCTGCGCGATCCCCCTCTATGCCGCTGTCACTATTGACAGCGGCATCAGAGGGGTTAAATGCCCGCGATCGGCGACAGCGCCGATCGTGGGCATTGCTGCGGGGTGTCAGCTGTCATATACAGCTGACACCCGCACCCGATCGAGCCGCCGTACTAGTACTGCGGCTGTCAGTAATGCAGTGCCGGCAGCGCAGTACTAGTACGGCGCATGTCGGGAAGGGGTTAAAAGGTATGAACCACTGAGAACTCTCAATTCTAAATATTTTTCTATCTATTGGCTAACCCGGTACCAAGATATATATATTTCCTGTACCAAAATGGAGGATACCAGAATGTACTGCATCTTTATGGAACTAAAGCCAGTTCTGAAGAAACGTGCACAAATGGACATCAACATTTTTTTCTTATCTACATGATCTTTCTGCTGTGTTTTGTATAAATATGTGATTCTTTAGAATTTGTATTAGTCTATTCCTGAAGAAAAGGCCTGAGTAGCCTCCAAAGCTTGCAATTTGTTACCATCTTTACAGGTAGCCATTAAACGGTATCAACAACTGAGGACTCTCAATTCTACACCATGTTCCAAATTATTATGCAAATTGGATTTAAGAGTCATAAAGATTTAATTGTTTTGTTTTTCAAATAAACTCGTGGATGGTATTGTGTCTCAGGGCTCAATGGATCACTGAAATCAATCTTAAACACATGTGATAATTAGTTTTCCAGGTGATTCTAATTAAAGGAAAACTACTTAAAAATGATGTTCCACATTATTAAGCAGGCCACAGGTTTCAAGCAATATCGGAAATGAAAAGGATCTCTCTGCTATTGAAAAGCATTGAATAGTACAATGCCTTGGACAAGGTATGACAACATTAGATATTTCACGAAAACATAAGTGTGATCATCATACTGTGAAGAGATTTGTGACCGAAACAGAGCAGAGACAGAGTTCATGCAGATAAAGGCATAATGAGGAAGGTTTCTGCCAGACAAATTCATTGGATTAAGAGAGCAGCTGCCAAAATACCATTACAAAGCAGCAAACAGTTATTTGAAGCTGCTGGTGCCTCTGGAGTCCCTCGAACATCCAGGTGTAGGATCCTTCAAAGGCTTGCTGTGGTGCATAAACCTATTATTCGGCCACCCCTAAACAGTGCTCACAAGCAGAAAAGGTTGTATTGGGCCCAGACATACATCAAGAATAATTTTCAGTCTTGTTTACTGATGAGTGTCGAGCAACCCTGGATGGTCCAGATGGATGGAGTAGTGGATGGTTGGTGGATGGCCACCATGTCCCAACAAGGCTGCGATCTCAGCAAGGAGTTGGAGGAGTCAAGTTTTGGGCCAGAATCATGGAGAAACAGCTGGTAGGGCACTTTAAGGTTCCTGAAGGTGTGAAAATGACCTCTGCAAAGTATGTAGAGTTTCTGACTGACAACTTTCTTCCATGGTATAAAAAGCAGAAACGTGCCTTTAGGAGCAAAATCATCTTCATGCATGACAGTGCACCATCTCATGCTGCAAAGAATACCTCTGAGTCATTGGCTGATATGGGCATAAAAGGAGATAAACTCATTGTGTGGCCACAATCTTCCCCTGACCTCAACCCTATAGAGAACCTTTGGAGTATCATCAAGCAAAGGATCTATGAGGGTGAGAGGCAGTTCACATCAAAACAGCAGCTCTGGGAGGCTATTCTGACTTCACGCAAAGAAATACAAGCAGAAACTCTCCAAAAACTCACAAGTTCAATGGATGCAAGAATTGTGAAGGTGATATCAATGCAACGAAGGGCTCCTATGTTAACATGTAACTTGGCCTCTTAGGATGTTTTGGAGTTAAATAGCTTTTTTGTTCAGTGAATGTGACCACCTAATGCTGCAAATTCCACAAATGAGCATTTTCAGTTCTTTAAATCATATCAAATGTTTAGACATTCTACTGTGCCTAATAATTTGGAACAGTGCATTTTGAGTTTTTATTCATTTTGGAGATTATACTTTTATCATTGGGAGGTTTCTTCAATAAAATTTGATGTACACTCTAACGGGTGATAACTTTTATTAGACTGACTGTCATTTGCACTGACCATTAAGGAAAATCCGAGAAAAATGTAATTTGCATAATAATTTGGAATATGATGTAAATATTTTTCCATTGTAGCTAGTTATGCATTTCATAACATACTCCAATGTATTTTTCCGTCAATGTAGCCATTTCCAAACTTTTTGCAGAACCAGTTTTATCAATGGCAAAACTTTAAGGTACATTTATTATATTTAAACAAATTAATTAATTTGTTATATAAGCACAAGGAAAATACAGCAATTCCACAATTTTGCATTTGTTTTTAATGGCTTTTTAATTTTTTTTTATTGCATTGACCATGGCATATATATTACTTTAAGACCATTTTTGTGGTAACTACTAACATATGTAAAAAATACTTCTTCCTTGTCAAAAGTGTTAAGAGGTTAAAATTAAGATTAGGTTAGATGAACAATCAAATGCAATCAAATAAATTATGAGTTTGAAACAAAGCATGTACATCACTTTTTTATGTGTTTTTTTTGTTGCTATATCTTGATTTCTAGCTTATTTCGCTTGGTTTACCCCCCAAGGTAACATACAGTATTTGAATTGTCTCCATTGATTTTCTCCTTGAAGCCATGCCACAATTGTATCTATTCACCTAAAACATGCAGTTATTTAATTTGAAGACAAACTATATTGAGAAGCAGTTCCATTCCATTGGAAACATTTGCCTTTGTGAGCAACATAATTATGGCAACCTGCTGCCTAGCAGTGTACATCATTTAAACAAATGTTGACAAAAAGACAATGCTTTTTTCTAAAGCTATTGTAGCTAAAAAATAGGAAAACAGCAATAAAAGTGGTTTATAGAAACAAACTCAAATAACAAGTAAATGTGAGGCATGACAAATGAAGAACAGAACAGTGAAGACTGGATCAGACTAGGTTACTATCTGGATTGTTTTAGTTTCCTAAATTATGTCATTCTGTAAATAAAGGATTATACAAAATTTGCCATCAGTTTTCAATCTGTAGTAGTACATTTTAAAAAGAAAAAAGGAACAAACAACAAAAAAAAGACTTTTCTGATATAACTATGGGTATTTTAATTTCTATAATATCTTTAAACAGGTATTATTCATTGCTGCTTCAGTAGAAATGAGCAGTGCAATCTGCTATGGATTCATTATACAATAAAAGTGACCCGGCAGTATGATTCTCCAGGTTAGGCTGGTGTTACACTTGCAAGTGAAATGCGAGAAACTCACGCATCAATTCCTGGCACTATCGCCGGCATTTCGGACTGGAGCTTTAAGCTACACAGAAATACAAGCAGCCGCACGCTCCGGTTCTGAGTGCCGGGATTTAATATGAGAGACTTGTGCGTGTTTCTCGCATTGCACACAAGTGTGGCATCGACCTTAGTATGACACCAAACATGTATAGTTTTTTTTTTAATTTAGGTGATCAAAACAAAATTGGGAAATTTGTGAACAAAAAATCGTTTGCATGTGTTGCCATTTTCCGAGACCAGTAGTGCTTTCAAATTTCGTGACAGAGTGCTTTGTGATTGCTTATTTTGTATTATCTCCGCTAATGTTTGGGGGTAGATACGATGTTTTGATCACTTTTCATTGTATTTTATTGCAGTGTGGTGATGGCCAAAAAAAGTAATTTTGGCATTTGAATATTTTTTCTTTTTATGCCGTTTACGATCACACTAATTTACTTCATGTTTTCATAGATCGAACTTTTCCAAACATAGCGATACTAAATATGTTTTTCTTTTTATCGTTTTATTTTTAAAAGCGCAAAGGGGAGTGATTTGAACTTTTTTTTTTTTTTTATACTTTTCATATTTTTAAAACCGTTTTTTTTAAACTTTGTACTGTATTTAATCTTCCCCTTTGGGGACTTGAAGCTGCAATCATCTGATCGGTTGTACTATACATAGCAGTGCATGAGCACTACTACGGGTCCTTCTCAAAAAATTAGCATATAGTGTTAAATTTCATTATTTACCATAATGTAATGATTACAATTAAACTTTCATATACTATAGATTCATTATCCACCAACTGAAATTTGTCAGGTCTTTTATTGTTTTAATACTGATGATTTTGGCATACAACTCCTGATAACCCAAAAAACCTGTCTCAATAAATTAGCATATCAAGAAAAGGTTCTCTAAATGACCTATTACCCTAATCTTCTGAATCAACTAATTAACTCTAAACACATGCAAAAGATACCTGAGGCTTTTAAAAACTCCCTGCCTGGTTCATTACTCAAAACCCCCATCATGGGTAAGACTAGCGACCTGACAGATGTCAAGAAGGCCATCATTGACACCCTCAAGCAAGAGGGTAAGACCCAGAAAGAAATTTCTCAACAAATAGGCTGTTCCCAGAGTGCTGTATCAAGGCACCTCAATGGTAAGTCTGTTGGAAGGAAACAATGTGGCAGAAAACGCTGTACAACGAGAAGAGGTGACCGGAACCTAAGGAAGCAGTGGAATGAGTCTGGTGTGGAAACATCCAGAGCCACCGTGCACAGGCGTGTGCAGGAAATGGGCTACAGGTGCCGCATTCCCCAGGTAAAGCCACTTTTGAACCATAAACAGCGGCAGAAGCGCCTGACCTGGGCTACAGAGAAGCAGCACTGGACTGTTGCTAAGTGGTCCCAAGTACTTTTTTCTGATGAAAGCAAATTTTGCATGTCATTCGGAAATCAAGGTGCCAGAGTCTGGAGGAAGACTGGGGAGAAGGAAATGCCAAAATGCCTGAAGTCCAGTGTCAAGTACCCACAGTCAGTGATGGTGTGGGGTGCCATGTCAGCTGCTGGTGTTGGTCCACTGTGTTTCATCAAGGGCAGGGTCAATGCAGCTAGCTATCAGGAGATTTTGGAGCACTTCATGCTTCCATCGGCTGAAATGCTTTATGGAGATGAAGATTTCATTTTTCAGCACAACCTGGCACCTGCTCACAGTGCCAAAACCACTGGTAAATGGTTTACTGACCATGGTATTACTGTGCTCAATTGGCCTGCCAACTCTCCTGACCTGAACCCCATAGAGAATCTGTGGGATATTGTGAAGAGAAAGTTGAGAGACGCAAGACCCAACACTCTGGATGAGCTTAAGGCCGCTATTGAAGCATCCTGGGCCTCCATAACATCTCAGCAGTGTCACAGGCTGATTGCCTCCATGCCACGCCGCATTGAAGCATTCATTTCTGCCAAAGGATTCCCGACCAAGTATTGAGTGCATAACTGAACATTATTATTTGATGGTTTTTTTGTTTGGTATTAAAAAACACTTTTATTTGATTGGTCGGGTGAAATATGCTAATTTATTGAGACAGGTTTTTTGGGTTATCAGGAGTTGTATGCCAAAATCATCAGTATTAAAACAATAAAAGACCTGACAAATTTCAGTTGGTGGATAATGAATCTATAGTATATGAAAGTTTAATTGTAATCATTACATTATGGTAAATAATGAAATTTAACACTATATGCTAATTTTTTGAGAAGGACCTGTATGTATAATGAAAATCATGTTCTCCTATAAACACCAGCTACAGGCTGGCTTTCACAGGAGAATCATCAAGACAAGCATGGATTTCTTCAGAGGACCTCTAACTGTCATGACATCCCCCGATTATGTCATGGGAGCGCCAATGGGCGTTTGAAATAACGTGCCTCCCCTGCCACTGCTTGATAAAAGTTGCTGTCAGAGATAGACAGCTGCATTAACAAATTAACAGCTGTGAGTGGAGCTCCTCTCTGCCCATTGGCAGTTAAAAGCTCACGATGGCTGATTAAGTCAGGAATGCGACATATGATCTGCACAGGTGCCAGAAAGGTCAGAGAGGCCCAGTGCCTTTGCACTGCAGTACTTTACTCTACCCTCAACAGAGCAGAGAAGTATGCTTGTGCAGGCGGGCCGATGCCAGGGAGCGATGAAGAAGCAGGAGGGTGGTGTCACAAGAAGATGGGAGGCGCCGGACCCGGATCTGCGACACCCATCGGACTGGACAGCACAGGACCACCCCCCCGGATGAGTATAATATAACTTATTTTTCTTCTCTTGCAGATAAGCCCTGAAAGGCTTATAGGCATATCTTATAGCTGCAAAATGTGCTGACAGGTTCCCTTTAAGGTTTTTTTTAGCCGAGGAATATAAGGACAAATCACACAGGACATTACACATGGGGATAGACAAAGGAATAAATGCTTTAGTGCTGAAGTACATTAAAGATGGGATTGGCTGCCTCAGTCTTTGAAGAATAATCTAAAGATTCAAGTGATAGTTTGCTGTACTCACATTGCTAGTATGACAGTGAATTGGTTGATTTTTGATAATCGTCAGTAAAAGAAACTTAAGGCCTTATTCCCACATCAGTATTTTTGATCAGTATTTCATCAGTATTTGCATGCCAAAACCAATAGTGGCTCCAAAAGCCAGAACAGGTGTCAATGTTTCAACTATATATTTTCTCCATAAGTTCTACTCCTGGTCTTGGCAGATAAAACACTGATGCAAAATACTTACATGTGAATCAGCCTTAGGTTGCCGTCACAATAGCAGTATTTGGTCAGTATTTTACATCAGTATTTGTAAGCCAAAACCAGGAGTGGAACAAACAGAGGAAAAGTATAACAGAACCATATGCACCACTTCTGCATTTATCACCCACTCCTGGTTTTGGCTTACAAATACTGATGTAAAATACTGACCAAATGCTACTATTGTTACGGCAGCGTAAATAGCAGCATTTTATTCTTCACACATTGCAAACAAGGAGAGCAGTTTCATAATCCTCTGTCCTAATTATCATATTTTGCAGATTATAAGACACATCGGTTTATAAGACGCACCCCAAATTTGGGGGAGGAACATAGGAAAAAAGTTTTGTGGTAGCTCACCAGGAGATGCTGTGGCTCCAGGCTGGTTGAATGGGCTGCTCAGTGGTGAACTCCGAGAAAATGGCTGCCGGACGCGGCTCATGCACAATTGAGATCTTGTTAGGCAAGATGTCAGGAAATGAGATCAAAATTTGCGCACATGCTGCATCCAGTGGTCATTTTCCCTGCGTCCACCGCATTAGAAAATATGGAAGGTGCGAGGCTTCAGGGATGTTATAAAATGTCGATGAAACCCCCGCATTACCAAACACCTCATCGCACCAACCTGGGGTTACATCAGCAATAACCCTGGGACCTCACTCCACCGCAGCCAGGAAGCTCCGCTGCAGCCGGTAAGCTTCATCACAGCTACAATTCAGATTATAAGAAACACCCCCATTTTCCTCTCAAATTTGGGGGAAATGTGCATCTTATAACCCAAAAAATACGATATTTTCTGCTAGAAAGAAACCATCAACAAACTTCTTACACCTCTCACCTGGAATTTTGGACCACTTTTTTTGCCAGATGCTCCAGGTATCTCATATTTGAAGGGTAACTTCTCCCAACAGCAATTTTAAGATCTCTCCACAGGTGTTCAATGGGATTTAGATGCGGACTCACTGCTGGCCACTGCAACTGCCATGTCAGTCTGTATACCAGGCCTGTTTGCCCGCACCTGCCATTCCAAGTCTGTATATCAGCCGTACTTGCCTGCAACTGCCGTGTCAGTCCATATACCAGCCATACCTGCCTGTATCTGCTGTGCCAGTCTGTATAACAGCCGTACATGCCCGCACCTGCCGTGTCAGTCTGTATATTTACCATGCTTGCCTACACCTGCCGTGTCAGTCTGTATACCAGTTATACCTGCCTGCACTTGCTGTGTTAGTCTGTATACCAGCTGTACCTGCTGCATCTGCCATGTCAGTCTGTATACTAGCTGTACTTGCTTGTACCTGTCGTGTCAGTCTGTATGTCAGCCATGCTGTCCTGCATTTGCCATGCCAGTCTGTATTACAGCCATACATTCCCTCTCCTACTGTGTCAGTCTGTATACTTGCTATACCTGCCTGCACCTGCCGTGTTACTGTGTATATCAGAGATACCTGCTGCACCTGCCATGTCAGTCTGTATACCAGCCATACTTGCCTGCATTTGCTATCCCAGTCTGTATACCAGATGTTCTCACTGCACCCATGGTGCCTGCCTGTACTTTTAAAGGTCCATTCCATTCCTGATCATTCCAACTGCCTGCCCCTTGTCAGCTGCCGTGTGTTCAAGGTCTGTCCTAGAGAAGCACCTGGAGTCCTCCCTGAGCCAAGTCTAAACAAACCTATAGGGGCTCTAGTGAACAGTCAGGTCATTGCCTAGTAACACCCCACTAGGCTCTCCATTGGTCCGAGGCACAGTGGTTTCACCACTACACCTGTTACAACTTGTATATCCTAGTTGAATACTGCCATTACAAATCGTTGTCCTCTAGCATGATAAGTTGAAGATACTTAGACTTTCATAAGACAGTATTTATGTTAAAGAGCAGAGATAAGCAAACTTTTTAAGGTAAATTTGGTTCTGTGAAAGCCCCATTCTTCGCTGAGCATGGTCACAGAATGGTTCATCAAACAGACCCGAACCTTATTGAATTTAATTGGAGGCAAAAGCAACCACATACACAACTACTTCAATGGAGCCAAAAAACTGCTCAAATTAGATACAAACACCAGAAAAAGTGACATTAATTGATCCAGAGTGCAAATAGTATAATTGAGCAGCATGGCTGCATGGGACAGGGCTTGGACCATCATTTCTAGCTGAAACATTGATCAGTAACAAGTGGATGAGTGACAGGTGTAGGCCTGGTGCTCTGAGAGGTCTGTCGAATTCAGGCAACAGTAGAGAAAAAAGTACCGCACACTCGAAGTTGATATGATGTGAAAAAGGGATATGCCAAATTTATTTACACAAAAGAAAGGGTCAACAATTGCCACTGTGATAGTTTGTAGAGAGGAACCCGACGTTTCGACCCTCCCGGGTCTTATTCATGGGGTTACTAGGAGGCAAATAGACAGTGTAAGCAGCTGTTTGTGACACAATATGCAAAAAAGACAAAAATGAGAACAAAAAGAGATAAACAAAATACCAAAATACAGTCATAAAACATATTATATACAATATATACAAAGCAACCAGAGGTGACGTCGGGGGTACTCTGAGGAGCAGCGAGTGGTGAGTCTATGGTAAAGAGGTATTTCAGGCACACTGGCGATTCACTGCTTAATGAAAGAAATTCAATTGCTTAAGACAAAAAATAGCAATAGCGTTTACCTTAACTCTTTAGGTACACATATAAAGGTGTGGCAGTGTTAGGAGGCAAGACAATGGTCCTTTTAAGGCATAACCTGTCATTATAACAAAGAATCAACATTATGTGGTGCATATGTAATGAGACAGCATTGTTGCAGTGTGAATATGGGAGGGGTTTTTTTTATAAACATGTTTATTCATGAGAATTAAGGGTCAGTCCAGATAAGATATGTTGTAATAAGGTATAGGGTCCTTAATGACTAATGGGTAGTGCATATGGGACATAAAGCAGAAGATACCCCAATATTATAGAGGGGAACATAATGGATACCTTATAAATCCAATGGTGGCTCCTATGAGATAGGTAGAGGAGTCCTGTTTAAGGTAGGCTGCAGTGAGCAGTGGAATCCTGCAGAAGATATGAGCTGGATGGATTAAAATGGAACATACTATTATGGAGAGTGTTCAAGTGGGTGTAAAGGATACCTTAAAAAAGGTTGACTAATGGCTCCCGAGGCATGAGTAGAGGAATCCTTTCCAGGGGGGGAAGTATTCAGCTTGTAGAGCTGTCCTATAGATAAGGGGTAGTGGGGTTAGAGGTATAACAAGGGGGTGCTGAGGACAGGGGCGGAGGGTCCGTGTACCTGTACTGTAATTCAGGCAACACACATGAAGGAGACCAAGCTTGGAGTCCAAACATTTTCAAATATGAGGGGCAGACACTAGGAAAAGAGGCATCAATTGAGCCACAGTAGAAATTTGATTATGGCAAAGCAGAAGTCAGCCATGGGCCATGCATGAGGTATCATGATCTGGGCCTGCATCACAGCTTTGAATTTAAGTTTAAATTAGAATGAGATGGCTGAGGGATCGGTGTAAGACTCCTTTGCTGGGAGCCCCGATACCTCATGCTTCAGGTCAAAAGGGTATTTTGAACATCAGTTTTTATACTACTATTGGTAGAAAAATGTAAGGCTAGTAACACAGGTAGTTGACAGATTCACCCACAGTTTGATAATGGCACAGCAGCAGTCAGTCATGGACCATGCCTGAGTTATCAGGGTCAAGGCCAGGATTTATAGTTTTTAATTTAGGTTTAAATTAAGATGAAATGGGTGAGGGACCGGTTTAAGCCTGCTTTGCTGGGAGCCCTGATACATCATGCAACTGCTCAAACTGGATTTTTGCTCAGTCACACTCTGGTGCCACAAACATCAGTTTAATAGACCACTATTGGTAGAAAAATGTAAGGATAGTAGCACAGGTAGTTGACTGATGATCAAATTACCTACAGTAGAAATTTGATAATAGCTTAGCAGCAGTCAGCCATGGGCAATGCATGAGGTATCAGGGTATAAACCAGCATGTAGAGTTTGTAATTTAAGTTTAAATTAAGATGAGGTGGGTGTGGGACCAGTGTAAGCCCGCTTTGCTGAGAGTCCTGATACCTCATGCCACAGCTCAAACTGGATTTTTGCTCAGCCACATTCAGGTGCCACATACCGTATATACTCTAGTATAAGCCGAGATTTTCAGCCCAAATTTTTGGGCTGAAAGTGCCCCTCTCGGCTTATACTCGAGTCACGGTCTGTGGCAGGGTCGGTGGGTGAGGGGGAGAGGGCGCTGAGGCATACTTACCTAGTCCCGGCGATCCTGGCGCTCCCCCTGCCTGTCACACTGTCTTCGGGTGCCGCAGCTCTTCCCCTGTTCAGCGGTCACGTGGGACCGCTCATTAGAGAAATGATTATGGACTCCACTCCCATAGGGGTGGAGCCGCAAATTCATTTCTCTAATCAGCGGTGCTGGTGACCGCTGACAGAGGAAGAGCTGCGGCACCCGAAGACAGTGTGACAGGCAGGGGGAGCGCCAGGAGCGCCGAGACTAGGTGAGTATTTTATATTCACCTGTCCACGTTCCACACGCCGGGCGCCGCTCTGTCTTCGCGTCCTCTTGTTCTGACTGTTCAGGTCAGAGGGCGCGATGATGCATATAGTGTGCGCGCCGCCCTCTGTCTGATCAGTCAGTGCAGAGAGACGCCGGGACGGGACGCTGAGGAGCTGCAAGCAAGAGAGGTGAGTATGTTTTTTTTTTTTTATTGCAGCAGCAGCGTTATATATGGCACAGATTTATGTGGAGTATCTATGGGGCAACGGTGCAGAGCACTATATATGGCACAGATTTATATGGCACATCTATGGGGCAACGGTGCAGAGCATTATATATGGCACAGATTTATATGGCACATCTATGGGGCAACAATGAACAGTGCAGAGCATATATGGCACAGCTTAATAAGGAGCATCTATGGGGCAATAATGAACAGTGCAGAGCATATATGGCACTGCTTTATAAGGAGCATCTATGGGGCCATAATGAACAGTGCAGAGCATATATGGCACTGCTTTATATGGAGCATCTATGGGGCCATAATGAACGGTGCAGAGCATTGTATATGGGGCATCTATGGGGCCATAATGAATGGTGCAGAGCATTATATATGGCACAGCTTTATAAGGAGCATCTATGGGGCAATAATCAACGGTATGGAGCATTATATATGGCACAGCTTTATATGGAACCTCCTTTGGGGCAATAATGAACGGTATGGAGCATCTATTTTTATTTTTGAAATTCACTGGTATCTGCTGTATTTTCCACCCTAGGCTTATACTCGAGTCAATAAGTTTTCCCAGTTTTTTGTGGCAAAATTAGGGGGGTCGGCTTATACTCAGGTCGGCTTATACTCGAGTATATACGGTACATAAGTTCACTGACTGCTATTGATAGCAAAATTTAAGGATAGTACCACAGGTAGTTAATTGATCAATTTACCCACAGTATAAATTTGATAATGGGCCATGCACTAGGTGTCAGGGTCTGGACCAGCATTTAGAGCTTTTAATTTAAGTTTAAAGGGGTTGTCCACTACTTTCAATTAACCCCCCAATGTATCCCCCCGGGGCCCCTGATGAATTGTGCAAATACCTTTTGTTGCCATTTTCGCCTGTAAGCGGCGCTGTAGCGGCGGCTGAGTCCGGGTCACGTGACCCCCAGGCTGCAGCCGCCGCTTATTTCCGCCGACGTCACGTCAATTTCCAGACTCTGGAAATTGACGTGACGTCAGCAGCAGGTGTGTCCCAGCCGCACAGTCAGAGCAGTCACTCATCAAGAGTGACTGGGCTGTGGGCGGGGCTGGTGGCTGCCTGCGGGGCTGTGCTGGGGCGGGCGGGGCTAGGCAGGGATGATGAAGGTGCAGGCGCTGGGGTCTGTATGTTCGTGCCGGTGCTCTGCGTGCCAGCGCCGGAATGTGGGTACGGCGCCGGGGCTCTGCGCCGGCATGTGGGGGTGGGGGCCGGCGCCGGTGCCTTGCGTGCCAGCGCCGGTATGTGGGTACAGCGCCGGGGCTCTGTGCCATTATGTGGGGGTGGGGGCCGGCGCCGGGGCTCTGCTGCCGGTGCCGGTATGTGCTGGGTCTGCTGCGGGGGGTGGGGTGATCTTTGGTGTGTGTGTGTGTGTGTGTCTCTCTGTGTGCAGGCATTGTCCGATGGGACTACAAGTCCCATCGGGCTCTGCCTGCTACAGTGGCAGTGAGTGACACATTAGCCAATGATGGGACAGTAGTAGTCCCATCATCCGGCTAATGTGTTGAATGTAAAAAAAACAAAAAAAAACACACATATACAGTACATACACACATACAGAACATGCGCCATGCGACGACATGCACCATGCGACGACATGCAGCATGCGACGACATGCAGCATGCGCCGACATGCT
This sequence comes from Ranitomeya variabilis, assembly GCF_051348905.1. Classification (NCBI taxonomy): domain Eukaryota; kingdom Metazoa; phylum Chordata; class Amphibia; order Anura; family Dendrobatidae; genus Ranitomeya; species Ranitomeya variabilis. Next base: position 902,483,765 of record NC_135233.1, read on the forward strand.
GCATGCGACGACATGTGCCATGCGACGACAAGCTGCATGCGACGACATGCAGCATGCGCCGACATGCTGCATGCGACGACATGCTGCATGCGACGACATGCACCATGCGACAACATGCGCCATGCGACAACATGCAGCATGCGACAACATGCAGCATGCGCCGACTTGCTGCATGCGATGACATGCACCATGCGACGACATACGACGACATGCGCCATGCGACGACATGCTGCATGCGACGACATGCGCATACAGTACATACATACAACATACATACAGACATACAGTACATATAACATAGAGTACATACTCACCATCACTTGTCACTTTGATCCCCGAAGCCAGTGTCATCTGTAAAAAATATTAAAATAATAAACAAACACTATACTCCCTGATCCGCAGAAATCCAATTAAAACGAGTGTCCCACGACGATCTCCCGTGGAGAGCAGGAGCCTCTGCTGATGCAACCACTCACCAGGGGCTCCAGGAACACAATGAGGGGAGGAAGGTATCCTTCCACAATGTATTCCCCACAATGCATTCCTACGCCCCTGTGAGAAAATAGTCCCTAGTCTCACTTTATGGCATGCTGTATGAGAAAGTTCCCACACAGCTTTTTGCCATAAAGTGAGACCAGTGAACTATAGTAACCTCAGTGATGCAGTGCAGGAGCCATTGCCTCCTGTCAGTGTGTCACGGAGGGTTCTATAGAGCAGTGACATCACCTGATGTCACTGTTCTATAGGGGAGGTCGTCGTGGGACACTTTGTTATTAATTGGACTACGGCGGACAGGTAGTATATGGTTTATTATGTTACGTTTTTTGCAGGCACTGAATTATGGTAAGTATGGTTAAATGAAGAATATTAAAATACTTTTTCCTAATGTGTGCGTGTTTTATTAACCCTTTTTTAGTATTCGATTAATAATGGATAGGCATCTTATTGACGCCTCTCTGTTATTAACCCGGCTTAATGTCACCTTACAATAGCAAGGTGACATTAACCCCTTATTACCCCATATCCCACCGCTACACGTGAGTGGGAAGAGAGGGGCTAAGGCTGGTTTCACACTTGCGTTTTTATCTGCATGCGTTTTAAAAAAACCGCATGTGTGAAAAAACGCATGTAAACGCGGTAAAACGCTGCGTTTTTTAGACTCATGCGTTTTTGCATGTAGAAAAAAAACGCGGCGTTTTGCCACGTTTACATGCGTTTTTTCATGCGTTTGCATTTTTAAAACGCATGCTGAGAAGTGTGACAGCTGCCAGTCATCAAAATCCACAAGAAAACCCACTATAAATAGAAATAGCTAGGGGTAGGGTTAGGGTTAGGCCCCAAACGTGACAGAAATACTTGGCACTGAAATACGTGGCACGTGGCACTTAAATACGTGGCACTGAAATACGTGGCATGTGGCACTTCCATACGTGGCACTTAAATCCGTGGCACTGAAATATGTGGCACGTGGCACTTAAATACGTGGCACTGAAATACGTGGCACTGAAATACGTGGCACTTAAATCTGTGGCACTGAAATACGTGGCACTTAAATATGTGGCACTGAAATACGTGGCACTGAAATACGTGTCACGTGGCACTTAAATATGTGGCACTTAAATACGTGGCACTTACATACATGGCACTTACATACGTGGCACTTACATACGTGGCACTTATATATGTGGCACGTGGCACTTACATACGTGGCACTTATATACGTGGCACTAAAATACGTGGCACTGAAATATCGTGGCACTATGACTGTCAGAAAATGTTCATTAAACGGTTAGGGGTAGGGTTAGGATTTGGATCCCTTTATCACCCTGATGGTGGTGGGTGGTTTTTCAGTGTTTTTTCTGTTTTCTTCTATAGAAACGCATGCGTTTTTAACGCAAACGCATGTGCTTAAAAACGCATGCATTTACATAGACAGCAATGCATTTTTTTGCCGCAAATAAACGCATGCGTTTTTTGCGGCAAAAAAACGCCGCTAAAAATTACTACAGGTTGCATTTCTGCAAATGAACGTGCGCATTCAAAAATGCATGCGTTGCCAAAAACGCGTCAAAACGCATGCGTTTTTAATGTTAAGTATAGGAAAAAAACGCATGCGTTTCTTAGCGCTAAAACGCAGCGTCCAAAAACGCAAGTGTGAAACCAGCCTCAGTGCCGGAATTGGCGCATCTTACATCTTACATGTACATCTTACAGACGCGCCATTTCCGGGGCGGCTGCGGACTGGTATTTGTTGCCGGGGGGGGACCAATATCCATGGCCCCTCTCTAGGCTATGAATATCAGCTCGCAGCTGTCTGCGTAGCCTTTCTGGCTATAAAATATAGGGGGACCCCCCGTTATTTTTTTGGGGGGTCCCCCTATTTTAATAGCCAGTAAAGGCTACGCAGACAGCTGCGGGCTGATATTCATAGCAGGCTACAAATATTGGCCCCCGGCCATCGGCTTTCCCCCTCTGGCGCAGAAAATTGCGCGGGAGCCCACGCCGTTTTTTTCTGTTTCTTTATTAAATTAAATGCTCATTAAGGCCTGTTTCACACTTGCGTCGGTACGGGTCCATCGCTATGCGTCGGGCCTACGTACTGAAGCACGTTGTGAAATTTGTGCACGTCGTGGGCAGTGGATGCAGTTTTTCAATGCATCAGCTACCCATTCTGAAGTCCGGGGAGGAGGGGGCGGAGTTTTGGCCGCGCATGCGCGGTAGAAAATGGCAGATGCGAGGGACGTGCCAACGGTCCGCCAAAACACGACGCATCCGTTGCACGACTGACGCGACGTGTGGCAATCCATCGCGATCCCTCACTAATACAAGTCTATGGCGAGCACATTTGCAGGATCCGTTTTTTTCCCAAAAAGACGGATTGCTAAAAACGCAAGTGTGAAAGTAGCCTTAGGCTGCTTTCACACTAGCATCGGTAAGGGGCTGTCGCGCTGTGTCGCTAATAAAAGTCTATGGAGAAAAAACGCATCCTGCAGACAACTTTGCAGGACGCGTTTTTCTCCACAACAACGCATTGCGATGTGCAGTGCACGGCGCTAGTGTGAAAGAGGCCTTAGAAACATCGGCCTTTCTATTATATATCTATGGATATATCTATCTATAGATATATTTATAGATAGATATATCTATAGAAACATAGATGTATCTATCCATATATTTGGCTGCGTTCACACATCAGGTTTTTGCCGTGAGGCACAATCCGGCAAGTTTTGAAAAAAACGGATCCATTTTTTTCCGCTGGATCCGTTTTTTTCTCATAGAGTTGTATTTGCACCGGATTGCGCCTGATGGCCACACGTTTCATCCAATTTTTACCGGATCCGTCAAAAAAGCTGTTTCCGCCGGATGGAAAACACATACAGAGGAACGTTTTTTCTGTCCGGCGAAAAAACGCACAGCGACGGATCCGGCAAAAAAACCTATGAAATTGAGCTGTGAAATGATGAATACGGCCTTGGAATCCTTTTTTTCATGCATGTTTCCATTCAAATCATGCACATTTTCCGTTTATTTACTTATTTCCAAAAACGGCATTAAAACCGCGCATAAACCGCACCAAAAAAAGCATCAAAACTGCACCAAAAACTGCATCAAAACTGCACCAAAAACTGCATCAAAACCTGGTGCAGTTTTGCAGTTTTGGTGCAGTTTGCAGTTTTGGTGCGGTATTGATGCAGTTTTTGGTGCGGTTTTGATGCAGTTCTTGGTGCGGTTTTGATGCAGTTCTTAGTGTGGTTTTGGTGTGGTTTTGATGGAGTTTTTGGTGCGATTTTGGTGCAGTTTTTGCGCAGTTTTGATGCAGTTTTTGGTGCAGTGTTGATGCAATTATGGTGCGGTTTTGATGCGATTTTTTTCAGTTTTGATGCATTTTTTATGCAGTTTTTTGCACGGTTTTGATGCATTTTTTAATTCGCTTTTGTTGCAATTTTTGCGTGATTTTTAGGCGTTTTGGTGCGTTTTTGAAAGGTAAATAAAGATGTATTATTGAACAAAAAAAAAGATTTGTGATGTCATTATTGTCCAACCTCCTCTTTTACATTTGTCCAACCCACACTCCTTTAAACACACAGATAGACAGATAGATGATAGATGAAATGGATAGACAGATCTACATATAGATACAGTGCCTACAAGTAGTATTCAACCCCCTGCAGATTTAGCAGGTTTACACATTTGGAATTAACTTGGCATTGTGACATTTGGACTGTAGATCAGCCTGGAAGTGTGAAATGCACTGCAGCAAAAAAAGAATGTTATTTCTTTGTTTATTTTTTTTAAAAACTGGGAAAAGTCTTTTCAGAGGGTCATTTATTATTCAACCCCTCAACCCACCAGAATTCTGTTTGGTTCCCCTAAAGTATTAAGAAGTAGTTCAGGCACAAAGAACAATGAGCTTCACATGTATGGATTAATTATCTCTTTTTCCAGCCTTTTTTGACTATTTAAGACCCTCCCCAAACTTGTGAACAGCACTCAAACATGGTCAACATGGGAAAGACAAAGGAGCATTCCAAGGCCATCAGAGACAAGATCGTGGAGGGTCACAAGGCTGGCAAGGGGTACAAAACCCTTTCCAAGGAGTTGGGCCTACCTGTCTCCACTGTTGGGAGCATCATCCGGAAGTGGAAGGCTTATGGAACTACTGTTAGCCTTCCACGGCCTGGACAGCCTTTGAAAGTTTCCTCCCGTGCCGAGGCCAGGCTTGTCCGAAGAGTCAAGGCTAACCCAAGGACAACAAGGAAGGAGCTCCGGGAAGATCTCATGGCAGTGGGGACATTGGTTTCAGTCAATACCATAAGTAACGTACTCCACCGCAATGGTCTCCGTTCCAGACGAGCCCGTAAGGTACCTTTACTTTCAAAGCGTCATGTCAAGGCTCGTCTACAGTTTGCTCATGATCACTTGGAGGACTCTGAGACTGACTGGTTCAAGGTTCTCTGGTCTGATGAGACCAAGATCTAGATCTTTGGTGCCAACCACACACGTGACGTTTGGAGACTGGATGGCACTGCATACGACCCCAAGAATACCATCCCTACAGTCAAGCATGGTAGTGGCAGCATCATGCTGTGGGGCTGTTTCTCAGCCAAGGGGCCTGGCCATCTGGTCCGTATCCATGGGAAGATGGATAGCACGGCCTACCTGGAGATTTTGGCCAAGAACCTCCGCTCCTCCATCAAAGATCTTAAGATGGGTCGTCATTTCATCTTCCAACAAGACAATGACCCAAAGCACACAGCCAAGAAAACCAAGGCCTGGTTCAAGAGGCAAAAAATGAAGGTGTTGCAGTGGCCTAGTCAGTCTCCTGACCTTAACCCAATTGAAAACTTGTGGAAGGAGCTCAAGATTAAAGTCCACATGAGACACCCAAAGAACCTAGATAACTTGGAGAAGATCTGCATGGAGGAGTGGGCCAAGATAACTCCAGAGACCTGTGCCGGCCTGATCAGGTCTTATAAAAGACGATTATTAGCTGTAATTGCAAACAAAGGTTATTCCACAAAATATTAAACCTAGGGGTTGAATAATAATTGACCCACACTTTTATGTTTAAAATTTATAAAAATTTAACTGAGCAACAAAACTTTTTGGTTTGTAAGATTTATGCATCTGTTAATAAATCCTGCTCTTGTTTGAAGTTTGAAGGCTCTAACTTATTTGCATCTTATTAAACCTGCTAAATCTGCAGGGGGTTGAATACTACTTGTAGGCACTGTAGATCTATAGATGCATACATCTATCTATTCCTATATCTATCTATAGATGTGTCTGGATAGATATCTATTGATAGATGTATGGATAGCGTAGGGTGTGTGTCCACTGTCCGGATTACATCCGAATGAGCTGCAGATTGTATGCTGCGTACTTGTAGTTCCATCGGATGATGCCTGCACACACACCCCAAAAGACCCCCCCCACAGCCCCGCACACACACGAACAGCCCACAGACCCCGCACACACCTGAACAGTCCCACACAGCGCAGCACACATTCGAACAGCCCACAGACCCCGCCCGCCCACACATAGACGCACACCGTCACCGCCCACACACTTCCATCCTCCCGAGCTGCTGCTTTTCTCGGACCCACATCCGCAGCAAAACTGCAGATCTTTTTTACATCTGCGGTTTTGCGGCGGATGTGCCCGACTCAATGAAAGTCTAAGGCCATGTTCACACATAGCGGTTTTTACCACGGATCCGCGGCGATTTTGATGCTGCGGGTCTGCAGCAGTTTCCATTGTGTTTACATTAACATATAAACCCTAAGGAAACCGCAAACCGCTGTGCACATGCTGCGGGAAAAACCGCGCAGAAACGCAGCGTTTTAAAACCCGCAGCATGTCACTTCTTTGTGCAGAATCGCAGCGATTCTGCACCCATAGGAATGCATTGAACCGCTTACTTCCCGCATGGGGCTGTGCCCATGATGCGGGAAGTAAGCAGATCATGTGCGGTTGCTACCCGGGGTGGAGGAAAGGAGACTCTCCTACAGGCCCTGGGAAGCATAAATAGTGTAAAAAAAAAGAATTAAAATAAAAAATGATGCTATACTCACCTCTCAGCGCTGCACGCGGCCGTCCGGTATCAGGGTTGGTGTGCGAGCAGGACCTGTGGTGACATCGTGGTCACATGACCGTGATGACGCCTGGGTCACATGACCATGACGTCACGAAGGTCCTTCTCGGCACAGCATCTTTGGAACTGGACCGCCGGGTGCAGCGCCGAGGAGATCTCGACGTCAGAGGGTGAGTATAGCCAATTTTTATTATTTTTTACATTACTATTGATGCTGCATATTGCTGCATATGCAGCATCAATAGTATAGGAGTAATCCCGCAGCGGAAATCATGGAACAAACCGCGATAAAAATCTGCAGGGATAACCGCAGCGGTTTTGCCCTGCAGATTTATCAATTCCGCTGTGGGAGAACCCGCAGAGCACGCCGCAGAGTGTGCACATAGCCTAAAAGTGCAGAAACGCTGCAGTTCCGCACAAAAGAAGTGACATGCTGCAAGAAAAAAAAGCTGCGTTTCGGTGCGGCCTTTTCCGCAAGATGTGCACAACAAGTCTGCGGCTCCCATAGACTTACATTGGTTGTGCACTACACTGCGGATTTGATGCAATTCAGTGCGGCAAAAAACGCTGCAGATCTGCAATCAAATCCACAATGTGTGCACACAGCCTTAGCATTTAGGGAACCAAGCAAAAAAGCCAAGCAAAAAACAAGTGTGGGATTGCACTTTTTTTGCCATTTCATTGCACTTTGAATTTTTTTCACATTTTCTGCTACACGACAAGGTAAAACCAATGGTGTCGTTCAAAAGTAGAACTTATCCCGCAAAAGATAAGCCCTCACATGGCCATATTGACGGAAAAATTATGGCTCTGGATAGAAGGGGAGCGATAAACGAAAACAAAAAAGCTGCAGGGGTGAAGGGGTTTAGAAACATGGATATGGACATATCTATGGAAATAGACATAGATATATCTGTATGTATGTATCTATCTATCTATCTGTCTGTCTATCTATCTATGTCTGTCTGTCTGTCTGTCTGTCTATCTATCTATCTAACTATCTGTGTGTAATGGAGTGTGGGTTGGACAAATGTAAAAGAGGAGGTTGGACAGAAATGACATAACAAATCTTTTTGAAGCTAGAGGGGGGAGAGGAGGGAGGGGTTTGGGTGTGTTTTGGAGAGGGTGTGCTAAGTTCAGGCTTAGAGGACAGTGCAATGCATCATGGAACTTGTAGTATTAGAGCACAATAACTCAGGAGAAAGGAAGTTGTCGATTAACCCCATGAGAGCTGAATCCAGCACTAAAGTGGGCTGCTACAGCATGATAAAAGGTAATATTGCTAAAATAAACACAGTAGATGTTTTCAGTGGCACATAATAGCAAGATTTATGAAAAAAAAAAAAAAAGGTTATAGTAGTGGACAACTTCTTTAAATTAAGACCAGGTGGGTGATACCGGTGTAAGCCTGCTGTGTTGGGAACCCTGATACCTCATGAAACAGCTCAAACTGCATTTCTACGCAGCCACGCTCACGTGGCACAAATATCAGATTTGTAGACTACTATTGTTGCAAACATTTAAAAAATAGTAACACACGTAGTTGACAAAAAGTAAGTGCAGGCTTGTCGGTCTGGGAGCCCTACTGCTATATTCAACAAATATGAAGGAGGCATAACTTGGAGTCTACACATTTCCAAAAAATATTGTCACACACCACTAAAGTGGCATCAATTTCACCAGAGTAGAAATAGTATAATGCGCCTCTGGCACACATTCCAATACAGTCATCCACATTTCAAAAATTTTTAGTGACATCAGCAGCAGTAGCAAAAGCAGGCACAGAGGCCACAACAAAGGTGTCACATACTGCAATAACATCAGATTAATACAGCATGCTTAAAACTACACCATCGCCCAGTCTGTACAGTGTCCGACTGGGGTGCAAAAGTCATTGCAGATCCATGACTTGTTCATCTTGATGAATTTTAGGTGGTCTACACTTTTACATGACAGCCGGTTGTGCTTATTTGTCAGGACCTCACCAGCAGCGCTGAAGACACTTTCTTGAGAGAATGCTGGCTGTCGGACATGGCAAAACTTTGCCTATGCATTTAATGCAAGGCCTGCCCTGCACCAAATTTAGACACACCTCAATACTAGTGTTGAGCATTCCGATACCGAGATCCGATACTTTTGTGGTATCGGGTATCGGTATCGAAACAACATTAATGTGTAAAATTAAGAATTAAAATAAAAAATATTGCTATACTCACCTCTCCGACGCAGCCTGGACCTCACCGAGGGAACCGGCAGCGTTCTTTGCTTAAAATGCGCGCTTTTACTTCCTTCCATGACGTCACGGCTTGTGATTGGTCGCGTGCCGCCCATGTGGCCGCGACGCGACCAATCACAGCAAGCCGTGACGTAATTTTCAGGTCCTCAATGCCTAATTCTAGGCATTCAGGAATTTAAAATTACGTTCCGGCTTGTGATTGGTCGCGTCGCGGTCACATGGGCGACGCGACCAATCACAAGCCGTGACGTCACGGGAGGCAGGAGACGCACGCATTTTTAAAATTACGTCACGGCTTGTGATTGGTTGCGTGCCGCCCATGTGACCGCGACGCGACCAATCACAGCAAGCCGTGACGTAATTTCAGGTCCTCAATGCAGAAATAGGCATCAGGACCTGAAATTACGTCACGGCTTGCTGTGATTGGTCGCGTCGCGGTCACATGGGCGGCACGCAACCAATCACAAGCCGTGATGTAATTTTAAAAATGCGCGCGTCTCCTGCCTCCCGTGACGTCACGGCTTGTGATTGGTCGCGTCGCCCATGTGACCGCGACGCGACCAATCACAAGCCGGAACGTAAATTTAAATTCCTGAATGCCTAGAATTAGGCATTGAGGACCTGAAAATTACGTCACGGCTTGCTGTGATTGGTCGCGTCGCGGCCACATGGGCGGCACGCGACCAATCACAAGCCGTGACGTCATGGAAGGAAGTAAAAGCGCGCATTTTAAGCAAAGAACACTGCCGGTTCCCTCGGTGAGGTCCAGGCTGCGTCGGAGAGGTGAGTATAGCAATATTTTTTATTTTAATTCTTTATTTTACACATTAATATGGATCCCAGGGCCTGAAGGAGAGTTTCCTCTCCTTCAGACCCTGGGAACCATCAGGAATACCGTCCGATACTTGAGTCCCATTGACTTGTATTGGTATCGGGTATCGGTATCGGATTAGATCCGATACTTTGCCGGTATCGGCCGATACTTTCCGATACCGATACTTTCAAGTATCGGACGGTATCGCTCAACACTACTCAATACCCTTTTGAAGAGACATACAGGAGGTTCTCCTGAAATCAATGTTCCCATTATTAGGAAGTTGGTACTCTCATACTGTTTGCCTATGCTGTGAATACAAGGCCCTCCCCGAATTTGGATATGTAAGGAGAAAGACCGTGCTGCGGGTACATGCATCATGCCGGGTCCAGTATTGTCGAGGCTGTGTCCAGTGTTGCCTGGGGGAAAGAATGGGGAACTGGACAGGTCCTATGACCTGGGAATAGGTGGCGTGGCTAAGCTGGCCATTGAGCAAGAAGCATGTGAAAGAGGTCACAGTTTACCACCAGTAGTGAGAGCAGAGAGAGGTGTGCGGCATGCTCCGCAGCGACAGAGGCAGAGTGGAGATGTGCCCTGGCAAAGCTTAGGCAAACACTCCAATGATTGTGCAGAGCACTGCACGCCTAGCCGGGCAGAGTGCAGTGCTTCCCCAGAGGAGCAGGTGTCAATAATAACAATCTTTATTTTTATATAGCGCTAACATATTCTGCAGCGCTTTACAGTTTGTACACATTATCAACACTGTCTCTGATGGGGCTCATAATCTAAATTCCCTATGTCTTTGGAATGTTGGAGGAAACCGGAGTACCTGGAGGAAATCCACACAAACATAGGGAATACATACAAACTCTTTGCAGATGTTGTCCTTGGTGGGATTTGAACCCAGGACTCCAGCACGGCAAGGCTGCAGTGCTAACCTCTGAGCCACCATGCTGCCCAATGGCAGGACCCTGAGGTGAATACCCATTGCTGATAGACGGGCAGCAGCACACGTGTGAGACACAGACTCCTGCAGCACTCCCCACTTTGGCTGCACAGATTTATGAACTAGGGGCTCAGCAGGCAAAACTGGTGACCGCCGGTTGCCACTAGAAGCTGGACCGTGAATTGTTGTAATTCATCTGAGGACACCACGCCTACAATTGCAGGTGCTCCAGCTGCCATCAGACTGTATGTGGATGAGGCCCAGAGAAGACAACGATAAGTGTTGTTTCAATACCAGACTTTTGCGTTAACCCTCTTACTTCCTTTGTTTATTGTTTGTTTGCTCACTGCGAGGAGACCATTGCCATCCTTCTTGTTAAAAATTAAATAGCATAGTTATACAACTTTGTTCTGCAATCCCTGCATTACTGCATTCCCGCACCTGCTTACAGACGCACCCCAATAACCCTTTGAACAGACGTACATGAGTGCCTACTGAAAGCAATGTTCCCATTATTAGGAAGTTGGAACTTAAATACTGTTTGCTAGTTATGGGCGAGCACTAAAATGCTTGGTTGCTTGTTGCTCGACCTGAGCAGCAAGCCCAATGCAGGTCGAGCAACGAGCCCAATGCAAGTCTATGGGAGACCCGAGCATTTTTACCGCGATCCACCCCAGGGGTCCTTTTAAGGTCTAAAAACGTCTGAAAATGATGGAAACACAGCTCAAGTGACACAGGAACATCATGGAAAATGTCCATAGAAGCAATACTGACTCCTAGGTCACAGCTGTAAACAATGTTGTCAGAGTTTCACGCCATTTTTACAGGTGCACCAAAAAACATACAAAACCGAAACCCAAATGGATTTTGCTGGGAAATATGTTAAGGAACATCCTTTCCAGGGTAATGACTTGTATAAAGGCAAAATCATTAACCCCAAACAAAAATGTTCCTCCACCACTTGGGCTATGTTCACACTCAGCGTTTTTGATGCTTTTTTCAACTTTCGCATTGCTTTCAACCAACACAAATGCATTCACTGGGTAATGTCATTGTAACATTTAACAACACTAGCTGGCCATGTGTTGTGTGGCACATAAGCAGACACATCTTGATTAATTTATGAAGGAGGGACTCTTAAAATCACAGAGCTAATTTTTTTAGGGGCATCAGGCGGCATTATTCTTCTTAAAGGGCCATTAAACAGTTGGTCTCTTATACTGTTATTGCCTATGCAGTGAGTGGCAGGGCTACCGAAAATTAAAACACACCCTAATACCCCTTTCATGAGATGTAAAGGAGGGCCTCGTGAAAAAATGTTGCATTGAAGGCAAGGCCTGGCCTGCTCCAAAGTTACATGTGGTCCAATACCTGTTTCGGCAGACGTACTTGAGGGGCTCATGACAAAATTGTTCCCATTAGAAAAAAGTGTGTCTCCCACACTGTTTTCTTATATACTGAATGCAAGGCCTGCCCTGCACCAATGTTACATGCACCCCAATAACCGTTTCAGCAGACATATTTGAGGGCTTTATAACAAAATTGTTCCCATTGGAAGAAATTGTGTCTCCCATTCTGTTTGCTTATGCACTGAATGCAAGGCTTGCCCTGCATCAATGTTACATGCACCCCAATAACCCTTTCAGCAGATGTACTTGAGGTTCTCATGACAAAATTGTTCCCATTATAAGAAAGTATTTCTCCCATATTGTTTGCTTATGCATTTAAGGCAAGGCCTGCCCTGCGCCAAAGTTACATGCACCCCAATAACCATTTCAGCAGACGTACTTGAGGGTCTTATGACAAAATTGTTCCCATTAGAAAAAAGTGTGTCTCCTATACTGTTTGCTTATGCATTTAATGCAAGTCCTGGCCTGCCATAAAGTTACATGCACCCCAATAACTGTTTCAGCAGACATACTTGAGGGCCCCATGACAAAATTGTTCTCATTAGAAGAAAGTGTGTCTCCCATACTGTTTGCTTATGAATGCAAGGCCTGCCCAGCACCAATGTTACATGCACTCCAACAACCCCCTGAAACCATGTACTAGAAGGCCACATGAAACAGAAGTTCCCATTATTTTTTTTTTTATTACCATAAATTTTGTCCATGAAGTGAATGCAAGGCCTATCCATAATTTGCACGCACCACAATCACCCTTGGAAGAAACGTGGAGGAGGGTCTCATAAAACATTTTTTTTACTTTACAAAGGAGTGCTTCACCAGTACTTGGAATGCCCATACACTAAGTGCATGGGCTGACAAACATTTCCCCATGGGGGGTAAATTTAAAAAAAAATATGTTTACGGCCATCATACAGCCTTACAAAAAACTAGAGTGGCTTTAGATTCATGGATTACGTTCACTCTCGTGTTCTAGTGATGGTGTCTGAAGACACGTGGAGGATGTCCTCCTATGACTGTTTTCCCAATTTAAAGGAGCGGGTCTCCTATACTTGTAATGCCCATGCACTAAGTGTAAGGGCTGAGAAACATTTCTTCCTGGAGGGTCTAATTTTTTTTAAATTATTTACGGGCATCATAAACACCATAGCCAAAAATTAGAGTGACTGTTGCATCAGTAATACATTCACCTTCGTGTTCTAGTGGTGGTGTCTGAATAGACGTGGAGGGTGTTCTCCTATGAATATTTTCTCAATGTAAAAGAGCGGGTCTCCTATACTTGAAATGCCCATACACTAAGTGCATGGGCTGACAAACATTTGTCCATGTGGGGTATATTTTTTTTTTTAAAATTATGGGCCTCATAGACACCCTTGCAAAAAAATAGACTAGCTGCAGCATCACAGAACAAGTTCACCCTAGCATTCTAGTGGTGGTGTCTGAATAGACATGGAGGATGTCCTGCTATGAATGTTTTCCCAATTTAAAGGAGCAGGTCTCCTATTCTTGTAATGCCCATACAATAAGTGTAAGGGCTGACACACATTTCCCCCTGGGGAGTCTACTTTTTTTAAAATTCTTTACAGGCATCATAAACACCCTTGCCAAAAATTAGAGTGACTGTTGCATCAAAGAATACGTTCACCCTCGTGTTCTAGTGATGGTGTCTGAAGAGACACGAAGGATGTCCTCCTATGAATGTTTTCCCAATTTAAAGGAGCGGGTCTCCTATACTTGTAATGCCCATACACTAAGTGTAAGGGCTGACAAACATTTCCCAATGGGGGGCTATTTTTTTTCTTAATTATTTACGGACATCATAAACACCCTTGCCAAAAATTAGAGTGACTGTTGCATCATGGAATACATTCATCCTCGTGTTCTAGTGCTGGTGTCTGAATAGACATGGAGGATGTCCTCCTATGAATGTTTTCCCACTTTAAAGGAGCGGGTCTCCTATACTTGGAATGCCCATAAACTAAGTGCATGGGCTGACAAACATTTGCCCATGTGGGGTACATTTAAAAAAAAATTCGGGCCTCATAGACACCCTTGCAAAAAAATAGACTGGCTGAAGCATCACAGAACACATTCACCCTGGCGTTCTAGTGGTGGTGTCTGAATAGACGTGGAGGATGTCCTATTACTTGTAATGCCCATAGACTAAGTGTAAGGGCTGACAAACAGAAGTCTGGCCCATTCCAGCCCTTGCTCATTTTTATAAGAATCAGCCTGTCTGCATTTTCACTTGCCAGTCGGATGCACTTATCAGTTATAATTCCACCAGCGGCACTAAAAACCTGCTCTGACAAAATGCTAGCGGAAGGGCAGGCCAGTACCTCCAAGGCGTAGAGAGCCTGTTCATGCCACGTGTTCCAGCTTGGATACCCAATAATTATAAGGCACAGAGGAATCACGGAGGACAATGATACATTCAGCAAGGTACTCCCTCAGCATCTTCCAAAACTTTGCACTCCTTGTGAGGGTATCCCGAGCTTCAGGGCCAGTGCGATGCTGGGGTCAGAGAAAAATCTCCCAGAACTTTGCCAGCGTTCCCCTGCCTCTGCTGGTTTGGAGTTGTGCCTCTCACATCTGTACTCCTTGATTGTCCAACGAACTGTGACCTCTGCCGCCAGTGTTTTCAGATGGGAATTTTTTTTAATTATGCAACAAGGGCCCTCTGGTACTGCCCCATTTTAATAAAAATGTCTGCCTCTGGAATAAGAGCTAGAAAGTTCTCCTTGTAGCGTGGGTCTAGAAGTATCACCAACCAGTAATGACTGTCACCAAAAGCAGGCAGCATAACATAAACTCAGCCATGCATGCCAGACTGCTAACTGGCAAGACTACCATGTCCTCACCAAGAGGAAGACTGACCATGCTCTCCTCCTCCCTGTCCTCAGGCCATCCACGCTGAACAGACGGTATGACAGTGGTGCTTGTAGTACCAACTACAGCGTATAAAACTAGCTCTTGCTCTTCCTCCTCCTCCTCTTCCTCATTGTCACCCAATCCACGTTTGGATGAGATGAGGCTAGGCTGGGTGTAATCATCCTATATGGTTCCTTGCTCCATCTCATCTTGTTCAAACTGCAATACATCCTCTTTGATTGTGAACAGAGAGCATTTCAGAACACAGAGATACGGGATGGTGACACTAATTATGGCATCATCACCGCTCACCATCTTGGTGGAGTCCTCAAAGTTTTGAAGGATGGTACATATGTCTGACATCCAAGTCCACTCCTGAGGTCTTATGTGTGGAGTCTGAACTGAATATCAACAGCCTTGTTGATGCTGGTAGTCAACAACTGCCCTCTTCTGCTCAAAAAACCTTTCCAACTGTGATGATTCAAAGAGGGAAAACGGAAAGTGGACCCTCTAGACCACGACGACAAACCCCTCACAGACGAGCTGACTAGATAGACTGCCCCCTATACAGGGAGAGTTAGGGGCAGGCCCGTGTGGGACTTTTGCCACGGAAGCTGGAGGACCAGGATGGGAGAAGACAAAGAAGAGGCGGAGATAGTAGGACCACAGGATATGTGAGTACTGCAGAGACACAGAACTGGCGGGTATAACGGGAATACTGCAGCAACACAGACCGTGCTGAAGCAAAGCAGAGACACAGGGACTGACGAAGGTACGGCAGCGGTACGGGGACTGACGGGTGAACTGCAGCAGTGCAGGGACTGGCGGAGGTACTGAGGGAACGCAGAGGCTAGCAGGATACAGGAAAGGCAGGATTAACCCTAAGTCAGAGGGAAAACAAACTTCACAGAGACTAAGGGCGGCCAGGAGCACCTGAAGGAACAAATGATAACCAGGCACAGAGGGACGGCAGGAAGCAGTTTAAATACCTAAAGGCAGGGTAGCACTTCCGGGAAACAGACCTCCAGATCCATAGAGAGGACAATAAGGAGCGCCACCTTCCGGGTACTAGTCCTCCAGGACCATAGAGGAGACAAAGAGGAGCGCTAACAGAAGATCAGAAGTGCGCACGCGCAGCACTGAACCCGGTATGCGCGCGCACATGAGAAGCAGAGGCCGGGAGCGAGCGCAGAGGGAGAGACGCTGCAGAAGGAGAGGCGTGCCGGGACGCCGAAGGCAGGTAAGTATGACAGGACAGGGAAGGCGGCAGCAGCGGTATGATAGTACCCCCATCTTTACATCCCTCCTTCCTCTTTAAGCCAGAAAGAAACTTAGCTAAAATTCGAGGAGCCTGAATATTCTCTCGAGGCTCCCAGGATCTCTCCTCAGGACCGAAACCCTTCCAGTCGACCAAAAACAAAGTTCTACCTCTAATTTTACTCAAGGCCAATATGTCCTTAACCTCAAAAACATTGTCTGCGGAAACAGGCGAAGGTGAAGAAAGAGTCGAGGTATGAAACCGATTAAAAACTATAGGCTTAAAGGGAAGGTGCCATCAAAAAAAAAAAAATTCCAGCGATTGAAAAAATGTAAAGAATTAATGTTTACATTTTCTTAAAAAATATTATTTTTTTTTAATTTAGTAAAATATGAAAAATAATTTTAAAAGGTTTGGCATTTCCACTTTTAAACACTAGGGGGAGCAGCTAATGAAATTTGACAAAAACCTAGTGTACAACTAGCTCACATTACTGCACTGCAGTAATTATGGGCTGAGTCTGCTGACATGGGTGTGATGTCACTCCTCTCCTCCCCTTCTGGTGTTTGCTAGGGGATGAGAGGATTCAGGAACACAGTGTGCAGCCATTTTGTTGGTGACTGCAAAGTTATACTGATAAGTAGACAGTCACAGAGGATGGCAGGCAGCAAGGATTCTGGGAGATATATGGTGGAGGGATCAGGGTGACAGCAGCACAGAGTATTTCAGGAGAGCAGTGTGCTGGTCTATGGGGGGCACCCTGTTCGGTGTGCGGAGCAGCCAGGGATTGTACATAGAGCGTTGTCTTTTATACACATGGATGGACCGTCTCCTCAGAAATCCAGGAAACATTTCTGCTGAATGATGGCCTGTTCTGATCCAGACTTTGCATGCAAAGACCCCATTCCCCTCCTCAGATCCTGTCCTGGCGATGTGTGAAAGCAAGGTGACAGGCGCAGTCCGGGGTGATGCTGGGAAGGAAATGTAGCCATATAGTAATGATAAACATGAGACCCCTCTCTTCAGCTGCCTTACCAGCCCTCCCCTGAAGGCACCTAACTGGAGGTCATGCTGCCCCCTCTATTACCCCAGACCCGCGTGCAGCTGCTCAACCGGAACCACCCTAGAATGGGTCCCCTTTCTGCAGATAATACTTCCATAGTGTTCTCACATAATACCGCCATATAGATCACACATAATACCGCCATATAGAGCACACAATACTGCCGTATAGAGCACACATAATACTGTCCTATAGTTCTCACATAATACCATCATATAGATCGCAAATAACGACGCCAGAATGTTCTCACATAATACCGCCATATAGAGCACACATAATACAGAGCACACAATACCGCAATATACTTCACACATAATACCGCCATATACTTCACACATAATACTGTCATATAGATCTCACATAATACCACCAGTGTTCTCACATATCGCCATATAGATCACACATAATACCGCCATATACATCAAACATAATACCGCCATATACATCACATAGTACCACCATATACTTCTCACATAACGACGCGATATAGATCTCACATAATACCGCCATATAGAGCACACATAATACTGCCATATAGAGCATACATAATACCGCCATATAGAGCATACCGCCATATAGATCTCACATAATACCGCCATATAAAGCACACATAATACTGCCATATAGAGCACACATAATACCGCCATATAGAGCACACAATACCGCCATATAGAGCATACCGCCATATAGCGCACACATAATACCGCCATATAGAGCACACATAATACCGCCATATAGAGCACACATAATACAGAGCACACAATACCGCAATATACTTCACACATAATACCGTCATATAGATCTCACATAATACCACCAGTGTTCTCACATATCGCCATATAGATCACACATAATACCGCCATATACATCACACATAATACCACCATATACATCACATAGTACCGCCATTTACTTCTCACATAACGACGCCATATAGATCTCACATAATACTGCCATATAAATCACACATAATACCGCCATATAGATCACACATAACGGGGAAGAGGACTGCATAGGAGAGGATTAGATACACAGCTCAGCAGTCAGTATCACACAGGACAGTATTAGATACACAGCTCAGTCAGTATCATACAGGATAGGATTAGATACAAGGCTCAGCACAGTATCACATAAGATAGGATTAGATACATGGCTCAGCAGACAGTATCACACAGAATAGGATTAGATACACGGCTCAGCACACAGTATCACACAGGAGAGGATTAGATATAGAGCTCAGCACACAGTATCACACAGGATAGGATTAGATACATGGCTCTGCAAACAGTATCACACAGGAGAGGATTAGATACACAGCTCAGCACAGTATCACACAGGATAGGATTAGATACATGGCTCAGCAGTCAGTATCACACAGGATATGATTAGATACATGGCTCAGCAGACTGTATCACACAGGATAGGATTAGGTATACAGCTCAGCAGACAGTATCACACAGGATAGGATTAGATACACAGCTCAGCAGTCAGTATCACACAGGAGAGGATTAGGTATACAGCTCAGCAGACAGTATCACACAGGATAGGATTAGATACACAGCTCAGCAGACAGTATCACACAGGATAGGATTAGATGCATGGCTCAGCAGACAGTATCACACAGGAGAGGATTAGATATACAGCTCAGCACAGTATCACACAGGATAGGATTAGATACATGGCTCAGCAGTCAGTATCACAGGATATGATTAGATACATGGCTCAGCAGACTGTATCACACAGGAGAGGATTAGATACACAGCTCAGCAGTCAGTATCACACAGGAGAGGATTAGGTATACAGCTTAGCAGACAGTATCACACAGGATAGGATTAGATACACAGCTCAGCAGACAGTGTCACACAGGATAGGATTAGATACACAGCTCAGCAGACAGTATCACACAGGATAGGATTAGATGCATGGCTCAGCAGACAGTATCACACAGGAGAGGATTAGATACACGGCTCAGCAGTCAGTATCACAAAGGATAGGATTAGATACAAAGCTCAGCAGTCAGTATCACACAGGAGAGGATTAGGTATACAGCTCAGCAGACAGTATCACACAGGATAGGATTAGATACACAGCTCAGCAGACAGTATCACACAGGATAGGATTAGATGCATGGCTCAGCAGACAGTATCACACAGGAGAGGATTAGATACACAGCTCAGCACAGTATCACACAGGATAGGATTAGATACACAGCTCAGTCAGTATCACACAGGAGAGGATTAGATACACAGCTCAGCAGACTGTAACACACATGGGAGGAGATACACTGCTCAGAGTCAGCACCACAAGGGATAGGATTAGATTACCTCTCCCCCTCCCCACTGATACTTACTTCACGGTCCTTTCTCTCTCCCGTCCTTGGTCTCCTCCTCCTCCTCCTCCTATAACTGCAGGGCTCCTGCCATTATCCTTGGAAGCTGGAGCTCACAGAGACAGTGTGAGCTCCAGGAAGATGGTGCTGATCTCCTGCCTCTGCTGTGCTGTGGACGGCTCAGGGGGCGTGGCCAGACCAGAGCAGAGAGCAGCTTATAATGCTAGGTATAGTGTCGGGAGCCCACCGCAGATCTCTATGCCCAGGGCTGCCATAATTTCAGAGTGTAAGTGTCGTGCAGCTTCACTTACACTCCTGCAAAGCAAAATGGTGGCACCCAGTGGCTGAAAAAAAAATTAATAATAAAAAAAATGTTAAAGTTAAAAAAAGGAAATTTGTATGAAAAATAATTGTTTATATAAACAATTATTTTTAATACAAAAAATAAAATGCAGCACCTTTCCTTTAAGGAGAGATACATGAAAGGAATTAGGGATACGAAGAGAGGCAGGTAACTTAAGTTTGTAAGAAACGTTGTTAATACGTGCCAAAACCTCGAAAGGACCAATATAACGGGGACCCAGTTTATGTGAAGGGATTTTAAGACAAATAAATCTAGAAGAAAGCCAGACCTTATCCCCATGATGGAGCACAGGAGAATCGAGACACCTTTTATCTGCATACCTCTTCATCCTATGCTGAGCTAGTTCAAGAGCAGACTTGATCTCCTGACAGACCCTGGAGAATTCTCTAGACAGAAGATCTGCCACTGGCACAGTAGAGACAGGAGGAACTGGTAGAGGAAGACCAGGGTGTTGTCCGTGGACGACAAAAAATGGAGATTTGGTGGAGGCTTCGCTGGTGTGGTTATTATAAGAAAACTCGGCCCATGGTAGTATGTCAGACCAATCATTCTGATGAGTGTTGGAGAAATGCTGGATATAAGTAACCAGGATCTGATTGGTACGCTCCACTTGGCCATTGGACTGTGGATGATAGGCCAAAGAAAAATCAAGCAAAATGTTCAATGACTTACAGAGAGATCTCCAGAAATGAGTGGTGAACTGAACTCAACGGTCAGAAACTATGTGCTGTGGAAGACCATGAATGCAAAAAATATGTTGAACAAAAATCTTCGCCAGTTCAGGAGCCGAAGGCAGACCAGGAAGAGCAATGAAATATGCCATTCTAGAAAAATGGTCCACAACCATGAGGATGACGGTACAACCACAGGAACGAGGCAGATCAGTTAAGAAATCCATTGCAATATGTTGCCACGGAGCAGTAGGCACTGGAAGAGGAAGAAGAAGCCTGGAAGGAAGCCGCCTGGGTACTTTGTTCTTGGCACAGGAAGGACAAGAGACGACAAAAGCTTGGACATCCTTCAAAAGAGTCGGCCACCAGTAGTAGCGAGATATTAGATCAAGAGTTTTCTTGAAACCGACATGTCCCGCTAGCTTGGAAGCATGTCCCCAGAGTAACACACGTCTCCTGTTCCTCTCAGAAACTAAAGTCTTACCCGGAGGTAAAGAGGTCATAGAGACTGTAGCAAGTGTGATGATTCTAGTGGGGTCAATGATGTGCGAGGATTCCTCCTCAGTGTCCACCGACAAGAAAGACCTGGATAGAGCGTCAGCTTTGAAGTTCTTTTCTCCAGGCAGGAAGCAAAGTTCGAAGTCAAATCGGGCAAAGAACAAGGCCCGCCTGGCCTATTATGGATTCAGTCGGTGCGCTGAACGGATGTATGCCAAATTCTTATGATCCGTAAAGATGACAAAGGGATGTAAGGCTCCTTTCAACAGATATCTCCACTCCTCCAATGCCGATTTAATGGCCAAAAGTTCTCTGTCGCTAATGGAATAATTTCTTTCAGAAGAAGAGAAACTCTTGGAGAAGAAACCACAGGGCACAAGACGACGAGTAGAAGACTTCTGAGAAAGCACAGCTCTGGCACCGACAGCAGAGGCGCCAACCTCTAGGAAGAAGGGTTTATTAGCTTCAGGGCGATGGAGTAAAGGAGCGGAGGTGAATGCTTCTTTGAGAGAGTGGAAAGCTTTTTCAGCCTCTGCTGGCCAAAGACGAGGATTTGCACCCTTCTTTATCAAAGACGAGACGGAAGCCGACAAGGAGGAGAAATGAGGAATAAATTGCCGATAGTAATTCGCGAATCCTAGAAAATGCTGAATTGCCTTAACCACAAGCGGACGTGGCCAGTTGAGTACGGCAGAAACTTTAGCCGGATCCATACACAGACCAGAATCGGAGATGATGAAGCCCAGGAACGGCAGGGATAACTGTTCGAAGGCACGCTTCTCAAGTTTAGCATACAGAAAATTCTCCTGCAGACGGAGAAGAACTTGCCGCACATGTCTCCTATGAGAAAGAAGATCCTGTGAAAACACAAGGATGTTGTCCAAGTACACCACTACACAGGTGTAAAGTAGGTCCCAAAAAACATCATTCACCAACTCTTGAAAAACTGCAGGAGCATTACATAAGCCGAAAGGCATCACCAAATTCTCATAATGACCGTCTCTGATGTTAAACGCAGTCTTCCATTCATCTGCAGAACGAATTCGGATCAAGTTGTAAGCTCCTCTGAGATCCAGTTTAGTGAAGATTTGTGCTCCACGCAGACGATCAAAAAGTTCTGGGATGAGAGGAAGTGGATACTTGTTCTTAATGGTGATGTTATTGAGGCCACGGTAATCAATGCGGGGATGAAGGGAACTGTCCTTCTTCTTGACGAAGAAAAAACCAGCACCCGCAGGTGAGGAGGACTTCTGTATAAAGCCTCTGGCCAGATTCTCTTGAATGTATTCAGACATGGCTTGAGTCTTGGAGGGTGACAGAGGATAAATACAACCTCTAGGAGGAGTAGAGCCGGATACAAGATCTATCGGACAGTCATATGGGCGATGAGGAAGTAAGATTTCTGCTTCCTTTTTGTTGAAAACGTCCGAAAAAGAGTGATAAGCCGCGGGTAGATTCGCTAGTTCCAGAGCCAAGGGAGAGAGACTATCAGGCTTGACGGGAAGCAGGCATCTGTTTTGACAAAACTGTCCCTAGGATAGAACATCCCCAGTATGCCAATTCAGAGTAGGTTCATGGTTTCTTAGCCAGGGGAGTCCTCAAAGAAATGCATGGGATAAAGATGGTAAAACATAAAATGCCAACTTTTCTCAATGTAGAGCTCCAATTTGAATCTCAATCTCCTCTGTGACAGAAGAAATGACCTCCCGCAAATGCTGACCGTCGACAGAAGCTATTTGCCTAGGAACCCCAAGGATCTGACAGGAATCCCAAGCCTCTCGACCAGCTCAAATTGAACAAAATTGCCAGCCGCACCAGAATCTACATAAGCCTCAAGAGAGAAGCGACTGGAACCCATGTGTAAAATGACAGACAAAATTAAAGGTGGAGAGGAATCATGGCTACCTAGGGAGGCTTCTCTTACCTGACCTAGGCGGAGGCGTTTCCCGGCTTCTGAAGACAGGAATGCAGAAGATGAGAAGCGCTGCCACAATAAAAGCATAAGCCCTGTGCGAGTCTCTCCTTTCGGCGTTGTTCGGCAGGCTTGAGGCGATCAACCTGCATAGGCTCAGGGGAAGAAGAGGAAGAGGCTGCAGTGGTTTGGGAAAAAGAAGTACCACGTGTAACGAAGGATAAACGAGGAAGTCTCCTCTCTGTGACAACCTCATGAGAACGCTCCTGGAACCGCAAATCAATGCGAGTCGCCAAAGAGATAAGGTCATCTAAAGCAGAAGGAGTATCCCGCCCTGCCAGCTCATCCTTAATACGAGAAGACAAACCTCACCAAAATGCTCCCACCAAAGCCTCATTATTCCAACCTAAATCAGAGGACAGCGTCCGGAAATGGATGGCATATTGAGCTACAGAGAGGGTCCCCTGACTAAGGTTGAAAAGGGACTCAGTAGTCGACACCAGATAACCAGGTTCATCAAACACATTCGAAAGGTGTCTAAAAAGAGAGCAAGTTGAGAAACCTCTGGATCATCTTGCTCCCAAAGAAGGTTCACCCAAGCCAAAGCCTCGCCCTCCAAATGGGACACCACAAAAGCCACCTTAGCTTGGTCAGTTGAGTACAGTAGCAGGGATAATTCAAAGTGTAGTTGACACTGGTTGAGAAACCCGCAACATAATTTAGGGTCCCCACCATACCGAGGAGGCCTGGCAAGACGGGGCGAGGGCTGTGGAGCTGATGCCTGTACAGGAGCAGAAGCGGCAGTCTGAATAGAGAGAAGTCGATTATCGACAGAGGCCATAAAATTCAAGATCTGGGACTGAGTGTCCCGTTGTTGACTTAACTCTTGCTGAAGAGCCGCAAACTGAATAGCGTTATCAGGGTCGGTAGACTGTAACGCTGCAAGACGAGACTCCATGTTCTTGAGAAAGAACATGATTCTAGTCTGGTTCTCCTGCAAAAAAAGTAGCTCCTTTTGAGTGGCGGAGACACCAGCGGAGTCCATGGCCTGGTTATACTGTGATGATCCAAAGAGGGAAAACGGAAAGTGGACCCTCTAGATCGTGACGACGAACCCCTGACGGATGAGCTGACCAGATAAACCGCCCCCTATACAGGGAGAGTTAAGGGCAGGCCCGTGAGGGACTATCGCCACAGAAGCTGGAGGACCAGGACGGGAGAAGACAAAGAAGAGGTGGAGATAGTAGGACCACAGGATATGTGAGTACTGCAGAGACACAGGACTGGCGGGTATAACGGGAGTACTGCAGCAACACAGACCGTGCTGCAGCAAAGCAGAGACACAGGGACTGATGGAGGTATGGCAGCGGTACGGGGACTGACGGGTGAACTGCAGCAGTGCAGGGACTGGCGGAGGTACTGAGGGAACGCAGAGGCTAGAAGGATACAGGAAAGGCAGGATTAACCCTAAGTCAGAGGAAAAATGAACTTCACAGAGACTAAGGGTGGCCAGGAACACCTGAAGGAACAAATGATAACCAGGCACAGAGGGACGGCAGGAAGCAGTTTAAATACCTAAAGGCAGGGTAGCATTACCGGGTAACAGACCTCCAGAACCATAGAGAGGACAATAAGGAGCGCCGACTTCCAGGTACTAGTCCTCCAGGACCATAGAGGAGACAAAGAGGAGCGCTGATAGAAGATCAGAAGTGCGCACATGCAGCACTGAACCTGGTATGCACACGCGCACAAGAAGCAGAGGCCAGGAGCGAGCGCGGAGGGATAGATGCTGCAGAAGGAGAGGCGCGCCGGGACACCGAAGACAGGTAAGTATGACAGGACAGGGAAGGCGGCAGCAGTGGTATGATACCAACATCTGCACTGTTGAGTTCGAAAGCTTGGGGACATCACGCACCAGTCGGTGAGCCAGAAGCTGCAAATGCTGCTGAAGCACAGCAAGGGTGGCTGAAGCTGTAGCTGACTTTCGAAAATGGGCTCACAGGTGGTGTACTATCACAAGCAGATTTAGCAGTTCTGGGTAGGTTTTGAGAAACTGATGAACCAGGAGATTAAGCACATGGGTCAGACATGGTTCGTGTGTGGGCTTGCCTCGTCTCAGAGCCGACATCAGGTTCCAGCTGTTGTCACACACAACAATGCCTGCCTGTATGTTCAGCGGTGTCAGCCAAAGATCTGCCTGCTCTTTCAGAGCTGTCCACAACTCTTCAGCATTGAGCGGTTTGTCACCTAAGCATATTAGATTCTGCACAGCCTGTTGCTGCTTGGCTGAGGCAGTGCTGCGGTACTTCGAGCTTGTGACTGATGTGGTCATTTTGGAGATGGAGGCTGAAAATGAGGTGGAGGAGGAGGTGCAGGAGCTGTAGACTGTGGGATCAATTCTAATGTAGGGCCTGCAATCCTCGGTGTCTGGAGGACGTGTTCCATCCCTAGGTCTGACTGGGTCATGGCTTCCACTATGTTAATCCAGTGTGCCATCAGTGAGAGGTCCCTGCCCACAAGCACTTGTCCATGTGTCCATGGTTAGATGGACTTGCCCAGTAACTGCATTGTTGGGGCACAGCTAATGTTGTGGGACAGATGCTTGTGTAATGCGGGGAGGACGGCAAACCAGGACAAATAGAGGTGGCTGGGAACGAATACCGAAGGACGGCCATCACCATCAGGTTGCGGAAAGCTTCCATCTCCACAAGCCTAATAGGCAACATTTTGAGCGCAAGCAGTAGAGAAATGTGTGAGTTTAGTAGTGTGGACAGAGGGGCTTTGGCTCACTTTTGCGCTTGTGTTCCAAGGACTGGGGTATGGACAACTGAACACTGCGCTGGGACAAAGCTGTGGACGTGCTTGCTGATGGTGCTAGTTGAGTGGTTGCAGCAACAGGTGCAGGGCAGGAGACATGCACGCACCATGGACAGGGATTGGCTTGCATGCACAAAAGTGGAAGAAGCAGTGGTTTCACCTGCAGACACTGTTCCTGGATCCAAGGGTTCAGCTCACAAAATTTGGTGCTTTGCTGCCAT
This sequence comes from Ranitomeya variabilis, assembly GCF_051348905.1. Lineage (NCBI taxonomy): Eukaryota > Metazoa > Chordata > Amphibia > Anura > Dendrobatidae > Ranitomeya > Ranitomeya variabilis. The sequence goes on from NC_135233.1 coordinate 902,509,766, forward strand.
GTGCCTGATCATGCTGGTGGTGATCAGGCTGGTAGTTTTGCTACCCCTGCTGATGCTGGCCTGGCAGGTGGTGCAAATGACCTCTTTGGGGTTATCGGCAGAGTCTTTAAAAAACAACCAGACTTGGGAAGACCTAAGTGTTGTACAGGCATCTTCTGTCATGTTGGTGTTACGGGGAACAGGTTCCTGCCTTCTGTCTGCGACCACCACACTGTTTCTTCCTGCCTGTTGGGGTGCTACGACTCCCTCCCCCTGTGTGCTGCTGTCCTCGCTCTGCATGTTCTCCTGCTAGCTTAGGTCAGTTATTATATCATCCACCATCTTGTCGTCCACTTCTACACCCTGGTTCTCCTCCTGACTTTCTGGCAATTGTGTCTCATCATCGTCCACTTCTTGTGACACGTTCCCACCGTCACCTTCATGTGATCGTGGCTGCTCAAATATTTGGGCATCACTACATGCAATCTCCTCTTGCCCAATCCAAGTGGATGGGGCAAGAGGCCCATTCAATAAATGGAAAAGTGAACAGATCTTCAGAGTGTCCAAGTGTGGGATCAGTTGTCTCCAGGCACTCGGCATGGTGGGAGGAAGGAGAATCAGGGTGAGGAATATGGGGTCTAAACTCATGGTCACACTTGACCATGTGGAAGACAGGTTGATGGTGGTGGCAGCAAAGTGACAGGAAGCATTAACCGCTATCCAACCAACAAACTTTTGACACTGCTCTGGGCTCAATAGTGGTATGCTGCTGCGGTATCCTATTAACTGGGACAGGAAGGTTGGGTGGGAAGAGATAGGTGTTTGTTGTGGCTCAATTTCAGCTTGCCCACAGCCTCGGCCTCTGCAGGCACCATCACCATCACGTCCACTTCCCCGTCCCTTGCCACGCGCCTTGCCCATTTTAAATTGAGTACAATATTTTCAACATTCACTGCAAATGGCTGAATTTGGAGCAAACATATATGTGATCCATGTGAGGGAAAACCCCAGTGTAAAACATCTGGCCTGTAGGTAAGTATTATTTTTTTGAGTAAACTGGTGTCAATAACTTGCCTGTTGTGAATTCCGCTCTCGGGCTCCCTCCAGTGGTTGTAAGTAGCACTTTTGTGAATTCTGCTCTTGGGCTCCCTCCTGTGGTTTTGAGTGGTATAGCTGCTTCTTGGATTTAGCATCAGCAGCTGCTTCCACTGATCGTCTTTCTGGCTCGGCTATTTTAGTCTGGCCTTATCCCTCAATCAATGCCAGTTGTCAATTGTTCCTGCTTGGAGCCACTGCTCTTTTGGATTTCCCTGACACTCTGTCCAGTTCAGCAAAGATAAGTCCTTGCTTGTCCTTTTGTAGTCCACTTGTTGTGGACTTTATTGTTCAGCACATTCTATGTTTTGTTCATTTGTCCAGCTTATCAGTATGGATCTATTCAGCTAAGCTGGAAGCTCTGGGCTGCAGATTTTGCCCTCCACACCTTTAGTCAGGTGTGGATATTTTTGCATATCTCTGCGGTGGACTTTTTCTAGTTTTTATTACTGACCGCACAGTGTTCTTTCCTGTACTATCTATCTAGCTAGAAGTGGCCTCCTTTTCTAAATCTTGTTTCATACTACGTATGTCATTTCCTTCTCCTCTCACAGTCAATATTTGTGGGGGGCTGTCCTATCCTTTGGGGATCTTCTCTGAGGCAAGATAGCTTTCCTATTCCTACCTTTAGGGGTAGCTAGTTCTCCGGCTGTGACGAGGTGTCCAGGGAGTAACAGGAACATCCCACGGCTACTGCTAGTGTTGTGTTAAGATCAGGAACTGCGGTCTGTATAGTTACCACCTGCTCAGAGCTAGTCGCATGTCGCTCCTAAATTAACAGTCCATAACACTTGCCTAAGACACTGCAACTAAATATAAAATGAGGCCTGGAATGGCAAAATTTTGACTGCACTGATAGGTGATCCATTTGGCGGACAAACCCCAGTGTAAAATATCTGACCTGTAAGTAAATATTTTTTTTTCAGCAAACTTGTGTCAATATCTTGCCTAAGACATTGCAACAAAATTTAAATTGAGGCCTGAAATGTCACTATTTTGACTGCACTGATAGGTGATTTGTGTGGTGGACAAAACCCAGTGTAAAATATCTGGCCTGTAGGTAAACATTTTTTTTTTCAGCAAACTGATGTCAGTAACTTGCTTAAGACACTGCAACAAAATTTAAATTGAGGCCTGAAATGGCACAATTTTGACCACACTGATAGGCGATCCGTGTGACGGCCAAACCCTTGTTTAAAATAGCTGTCCTGTAGGTAACTATTTTTTTCAACAAACTGGTGTCTTATCTAGGACTCTACAACAAAATTTATCAGTAGTCCACATATGGCAGAATTTTCAATGCAATGAGATGTGATCCATGTGACGGCCAAACCACTGTTTGAAATAGCTGGATTTTTACGCTGTAATATAGAAAGGATCTGGCTGTGTTCTGCAGTGCCAACCAACAAATTGAGCAGAAAAACCGTGTGCTCTGGATTGCTTTTAAAGAAAATAAACAGGATTAAGATCCCAAAAAATATATTCTTGGCCCCTGATACCTGGGACTATGTATATAAAAATCTGTAGTAGGCAGCATCAGCAGACAGAACAAGAATGGACCCTTTAGCTATATGCAATGGAGTCTGCCATATACACTGTCTGCCTAGCACTGATATCTGTATACCCACATACACTGCCTGCCTGCCTAGCACTGATATCTATGTACCCAAATACACTGCCTTCCCTGCCTAGCACTGATATCTACACTACCGTTCAAAATTTTGGGGTCACCCAGACAATTTTGTGTTTTCCATGAAAACTCATACTTTTATTAATCAAATGAGTTGACAAATGAATTTAAAACCTAGTCAAGACATTGACAAGGTTCAAAGAAGAGATTTTTATTTGAAATAATTATTTTCTCCTTCAAATTTTGCTTTCGTCAAGGAATGCTCCCTTTGCATTGCAGACCTTTGGCATTCTAGCAGTTAATTTGCTGAGGTAATCTGGAGAAATTTCACCCCATGCATCCAGAAGCCCCTCCCACAAGTTGGTTTGGCTTGATGGGAACTTTTTGCATACCATCTGGTCAAGCTGCTCCCACAACAGCTCAATGGGGTTGAGATCTGGTGATTGCACTGGCCACTCCATTATAGATAGAATACCAGCTGCCTTCTTCTTCCCTAAATAGTTCTTGCATAATTTGGAGGTTTGCTTTGGGTCATTGTCCTGTTGTAGGATGAAATTGGCTCCACTCAAGTGCTGTCCACAGGGTATGGCATGGCGTTGCAAAATGGAGTGATAGCCTTCCTTATTCAAAATCCCTTTTACCTTGTACAAATCTCCCACTTTACCAGAACCAAAGCAACCCCAGACCATCACATTACCTACATCATGCTTGACAGATGGTGTCAGGCACTCTTCCAGCATCTTTTCAGTTGTTCTGCGTATCACAAATGTTTTTCTGTATGATCCAAACACCTCAAACTTGGATTTGTCTGTCCATAACATTTTTTTCCAATCTTCCTCTGTCCAATGTCTATTTCTATTGCCCATATTAATCTTTTCCTTTAATTAGCCAGTCTCAGATATGGCTTTTTCTTTGCCACTCTGCCCTGAAGGCCAGCATCCTGGAGTCACCTTTTCACTGTATATGTTGACAATGGCGTTTTGCGTGTACTATTTAATGAAGCTGCCAGTTGAGAACCTGTAAGGAGTCGATTTATCAAACTACAGACTCTATTGTACTTGTCTTGTTACTCAATTGTGCAGCGGGGCCTCCCACTTCTCTTTCTTTGCTGGTTAAAGCCTGTTTGTGCTCCCCTCTGAAGGGAGTAGTACACACCGTTTTAGGAAATCTTCAGTTTCTTGGCAATTTCTCTCATGGAATAGCCTTCATTTCTAAGAACAAGAATAAACTGTCAAGTTTTACATGAAAGTTAATTTGCTCTTGCCATTTTGAGAGTTTAATGGAATGAACAAATGTAATGCTCCAGATTCTCAACTAGCTCAAAGGAAGGTCAGGTTCATAGCTTCTCTAATCAGCCAAACTGTTTTCAGCTGTGCTAACATACTTGCTCAAGGGTTGTCAAGGACATTATAACCATCCATTAGATTTCTAACACAGTTAGCAAGCACAAAGTACCATAAGAACACTGGAGTGATGGTTGTTGGAAATGGGCCTCTATACACCTATGAAGATATTGCATTACAAACCAGACGTTTGCAGCTAGAATAGTCATTTACCACATTAACAATGTATAGAGTGTATTTCTGAATCATGTAATGTTATTTTCATTGGAAAAAAACTGTGCTTTTCTTTCAAAAATAAGAACATTTCTAAGTGACCCTAACCTTTGGCACGTTAGTGTATATAAACCTTGATTCGACCTCAAGGACTGTTGGTTGAGATGGATTTTTGTATTACAGATGGTATACCCACACTAACTAATAACATTGAAAATCTCTCCCTATCTCATCATCAACTGTCCCTACACTAAAGGCCCCGTCTCACTAAGCGATTTACCAACGATCACGACCAGCGATATAACCTGGCCGTGATCGTTGGTAAGTCGCTGTGTGGTCGCTGGGGAGCTGTCACACAGACCGCTCTCCCCAGCGACCAACGATCAGGGGAACGACTTCGGCATCGTTGAAACTGTCTTCAACTATGCCGAAGTCCCCCTGCAGCACCCGGGTAACCAGGGTAAACATCGGGTTACTAAGCGCAGGGCCGCGCTTAGTAACCCGATGTTTACCCTGGTTACCAAAAAAAACAAACAGTACATACTCGCCTTTCGGTGTCCAGGTCCCTTGCCGTCTGCTTCCTGCTCTGACTGAGATCCGGCCGTACACTGAGAGCAGAGCGCAGCGGTGACGTCACTGCTGTGCTCTCACTTCTCACTGTACGGCCGGGAGTCAGTGAGAGCAGGAAGCAGACGGCAAGGGACCTGGACACCGAAAGGCGAGTATGTACTGTTTGTTTTTTTTGGTAACCAGGGTAAACATCGGGTTACTAAGCGCGGCCCTGCGCTTAGTAACCCGATGTTTACCCTGGTTACCAGTGAAGACATCGCTGGATCGGTGTCACACACACCGATTCAGCGATGTCAGCGGGGCCTCAACGACCAAAAAAAGGTCCAGGCCATTCTGACACGACCAGCGATCTCGCAGCAGGGGCCTGATCGCTGGTACGTGTCACACATAGCGAGATCGCTACTGAGGTCGCTGTTGCGTCACAAAACTTGTGACTCAGCAGCGATCTCGCTAGCGATCTCGCTATGTGAGACGGGGCCTTTACTAATACATTGAAAATTTCTCCCTATCTCAGCAGAAACTCTCCCTACACTGCATGATTCTGGAGCTTACTGTGATGAGCAGTGCGGCGCCAGGTCTGATATAGACCTGAAGACACTGTGTGGCCAGCCAATCACTGTAATGCCACAACTAAAATGGCTGTGGCATTACAGTGTGTGGCAGACAATCCCTGCATGTTGATTGGTGCTCTAAAGAGCGTCAAACATGCAGGACAGTGACCTGAACTCCCACCTAGCAAAGGTTGAAATACTCGGTGAGCTCCAAGCATCACGAGCTCTGTGATGCTCGGGCAAGCACCGAGTAGTGGCGAGTAGGCTCTCTCATCACTACTATCCAGTCAATCACAACTTGACAGACTTGTACTCTGTTCTGCTGGTGCATAGGCTGGTCTAAAAAATGTGTGAAATTGCTTCTGCCACTTTCAGTGCTGCTAACGGCTGCTAATGTTTTGCATTGACAACTTGATGTTCCCGAGGTTGGAAGTCTATAACTGTGATGCACACTCTGTGCCTCACTGCTGTCTTGAGGAAAATCACTCTCAAGATTGTCTACGAGCATTTTTCGATACTCCAGCATGCGCGTGCCCCTTTCCAAGGGGGAAGCATCCAGCCTAATTTACTCTTGCACCGTGGATCTAACAGAATGGCAACTCAGTAGTCAGCACTATTATTAATCCAAATAGTATGGACATTATGAGTTAGATAGCGCAAAGACAGTCCGGATCTTAGAGATATTATATCCCTTCCGCATCCTCAAGAATTTGATCCACATGCTGCACAGCAATCTGTCAGCATTGTGCCCCATAAAGAGGCTTTGATATCATTATAGCACCCCTAAATTGTCATTTTTGAAATGTAGGAGGGCTCCTACAACTCTTGACCCTTCATAGACTATTTCCTTTACATACATTTATCTCTTCAGAGGAATCCCCCACTATAGGGTGATGAAACGCACATGGAGGGTTTGTACAAAGATATTTTTAGAGTGATAGGTCATACATTGTCCATTGGCAGGGCTGGAGATATTGCATTAGGCATGACAGGGAATGTAGTTCTACAGTCTGACTTTATTTTCCTTTTCTTCCTCCTGCATGAAGTTTTTCTGAGCAAAAACTTCTACTGGTAAGATACAACCAATTTTTAAGACAGCACTGGTTCACTTTATCACTTTAATGTAATTGAATATTTAAAACTATGTTTTATCCATATCTCATCCTGCTTAAAAGTACTTAGATTGATTGGATTCTTGTACCCCTATTGGGTTTTGCTTATCTCCTTTCTGCATCCTTGTTTGTTTCCATCTCTTCATCTGGGATCATCATCTCTTCCCGCAGACTATTCAAAGTGTGATCCAGCATGTAGATGACCAGAATAGTGATGCTCATGACAATATCATCAGTGCTAACCATCTTAGTAGCCATTTTGAAACTATGCAGAAGATATCCTTCATCTGTTCCCACTCCGCAAGTGTGATTTGCAACACATCCATACTGTGTTGGCCCAGGCTATGCAAAATGATATCCTGCAAGAGGACTTATCGCTGATGCAACAGTTGTTGCAATATATGCCGAGTGGAAATCAACCATGTTTGCACATTGTATATCAAATGGTTAAACAGTAGCCCAAAATACCTCTGCAACGATGCATGTTGATGACCTGCAGGATACGAACAGCGAAAGTGAGCACACAGTGGCCATGCTTTCTGCAGCACCGCATCCTGGCCGGGATAGTGGCGGAGATATCACTGTACCACCAGGTTGAGGAATTGAGCCATGCAAGGGATATGGGTGAGATTACCCCAGCGTAGGGCCCCCACCAGGCTTGCACCATTATTGCACACAGCCTTCCTTGGCTCCAGGTTCAGTAGAGACAGTCATTGCTCAAACGTGGCCTGGATAGCTATCCACAACTCTTCAGCTGCATGACTGCCATCTCACAGGCATATTATTTTAAATACTGCCTGATTGCGGTGAGCCCTGGCTGCACTGTACAGAGGTGGGGATAGATTCTCTCTGCACTGTTGGAACATGTGTCTTATTAAGGGAGAGGTTGAGGATGCAATTGGAGGCCCTAGAGGAGGTGGAGAAGGCAGAAGCAGTGAAGGAAGTGTTAGATACAGAGGTTTGTCCCACAAGCCTTGGGGATTGCGAGAGTTGTGGGACAGCCCCTTGCCTGTCTGCCCCACAGTCACCAGAGTCACCCAGTGCCCAGTCAGTGAGACGTATTGCCCCTGGTCATGTTTGAGCTTCCAGGTGGGTCATTCCATATCAAGTGGACCAGTTTTAAAAATCGTCCCCACTCGACCTTCTCCGATTTTGCTGAAAATTTATAAGGATGTACATGTATGTTTGAAAAGAGGTTCTGTAAATTTTTAGGGCCAGATCTCCAATACATTGGGCACTGTTGACCTTTCACTGGAGGTTGCACCAAGCCTGCGGCTTCAGCTAAGAGGATTTTGCAAACTTTGGCACATAGCCATTAGAGTTCTATACTGGCTATGATGCTGAAATTTGGCATACTAGCTCAACTTTTGCTGCTAAACACGATAAAATTATTACCGGCTATGACAAAACAATATTTCGGCCGCAATTTTGTGTCAAAGTAGCTTGAAAAACGCGTCGCATAAAATTTATGCCAAACTTTGCCCATATATAACTCAAGACCAAAAACCAATAGTAACTGGTGCTTTGCCCTGTACACCAAACATCTACATGACTTTGCATTGCTGCAATATCACGGTCAAAGCATATGTATTTGTGGAAATATTCACACCCACATATGATGAAAAACTTAAAAAAAACGAATTTTACCTATTTTTAGGTCAAATTTCTCAAAAAGGGTACCCCTAAAATATATTAATTCTGATATCATTAGAAAGAGCACATTTTTCTCTACAAGGATCATTGGGGTTTTTTTTGGAGTCTCTCAGTTTAAGAAATGAAAAATGCCACTGAACATGGTGTTATTTATTAATACGCAATGAATGGTAACTGCACTATTCAAACCCTTGCGTTGGTCCATGGTGGTTATACCACAACCAATTCCCTAAGAATTGGTATTATAATCCTATTAAGAGTTGTAATAATGCTGTCTTTCGAGAATTGGCAGCCCCATCGCCTAGGAGCCATGGCCGATAGCCGTGCAAGGCGAGCCTCGGGCGGTCTCTTTATCGCAGGTTCCGAAGCCTGAGGGTGGGTGTCTTTGCCTAGGATCCCAAGCCTAATATTGGGTATCTTTTGTTGGTTCCCAAGCCATAATGTTCAGTCTAAGTGGTCTGGAATTGTTGCTGAATCTGCAACATAATCGGTTCAGAGAAGCTGTACTGTCGGCCCATTGCTGTCCAAAAAGGTCCAAATCTTGACATTGGCACCTAAAAGTTGGTCCATTAAGGCTATATCAGACGAATTCGGTGTCTCTGAACGAATGGTCAAACAAGCTTGAAAGCTTAAATGTGAATATGGGATCTTAGCCTTACCTAGAATCAAGTGTGGCAAGAAAGTTTCTGAGGAAGTGAAGAAAAAGGTGCAGGCATTTTTTGAGGATGATGAATTCAGTCGAATGTGCCCTGGTAAAAAAGACTATGTATCAGTGCGAATAGCAGGAGAAAAAAAGCAGATGCAAAAGCGACTATTACTGAGCAATATGAGGGAAATGTTTGTTGCCTATCGGGATCGGAATGGCCCTGAAATTGGATTTTCCAAGTTGTGTGAGCTTCGGCCAAAGTGGTGCGTAACCGTTGGATCTGCTGGAACACATTCCGTTTGTGTGTACCATTCACCAAAATGTCAAACTAATGCTTGCAGCATGCCCAATCAGTGATGACTAGTGTTGAGCATTCCGATACCGCAAGTATCGGGTATCGGCCGATACTTGCGGTATCGGAATTCCGATACCGGGATTCCGATACTTGCCGCGTATCGGATACCGGAATCGGAAGTTCTAAGATTCAAAAAGCAGAAATTCAGCCAATGAGATTGATTCCAAGTGTGGGCACATCCTGTTTAGCATGGAGGGCATGAAACTACTGGCAAGGCTGTGATTGGCTGGTGTAATGATGTCATGATGCAGTTTAAAAGTCGCTGGCGCCATTTTGCGATCACTCTGCTGTGAATTCAGTTAGTGACAGGACGCTGTTTGCTGACTGAGGGACAGTTTAGAGATAGCGATTTGCTTCTTTGTGCTTTCCAAAGGCTAATTTAGCAACCGCTGTGTTCACCTACTATTCACCTTGCTTTTGCCTTGTAGCGCTGTTTTCACAGCGATCTGCAGGGTCTGTGTGTGTGTGTGTGTGAGTGCAGCCCAGTCTCCAGTCTGAGTGCAGCCACATAGGCCATCCATAGTTGGTTGTATTCAGTTCAGGGAGGGTGGTTCATTGCCTCATACTGTTCCTTTTTTTTTTTTTTTTCCCAAGTAGTGTAGTCTGCTGCTAATTTATTCAAAAAAATCCTATTAGTGTCTTTCCACCCGTCTCCAGCTAATTTGTGGAAAAACACTACATAGGATAAAGTAGAGGAGGGTTTTTGGGCCTTGCAGCGCCGTTTACGGCTGTCTGCACGGTCTCCGTGTGACTGCAGCTCGCCCTGTAATCTGTGAGCAGCTGTAGCCTGGTTGTCTCCAGCTCAGGGTTTTTCACTGCGTCATACCGCCAAATCAATTTTCTTTTTTTTCAAAGTAGTGTAGTCTGCTGCTAATTAATTTAAAAAAATCCTATTAGTGTCTTTCCACCCGTCTCCAGCTAATTTGTGGAAAAACACTACATAGGATAAAGTAGAGGAGGGTTTTTGGGCCTTGCAGCGCCGTTTACGGCTGTCTGCACGGTCTCCGTGTGACTGCAGCTCGCCCTGTAATCTGTGAGCAGCTGTAGCCTGGTTGTCTCCAGCTCAGGGTTTTTCACTGCGTCATACCGCCAAATCAATTTTCTTTTTTTTCAAAGTAGTGTAGTCTGCTGCTAATTAATTTAAAAAAATCCTATTAGTGTCTTTCCACCCGTCTCCAGCTAATTTGTGGAAAAACACTACATAGGATAAAGTAGAGGAGGGTTTTTGGGCCTTGCAGCGCCGTTTACGGCTGTCTGCACGGTCTCCGTGTGACTGCAGCTCGCCCTGTAATCTGTGAGCAGCTATAGCCTGGTTGTCTCCAGCTCAGGGTTTTTCACTGCGTCATACCGCCAAATCAATTTTCTTTTTTTTCAAAGTAGTGTAGTCTGCTGCTAATTAATTTAAAAAAATCCTATTAGTGTCTTTCCACCCGTCTCCAGCTAATTTGTGGAAAAACACTACATAGGATAAAGTAGAGGAGGGTTTTTGGGCCTTGCAGCGCCGTTTACGGCTGTCTGCACGGTCTCCGTGTGACTGCAGCTCGCCCTGTAATCTGTGAGCAGCTATAGCCTGGTTGTCTCCAGCTCAGGGTTTTTCACTGCGTCATACCGCCAAATCAATTTTCTTTTTTTTCCAAATAGTGTAGTCTGCTGCTAATTTATTCAAAAAAATCCTATTAGTGTCTTTCCACCCGTCTCCAGCTAATTTGTGGAAAAACACTACATAGGATAAAGTAGAGGAGGGTTTTTGGGCCTTGTAGCGCCGTTTACGTCTGTCTGCACGGTCTCCGTGTGACTGCAGCTCTATCTGTTGTCAGTTCAGCCCCCAAAAAATAAATAAATAATAAAGTTCACCAAACACACCAGTTACACCACTTTACATTTCTGTAGGCCACATTAGCTCATATTAAAGTCTAGTCCACACTTTAGATAATTAGTGCTTCTTATACCTGTTAGGAGGAGTTGCTCAGGAATAAGCACACAAATCCGTTAGTACTTTTCTGCTTATCTTTATCAGTCAACCAAGATGAAGAAGGCAGTGAGTAAGGCACGGGGGCGTGGGAGCCGTCGCGGAGCAGGGAGGGGACGTGGGGATTCTGTGCCTGCTGCGGGCACCGGTGACTCATCAGCACCCACTTTCACCAGGCAACAGTCGTTCATGCGAAGCTTTGTGTCCGAGCGCCGTACACCGCTGCTGCGTGAAGAACAAATTGAAGCTGTTGTCGGATGGATGGCAGCTAATGCATCAACTTCCATTAGTGCCACATCCTCTCAGACACAGAGCACTGGAGAGCAGCCATCTGTCTCTTCACCACCTGCCAAATTGCCCAGGCAGACAGAGAGCCCAGGACAGGAGCCGTCTCTACTTCTGTTCTCTGAATCTCTTGGCTTGGAAACAGGGGGCCAGCCAAGCAGCATTGGAGAAATGGAAGAAGAGGCAGGGTGCAGTGATGCCCAACAGCTTTTTCTGTCTTCCTCTGAAGAGGCGGGTGGGCCAGTGGCTCCGGTCACCACATCGCAGGCCGCATCAGCTGATGATGACACTCAGGTGCCACTTACTGGTGCGTGCTCTGCTGCTGAGACTACCCAGGAGGAGCAGTTGGGGGCAGAGGGTAGTGTAGATGATGAGGTCCTCGACCCATCTTGGCGTGAGGGACAGGAAGGTGGTGGGAGCAGCTCTGAGGAAGAGATTCCCCGTACGGCCCAAAGAGGGAGAGGGAGGGGGAAGACTGCGGATCCTGCAGCCTCCGCTTTGGCACCCGTTAGGAGCATGTCTCTTCCAAAAGCCAAAAAGGGCGCTCCCAAGACTTGCAGTGCCTGGTCCTTTTTTGACACAGTTGCAGATGACATTTGCTATGTCAGATGCAACGTGTGTCATCAAAAAGTCAAAAGAGGGAAAAATGTCAGCAACCTCAATACCTCCAACATGTGGAAACATGTGCGCAACAGGCACCCGGCGGAGTTAGAAAAACACACTGAAGAGGTAGGCCAACCAACAGCGGCAGCTACCACCTCTTCAGCTCGTGTTGCCTCTTCCTCTACCTCACACGCAGCTGGTTCGGCGTCCTCCCAGGATCGCCGTGGAAGAACCTCTGCCCCTGTTGTCCAGAGACCCGCTGTAATTCCACCCGCAGCGCCACTTTCCCAGTCATCCACACACTCCCAGCCCAGTCTACAGCCATCGGTAGTACAGGCATGGGAGAAAAGGCGGCCTTTCTCGTCAAACCACCCACGAGCACAGGCTCTGACTGCAGGCATTGCCAAACTTCTGTCACTGGAAATGCTGTCATTCAGGCTGGTGGAGACTGACAGCTTCCGTGACTTGATGTCATTGGCAGTCCCACAGTACAATGTGCCCAGCCGCTTTTACTTCAGCAGGCAAGCCGTCCCTGCCCTGCAGAAGCATGTGGAGGGACACATAAAACACGCGCTACTGAACGCCGTCAGTAGCAAGGTCCACCTCACCACCGATGCGTGGACCAGTCAACATGGACAGGGGCGATACCTTTCCCTCACTGCCCATTGGGTTAATGTCGTTGAGCCGGGTACAGACCGTGCGAGTGGCGCAGGACGTGTCCTGCCCACTCCAAGGATTGCAGGAATCCATTCTGTACGCATTGACTCCTCCTCTTACACCAGTTCCTCAGAATCATCGCTGCAGGAGCCGTCACAGTCCACCTCCACATGGACCCGTGATGAACGTGTACCTGTTACGACCGACATGAGCACAGCCGTGGCCAAACGTCAACAGGCCGTCTTGAAATTAATTTTCTTGGGGAATCGTAGCCACACAGCGCAGGAGCTCTGGAATGCCATCAAGCAGGAGAGCGATGTGTGGTTTGTGCCAGCGAATCTCCAGCCAGGCATGGTAGTGTGTGATAATGGCCGAAATCTGGTGGCAGCTCTGGGCCTCGGCAACCTCACTCACATCCCATGTCTGGCACATGTGCTCAATTTGGTCGTGCAGAGCTTTTTGAGGGACTATCCGGATCTTGATGCACTGCTGCACAAGGTCCGTCTAGAGTGTGCTCACTTGCGGCGTTCCAGCACGGCAAAAGCGCGCATTGCGGCTCTGCAGCGCCGACACCGCCTGCCGGAACATCGCATCATATGTGACCTACCTACCAGGTGGAATTCCACGTTACATATGTTGGAGCGGTTGTGTGAGCAGCAGCAAGCTGTAATGGAGTACCAGCTGCTTCAGGCGCAAAAAAGTCGCAGTCAGCGCCGTACAGACTTCACAACCACAGAGTGGGCCACTATGAATGACGTCTGCCAGGTTTTGCGTCCCTTTGATTATTCCACGCGGATGGCGAGTGCAGATGATGCACTAGTCAGCATGACTGTCCCCCTTATCTGCCTGCTTGAAAAATCACTGCAAGCGCTAAGGGATGATGTTGTGGAAGAGGTGGAGGATGAGGATTCACCATTTCCATCATCTTCTGGACAGTCAGCGCCACGTGGTTCCTCACAAACGCGTAGGCAGGGGACCGTTTGTGAGGAGGATGAGGAGGAGTCAATGGAGGAGGAAGACATCCGTCCAGAGGAGGGAGTTACACAATTGTCCAGTACTCAGTGTGTACAGCGAGGGTGGGGTGATGACGAGCGGGCAGAGATCACGCCTCCAGCAGGGGACAGCGTTTCTTGGGCAGTTGGCAGTCTGCAGCACATGGTGGATTACATGCTGCAGTGCCTGAGAAACGACCGCCGCATCGCCCACATTCTCAACATGTCTGATTATTGGGTGTTCACCCTCCTCGATCCTCGCTACCGGGACAACGTAGAAAGCCTCATCACACCGTTGAACCGGGAGCGAAAAATGCGGGAGTACCAAGACACACTGGTCAATTCCATCATCTTCTCCATTCCAACTGAGAGAAGTGCTGCTAGTGCATTCCAAAGCAGCTCAGTGCGTCCAGGCCGTGGTGGAGGCTCTGCACAAAGAGGGAGCAGAAGCAGTGCCTCTGCCCAAGGCAAGACCAGTATGGCCGAACTGTGGCACAGTTTTCTGTGCCCGCCACAAAAGTCTACACCATCACAGACGGCTCCAGTCAGCAGGAGGCAACGGTTCCGTCAGATGGTGACAGACTACATGTCTTGCCCTCTTGCTGTACTCCCAGACGGCTCTTCCCCTTTCAAGTTTTGGGTCTCAAAGCTGGATACATGGCCAGAGCTAAGCCAGTATGCATTGGAGGTGCTGTCTTGCCCTGCGGCCAGTGTATTATCGGAACGTGTCTTTAGTGCTGCAGGTGGTGTACTAACTGACCGTCGCATGCGACTATCCTCCGATAACGTTGACCGGCTTACTTTCCTGAAAATGAACAAGGCCTGGATCTCGCCGGAATTTGCCACTCCTCCTCCTGATTGAATAATTAGGTCACTGTATACGTTATCCAGGTCTCCTGTTGTGTTCATCTTTCTACCACCTGAACTTAAATTCCTGGGCTCCAACACCGCCAGTTGAGGCTCAGACGTGCCGTCTGCACAGTCAAAACATACGACCCAGTGTTATTGGGTTTCAGTAACGTCAGCTGATCCCCAGCTGTGTAGCCGGCAATGTGTCATGCGACCGCCACGCTGACACAACAACTGAAATGTAAGGGAATCTGTCCCCCCCCCCCCAAGGCGTTTGTTACTGAAAGAGCCACCTTGTGCAGCAGTAATGCTGCCCAAGGAAAAGGTAGCTATTTTTGTTTAGCTCCTTGCACACGCAGAACTTAACACTTATAAAATGTGTCCACTGATACCGTAAAACCGTCCCGGAGGTGGGACTTTCCTTCGTAATGTGACGCAGCCCAGCCGTCATTCCTACCCCCCCGGCGCCGCGCACCGGCTCCTCAGCGTTGTTTTATTCCGTCCAGGAGCCTGCGCTGTTATGTTATCCCGTGGCCAGGCACACTTAGCGCTGCCCGTCTTCTGGCATCATTTGGTGTCTGGATGGCTGCGCCTGTGCGGCCGCGCTGGCAGAGAGCCCGCCTCGCAGTGTCTTCTGATTTAATCCCACTGGGGGCCTGGGATCCATGGACATGCGCAGTGCATATCTGAACCTCCACCTCTCACTCATTTCCCTATGGCTTCTTCAGACTGTTCGGTGTCAGCTGGTCCCTAACAGCATGCCACGGCCGTGACACCGCACAGTCTGAAGAAGCCATAGGGAGATGAGTGAGAGGTGGAGGTTCAGATATGCACTGCGCATGTCCATGGATCCCAGGCCCCCAGTGGGATTAAATCAGAAGACACTGCGAGGCGGGCTCTCTGCCAGCGCGGCCGCACAGGCGCAGCCATCCAGACACCAAATGATGCCAGAAGACGGGCAGCGCTAAGTGTGCCTGGCCACGGGATAACATAACAGCGCAGGCTCCTGGACGGAATAAAACAACGCTGAGGAGCCGGTGCGCGGCGCCGGGGGGGTAGGAATGACGGCTGGGCTGCGTCACATTACGAAGGAAAGTCCCACCTCCGGGACGGTTTTACGGTTGCAGGGGACACATTTTATAAGTGTTTAGTTCTGTGTTTGCAAGGAGCATGATGAAAAGAGCCACCTTTTCCTTTTGCATCTTTTGTGCTGCACAAGCTGGCTCTTTCAGCTACAAACGCCTTGGGGGGGGGTTAAAGGTTCCCTTTCGACTTTCTCAGGCTTCGGCCTACATTGTGTTCCTCTGCTTTTCCACCTGTCCCTGGGCTCCAACACCGCTAGTTGTTGCCTGGTAGTGCTGTACGCACAGTCCCAACAGTCGCTCCTCTGTTATTGGGGTTCAGTAACGTCAGCTGTTCCCCTGCTGTGTGTGTGGCAATCCCTCCTACCTCCTCCAACCTCCTCCTCCTCCACCTGTCCCTGGGCTCCAACACCGCCAGTTGCCGTCCAGAAGTGCTGTACGCACAGTCCCAACAGTCGCTCCTCTGTTATTGGGGTTCAGTAACGTCAGCTGTTCCCCTGCTGTGTGTGTGGCAATCCCTCCTACCTCCTCCAACCTCCTCCTCCTCCACCTGTCCCTGGGCTCCAACACCGCCAGTTGCCGTCCAGAAGTGCTGTACGCACAGTCAACAGTCGCTCCTCTGTTATTGGGGTTCAGTAACGTCAGCTGTTCCCCTGCTGTGTGTGTGGCAATCCCTCCTACCTCCTCCAACCTCCTCCTCCTCCACCTGTCCCTGGGCTCCAACACCGCCAGTTGCCGTCCAGAAGTGCTGTACGCACAGTCAACAGTCCCTCCTCTGTTATTGGGGTTCAGTAACGTCAGCTGTTCCCCTGCTGTGTGTGTGGCAATCCCTCCTACCTCCTCCTACCTCCTCCTCCTCCACCTGTCCCTGGGCTCCAACACCGCCAGTTGCCGTCCAGAAGTGCTGTACGCACAGTCAACAGTCCCTCCTCTGTTATTGGGGTTCAGTAACGTCAGCTGTTCCCCTGCTGTGTGTGTGGCAATCCCTCCTACCTCCTCCAACCTCCTCCTCCTCCACCTGTCCCTGGGCTCCAACACCGCCAGTTGCCGTCCAGAAGTGCTGTACGCACAGTCAACAGTCGCTCCTCTGTTATTGGGGTTCAGTAACGTCAGCTGTTCCCCTGCTGTGTGTGTGGCAATCCCTCCTACCTCCTCCAACCTCCTCCTCCTCCACCTGTCCCTGGGCTCCAACACCGCCAGTTGCCGTCCAGAAGTGCTGTACGCACAGTCAACAGTCCCTCCTCTGTTATTGGGGTTCAGTAACGTCAGCTGTTCCCCTGCTGTGTGTGTGGCAATCCCTCCTACCTCCTCCTACCTCCTCCTCCTCCACCTGTCCCTGGGCTCCAACACCGCCAGTTGCCGTCCAGAAGTGCTGTACGCACAGTCAACAGTCCCTCCTCTGTTATTGGGGTTCAGTAACGTCAGCTGTTCCCCTGCTGTGTGTGTGGCAATCCCTCCTACCTCCTCCAACCTCCTCCTCCTCCACCTGTCCCTGGGCTCCAACACCGCCAGTTGCCGTCCAGAAGTGCTGTACGCACAGTCAACAGTCGCTCCTCTGTTATTGGGGTTCAGTAACGTCAGCTGTTCCCCTGCTGTGTGTGTGGCAATCCCTCCTACCTCCTCCAACCTCCTCCTCCTCCACCTGTCCCTGGGCTCCAACACCGCCAGTTGCCGTCCAGAAGTGCTGTACGCACAGTCAACAGTCCCTCCTCTGTTATTGGGGTTCAGTAACGTCAGCTGTTCCCCTGCTGTGTGTGTGGCAATCCCTCCTACCTCCTCCAACCTCCTCCAACCTCCTCCTCCTCCACCTGTCCCTGGGCTCCAACACCGCCAGTTGCCGTCCAGAAGTGCTGTATGCACAGTCAACAGTCGCTCCTCTGTTATTGGGGTTCAGTAACGTCAGCTGTTCCCCTGCTGTGTGTGTGGCAATCCCTCCTACCTCCTCCAACCTCCTCCTCCTCCACCTGTCCCTGGGCTCCAACACCGCCAGTTGCCGTCCAGAAGTGCTGTACGCACAGTCAACAGTCCCTCCTCTGTTATTGGGGTTCAGTAACGTCAGCTGTTCCCCTGCTGTGTGTGTGGCAATCCCTCCTACCTCCTCCTACCTCCTCCTCCTCCACCTGTCCCTGGGCTCCAACACCGCCAGTTGCCGTCCAGAAGTGCTGTACGCACAGTCAACAGTCCCTCCTCTGTTATTGGGGTTCAGTAACGTCAGCTGTTCCCCTGCTGTGTGTGTGGCAATCCCTCCTACCTCCTCCAACCTCCTCCTCCACCTGTCCCTGGGCTCCAACACCGCCAGTTGCCGTCCAGAAGTGCTGTACGCACAGTCAACAGTCGCTCCTCTGTTATTGGGGTTCAGTAACGTCAGCTGTTCCCCTGCTGTGTGTGTGGCAATCCCTCCTACCTCCTCCAACCTCCTCCTCCTCCACCTGTCCCTGGGCTCCAACACCGCCAGTTGCCGTCCAGAAGTGCTGTACGCACAGTCAACAGTCCCTCCTCTGTTATTGGGGTTCAGTAACGTCAGCTGTTCCCCTGCTGTGTGTGTGGCAATCCCTCCTACCTCCTCCTACCTCCTCCTCCTCCACCTGTCCCTGGGCTCCAACACCGCCAGTTGCCGTCCAGAAGTGCTGTACGCACAGTCAACAGTCCCTCCTCTGTTATTGGGGTTCAGTAACGTCAGCTGTTCCCCTGCTGTGTGTGTGGCAATCCCTCCTACCTCCTCCAACCTCCTCCTCCTCCACCTGTCCCTGGGCTCCAACACCGCCAGTTGCCGTCCAGAAGTGCTGTACGCACAGTCAACAGTCGCTCCTCTGTTATTGGGGTTCAGTAACGTCAGCTGTTCCCCTGCTGTGTGTGTGGCAATCCCTCCTACCTCCTCCAACCTCCTCCTCCTCCACCTGTCCCTGGGCTCCAACACCGCCAGTTGCCGTCCAGAAGTGCTGTACGCACAGTCAACAGTCCCTCCTCTGTTATTGGGGTTCAGTAACGTCAGCTGTTCCCCTGCTGTGTGTGTGGCAATCCCTCCTACCTCCTCCAACCTCCTCCAACCTCCTCCTCCTCCACCTGTCCCTGGGCTCCAACACCGCCAGTTGCCGTCCAGAAGTGCTGTACGCACAGTCAACAGTCGCTCCTCTGTTATTGGGGTTCAGTAACGTCAGCTGTTCCCCTGCTGTGTGTGTGGCAATCCCTCCTACCTCCTCCAACCTCCTCCTCCTCCACCTGTCCCTGGGCTCCAACACCGCCAGTTGCCGTCCAGAAGTGCTGTACGCACAGTCAACAGTCCCTCCTCTGTTATTGGGGTTCAGTAACGTCAGCTGTTCCCCTGCTGTGTGTGTGGCAATCCCTCCTACCTCCTCCTACCTCCTCCTCCTCCACCTGTCCCTGGGCTCCAACACCGCCAGTTGCCGTCCAGAAGTGCTGTACGCACAGTCAACAGTCCCTCCTCTGTTATTGGGGTTCAGTAACGTCAGCTGTTCCCCTGCTGTGTGTGTGGCAATCCCTCCTACCTCCTCCAACCTCCTCCTCCTCCACCTGTCCCTGGGCTCCAACACCGCCAGTTGCCATCCAGAAGTGCTGTACGCACAGTCAACAGTCGCTCCTCTGTTATTGGGGTTCAGTAACGTCAGCTGTTCCCCTGCTGTGTGTGTGGCAATCCCTCCTACCTCCTCCAACCTCCTCCTCCTCCACCTGTCCCTGGGCTCCAACACCGCCAGTTGCCGTCCAGAAGTGCTGTACGCACAGTCAACAGTCCCTCCTCTGTTATTGGGGTTCAGTAACGTCAGCTGTTCCCCTGCTGTGTGTGTGGCAATCCCTCCTACCTCCTCCAACCTCCTCCAACCTCCTCCTCCTCCACCTGTCCCTGGGCTCCAACACTGCTAGTTGCCGTCCAGAAGTGCTGTACGCACAGAGCCAAACACCTCGCCAATGTGTTAGTGGGGTTCAGCACCGCCAGCTGTTCCCCTGCTGTGTATACGGCAACGTGTACTGCGACCGCCACGCAGACACAACAAGTTAAATGTAAGGGAACCTGACCCCCCCAGGCGTTTGTTACTGAAGGAGCCACCTTGTGCAGCAGTAATAATGCAAAGGGAAAAAGTGCCTCTTTTCGTGATGCTCCTTGCACATGCTGAACCTAACACTTATGAAATGTGTCCCCACACAGCGTTAAACCGTCCGGTAGGTGGAACTTTCCTTTGTCGTGTGACGCAGCACAGCCATCATTTTTACCCCCTTGGCGCCGTGCGCCCCCTCCTCAGCGTTGTTTGAATCTGTCCCGGAGCCTGCGCTGTTAGGTTAGCCCTTGGCCATGCACACATGTTGCGCTGCCCGTCTTCTGACCTCATTTGGTGTCAGGCTGGCTGCGCCTGTGCGGGTGCGCTGGCCGAGATCCCGCCTCGCAGTGTCGTCTAATGTAATCCCACCGCGGGCCTGTGATCCGTGCCCGTGCGCAGTGCATATCCTCTCCTCTCACTCCCCTCCCTACGGCTTCTTCAGACTGTGCGATGTCAGCTGGTCCCTAATAGCATGCCACGGCCGTGACACCGCACAGTCTGAAAAAGCCGTAGGGAGGGGAGTGAGAGGAGAGGATATGCACTGCGCACGGGCACGGATCACAGGCCCGCGGTGGGATTACATTAGACGACACTGCGAGGCGGGATCTCGGCCAGCGCACCCGCACAGGCGCAGCCAGCCTGACACCAAATGAGGTCAGAAGACGGGCAGCGCAACATGTGTGCATGGCCAAGGGCTAACCTAACAGCGCAGGCTCCGGGACAGATTCAAACAACGCTGAGGAGGGGGCGCACGGCGCCAAGGGGGTAAAAATGATGGCTGTGCTGCGTCACACGACAAAGGAAAGTTCCACCTACCGGACGGTTTAACGCTGTGAGGAGACACATTTCATAAATGTTTGGTTCCGCATGTACAAGGACCATAATTAAAAGAGCTAAGTTTACCTTTTCCAGCATTAGTGCTGTACACAATGGCTCTTTCAGCTACAAACGCCTGGGGGGGGGGGGGTTAAAGGTTTCCTTTCAACTTGCTCGAGTGCAGGCTTCGGCCTACACTCCGCTCCCCCTGCTCCTCCTGTTTGACCCTGGGCTCTAACACCGCCAGTTTTTGCCCAGATGTGCTAGCTGCACAGAGAAAAACACCAGCCAATGTGTCAGTGGGGTTCAGCACCGCCAGCTGTTCCCCTGCTGTGTAGCCGGCAACGTGTCCTGCGACCGCCACGCAGACACAAGAACTGAAATTGAAGGGAACCTGTCCCCCCTCCCCCAGGTGTTTCTATGTTTTACAGCTACCTTGAACAGCAGTAATGCTGCATGTGTTCAAGGTGGCTCAGAAACTTATTCTCCTTGCCCATGTTGAAGTGAACACGTCTAAAATGTGTCCTCTGTGACCATTAAAACGTCCCTCAGGTGTGATTTGACTTTGTATTGACACACGCAACAAGCTCCTTGGTAACGCTGCCCGTCTTCTGGCATCATTGTTTGGCTGGCTGCGCCTCTGCGGCCGCCCTGACCCACACAACGCCCCTCGTTGTCTTATTTATTGGGACTGCGAGGGTGTGATTGATGGGCAGGATCAGTGCATCAGTTCGCCTGTCCCTCCTCTCCTTCCGCCTTCTTCGGACTGTGCGGCTTCATGGCCGTGGCATGCGATAAGGGATCAGATGACGCCGCACAGTCTGAAGCGGGTGTAAGGACCCGAGTGTGAGAGGCCAACATATGTGCTGCGCCAGGCCCTGAATCCCAGCCCCGCAGTGTTTTAACAATGTTAAGACACTGCGGGGCTGGGATTCATGGTCATCGCGAACCGCACCGGCCGACATTACATGATGCCAGAAGATGGGCAGCGCTAACGGCGCTAGGCCAGGGGATAACACGACAGCGCAGACTCCTGTACAGCAAATAACAACGCTCGGGAGGCTGCACCCAGCACCAAGGTGGGATTCTTGACACCTGTGCTGCGTCTCATTACAAAGGGAACTCTCGCCTCCATTACACAGTTTGACTGTATAAAGGGCTAAATGTTATACGTGTTCCATTCAGCGTGTGCAAGGAGAAAAATTACAAGAGCAACCTTTGACTTGCGCAGCACTGCTGCTGCATAAGCTGTGGCTCTTCTACTTTGTAACCCCTGAGGGGGGGTTAAAGGTGACTTTTGAAATCGGTTCAATTAGGCTTCGGCCTACACTCTGCTCCACCTGCAGAGCCCGGGCTCCAACAACGCTAGTTGCTGTCCGGAAGTGCTGGCTGCACAGAGCCAAACACCTCGCCAATGTGTCAGTGGGGTCCAGCACCGCCAGCTGTTCCCCTGCTGTGTAGCCGGCAACGTGTCCTGCAAAAGCCACGCAGACACAACACACCCAAAGCTGCCGCCTGTGCAGGCTTCGGCCTACACTCCCCTCCCCCTGCTCCTCCTCCTCCTGCTCCTCCTCCTGCTGTCCCTGGGCTCTAACACACCGCCAGTTTTTGCCCAGATGTGCTAGCTGCACAGAGAAAAACACCAGCCAATGTGTCAGTGGGGTCCAGCACCGCCAGCTGTTCCCCTGCTGTGCAGCCGGCAACGTGTCCTGCAAAAGCCACGCAGACACAAGAACTGAAATTGAAGGGAACCTGTCCCCCCTCCCCCAGGCGTTTTTACGTTATCCAGCCACCTTGTACAGCGGTAATGCTGCATGTGTGCAAGGTGGCTCAGAAACGTATTCTCCTCGCACATGTGGAACTGAAAACACGTCTGCAATGTGTCCTCTGTGTGACCATTTAACCGTCCCGGTGGTGTGACTTTCCTTTGTAATGACACGCTGCAACCCCCTTGGTAGCGCTGCCCGTCTTCTGGCATCATTGTTTGGCTGGCTGCGCCTCTGCGGCCGCCCTGACCCACACAACGCCCCTCGGTGTCTTATTTATTGGGACTGCGAGGGTGTGATTCATGGGCAGGATCAGTGCATCAGTTCGCCTGTCCCTCCTCTCCTTCCGCCTTCTTCGGACTGTGCGGCTTCATGGCCGTGGCATGCGATAAGGGATCAGATGACGCCGCACAGTCTGAAGCGGGTGTAAGGACCCGAGTGTGAGAGGCCAACATATGTGCTGCGCCAGGCCCTGAATCCCAGCCCCGCAGTGTTTTAACAATGTTAAGACACTGTGGGGCTGGGATTCATGGTCATCGCGAACCGCACCGGCCGACATTACATGATGCCAGAAGATGGGCAGCGCTAACGGCGCTAGGCCAGGGGATAACACGACAGCGCAGACTCCTGTACAGCAAATAACAACGCTCGGGAGGCTGCACCCAGCACCAAGGTGGGATTCTTGACACCTGTGCTGCGTCTCATTACAAAGGGAACTCGCGCCTCCAACACAGTTTGACTGTATAAAGGGCTAAATGTTATACGTGTTTCATTCAGCGTGTGCAAGGAGAAAAATTAAAAGAGCAACCTTTGACTTGTGCAGCACTACTGCTGCATAAGCTGTGGCTCTTCTACTTTCTAACCCCTGAGGGGGGGTTAAAGGTGACCTTTGAAATCGGTTCAAGTAGGCTTCGGCCTACACTCTGCTCCACCTGCAGAGCCCGGGCTCCAACAACGCTAGTTGCTGTCCGGAAGTGCTGGCTGCACAGAGCCAAACACCTCGCCAATGTGTCAGTGGGGTCCAGCACCGCCAGCTGTTCCCCTGCTGTGTAGCCGGCAACGTGTCCTGCAAAAGCCACGCAGACACAACACACCCAAAGCTGCCGCCAGTGCAGGCTTCAGCCTACACTCCCCTCCCCCTGCTCCTCCTCCTCCTGCTCCTCCTCCTGCTGTCCCTGGGCTCTAACACACCGCCAGTTTTTGCCCAGATGTGCTAGCTGCACAGAGAAAAACACCAGCCAATGTGTCAGTGGGGTCCAGCACCGCCAGCTGTTCCCCTGCTGTGCAGCCGGCAACGTGTCCTGCAAAAGCCACGCAGACACAAGAACTGAAATTGAAGGGAACCTGTCCCCCCTCCCCCAGGCGTTTTTACGTTATCCAGCCACCTTGTACAGCGGTAATGCTGCATGTGTGCAAGGTGGCTCAGAAACGTATTCTCCTCGCACATGTGGAACTGAAAACACGTCTGCAATGTGTCCTCTATGTGACCATTTAACCGTCCCGGTGGTGTGACTTTCCTTTGTAATGACACGCTGCAACCCCCTTGGTAGCGCTGCCCGTCTTCTGGCATCATTGTTTGGCTGCCTGCGCCTCTGCGGCCGCCCTGACCCACACAACGCCCCTCGTTGTCTTATTTATTGGGACTGCGAGGGTGTGATTGATGGGCAGGATCAGTGCATCAGTTCGCCTGTCCCTCCTCTCCTTCCGCCTTCTTCGGACTGTGCGGCTTCATGGCCGTGGCATGCGATAAGGGATCAGATGACGCCGCACAGTCTGAAGCGGGTGTAAGGACCCGAGTGTGAGAGGCCAACATATGTGCTGCGCCAGGCCCTGAATCCCAGCCCCGCAGTGTTTTAACAATGTTAAGACACTGCGGGGCTGGGATTCATGGTCATCGCGAACCGCACCGGCCGACATTACATGATGCCAGAAGATGGGCAGCGCTAACGGCGCTAGGCCAGGGGATAACACGACAGCGCAGACTCCTGTACAGCAAATAACAACGCTCGGGAGGCTGCACCCAGCACCAAGGTGGGATTCTTGACACCTGTGCTGCGTCTCATTACAAAGGGAACTCTCGCCTCCATTACACAGTTTGACTGTATAAAGGGCTAAATGTTATACGTGTTCCATTCAGCGTGTGCAAGGAGAAAAATTACAAGAGCAACCTTTGACTTGCGCAGCACTGCTGCTGCATAAGCTGTGGCTCTTCTACTTTGTAACCCCTGAGGGGGGGTTAAAGGTGACTTTTGAAATCGGTTCAATTAGGCTTCGGCCTACACTCTGCTCCACCTGCAGAGCCCGGGCTCCAACAACGCTAGTTGCTGTCCGGAAGTGCTGGCTGCACAGAGCCAAACACCTCGCCAATGTGTCAGTGGGGTCCAGCACCGCCAGCTGTTCCCCTGCTGTGTAGCCGGCAACGTGTCCTGCAAAAGCCACGCAGACACAACACACCCAAAGCTGCCGCCTGTGCAGGCTTCGGCCTACACTCCCCTCCCCCTGCTCCTCCTCCTCCTGCTCCTCCTCCTGCTGTCCCTGGGCTCTAACACACCGCCAGTTTTTGCCCAGATGTGCTAGCTGCACAGAGAAAAACACCAGCCAATGTGTCAGTGGGGTCCAGCACCGCCAGCTGTTCCCCTGCTGTGCAGCCGGCAACGTGTCCTGCAAAAGCCACGCAGACACAAGAACTGAAATTGAAGGGAACCTGTCCCCCCTCCCCCAGGCGTTTTTACGTTATCCAGCCACCTTGTACAGCGGTAATGCTGCATGTGTGCAAGGTGGCTCAGAAACGTATTCTCCTCGCACATGTGGAACTGAAAACACGTCTGAAATGTGTCCTCTGTGTGACCATTTAACCGTCCCGGTGGTGTGACTTTCCTTTGTAATGACACGCTGCAACCCCCTTGGTAGCGCTGCCCGTCTTCTGGCATCATTGTTTGGCTGCCTGCGCCTCTGCGGCCGCCCTGACCCACACAACGCCCCTCGTTGTCTTATTTATTGGGACTGCGAGGGTGTGATTGATGGGCAGGATCAGTGCATCAGTTCGCCTGTCCCTCCTCTCCTTCCGCCTTCTTCGGACTGTGCGGCTTCATGGCCGTGGCATGCGATAAGGGATCAGATGACGCCGCACAGTCTGAAGCGGGTGTAAGGACCCGAGTGTGAGAGGCGAACATATGTGCTGCGCCAGGCCCTGAATCCCAGCCCCGCAGTGTTTTAACAATGTTAAGACACTGCGGGGCTGGGATTCATGGTCATCGCGAACCGCACCGGCCGACATTACATGATGCCAGAAGATGGGCAGCGCTAACGGCGCTAGGCCAGGGGATAACACGACAGCGCAGACTCCTGTACAGCAAATAACAACGCTCGGGAGGCTGCACCCAGCACCAAGGTGGGATTCTTGACACCTGTGCTGCGTCTCATTACAAAGGGAACTCTCGCCTCCATTACACAGTTTGACTGTATAAAGGGCTAAATGTTATACGTGTTCCATTCAGCGTGTGCAAGGAGAAAAATTACAAGAGCAACCTTTGACTTGCGCAGCACTGCTGCTGCATAAGCTGTGGCTCTTCTACTTTGTAACCCCTGAGGGGGGGTTAAAGGTGACTTTTGAAATCGGTTCAATTAGGCTTCGGCCTACACTCTGCTCCACCTGCAGAGCCCGGGCTCCAACAACGCTAGTTGCTGTCCGGAAGTGCTGGCTGCACAGAGCCAAACACCTCGCCAATGTGTCAGTGGGGTCCAGCACCGCCAGCTGTTCCCCTGCTGTGTAGCCGGCAACGTGTCCTGCAAAAGCCACGCAGACACAACACACCCAAAGCTGCCGCCTGTGCAGGCTTCGGCCTACACTCCCCTCCCCCTGCTCCTCCTCCTCCTGCTCCTCCTCCTGCTGTCCCTGGGCTCTAACACACCGCCAGTTTTTGCCCAGATGTGCTAGCTGCACAGAGAAAAACACCAGCCAATGTGTCAGTGGGGTCCAGCACCGCCAGCTGTTCCCCTGCTGTGCAGCCGGCAACGTGTCCTGCAAAAGCCACGCAGACACAAGAACTGAAATTGAAGGGAACCTGTCCCCCCTCCCCCAGGCGTTTTTACGTTATCCAGCCACCTTGTACAGCGGTAATGCTGCATGTGTGCAAGGTGGCTCAGAAACGTATTCTCCTCGCACATGTGGAACTGAAAACACGTCTGAAATGTGTCCTCTGTGTGACCATTTAACCGTCCCGGTGGTGTGACTTTCCTTTGTAATGACACGCTGCAACCCCCTTGGTAGCGCTGCCCGTCTTCTGGCATCATTGTTTGGCTGCCTGCGCCTCTGCGGCCGCCCTGACCCACACAACGCCCCTCGTTGTCTTATTTATTGGGACTGCGAGGGTGTGATTGATGGGCAGGATCAGTGCATCAGTTCGCCTGTCCCTCCTCTCCTTCCGCCTTCTTCGGACTGTGCGGCTTCATGGCCGTGGCATGCGATAAGGGATCAGATGACGCCGCACAGTCTGAAGCGGGTGTAAGGACCCGAGTGTGAGAGGCCAACATATATGCTGCGCCAGGCCCTGAATCCCAGCCCCGCAGTGTTTTAACAATGTTAAGACACTGTGGGGCTGGGATTCATGGTCATCGCGAACCGCACCGGCCGACATTACATGATGCCAGAAGATGGGCAGCGCTAACGGCGCTAGGCCAGGGGATAACACGACAGCGCAGACTCCTGTACAGCAAATAACAACGCTCGGGAGGCTGCACCCAGCACCAAGGTGGGATTCTTGACACCTGTGCTGCGTCTCATTACAAAGGGAACTCGCGCCTCCAACACAGTTTGACTGTATAAAGGGCTAAATGTTATACGTGTTTCATTCAGCGTGTGCAAGGAGAAAAATTAAAAGAGCAACCTTTGACTTGTGCAGCACTACTGCTGCATAAGCTGTGGCTCTTCTACTTTCTAACCCCTGAGGGGGGGTTAAAGGTGACCTTTGAAATCGGTTCAAGTAGGCTTCGGCCTACACTCTGCTCCACCTGCAGAGCCCGGGCTCCAACAACGCTAGTTGCTGTCCGGAAGTGCTGGCTGCACAGAGCCAAACACCTCACCAATGTGTCAGTGGGGTCCAGCACCGCCAGCTGTTCCCCTGCTGTGTAGCCGGCAACGTGTCCTGCAAAAGCCACGCAGACACAACAGACCCAAAGCTGCCGCCAGTGCAGGCTTCGGCCTACACTCCCCTCCCCCTGCTCCTCCTCCTCCTGCTCCTCCTCCTGCTGACCCTGGGCTCTAACAAACCGCCAGTTGGGGCCCAGATGTGCTAGCTGCACAGAGAAAAACACCTCGCCAATGTGTCAGTGGGGTCCAGCACCGCCAGCTGTTCCCCTGCTGTGCAGCCGGCATCGTGTCCTGCAAAAGCCACGCAGACACTTGCTCTTGTACCTTCTGCTCCCCATCCTGGTTCCAGTACCGTCAGCTGGTTCCGGGCAGAGCCTTTGGCTTAGGTGCCTCCCTCTGGGTATCCGAGTTCCACCAACGTCAGGTGGTCCTTGGTAGTGCTTTCAGGCACGGGTACCTCCTGCTTAGTAACCGGGTTCCAGTAACGTCAGCTGGTCCTCGGTAGTTCCATTGGCTCTTGGACCTTCGGCTACCCATCCGGGTTCCAGCACCGTCAGCTGGTTCTCGGCAGTGTCTTTTGCTCTTGTACCTTCTGCTCCCCATCCTGGTTCCAGTACCGTCAGCTGGTTCCGGGCAGAGCCTTTGGCTTAGGTGCCTCCCTCTGGGTATCCGAGTTCCACCAACGTCAGGTGGTCCTTGGTAGTGCTTTCAGGCACGGGTACCTCCTGCTTAGTAACCGGGTTCCAGTAACGTCAGCTGGTCCTCGGTAGTTCCATTGGCTCTTGGACCTTCGGGTAGCCATCCGAGTTCCAGTTCCATCAGCTGGTTCTCGGCATTTTCTCAGCCTTCTTGTACCTTCTGCTACATTTCCAAGTTCAAGAGACTAAACACGATGACCCGGAAGAACACCCCTAAGATGACGACGACACCAGAGACGACAACCACCGTGATGACGACGACCCTGGAGACGATGACCCTGAAGACCACCCCGATGACGACGACCCCGGAGACCACCCCGATGACGACGACCCCGGAGACGACGACCCTGGAGACGACGACGACCTGGAAGACCGAGAAGCAGAAGAACAAGAGGCTGCAGAACAAAGAGCAGAAGGACATTAAGCATAACACAAAATATCAGAGCAAAAAAATATTATGTAAATTATAAGCAGAAGAAGACTAAGCAGTGTATGGGGGTGAGTCCGTTCCTCCTCGTGGTGCCCCTGGATAAAGCCTGATGCTGCAGGCCAAACTGAACGCGGACAAATGTAACTGGTTTGTGACAGGCAGAACGGAAGGTGTAATCTTCAAACTTTTATAGATAACAACTACGGGAATGCCTGTCACAAATAAGAATATGATGAAGAAGTTGAATATGATGAAGATAATAGTAAAATAAAAAGAATATGAACAATGTAACCCAAAAAATAATAGGTAGAAGATGAAGAAGAAGATGAATAAGGTGAAGAAGTTGATGTCAAAGAAGCTGATGATGAGGATAATTAAGAAGAAAGCGTGGGAGAAGTAAAAAAGAAGGTGAAGGGCGTGGAAGTAGTGAAACATCAATATCTGACATAAAAAAAAAAAAAAATAACATAGTCAAATTCTTTCTAACGCCGAACTTCATAAAAAAAAATTAAAAATCCTGCTATTCTATTACATTGGGCTAAACCTCTGTCCCTTTAATATCTCCGCCACGTCCCCCAATACATCCTACATTATTCTTAGTTGTTTTCCTTCATGTAGAATGAACCTACAAGTTTATAAAGGGTTTATTTTAATTCCGATATTTTCGTCCCATTGACTTGCATTGGGATCGGGTATCGGTATCGGATTGGATCCGATATTTTGACGGTATCGGCCGATACTTTCCGATACCGATACTTTCCGATATCGGAAAGTATCGCTCAACACTAGTGATGACTACAAAGAGCTCATATGCAAAATGGTCTGTGGAATTGAATCCAAGGACTGTATGCTTGGCCGTTGTGATAAATGCCCGGGTCCTGAAGTTTTAAAAGAATTTCTAGTCAATGTGTTTGTCAACAGTGACCCTGAAGATATTATTGAGTTCAAACAATGGATTCACACTGATCGAGACACGCTTGATACGAAACAACTGACTATAGAAGATTTCATTGAAGAATTGGTTTTGAAAATTTCTAAACTTTGTAGCCATCACTACATCGCCAAGCATCAAAGTTGATATCTGAAATTGTTGAAGGAAAATCTGAGACCTGGAGAGCTTGTGATCCTTATGGACTTTGCTGAAAATTACTCATTTATTGTTCAAGATGCCATTCAAGGTTTCCACTGGGAAAATAGTCAAGCTACAGTACACCCATTTGTAATTTACTTCAAGGAGTTAAATGGTGAAGCTGCGCAGAACATCAGCTTGTGCATAATCAGTGATTGCTCACGACATGACACAGTTGCAGTCCACACTTTCTTAACAGTAATTGTGGAGTATCTCAAGACTCATCTATAGGATTCGTCATATCCACTACTTCAGCGATGGATCTGCAGCCCAGTACAAAAATTTCAAAATTTTTCTCTACTTGTGCCACCACAATGCTGATTTCAATATCAGCGCTGAATGGAATTTTTTTGGTACCAGTCATGGAAAGTCGCCCTGTGATGGGATTGGAGGGACAGCAAAGAGGTTGGCAACTCGTGCCAGTCTTCAACGCCCAACTGAAAACCAAATACTGACCCCGGTGGATTTATTCAACTTTTGCAACGAGCAACTGCATGGAATCAAGTTTTTTTTTGTTCCAAAAGAAAAAATTGACGAAATACGGGTAGTTCAAGAGGAAAGGTTCAAAGATGGACATACGATTGCTGGAACAAGAGAAAATCACCAGTTTGTGCCAATTAAAGACAAAAAGATTTGCATTTCAAGGGTGTCAAATGACCCATCATCTTTCATTGCCCATGTAGATAGATCTGTCAGATCAGAAATGCCTTTTGTGCCAATTGCTAACCTCCAGCCAGGGCAATACATTGCCTGCATTTACGATAGGAACTGGTGGATTGGAAATATTTCTGAAATTTCAGTCGACAAGCATGATGCATTAATACATTTTATGCATCCTCATGGACCAGCTACCTTCTTTCACTGGCCTGTGAGAAATGATACATGCTGGATTCCTGAGCAGTCAATCATTGCAATAATTTCAGCACAGCTGCAACAGCAATGGGCCGACAATACAGCTTCTCTGAACCGATTATGTTGCAAATTCAGCAACAATTCCAGACCACTTAGACTGAACATTATGGCTTGGGAACCAACAAAAGATACCCAATATTAAGCTTGGGATCCTAGGCAAAGACACCCACCCTCAGGCTTCGGAACCTGCGATAAAGAGACCACCCGAGGCTCGCCTTGCACGGCTATCGGCCATAGCTCCTAGGCGATGGGGCTGCCAATTCTCGAAAGACAGCATTATTACAATTCTTAATAGGATTATAATACCAATTCTTAGGGAATTGGTTGTGGTATAACCACCATAGACCAACGCAAGGGTTTGAATAGTGCAGTTACCATTCATTGCGTATTAATAAATAACACCATGTTCAGTGGCATTTTTCATTTCTTAAACTGAGAGACTCAAAAAAAAAAAAAACAATGATCCTTGTAGAGAAAAATGTGCTCTTTCTAATGATATCAGAATTAATATATTTTAGGGGTACCCTTTTTGAGAAATTTGACCTAAAAATAGGTAAATTTCGTTTTTTTAAAGTTTTTCATCATATGTGGGTGTGAATATTTCCACAAATACATATGCTTTGACCGTGATATTGCAGCAATGCAAAGTCATGCAGATGTTTGGTGTACAGGGCAAAGCACCAGTTACTATTGGTTTTTGGTCTTGAGTTATATATGGGCAAAGTTTGGCATAAATTTTATGCGACGCGTTTTTCAAGCTACTTTGACACAAAATTGCGGCCGAAATATTGTTTTGTCATAGCCGGTAATAATTTTATCGTGTTTAGCAGCAAAAGTTGAGCTAGCATGCCAAATTTCAGCATCATAGCCAGTATAGAACTCTAATGGCTATGTGCCAAAGTTTGCAAAATCCTCTTAGCTGAAGCCGCAGGCTTGGTGCAACCTCCAGTGAAAGGTCAACAGTGCCCAATGTATGTGAGATCTGGCCCTAAAAAATTACAGAACCTCTTTTCAAACATACATGTACATCCTTATAAATTTTCAGCAAAATCGGAGAAGGTCGAGTGGGGACCACTGGTCCACTTTTCATGGAATGACCCAGGTGCCAGTGGTGAAATGCACCCTGGCAGACATAGATTTTCTTCAAGGAATGGGTGATGTCTGCGACATGTTGGTTTAGCACAAGCAAAGCTTTCTTAGAGAATTAATGGCAACAGGGCAACTTATACTGGGGGACTGTGACGGCCATCAGCTTTCAGAAACCATCTGTATACACCAGGTGGAAGGGCAGCTTTTCCGTGGCTAAAAGATTGGAGATGGTGAATTTCAAGTTAACAAATGGTGATGAGGATCTGAATTCTACTTGGACCCTACTTCATTTGACCCTGGATAAACAGGAAAAAATTTGGCTAAAGATGCAGATGCTCTCCTCCTCTTCAGTCTGTGAATCTTTGGAGTAGACTTCTGATTCCCATGGAATAGAATGTGTGATCAGCTTTGCAGAGTCACCTATTTGTGGTTCACCACAGTCAGTTGGCCGGTTGGAGAGTTGTTATGTGGGGGGAATTAATGGTAAATGGGGTGCTACATCTGAATATTGTTCTGTGTGTGTTGTTAAGGTGGTAGAAGAGGATGAGAGGCCACTTGATGCCATCCACTTTAGCACATGCTTTTTCAGGCACTTATCTTCAAGGCATACCACTGTATGGCTGCCAAAGAAAGATAGTCAAGTTGCCTGTCAAGTAACAGATGTTGTCATTTGTCTTTGAATGGGATGAGATGGTGTTTGTTCAGCAGAGCTTTCAGTAACATTACCACCTAACCCACGTACACATTGGACACCAAGCCTATTCACCCTTCCATAATAACCTTGCTTTTTCCCACTCATGTTGGATATACTCTTCCCCTCTTTTAAACAGCTATTTCACAACCCTAGGTGCAGACCTGTCAGTCATCTGTAACTCAACTAACAATCAGTATTTATTTGCTGAGATAGGAAGTGGGGCCTAGTGCCTTCACAACAATATTAACCCAAACAGTTTTGTTTAGGAACTGGTGCCTGGTGCGAGCACAACAATATTAGCCTAAACAATTTTGATTAGAAAATTTTGCCTGGTGCCAGCATAACATTATTAGCCCAAACAATTTTGATTAGGAAATGGTTCCTGGTGCCTGCACTCCAATATTAGCCAAAACAATTTTCATTAGGAATTGCAGCCTGGTGCCTGCACAACAATATTAGCTAAAATGTTTTTGATTAGGAAATAGGGCCTGACATCGGCACCCCAATATTAGCCAAATCAAATCAGTGATCGTACTTAAAGAGTGGTAATAAATGGTTGCACATCCAATTTGAAAAGTGTTTTAAGTGGGGTAGCACAAGGCTCTGTCCTGGCCTTGGCGTTGTTCAACATTTTTACAAATGATCTAGATAAGGGAAGTGAGGTAAAATAATCAAATTCGCAGATGACGCAAATCTAGGAGGGATAGCTGTAACTATAGAAGCCAGAAAAAAAGGATTTAGAAGGATCTAGATAAGCTTAAACAATTGGCAACAACTACTAGAAGGGTATTTAACAGGGAGAAATGCTAGATTCTACATCTGGGCAAGAAAAACAAAAATTACATCAATTAAATGGATAAAATGGGAGGAATAGAACTAAGCAACAGCATGTGTGAAAAAGACAGGGGTATAATAATAGATCACAGACTTCACATGAGTCAACAGTCTGATGCAGCAGCAAAAAAGACAATCACAGTTCCCAAATGTATTAAGAGAAGCATAGACTCTAGATCATGTGAAGTAATTATCCATCTCTACTCTCCTTGGTCAAGCCTCATCTGGAATACTGTGTCCAATTATAGGCACCACATTTCAAAAAATACATTGAAAAACTGGTGCAAGTTCAGAGAAGAGCTAGCAGGATGGTGAGTGGACTGCAAAATATGTCCTATAAGGAATGATTAAAGGATTTGGGAATATTTATCTTGCATAAAAGAAAGCTGTGAGGAGACTTAATAGCTGTCTACAAATGTCTGAAGGGTGGTCATAGTGTAGAGGGATCATTATTCTCATTTTCAAGTGGAAAAACGAGAAGCAATGGAGTTAAACTGAAAGAGAGAAGATACAGATTAGATATTAGAAAAAACTTTTTGACAGTGAGGGTGATCAATGAGTGAAACAGGCTGTCATGGTCATGAGAAGTGGTACGTTATCCTTCAAAGGAAGTCTTCAAACAGAGGGTGGACAGACTTTCTTAGTGATTTAGTGAATCTTGCATTAAGCAGGGGGTTGGACATGATGATCCTTGAGGTACCTTTCAACTCTAACATTCTGTGATTTTAGAATAATTTTGAATAGGAAATGTGTCCTGGTACCTGCATAACAATATTAGCCCAAACAATTTTGATTAGGAAATGGGGCCTAGTGCCTGCACCCCAATATTAGTCCAAACAATTTTATTAGGAAATGTGACATCCTTACTGAAACACAGTATTAGACAAAATAATTTTGATTAGGAAATCTGGACTGCAGCCAGCACAACACTATTAGCACAAACTTGTTAGATGCTGGATGGTTGATTTCACACAGGATTCTATCAAAGAATATGACAACTAGCAGCAGGAGCAGTCTCTCTGCGCTGTTACTCTGACAAAATGGTGCCAGGAAAACAACATATCCACTTTTATATGAAGTGGGACATGTGACTTGGCAGCTAATTTGTCATTGTGTCTTGATGTTGTGGATGGTTTCTGCACCCTGATTGGCTGTCAGAATGTACACACATTAGGTTAATTAAAAAATATATTACAGTCCGCCGCTCCTCTGACATATACCCATCTCCTCCCCTCATAAAACACATCCCCCTAGTCCATAATACAGCACCACTGTTCTAGCCAAAATCCTAAAACAAGCATTAGCAGAAATGTGATCATTTATCGACCTGCACCTGAATTTATCCGTCTTTGAAGAAAAATGCCTGGGAATCCGAATGAGCTACATTCATGCTGAATTTGAGATTGGCGAACATTTTCCGAACAAGTTCGCTCATCTCTATTAAAGACCTCAAAATGTATTTAAAACCTAAGGCAACACATATTTTCTGTGCAATTAGATGCATTGCAGTAGTATTGAGATTTTCTTTATCCTTGGCGAATGAAATTTATTGGAAAAAATTTAGAATATGTCACATTTGAATTCCAAATGATCTGCTCTAATCCGTACATGTGCTTTTTAAGATTAATTGGTTTAGATCATTTTTTGTTAATTTATTGAATGAGATTTTTTTATGTGAAAATACAAGCAAATTGCTAGCTTTTTCCTTTAAATATAATTTTGTCAAATTTGAAAATATCTTATAGAATTAAATGTTTTTAAAGTACAAAACACATAACACTGAAAAAGGAAGTCGAGAACGTTTCTAACATGTAGGCTCTGTCAAAATATTTTTTTTTTGTCTTGGGGTCTTCATTTGAGATGAGCGAATATTTAAATGTTCAGTACTGCTCACAGTCGCCAAATTTGCAATATTCGCTGATTTAATCATCGATTAAATCGCCGATTATAGCTGAACATACACAGCACAAAAGCTGGTGTTTCCCTAGCTGTGTGACAGTCTGGAAAGGACCGGCTTAGTGCTTCTGATCGGCAGTTAAATCATTCCTTCTGGTCAGAGAGCCGTGGTTCCAACGCTGTCAGAAGAAAGTGTGAGCGCTCAGCTGTGATCGGAGGTAAAAATTTTACCTCCGGTCACTGGTGTCAGCTGATGGTACTGCAGCTCCCTTCAGCTGACACATGCTGCCGCTAATAACAGTAAGAGCAGGAGCAGCAGATGGGAGTATTCATCAGCAGCTGCTGCGCTGTGAATAAAATATAAAAAAAAAAACCTGTGTGGGTTCCCCTGTATATTTGATAACCAGCCAGGCAAAACTCACAGCTGGGGGTTGCAACCCTCAGATGTCAGCTTAAGTAAGGTTGGTTATCAAGAATGGAGGGGTCCCAATCCCATATTTTTAATTATTTAAATAAATAATTACAAAAGCGGCATGAGATCCCCCCATTTTTGACAACCAGCCTTGCTAAAGCAGACAGCTGGGGGCTGGTATTCTGAGGCTGGTAAGGAGCCATAGATATAGACCCCCCCAGCCTAAAAATAGCAGCCCACAGCTGCCAAGAAAAGGCACGAATGTGCTAATTCTGGCACTTTGCCTGGCTCTTCCCAATTGTCCTGTAGCGGTGGCAAGTGGGGTTCATATTTGTGGGGTTGATGTCACCTTTGTATTGGCAGGTGACATCAAGCCCATGGATTAGTAATGGAGAGGCATCTATAACACACGTATTCATTGTTAACCCCATGGTCACATTGTATAAAAACACTCACACCAAGAATAAAGTCCTTTAATTGAAAAAATGACTCAGACTCCTTTAATAAACTTAATTAAACCATACTTACAACTTCACTTAATTCCATTGAAGCTTTCATTCTCCTGTAATAAAACTAAAATAAAAAACAACTATATCCACCCCTGTCCATCGTTCTGTCCCACACCATAATCCATGTCTGGGGGAGAAATAATTTTCATTCTGGACGGTGCCAAGATGCGACCGTCCAGTCGGAGAACAACTGATGAGTGAGCTGCTGTAAGCGCAGCCTCAGTGACTAGCGATGACATCACTGAGGCTGTGTTCCCAGCTGGGCTGAAGTGCAGTGACCTTGGTGAGATCCCCGCTAGCACCATGAGAAAGTTGCACAGTGCAGAGGTGAGTTCACCGCAGTGAAATACTCCCCGTGAACTCACCTCAGCACCTTGCGACTGTCTCACAAGTTGTGCTGTCCCTGCAACTGAAAAACACCCCTATAGCATGATGCTGCCACCACCATGTTTCACTGTTGGGATTCTATTGGGCAGGTGATGAGCAGTGCCTGGTTTTCTCCACACATACTGCTTAGAATTATCACAAAATGGTCTACCCTGGTCTCATCAGACCAGAAAATATTATTTCTCATAGTCTGGATGTCCTTCATGTGTTTTTTAGCAAACCCTATGCGGGCTTTCATATGTCTTGCTTTGAGGAGAGGCTTCCGTTGGGCCAATCTGCCATAAAGGCCCTACTGTTGGAGGGCTGCAGTAATAGTTGACTTTGTGGAACTTTCTCCCATCTCCCTACTGCATCCCTGGAGCTCAGCCACAGTGATCTTGGGGTTCTATGTGTTTATATCTATTCTATCTTTGCTATTCTAACCTGTCACACTGTGATTTTACTTAATGCAGCACATGAATTACGAATACAAATCACGAATACAAATGTAACATATGCGTGCCTAATTTATGTTTGGCAATTGTTTTCTGAACATATTCGCTCATCTCTAGTGTTCATATGTCCATGGCTGGTTTTACACAAAGACGGACCCTGGGCAAACATTTAAAGTGGTGCCCTAAATGCTAACATATTGTATTATCACAAATAAACATTTACCGTATTTTCCGGCGTATAAGACGACTTTTTAACCCCTCAAAATCTTCTTAAAAGTTGGGGGTCGTCTTATACACCGGGTACAGATAAAATGTGCATATGGTGGGTGGGGGGGGAGTGGTCCCGATGACGAAGAGAGGGGGCGTCTCACAGTAAAGTGTGAGTGGAGTATATCCCCCTATTACCTCATTGCGGCAGCGTGGGGGGTGTCTGTGCTGGGAGCGGCAGCTCCTCTTCGTGCCGTGGGTGCTCTGTGCTGTGGGGCGGTGGCGCATCTTCGTGCCGTGGGTGCTGTGGGGCGGCGGCGGCGCATCTTCTTGCAGCGTTGGGGCTCCTCCGGGATCTCCTCCAGGCCCGGAGGCACCGGCAGCCCCAGTGCTGTGATGCGGTGGCCTCCGGGAAAATGGCCGCTGCTCAGATTCAGATCTGAATCTGAGCATACGCCGCCCCCAGCGGCCATTTTCCCGGAGGCCACCGCATCGCAGCCTCCGGGAAAATGGCCGCTGCTCAGATTCAGATCTCATCTCCCAAGATCTCGGGAGACGAGATCTGAATCTGAGCAGCAGCCATTTTCCCGGAGGCCACCGCATCAGAGCAATGGGGCTGCCGGTGCCTCCGGGCCTGGAGGAGATGCCGGAGGAGCCCCGACGCTGCAAGAAGATGCGCCACCGCTGCCCCACAGCACCCACGGCACGAAGATGCGCCGCCGCCCCACAGCACAGAGCGCCCACGGCACGAAGAGGAGCTGCCGCTCCCAGCACAGAGACCCCCCACACTGCCGCAATGAGGTAATGGGGGATATACTCCACTCACACTTTACTGTGAGACGCCCACTCTCTTCGTCATCGGGACCACTCCCCACGCCAAAAGGCACATATTCACCGGCCCTATAAGATGACATATGGCGTATAAGAACACCCCCGACTTTTAAGAAGATTTTATATTTTAACTGGAAAAGTTGGGGGGTCGTCTTATATGCCCAGTCGTCTTATATGCCGTAAAATACGGTAGGTTGTATTTTCATGCACTGAGTTCAGGTTGTTAAGCGAGCACGACTGGAAACAATCAAGTCATTTGTCACGAGTTTACCGGAATTTTTACACAGTCTTATGAAGAATGATGGGCACATTGCGATCACTAGTAAATCAATCTGTCCCCATATAGTGTCATGTTTTAGCAGCACATTTGCAGTTTATGCCTGATGTGCTGCTGAAACAAAAATACTTTTGTTTCCGTGTAGTCCACTCACCCAATGAATTAGCAGCACTTTTACTGTTTGATGGGTGATTGCCAACATTTATTCACCTATGAACTCTTGTCTGTGCTGCCAGTATTTATAAATGTGGATGATACATATAAACACACAAACACACAGCATGTGACACAAGCATTGTATAATAGAAACATTTACAGTTGTGCTCAAAAGTTTACATACCCCATCAGAATTTTTACTTTCTTTTTTGTCAAAGAATATGAATGATAACACCAAAACTTTTTCTCCTCTCATGGTGTTTGGCATCAGGACTTTCCTGCTGCATGGGATAAATCCCAAGTATTATCTGCTCCTGCGGTCTCTCATTCAGCTCTGGCTGAGGCGTGTGCTGCTCAGAACAGATGTTGGTCCCAGGTCTTGCTCAGGTTCACCCGACTAAACATGTCCATGATGTGGCGTCTGCTCATTGGTGGTCGGAAGTTTGCTGCTCTGGTGAGGTGGCAAGCGATGCCTTGCCCGAATGGGCATGAGTGTTTGGGGTGGAACCTTGTGTATAAATGTCCCCAGCGGTGCACGCGGGTGAGCTAATATCACTTATGTGTGCTGTTTGTGAGTGGATACTCTACCACTCTGTTTGCTTGTGTCGCTCTTTACACTGAGAGTTCTTACTTTGGCAGTTAGGGTTAGGACTGGATAGCTACCCCTTGGCTTAGCATCTGTTTCCTACATGTGCGCAGTTAGCACAGTTGAGTTACAGATCAAATCCAACCCTCAGACTACACCTCTCAGGGAAAGCGTCAGGGCTTTGCACTTAGTGTCACATGAGCTCTTTCTTTGGCTCAACATCTGCTTCATTCTTGTGTGCGATTGACACAGTTTAGATACAGAGTGAGCACAATCCAAGTGCTTCCATCCCTGTGACAGGTAACAGGATATAGTACTCAGCAGACCGTGGTTTTGTTTTTACAGAGCCCCTGATTTTCCATTTGTTAATCACAGTTTGAATGCTGCTGACTGGCATTATCAATTCCTTGGATATCTTTTTGCATCCCTTTCCCGTTTTATACAGTTCATTACATTTTCCCATAGATCAGTTGACAATTCTTTTGCTTTCCCCATGACTCACAATCCAGCAGTGGCTGCATGAAAGATGCAAGAGTCTGTCTGAATCTCAGAAACTCACTCAACTTTTATGCACACGCACTGGTTACAAGCAAACAGGTCACAGGTGAGGATGTTATCTTTAGTAGCCATTCAAACCCATTTGTGTCTACTTCTGTGCATGTTATCAGGCCAAAATCACCAGAGTATGTAAACTTTTGATCAGGGCAATTTGGATGTTTTTGGTTGTCATTATGATTTAAAAAGAGAAAACACAGTAGTTTGACAATAAATGGCTTCACCCAAACACTAACAATGAGTGGAGAAAAAATTTTGTTGTTAGCATTCATATGCTCTGAAAAACGGCCAAGAAAGCGAAAATTTTGCCAGGGTAGGTAAACTTTTGAGTACAACTGTATATATATATATATATATATATATATATATATATATATATATATATATATATACTAGCTGAAGAGCCCGGCGTTGCCTGGGCATAGTAAATATCTGTGGTTAGTTATAGCACCTCACTTCTCTTATTTTCCCATCACGCCTCTCATTTTCCCCCTCACATCTCTCATTTTCTCCCTTACACCCCTTACACCTCTCATTTTTCCCCCTCACTCCTCTTATTTTCCCCCTCACTCCTCTCATTCCCCCCTCACTCCTCTCATTCCCCTCTAACACTTGTCATTTCGACCTCACATCTGTCATTTTCCGATCACTCCACTATTTTCCCTCACTCCTCTCATTTTGCACTCACACCTTTTCATTTTCACCTCTCACCCCTCATTTTCACCTCACACCTCTCATTTTCCCCTCAGTATATACATGTTTGTCATCTCCCTTATATATAGTATACACCTGTATGTCATCTCCTGTATATAGTATATACCTGTATGTCATCTCCCCTGTAAATAGTATATACCTGCAGTATGTCATCTCCTCCTGTATATAGTATATACCTGTGTGTCATCTGCTCCTGTATATAGTATATATATGTGTCATCTCCTCCTGTATATAGTATATATGTGTGTCATCTCCCCTGTATATAGTATATACCTGTGTGTCATCTCCTCCTGTATATAGTATATACCTGTGTGTCATCTCCCCTGTATATAGTATATACCTGTGTGTCATCTCCCCTGTATATAGTATATACATGTGTGTCATCTCCCCTCTATATAGTATAATATTGCAAGTCCCAAAGTCATATTATTGGTCTGGGGCAAACACATGTGTGTTATATGTAGCCAGACCCATCAATTCGCTCCAAAAAACATTTAAAAAAATAGGAGAAACCGGAGCATGATATATAGAAAAAATACTTTATTATTACAAAGATTTAAAACCAACATCAGTAATACTTAGAGGTATATAGTGGTTGCCATGATTCACATATATCGGGGGAAACCCACTCCTCTAGAGTCCCCATGCTATACAATGATCCAGGAAGGGAGGAAAAAAACGGTAGAAAAATCCCTTCCATGCAGTACAGCCTGGTTCAGCGACCAGCTGGTAACTAGATGCCAGATCAACAGGGTAAATGTATAAACAGTAAATCAGCCTGAATCAGCTTACCAGGACGCAGGAGGGGAGATAGAGGAGCGGGGTCCCGCCGGAACAACAACCCCGACACGTGTTTCGCGGCTAAAAAGCGCCGCTTCTTCAAGGAAGTGTATGTTACAGGACGAAAAGGACCTGTATAGTATGTACCTGTATGTCATCTTCCCTGTATATAGTATACACCAGTGTGTCATCTCCTCCTGTATATAGTATATACCTGTGTGTCATCTCCCCTGTATATAGTATATATGTGTGAGTCATCTCCTCCTGTATATAGTATATACCTGTATGTCATCTCCTCCTGTATATAGTATATACCTGTGTGTCATCTCCTCCTGTATATAGTATATATCTGTGTGTCATCTCCTCCTGTATTAGACCTCATTCACACGTTATTTGCTCAGTATTTTTACCTCAGTATTTATAAGCTAAATTGGCAGCCTGATAAATACCCAGCCAACAGGAAGCCCTCCCGCCTGGCAGTATATATTAGCTCACACATACACATAATAGACAGGTCATGTGACTGACAGCTGCCGTATTTCATATGTGGTACAGTTGTTGCTCTTGTAGTTTGTCTGCTTATTAATCAGATTTTTATTTTTGAATGATAATACCAGACTTGTGTGTGTTTTAGGGCGAGTTTCATGTGTCAAGTTGTGTGTGTTGAGTTGCGTGTGGTGACATGCATGTAGCGACTTCTGTGAGATGAGTTTTGTGTGGCGACATGCGTGTAGCAACTTTTTGTGTGTCGAGTTACATGTGACAGGTTAGTGTAGCAAGTTGTGTGCAGCAAGTTTTGCGCGGGGCAAGTTTTATGTGTGGTGCGTTTTGAGCATGTGCA
This sequence comes from Ranitomeya variabilis, assembly GCF_051348905.1. Classification (NCBI taxonomy): domain Eukaryota; kingdom Metazoa; phylum Chordata; class Amphibia; order Anura; family Dendrobatidae; genus Ranitomeya; species Ranitomeya variabilis. The sequence continues at coordinate 902,551,444 of NC_135233.1, forward strand.
AGTTTTGTGTGAGGCAACTTTTGCATGTGTTGCAACTTTTGTGCATGTGGCAATTTTTCCGCGTGTGCAAGTTTTGCGTGTGGCGAGTTTTCCATGAGGTGAGTTTTGCACGTGTGGCAAGTTTTGCGTGAGCCTAGTTTTGCATGTGGCGAGTTTTGCGCGTGGCGAGTTTTGAGCGGCGACTTTTGTGTTTCGACTTTTATGTGGCGAGGTTGGTGTATGTGTGGTGAAATGTGTGCTGAGGGTGATATGTGTTCAAGCACGTGGTAGTGTGTGGCGCATTTTGTGTGTGTGTTCATATCCCCGTGTGTGGTGAGTATCCCATGTCGGGGCCCCATCTTAGCAACTGTACGGTATATACTCTTTGGCGCCATCGCTCTCACTCTTTAAGTCCCCCTTGTTCACATCTGGCAGCTGTCAATTTGCCTCCAACACTTTTCCTTTCACTTTTTCCCCATTATGTAGATAGGGGCAAAATTGTTTGCTGAATTGGAACGCGCGGGGTTAAAATTTCGCCTCACAACATAGCCTATGGCGCTCTCAGGGTCCAGACGTGTGACTGTGCAAAATTTTGTGGCTGTAGCTGCGACGGTGCAGATGCCAATCCCGGACATACACACATACACACATACACACACACATTCAGCTTTATATATATATATATATATATATATATATATATATATATATATATATATATATACACAGAGTGCATACATACAGATGCATGTTGCATGCATACTCAGAGCACCCACATAAATATGCATACATAGAGCATGTACATACAGACGCATGCATACACGGAGCACCTGCATACGGACACATATATACAATGAGCACATACACATATGCACGTTTATACAGATACATGTATGCAGATCATCAAGATACACACACACATGCATACATGGAGCAACGAAGCACCTACATACAGAGACATGCTTACACATATATATAAAAACATGTATATACATACTATAGAATACTTACCACTTACTTCTTCTTCAGGTCTCTAAACTCCCACACAGTGCAGGACCTGTGATGACATCACGTGACTGTGATACCACCAAAGGTTCTTAAGCTGTCTCAACATCGGAAATTACATTGATAATGCACAACTATTAATGCAGTTTCTGCTGTAGATGGAGGCTGGTGGTCCTGGGAGAGTGTGGGCCCTGGGCAATTGCTCAGCTCCCCAATGCAGGCTTTGCATGTATCTGGCCCTTGACATTACACTTCTAAACATGGAGATATTTTCACAACTTCATGCAGTTAGCATATTTCTGGTCAGAGAATGTCCCATATAATTTGAATTTACAACTATCATGGCCAAGAGCAATCAGAGTGATCGTATTTACGCATCCAAGAGAGCAGAAGCCGTTCACACTGACTAAAAGGGAGAGGCATGTGGTTTTCATGGTTGTGTAGTTTTAACTGTGGTATATATATGTGTATATATATATATATATATATATATATATATATATATATATATATGGAGCACCCCCACGTAAGGGCAATGTGGTACTCGGTACCGGGTCCTTTAGTTCAGGGAATGTCACGTTGGCCCGACCTGGTCCATGGCCCTTTGAGGGGAGTCCACTGAAAGGAAGAGTTTTTATGGGATAATGTTCATGACACCACCTGTGGTATTCGGTCAGGGTGACCGACGCTGCTTAGGGGTCCGCTGGCATGATGTGATGGCAGCTAGATGGTATGCCTTCCCACAGGTGAAGTGTATCCCCAGGGCTTCCCAGAGTATAGATGGGGGATGGTGGATGATGTAAGGCACAGTGAATAACGAGGACACAAGGTTGCAGTCTCTTTACCTTTACTGAAGGCTTCAGCATCCACAGTCCAGGGTACAGACCACAGGGTAGGCAGAGTCTGGCCGGTTCGAAGGCAAATCTAGAGTCCCCTGTTGTGAACTATACTTCTTGGCTCCCTCTTGTGGTCACTAGTGGTTTGGCACTTGGATTGTCTTTTCCCAGGTTGGTACTCACCTGGTTCGTTAGGCCTGGGGTGTTGCTATTTAAACTTCCTGGATTCTCAGTCCAGTGCCTGGCATCGTTGTAATCAGTTCATTTATGTTTGCTCCTGTCTTCAGGTCCTGGTTCTTTGCAAGATAAGCTAAGTCCTGCTTTCTTATTTTTGTTTATTTGCATTGTTCATATTTTTGTCCAGCTTGTACAAAATGTGATTCCTGTTATCGCTGGAAGCTCTAGGGGGCTGATATTCTCCCCCCTCACCGTTAGTCGGTTCAGGGGTTCTTGGATATTCAGCGTGGATATTTTGCAGGGTTTTTTGCTGACCATATAAGTCATCTTACTATCTTCTGCTATTAGTCAGTGGGCCTCTCTTTGCTAAAATCTAGTTCATTCTTACGTTTGTCTTTTCTTCTTACCTCACCGTTATTATTTGTTGGGGGCTTGTATTATAACTTTGGGGTCTTTTCTCTGGAGGCAAGATAGGTCTTATTTTCCCTGATAGGGTTAGTTAGTTCTCCGGCTGGCGTGAGACGTCTAGAATCAACGTAGGCACGTTCCCCGGCTACTGTTAGTTGTTTGTGCTAGGATCAGGTATATGCTCAGCCTAGTTACCACTTCCCTATGAGCTGGTATTTATGTTTGCAGACTTTGCTGTAATCTCTGAGATCCTCTGCCATTGGGATCATAACAGTCCCCTTATCCAGTTGGAAATCAGTAGCCTTCCTCTAGCGCCTGTGTGTTGAAGTACCTCCCTGCTGAGCGTCTCGGTAAGGTCCTCACAACTGATGTTGGTGTTCTAGATGTTATTTCTCTTTCTCTCTGTCCCCCAGATGGTATGGATAGGACAAACCCATATGACTGGTGGCCTGAGGCTTTTTACAGGGACCCTACGATGCCCCAGCCCCCACAAGTTGCCACCATGCCTCCTGGGTATATGGTTGGGCAGCCAACGTGGAATTAACTGTCCTGCCAGTCTCTGAAGCAAGGCTTGGAGACGATTGCTCCCTCGGTATTCTGGCTACCGGATTCTGTGCCTCAGAAGGAGGCAGCCTTTTACAGGGCAGAACTCCCTCTGGATTCCTCTCCTTGTGCCATGACTTTGTTTCTCACCCGCTACAATACAATTCTCTTTCGGGTCCTTCCTTAGGATGCTGCCACACGTGGGGCAGGCGCAGCTCCGTGGCCTTCTGTCTAGGCCTCTGATAGGATCCCACCCCTGTCAGGGACCCCTCTGTCTGTAGCTCTTTGATGTCCCTCCTTCCCCTCTGGCTGCCTGACAGGGTGCTGCCTGGGTGAAGCCCAGTCAGCTTCTGCCTAACTTCCTATCCAGCCCACCAGTTTTACCTAATTGTGAGGAGTGCCCTAATAGATAGGAGCATAGCTCCCCCTGGTGGACTGGAGTGTGAAGTGTTTTGTGTTGTTTGTGATACCTGGTAAAGTGATCTCCTTCATTGCCTTCAGACATAATATCACTCCCCCTGGTGGAAGAATTACTGCAACAACCAGGACTCTGGGACGCTGCATATATATCTCCTGATCTATCAATAAAAAAAGGATTGACATGATCGCTAAACAGTGTAGCGAGAAAAAAATTAAAAACGCCAGAATTACGTTTTTTTGGTCGCTACTACTTGCATTAAAATGCAATAATAGGCGATCAAAAGATACATATATGCACCAAAATGGTATCATTAAAAATGTCAGCTTGGTACGCAAAAAATAAGCCCTCACCCAACCCTAGATCACAAAAAATTGAGACGCTACCGGTATCAGAATATTGCACAATTTTTTTTTTTAGCAAAGTTTGGAATTTTTTTTCACCACTTAGATAAAAAATAACCTAGATATGTTTGGTGTTCATGAACTCGTACTGACCTGGAGAATCATAATGGCAGTTCAGTTTTAGCATTTATTAAACTTAGCAAAAAAGCCAAACAAAAAAGAAGTGTGGGATTGCACTTTTTTTGCAATTTCACCGCACTTGGAATTATTTTCCCATTTGATAGTACATGACATGGTAATACTAATGGTGTCTTTCAAAAGCACAACTTATACTGCAAAAAATAAGCCCTCACATGGCCATATTGGCGGAAAAATATAAAAGTTATGGCTCTGGGAATGAGTGGAGCTAAAAACAAAAACGCAAAACAGAAAAAAGCTCCAGTCATTAATGGGTCAAAATATTGTAATGTGCCTACAAACACATAATTTTGTGCAAGATTTTAGTAGCGTTTTTAGGGTTAGTGATATTTTTATTACAATATATTATGCTTTTGGTACAGCCTTTTCCTTGAATCTTTCTGAATAGGTTTCTTTTAAAAACTTCACAAAAAAACATAAGTGAGAAGCAAAATGAACACCAACAAATCATTGTTCAAAATCAACTAAACAGTACACCATTAAAATGCAGAAAAATATGTGGTTTTAACTTTCTGTGGTTAAACTTATTAGTGTTGAGCATTCCGATACCACAAGTATCGGGTATCGACCGATATTTGCGGTATCGGAATTCCGATACCGAGTTCCGATATTTTCCGTATATCGGATACCGGAATCGGAAGTTCCCAGAATTCAAACTGCCCGAATTCAGCCAATGAGGACTGATTAGAAGTGTGGGCACATATTGTTCTGCATGGTGGGCATGTAACTACTGGCATGGCTGTGATTGGCTGCTGAAATGATGTCATGCTGCAGTTTAAAAGTCGCTGCCGCCATTTTGGGCTCACTCTGCTGTGAATTCAGTTAGGGACAAGACACTGTGTTCTGACTGAGGGCCAGTTTAGAGATAGCGATTTGCTTCATTGTGCTTTACCCAGGCTAATTTAGCAACCGCTGTGTGAGAACCTTGCTTTTGCCTTGCAGCACTGTTCACAGCTGTCTGCAAGGTCTCTGTATGAGTGCACATCGCTCTGTAGTCTGTGTGCAGCCACAGCCGGTTGTATTCAGCTCAGGGTGTGTCACTGCCTCATAACATTCTATCCATTGTCCTTTTTTGCTATTAGAGCAGCCTGCTTCCCTTTTTTTCAAATATTTCCTATTAGTGGCTTTCCACCCGTATCCAGCTACATTGTGGAAAAACGCTACATAGGATAACAAAGAGGAGGTTTTTTTGGCCTTGCAGCGCCATTTACGGCTGTCTGCACGGTCTCCGTGTGAGTGCACATCGCTCTGTAGTCTGTCCACAGCCACAGCAGGTTGCAGTAAGCTCAGGGTGCGTCACTGCCTCATACCGTTAAATCCATTGTCCTTTTTTGCAATTAGTGCAGCCTGCTGCAAATTTTTTCAAATATTTCCTATTAGTGGCTTTCCACCCGTATCCAGCTAAATTGTGGAAAAACACTACATAGGATTACATTGAGGAGCTTTTTTTGGTCTTGCAGCGCCATTTATGGCTGTTTGCACGGTCTCTGTGTGAGTGCACATCGCTCTGTAGTCTGTCTGCAGCCACAGCCGGTTGTAGTCACCTCAGGGTACGTCACTGCCTCATACCGTTAAATCCATTGTCCTTTTTTTGCAATTAGTGCAGCCTGCTGCACATTTTTTCAAATATTTCCTATTAGTGGCTTTCCACCCGTATCCAGCTAAATTGTGGAAAAACACTACATAGGATTACATTGAGGAGTTTTTTTTGGCTTTGCAGCACCATTTACGGCTGTCTGCACGGTCTCTGTGTGAGTGCACATCGCTCTGTAGTCTGTCTGCAGCCACAGCCGGTTGTAGTCACCTCAGGGTGCGTCACTGCCTCATACCGTTAAATCCATTGTCCTTTTTGGCAATTAGTGCAGCCTGCTGCACATTTTTTCAAATATTTCCTATTAGTGGCTTTCCACCCGTATCCAGCTAAATTGTGGAAAACACTACATAGGATTACATTGAGAAGCTTTTTTTGGCCTTGCAGCGCCGTTTACGGCTCTATGCATGGTCTCTGTGTGAGTGCACATCGCTCTGTAGTCATTTCTGCAAAAAAAAAAAAAAGATAATAATAAAGTTTACCAAAACACACCACTTTACAGTTGTGTATGCCACATTAGCTCATATTAAAGTCTAGTCCACACTTTAGAAAATTAATGATTCTTATACCTGTTAGGAGCTGTTCAGGAATAAGCACACTAAGCCCTTAATACTTTTCTGCTTATCTATATCAGTCAACCAAAATGAAGAGGGCAGGGAGTAAGGCACGTGGGTGTGGGCGTGGACACGGAACAGGGAGAGGATGTGGGGATTATGTGCCTGCTGCGGGCACCGGTGACTCATCATCACCCAGTTTCAGCATGGACCAGTCCTTCATGCACAGCTTTGTGGGAGATAGCCGTACACCGCTGCTGCGTGAAGAACAAATTGAAGCTGTTGTCGGATGGATGGCAGCTAACGCATCGACTTCAATTAGTGCCACATCCTCTCAGGCACAGAGCACTGGAGAGCACCCATCTGTCTCTTCACCACCTGCCAAATTGTCCAGGCAGTCAGAGAGCCCTGGACAGGAGCCACCTCTACTTCTGTTCTCTGAATCTCTTGGCTTGGAAACAGGGGGCCAGCCAAGCAGCATTGGAGAAATGGAAGAAGAGGCAGTGTGCAGTGATGCCCAACAGCTTTGTCTCTCAGACTCTGAAGAGGCGGGTGGGCCAGTGCCTCCGGTCACCACACCGCAGTACGCATCTGATGAGACTCAGGTGCCACTTTCTGGTGCGTACTGTGCTGCCGAGACTACCCAGGAGGAGCAGTTGGTGGCAGAGGGTAGTGTAGATGATGAGGTCCTTGAACCATCGTGGCGTGAGGTACAGGAAGGTGGAAGAGATTCCACGAACGGGCCAAAGAGGGAGAGGGAGGGGGAAGACTGCGGTTCCTGTAGCCTCCACTTTGGCACCCGTTAGGAGCATGCCTCTTCCAAAAGCCAAAACGGGCGCTCCCAAGACTTGGAGTGCCTGGTCCTTTTTTGACACAGTTGCAGATGACATTTGCTTTGTCAAATGCAAGGTGTGTCATCAGAAAGTCAAAAGAGGGAGAAATGTCAGCAACCTTAATACCACAAATATGTGGAAACATGTGCGGACCAGGCATGCGGTGGAGTTACAAAAACACACTGAAGACCTAGGCCAACCTACAGCGGCACCTACCACCTCTTCAGCTCGTGTTGTTGCCTCTTCCTCCAGCTCCCACACAGCTGGTTCAGCTTCCTCACAGGATCGCCATAGAAGAACCTCTGGCACTGTTGTCCAGAGACCCACTGTAATTCCACCCGCAGCACCACGTTCCCAGTCATCCTCACACTCCCAGCCCAGTCTACAGCCATTGGTAGCACAGGCATGGGAGAAAAGGCGGCCATTCTTGGCAAACCACCCCCGAGCACAGGCTCTGAATGCTGGCATTGCAAAACTACTGTCCCTTGAAATGCTGTCATTCAGGCTGGTGGAGACTGACAGCTTCCGTAACTTGATGGCATTGACAGTCCCACAATGGAATGTGCCCAGCCGCTTTTATTTCAGCAGGCAAGCCATCCCTGCCCTGCACAAGCACGTGGAGGGACACGTAAAACACATGCTACTGAACGCCGTCAGTAGCAAGGTCCACCTCACCACCGATGCGTGGACCAGTCACCATGGACAGGGGCAATACCTTTCCCTCACTGCCCATTGGGTTAATGTTGTTGAGCTGGGTACAGATCGTGCGAGTGGCGCAGGACGTGTTCTGCCAACTCCAAGGATTGCAGGAATCCAGTCTGTACGCATTTACTCCTCCTCATACACAAGTTCCTCAGAATCATCGCTGCAGGAGCCCTCACCGTCCACCTCCACACGGACCCGTGAACGTTTACCTGTTACAACCGACATGAGCACAGCTGTGGCGAAACGTCAACAGGCTGTCTTGAAACTAATTTCTTTGGGGAATCGAAGCCACACAGCGCAGGAGCTCTGGAATGCCATCAAGCAGGAGAGCGACGTGAGGTTTGTGCCAGCGAATCTCCAGCCAGACATGGTAGTGTGTGACAATGGCCGAAATCTGGTGGCAGCTCTGGCCCTAGGCAACCTCATTCACATCCCATGTCTGGCACATGTGCGCAACTTGGTCGTGCAGAGTTTTTTGAGGGACTATCCGGATCTTGATGCACTGCTGCACAAGGTCCGCCTAGAGTGTGCTCACTTGCAGCGTTCCAGCATGGCAAGATCGTGCATTGCAGATCTGCAGCGCCGATTCCGCCTTCTGGAACATCGCATCATATGTGACCTACCCACCAGGTGGAATTCCATGTTACATATGTTGGAGTGGTTGTGTGAGCAGCAGCCAGCAGTAATGGAGTACCAGCTGCATCAGGCGCAAAAAAGTCGCACTCCGCACCGTTCAGACTTCACAACCACTGAGTGGGCCACTATGAAGGATGTCTGCCAGGTTTTGCGTTCCTTCGATGATTCCATGCAGATGGTGAGTGCAGATAATGCACTCGTCAGCATGACTGTCCCCCTTATCTGCCTGCTTCAACAAACACTGCAAGCGCTAAGGGATGATGTTGTGGAAGAGGTGGAGGATGAGGAGTCACCAATTCCATCAGCTTCTGGACAGTCAGCGCTACGTGGTTCCTCACAAAGGCCTAGGCAGGGGACACTTTGTGAGGAGGATGAGGAGGAGTCAATGGAGGAGAAAGACATCGGTCCAGAGGAGGGAGTTATACAATTCTCCAATAGTCAGTGTGTAGAGCGAGGGTGGGGTGATGCAGAGCAGGCAGAGATCACGCCTCACGCAGGGGACAGCGTTTCTTGGCCAGTTGGCAGTATGCAGCACATGGCTGATTACATACTGCAGTGCCTGAGAAACGACCGCCGCATCGCCCACATTCTCAACACGGCTGATTATTAGGTGTACACCCTCCTACATCCTCGCTACCGGGACAACTTACAAAGCCTCATAACACCGTTGAACCGGGAGCGTAAAATGCGGGAGTACCAAGACACACTGGTGAATTCCATCATCTTCTCCAGTCCAAGTGAGAGCAGTGCTGCTAGTGCTTTACAAAGCAGCTCAGTGCATCGAGGCAGTGGAGGAAGCTCTGCACAAAGAGGGAGCAGAATCAGTGCCTCAGCACAGGGCAAGACCAGAATGGCCCAACTGTGGCACAGGTTTGTGTGCCCGCCACACATGTCTACACCATCACAGATGGCTCCAGTCAGCAGGAGGCAACGTTTCCATCAGATGGTGACAGACTACATGTCTTGCCCTCTTACTGTACTCCCAGACGGCTCTTCCCCCTTCAAATTTTTGGTCTCTAAGCTGGATACATGGCCAGAGCTAAGCCAGTATGCATTGGAGGTGCTGGCTTGCCCTGCTGCTAGTGTATGATCAGAACGCGTCTTTAGTGCCGCAGGTGGTGTACAAACAGACCATCGCATGCGACTATCCTACGACAATGTTGACCGGCTTACTTTTCTGAAAATGAACAAGGCCTGGATCTCGCAGGAATTTGCCACTCCTCTTCCAGATTAAATAAATGGTTGTCTACAGTATCCAGGTCTCCTGTTGCGTTCATGTTTCTACCACCTGAACTGAAATCCCTGAGCTCCAACACCGCCAGTTGATGCTCAGAAGTGCCGTCTGCACAGTCAAAACACATGACCCAGTGTTATTGGGTTTCAGTAAGGTCAGCTGATCCCCAGCTTTGTAACCGGCAATGTGTCCTGCGACCGCCACGCTGACACGACTACTGAAATTTAAGGGAACCTGTCCTTCGTAATAGGACGCAGCACAGCCATCATTCCTACCCTCTTGGTGCCGTGCGCCTCCTCAGCGTTGTTTGAATCTGTCCCATAGCCTGCGCTGTTATGTTATCCCTTGGCCATACGCATTTAGCGCCGCTGCATTTGCAAGGAACATAATTAGTGTTGAGCGATACCGTCCGATACTTGAAAGTATCGGTATCGGATAGTATCGGCCGATACCCGAAAAGTATCGGATATCGCCGATACCGATACCCGATACCAATACAAGTCAATGGAACACCAAGTATCGGAAGGTATCCTGATGGTTCCCAGGGTCTGAAGGAGAGGAAACTCTCCTTCAGGCCCTGGGATCCATATTACTGTGTAAAATAAAGAATTAAAATAAAAAATATTGATATACTCACCTCTCCGGAGGCCCCTGGACATCACCGCTGGTAACCGGCAGCCTTCTTTGCTTAAAATGAGCGCGTTTAGGGCCTTCCATGACGTCACGGCTTCTGATTGGTCGCGTGCCGCTCATGTGACCGCCACGCGACCAATCACAAGCCGCGACGTCATTCTCAGGTCCTAAACTCCTAGAATGAGGAGTTTAGGGCCTGAGAATGACGTCACGGCTTGTGATTGGTCGCGTGGCGGTCACATGAGCGGCACGCGACCAATCAGAAGCCATGACGTCATGGAAGGCCCTAAACGCGCTCATTTTAAGCAAAGAAGGCTGCCGGTTACCAGCGATGATGTCCAGGGGCCTCCGGAGAGGTGAGTATATCAATATTTTTTATTTTAATTCTTTATTTTACACAGTAATATGGATCCAATACCGATTCCCGATACCACAAAAGTATCGGATCTCGGTATCGGAATTCCGATACCGCAAGTATCGGCCGATACCCGATACTTGCGTTATCAGAATGCTCAACACTAAACATAATTAAAAGAGCCACGTTTTCCTTTTGCAGCATTAGTGCTGTACAAGATGACTCTTTCAGCTACAAACGCCTGGGGGGGTTTAAAGGTTCCCTTTCAACTTGCTCCAATTAGGCCTCGGCCTACACTCCGCTCTTCCTTGATTCCCTGGGCTCTATGTTGTGAATTCTGCTTTTGGGTTCCCTCCGGTGGTGGTAGGTGGTAATGCAGTTGTCCCTGAGTTGCAGTCCTGGTCAGGTGTTTCTGCTGATTGCAGTTCTGACTGGGGTATTTAGGTGTGCAGGATTCATTAGTCCTTGCCAGTTGTCAATTGTTGTTGGGAGGTGTTGGACCTCTGCCTGGTTCCTCCTGCCTTTCTGCCAAATCAGCAAAGATAAGTGTCTGGTTTTGTTTCTGTGGCGCACATGCTGTGTGCTTCATTATTCAGTGCTATTCTTTTGTGTTTTCTTGTCCAGCTTAGATTGTGTCAGTATTTTCTCAGTCTTGTTGGATTCTCTGGGGTTGCAGATATTCATTCCACGTCTTTAGTTAGATTGTGGAATTTTTTGTATTATCTGCTGTGGATATTTTTTGAAGGGGTTTAATACTGACCGCCTAGTATTCTGTCCTATCCTTTCCTATTTAGCTAGAGTGGCCTCTTTTGCTAAATCTTGTTTTCTGCCTGCGTGTGTCTTTTCTTCTCCTACTCACAGTCAATATTCGTGGGGGCTGCCTATCCTTTGGGGTTCTGCTCTGAGGCAAGGTAGTATTCCTATTTCCATCTATAGGGGTATTTAGTCCTCCGGCTGTGTCGAGGTGTCTAGGGTTTGTTAGGCACACCCCACGGCTACTTCTAGATGCGGTGTTAGTTCAGGATCTGCGGTCAGTATAGTTTCCACCTACTCCAGAGAAAGTTTCATGCGGCTCCAAGGTCACCGGATCATAACAGAACAACTGGCCCATAATAAGCTAAATGTGTTGTGAATTTGGATTTTGGGCTCCCCCGGTGGCCACTGGTGGAATTGAACTTGTGTCATCATCTTTCCTGTTCACCTGTTCTCATCAGATCTGGGTGTCGCTATATAATCTGGCTTCTCTGTTAGTTGCTTGCCGGTCAACAATGTTATCAGAAGCCTCTCTGTGCTTGTTCCTGCTCCCAGACATCTACTAGATAAGTTGGACTTTCGTCCATGTTTGTTTTTGCTTTTTGGTTCCAGTTCACAGCTGCAGTTTCGTTACTGTGTCTGGAAAGCTCTTGTTGATCAGGAATTGCCACTCTGGTATTATGAGTTAATGCCAGAGTCCTAAAGTAATTTCTGGATGGTGTTTTGTTAGGGTTTTCTGCTGACCATGAAAGTGTTCTTTCTGTCTTCTGCTATCTAGAAAGCGGACCTCAAATTTGCTAAAACTATTTTCCTGCTGTGTTTGTTATTTCTTCTAAAATCACCGCCAATATATGTGGGGGGCCTCTGTCTCCTTTTTGGGCATTTCTCTAGAGGTGAGCCAGGTCTTATATTTCCCTCTGCTAGCATTATTTAGTTCTCCGGCCGGCGCTGGGCATATAGGGATAAAAAGTAGGACATGCTACCTGGCTACTTCTAGTTGTGCGGTAGGTTTAGTTCATGGTCAGTACAGTTCCCATCTTCCAAGAGCTTGTTCCTATATAGGCTTATGCTATGTTCTCTAGCCATGGAGATCATGACAGTTTGACCGGCCCACTAAAGGGTTAATTCCTTGGCTGAGAAAGGAGTGAAATAAGAAGTCTGCTGAGAGTTTTTTTTTTTTTTTTTAGTTTGTGCTCTTAATTGGATCATTTGCCAGTCTGTCTATGCTGCAGTCTTTCTTTTTTTTCTCTCTCCTTCTAATCTTTGAATGGCTCTGTGTTCACCTGTTTATTATGGATCTTCAGAGTGTAACTGCAGGTTTGAATAATCTCACCACGAAAGTACAAAATTTGCAAGATTTTGTTGTTCATGCTCCGGTATCTGAACCGAGAATTCCTTTGCCGGAATTTTTCTCGGGGAATAGATCTGGTTTTCAGAATTTTAGAAATAATTGCAAGTTATTTTTGTCCCTGAAATCTCGTTCTGCCGGGGACCCTGCACAGCAGGTTCGGATTGTGATTTCTCTGCTCCGTGGCGACCCTCAAGACTGGGCTTTTTCATTGGCACCAGGGGATCCTGCGTTGCGCAGTGTAGATGCGTTTTTTCTGGCCTTGGGGTTGCTTTATGACGAACCTCATTTGGAACTTCAGGCAGAGAAGACTTTGATGTCCCTATCTCAGGGGCAAGATGAAGCTGAAATTTACTGCCAGAGATTCCGTAAATGGTCTGTGCTTACTCAGTGGAATGAGTGTGCCTTGGCGGCTACTTTCAGAGAGGGTCTCTCTGATGCCATTAAGGATGTTATGGTGGGGTTCCCTGTGCCTGCGGGTCTGAATGAGTCCATGACAATAGCTATTCAGATCGATAGGCGTCTGCGGGAGCGCAAACCAGTGCACCATCTGGCGGTGTCCACTGAGAAGACGCCAGAAAGTATGCAGTGTGATAGAATTCTGTCCAGAAGCGAGCGGCAGAATTTTAGACGGAAAAATGGGTTGTGTTTCTATTGTGGGGATTCTACTCATGTTATATCAGCATGCTCTAAGCGTACTAAAAAGCTTGATAAGTCTGTTTCCATTGGCACTTTACAGTCTAAGTTTATTTTGTCTGTGACCCTGATTTGCTCTTTGTCATCTATTACCACGGACGCCTATATCGACTCTGGCGCCGCTTTGAGTCTTATGGATTGGTCCTTTGCCAATCGTTGTGGGTATGATTTAGAGCCTTTGGAGACTCTTATTCCTCTGAAGGGGATTGACTCCACCCCATTGGCTAATAATAAACCACAATACTGGACACAAGTAACTATGCGTATTAATCCGGATCACCAGGAGATTATTCGTTTTCTGGTGCTGTATAATCTACATGATGATTTGGTGCTAGGATTGCCATGGCTGCAGTCTCACAACCCAGTCCTTGACTGGAGAGCTATGTCTGTGTTGAGCTGGGGATGTAAGGGGACTCATGGGGACGTACCTTTGGTTTCCATTTCATCATCTATCCCCTCTGAAATCCCTGAGTTCCTGTCTGATTATCGTGACGTCTTTGAAGAACCCAAGCTGGGTTCACTACCTCCGCACCGTGAGTGCGATTGTGCTATAGATTTAATTCCGGGTAGTAAATACCCAAAGGGTCGTTTATTTAATCTGTCTGTGCCTGAACATGCTGCTATGCGAGAATATATAAAGGAGTCCTTGGAAAAGGGACATATTCGTCCATCGTCATCTCCCTTAGGAGCCGGCTTTTTCTTTGTGTCAAAAAAAGACGGCTCTTTGAGACCATGTATTGATTATCGGCTTTTGAATAAAATCACGGTTAAATATCAATACCCATTGCCGTTGCTGACTGATTTGTTTGCTCGCATAAAGGGGGCCAAGTGGTTCTCTAAGATTGATCTCCGTGGGGCGTATAATTTGGTGCGGATCAGGCAGGGGGATGAGTGGAAAACCGCATTTAATACGCCCGAGGGCCACTTTGAGTATTTGGTGATGCCTTTTGGTCTTTCTAATGCCCCTTCAGTCTTCCAGTCCTTTATGCATGATATTTTCCGCGATTTTTTGGATAAATTTATGATAGTGTATCTGGATGATATTCTGATTTTTTCGGATGACTGGGACTCTCATGTCCAGCAAGTCAAGAGGGTTTTTCAGGTTTTGCGGTCTAATTCTCTGTGTGTCAAGGGTTCTAAGTGCGTTTTTGGGGTTCAGAGAATTTCCTTTTTGGGATATATTTTTTCTCCCTCTTCCATTGAGATGGATCCTGTCAAGGTTCAAGCTATTTGTGATTGGACGCAGCCCTCTTCTCTTAAAAGTCTTCAGAAATTTTTGGGCTTTGCCAACTTTTATCGTCGATTTATTGCTGGTTTTTCGGATGTCGTTAAGCCATTGACCGATTTGACTAGACAGGGTGCTGATGTTGCTAATTGGTCCCCTGATGCTGTGGAGGCTTTTCGGGAGCTTAAGCGCCGTTTTTCTTCTGCCCCTGTGTTGCGTCAGCCTGATGTGGCTCTTCCTTTTCAGGTTGAGGTCGACGCTTCTGAGATCGGAGCTGGGGCAGTGTTGTCGCAGAAAAGTTCTGACTGCTCCGTGATGAGGCCTTGTGCCTTCTTTTCCCGTAAATTTTCGCCCGCTGAGCGGAATTATGATGTTGGGAATCGGGAGCTTTTGGCCATGAAGTGGGCGTTTGAGGAGTGGCGCCATTGGCTTGAGGGGTCCAGACATCAGGTGGTGGTATTGACTGACCACAAAAATTTGATTTATCTTGAGACCGCCAGGCGCCTGAATCCTAGACAGGCGCGCTGGTCATTATTTTTTTCTCGGTTTAATTTTGTGGTGTCATACCTACCGGGTTCTAAGAATGTTAAGGCGGATGCCCTTTCTAGGAGTTTTGAGCCTGATTCACCCGGCAACTCTGAGCCCACAGGTATCCTTAAGGATGGAGTTATTTTGTCAGCCGTTTCTCCAGACCTGCGGCGGGCCTTGCAGGAGTTTCAGGCGGATAGACCGGATCGTTGTCCGCCTGATAGGCTGTTTGTTCCTGATGATTGGACCAGTAGAGTCATCTCTGAGGTGCATTCTTCTGCATTGGCAGGTCATCCTGGAATTTTTGGTACCAGGGATTTGGTGGCAAGATCCTTCTGGTGGCCTTCCCTGTCACGAGATGTGCGAGGCTTTGTGCAGTCTTGTGACGTTTGTGCTCGGGCCAAGCCTTGTTGTTCTCGGGCTAGTGGATTATTGTTGCCCTTGCCTATTCCTAAGAGGCCTTGGACGCACATCTCGATGGATTTTATTTCAGATCTGCCTGTTTCCCAGAAAATGTCTGTCATCTGGGTGGTGTGTGACCGTTTTTCTAAGATGGTCCATTTGGTTCCCCTGCCCAAATTGCCTTCTTCTTCCGAGTTGGTTCCCCTGTTTTTTCAAAATGTTGTTCGTTTGCATGGTATTCCTGAGAATATCGTTTCTGACAGGGGAACCCAATTTGTGTCTAGATTTTGGCGGGCATTCTGTGCTAGGATGGGCATAGATTTGTCTTTTTCGTCTGCTTTTCACCCTCAGACTAATGGCCAGACCGAGCGGACTAATCAGACCCTGGAGACATATCTGAGGTGTTTTGTGTCTGCTGACCAGGATGATTGGGTTGCTTTTTTGCCATTGGCGGAGTTCGCCCTCAATAATCGGGCCAGCTCTGCCACCTTGGTGTCCCCGTTTTTCTGTAATTCGGGGTTCCATCCTCGATTTTCCTCCGGTCAGGTGGAGTCCTCGGATTGTCCTGGAGTGGATGCGGTGGTGGAGAGATTGCATCATATTTGGGGGCAGGTGATGGACAATTTGAAGTTGTCCCAGGAGAAGACTCAGCTTTTTGCCAACCGTTACCGTCGTGTTGGTCCTCGGCTTTGTGTTGGAGATTTGGTGTGGTTGTCTTCTCGTTTTGTCCCTATGAGGGTCTCTTCT
Organism: Ranitomeya variabilis; assembly: GCF_051348905.1. Taxonomy (NCBI): domain Eukaryota; kingdom Metazoa; phylum Chordata; class Amphibia; order Anura; family Dendrobatidae; genus Ranitomeya; species Ranitomeya variabilis. The sequence continues at coordinate 902,567,592 of NC_135233.1, forward strand.
CCTAAGTTTAAGCCTCGGTTCATCGGTCCGTATAAAATATTGGAGATTCTTAACCCTGTTTCCTTCCGTTTAGACCTCCCTGCATCCTTTTCCATTCATAACGTTTTTCATCGGTCGTTATTGCGCAGGTATGAGGTACCTGTTGTGCCTTCCGTTGAGCCTCCTGCTCCGGTGTTGGTTGAGGGTGAGTTGGAGTACGTTGTGGAGAAAATCCTAGACTCCCGTGTTTCCAGACGGAGACTTCAATATTTGGTTAAATGGAAGGGATACGGCCAGGAGGATAATTCTTGGGTCACTGCATCTGATGTTCATGCCTCCGATCTGGTTCGTGCCTTTCATAGGGCCCATCCTGATCGCCCTGGTGGTTCTGGTGAGGGTTCGGTGCCCCCTCCTTGAGGGGGGGGTACTGTTGTGAATTTGGATTTTGGGCTCCCCCGGTGGCCACTGGTGGAATTGAACTTGTGTCATCATCTTTCCTGTTCACCTGTTCTCATCAGATCTGGGTGTCGCTATATAATCTGGCTTCTCTGTTAGTTGCTTGCCGGTCAACAATGTTATCAGAAGCCTCTCTGTGCTTGTTCCTGCTCCCAGACATCTACTAGATAAGTTGGACTTTCGTCCATGTTTGTTTTTGCTTTTTGGTTCCAGTTCACAGCTGCAGTTTCGTTACTGTGTCTGGAAAGCTCTTGTTGATCAGGAATTGCCACTCTGGTATTATGAGTTAATGCCAGAGTCCTAAAGTAATTTCTGGATGGTGTTTTGTTAGGGTTTTCTGCTGACCATGAAAGTGTTCTTTCTGTCTTCTGCTATCTAGAAAGCGGACCTCAAATTTGCTAAAACTATTTTCCTGCTGTGTTTGTTATTTCTTCTAAAATCACCGCCAATATATGTGGGGGGCCTCTGTCTCCTTTTTGGGCATTTCTCTAGAGGTGAGCCAGGTCTTATATTTCCCTCTGCTAGCATTATTTAGTTCTCCGGCCGGCGCTGGGCATATAGGGATAAAAAGTAGGACATGCTACCTGGCTACTTCTAGTTGTGCGGTAGGTTTAGTTCATGGTCAGTACAGTTCCCATCTTCTAAGAGCTTGTTCCTATATAGGCTTATGCTATGTTCTCTAGCCATGGAGATCATGACATAAATGCATCTCAGAAGAAGGGAAGAAAGGTGTTGAGCCATTTTTTTTTCTGCAGTCTGTTTTGTCTTTTTCTCCCTCTTTATCTATGGGTGGCTGAGGAGTCTTGTGCTGGCAGGGATGTTCAGGAATTTGCTTCTCGTGTAGACCAGCTTGCTGCTGGGGTACAGAGTATTTCTGATTATATTGTTCAGACTCCTGTTTTAGAACCGAAGATTCCTACTCCTGATTTGTTTTTTGGTGACAGGTCCAAATTTTTGAGTTTTAAAAACAATTGTAAACTGTTTTTTGCTTTGAGACCTCGATCCTCCGGTGATTCCATTCAGCAGGTTAAAATCGTCATCTCCCTGCTGCGTGGTGATCCACAGGATTGGGCATTTTCCCTGGAATCTGGGAATCCTGCTTTGCTTAATGTAGACTCCTTTTTTCAGGCTTTAAGATTATTATATGATGAACCGAATTCTGTGGATAAAGCGGAGAAGACCTTGTTGGCCCTGTCTCAAGGTCAATAGGCGGCAGAATTGTATTGTCAGAAATTCAGAAAATGGTCTGTGTTGACTAAATGGAATGATGATGCTTTGGCGGCAATTTTCAGAAAGGGTCTTTCTGAATCCGTTAAAGATGTTATAGTGGGGTTTCCCACGCCTTACGGTCTGAGTGATTCTATGTCTCTGGCCATTCAGATTGATTGGCGCTTGCGGGAGCGTAGAACTGTGCATGCTGTGGCGTCGTCCTCAGAGCCAATTCCTGAGCCAATGCAGTGTGATAGGATTCTGTCTAGGACAGAACGACAAGGACTCAGACGTCAGAATAGGTTGTGTTATTATTGTGGCGACGCTTCTCATGTCATTTCAGTCTGCCCTAAGCGGACAAAAAGGATCGCTAGTTTATTTACCATCAGTACTGTACAACCTAAATTTCTGTTATCGGTGTCCTTGATCTGCTCATTGTTATCATTTTCTGTCATGGCGTTTGTGGCCGCCTTGAACTTAATGGATTTTGAGTTTTCCAGGCGTTGTGGTTTTCCCTTGCAGCCTTTGCAGAACCCTATTCCTTTAAGGGGGATTGATGCTACACCTTTGGCTAAAAATAAGCCTCAGTTTTGGACACAGGTGACCATGCACATGGCGCCAGCCCATCAGGAAGATTGTCGATTTCTGGTGTTGCATAATTTGCATGATGTTATCGTGCTGGGTTTTCCGTGGTTGCAGGTACATAATCCTGTGTTGGATTGGAAGTCTATGTCTGTGACTAGTTGGGGTTGTCAGGGGGTTCATAATGATGTTCCTTTGATGTCAATCTCCTCTTCTTCCTCTTCTGAAATTCCAGAGTTTTTGTCTGATTTTCAGGATGTATTCGATGAGCCCAAGTCCAGTTCCCTTCCACCGCACAGGGACTGTGATTGTGCGATTGACTTGATTCCAGGCAGTAAGTTTCCTAAGGGCCGACTTTTCAACCTGTCTGTGCCTGAAGATACCGCCATGCGGAGTTATGTTAAGGAGTCTTTGGAGAAAGGGCATATTCGGCCATCTACTTCACCGTTGGGAGCAGGATTTTTTTTGGTTGCTAAGAAGGATGGCTCCTTGAGACTTTGTATTGATTATCGCCTCTTGAATAAGATCACGGTCAAGTTTCAATACCCTTTACCTTTGCTTTCTGATTTGTTTGCTAGGATTAAGGGGGCTAGTTGGTTTACTAAGATTGACCTTCGGGGGGCATATAATCTTGTTCGTATTAAACAGGGTGATGAATGGAAAACTGCGTTTAATACGCCTGAAGGCCATTTTGAATACCTTGTGATGCCATTCGGGCTCACTAATGCTCCATCGGTTTTTCAATCCTTCATGCATGATATATTCCGGACTTATATTGATAAATTCTTGATTGTATATTTGGACAATATTTTGATTTTTTCCGATGATTGGGAGTCTCATGTGGAACAGGTCAGGATGGTATTTCAGATCCTTCGTGACAATGCTTTGTTTGTGAAGGGGTCTAAATGCCTCTTTGGGGTGCAGAAGGTTTCTTTTTTGGGCTTCATTTTTTCTCCCTCATCTATGGAGATGGATCCGGTTAAGGTTCAGGCCATTTATGATTGGATTCAACCCACATCCATGAAAAGCCTTCAGAAATTTTTGGGGTTTGCAAATTTTTATCGCTGTTTCATTGCTAATTTCTCCAGCGTGGTTAAACCCTTGACCGATTTGATGAAGAAAGGCGCTGATGTGGGGAATTGGTCCTCTGCGGCTGTCTCTGCCTTTCAGGAGCTTAAACGCCGATTTACTTCTGCTCCGGTGTTGCGCCAACCGGATGTTTCCCTTCCGTTTCAGGTTGAGATTGACGCCTCTGAGATTGGGACAGGGGCCGTTTTGTCTCAGAGGGATTCTGTGGGTTCCTTGATGAAACCGTGTGCCTTCTTCTCCCGCAAGCTTTCGCCTGCTGAACGCAATTATGATGTCAGCAATCGGGAGTTGTTGGCTATGAAGTGGGCGTTTGAGGAGTGGCAACATTGGCTTGAGGGAGCTAAGCATCGTATTGTGGTCCTGACTGATCATAAGAATCTGATTTACCTCGAGTCTGCCAAACGGCTCAGTCCTAGACAGGCTCGATGGTCCTTGTTTTTTTCCCGTTTTGATTTTGTGGTTTCGTATCTTCCGGGTTCTAAGAATATTAAGGCTGATGCCCTTTCTAGGAGTTTTTTGCCTGATTCTCCTGAGGTCCTTGAACCGGTCGGCATTCTGAAAGAAGGGGTGGTCCTTTCTGCCATTTCCCCTGATTTACGGCGGGTTCTTCAGGAATTTCAGGCTGACAGACCTGACCGCTGTCCTGTGGGGAAATTGTTTGTTCCTGACAGATGGACTAGTAGAGTGATTTCTGAGGTTCACTGTTCCGTGTTGGCTGGTCATCCTGGTATTTTTGGTACCAGAGATTTGGTTGGTAGGTCCTTTTGGTGGCCTTCCTTGTCGCGTGATGTGCGTTCTTTTGTGCAGTCCTGTGGGACTTGTGCGTGGGCCAAGCCTTGTTGTTCCCGTGCTAGTGGGTTACTTTTGCCATTGCCAGTCCCTGAGAGGCCCTGGATGCATATTTCTATGGATTTTATTTCTGATCTACCGGTTTCCCAGAGGATGTTGGTTATTTGGGTTGTTTGTGACCGGTTTTCTAAGATGGTCCATTTGGTGCCTTTGCCTAAATTGCCTTCCTCTTCAGATTTGGTTTTGTTGTTTTTCAGCATGTGGTTCGTTTGCATGGTATTCCGGAGAATATTGTGTCCGACAGAGGTTCCCAGTTTGTTTCTAGGTTTTGGCGGGCCTTTTGTGCTAGGCTGGGCATTGATTTGTCTTTTTCTTCTGCATTTCATCCTCAGACAAATGGCCAGACCGAGCGAACTAATCAGACCTTGGAGACCTATTTGAGATGCTTTGTGTCTGCTGATCAGGATGATTGGGTGGCCTTTTTGCCATTGGCCGAGTTTGCCCTTAATAATCGGGCTAGTTCAGCTACTTTGGTGTTGCCTTTCTTTTGTAATTTTGGTTTTCATCCTCATTTTTCTTCTGGGCAGGTTGAGCCTTCTGACTATCCTGGTGTGGATTCTGTGGTTGACAGGTTGCAGCAGATTTGGGCTCATGTGGTGGACAATTTGGTGTTGTCTCAGGAGGAGGCTCAACGTTTTGCTAACTGTCGTCGGTGTGTTGGTTCCCGGCTTCGGGTTGGGGATCTGGTTTGGTTGTCTTCCCGTCATGTTCCTATGAAGGTTTCTTCCCCTAAGTTTAAGCCTCAGTTTATTGGTCCTTATAGGATTTCTGGGATTATTAATCCGGTGTCTTTTCGATTGGCGCTTCCGGCCTCTTTTGCTATCCATAATGTCTTCCATAGATCTTTATTGCGGAAATATGTGGTGCCCGTTGTTCCCTCTGTTGATCCTCCGGCCCCTGTGTTGGGTGATGGGGAGTTGGAGTATGTGGTTGAGAAGATTTTGGATTCTCATTTTTCGAGGCAGAGGCTTCAGTACCTTGTCAAAAGGAAGGGTTATGGCCAGGAGGATAATTCTTGGGTTTTTGCTTCTGATGTCCATGCTGCTGATTTGGTCCGTGCCTTTCATCTGGCTTGTCCTGATCGGCCTGGGGGCGCTGGTGAGGGTTCGGTGACCCCTCCTCAAGGGGGGGTACTGTTGTGAATTCTGCTTTTGGGTTCCCTCCGGTGGTGGTAGGTGGTAATGCAGTTGTCCCTGAGTTGCAGTCCTGGTCAGGTGTTTCTGCTGATTGCAGTTCTGACTAGGGTATTTAGGTGTGCAGGATTCATTAGTCCTTGCCAGTTGTCAATTGTTGTTGGGAGGTGTTGGACCTCTGCCTGGTTCCTCCTGCCTTTCTGCCAAATCAGCAAAGATAAGTGTCTGGTTTTGTTTCTGTGGCGCACATGCTGTGTGCTTCATGATTCAGTGCTATTCTTTTGTGTTTTCTTGTCCAGCTTAGATTGTGTCAGTATTTTCTCAGTCTTGTTGGATTCTCTGGGGTTGCAGATATTCATTCCACGTCTTTAGTTAGATTGTGGAATTTTTTGTATTATCTGCTGTGGATATTTTTTGAAGGGGTTTAATACTGACCGCCTAGTATTCTGTCCTATCCTTTCCTATTTAGCTAGAGTGGCCTCTTTTGCTAAATCTTGTTTTCTGCCTGCGTGTGTCTTTTCTTCTCCTACTCACAGTCAATATTCGTGGGGGCTGCCTTTCCTTTGGGGTTCTGCTCTGAGGCAAGGTAGTATTCCTATTTCCATCTATAGGGGTATTTAGTCCTCCGGCTGTGTCGAGGTGTCTAGGGTTTGTTAGGCACACCCCATGGCTACTTCTAGTTGCGGTGTTAGTTCAGGATCTGTGGTCAATATAGTTTCCACCTACTCCAGAGAAAGTTTCATGCGGCTCCAAGGTCACCGGATCATAACAGCTCTAACACCACCAGTTGGTGCTCGGAAGTGCTGGCTGCACAGAGAAACACACACGCCACTTTGTCAGTGGGGTTTAGTAACGCCAGCTGTTCCCCTGCTGTGTAGCCCGCAACGTGTCCTGCAAACGCCATGCAGACACAACAGACAATAAGCTGCCTCCAGTGCAGGCTTCGGCCTACACTCTACTCCTCCTGCTGTCCCTGGGCTCTAACACCGCCAGTTGGTGCCCGGAAGTGCTGGCTGCACAGAGAAAAACACTCGCCACTGTGTCAGTGGGGTTCAGTAACGCCAGCTGTTCCCCTGCTGTGTAGCCGGCAACATGTCCTGCAAATGCCACGCAGACTCAACAGACACTAAGCTGCCTCCAGTGCAGGCTTCGGCCTACACTCTGCTCCCCCTGCTGACTTTTGGCTCCAACACCGCTAGTTGGGGCTCTAGGAAGACAATCTTGAATATGTCCCCCTGGTTCCAGTACCATCAGCTGGTTCCAGGCAGAGCCTTTGGCTCAGGTGCCTCCTTCTGGGTATCTGAGTTCCACCAATGTCAGGTGGTCCTTGGTAGTGCTTTCTGGCACGGGTACCTCCTGCTTAGTAACCGGGCTCCAGTAACGTCAGCTGGCCCTTGGTAGTTCCATTGGCTCTTGTACCTTCGACTACCCATCCGGGTTCCAATACCATCAGCTGGTTCTCGGTAGTGTCTTTTGCTCTTGTACCTTCTGTTGTCCATCCTGGTTCTAGTACCGTCAGCTGGTTCCGGGCAGAGCCTTTGTCTTAGGTGCCTCCTTCTTGGTATACGAGTTCCACCAATGTCAGGTGGTCCTTGGTAGTGCTTTCTGACACGGGTACCTCCTGCTTAGTAACCGGGTTCCAGTAATGTCAGCTGGTCCTCGGTAGTTCCATTGGCTCTTGGACCTTCGGGTAGCCATCCGAGTTCCAGTTCCATCAGCTGGTTCTCGGCATTTTCTCAGCCTTCTTGTACCTTCTGCTACATTTCCAAGTTCAAGACCCTAAAGACGATGACCCGGAAGACCGAGAAGCAGAAGAACAAGAGGCTGCAGAACAAAGAGCAGAAGAACATTAAGCATAGGACTAAACATCAGAGCAAAAGATATTATCTAAATTATAAGCAGAAGAAGACCAAGCAGTGTATGGGGGTGTCTGTTCCTCCTCGTGGTGCCCCTGGAAAAAGCCTGCTGCTGCAGGCCTAACTGAACGCAGACAAATCCTGCTGTAACTCTTTTGTGACAGGCAGAACGTAAGGTGTAATCTTCAAACTGTTATAGATAACAACTACCGGAATGCCTGTCACAAATAAGAATATGACGAAGAAGTAGAATATGAAGAAGAAGAATAGTTTAGAAAAAAGAATATGAAGAATGTAACAAAAAAATAATAGGTAGAAGATGAAGAAGATGAATAAGGTGCAGAAGAAGTTGATGTCAAAGTTGCTGCTGCTGAGGATGATGAAGAAGAAAATGTCGGAGAAGTAAAAAAGGTGAAGGGCATGGAAGTAGTGAAACATCAATATCTGACAAAATAAAAAAAAATCTTAACATAGTCAATATCTTTGTAACTCCGAACATCTTTAAAAAAAAAAAATTAAATTCCTGCTATTCTATTTGACTGGGCTAAACCTCTAGGCCTTTAATGTCTCCGCCACTCTCCCCCAACACATCCTACATTATTCTTAGTTGTTTTCCTTCATGTAGGATGAACCTACAAGGAAAGAAAGGGTTTATTTTAATTCCGATATTTTGGTCCCATTGACTTGCATTGGTATCGGGTATCGGTATCGGCGATATCCGATATTTTTTGAATATCGGCCGATCCAATCTGATACCGATACCGAAGGTATCGCTCAACACTAGTGGTTATGCATACAACGCAAGTCTTAACCCAGCATGCCTTTTTCCTTCTACTCACATATGCATTACTACTAGAGATGAGTGGCTCTGATGACATTCAAATTAGTTAAGTCAAACAGATTTTACTGGGAACTTTTATTTTAATGGGAAATTAGACTTCTTGTTATAACCAGGAGCAGAACATCCCTGTGCATGAACTCAATAATGTTGAGGTTTACTGATGTGCATGTGCAATCCCCCATGGTCATGTTTGGAAGTCCCTGCTTAGATTGAAGAGGCACAGGGTTTCAGTGCACCGTGGAGGAAAGAAAAAGTAAACATGAACAAGAAAAAATCCAAAATCCCATCACCTAGCCAGATACTGATAATAAGTAGTGTTGAGCGATACCTTCCGATACTCAAAGTTATCGGTATCGGATGGTATCGGCCGATATCCAAAAAATATCGGATATCGCCGATACCGATACCTGATACCAATGCAAGTCAATGGGACACAAGTATCGGAAGGTATCCTGGATGGTTCCCAGGGTCTGAAGGAGAGGAAACTCTCCTTCAGGCCCTGGGATCCATATTCATGTAAAAAATAAAGAATTAAAATAAAAAATATGGATATACTCACCCGTCCGGCGGCCCCTGGACCTTACCGATGTAACCGGCAGCCTCCGTTCCTAAGAATGAGGAGTTTAGGACCTTCGACGACGTCGTGGCTTGTGATTGGTTGCGTGACCACTCATGTGACCGCTCACGCGACCAATCACAAGCCGCGACGTCATCGCAGGTCCTAAACTCATTCTTAGGAACGGAGGCTGCCGGTTACATTGGTAAGGTCCAGGGGCCGCCGGACGGGTGAGTATATCCATATTTTTTATTTTAATTCTTTATTTTTTACATGAATATGGATCCCAGTGCCTGAAGGAGAGTCTCCTCTCCTCCAGACCCTGGGAACCATACACTGGGAACTTCCGATTCCGATTTCCGATATCACAAAAATATCGGAACTCGGTATCGGAATTCCGATACAGCAAATATCGGCCGATACCCGATACTTGCGGTATCGGAATGCTCAACACTAATAATAAGGCAATCTCATAGTGAGCGTTGTATTGACAGAAACCATGGATGATTTCTCAGATAAGAACAAATATGTAGAAAATGAGTTCTAGTAACCGCAGTGAAAAATATTCTAACATAATTTTTCATCATATAAGAAGTGGCGCCAAGTGTCACAATTGCTAATATCCTGCAGCGAAACCAACAAAAAATCTGTATGTTACTAACTCTGAACCAATTTCAGACACGGGTTTTGTTCATACGAATTTAAGGAAGAAATCACATTTTCATCCCATTAATGAATATTCGGAACATATGGAAAAATTCCAAACTAATGTTATAGATGAAATACGCAAAATTAATGATAAAAGATGCAGGAAATACAAATATAATTTAACTAATGGAGAAAGAAAAGCTATTTTATCTCTACAAGAAAACAGAGAATTGGTTATCTGACCAGCTGATAAAGGGGGGGGGGTTGTGATACTCGACCAGGAGGCATATCATAAGGAAGCCATGCGTCTACTCAGTGACTCACGCACATACAAGAGACTTAGTAAAGACCCTACTGATGAATATCTAGGAGAAATGAAAAATTTGACTAAGATGGGTCTTGACAGGGGATTCATTAACAAACAGGAATTCAAATTTATTAATGATGGGCCTCCCAGACTGGCAGTATTTTACTATCTGCCAAAAATACATAAAGATCTTAGTAATCCACCAGGGAGACCTATTGTGTCGGGCATTCAGTGCCTGACAGACAATATGTCAAAATTTGTGGATTCCCATTTACAGAAAATTGTACCCTTGTTACCATCCCATTTAAAGGATAGTGCACACGTTCTGCGTCTCTTACAAAAAGTCAAATAGCAGGATCACTATATATTAGATATTACCTCCCTATACACGGTCATTGACCATAAAAAAGGGTGTGATGCGCCCAAATATTTTTTGAATAAGCTTTCTATGGTCCCGTGTGAACAAATTGATTTTTTATGTGATCTTATGCTATTTATTTTAACACATAACTATTTCTTATATCAGAAGGACTACTACTCCCAGCAGTGGGGTACTGCTATGGGGACCAGGTTCGCGCTCAGTTACGCTAATCTCTATGTGGGTAGGTGGGAAGAAATTGCCATCTACCCGGGGGGCCGCCTGCGCGCGGACCTGGTCCTCTGGCAACGGTTTATTGACGATGTCATTTTTATTTGGTCTGGTGGTTTGGACACTCTTAATCAGTTTTTAATGGATATTAATAAAAATGAATATTTTTTTAAATTTTACGTCAACCACCAGTTCCACTAATATAAATTTTTTAGATTTAAATATTTTTATTAATAATTCTGAAATTCAAACGTGCACGTTTAGGAAACCCACCGACACGAATAGCTTCATCCCTCTGGACAGTTGCCATCTCCCCAGTTGGCTATTGAATATCCCCAAGAGTCAGTTTATGAGGATCCACCGCAACTGCTCTAGACCCCATGATTTTAACATTGAGGCCCAATTACTTACCGATAAATTTTTGGAGAAGGATACGACGAAAAAATGTTGGAACGATCAAAAACAATTGTTTCCGAAAAATCTAGAGAGGAGCTTATTAATGCTAACTATAAACCAAAAGATACAGTGGACTTTATCCCCATTATTACACAATATAATGCCAATGCAAACATCCTTCGGAAAATAGTTAATAGACATTGGCATACACTTAGGAATGATAAAATCTTGGGGGATAAAATAGCTAGTCAGCCGCGTTTTGTGTATAAAAAACCCCGCAATTTGGGAAATATGATTGCACCTACTGTTCAGGACAAACTTCCTCTTAAACCATCTACCTTTTTTCACAATATATTGAAGGGGTTTTTCCCATGCTGTAAATGTACCATGTGCAAACAAACGAGAGTGCATAAACAGACTGATATTGAAAAAGATAATCAAAAATTCATAATTAAAGATTTTATTACATGCTCTACTACAGGGGTCATATATACTATCAAGTGCCCCTGTGGTAAAAGGTACGTGGGGAGGACCAAACGCTCAATGAAAATAAGGATTAATGAGCATATCCGAAATATTAAAACTAAATTTATGGGCCATCCACTTTCGAAACTTTTCATAGACTTTCATGATATGGAAGTTTCAGGTATTGCGGTGGTGCACAAACACTGGAGAGGTGGTAATTACATTAACGCTATGTCCAGAGCCGAGACTAAGTGGATATTTCTATTGGACACCATTGCACCAAGAGGACTTAACATCGGAGCTGAATTGTTCGGTTTCCAGTAATTAAGCTGATTGTGGGAGGCGTTATAAGGAGACCTTCTGTGGGGTAAGGACCATCCCTGAGGAAGGAGACAGTTGTCTCTGAAATGCGTAGGATAGAGGTCCTTGCCACACTCCGTACACATCACCGGGCTGCAGTGGCGGTCACGTGGGCAATTATGTCACACAGGTCCTGCAGATCAGCCGGACTTACCGCTCGTATCACACGCGGCGTCGGCGTAGCTGGCCCCGCTTCCACTTGCAATCCGGTGAGTAGTGGCTGCTACCGGCCGGGGCAGCCACTAGCTTTACTAACTATTGGACTAAGTTTCAACTAAAGTAATTCCTGGATGAAAACTCACCGCTGCCTAACAGGGCTACTGGACTTGCCTCTTGCATGATTCCTATACGGCGGGTGAGTTAAAATATTTTCCCATTGTTTTTTGGAGGCATTGGTTATGGAATAATTGACTAATCTGAGCTATTTTATGTTTATGCCTATCTGGATTGGTGTTTGCTGGAAATTCCATCTCTGTGGACATCTATTTGGCTGATGTGCCGGCTTTTTTCCAGCGCGAACCTATATACACGTTAGTGTGTATATATATGATACTGAACATAATTTTTTGATTAACTATTAAGTAGCTGAGACCCCACAGAACATGATTTGGGTTGTTTTTTACTGACCCCAGTGTTGCGATCACTGTTATTCATGGAATAATGGTAACCGCAGAAAAAAAGTCTGATTTCCCATTTAATTTCTCTATCCTCTGATATGATCTAGCAAATCAGAGGAGAGATAAATGGGGTCCCCTGAGCCCCCCATGGTACCTTTGGTGTTCCTGAACCCTCCTGCATTCCCCAGTCCTGTCCCCCCCGGCTATCAGCATCTTCATAATAAAATGGCTGGTGTATGCGCAGTGTGCTAGCTGAGATCTGCCGGCTGGCACCTGGCAACAATAGGAAATTTTTCCTATTGGTTCATTTTGATTACTGTGATAAACCCTATCACAATGATCAAAATAAAAAAAATAGTAAATCAAACCTCCTTTATCAACCCCTTAGGTGAAAATGATAAAATTATAAAAAATTAATGTATTTCCATTTTTCCATTAGAGTTAGGCTTGGGGCTAGGGTTAGAGTTGGGGCTAGAGCTAGGATTAGCATTGGGATAGGGTTAGGATGGGCTAGGGTTATGGTTGGGCTAGTGTTAGAGTTGGGGCTTGGGTTAAGTTTGGGGCCAGGGTTAGGGTTGGGCTAGGGTTAGAGTTGGGGCTAGGTTAGGGTTGGGTCTAGTTTAGGGTTGGGCTAGGGTTAGGGTTGGGGCTAAGGTTAGGGTGGGGCCAGGGTTAGGGTTATGTTTGGGATTAGGTTTGTGTTGGAGTTAGGGTTGTGTTTAGGGTTATGGTTGTGGTTGTGGTTGGGATTATGGTTAGGGTTGGGATTTGGGTTAGGGGTGTGTTAGGGTGAGGGTAGTGGTTAAGGTTATGGTTAGGGTTGGGATTAGAGTTAGGGCTGTGTTGGGATTAGGGTTGGAGTTAGAATTGGGGAGGGTCCACTGTTTAGGTACATCAGGGGGTCTCCAAACGCGACATGATGTCCACCATTGATTCCAGCCAATTTTGCGTTCAAAAAGTCAAACGGTGCTCCCTCCTTTCCGAGCCCCGACGTGCACCCAAACAGTGGCTTTCCCCCACATATGGTGCATGGTTCCAAAGTACATTTTTTTGTGAAAAAAGTAAAGTATTGATGTTTTCCTTCCACATTGCTTTAATTCTCGTTAAGCACCTAAAAGTTTAATAAACTTCTTGAATGTGGTTTTGCGCACCTTCAGGGGGGGCAGTTTTTTGAATTGTGTCACTTTTGGGTATTTTCTGTTATATTGACCCCCAAGCTCACTTCAAATGTAAGGTGGTCCCTAAAAGAAATGGTTAAGTAAATTACATTGGAAAAAATATAAATCGATGGTCAACTTTTAACCCTTATAATGTCCTAACAAAATTAAATTATGTTTCCAAAATTGTTTTGATGTAAATCTGACATGTGGAAAATGTTATTTATTAACTATTTTGTGTGACACCACTGTCTGATTTAACCCCTTCCCGACATTTGACGTACTATCCCGTCGAGGTGGGGTGGGCCCGTATGACCGCCGACGGGATAGTACGTCATCACCGATCAGCGGCGCTCACGGGGGGAGCGCAGCCGATCGCGGCCGGGTGTCAGCTGCATATCGCAGCTGACATCCGGCACTATGTGCCAGGAGCGGTCACGGACCGCCCCCGGCACATTAACCCCCGGCACACAGCGATCAAACATGATCGCAGTGTACCGGCGGTATAGGGAAGCATCGCGCAGGGAGGGGGCTCCCTGCGGGCTTCCCTGAGACCCCCGGAGCAACGCGATGTGATCGCGTTGCTGCGAGGGTCTCCTACCTCCTTCCTGGCTGCAGGTCCCGGATCCAAGATGGCCGCGGCATCCGGGTCCTGCAGGGAAGGAGGTGGCTTACCGAGTGTCTGCTCAGAGCAGACACTTGGTAAGCCTGCAGCCCTGCACAGCAGATCGTCGATCTGGCAGAGTGCTGTGCACACTGCCAGATCAATGATCTGTGATGTCCCCCCCTGGGACAAAGTAAAAAAGTTAAAAAAAAATTTTTCCACATGTGTAAAAAAAAAAAAAAAAAAAATCCTAAATAAATAATAAAAAAAAAAAATATATTATTCCCATAAATACATTTCTTTATCTAAATAAAAAAAACAAAACAATAAAAGTACACATATTTAGTATCGCCGCGTCCGTAACGACCCAACCTATAAAACTGCACCACTAGTTAACCCCTTCAGTAAACACCGTAAGAAAAAAAAAAAAAAAACGAGGCAAAAAACAACGCTTTATTACCATACCGCCGAACAAAAAGTGGAATAACACGCGATCAAAAAGACTGATATAAATATCCATGGTACCGCTGAAAACGTCATCTTGTCCCGCAAAAAACAAGCCGCCATACAACATTATCAGCAAAAAAATAAAAAAGTTATAGTCCTGAGAATAAAGCGATACGAAAATAATTATTTTTTCTATATTTTAGTTTTTATCGTATAAAAGCGCCAAAACATAAAAAAATGATATAAATGAGATATCGCTGTAATCGTACTGACCCGAAGAATAAAACTGCTTTATCAATTTTACCAAACGCGGAACGGTATAAACGCCTCCCCCAAAAGAAATTCATGAATAGCTGGTTTTTGGTCATTCTGCCTCACAAAAATCGGAATAAAAAGCGATCAAAAACGGTCACGTGTCCGAAAATGTTACCAATAAAAACGTCAACTCGTCCCGCAAAAAACAAGACCTCACATGACTCTGTGGAGCAAAATGTGGAAAAATTATAGGTCTCAAAATGTGGAGACGCAAAAACTTTTTTGCTATAAAAAGCGTTGCTGGTTTCACACTTCCGTTTTTGTCTGCAGCGTTTTTTGCACAAAAAACCGCATGCGTTTTTTCCCTATATTTAACATTGAAAACGCATGCGGTTTTTTTGTACGCGTTTGGTCGCGTTTTCAAACGCATGCGTTTTTTTTCTGCATGCGTTCATTTTCAGAAATACAACCTGCAGTATTTTCTTGCGTTTTTAAGCACATGCGTTTGTTTGCGTTAAAAACGCATGCATTTTTATCGAAAAAAAACAGAAAACACACTGAAAAGCCACCCACCACCATCAAGGTGATAAAGGGATCCAAACCCTAACCCTAACTCTACCCCTAACCTCACCCCTAACCGTTTAATGAACATTTTCTGACAGTCATAGTGCCACGTATTTCAGTGCCACGTATTTCAGTGCCACGTGTTTCAGTGCCACGTATTTCAGTGCCACGTATCACATATTTCAGTGCCACGTATCACGTATTTCAGTGCCACGTATCACGTATTTCAGTGCCACATATTTTAGTACCACGTATTTCAGTGCCACGTATTTCAGTGCCACGTATTTCAGTGCCACGTATTTCAGTGCCACGTATTTCAGTGCCACGTATCACGTATTTCAGTGCCACGTATTTCAGTGCCACGTATTTCAGTGCCACGTATTTCAGTGCCACGTATTTCAGTGCCACGTATCACGTATTTCAGTGCCACGTGTTTCAGTGCCACGTATTTAAGTGCCACGTATCACGTATTTCAGTGCCACGTATTTCAGTGCCACGTATTTCAGTGCCACGTATCACGTATTTCAGTGCCACGTATTTCAGTGCCACGTATTTCAGTGCCACGTATTTCAGTGCCACGTATTTCAGTGCCACGTATCAGTGCCACGTATCACATATTTCAGTGCCACGTATTTCAGTGCCACGTATTTCAGTGCCACGTATTTCAGTGCCACGTATTTCAGTGCCACGTATTTCAGTGCCACGTATTTCAGTGCCACGTATCACGTATTTCAGTGCCACGTGTTTCAGTGCCACGTATTTAAGTGCCACGTATCACGTATTTCAGTGCCACGTATTTCAGTGCCACGTATTTCAGTGCCACGTATTTCAGTGCCACGTATTTCAGTGCCACGTATTTCAGTCACGTTTAGGGTTAGGGTTAGGGGTAGGGTTAGGGTTAGGGTTAGGGCTAGGGTTGGAGGTAAAGTTAGGGTTGGGGCTAAAGTTAGGGTTGGGGCTAAAGTTAGGGTTAGGGTTTGGATTACATTTACGTTTGGATTAGGGTTGGGATTAGAATTATGGGTGTGTCAGGGCTAGGGGTGTGGTTAGGGTTACCGTTGGGATTAGGGTTAGGGGTGTGTTTGGGTTAGGGTTTCAGGTAGAATTGGGGAGTTTCCACTGTCCAGGCACATCAGGGGCTCTACAAGCGCGACATGGCGTCCAATCTCAATTCCAGCCAATTCTGCGTTGAAAAAGTAAAACAGTGCTCCTTCCCTTCCGAGCTCTCCCGTGCGCCCAAAAAGGGGTTTACCCCAACATATGTGTTATCAGCGTACTCGGGACAAATTGAACAACAACTTCTGGGGTCCAAGTTCTCTTGTTATCCTTAGGAAAATAAAAATTTGGGGGGCTAAAAATCATTTTTGTGGGAAAAAAAAGATGTTTTATTTTCACGGCTCTGCGTTATAAACTGTAGTGAAACACTTGGGGGTTCAAAGTTCTCACAACACATCTAGATAAGTTCCTTGGGAGGTCTAGTTTCCAATATGGGGTCACTTGTGGGGGGTTTGTACTGTTTGGGTACATCAGGGGCTCTGCAAATGCAACGTGACGCCTGCAGACCAATCCATTTAAGGCTGCATTCCAAATGGCGCTCCTTCCCTTCCGAGCTCTGTCATGCACCCAAACAGTGGTTCCCCTCCACATATGGGGTATCAGCGTACTCAGGACAAATTGGACAACAACTTTTGGGGTCTAATTTATCCTGTTACCCTTGTGAAAATACAAAACTGGGGGCTAAAAAATCATTTTTGTGAAAAAAAAAAAGAATTTTTATTTTCACGGCTTTGCGCTATAAACTTTAGTGAAACACTTGGGGGTTCAAAGTTCTCAAAACACATCTAGATAAGTTCTTTGGGAGGTCTAGTTTCCAATATGGGGTCACTTGTGGGGGGTTTGTACTGTTTGGGTACATCAGGGGCTCTGCAAATGCAACGTGACGGCTGCTGACCAATCCATTTAAGTCTGCATTCCAAATAGCGCTCCTTCCCTTCCGAGCTCTGTCATGCGCCCAAACAGTGGTTCCCCCCACATATGGGGTATCAGCGTACTCAGGACAAATTGGAAAACAAATTTTGGGGTCCAATTTATTCTGTTACCCTTGTAAAAATACAAAGCTGGGTGCTAAAAAATCATTTTTGAGAAAAAAAATAAAAATTATTTTCACGGCTCTGCGTTATAATCTGTAGTGAAACACTTGGGGGTTCAAAGCTCTCAAAACACATCTAGATAAGTTCCTTAGGGGGTCTACTTTCCAAAATGGTGTCACTTGCAGGGAGTTTCAATGTTTAGGCACATCAGGGGCTCTCCAAACGCAACATGGCGTCCCATCTCAATTCCAGTCAATTTTGCATTGAAAAGTCAAATGGCGCTCCTTCCCTTCCAAGCTCTGCCATGCGCCCAAACAATGGTTTACACCCACATATGGGGTATCAGCGTACTCAGGACAAATTGCACAACATTTTTTGGGGTCCAATTTCTTCTCTTACCCTTGGGAAAATAAAAAATTGGGGGCGAAAAGATCATTTTTGTGAAAAAATATGATTTTTTATTTTTACGGCTCTGCATTATAAACTTCTGTGAAGCACTTGGTGGGTCAAAGTGCTCACCACACATCAAGATAAGTTCCTTAGGGGGTCTACTTTCCAAAATGGTGTCACTTGTAGGGGGTTTCAGTGTTTAGGCACATCAGGGGCTCTCCAAACGCAACATGGCGTCCCATCTCAATTCCAGTCAATTTTGCATTGAAAAGTCAAATGGCGCTCCTTCCCTTCCAAGCTCTGCCATGCGCCCAAACAATGGTTTACACCCACATATGGGGTATCAGCGTACTCAGGACAAATTGCACAACATTTTTTGGGGTCCAATTTCTTCTCTTACCCTTGGGAAAATAAAAAATTGGGGGCGAAAAGATCATTTTTGTGAAAAAATATGATTTTTTATTTTTACGGCTCTGCATTATAAACTTCTGTGAAGCACTTGGTGGGTCAAAGTGCTCACCACACATCTAGATAAGTTCCTTAGGGGGTCTACTTTCCAAAATGGTGTCACTTGTAGGGAGTTTCAATGTTTAGGCACATCAGGGGCTCTCCAAACGCAACATGGCGTCCCATCTCAATTCCAGTCAATTTTGCATTGAAAAGTCAAATGGCGCTCCTTCCCTTCCAAGCTCTGCCATGCGCCCAAACAATGGTTTACACCCACATATGGGGTATCATCGTACTCAGGACAAATTGCACAACATTTTTTGGGGTCCAATTTCTTCTCTTACCCTTGGGAAAATAAAAAATTGGGGGCAAAAAGATCATTTTTGTGAAAAAATATGATTTTTTATTTTTACGGCTCTGCATTATAAACTTCTGTGAAGCACTTGGTGGGTCAAAGTGCTCACCACACATCTAGATAAGTTCCTTAGGGGGTCTACTTTCCAAAATGGTGTCACTTGTAGGGGGTTTCAGTGTTTAGGCACATCAGGGGCTCTCCAAACGCAACATGGCGTCCCATCTCAATTCCAGTCAATTTTGCATTGAAAAGTCAAATGGCGCTCCTTTCCTTCCGAGCTCTGCCATACGCCCAAACAGTGGTTTACCCTCACATATGGGGTATCAGCGTACTCAGGACAAATTGTACAACAACTTTGGGGGTCCATTTTCTCCTGTTACCCTTGGTAAAATAAAACAAATTGGAGCTGAAATAAATTGTGTGTGAAAAAAAGTTAAATGCTCATTTTTATTTAAACATTCAAAAAATTCCTGTGAAACACCTGAAGGGTTAATAAACTTCTTGAATGTGGTTTTGAGCACCTTGAGGGGTGCAGTTTTTAGAATGGTGTCACACTTGAGTATTTTCTATCATATAGACCCCTCAAAATGACTTCAAATGAGATGTGGTCCCTAAAAAAAAATGGTGTTGTAAAAATGAGAAATTGCTGGTCAACTTTTAACCCTTATAACTCCGTCACAAAAAAAAATTTTGGTTCCAAAATTGTACTGATGTAAAGTAGACATGTGGGAAATGTTACTTATTAAGTATTTTGCGTGACATATGTCTGTGATTTAAGGGCATAAAAATTCAAAGTTGGAAAATTGCGAAATTTTCAAAATTTTCGCCAAATATTCGTTTTTTTCACAAATAAATGCAAGTTATATCGAATAAATTTTACCACTAACATGAAGTACAATATGTCACGAGAAAACAATGTCAGAATCGCCAAGATCCGTCAAAGCGTTCCAGAGTTATAGCCTCATAAAG
The DNA here is from genome assembly GCF_051348905.1 of Ranitomeya variabilis. Lineage (NCBI taxonomy): Eukaryota > Metazoa > Chordata > Amphibia > Anura > Dendrobatidae > Ranitomeya > Ranitomeya variabilis. The sequence continues at coordinate 902,586,802 of NC_135233.1, forward strand.
GGACAGTGGTCAGAATTGTAAAAATTGGCCCGGTCATTAACGTGCAAACCACCCTTGGGGGTGAAGGGGTTAAGGATACAAAAATTGAAAGGTTGAAATTTGTGATTTTTTTTTTAATCTTTTGCCAGACCTCTATGGTTGAGAAAAATGTCTGTCAGTTGCCAGCCAGTTTGCAGAATTGGAAATCAAAGAAAAAGCAGATGAACCACCAAATTCTGGCACATCCAAAAATTAACCTTTTATCTTTTTTATCTTAAATGTTTTGTATCTTCTTTTTCTTCCAAGTATACATTTACACATTCTTTTCTGTTCACTTCTTCCATATGTGTTGTTTTTCATGGTGCCCAACTAACCATTTTTGTTTATTGTCTTTTGCAGAATTCATGTAGAGCAAAATATAAAAAAATGAATTTTCTGGAGAATATAAATTGTATAATTCGAGGAGATTTCACTTTCTGTTGAAATATTTGGCCATCTCTAATTAGAACCTTTTCAACAATTCTCTCAGATTTGACAGCAACATCAGTGTAAGCAATGCAGAAACAAAGACAAATCCTATTATAAGTTAGTGAGGTTTTTAAGATGGTGTGGAATAAAGCCACAATGATCAACAACAATTGCCAAGTTAAATATACAAATAAAGCTTTAGTCTATAGCACAGTGTTCCCCAAGTCCGGTCCTTAAGAGCCACCAACAGGTCATGTTTTCAGGATTTCCTTAGTATTGCACAGGTGATAATTGCATCACCTGGACAGGCAAGCATTCAATCACCTGTGCAATACTAAGGAAATCCTGAAAACACTATCTGTTGGTGGCTCTTAAGGACCGGACTTGGGGAACACTGCTATAGCACATCAATCATTCAACTAAAGTACATAATTCAGAGAAAATGAAATAAATGAAATCATTTAAAGTTTGTGCTCTCTATGCAAAGAATATAATAAATTCAGAATATACATCTTTAGTATATACAAAATGATGATGTACATCATGAAGTCCTTTGTAAAACCACAGGAAAATCATAATAAATGTACCAAATGCAAAGGTGTTATCATTATCCCTAAAAGAAAGCATTGCATTGTAAATAATTGTAGTTTTCTGATGTTATATAATATACAGTGGGGAAAAAAGTATTTTGTCAATGACCATTTGTGCAAGTTCTCAAACATAAAAAGATGAGAGAGGCCTGTAATTGACATCATAGGTAGACCACAACTGTGAGAGTCAAAATTAAAAAACAAACCCAGTAAATCACCGTGTCTGATTTGGCATGATTTATTTTGCAAATTATGGTGAAAAATAAGTATTTGGTCACCTAAAAACATGGAAGATTTCTGGCTCTCACAGACCTGTAGCTTCTTCTTTAAGAGGCTCCTCTGTCCTCCACTCATTACCTGTAGTAATGGCACCTGTTTGAACTTATTATCTGTATAAAAGACACCTGTCAACAACTTCAAATAGTCAAACTCCAAACTCCACTATGGTGAAGACCAAAAATTTGTTGAAGGACAACAGAAACAAAATTGTAGGCCTGCATGAGGCTGGGAAGACTGAATCTGCAAAAGGCATACAGCTTGGTGGGATGAAATCAACTGTGGGAGCAATAATAAGAAAATGGAAGACATACAGGCCACTGATAATCTCCCTCGATCTGAAGCTCCACCCAAGATTTTACCCCGTGGGTTCAAAATGATCACAAGCATGGTGAGCAAAAATCCCAGATCCACATGGGGGACCTAGTGAATGACCTGCGTAGAGATGGGACCACCATAACAAATGCTACCATCAGTAATACACAACACAGCCAGGGACTCAGGTCCTGCAGTGCCAGACGTGTCCCCCTGCTTTAGCCAGCACATGTCCAGGCCCATCTGAAGTTTGCTAGATAACTTTTGGATTATCCAGAAGAGTATTGAGAGATAGTCATATGGAGTGATGAAACCAATGTACAACTGTTTGGTAGAAACAAAACTCATTGTGTTTGGAGGAGACAGAATGCTGAGTTGCATCCAAAGAACACCATACCTACTGTGAAGCATGGGGGTGGCAACATCATGCTTTGGGGCTGTTTATCTGCAAAGAGACCAGGACAAGTGATCCGTGTATATGAAAGAATGAATGGGGCCATGTATCGTGAGATTTTGAGTGCAAACCTCCTTCCATAAGCAAGGGCATTGAAGATCAAATTTGTATGGGTCTTTCAGCATGATAATGATCCCAAGTACACCATGAGGGCAATGAAATATTGGCTTTGTAAGAAGTATACAAAGGTCCCAGAGTGGCCTAGCCAATCTTCAGATCTCAACCCCATAGAAAACCTTTGGAGATAGTGGAAAGTCTGTGTTGCCCAGCGACAGGCCCAAAACATCACTGCTCTAGAGGAGATCTGCATGGAGGAATGAGCCAACATACCACTAACAGTGTGTGCCAACCTTGTGAAGACTTACAAAAAACGTTTGAGCACTGTCATTGCCAACAAAGGCTATATAGCAAAATATTGAGATGAACTTTTGCTAATGACAAAATACTTATTTTCTTCCATTTCTTCCAGGCCTCTCTCATCTTTTTAAGTGGGAGAACTTGCAGAATTGGTCACTGACTAAATACTATTTTTCATCACTGTACCTTGAACAGCCTATGTGGGTATATACCTGGTTCTACAACTTTTCCTATTATTTCAGTTTACAATGAATATTGCACTCACAGACACAAACTATAATGTATTTATGCATGAAAAACATAAAACTACTAGATTTAACAGTCCACATTGCAAGTAAAATAGAGAATATTATATTTGCTGGGCGTACCCAAGCAGCTTTGCATGGATCCGACTCAATCTATGCAACATCCAGAAATACTGTAACTTTCAAGTCTAAGAAGGTATATTTTTATTACAGTATTCCAGACAGTGTAACAGTACAAGATGAAGAGTTGGTGCGAGCCTACAATAGCATAAATGTTGTTTGCAGATCTAACTTTGATTCCAATGCAAAGTACTCAGAGGCAGTATGTCAGTAACTCCACATCTATCAAAGCAAAATGATTAGCTGACTTTCCTGAAAATGCAAGTATTTATTTAAAGAAATACAGAAAATATGGTAATAACAGTTATACACTGAAATTATAGCTGCCATTAAAAAAAAAAATTCATGTCATAGAGACAAGTAAGAATTTTTATCATTAAGACCTTCATAATAGGTAAAACAATAGAGCAAACATGCTTGGCAGAGCACTCTCCTCCTCTGACACTGAAGAATGGACTAAAGGGAATCTGTCATGCTAAAAATGGTATCTGATCTGCAGGCGGGATGATAAAGAGAAGCCAATGCTGATCAGTTTGATATATAGTTGTGTGAAAAACTGTTTGCCTTCTTCCTGATTTCCTCTTTGTTTGCATGTTTGTCACACTTAAACAAATTTAAATAATACACAAAGATAACACAAGTAAACATAAAATGCTATTTTTAAATGAAGATGTTTATTATTAAGGGAAAAATAATCCAAACCTAGCCCTGTGTAAAAAAGCAGTTGTCCCTAATAACTGGTGGGGCCACCATTAGTAGCAACAACCGCAATCAAGCATTTGCGATAACTGCCAATGAATCTTTTACAATACTCTGGAGGAATTTCAGTGGAGGAATTTTGGCCAACTCATCTTTCCAGAATTGTTTTAATTCAGCCTCATTGAAGCATTTTCGAGCATAAACAGCCTTTTTAAGGTCATTATCCAGCTTGTCAATCAGATTAATGTCAGGACTTAGTCTTAACTTTATTTTTCTTAAGCCATTTAGAGGTGGACATGCGGGTGTGTTTTGGATCATTGTCCCACTGCATAACCCAAATGTGCTTCAGCTTGAGGTCATGAACAGATGACCAGACATTCTCTTTCAGTATTTTTTGGAAGACAGCAGAATTTATGGTTTAATTTATCACAGCAAGTCTTCCAGGTACTGAAGTAGCAAAACAGCTCTAGACCATTATATATTACCCCCACCATAAGGTATTGTTGGCATGATGTTCCTTTTCTAAAATGTTGTTTTACTTCTACACCAGATGTAATGGGACATACATCTTCCAAAAGTTCAAGTTCAACTTTTTTCTCATTAATCTACAGTGTATTCTTCCAAATGTTTTGAGGATCATTAAAGATGTTTTCTGGCAATACGGAGACAAGTCTTTATGTTCTTATTGCCCAGCAGTCATTATCGTCTTGGAACTTTGCCATGCAGGCCATTTTTACAGAATCTCTTTCTTATGGTGGAGTCACAAACACTGACGTTAATGGAGGCCAGTGAGGCCTGCAGTTCTTTGAATGTTATTCTGGGGTCTTTTGTGACTTCTTGGATGAGTCATCACTGAACTCTTAGGGTAATTTTGGTTGGCCAGCCACTGCTGGGAAGTTTCACTTTTTGAGATGATCAAACTTGTTCAGAAAAGCTTGTCAATCTCAAATTCAGCATGAACCTTGCACATTTGGATTCCCGAACATTTTCCTCAAATTCAGCAAAATTCAGCCAAGTTTGTTAAATGATCGAGAAACCATTAATGCTTTTGTTAGGACTTTGGCTAGCATAGTGGTGTCATATGGTGAGTGGTGTTTGATGACGGGAGTTGGGAATGAAAGGTCAGAGGAGTGGCAGACTGTTATTCTTTTTTTTTATCAAGTAACTTTAATGTGTAGAGATTCTGGTAGCCAATCAGGGTGCAGAAATCATAAAAATCATCCAAACACAAGGGCTTATGACATTTGGCAGCTGAAGTCACATGTCCCTCTCCATATAAAAAGCAGACATGTGGCTTTGGTGCCATTTTGTGAGTGTGGAGGGTCTGGAGAGCTGTTTATACATTCTATTTCATGGGCATCAGAGGTCTGCTCCAAAGATTCACAGACTCAAGAGGAGGAAAGCATCTGCACCGACACTCCAAATTTTTTCAGTTGGACCCCAGGCCGGACGAAGTAGGGTCAAAGAAGAATCCAGACCCTTGTCACTAGACATTAACCCCTGTGGGTGGAGATGATCCTAATGAGACTCAGATACCTAAGGTGTGGTATATCGTGGCACAGCTGTGGTGGTGCACAAAGAGGGTTCCCAAACCAGAAACTATATAAAATAAACTTTGGCACTCAACTTGCAATGATATGAAATTTTAATGGCAGCCACTTGTACAAACGTTTCGGTCAGAGACTTTGACCTTCTTCAGTGTACTGCAGTGATATTAAAGAGCAAAACAGTAAATGTATACAACAATGTAAATGACAAAAAAAAAAAAAATGTAAATGACAAAAAAAAAATGACAAAAAAAATGACAAAAAAAAAAAAAAAGAAAAATCAAAAACATAAGGAGACTAGTATATATTGTGCTTATACAGTGATGGATGGGAAAGGGAATAGGGTAGTAGAACAAGAAAATTTAAGAAAATTTAAAGAATAAGGAAGCACTCGTACCTTGGTCCCTAAAACACTATTAGTGTGTGGCTGGAGGTCAGAATGAGGCCCCATATGTGGATCCTAGGATAAAAGGTACGTCTTATTTAGCTAGGCGCAGTTCGTAAGGGTCATGACCAGATGTTAGACTAAGGACTAACCCCTGTCTCCGTGAAATGAGGATACGGTGGCGAAGGACGGTATATTGAGCCGTATTACTGCTTGTCCGGGTAGTGGAGTAGATCTAATAAAGTAAATAAATATATACATATGTCTGAATTAGATAGTCCAAAAATAAATGGTGGTGCTGATCCAAGTGCGCAGGCTAGTAAATATGGTTGAAAGTATAGTATGTATACCCCCAGAGTAAGATCTGTAAAAGAACAGATAATGCACATGGGAGAAAAGACAAAGTGCCTATGACGATTCATGAAACTGGTAAAGTACATACCCTGTGTGTTAGTTAACAGCGATATTCACACAGGAATGTGGATCCAAAATGGACCAAAGCTAAGAATCCCTTATCTGTGAAAAAAGAAGTGTCCGGGTTACAGTACCAAAGAGCAGCAACATCTCCAAAACGGAGCGCTGACACTTGTGACAGGTCTTACCGGGGAAGGCAGAGGTGTGGATCCAGAACGCGGTGTCCACCGCTGGTTCTAAAGTATGCTGCCCTAGTATGAAGCGCCAATTTGTAGCTAGAAGGCGGGACCACCGAGTGGCGCGAAACCGGAAGTGCATCACAGGAAGTGACGCACCTTCGGTGCCGGTGACACTGTGCGTGTCAGTGATGAAAAATAATGATGGAGGTGCGTTCCACCTCAGTGTGTTTGCTGCAGGAGCGAGCGATAGGGCTAACTAGATGTGGGAGGGGCTAGAGAACTGCTGAGATAATAGATGTAGCGATGGCTGTGTATATTAGAATGTGGTACTATATACATAACCTGTAGTGTAGAGGGAGGCATGAAGACAAACATGGAAAGGAATTTTGAGTTAGATGAGTAAACAATAGAGACCAAGGGACTGAGGTAGGGATCCAGAGGGAAGGAGGATCGGGATGTGAACATTTTCATGCCGTCATATTCAATATTGATGACTCTGCAAAACAAAGCCGCGTGTTAATACAATGTGTGAAAACTTGAGTATATACATGTACACGGTTAAAGAAACAATATTAATAACAAATATTAAATATTAAAGCAAAAAAAAGAATATTTACAAAAGAAATTATAAAAGAAATTATAAGAAAGCCAGGAGATCATAGTCCCTGTTGAGACCTCTAGGTGTCATGGTCTCCAATTCGTGTATCCAGAAAGCCTCTCTTCTTTTGAGGATCTGGATACGATTGCCCCCCCGTCTCGGTACTGGGACATGTTCTATTACCTGGAACTTAAGTTGGGGTATAGAATGTCCTGCATCAATGAAGTGGTGGGGTAATGGCAGTAATGTATTTTTGCATCGTATTGTGGACTTCCTGTGACGCACCTCCGGTTTCGCGCCACTCGGTGGTCCCGCCTTCTAGCTACAAATTGGCGCTTCATACTAGGGCAGCATACTTTAGAACCAGCGGTGGACACCGCGTTCTGGATCCACACCTCTGCCTTCCCCGGTAAGACCTGTCACAAGTGTCAGCGCTCCGTTTTGGAGACGTTGCTGCTCTTTGGTACTGTAACCCGGACACTTCTTTTTTCACAGATAAGGGATTCTTAGCTTTGGTCCATTTTGGATCCACATTCCTGTGTGAATATCGCTGTTAACTAACACACAGGGTATGTACTTTACCAGTTTCATGAATCGTCATAGGCACTTTGTCTTTTCTCCCATGTGCATTATCTGTTCTTTTACAGATCTTACTCTGGGGGTATACATACTATACTTTCAACCATATTTACTAGCCTGCGCACTTGGGTCAGCACCACCATTTATTTTTGGACTATCTAATTCAGACATATGTATATATTTATTTACTTTATTAGATCTACTCCACTACCCGGACAAGCAATAATACGGCTCAATATACCATCCTTCGCCACCGTATCCTCATTTCACGGAGACAGGGGTTAGTCCTTAGTCTAACATCTGGTCATGACCCTTACGAACTGCGCCTAGCTAAATAAGACGTACCTTTTATCCTAGGATCCACATATGGGGCCTCATTCTGACCTCCAGCCACACTCAGATACCTAAGGCGCATGTGTACTGTACTGTGCTGTCAGGGCATGAAGAGAAGGAGGGTGACTCTCAGGGCGAGAAGTGGGAGAACAGAGAGGATGATGATGAGGTTGTAGATCCCACGTATTGTGAACCCAGGGGCATGCAGCTGAGTAGCTCAGCAGAGAAGATGGAAGAAGAGCAAGAGGAAGAAGATGAGGAGGTTATATTGCCACTTCCACAGACAAGGAGTGATACAACCACTACACCATCAGCCACAACTCTGGCTGTGGCCAGCTGCTGTCATGGGTCTGCAGTTCGCAGGGACAGCAAGGGTTGCCTAGCCTGGGCCTTTTTTGAACCTGCAAAGGATGACCCAACTCATATTACATGCCATATTTCAAGAAAAAACGACTCAAAAAAGGAAGAAATTCAATTAATTTGACTACTGTATGCATAAACCAGCATATGTGTGATCAACATGTAATAATCTGGGAATCTCACTGTGCTAAAATGCAGCCTAGTGGGACTTACCAACCAGTGGACACACCATCAATCACATTGGCTGCTCCTTACTGTGGCAAGTGTTCTCACACAAGTTTCCAGCCACAGAACCTCCACTTGTTTACCAGCTACAATCGGATTGAGTGAGAGCCAATCAGTTGTTACGAAAGTGGATATGCCTGTTGTTTTTGACTGATCTTATACACCAAGCACACCACCTCTTTCTCAATCCACCATAACATCTCCACCTGCAACTCAGTCCAACAATTTGTCGTGTATACCCTACTCCATCCTCTCATATCACAGTAGCCAGCCCTCAGTCCCACAGTTGTGATCGCATGAAATATTTTTTCCTCTTACACATACCAAAGATAAGAACTTGAACTTTACCATCTCCAGTCTTTTGGCCATGGAAATGTTGCCTTTCAGCATGGTGGATACAGATGGTTTCCAAAAGCTAATGCCCATTGCAGACGCCTAGTACCAGTTGTCCAGTCATCATTATTTCTATAAGAAAGCTGTGCCTGCACTACAGCAGCATATCACAGACAGCATCATCTGTTCCTTAAAAAAATCTATGTCTGTATGGATGCATTTCATCACTGACACTTGGATGAGCAAGCTTGGCCAAGGACTTTAAAGCTCACTGACTTGGCACTCGGCGACTCGTGGCTGCGGGGTCAGGTGGGGAAGGGGCTACATCACAAGTCTTGAAATCAACAAGGCTTTTGAAACAAACCTCTTTATCTATCACTTTCTGCTTCTGCCTCTTCCACCTCCTCTAGGGCCTCCACTTGCACTCTTGACCTCTCGCTTAACGAGACATGAGTTCCAACAGTTCAGAGAGAATCCCCCATCTGTACTGCGCAGCCAGGACTCACTGCAATCAGGCAGTACTTAAATTAATATGCCTTTGGAGATCACAGTCACATACCTCAAGAATTGTGGACCGCTATCTAGACAGAATTAAACCATTGGCTGTCTTTACTGAACCTGGAGCCATGGAAGGCCGTATGCAATAATGGTGTGAAACTGGTGGCGACCCTACGCCGAGGCAACCTCACACATGTGCCTTGCATGGTTAATGTCATCAACCAGGTGGAACAGAAATTTCGACGGCACTATCCCGACATGGATGCGCTGCTGCAGAGAGCACACTTGCTGTGTGCCCACTTTCACAGGTTATCACCTTACATTCCTACTGAGGTCTTTCAGCCTATGGTTTAACCATTTGATATGCTATGTGCCGACAGAGAGGAATTCCACTCTGCATATGTTTAAGCTACTGTGGCAGCAGCGATGATCCCTGGTGGAGTTTTGACATGGTGCAAATCACGCTTGTGAAGTGGGCAAAGATGAAGGACCTCTGATCAGTTCTGAACAGTTTTGTAATAGCTACTAAGAAAGTTAACGCTAATGATGCCATCATCAGCATCACTATTCTGGGCATCTAAAAACTAGAGCACATATTCAATAGTCTATGTGAGGAGGTGGTGGTCCCTGAGGAAGAGGTGGAAGTACAGAGGATTTGGAAGTGCTAGCAATATCTCTAAGGTACGTACAGTCATTGCACAGATGAGTGCCATTGGAGGGTGGATTACAGTGATCAAGGGAGCAAGGGGGCTCATGGTACCAGACAAACTGCTAGTGAAGGTGCAGGAGCCAAGGAATAAATTAAGGAGGATGAGGGAGAAGAGGTGATGGATGCACAACAGTCAGTAGAAAAAGAGGATAATGATCCCTCTCCATTCTCTGTTGTTGGTGACAGGGGGTAGAGGAAACAACCTTGAGTGTTACCCTGCCACCAATACACCATGGACTTGGACTTCATGTCAGCACACAACACATGAGCACCTTCTTGCTGTACTATTTACAACTAAGTAATGTATTAGACAGACCATTATTTCTTACATTTAGGGACTCTGTAGCGACGGGGGTCTGTTCCACAGGACTGGCACATTACAAATGTGGTAACAATATTCAAAAAGGGCTCTAAAAGTGAACCTGGAAATTATAGGCCAGTAAGTATAACGTCTATTGTTGGTGAAATACTTGAAGGGTTTCTGAGGGATGTTATTCTGGATTATCTCAATGAGAATAACTGTTTAACTCCATATCAGCATGGGTTTATAAGGAATCACTCCTGTCAAGCCAATCTAATCAGTTTTTATGAAGAGGTAAGCTATAGAGCAGACCAAGGTGAGTCATTGGATGTGGTATATCTTGATTTTTTTGTACCGTGCCACACAAGAGGTTGGTACACAAAATGAGAATGCTGGGTCTGGGGGAAAATGTGTGTAAATGGGTAAGTAACTGGCTTAGTAATAGAAAGCAAAGGGTGGTTATATATGGTATATTCTCTAATTGGGTCACTTGTGACCAGTGGGGTACGCAGGGGTCAGTGTTGGGACCTATTCTATTCAACATATTTATTAATGAAGGCTTACACAGTAAAATATTGATACTTGCAGATGATACAAAACTATGTAAAGCAGTCAATACAAGAGAAGATAGCTTTCTGCTACAGATGGATCTTGATAAGTTTGAAACTTGGGCCAAGAAGTGGCAGATGCGGTTTAACAATGATAAATGTAAGGTTATACACATGGGAAGAAGGAATCAATATCATCATTACACACTGAACGGGAAACCACTGGTGAAATCTGACATGGAGAAGGACTTGGGGATCCTGGTTAATGATAATCTTACCTGGAGCAGAGAGTGTAGGCAGCAGCTGCCAAGGCAAACAGGATCATGGGGTGCATTAAATGAGGTCTGGATATATATGATGAGCGCATTATACTGTCTCAATACAAATATATATACAAATACATACAAATCCCTGGTTAGACCGAACATGGAGTACTGTGTCCAATTTTTGGCACCGATGCTCTGGAAAGATATAATGAAACTAGAGAGAGTACAAAGTAGGGCAACAAAATGAATAAAAAGGATGGGAGAACTACAATACCCAGAAAAATTTGCAAAATTAATATTATTTAGTCTAGAAAAAAGACAATGGAGGGGCGATCTAATAGCCATGTATAAGTATATAAGGGGACAATACAAATATCTCTCCGACGATCTGTTTATAACAAGGAAGGTGACGGTCTCAAGGGGGTGTTCTCTGCGTCTGGAGGAGAGAAGGTTTTTCCACCAACATAGAAGAGGATTCTTTACTGTTAGGGCAGTGAAAATCTGGAATTGAATGTCTGAGGAGGTAGTAATGGCAAACTCAGTTGAGGGGTTCAAGAGAGGCCTGGATGTCTTCCTGGATCATAACAACATTGCATGTTATAGTTATTAGGTTCTTTAGAAGGACATAGATCTGGGGATTTATTCTGACAGAATATAGGCTGAACTGGATGGACAAATGTATTTTCTCAGCCTTGCTAACTATGTTAGGCTACGTTCACATTAGCGTCTTTGGGCGCAGCGTCGTCGACGGATACCGACACATGCATCATGCGCCCCTATCTTTAACATGGGGGGCGCATGGACATGCGCCGGTATGCGTTTTCAAGCGTTGTACGACGCATGCGTCATTTGGGCGCACCAGACAGGGTGCGGCCGACGCTACATGTTGCATTTTTCCTGCGCCAAATTTCCGGTAAACAACGCATGCAATACACTTGCATCATAAATGCGCCAGAAAACCACATTACTGTCTATGTACAATAAGCACAACGCACCAGCCCATTTCCTCTATCCACTGGATGGGCAACACTTCAATATTAATGACAACATACTGACCCCGGAGTTCTTAAACTCCTATTAGTCAAGAAGCGTTATTTAAATTTAGTAACAAAATTACTTTATTAACATATAAAACATACACATTTAAAACAATGCCTCACAATCAAGAATAGACTCAAGACAGAGATCAGCGAAATATAAATGAAGTGTACCCAGGTAAACCTTAGTTCATATTCAGTTATATACACAAATATCATTTCATGGGAAAAAGTGCGGTGAAAAGGGGAATAAAATTTGGTGTGAAAAAGATACACTATGCAGCGTTATTATCCTCCAATAAGCGCTTAGAGGAGTAAATTACTCCATCAAGCAATAGGACAAATGCCCAATTTAAGATTAGCATATACAATGTTTTGTGGACCCTAGTAGCCCCTTAACATATAGGTCATATACCAAATAAGCCCATAGTGAGCTGAAACGGGCAGGCTACCAGCCAGACACGCACAGCGACCTAGCCAGACCGAAAGGTTCCCAGCTGATCCACACCTGCACCTCCCATGTTGTGAACTGAAAGTGGTTAAAGAGAGTGGAAAACACGGGTGTAATCCCGGTTCCAAAACATATTACCTGAGCGCAGTCACTACAAGCACAGAATCCCAACCTCGTGGCACGCTGAAGCTCCATCACCCCGACGCGCGTTTCGCACCTGCTTCTTCCTGGGGTGAAAGAAGACTGAAGACTCGTTCTAAAATAATGCTGTCTGTTGGGCATGACAAAACCTCCAAGGCGTAAACGGTGAGCTCAGGCCACTCTTTCATTTTTACAGACCAAAATGCAAATGGGTCCAATGCCCCAAAGGCATCGATATTAAGCTTGAGGTATTCCTGCACCATCCTCTCCAGTCATTCACAACGTGTTAGACTTGTACTCTGTACTGATGGTGCACAAGATGATCTAAAAAATGTGTGAAATGACTCATAAAAAATGCTTCTGCCACTTACACTGCTAATGTTTTTGTATTGATAACTCGATGTTCCCAGGGTTGGAAGTCTATAACTGCAATGTACACTCTGTACCTCACTGCTGTCTTGGGGAAAACCACTCTTAAAATTGTCTACAAGCATGTTTTGATACTCCAGCATGTGCACATCCCTTTCCGGTGGGGAAGCATCTGGCAAAATGTTTTCTTCTACCATGGATCTAACAGAGTGGCAACTCAGTAATAAGCACTATTTCTAATAATAACAATATGAGTATCATTGTAACATAGTAAGTCTACGTTCACATTAGCGTCTTTGGATGCAGCGTCGTCGACGCAACCCAAAACGCAATACACAACGCAGCATTTTTTGACGCATGCGGTCAACGCAGAACAACCCAATAAAAATTAAATAAACCACCATAAATTGCAAGACAAAAAATGTCACACACATAAAAAACAAAAACAAACAACAAACATTGCAAAGAATAAAAAAAAATGGGCAGAGAAATTATATACTTACATCTCTTGAAGGTAGAGCTGTGTCTCGTGTACTCTCTGTTTTCAGACGTGCAGGCAAGTGAAATACAATGCAATCACCCTTTTTTATATCTATGGGGTGGTCTTGTCACTGTCTAGACAATTCATCACTAGTGTTGAGCATTCCGATACCGCAAGTATCGGGTATCGGCCGATACTTGCGGTATCGGAATTCCGATACTGAGATCCGATACTTTTGTGGTATCGGGAATCGGTATCGGGATTAATATCAATGTGTAAAAGAAAGAATTAAAATAAAAAATAGGGATATACTCACCTGTCCGGAGGCCCCTGGACATCACCGCTGGCAACCGGCAGCCTTCTTTGCTTAAAATGAGCGCGTTTATGGCCTTCCATGACGTCACGGTTTCTGATTGGTCGCGTGCCGCTCATGTGACCGCCACGCGACCAATCACAAGCCGTGACGTAATTCTCAGGTCCTAAATTCCTAATTCTAAGAATTTAGGACCTGAGAATTACGTCACGGCTTGTGATTGGTCGCGTGGCGGTCACATGAGCGGCACGCGACCAATCAGAAGCCGTGACATCATGGAAGGCCATAAACGTGCTCATTTTAAGCAAAGAAGGCTGCCGGTTCACAGCGGTAAGGTCCAGGCTGCGTCGGAGAGGTGAGTATATCAATATTTTTTATTTTAATTCTTTATTTTACACATTAATATGGATCCCAGGGCCTGAAGGAGAGTTTCCTCTCCTTCAGACCCTGGGAACCATCAGGGATACCTTCCAATGCTTGAGTCCCATTCACTTGTATTGGTATCGGGTATCGGTATCGGATCAGATCCGATACTTTGCCGGTATCGGCTGATACTTTCCGATACCGATACTTTCAAGTATCGGACGGTATCACTCAACACTATTCATCACTTGTTTTTTACTCAAAAGGCGCATGCGTCGAACAACGCGGGTCAACGCAGGCACCTGCGCCCTATGCATTGTACATAGACATGACAACATACCCAGATTATACTCACCCAGGGGCGGTCCCAGTCCGGTTCTGGTCCGATGGGCCTCACGGTCCGGTCCAGGGCCTCCTATCTTCTTACGATGATGTCCTCTTCTTGTATTCATGCTGCTGCTCTGGCGCAGGCGTACTTTGTCTGCCCTGTTCAGGGCAGAGCAAAGTACTGCATTTTGCAGGCGCTGGGCATCTCTGACCTTTCCCGATGCACTGCAGTACTTTGCTCTGCCCTCAACAGGGCAGACAAAGTGTGCCTGCGCTGGAGCCGCAGCATGAATACAAGAAGAGGACGTCATTGTAAGAAGGACCACGGACTGCACCGCGACGCCCATCGGACCAGAACCAGACTGGAACCACCCCTGGGTGAGTATAATCTAACCTCTTTTTCTCATCTTTCAGGATACATTGGGGGCTTATCTACAGCATTACAGAATGCTGTAGATAAGCCCCTGATGCTGGTGGGCTTAGCTCATCTTCGATTTTGGGGGTGACAGGTTCCCTGTAAGCGCCTAATATTTCTCCTATTCCGCCTCCTTTTGCTTCCTTCTGAGTCACAACAAGCCAAATTTTTGATAAATTCAAACTTTTATTCGGGTCTCCATTTAGGGTGTTGCTCCATTATGCTATTTCTACTCTGGGGAAATTGATGCCACTTTACTGTTATGTATCAATAATTTTTTTGAATTGTGGAGACTCCAAGTTGGATCTTCATCTGGTAGAGTGCCTGTAGTGGAAGGGTTTTCAGAGAACCATTATATTATTTCTACTCTGGGTAAATTGATGCCTCTTTAGTTCTGTGTGCCAATATTTTGTTTTGTTTCTATCTGGTGGAAGGGGTCTCAGAGCACAAGGCGTACACCTGTCACTCATCCATCTGTTACTGATAGATGTTTATGCTAGAGATGCTGGTCCAAGCTCTTTCCCAGGCCCTGTCCCATGCATCCATGCTGCAAAATCATACTATTTGCACAATGGATCAATTGATGCCACATCTCCTTGTTTCTGTCCCTAGTTTGAGCTATTTGGCGGCTTTTGGGCCCCCCTAAATTGTTGTCTAAGTGTTTAGTTTTGCCTAACATTGAATTTAATAGGGTACAGATAAATTCAACAAATGTTTGGCAAACATCCAGAAGTTTGCCGATCCCAGCTGAACCGAACCTTAAAAGGTTCACTCATCTATAATCACTACTGTTCCATGTTTTTGCCATTTGTGGATATTGGCTCTCACTGTGATTCTCTGGAGACCCAAAGCTTGAGAAATGGCTTTATAACCTTTTTCAGACTGATAGATCTCAATTACTTTGTTTCTCATTTGTTCCTGAATTACTTTGGCAAAGTAATTCTACCTAATGAGGATATTTTGGTCTATTTTACTTTGTCAGGCAGGTACTATTTAAGTGATTTCTTGATAGAGAACATGTGTAGCAGTAATCAGCCCTGGGTTTTGTGAAGGGAATTTTAACTCAGCTTCACAAAGGTGTAATAAACCAGAGTTAATTTATGATTTAAGGGAGGGGTGGGGCAATCACTTTATATACGGGGACCTGTAGATTTGGATTTTGTTTTCCCTTAATAATAAATACCTTCATGCAAAAACTGTATTTTGTGCTTGCTTGTGTTATCTTTGTCTAATATTTCATTTTGTTTGGTGATCTGAAACATTTAAATGTGACAAACATGCAAAAGAATAGGAGATCAGGAAGGGGCAAACACGTTTTCACACAACTGCATATTTTAGTGTGAAAAGGTTTAGATAAACCTTACATTTTATCCATTAAATTTCTGCTGTAAGTGTACATAGTAGTCCAGTGGGCGGTCCTACCAGGTCACTGATAGTATTTTCTTTATGACTACTCATGCAGAGATATCTGTTAATCACAGCAGGACCGCTCGCTCTGCTCATTCCCTTAAATCAGCATTTCAGCTGTCTTGTAAAGAATTAATAAAGTGGCAATCAAGCATGCATGCTGCTGATCCATTTCAATGAGGATAAAAGTGCTCTATTCTGCCAATTTGTGGGGACCTCAGCAGTCAGATCCCCCACCAACTGATCTAAAAGTACTATTTTCAACTTGACTTGTTCCAATTGGAAAACCTCTTTAACGTTATATTTAAAGGGGGTGTCAAATACTTTTTTTCTTGGCATAAATAACTTGCAAAGAATAAATTCAGGCATGCTCATCATTCATCATTCAGCACCTCCATGTATCAGCACAGGTTTATTATTAAACAGAGGCATGTTCATAATTCAGTCCCTCATGTATCAGCACAGATTTATTATTAAACGGAGGCACACTGATCATTCAGCATCCCCAAGTTTCAGCACAGGATTATTATTAAATGGAGACATACTCATCATTCAGCAGCATCATGCATCATTACAGGGGCCTGTGTTTGATCCAGAAACAACATCTGCTTTGTTTCAAAGTTTACAGGACAACTGTAGACTATGATTGGTTGAAATGGTCAGGTGACTAAAAGAGTTATTCATCTGAGACACATTCAGTGAAACACCCCTCTGTTTACCTGACCATTGCAGCCAAACAAAAACTGCAGGTTTCCTGATAACTTTGGAACAGAAAAGACATCACATTCAGAGACCACGCAGACTTCTAAAGTCACTTGTACTGGATCCATTTGAATGCTGATGGCTGAGTTTCACTTTTGTTTATTATTCTTTAATCATTTATGCCCAGAAAACAATTATTCAAATGTTGGACAAGCATTTTAACTTGCATCTTTAAAATCACTATTACGAGTAGGTAGAGGTAAGATTTCTTTTTTAAGATCACTAATTCCGATTTCCGATATCACAAAAATATCAGAACTCGGTATCGGAATTCCGATACAGCGAATATCGTCCGATACCCGTTATTTGCAGTATCGGAATGCTCAACACTAGTCATAATCAACATTTGTGCAGCATTATATGGGGCGCATTTTATATGGAGCATCTTATGGGGCCATCATGAACTGTATGGAGCATTATATGGGGCTCCTGATTCAATATGGATATTCAAAAACACTTAAACTACTGATGTCTCAATTAATTTTACTTTTATTGGTACCTATTTTTATTTTTGAAATTTACCAGTAGCTGCTGCATTTTCCACCCTAGGCTTATACTCGAGTCATTAAGTTTTCCCAGTTTTTGTGGCAAAATTGGGGGAGTCAGCTTATACTCGGGTTTGCTTATACTCGAGTATATACGGTACTTTTTTTAGGGATTCAAATATGGATCTGTATTTATGGGAATCCGTAATCAGTAAATAACCTCTTGTTTAACTCAGGTTTTTGAGTTATATGTATCACATTTTTTTTGTGGAGGGCAATTTAATTTTTCATATAATACTTTTTTAACAAACAAAAATTTCACCTTGCATTCTTCATAATGGACATTGGGGCTTCTTAAAATCTTACTTTATGAATTTTTAATTGTTAATTTTAAGCAGGTTCCTTATCAACAGAGAAAGAATTACAATGACAAGTAAGAAAACTGTGTACATCACTGAATCTAACAAACACAACAGATGATTTGACATTTCCTCTACTCCCTGACTCTTCACATTGACCTTTGAGCAAACTTATTAGATGTCTCAGTACAAAACATAGGGTCAGGGTCTGTGCATTTATGTTTATATACAGATTTCTTGAAACAAAGGGAAGTTAGAACAAAATAATCCAATGGCCAGTGTGAAAATTGCAAGATTTCTCATTTGAAGTTTTAATAAAAATTGTGAAGTGGAAAAGAAAGCATTGTCAATTAAAAAAAAACAAAAAAAAAAACAAAACCTGACTTAACAATGTTTTGATGAATCATACCTTTAAATCACTTTAACAGCTATTTTGATATTCTGTATATTGAAGATACTGCTTTGAAATTGTAAAATAAAATATAAACATTTTGTTCATTATTAATTGTATTTGTGTGGACTTGCTTCAAGTTCAATGCTGATAATATTTGTAAAGCGTTATGTAATTCTTAGCGCTAAATAAGTGACTAAAATAATGTTTTAGAGGTCTAAATAAAAAAAAAATAGATATCCATTTGAGCCAAACTTTTTACTCCTACGATAAGTTGTTGCACAAAAGTACCCTATAGATAAAATTTATACATATGCCACATATAGTTGAATATGTCAGAATTTTACATTTCCAGAGCATTTAGAAAAGTTGTTCTAAAATTATTATTTTATGAATAATATAAGTATTTAGCATGAACAACTCCAATCTGTTAAGTATTGTGTATAAAAGAAAAAAGTTTACCATTTCTTAAAAAAATGTTTTGTTAACTTTCTGAACTTTTCAAGAAGAAAAAATAAATAGACAAAACAGTAATCAACACATCAGCTCTTTAATGAGCAAAATCATGTTTTTATCAGCATTGGAATAATAGTGTTTATCCAGATTATCTTTATTTCACTCAATGACCAGAAATCTAGTCAAGAAGTACAAAGTAATTTCCATTAAGTAATATACAATTTTGTGTGTAATAAGCTTTTATTTTTTTAAAAAGAGTAACTGAAAAGAAAGTTACTGCAGTTAGTTTGTCAGAGAAACATATTTGCATTATCTTACAAACTATCAAAATTACTAATTTTGGAAATGTAAAAAAAAGAAAGAAAAGAAAAAGAAATAAAAAATAAAAAAAAGTAAAAGCACATTAACTGTTGTCTAATAGAAATATACAGGTAAGAGAGAAGTTATTTCTTAGTGATGTGCTCTTAAGTCCACCTCTATCATTTTCCATATAAATGTACATCTGATACATATACAAACACCTTGAAAAGACTGTGATAAATACCTTTCCTGATAGACAATAGGGAAAGTCATATTTTTTGTGGTTGGATAATATTAGTATAAAATTACAGAGGCAGAATTGGGTTTATAAATTTTGTTGGCACCCTTCATAATAGTGTATTCTTGGTATCTACATATGTATACATTTTACTTATATACCGCTGTGAGGTAACATCAATATAAAAAAAAATTTACAGTGGTAAAGAAAAAATTTAAAATCTTTAACACGTGGACATGCAACATGAAATACATGTTAAAAAAATATCAGTAGTGGGACAATAACTCAAGTTTTCTTTGGACGCATTGTTACTTACCATTATTATCAATTGCATCAGATCTCATCTAAACCAAATAAAACATTTCATTTACCATAAAACTTATATTTCTAGAAAGTGTTCAGATAGAACAAAATGTAATATTTCCTTAAATACGTATATCCTTTGGGATTCACACAATTGTTTCTCAATCTATTTCTAGCCTAATAATATGCACCTTTTATTTCTAGCTCAGAATTAAACTAAGGACAATACAGTAAATTATTTAATTAAAAAAAAAAACACCCTTCCCATAAAAAATCCTTAAATTTTTTGCCAATTAATGTAATTTTCTTTTATGAAAAAGAAAAAAAGTTTAATAGGATGAGAATAATTTTGAATGTGGACTATTTAGCAACATAGCCACCAAGCATACAAATTATCATGCACTTCGTGCTAAAAATATCCATTTTCCTTTATTCCCACAATTGATAGTGACAGCACTTAAGTGATAATGTTATACCTGCCAGGGCTTAAAACCTTTTTTTGGATTATTGGCAGTTTATAGAATGGGGCCCAAAATTAAGGCCTTAACAGCATTGGTGCTTTGTGCACTTATATATGATTTACACAATAAAACAGTTCGAAATAAACAAAAAAGGGTGAAAAATATCAGACATTCCATGTGTGAGTCCCTTGTGCATATAAATACATTTGAAATCTTTGTCCTCTCTTTTTTTTGTAGCACATGCCTAAAGCCAATTTTGGAACTTAAATCCTAAAAAAGGTTGAGTATGAATAAAAAAACACTATCATTCACAACAATTATTTCAATTGCTGCTGTTGTCCATTTTGATTATTTACATATTTTTTTTCCAAAATTTTAAAATGTTTTTGATATGTATATGCATTATGCACATTGTAATCTTCCATTTTTAAATAACGCAAGTTCTCTGGGTTGAAAATCCAAGAAATGTCCAATAAGGTCAACTACTGTAATACATCAAAAATAAAGTCTGTATTCAGTCTAGTCTGGCTATACTCTGGTTGTAGAATGTGAATGTGGATGCGGATGTGGGTGGGGATGGGGATGGGGAAGTGTGTTATTCTGTCCTGCAGTATAAGTATTGAAGGCATGTATGGGCTGAATCCCTGGTATAGTATTAGGAATCATTGTTATAGTATTCGGGGTCATTAAGGGAATATCATCTGGGGATCTTCGCATTGCTAGAGTGTAGTCTGGAGGACAGGCATTTCGAAGAACAACTTCATGAGGATGGATAGATTCACATTCATGGTCCAAGTCTGTGTGCTTCATTTGCAGAGACATAATTTCTTCTTCTTGTGCATGGGCTATGTCATTTGTAGTATTCCGCTGAGGACTACACCTCCTATGCACATCGTGTCTCCTTTTATCCTTTTTGTAGTATAATGCAGCAAATGCCAAAATATTAAGAAACAATAGAGATGCTCCAACAGCAATAGTGACACTTAGCTCAGTAGAATAGTCTCTTTCCAATGAAAATGGACTAGGCTGTTGTTTGAAGTTATCTTCATTAATCGTAGGGAAGGCTGAAGTTACAGGTACAAGGAGTTTTCTTGTTGGTCTAGAAGTAATATCTGTAGATGGCCCTTTAGTTGTGGTGAGGTCATTAATAACATGAAGATGTGGAACAAGTTCTAGCCAAAGGTTTACTTTATTAGCCCGATAATGTTCTTTAACTCTCGGCTTTAATCCAATGTGGAGATAAAATTGCTCCTTTTGCCCATATCTAGTCCATGCGACTTCTTCAAAACGATTTGGCTTTGTGTGAATGAATTTTGTATCTTGTGGAACAGGTTGGTTGGGGTCCCTAGAAGAGAAAAACAAGCATATTTTAATCTCCTAATAAATTGACATACACATAAGGCATAATCTAAACAGCAAACTTGTTATTATTGAATATAAAATAATTTAAGGCTACATAACAACTTTGACTGTGATCCACATTCACTTTCATTATGTTGCAATTTAGTATTGTGCATATCACTGCTAGAGTTGTAGTGTAGTTCCAGTCTTAAACAGATATTCACATATTTAAAGATAAGTATTACCAATTTATGGGTTATTAAAATCTCTCCTCCCTGGAAATTAAAATTATATTTTTTTAGGCTTGAGCAAAAAGCTTTGCAGGACCTTGGTTCAGTGGCTGCATTGTTAATTTGAAGCCACAGAACCAGAATTCTGAAAACATTCTCCAATATTTTGCATGCCCATCATCTCTTCATCTGAAGCCTAGTTTACTAACCACCGCTACTGTCCAGTGTATAAAAGTTCTTATTGCCCTTGTAAGAAAAACTTCTATGAATGTGGTGAGATGATTGAAACATACTGCTAGCATCCATTTTTCCATTTTGAGCAGATTTAGTACCGCCAGGGCCGCCATCAGGGCATTACTGCCCTTACTGGCGTATGGAGCCCAATGAGCAGAGGAGGCCCACAGCGGGCCCCCACTTTTCTGGTCACCGGGCCCCAGCGGCAGGACCCTGCTGGCTTAGTAACTGCCTGTGCATCCTCAGACGCACGGTCAGTTAAAATTTGTTGCCATGTGGGAGGCCAGCAGCTGATATCAGCAGGCACATTGCTGGAGTATGATGTCACTGTCATATGCTGGAATGACTCTGCTCGCCACAGATGTTTCAGGTGAAGGACATCACTGGAGCTCGGCCAGGTAAGGAGAAGCTATTTTATTTTTTTGTAAAGTTGCTGCATGGGGCTGCTTTATACGCATTATACCCCTATAGGGGCGAATTATACCCTTATGGGGAGCATTATATTATGCGGGTTCATTATACCACTATGGGGCTGCATTATGCCCCTGTGGGGGGAGCATTATACTCCTATGGGGCCACATTATACCCCTATGGGGGAGCAATATATTATGGGGGTGCAGTATACTATGGGGCGGCATTATACCCTTATGGGGCTGAATTATACCCCTATGGGGATGAATTATACCCGTATGGGACTACCTTATACCCCTAGGGCACTGCATTATTTTATGGGGGTGCATTATACCCCTATGTGGTGCATTATACTGCTATGTGGCTGTGGTACACTGCAATGGGGATGCATTATACTATGTGGTTGCATTATACCCCTATGGGGTCCATCATACCCCTATGGGAGTGCATTATAACACTATTTGGCTGCATTATATTATGGGGTGCATTATACCCCTATGGGAGTGCATTATACCCCTATGGGGTGCATTATTTTATGGGGTGCATTATACTACTATAAGGCTACATTATACCGCTAGGGGGCTGCATTATACCACTATGGGGGTGCATTATACTGCTATGGGGGTGCATTATACTGCTATATATGACTATGAGGTTGCATTATACCGCTATGGGGCTGCATTATACTGCTTTGATGCTGCAGCATACTACTATATATGACTATGGGATGTATTATACTATTATGAATGACTATGGGGGAAATATGGAGAGACATGAGTCAGAATGGGTGGACACGTGGGGTCCAGAATGTGTGATATTATTACTGTAGGGGCTAATTAAAGGATATTATTTTTGAGGATACTGTTTTCACAGTGGGGAGGAGAGGTCCTGTTACTGTGCAGGGCGACACATTCACTTTTTTTCTGCATCTGGTGTAGTACAGAGGTTGGGGAAAAATTGGGGAATGCGCTCTAGATAACTGTGCTATTTTCCACAGAGATGAGTCCTGGATGGAAGAAGTGATGGCAGTCTCAACTGGATGAAGAAGAAAAGCAAAGATGAAGGACTTTAACTAAAGATGTCACTGGTGAGTCAGAGTGTTACCTGTACACTTACACTATATACTATATATAGAGAGCTCCTATGTATAATGTCACTGGGGATCCCTGTATTACCTGAAGGGCTGAACTGGCCATTGGGCTCTTCTGGCAAATGCCAGAAGGGCTGGTGCCAGTAGTGGGCCACTGCACGCCGACTCACCCCCCCACTAGATCCGCCGCCGCATTCAACTATACCGGTGTCTATGACGCCGGTACAGTTGAATGCAATGATGGAGGAGAGAGCGTCTGCTATATACTACTATGTGGGTTGTGCTGTATACTGCTATGTGGGCTGTGCTGTATACTGCTTAGTGGGCTGTGCTGTATACTGCTACGTAGGCTGTGCTGTATACTGCTATATGGGCTGTGCTGTATGCTGCTATGTGGGCTGTGCTGTATACTGCTACATGGGCTGTGCTGTATATTACTGTGTGGGCTGTGCTGTATACTACTGTGTGGGCTGTGTTGTATACTGCTACGTGGGCTGTGCTGTATACTGCTACATGGGCTGTGCTGTATACTACTGTGTGGACTGTGCTGTATACTACTGTGTGGGCTGTGCTGTATACTACTGTGTGGGCTGTGCTGTATACTACTGTGTGGGCTGTGCTGTATACTACTACGTGGGCTGTGTTGTATACTACTATGTGAGCTGTGTTATCTGCTATGCGGGTTGTGCTATATACTATGCAGGTTGTGCTATATACTTTGCGGGCTTTGCTACATACTATGGGGGTATAGTATATTCTATGGGGAGGCTGTGTTATATACTATTGTGGGGGTATATTCTATTCTATGGGGAGGCTGTGTTATATACTATGGGGGTATATTATATTCAATGGGGAGGCTGTGTTATATGCTACTGTGGGGGTATATTATATTCTATGGGGGAGGCTGTGTTATATACTATGGGGGGCTGCATTGTATTCTATGGGGGCTACATTATATATTATGGGGAGGTGGGCTGTATTATATTCTATGGGGGGCTGTATTAGATTTTATGAGGGATGATTGCATCATACTCTTTGATGGGGCTGCATTATATTCTGTGGGGAGGTGGGCTGTATTACATTCTATTCGGGGCTACATTATATTCTATGGGGGGCTGTATTATATTTATATTCTTTGAGGGGTGATTGCATCATACTCTATGAGGGGGCTGCTAAACTATGAGGAGGGATGCATTATACCCCTATGGGACGGCTGCATTATACTCTGGGGTGGCTGCATTATATTCTGTAGGGTGGTGGCTGCATTATATTATATGTGGGCTGCATTATACTGTATCGAGGACTATGGGGAATATGTTATACTATATGAAGAACTATGGGGTGTATTATACTATGGGAAGTGAATTGTACTACATGGATGACTATGGCGGTGCATTATACTATATGGAGCACTGTGAGGAGTGTATTATGCTCTATGGAGGACTGAGCAGTGTATTTTAATACATGGAGGACTATGAGGAGTGTATTATACTATATGGAGGACTGTGGTGCACATTATAATATATGGAGGACTATGGGGTGTATTTTACTAAACAAGTAAAATGCTGCATATTCAGATTGTTTTTGCTGGAACAAAAATCATTGTTCTCAGCAGCACATCGCTGGTGTAAACTGTAGATGTGCTGCTGATAGCTTGATACTGTATGGTGATCTGTTAGTGATCTATTAGTGATTGTTCTGTCCCATCATTCCTTCTCAGTTGGTGGAAAGAGGCCGGGAAACAAGCGTCAAACAACTTCAGTATTGTCGATCACACTCATTTAGCGGCCTGAACTCAGCGCTTGTAAATACAACCGAAATGCTTTTGTGTGATGTGCAATATGTTAGCATTTGGGGCCCCATTTTAAACTTTTCCTAGGGCCCACTTTGCCTAAAACCGGTCCTGCCTACAAGTGTACAAAGATATTATACAGTCACCATGTGACTAGTGGGCCTGTGTAACTTCAAATGCCAGGGCTGAATTTTAGTCCCAGTCCGGCCCTGATTACCTGTACACTGACACTATATACAGAACTCTTGTGTATAATGTCACTAGTGATCACGGTATTACCTGTACAGTGACGCTGTATACAAAGTACAGATCTCCTGTGTATAATAGCATTAGTTTTTTTTATTATTGATCAGTATAGTAGTATTCGGTCACTATCTAGTGGTAAAATGTTATCTGGTCATGGTGTGGTGGTATTTTTTCCTTGAATGTGCTATTATTCGGTCACTGTGTGGTGGTAATATGTGGTCAGGTCATGGTGTGGCGGTATTTGTCCCCTGTATGTGGTATTATTCAATCACTGTGGTGGTAATATGCTGTCTGGTCATGGTGCGATGGTATTTGTTCCTTGTATGTGGTATTATTGGTCTCCATGTGGTGGTAATAAGTTGTCTGGTCATGGTGTGGCGGTATGTATTCTCTGTATGTGGTATTATCTGGTCACTGTGGTGGTAATATGTGGTCTGGTCATGGTGAGATAGTATTTGTCCCTTGTATGTGATATTATTGGTCTTTTTAAAAATTGAAAAATAAATAATGATACTGTATATCTAAAATTGTACTGGATATTTTAACAAATTTTTAATAAGTTACAGTAGAGTATTGCCAGTTAAAAGAGTCTACCTTGTCATGGTGGTGGATTCAAAAATATTTTGGCGAAAACAAAAGCTGATGGCTATGTATGTGGTGATGGGAACTGTTAATGTGTGATTGGTAAGGACATGGTGTCGAAGTGGAGTTTTTCCAAGAGAGGGAGGTGGGACTGTGGAAGGTTCGAGGAGTGGATGCAGGGCTAGGGTGGAGACTGGGTGGATTCTCAAAGGGGCCCGAAAAATGTTGCCAGTATGGGGCTCCAAAATTCCTAGTAGCAGCCCAGAGTATCGTTACACTCCTGCAATGCCATAGAGGCAAATTTGTATCAAATTGCAGCATCAGAAATTACACAGTTTGCAACAATCATGCAATAATCCCACTGGACTGCAATATCAATTAATCAATCAATCAATGGTGCCTTCTCCCAAGAAATTAGGAAGTCTGAAGGCTGGGGTTTGGCACTTTATTTATAATCAGTCATGAGACAAACCATTTCAAATGAACGTTCAATATTTATCATTACCTAGTCAATGCAACAGGCATAGTCAATAAACTCATTACTTACCATACGGATAAGAAATCATCATATGTGGCACATATGCAAGTAACAACTATAAATATAGAGATATTTTTCCACTGTCTAGAGTAATGGTATAATGTTTTTGCATAAACCCTGCACTGTCTGTGTAAAGTGACTACAACATTGTAGCTGCTTCACATATTTCATTACAAAGGAATACTTTCAAATCCAAGCTCTATAAGCGCAAAAAAGTTCTGCGGAGCAGGAGAAATAAAAGCTTAAGGGAAGTCAGTTTTTGTTCAATTGTTATGAAAAATGTTAATGTCATGAAAAATTACTGTAAAGTAAGAATGCAAGTAAAGTAAACAAAATAGAAATCTAAACATTTCAAACAGGAAATCGATCCTTTGCGAATTGATCGAGACAAGGGTTGAGCGAAATGGATCGGACAAGTTCAAAAATCGCCGACTTTCGGCATTGTCGGGTTTCATGAAACCCGACCCGATCCTAGTGTGGGATCCGCCATGAGGTCGCCGATCTGCACGCAAAAGTCGCGTTTCATATGACGTTTTCAGAGCCATTTTTCAGCCAATGAAGGAGGACGCAGAGTGTGGGCAGCGTGATGACATAGGTCTCAGTCCCCACCATCTTAGAGAAGGGCATGACAGTGATTGGCTTGTTTTCTGCAGCGTCAAAGGGGCTATAAAGGGGCGTGCACGCCGACCACCATTTTACTTCTGCTGATCTTAGCATAGGGAGAGGTTGCTGCAGCTTCATCAGAAGAAGGGATATAGTTAGGGAGGGAAGATTAACCCCCAGACTGCTTGTGCCATAGCGATTTCCACTGTCCAACACCACCTTTTTTTTGCAGGGACAGTGGAGGCTATTTTTTGTGCATCAGCTCTGTAGCTTATTAGGCTGCCTTATAAGGCTCCCTGATAGCTGCATTGTTGTTTGCATTCTGCTGTGCAAACCAACTGCATTTTTAAAAGCAAAAATCCTGTTGCTCCTTTCTGCACAGTTATCTTTTTTATTTGTCCACACTTTTGTGTGCAGCAGTCCTTTTTATTGCTGCCATACTTGTCCTGAGATCATTGTAGGGAGATTGAAATTGTGCTACTGTCCTTGTATTTTTTCATATATCTTCCAGCCACTTTCTGCCACTTACACTGGGCCTGAGTTTTGGTTCAGTCTCCAAAAAAAAAAAGTGAGATTCAAATTCTCACAAAGTGGATATACTTCAGTCCTGTTAGTTTGTCGTATGTCAGCCAGCCACTTTCTGCCACTTAGATTGCGTTGTTATATACACTGGGCCTGAGTTTTGGTTCAGTCTCCCAAAAAAAAGTGAGATTCAAATTCTCACAAAGTGGATATACTTCAGTCCTGTTAGTTTGTCGTATGTCAGCCAGCCACTTTCTGCCACTTACTTTGTGTTGTTTTATGCACAGGGCCTGAGTTTTGGTTCAGTCTCCCAAAAAAAAAGAGATTTAAATTCTCAACAAGTTTATATACACCTTCTACCTTATTTTACAGTACCATATAACGATTGTTATTTTGGTTAGATTTTCCAAAAAATGAGGAAGTCTGGTGGAAGAGCCCATGTGCGGTGGTTGCCAGCTGGTACTGATGGTGGTGGTGGTGGTAGTGCATCTGGTGGTAGTGGCAAAAGCACAATAGCACCTAAGGCTGGAGGTGTTGAGCCAGCGTCATCGTCTGGCTACACAAGGCCTCGAAGGCTTTCTTATCTGGGAGTAAGAAAACAGCTTTTAAAGCCGGAGCAGCAGGAAAAAGTTTTGGCTTTCCTTGCTGACTCAGCCTCTAGCTCTTTCGCCTCCTCTTCAGAAAGTTCCAAATATAAAAGCAGCGAGTCGTCAGTGGATGCTCCTGGTCAGGAACAAGATGTTTCCTTGTGTTCTTCACCCAAACCAAAAGTGAAAAATGCATC
This sequence comes from Ranitomeya variabilis, assembly GCF_051348905.1. Classification (NCBI taxonomy): domain Eukaryota; kingdom Metazoa; phylum Chordata; class Amphibia; order Anura; family Dendrobatidae; genus Ranitomeya; species Ranitomeya variabilis. The sequence goes on from NC_135233.1 coordinate 902,615,012, forward strand.
AGGTGACACTACAGGTTACTCCATGGAGCTCTTTACACATACCGTGCCTGGGTTAGAAAGGGAAATTGTTAACTGCCAATTAAAAGATGAATCGGACATGGAGTGCACTGATGCACAGCCACAGCAAGATTATTATGCTGTTCCATTGACTCAGATCACTACATTGCCCTTGCAGTGTACTGAGACAGAATCTGACCCTGATGAGAATATGGTGCCCCGTCTCGAATGCTATAGCACCTTACACGGTGACACAGAGGAAGGTGCACATGACATTGAAGAGGAGGTGATAGATGACCCAGTTGTTGACCCAGATTGGCAGCCATTGGGGGAAGAGGTTGCTGCTGCCAGTAGCTCAGAAGTGGAGGAGGATGATCCGCAGCAGCCATCTACAGCTCAACAGCTGTCATCTGGCAGGTCCATATCAGGCCAAAAACATTTGTCAAAAACAAAAACAGTTTTAGGACAGCGTGGCCATCTGGTGAAAGTAGCACAGCGTGCAATGCCTGAAAAGGTATTCGATAGTAGGAAGAGTGTAGTGTGGCAATTTTTTAACCAAGATCCGAATGATCAGTCAAAAGTTATCTGTAAGAAATGCTCAAAGACGTTTAGCAGAGGGAAGAATCTTCAAAATTTAAATACAACATGCATGCTTAGACATTTAACCAGCATGCACTTTCATGCCTGGACTAACTACCAAACATCCCGTACCGCTGGTGCACCTGCTCAGAATGAAGGTAGTCAGCAATGCTACATTGCTTCCCTCACTGTAAGACCACTGGTTGGGACACCACCAGCAGCAAATGTGGAGGTATCGTCGCAAGGCCAAAGCAGTCAGGGAATCACAAGGTTATTGGTAGGAAACATTGTATGTAGGCCAACATCAAGACTACCATCACCAACCCTCTATCAATCTGCCATGTCCACCACCACCACCGCTAGTTCCACCATATGCAGCTCTCCAGTCCAGCTCACCTTACAAGAGACTCTCGTTAGGAAAAGAAAGTACTCATCCTCTCATACGCATACACAGGGTTTGAACACCCACATTGCTATACTAATCTCGTTAGAGATGATGCCCTATTGGTTGGTTGAAAGTGAAGCTTTCAAAGACCTGATGGCCTACGCAGTACCACGCTATGACCTACCCAGTCGGCACTTCTTTTGTGAGAAAAGCCATCCCAGCCCTCCACCAGCATGTCAAAGACCGCATTGTCCATGCACTGAGGCAATCAGTCAGTGGAAAGGTGCACCTCACAACAGATGCATGGACCAGTAGGCATGGCCAGGGATGTTACGTGTCCATCACGGCCCACTGGGTTAATGTGGTGGATGCAGGGTCCACAGGGGACAGCCATAGTGGGAGAGTTCTGCCTAGCCCACGGTCTAGGAAACAGTTGGCTGTAGGCGTTCGCCACCCCTCCTCCTCCTCCTCCTCCTCCTCCAGAAGCAAAAGCTCATCCACAGAGCGCAGTCGCACGACCACTCCATCTGCAGCTGCCAGTGTTGCACACGAGGTGTCCCATTATCGAACAGCTAGTGGTAAGTGTCAGCATGCTGTGTTACAAATGAAGTGTTTGGGTGACAACAGACACACCGCGGAAGTACTGGCCGAGTACTTGCAGCAACAAACTCAGTCATGGCTGGGCAGTGTACATCTTGAGGCAGGCAAGGTAGTCAGTGATAACGGAAGGAATTTTATGGCTACCATAGCCCTTTCAGAACGGAAACACATACCTTGCCTGGCTCACACCTTGAACCTGGTGGTGCAGTGCTTCCTCAAAAATTATCCGGAGTTACCAGCCCTGCTCCTGAAGGTGCAAAGACTTTGCTCGCACATCCGCTGGTCGCCCGTACACTCCAGCCGTATCATGAAACATCAGTGATCACTGAATCTTCCCCAATAATCGACGTTGCAACAAGGTGGAACTCCACACTGCACATGGTTCAGAGGCTGTGCAAATAGAGGAGTGCTGTAATTAATTTGTGGGAGGATACACATACAAGGGCAGGCACTTGGATGGCAGACATGGAGTTGTCTGGTGTGCAGTGGTCGAAGCTACAAGACCTCTGTCAAGTCCGTCAGTGTTTTGAGGAATGCACATGGCTGGTAAGTGCAGATGATGCCATCATAAGCATGAGCATCCCACTAATGCGTCTGCTGATGCAAAGTTTGACGCACATTAAGGAGCAGGCATCTGCAGCTGAGGAGGAGGGAAGCCTTGATGACAGTCAGCCATTGTCTGCTCAGGGAACGGCGGTGGCGGACGAAGAGGAGGAGGAGGAGGATGAAGGGGAATAATATTTATGGGAGGAGGATGCTTCTCAGGGGGCAATAGAAACTGGTGGCGTTGAAAGGTCAGGTACAGGGTTTTTGCAGGAGAAAAGTGATGTTGATTTGCAAGAAAGTGCTCAACCCAGCACAAGCAGTGAATTGACACCTGGAACATTGGCCCACATGGCTGAGTATGCCTTGCGTATTCTAAAAAGGGACCCCCGCATTATCAAAATGATGACCGATGACGATTACTGGTTGGCCTGCCTCCTGGATCCATGATATAAAGGAAAATTGCAAAATATCATGCCACATGAGAACCTTGAGCAAATATTGGCTACCAAACAAGCAACTCTTGTAGACCGTTTGGTTCAGGCATTCCCAGCACACAGCGACGGTGATGGTTCTCACACGAGCCGTACGGGGCAACATGGCAGAGATATTAGAGGTGCACAAATCAGAAGTGGCGTTGGACAGAGGGGTTTTATGACCAGGTTGTGGAGTGATTTTGCAATGACCGCTGACACGACAGGTACTGCTGCATCGATTCAAAGTGACAGGAGACAGCATTTGTCCAGTATGGTTGCGAACTACTTTTCCTCCCTTATCGATGTTCTCCCCCAAAGGTCATTCCCCTTTGATTACTGGGCATCTGAAATAGACACCTGGCCTGAATTGGCAGAATATGCATTACAGGAGCTCGCTTGCCCTGCTGCTAGTGTGCTATCAGAAAGAGTCTTCAGTGCTGCTGGTTCAATACTGACAGAAAAAAGGAAACGTCTGGCTACCCAAAATGTTGATGATCTAGCCTTCATTAAAATGAACCAATCATGGATTTCAAATTATTTTGCCCCACCTTCCCCTGCTGACATGTAGCTTGCCTGAAAAATGTCTTGCTTTTGGCCTCCTCTTACTGACTTCTCCAATTCCTCCATTTGCAGCTGATGAATGTCCACCATAGGCCATTTTTATACCTCCCTAAATGGGCTGACTCCCCCCACAGGGCCGTGGTCACCACCTGGCGCAAGCACCCGTGCGAGTGCTGTTTGCTTGGACAGGTGGGTGTGCCCACTCTTGGGCGACGGCACTGGCACAGGGTCCCTCATAGTACAATGAAGTGTCTCTGACGGTGGTGGTGCACAACCAACGTCAGACACACCATCGTAATATGAGGGTCCCTGTGCCAGTACCGCAGCCCACGAGACAGTGTTCCCCCCAGCTCAAATAGTGCTCTACCACTTGCAATACTTACCTCTCCCTGCTCCACCACTGTGTAGTCTGTGCTTTTAAATCCTTCAATGGCACTGCCAATACAAATTTGTTGAAATGATAGATGATAGTTAAATTATACAAGGTCCCTGGTCTCCATTTAGACCAGTTAATACTTTGCGCCTACTACCACTGTCTGCTACTCAGCAGAGGAGCCCACCCCTGTACCTAGCTATGCCACCTGTTTATTTATGAACAATTTTTTGGCAGACATTTAGCCCACTTTATTATTTGGGCCTTCTAACTTACTGTGCTACTCATTACAGTTTTCCTCCACTGAACAAAGCAATACCGCCTGTTTAGTCCTGTTACCACATTTGAACTGCATTTAGCCTACTTTGTTATTTCGGCCTACTAACTGTGTCTGCCACTCATTACAGTTTTCCTCCACTGAACAAAGCAATGCCACCTGTTTAGTCCTGTTACCAATTTTGAACTGCATTTAGCCTACTTTATTTTATTTATTATTTGGGCCTATATCTGTGTTTCCTCCTCATCCTGCCCATTGCCCAGCCACTGCTAGATGAGTCTGCCGGTACATTGACCCAGACCACTACATTCCCCTTGCATTCTACACAGCCAGAATCTGACCCTGCTGAAAGTCAGGTTCCCCTTCCCGCATACTATACCACCTTACACGGGGACAAAAAGGAAGGTGCAGATGAAAGTGCAAGTGCCTTCATCAGGTGGGGGGGCATACTCGTTGGCGACGTCACTGGCACAGGGTCCCTCATAGTACGCAAACATGTCTCTGCCAGTGGGAGGCGCCACACGCTGTCAAACACACCGCTGTACTATGAGGGGCCCTGTGCCAGTGCCAACGAATGGGCCCCCCCTGCTTGCTCAGGATCATAGCACTTGCAAAGTTGAAATACTTACCTCTCCCTGCTCCACCACCATGACATATTCCGCGTTTCCTGGGCCCATAAAAATCTTGAGCCATCCCTACCCCCCCCACAACTTTAGCCAAATGACCCCCAGTTTTCAATGCCTAACTATTATTATAAAGTAAATTAAGATTGACAAGCTTAAGTAATACGAATTGATGTTTTTGGCATTAAAATGGGCACTGTAGGTGTTTTCCTGTCCTCCACTCACTGCCGACTTTGATTCCCCATTGACTTGCATTGAGTTTTGTGTTTCAGTCGGCCCCCGACTTTTCGCAATAATCGGCCGATTTGACCCGACCCAACTTTTGACAAAGTCGGGTTTCGCGAAACCCAACTCGATCCGAAAAAAGTAAAAGTCGCTCAACTCTAATCAAGACATCTCTAGTAGTGTTGAGCAATACCATCCGATATTTAAAAGTATCGGTATCAGATTGGATCGGCCGATATCCAAAAAATATCGGATATCGCCGATACTGATACCCGATACCAATACAAGTCAATGGGACACAAATATCGGAAGCTATCCTGGATGGTTCCCAGGGTCTGAAGGAGAGGAAACTCTCCTTCAGGCCCTAGGATCCATATTCATGTAAAAAATAAAGAATAAAAATAAAAAATATGGATATACTCACCCCTCCGACAGCCCCCGGCTCTCACCGGTGCCAGCGTCTGCCTCCGTTCCTAAGAATGCAGTGAGTGAAGGACCTTCGATGACGTCACAGTCACATGAGCGGTCACGCGACCAATCACAGGACCGCAACGTCATCACAGGTCCTGCACTCACTGCATTCTTAGGAACGGAGGCTGCCGGTTGCACCGCTGAAGTCCAGGGTCCGTCGGAGGGGTGAGTATATTTATATTTTTTATTTGTATTCTTTATTTTTTACATGAATATGGATCCCAGGGCCTGAAGGAGAGTCTCCTCTCCTCCAGACTCTGGGAACCATACGCACCGCACACGCCTGGGAACTTATAGGAACTTCCGATTCCGATTTCCGATATCACAAAAATATCGGAACTCGGTATCAGAATTCCGATACAGCGAATATCGGCCGATACCCGATATTTGCAGTATCGGAATGCTCAACACTAATCTCTAGGTATGACTACTCTTTGCCCCATAGCAGAAGTCCTAGCAGAGCTCCTACATAAAAGCTAAATATTTGAAGGAATAGGTGGGGTCACAGCGACAGAGACAGGGAGGTGAATTGTGACACTTACAAATAAATGTTTGCTTCTATTGAAGCCCATTAGTGTAGTGTTCTTACTCACTAGGATATCACTTTCATAGTTTCCAAAGAGTATGATGCCATCAAATATGTCTCAAAAACACTGTTTCACAACCCAGTATGATTCCCCCAAAGTCCCAAAACTCCATGAAGTCCTCCACATTGCAATTGCAGTATTAAGGCCCCTACAGATCCACAATACAGGATTGTTCCCTCCCAATTCCAAAATACAGCATGATGATCCCTACAACCCACTACACATTATAATGACCCTCTTACAGCACTCCACACAGTGTAATGGAAACCACACAGTTCTTCACATAGTAAAATGGCCTAACAAACAGTACATTGGCTCTCACACAATCCTTTACAAAGAATAGTATCCCTATCTTTTTATATATTTGCCTTAAATTGTCTGTCATCCACTTCCATATGGACGTCCTCGAATCCCACTATCCACTGCGCTGTACCGGAAGTATGCCAACCACCATATTGGAATACCCAAGTGATGGGTATTCCAATATGGCACCCACTACCAGTCCCTTGCACAGTATCACCAGCGGGTCATCGCCAGATCTTCCGGGTCGATGGGGGAGGAAGAGAGGCAGTTGTCCATCATACTCACCTGCTCCCGGCGCATCTCTGCATGTCCCTGCTTCTCTGGCGCCGGCAGCTTTTTCCTGTGTTCAGCGGTGCGAGGTGACCGCTAAAAATAGGAAGAAGCTGCCAGCTCCCGAAGACCATCTGTCAGTGAGAAGCTGCCAAGGACCACGCCGGGAGCAGGTGAGTATAACAGGGAAGGGTGAGCATTTGGATATTCACCTGTCCCCGTTCAACTGCAGCACCCGCTCCATCTTCTGCGTCGTCTGGCTGCGACGTTCAGGTCAGGGAGCGCGATGACGTGTTTATTGTGCGCGCCGCCCTCTGCCTGAACATGTGGCACATTTTCTATGCAGCATCTTATGGGGCTTTAATCAACCTTTATGCAGCATTATATGGGGCACATTTTCTATGGAGCATCTGATGGGGTCATAATCAGCCATTATGCAGCATTATATGGGGCACATTTTCTATGCAGCATCTTATAGGGCCATAATCAACCTTTATGCAGCATTATATGGGGCAGATTTTCTATGGAGCATCTTATGGGGCCATAATCAACCATCATGCAGCATTATATGGGGCACATTTTCTATGCAGCATCTTATGGGGCCATAATCAACCTTTAAGCAGCATTATAAGCGGCAAATTGACTATGGAGCATTTTATGGAGCTATAATCAACCTTTATGCAGCATTATATGGGGCTTGGGGATGAGATAATCTCAGTGCTGCAAAGCCTGCCCCCATTGGGACGTCACCACCCTCTCGATGCGATAGCATCGGGCCTCCATCTAGTTCATGTATAATGGCCCACACACAGAGCTCCACATTGTATAATGGCCCCACACAAACTTCCACACAGTATAATGGCCACACACCGTATAATCCTCCACACACGGTATAATGGTCTCCATAAAGTAAAATGCCCCTCTCCCACAGCCCTCCACACAATATGATCTCCCCCACAGCTCATACAATACAATGGCCCTTGCAGTCACCCCTATATAGAGATCCCCCCGAAGAAGGCAATCACTGCCAAAACGTGCGTAGGGACACCAGGCGCCACAGCATATTGGATAGGTAAAAAACCTCATTGCTATCTTTTTGCACAGTTTATTTGTTTTTGTTCACTTTTACACTGGCAACAAATAGAAGGTTTTTTGTTATGATCTGGTGGCCTAAGAGCAGCATGAGACGTACTCTGGAGAAGGTGGAACCTGTACTGACCGCAGACCCTGAACTTAACACCGCAACTAGAAGTAGCCGTGGAATGTACCTATCACTCCCTAGACATCTCGACACAGCCGGAGGACTAATTACACCTAGAGATAGAAAAGGGAAAACTATCTTGCCTCAGAGAAAATTCCCAAAGGATAGACAGCCCCCACAAATATTGACTGTGAGAGGAGAGGGAAAAAACATACACAGACTGAAATCAGAATTTAGCAAAGGAGGCCACTTCTAGCTAAATAGAAAGGATAGGACAGAGTACTATGCGGTCAGTATTAAAACACTAGAAAATATCCACCACAGAAAATACAAAATCTCCACAGCTAACTAAAGATATGGAGGGTATATCTGCATCTCCAGAGATACCAGCTTGGCTAAACAAATCCTTATACAAACCAAGCTGGACAAGACAAAAACATGGAAAGGAACTGAACAATAAGGCCACAGCATGTGGACAGCAAAAATCAAGGCCAAAACTTATCTTTGGTGTAATGAACAGCAAAGCAGGAGAGAGCAGGCAGGGATGTGAATCCTCCAGGAACAATGGACAACTGGCACTGACTAAAGGGTCAAGCAAGGCTAAATAGCCCAGTCAGGATTGCAAAAACTTGACACACCTGATGAATGCTGCGATCCAGAGACAGCAGCACTACCACTTATAACCACCGGAGGGAGCCCAAGAGCAGAATTCACAACAGTTTTTATATGCCAATGGTTCACATATTTGCACTTGTTGATCACAGATTTGCATATGTTGTATATTTTCCTTTTTTTGTTTTTGGAAAGTCTTGGTTTTTCCTTCTGATCTATGCAACTTTGCTAGACACTTTGCTGTGATGCCACCTTATGGCTTAATTTTGGAATATTCTGATACTTTTCATTGATTTTATATATGTAACAATAAAGATTGATTTATATTTTATATTTTTATATTTGTGGGATCATTTTACATCTCTCTTTTATATGAATCAAAAATATATATATAGTACACACAGGCACTTGGTTTTGGTGTGAAACTGTCTTATTTTTTTTTTGGCAAAAACATTACCAACATTCACATGAAAGCAAAAAAAAAAAAGCCATTCCCCCTCTCCAAATGAATTACAGTAAAGCAGGTAAAAACAGTACTTTTTATGGGTAGGCAAGATATAACGCGGTCTCTTAGCAATCCATGCACTGCCTCTAGCTCAGGCGGCTCAGCCGTAATGAAGAAACTGCAACTTCCATACATTAAGTGATACTTGCTGTTTGATGCACACATCCTAAATAGTCTCCTCTCATAGAGATTTTCGCTTGTCTCTCTGCAGCTGCAGCACAACCCACTTTGCTCAGCTCTATCTACTAACTAAACCACAAGTGAACACAGGGCCTGGCTCTAGACATAGCTAGCTAGGTGCACATAATCAGGACTTTCAGTGCTAGGTTTTAACCCTGTCCTACCTGTATTTCCTACATACATAAACATAAAAGATAAACAAAAGATAAACAAAAGATAAATAAACAAGCCTGATAAATTAGATGTATGTCTGTGTGCACATATACAAAGCAAGACATATAAATAGATATGTAGATATGTACACTCTATATTATTTGTGCATATACATGGCTGATAAATATACATTTAATAAAGGAATTACACTTACCCCGTTTTAGCAAAGTTTGTCCAATATGTCATTACTACTGCACTTAGCATAACATCATTTTTGGAGAAATTGCATGGGAATAGTTCTGTAGGTCCAATCATAGGAATTCCAAATACATAGGGTACCTCATCCCCATGCGATGCATCTGCCCAAGCAGGCACTTGATCTGATTGGCAATGATGGTAAAAGGCATAAAAGTATGTAGGAGAACCAAAGTTTGAGTGTAGATCTGCAGTTGCGACTGCTGGTGCAACCCATTGATGGTCAGTGAATAATGCCAGTAATGTTTTCCTTCTTGTCTCAGGATTGTGTCGATCTGCCCAATCAGTATACATAAATTTGATTGTTTCCCTCATTATATCTTTTCCTTCAGTGTATCCATACAAATTATCAACAAAATTGGAAACGGCAAAGTCGAAGTCACTTGCAGAGATGCCATCCTCATGGTCTACAATACTTTCTACGAATTTGAGTCCTTCTCCTTGATTTACACCCAACATGATATCATAATTTAAAAATTCACCCTGTTCCATTAGGATCTGAGGATCATCAGGTATTACGTCACCATCTATTACTGGTCCAAAGGCTATGTGATACCTTGCTGGCTGTATGTCTTGGTCCACAAGTTCTCTGTAAGGCTTTTTCTGTAGACATTCCACAAGTTCTACAGTGTCAGTCATGTTGCATCCAACTTTAGTTGCTAGAATACGGGCATATTTGGCAGGCTGAAAGCTAACTGCCCAACTAGACAAGGCAGTTCCACTTTGTGCAATTGCCCTTTGAAAGAGACCTGTATCCAAAACAAATTAAACAATTAATAAAACTAATAATCATTTATTTTGCAACACATCTAGTGTTAAATCATGCCATATCAAACAAGGCTTTTGCATGCTATATTGATATATACTGTATATATATAGTACAAGGTTACATGCATTGTCATATAATCAGCATAAATAAATAAAAATAAAATAAAAGCTGTAAAATGTAAATAAACACATTACACTTTCATGCAAATCTAAATATTGTTTTCTGGATGTTTAAAAAAAACATGGTCTGTAAAAATATCAAAATGCACTGTGCAACACATATCTTCATGCGTAATAAAATAAATATTTAACACCTTCACGATGTGCGCCGGACATGTACGGTGCATGTGGGGTCTACTCTTTTGATGTAAGCTTCGGCACTGAGCCCACATTTTTTCCAGCACATGTCAGCTGATTTAAACAGCTGACATGTGCCCTTAACAGCTGTGGGTAGAATCGTGATATACGGCGGCTATTGATCTGTTAAATGCCACTGTCAATCTTTGACAGCTGCATTTAACATGATCATGCTGGAAGCGTTTCACTAATCCTGCCCATTGGCACCCGTGTCGCATGACTGTGGGTTGCCGATGGGTTGGCATGACAACCCGGGGTCTGTAGGAGACCCCTGTGGTTGTCATTGCTGGATAGCTATGAGCATCGCCTGGTGGTCAGCGTTCATAGCAAGTGAGCATTTCTGCTATACAGAGCAGGGCTACAGCTTTGCCTGCTCTGTATATAAATATATAAAATACTCTCCTTTTCCCCCCGTTATAAATGTAGAAAACATGGTTAGGTAAATTTAAATTAAATATTCTTTAAATGCCATAAAGGGAAAACAAATCTAAACAACAGAATTGCAGTATTTCAGTCACAACAATTCTGCCTAAAAAATGCAATTGCAAGCTAAACATTCTATCTATCCTAAAATGCCAACAATAAAAATGTCAGCTCTTCATGCAAAAAACAAGTCTTCATACAGCTCCATTGACATAACAATGAAATTGTTACAGGTTATATAAAGGGGGCGATAGAAACACATTTGTTTTAAACAAATTTCTTTTTTTTTTCCATCACTTAAATAAAAAAAACTTATATAAGTTTGGCATCGCTGTAATCATTATGAACCTGAGAATCATATTACTAGGATTTTTTACAGCATAATGAAACCATAGAAATACAACCACAAAAAGCAAATATGGAATTTCTGTTTTTTTTGCAGTGTATTGTATAACAAAATGAGTAGTGTAATTTAAAACTGCAAATTGTTTATGGAAAAGAAAAGAAAGGTAAAAAGAATGCAAAAATGGACAAACACCCACATCTGAGCAGAAAATGCCTCTCTTTTTGACATCCATATGTCATCACAGTGGCACTTGGTATTGCTTTTATTACCCAACCTTTAACCGAACATAATTATATCATAACATGTATTCTTATTTTCACTTGCTTATTCATTGTTATTATTGAATGTTATTATGAAGCAGCAGAAAACAGACATAAAATTATACTGGAGCTCCATATTGTTTAAAACAAGCAGATGTTTGTAACATTTCAAAGCAATGTTTCAGGTAAAGTAAAATCTTTCTTTGGCAAGCTTAACCCCTTAATCCCATATGACGTACTATCCCGTCGAGGTGGGGTGGGCCTTAATTCCCACCGACGGGATAGTACGTCATAGCCGATCGGCCGAGCTCACGGGGGGAGCGCGGCCGATCGCGGCTGGGTGTCAGCTGCCTATCGCAGCTGACATCCGGCACTATGTGCCAGGAGCGGTCACGGACTGCCCCCGGCACATTAACCCCCGGCACACCGCGATCAAACGTGATCCCGGTGTACCGGCGGTACAGGGAAGCATCGCGCAGGGAGGGGGCTCCCTGCATGCTTCCCTGAGACGATCGGTACAAGTCGATGTACTCACCTTGTACCGAGCGTCTTCTCCCTGCAGGCCCCGGATCCAAAATGGCCGCGGGGCTGCATCTGGGTCCTGCAGGGAATACTTCCGGGTCGGAGCAGGCTGCAGAGCAGCCTGCTCCAATGAAAGTATGATCGCCGATCTGACAGAGTGCTGTGCAAACTACCAGATTGGCGATCTGTGATGTACCCCCCTGGTACAAACTAAAAAAGTTAAAAAAAAAATTTTCACATGTGAAAAAAAAAAATAAATTCCTAAATAAAGAAGAAAAAATATATATAATATTCCCATAAATACATTTCTTTATCTAAAAAAAAAAAACAATAAAAGTACACATATTTGGTATCGCCGCGTCCATAACGACCCAACCTATAAAACTGTCCCACTAGTTAACCCCTTCAGTGAACACCGTAAAAAAAAAAAAAAACGAGCCAAAAAACCAACGCTTTATTATCATACCGCCAAACAAAAAGTGGAATAACACGCGATCAAAAAGACGGATATAAATAACCATGGTACCGCTGAAAACGTCATCAAGTCCCGCAAAAAACGAGCCACTATACAGCATCATAAGCAAAATGATAAAAAAGTTATAGTCCTCAGAATAAAGCGATGCCAAAATAATTATTTTTTCTATAAAATAGCTTTTATCGTATAAAAGCACCAAAACATAAAAAAATGATATAAATTAGATATTGCTGTAATCGTACTGACCCGACGAATAAAACTGCTTCATCAATTCTACCAAACGTGGAACGGTATAACTGCCTCCCCCAAAAGAAATTCATGAATAGCTGGTTTTTGGTCATTCTGCCTCACAAAAATCGGAATAAAAAGTGATCAAAAACTGTCACATGTCCGAAAATGTTACCAATAAAAACGTCAACTCGTCCCGCAAAAAATAAGACCTCACATGACTCTGTGGACCAAAATACGGAAAAATTATAGGTCTCAAAATGTGGAGATGCAAAAACTTTTTTGCTATAAAAAGCGTCTTTTAGTGTGTGACAGCTGCCAATCATAAAAATCCGATATAAAAAATGCTGTAAAAGTAAATCAAACCCCCCTTCATCACCCCCTTAGTTAGGGAAAAATAATAAAATTAAAAAAATGTATTTATTTCCATTTTCCCATTAGGGTTAGGTTTAGGGTTAGGGCTAGGGTTAGGGCTAGGGTTAGGGTTAGGGCTAGGGTTAGGGCTAGGGTTAGGGCTAGTGTTAGGGTTAGGGTTAGGGTTAGGGCTAGGGTTATGGCAAGGGTTAGGGTTGGGGCTAGGGTTGGAGCTAAAGTTAGGGTTGGGGCTAAAGTTAGTGATAGGGTTGGGGCTAAAGTTAGGGTTAGGGTTGGGGCTAAAGTAAGGGTTAGGGTTGGGGCTAAAGTTCAGGTTAGGGTTTGGATTACATTTACGGTTGGGATTAGGGTTGGGATTAGAATTAGGGGTGTGTTAGGGTTAGGGGTGTGGTTAGGGTTACAGATGGGATTAGGGTTAGGGGTGTGTTTGGATTAGAGTTTCAGGTAGAATTGGGGAGTTTCCACTGTTCAGGCACATCAGGGGCTCTCCAAACGCGACATGGCGTCCGATCTCAATTCCAGACAATTCTGCGTTGAAAAAGTAAAACAGTGCTGCTTCCCTTCCGAGCTCTCCCGTGCGCCCAAACAGGGGTTTACCCCAACATATGGGGCATCAGCATACTCGGGACAAATTGGACAACAACTTTTGGGGTCCAAGTTCCCTTGTTATCCTTAAGAAAATAAAAATTTGGGGGGGCTAAAAATCATTTTTGTGAAAAAAAAAAAGAATTTTTATTTTCACGGCTCTGCGTTATAAACTGTAGTGAAACACTTTGGGGTTCAAAGTTCTCACAACACATCTAGATAAGTTCCTTGGGAGGTCTATTTTCCAATATGGGGTCACTTGTGGGGGGTTTGTACTGTTTGGGTACATCAGGGGCTCTGCAAATGCAACGTGACGCCTGCAGACCAATCAATCCAAGTCTGCATTCCAAATGGTGCTCCTTCCCTTCCGAGCTCTGCCATGCGCCCAAACAGTGGTTCCCCCCCACATATGGGGTATCAGCGTACTCAGGACAAATTGGACAACAATTTTCGGGGTCCAATTTATCCTGTTACCCTTGTAAAATTACAAAACTGGGGGCTAAATATTCATTTATCTGAAAAAAAAAAGATTTTTATTTTCACGGCTCTGCGTTATAAACTGTAGTGAAACACTTTGGGGTTCAAAGTTCTCACAACACATCTAGATAAGTTCCTTGGGAGGTCTATTTTCCAATATGGGGTCACTTGTGGGGGGTTTGTACTGTTTGGGTACATCAGGGGCTCTGCAAATGCAACGTGACGCCTGCAGACCAATCAATCCAAGTCTGCATTCCAAATGGCACTCCTTCCCTTCCGAGCTCTGCCATGTGCCCAAACAGTGGTTCCCCCTACATATGGGGTATCAGCGTACTCAGGACAAATTGGGCAACAACTTTTGGGGTCCTATTTCTCCTATTACCCTTGTGAAAATACAAAACTGGGGGCTAAAAAATCATTTTTCTGAAAAAAAAAGGAAATTTTTATTTTCACGGCTCTGCATTATAAACTGTAGTGAAACAAACAATCAAAGCTCTCAAAACCCATCTAGATAAGATCCTTAGGGGGTCTACTTTCCAAAATGGTGTCACTTGTGGGGGGTTTTAATATTTAGGCACATCAGACACGACATGGTGTCCCATCTCAATTCCAGTCAATTTTGCATTGAAAAGTCAAATGGCGCTCGCTCCTTCCCTTCCGAGCTCTGCTATGCGCCCAAACAGTGGTTTACCCCCACATATGGAGTTTCATTGTACTCAGGACAAATTGCACAACAACTTTTGTGGTCTAATTTCTTCTCTTACCCTTGGGAAAATAAAAAATTGGGTCGAAAAGATCATTTTTGTGAAAAAATATGATTTTTTATTTTTACGGCTCTGCATTATAAACTTCTGAGAAGCACTTGGTGGGTCAAAGTGCTCACCACACATCTAGATAAGTTCCTTAGGGGGTCTACTTTCCAAAATGGTGTCACTTTTGGAGGGTTTCAATGTTTAGGCACATCAGGGGCTCTCCAAACGCAACATGGCGTCCCATATAAATTCCAGTCAATTTTGCATTGAAAAGTCAAATGGCGCTCCTTCCCTTCTGAGCTCTGCCATGCGCCCAAACAGTGGTTTACCCCCACATATGGGGTATCAGCGTACTCAGGACAAATTGTACAACAACTTTTGCGGTCCATTTTCTCCTGTTACCCTTGGTAAAATAAAATAAATTGGAGCTGAAATAAATTTTGTGTGAAAAAAAGTTAAATGTTCATTTTTATTTAAACATTCCAAAAATTCCTGTGAAACACCTGAAGAATTAATAAACTTCTTGAAAGTGGTTTTGAGCACCTTGAGGGGTGCAGTTTTTAGAATGGTGTCACACTTGGGTATTTTCTGTCATATAGACCCCTCAAAATGACTTCAAATGAGATGTGGTCCCTAAAAAAAAATGGTGTTGTAAAAATGAGAAATTTCTGGTCAACTTTTAACCCTTATAACTCCCTAACAAAAAAAAATGTTGGTTCCAAAATTGTGCTGATGTAAAGTAGACATGTGGGAAATGTTACTTATTAAGTATTTTGTGTGACATATCTCTGTGATTTAAGGGTATAAAAATTCAAAGTTGGAAAATTGTAAAATTTTCTAAATTTTCACCAAATTTCCATTTTTTTCACAAATAAACGCAAGCTATATCGAATAAATTTTACCAATAACATGAAGTAGAATATCTCTAGAGAAAACAATGTCAGAATCGCCAAGATCCATTGAAGCGTTCCAGAGTTATAACCTCATAGACAGTGTAAAAATTGGCCCGGTCATTAACGTGCAAAACACCCTCGGGGCTTAAGGGGTTAAATCATATTCATTCATGATAAAAACTCAATCAGTTGTAAAGAAATGATCCTTTTAACACTTTGAGTCAGCACCCAGCTGTCAACTAGAAAAGTATTCAATGTTAATTTATATATACTTTTACTGAGACCTTCAATCACTTAGATTAGTTCATTCAGTTCATTAGTTCATTCCTCAACCAAGAATCTGCAAAAACCCTAGTCCATGCCCTCATCATCTCTCGCCTTGACTACTGCAACCTCCTGCTCTGTGGCCTCCCCTCAAACACTCTCGCACCCCTCCAATCTATTCTAAACTCTGCTGCCCGACTAATCCACCTGTCCCCCCGCTATCCTCCGGCCTCTCCCCTCTGTCAATCCCTTCACTGGCTCCCCATTGCCCAGAGACTCCAGTACAAAACCCTAACCATGACGTACAAAGCCATCCACAACCTGTCTCCTCCATACATCTGTGACCTCATCTCCCGGTACTTTCCTACATGCAACCTCCGATCCTCACAAGATCTCCTTCTCTACTCTCCTCTTATGTCCTCTTCCCACAATCGTATACAAGACTTCTCTCGCGTATCACCCCTACTCTGGAACCCTCTACCACAACACATCAGACTCTCGCCTACCATCGAAACCTTCAAAAAGAATCTGAAGACCCACCTCTTCCGACAAGCCTACAACCTGCAGTAACCACCAATCAACCAAACCGCTGCATGACCAGCTCTATCCTCACCTACTGTATTCTCACCCATACCTTGTAGATTGTGAGCCTTCGCGGGCAGGGTCCTCTCTCCTACTGTACCAGTTATGACTTGTATTGTTCAAGATTATTGTACTTGTTTTTATTATGTATACCCCTCCTCACTTGTAAAGCGCCATGGAATAAATGGCGCTATAACAATAAATAATAATAATAATAATAATAATTAGTGGAAATGCACAAAGCCTGGAGATTAGTCCAAAATCAGCCAACCTACATTTGGGGTATTTTATAAAAGTCATCTATGATAAACTAATCTATGTCTGAGCATATATCAGAAAGTAAAAATGTGGTGGTGCACCACCATATTATGGGTGTCAGGTCCGAACATTCCTACAGTTTCCTGGAAAGTGGTTTGGTCCTCATGGGCCTGTTGAATGTGCAACAAAGGTCTCCTGATCTGACCCAGACTTTTATCTTTGAGGTCATCTGAAGGCAATTGTCTATGCTGTGAAGATACAAGATGTGCAGCATCTGAAACAATGGATACTGGAAGCCTGTACTAGCATTTCTTCTGCAGTGTTGCTGTCAGAGTGTCACGATTGGGAGAAGAGGGTTGCATTGACAATCCAACACTAAGGGCAGCACTTTGAACACATTTTATAAGTGGTAATAAACTTGTATATAATTCAAGAAATAATAAAGTTACAATAAAACCAAGCACACCATTGTTTTGCTTGTGAAATTCTCAATATGTTTTATGTGTCACATGACCCTCTTTCCATTGGAAAAAATAAATTTGGATCCAAAATGGCCAACTTCAAAATGGCCGCCATGGTCACCACCCATCTTGAAAAGTTTCCCCCCCCCATATACTAATGTGCCATAAACAGAAAGTTGATATCACCAACCATTCCCATTTTATTTAGGTGTATCCATTTAAATGGCCCACCCTTTACATCTATAGTATAGATTGGGTAAGACTAGATGTCCACTAACTAACTGTCCAAATGCACATTATAAATGATAATGTACTGCTTTTATCCTCTTTTATTGGTATGATAGGTCAAATCAATCTTTATTGTAGATTTAGTATAGTCTGCATATACACAGCCACTATGAAAATTTAGTAGAATTGTAAAAGCCATTAAATATTTATGCTATTGAAAATAAAATCATGAAGCAATTAAAATAATAAAGGAAATTCTAGGCAGATCTTGGATATGTTAGAGGTATGGAACTGGAGGTGGGTAGAGGAGGTTAGGAAGAATGGCATTTTGATATAGTGTGTTAAGGCCAGATGCATGTTGCATAGGAGTGTGGTGCCCATGGATCATGAACTTACTGTGCCACAGGGCCGGGCTTACCCAGGAGGGGCATGCTTAAGTGGTTACCTTGTCTTCACTAGAACTCCTCATGGTCGAGTTAAACTTGAGCTGCAGGTAGCTGTCAGGTACCGCTCCTAGGCAGTCCCCAGCACTGAAGTTGCTAACCCCAGGTGTCAGACTCGCAGACACGGAGTGGGCTCAGAGTAACTGGCAATACAGGATACAGACTCTGTTCAGACTGCACGGGTTCTGTCTACTCAGGCAGAACAAATAATGACATGGAGTGACAGATAGGGCTGGATTCGAGTACTGGAACAGGATCTGATAATGCTGACTCTGGAATATTAACCACGGAAGACAGTGGTGCAAGTTCAAGTGCTGCCATATTGGTTACAGGTTTGGGTAGCGCTGGTGTGGCTTCAGGCTCAAGTACTGCCAGTGCGACTTTAGGACTCAGGTACAGTCGATGCAGCTTCAGGTGTAGGTTTCACTGATAAGGCTTCAGAGTTCAGGTGCCACCGATGCAGCTTCAAGGTTCAGGTACCGCCGATGCAGCTTTAGGTTTAGCCACACAAGGACCAGAGGTTCAGATTCAGGCACTTGCCGCACAAGGACCAGGGGTTCTGGTTCAGGGCATGGCCACACAAAGGCCAGGTGTTCAGTTTCAGGCTCTGGCCAAACATGGACCGGGGTTCAGGTTAACAACTGACTTCACTAGATTAGGACAGGGGACCAGTCAACATACAGTTGCACATGCAAAAGATGTAGGGAAACTATAGGGGTTGCTCAGTCACCACCATACTGGGGAGGGTGCCCTTTGTACTTTTGGCTGGGAGCATTATCAAGGTGCACATGAAGCCCCTTTAAGAACAGGCGAGCGTGCGTGCACTAGATGCACTACCAGGAAGTCTGTGCGGAGTGCACAGGAAGCATGGAGCAGGAGACATGCCAGGAGACTGGGAGGTCACCACGCGGCCTGGGCGGTGTGTATGTCAGAATCCTTCCATGGAGGGAGAAGAGGGACCATGCAGGGACAACAGAATAAGTGTTATGATGCACACCAATTTATTTTCCAAAACATCAGATTTCACAAGGACCAATTTTAAACTACAGGGTCACACACGTCTGATTTTTTCCACGGATCGAACCAGTCGGAGTTAAAAAAAATTGCAGCAAGTCCAGGTTTGAGCCAATATTCAAATTTTATTTGGCAATGTAAGTTCATGAGTGCATGGAAATCATCAGACTTAGCTCGATTGACATTTGACACAATAGAGAACATGAACAAATTTTGATCTCCATCTTTTCCTCACAGCGTTCTCCAATTCTCCCATCAGAGAGAATTGGAGCACACTGTGCTGACACTCTGATCAAACTCTGATCAGTGTCATTTGCATAATTTGTGTGATTCTCTCAGCTATCTGACCATAGCTTAAGGCTAGGGTCATACAACCATATATTCTCTAATTCGAGGGAATCTGGTCAATTATACTAATGACATCTTGATCAGAGTTTGATCTGAGTGTCAGCATAGTGTGAATAGAATCTACGGTTATGTGATCCTGGCCTGAGGAGAAGATGGAGACCAAAATTTCTCCATCTTCTCCATTGTTTGAGTACTCAGATTTCATCTGAGAGCAGTTTAATATTTTCTACGCACCCATAGACTTAAATGGGTGAGTGTCTTCCAATCTCAGTGTGAAATTAAAGCATATTGTGATTTCTTTTTTACATACAGATTCTAACAGTGAAAAAAATCAGTCATCAACGCTGCCTTATTGAATATAATTATTTTGAGTGTTATTCTATAGTATTATCCTATAAAAAATAAGATTGCACCGTCCAATGTAGATGTGTGAACGAGAAATGTGTATTTCTTAGAATATACTAAAGAAAGGTAAAAATACCGAAAAGGCAAATTATATATATATATATATAGAGAGAGAGAGAGAGAGAGAGAGAGAAGATCCAAAGATCAAATGCAAATAGTTTTTTATGAAGTGAGTCCATAATAGTGCAAAAACATATTGTAGTTTGATATTAACATTTCAGCCATAATGGCCTTCCTCAATATAAGGAAAATACAGCACAAAGATTCCTTAGGAGTAAGGCACACCTGTGCCCTCTGAGCATGATGTTCAGTTCAGGTTGTGCCTTTCTCCTAAGCGCCCGTATGGACCAATGCAACTATTGCATTTGATCTTTGAAATGCCAAATTCTTCTTTTTTCTAAAAATTACGGAGTGAATTCGTATTTGTACATCCAGTATATATGGTGTGTGCCGCTTAGCCTCTCCTTTTATATATATATTGTAGTGCAGAGGTATTCACGCTGTGCAGTTATGAGGCAGTGACTCAGGAAAGTCCAAAACAAAAGTCTCTTTAGTGCTCAACTCACAAAAATTACACAGCACACAATATCCTCCAGATTGCAGCCAATAAACACACCACTCCACCTCTGAGACCAGTTACCATGGGTGACTGCATCGCTATGTATGCTGTGGATGCTAGGCCTTTCAGCTCCATTGGCTGTTTGGCTCTGCTTGCCTGTGTTGCCTCGCACAGTTGGAGCTCTGCAGAGCCTTCTGATCTGCACTCTTGCAAACACCAGACTGACACTGACACAGAATCTGACAAACCCAACTCTCTGCTTCAGTGGCTTCTACAAGCAACCTGTGGCCTTCAGCCACATGGAGAACCCAGCCAGGAAGGAAACAGACTGCCCCGCTATCATTCTGTAGTTCTTTAAAAAATATAATCCCAGCAGGCTTCCTAAATCTGCCATGGACAAATAGTTTGTCTAAGGCCTATACTCACTTTTATTCTGCATTGCAATCACAGCTATACCTGTGATTGCAATGCACTCACATGGCCTCAATATTCCTCCGTGCGCATCCTGGGGGGAACACACAGCAATCCTTACATGTGACACTGGTCACTGCCTCACAATATATATATACAGTGCCTTGCTAAAGCATTCGACCCCCTGGAACTTTTCAACCTTTTCCCACACATCATGCTTCAAACATAAAGATACCAAATGTAAATTTTTGGTGAAGAATCAACAAGTGGAACACAATTGTGAAGTTGAACAAAATTTATTAGTTATTTTAAATTTTTGTGGAATTTCAAAAACTGAAAAGTGGGGCATGCAATATTATTTGGCCCCTTTAACTTAATACTTTGTTGCGCCACCTTTTGCTGCGATGACTGCTGCAAGTTTTTTGGGGTATGTCTCTATCAGTTTTGTACATTGATAGACTGAAATTCTTGCCCATTCTTCCTTGGCAAACAGCTCGAGCTCAGTGAGGTTTGATGGAGATCGTTTGTGAACAGCAGTTTTCAGCTCTTTCCACAGATTCTCGATTAGATTGAGGTCTGGACTTTGACTTGGCCATTCTAACACCTGGATACGTTTATTTGTGAACCATTCCATTGTAGATTTTGCTTTATGTTTGGGATCATTGTCTTGTTGGAAGACAAATCTCCATCCCAGTCTCAGGTCTTTTGCAGACTCCAACAGGTTTTGTTCAAGAATAGTCCTGTATTTGGCTCCATCCATCTTCCTATCAATTTGAACCATCTTCCCTGTCCATTCTGAAGGCCCAAACCAAGATGCTGCTGCCACCACCAAGTTTGACAGTGGGGATGGTGTGTTCAGGGTGATGTGCTTTCTTGCCTTTACGCAAAACATATCGTTTGGCATTGTTGCCAAAAAGTTTAACTTTGGTTTCATCTGACCAGAGCACATTCTTCCACATGTTTGGTGTGTCTCCCAGGTGGTTTGTTGCAAACTTTATATGACACTGTTTATGAATATCTTTGAGAAATGGCTTTCTTCTTGCCACTCTTCCATAAAGGCCAGATTTGTGCAGTGTATGACTGACTGTTGTCTTATGGACAGACTGTCCCTGCTCAGCTGTAGATCTCTGCAGTTTATCCAGAGTGATCATGGGCCTCTTGGCTGCATCTCTGATCAGTCTTCTCCTTGTTTGAGATGAAAGTTTAGAGGGAGGGCCGGGTCTTGGTAGATTTGAAGTGGTATGATACTCCTTCCATTTCAATATGATCGCTTGCACAGTGCTCCTTGGGATGTTTAAAGTTTCGGAGATCATTTTGTATCCAAATCTGGCTTTAAACTTCTCCACAACAGTATCACGGACCTTCCTGTTGTGTTCCTTGGTCTTCATGATGCTCTCTGTGCTTCAAACAGAACCCTGAGACTATTACAGAGCAGGTGCATTTATACGGAGACTTGATTACACACAGGTGGATTATATTTATCATCATTAGGACAACATTGGATCACTCAGAGACATCTGTGCTCTACAAAAAGTTGCTTTTCAGGCCTACATTCCACTTTTTTGGCTGTCTGAAACCCTAGGTCTATACAGTATTTTGGGGTAACAAATTTTTTTTTTAAATTCCAGGCCGCATATTTAAAAGTGTGATATCTCTGTCAGACTCCTGGTCTATCTGTGCTCTACAAATAGTTATTTTTCAGGCCTGCATTCCACTTTTTTTGCTGTCTGCTACCCTAGCTCAAAACACCATTTTGGGGTAAAAAAAAAAAAAAATACTGGCTACATATTGAACAGTCTGGTATCTCTGTGACACGCCTCATCTATCTGTGGCCTACAAACTGTGTGATTAGATTACAGTTGAGGCTTGCATTCACCTTTTTAGTAAAATGGGCGTTTTTTATTAAAAAGTGCATGGCAAGGGACGGGGAAGTGGATGTGATGGTGATGGTGCATGCAGAGGTTAAAAATACAGGCCACAGGCCACATATTTAAGAGGAGTGTGGTAGCTCCGTCTGACTCCTGGTCTATCTGTGCTCTACAAATAGTTGCTTTTCAGGCCTACATTCCACTTTTTTAGCTGTCTGCTACCCTACATCTATACAGTATTTTGGAGTGAAAAATAAAAAAATACAGGACACGTACAGAACAGTCTGTTATCTCAGACAGAAGTCTGGTCTATCTGTGCTCTACAAATAGCTGCTTTTCAGGCCTACATTCCACTTTTTTGGCTGTCTGCTACCCTAGGTCAATACACTATTTTGGGGTAAAAAAAAAATTAAAAAACTCAAGGCCGCATATTGAAAAGTGTGATATCTCTGTCAGACTCCTGGTATATCTGTGCTCTACAAATAGTTATTTTTCAGGCCTACATTTCACTTTTTTTTGCTGTCTGCTACCCTAGCTCAAAACACCATTTTTGGGTTAAAAAATAAAAAAAAATACTGGCTACATATTGAACAGTCTAGTATCTCTGTGACACGCTTCATCTATCTGTGGCCTACAAACTGTGTCATTGGATTAGAGTCGAGGCTTGCATTCACCTTTTTATTAAAATGGGCAAAGCGCATGGCAAGGGACAGGGAAGTGGATGTGATGGTGATGGTGCATGCAGAGGTTAGAAATACAGGCCACAGGCCACATATTTAAGAGTGTGGTAGCTCCGTCTGACTCCTGGTCTATCTGTGCTCTACAAATAGTTGCTTTTCAGGCCTACATTCCACTTTTTTAGCTGTCCGCTACCCTACATATATACAGTATTTTGGAGTAAAAAATAAAAAAATACAGGACACGTATAGAACAGCCTGTTATCTCAGACAGAAGTCTGGTCTATCTGTGCTCTACAAATAGTTGCTTTTCAGGCCTACATTCCACTTTTTTGGCTGTCCGCTACCCTAGGTCTATATAGTATTTTGTTGTTAAAAAAATAAAAAACAACTCCTGGCCACACATTGAAGACTGTTATATCTCTGTCAGACTCTTGTTCTATCTGTGCTCTACAAACAGTTGCTTTTCAGGCCTACATTCCACTTTTTTGGCTGTCTGCTACCCTAGGTCTATACAGTATTTTGGGGTAAAAAAAAATTAAAAAAGTCCAGGCCACATATTGAAAAGCGTGATATCTCTGTCAGACTCCTGGTCTATCTGTGCTCTACAAATAGTTATTTTTCAGGCCTACATTCCACTTTTTTTGCTGTCTGCTACCCTAGCTCAAAACACCATTTTGGGGTTAAAAAATAAAAAAAATACTGGCTACATATTGAACAGTCTAGTATCTCTGTCACACGCCTCATCTATCTGTGGCCTACAAACTGTGTCATTAGCTTAGAGTCGAGGCTTGCATTCACCTTTTTATTAAAATGGGCAAAGCGCATGGCAAGGGACGGGGAAGTGGATGTGATGGTGATGGTGCATGCAGAGGTCGAGGCCATGGGCAAGCTGAAAGTGGGTCACAACAAACATTCACATCTTCTAACAACAGATTCCTGTCAGAATTCATAGGGCATGGCAGAACAGGACTCTTGACACCAGAGCAGCGTGAAAAGGTATTTGATTGGATGGCGGATAATGCTTCCAGTCACTTTGCCACCACCAGCACCATATCTTCCACACGGTCAAGTCTGAGTAGTCGTGACTCTGGACTGCATATTCCTCACCCTTATCCTCCTTCCTCCCATCATGCTGAGTACCCTGAGACAACTGATCCAACACTTGGACACTCCGAAGAGTTGTTAATTTTCCCATTTTTCAATTCTGGCCTCTCTCCCGGTCCACTTGAAGTGAGGCAAGATGAGATTCCATGTAGCAATGCCCAAATATTTGAGCAGCCATGGTCACACGAAGGTGACTGTGTTAATGCATCACAAGTGGTGGACGATGATGAGACACAATTGCGAGAAACTCAGGATGAGGACTAGGGTGCGGAAGTGGAAGTAGAGGTGGTGGATGATATAGTAACTAACCCAACTAGGCAGGAAGACATGCAGTGCGAGAACAGAAGCACACAGGGTGATGAAGGCATATCACCCCAACAGGCAGGAAGATGCAGTGTGGTGTCCGCAGACAGAAGGTGGTCAACTGTTCCACGCAACACCAACCAGACGGAAGTTGACAGTCCAACTGTAAGGTCTTCCTGAGTCTGGTTGTTTTTTAAAGACTCTGCCGATAACCCCAAACAGGCCATTTGCAACACCTGCTATGCCCGCATCAGCAGGGGTAACAAAACTACCAGCCTGACCTCCACCAGCTTGATCAGTCACATGGCAGAAAAGCACCTGACTTTGTGGGCCAAACCACAGGCACCAGGAACAGTGTCTGCGGGTAACACCACTCCATTCCCCACTGTTGTGCTTGAAAGCCAATCCCCTGTCCATGGTGCATGTAAAGATGCCTCCTGCCCTGCACCTCCCGTTACCCAGACTCAACTAGCATCATCATCGAGCACATCCTTGTCCCAGCACAGCCCTCTGTTGTCCATACCACGGTCATTAGAAAGGAAGCAGAAGTATGCCCCTATGCCCCACAGGCCACAGTACTAAATTCACAAATTTCTCATCTGCTTGCACTCAAAATGTTGCCTTTTAGGTTTGTGGAGATGGAAGCTTTCCACAAGCTGATGGAGGTGGGCGTCCCAAGGTATTCGGTCCCCAGCCACCACTATTTCTCTCGGTGTGCCATCCCTGCATTACACAAGCACGTGTCCCACAACATTAGCCGTGCCCTCAACATTGCTGTTACTGGGAAAGTCCACCTAACCATGGACACGTGGGGGCAAGTGCTTGTGGGCAGGTACAGTACATATTGCTGATGGCACACTGGGTTAACATAGTGGAAGGCAGGACCCAGTCAGACTTTGGGATGGTGCACATCCTCTCAACCCAAAGGATTGCAGGTCCTACATCAATCTGGGTTGCCCCCACAGTCTGCAGCTCCTGCACCTCCTCTTCCACCTCCTCTTCAGCCTCCATCTCCAAAAGTAGCACATCAGTCACAAGTTAGATGCACTGCCTCAGCCGAGGTCCAACAGGCTGTGCTGAAGCTAATCTGCTTAGGTGACAAACCACACAATGCTGAAGAGTTGTGGACAGCTTTGAAACAGCAGTCAGATCTGTGGCTGACACTGCTGAACCTACAGCCAGGCATGGTCATGTGTGACAATGGTCAGAACCTGGATGCAGCTCTGAGGTGAGGCGAGCTCACACACGTGCCTTGCCTGGCCCATGTGCTTAACCTCATGGTTTAGCGTTTTCTCAAAACCTATCCGGAGCTTCTGGATCTGCTCATAAAAGTACGCCGACTGTGTGCCCATTTTAGAAAGTCAGCTAAAGCTTCAGTTGCCCTTGCCGTACTTCAACAGCATTTGCAGCTTTCGGCTCACCGACTGGTGTGTGATGTCCCCATGCGTTGGAAGGTGTTGACCACCAGCATCAGCAAGGCCATTATTCAGTTCAGACTCCACACATAAGACCTCAGGAGTGGACATGGATGTCAGACATATGTACCATCCTGCAAAACTTTGAGGAGTCCACCAAGATGGTGAGCGGTGATGACTCCATAATTAGTGTCACCATCCTGGTTCTCTGCGTTCTGTAAAGCTCTCTGCTCACAATGAAAGAGGAAGCATTACAGGCAGAGCACGAGGACATGGAGCAAGGAGCCATGGAAGGTGATTACACACAGCCCAGCCTCATTTCATCCCAACTTGGATTGATTGACAATGAGGAAGAGGAGGAGAAGGAAGAGCAGGAGCTACTTTCATGCGGTATAGATGGTACTACAAGCACAACTGTCAAAGTCTGTTCAGTGTGGATGTCCTGAGGACAGGGAAGAGAAGGAAGACACCTTGATCACTCATCCTATTGAGGATACGGAAGGTTTTTCTGTTACCAGGCTGGCACGCATGGATGATTTTATGTTGCGCTGCCTTTCCAATGACCCTCGTACTGTAAAAATTTTGCGTGACAGTCTTTACTGGGTAGTGACGCTTTTAGACCCATGCTACAAGAATAACTTTCAATCTCTTGTTCCAGAGGCAGACAGGTGTACTAAAATGGTGCATAACCAGAAGGCCATTGTTGCGGAATTATTAAAAAAATTTCCATCTGAAAATGCTGGTGACAGATGTCACAGTGCGTTGGACAACCAAGGAGTACAGGCGAGAGAGACACAACTCCAATCCAGCAGTGGCAGGGCAACACTGGCAAAGTTCTGGGACAGTTTTCTCAGACCCTCCCATCGCCGTGGCCCAGAGGCACAGGGTAATGTCACAAGGAATGGAATGTTTAGGAAAATGGTGAGGGAGTACCATGCTGACCGTACCAATGTCCTCTGTAATTCCTCTGTGCCTTTTAAGTATTGTGTATCCAACCTGGACATGGGGCATGAACTGGCTCTCTATGCTTTGGAGGTCCTGGCCTGTCCTGCCGCTTGCATTTTGTCAAATCGAGTTTTTAGTGCCGCTGGTGGAATTATAACAGATAAGCTCATTTGCCTATCATTTGAAAATGCAGACAGGCTGACTCTTATAAAAATGAACAGGGGCTGGATTGGGCAAGACTTTTCTACACCACCAAATGACAGCAAAACATAACCTAAATACTGTGTCTTTTTGGGAGGTGTATTCCCATGCACCTATTCACACCCACACATGGATATATGCTTCCTGATTTTGGCTATTTCATGTTCTATTCCTCCTTCTCCTCATCTTCATCATCCACCACCACTAGAATGCCAGGCCAGGGTAAATGTGTTCTGTGATGCTACAGCCAGCCTATTTTTTTGAAAGGGTGTCTATGAGGCCTGTAAAAAAAATTTTTTAAATGTACCCCCAATGGGGAAATGTTTGTTAGCCCTTACACTTAGAGTATGGGCATTACAAGTATTGGAGACCCGCTCCTTTACATTCGGAAAACATTCATAGGAGGACATCCTGCACGTCTCCTTAAGACATCACCACTAGAACATGAGGGTGAACGTATTCCGTGATGCTACAGCCACTCTAGTTTTTGCAAGAGTGTATGATGGCGGTAAACATTTTTTTTTTTTAATTTACCCCCATGGGAAATGTTTGTCAGCCCATGCACTTAGTATGGGCATTCCAAGTATAGGTGAAGCGCTCCTTTGTAATGTGAAATTTTTTTATGAGACCCTCCTCCACGTTTCTTCCAAGAGATTATGGCCAGACCTTGCATTCACTTCATGGACAAAATTTATGGTAATAAAAAATAATAATAATGGAACTTTTGTTTCATGTGGACATCCAGTACGTGGTTTCAAAGCGTTATTGGAGTGCATGTAACATTGGTGCAGGGCAGGCCTTGCATTCCGTGCATAAGCAAACAGTATGGGAGACCCACTTTCTTCTAATGGGAACAATTTTATCCTGAGGCCCTCAAGTACGCCTGCTGAAACAGTTTTTGGGGTGCATGCAACATTGGTGCAGGGCAGGGCTTGCATTCAGAGCGTAAGCAAACAGTATGGGAAACACACTTTCTTCTAATGGGAACAATTTTGACATGAGGCCCTCAAGTACGTCTGCTGAAATGGTTATTGGGGTGCAAGTAACTTTGGGGCAGGCCAGGCCTTGCATTCAATGCAACATTTTTCCAGGAGGCCCTCCTGTACATCTCGTGAAAGGGTTATCGGGGTGCGCCCTAACTTTTTGGCAGCCCAGTCACTCACTGCACAGGCAATAACAGTATAGGAGACCCACTGTTTAATGGCCCTTTAAGAAGATTAATGCCGCCTGATGGCCCCCTAAAAATAGGCTCTGTGACTATAAGAGTCCATCCTTCATAAATGAAACAAGATATATCAGCTTATGTGTCACACAACACATGGCCAGCTAGGGTTGTTAAATGTTACAATGACATTACGTTTTCAGGATTTCCTTAGTACTGTCCAGGTGATAACTGCAGTACCTCCTCAGACAATGATTCCATCACCTGTGCAATACTAAAGATATCCTGAAAACTTGACCTGTTGGTGGGTCTTGAGGCCTAGAGTTGAGAAACATAGCCAACATTGTTTACAGCTGTGACTTAGGAGTCTGAAATGTTTCCAGGGACATTTGCCATGATGTTCTCATGTTATTTGAGCAGTGTTTCCATCATTTTCAGATGTTTTTAAACCTTAAAAGGACCCCTGGGGGGAATTGCGGTAAAAATGCTCGGGTCTCCTATAGACTTACATTGGGCTCGTTGTTCTGTCTGAGTACCCGAGTATTACAAATTGTTTGATCTGAGCAACGAGCACCCGAGCATTTTAGTGCTTGCTCATCACTAATATTACACAATATAAAGGCTGATTGTGCCTTTATGATGTTATGCTGATAATATTTACAATATGTGCATTTGTGATTGCATTACATGTGGATCCAAAGATGGAATTGTATTTGATAACTCTGTGGTGTCTAATAAAAAAGTATTACGCTTTTTAGATTAACATTTACAGATAGAACTTTAGGTGAAGCAACCCTTCAAGTGCCTCTGTTCACACTAGCACCATGATTTCTATCTTTATAGAGCAATCATGGATATGACAAGTCTGTTATGATCTTCCGTGATCAATTATCATCAGTTAAGGTGGATATGTTTCTTTCTTCATTGACTTATAATGAGCTTGTCAGTTTTCCATCAGGTATCAGAGTTTTTTATGCTGAATTCAAGACTACAGCTTTCTATGCTATTCTCACAAGATTAAATGCAAATATGAAGAGAAAGATTTATTGTTCAGAAAAATTGCCTTAAAATACAAATATAGTAAAATAAGCAAAACCAAAGAAAAAGCAAAGTGTGCCTATACCCTAATGAAAATGAATAAGTAAAAAAGCAAGTGAATTAAATAATTAACATAGGGTATTTAGTAAATGCTGTTTTTGATTAAAAAAAGGATAAAGCTGTCCCACCATGACAAGGTGCACCCAATTGGGAAAGTAACTGCACTCTCTAATGTTAGAACCTACCTACTGTAGTGTGAATAGTGGCAGAGAGTAACCAGGTCCCAACTGGACACCCAGCTACAAATGTAGCAAAATAATATAATTTTACATATGTAACTTAGTCTTAAAAAGAATAAGTAATGAAGAAAATTCAAATCTATCAAAATTAAAATTCAGCAAATAGCTGGAATTTGGCTTGAAAGTTTGATTCTGAGCCTCCAGAGCATAGTAGATATGAAGTAAAAAAACTAACAATACTCTCCTCACCGCTAACCTTCCCAACCACCACAGCTGGCCCTCTGCACAGCAATTTCTCAAGGCACAAGCTATCATCTTCCTCCTTCTTTACTCTGCACCAGAGATTATCATCCTGAGTAGGTCTCTGACTTTAGAATGCACTAAGTAGACCTTGGGCAATTCATGTTTTGATATGTATCGTGACATGAGAGGTCTATTGAGCACCAGAAACCCCATTACAGAGTGAAGCTTGAGGAAGAGGATATTGCCTTCTGTGGAGGTGAAAAGAAGAGGCTGGAGGGTGCAGCACGGAATACAAGGGAGTGAGCTGTTCCAGAAAACAGGTAAATAGCAAAATGAGTATTATTATTATTTGTATTAATATTTTTTCAACCCGTTCACAGCCCTCTGCAAATAAGCAGAATAGCAGCTGGCCGACTAACCTTTTGCTGGATTCATAAACAATAAATAACAAAAAAATTGGACTTGAACAAAATTTTCTGATAGTTTGAGGTGAATTATATTTTCCTTGAAATTATTATCTTATCTCTAGCTTTAAATTATCTAGTTGAAA
This sequence comes from Ranitomeya variabilis, assembly GCF_051348905.1. NCBI lineage: Eukaryota > Metazoa > Chordata > Amphibia > Anura > Dendrobatidae > Ranitomeya > Ranitomeya variabilis. The sequence goes on from NC_135233.1 coordinate 902,645,370, forward strand.
TTGATATACAAAAAGTGTGTACAATATATAAAAATGCTTATTAGCTACTTTACAGTATGTGTTTTGTACAATAAAGTGATGTCTCCATCATAATATTTTCTTGAATTTAGTTAAAAACTCAAATTTCTCATGGAAAAATTCAATACCGTTAAAATCGATGGGTGACCTCACACAGGTGTATATATAATAAACATCTGGTGACAAAGTGTCACAAAATCCTGTTTTTGATTTTTTTTTAAGCAGGTTATTATCCTCCATAAATTTTAGGTTTTTTTTTTTTATTCAAAAGCAAAGGTAAGAAAGTAGAGATTTGTATGCCCACATTTTAATAGAATTTGATAACAGGTTCACATCTAGTAACCTCTATTAATGTTATTTTCAAACAAATCACCTATGTAGAGAAAATTATTGCATATTGATAAAATGTAATAAACGTACAGTATAGGTAAAACTTATTTTAGAATAAATCTTTGTGTTTCAGTTACACTAACCTTAACCCTTCTTAACTGCACATAAGACCAAATTCACTCAGACCAGACAGAACATGGTAATTGTACCAAATTTGTACACATTCCAGTTACTTATTTTGTGGACAATCGGACCGTAAAAAACGTTGCAAGTCAAAAGGCCAATAGACTTTAATGGGTTTGTGTTCTGGCCATGAAAATAATGGATTGAACATATCCATGAAAACCATATGTGTGAATTGGGCCAAAATAGGTCACAAAAACCTTACATTTCATTTCACTGGGTGGAACCGAAAAGGATAAGAAAAAAGCCAACTGAGAGTAGAATAAAATATGACTAAAATCTCAAAACCCTGACAATTTGGAATCATGCATGCAAATATTTAAAGTTCCTTCTCACAGGCAGTAATAAATTCAACTCATGAATTTTCAGTGAGTATGTCTTATCTTGAAACTCCTCTTTTAACCTAGATAATGTTTCCTGAGCAGCAACCATTAAAATAAAATTGTATTTTGCTCTTACAAGCCAAGGGTTCTTGTGAGAAACTAAACATGCCACTGAAGAATGACAGAATACAATTGACCTTATTCTGTGTGGTTCATAGGATATAAAAAAACACCTTTAAGAAAAAAGACAAGCAATGTGTATTTGTGATGTACAAGCATCTCAAAACTGTACTAGTAAGTTTTATAACAAACACATCAGTCATGAGCCAGACAACAGCACTTTAATTGCACTCCGTGATGTCAACGGAAAAATGATAATGACTGAAAATTGTTGTGAGGCCAGAGGACAGTCACACACAGCCGCATGCAAACACCAAAAATGACAAAATTTGCAACCTGCATAATACCTTTGGTTGAATTGCTCCAACGGTTACCTTCTGAATAATGGGACATAGTTAACAGATTGACACATGATGCACCAGCACCAGATCCAAAAACTGTTATTCTTAAGGGATCACCACCAAAGAATCCAATGTTTTCACTAGTCCAACGTAAGGCTTGAATGAGATCAAGAAGGCCATAGTTTCCCTTTGCAGCTTGATCACCGGTGCTTAGAAAACCTGCGCAAAAATAAATATGAACCATTACTGAAAGGATTAACTTTAAGGGAAAAAACTATTTCAGACAATAATGCAATTTTTTCCTCATGTCATATATTTGATTTTCGAGCACATTCTTCATAATGTTCATATCTAAAAAGTAAGACATTGAATATGACATTGTAATGACAGACTTGAATTGATCTACCAACATTGAGAAATGACATGAACTCCAGGATAGAATTTAATTTTAGGACATATAAAATAAAGCAGAAGTATTATAAAATAACTGTGATAACAATATTCATATAAAAATATGCACCATGTCGGCTATGATAGTATATAACATTGTCACCAAATTAGCTTATCTCCTCTCTCTCTAGATATTTTTAGAAGCAGCTACAAAGCTTCTTACTACTGTCAGAGGTATAGGACTTTGAGGGATTTGCACACCAAAAGCAAGGCCTAGTTATAAAGATTACAGGATGTTTTCATAGGTATTTAAAATGAATATCATACAGGTAAAGAGATTTGTTATGATCTAAATACATTTCTATCGATAATTTATTCCTCCTATGTCTATAATAAAAGCATTATACAATGATACACATGGTGACATTTATGAACAATATTGTCTTATGTTACAATTGGAGAAAGGAAGATAAAACAAACAAAAGATGCATATTCCGATTTTCACACTGATTGAACAGAGCTTCAGTGGTTTAAATAGATTTTATTCTAGGGTTATTTGTGCCATAGTACACAGCAGACTTTAAGCACTAGTTAACACCATCAAATTCTAGTGGCCCAAGGCTCAAATCAGTTTCATAATACTGCTCCCAGTCAACATTTTCCTCTTGGAGAATGTCAAGGTAGTGTAGCAAGACATATAGCCCAGGAAAGGTTCCTTGGAAAAAATAAGGCAGCAAATTAACCTCGTACAGGAGATTGGCTTACTCTTTAATGCCACCCCAAGTCAGTGCTGACTTTTGCAACATTACTTGAGTTTTTCAGCCAAATTAGGGTATTTTCCTAAAGGAAAAAAACTCCACCTGCAGACAGCTGTTTGTGGGTGCATGACACTTGTCAATGCAGAGCATTGGATTGTGTGCATTATCTTGAAACATGTTAAACAATGGTGCAAAACAAAAATTATTTGTAGGTTTTTATTAATAAATCTATCAGAAAAATATTATTCATATTGCCAAAGCAGTTTCTTCTAATTATCATTGCTGGTATTTAATCACATGGGTTGCAGTAATCAATGATGGCAAGTGCTTCTAGAATGGCAGGTTTCAAAACATTTTTTTATACCTTTCTACACTTTATTGTCTCCTTCATCTTAGGTAAATAACATAAAAATTATATGTTGGACATTTATATGCTATAATAAAGTTGTGCTTTATTGAAAACTTTATTAAACTCTAGACCATCTGGTACTTTAATCTGTCAATTAAGTAGAAGACAAACTTCTAAAACATTTATAGTTTATTCTTCTTCTTCTTCACAACTTTGTGCTTTAATTCCCTTCCTTGTTTTTTTATTTCCATTGTACAACCAAATTATTTTATATTAGTTTGTTTTGTTATCCTTTATCTTTTATTGTCGATATAAGGTATAAGAGTTTGTGTGTACGATGAATAGATTTATTTTTCTTTACATAAGCTCATAAGAAGCTAAATATTTATGCCATTATTAAACTGTCAGTAGAGCTGAAAATAAAATGTATGGAAAAAAATGTGATGAAACAGTAGAAATATTGCATGACAAATCTGAATTATTGTACCATACTGCTACACGGAAACTGCGCTTTCTCAATAGTATGTAAAATAAAAACTCTGCATGAAGGTGAACATAACCTCATCATTCTGATTATGAAAACTGCTTACTGGGGTTATAGGGCAATGTAAAATACACCCAAAATGAAATGTACATAATATCTAACTGATAGACTTATGGATAGCTTATATGAGTTTTAACAGACAGTGCAACATCATTCTTAGGAAATGTTTTATGAATAAAGAAATACAAAAAGTAATCTTATAGCCACAGATTTTTTGCTGCAAAGGTTTCTATGTGAATCAAGACCATAATCTCAAGTTTCAAGTCATATGTAAAGAACATACAGGGCTGATCTTTTAGTCCAGCTAGTGCTTCTGGAGACACACATCCATAAATTCAGCAGGCTCCATAAATTTCTAACATGTGGACGCGAAATGTGGTTTAGGCATACTGTGGCCCTCAGAGGGGAGAGGGGCATTTGGATTTGAGAAAGCAGAATTAGCTGGATTTCTTATGGGGGGGTGAGAAGCCATTTTGCTTTTCCAGAGCCTTTGTACTACCAGAAACATGGATGCCCCTATATTTCCTTTTACAGATGATGGACTTGAGTGAATATTTGATATTTTTTGTGGATTGAGTTGAAGCTTTTGTTAGGATTATTTTACATAATGTTTGGGATCACATTTATCCAGCGCTCTACTCTGGGCTCTTTCCATCTAAATCTCTGAGTGACATGATTCAGATGAAACCGAGAGGGATCTCTTCACTATGAGGCAGCAGAATTACTGTGGACTCCATTTGGCCTCTGATCAGTGTTGCCTTTCTTTTCAGAGGTGCACAAAACTGTGGCTGATGGCACTTTTATGCATGCCTAAAAAGACAGACACCGCTGGATCATAGGTCAGATGGAGTCCACAGTGGCTCCATCTGCCTCATCATAGGGGATCTTCCTTTGGGGATACATCTGAATCACGTCTTTTAGAGATTTACATGGAAACCACTGTGTAAGCGATCAGCCTAGTGTGCAGGATAAATGTGAGCAGAGCCTTACTGCGATCTTTAGGAGGCAGCATGGAATAATTAAGATAAGGTGAAAAATTGGTTTTATTATTTATTATTTTTTGTGCCATTTCTCATGTGGTATAAGTGATTAGACAACTTTGTTATTCTAGTTGGTGTGATTACAATACCAAATTTATAGCTTTTTTTTACGTTTGCTGCTGTCACACAATAAAGGATGCTTTTTTTGCAAACGCTAATTTTTGTATCACTACATTTTGAGAGCTATAATTTTTCCATATTTTTGCTGATGGAGTCATGTGACTGTGGGCACCTGACATTTTTTAATCGCTTTCTATTCCATTTTTTGGTAGGCAGAATGAACAAACACCATCAATCCAGGAACTTTTTTTTCCAGTTTTTTTTCATGCCATTCTGCTTGTGGTAAAATTGATAAGGCAGCTTTATTCTTTAGCTTTTTTTTGTGTTTTGCCACTTTTATGCAAAATACATGTGGAGGAGAGGTAAGTGAGAAAGAAACTCGCTAACCATAAGTGCTTACATTCTAGAGGAGACCTTACATTAAAAAAGGTGGAGAGAGAGTACCCCATTCATCATAAGAGCGTACACTGTATAGGACAGAGAGAAAGGGCGAAAGAGGACTCCATTGACCATAAGACCTTATAGGAGAGCAAGATTTACCCAGCGAATCGGGAGATGGAAAACAACTCTGCTGTACATTCTGCGATCCACTGGAAACAGCTGATCTGTGATGGTCCAGATACTGACCACCACTGTACAAGTTATAATAGTCTGCTATATGTCATTAATGAAGGGAATTACAGGCAAGCCATATTACAGACAGGGAGTTTAAAAAATCATGTAAAAAAATCACATATCCTTTCTCTCCTTTTTTTAAATAATTTAGTTACTTTGCAGGTGTGATACATGGGTGCACGAGGAGATTACACAACATCTCCCTCCTGTCCTTGGTACTGCAGTCTGCCAACTCCCTTTCTTCTATTGTATACTGGTTGCTGTGACGAGTGCATTTATGAATGCTCTATCTTACCCTGTACTGCATCTAAATAAGTCTCATATTGACATATTGACATACAGATGGTCAGTGTTTGGTCAGTATTTTACGTTAGTATTTGTAAGTCAAAACCACGGATGGATCAAAAACGCAGGAGTGGTGACATGTTTCTATTAAACTTTTCCTTTAATTGTTCCACTTCTGGTTTTGGCTTACAGATACTGATGGAAAATACTGACCAAATACTGAATGTGTGAATGTGGCCTGAAGCTGAGACCAGAATCACCACTGTACAACCCAGTCTGAGAAATCACCAATGAAAGTGAAAGTCTCGTGAGCGTACATCTGCACTTCTCATTTAAGGCCATGCTCACACATTCAGTATTTGATCAGTATTTTGCATTAGCATGAGTAAGCCAAATCAGGAGTGGAACAATTAGAGGAAAAGTATAATAGAAACACGTCACCACTTCTGTATTTATCACCCACTCCTGGTTTTAGTTTACAAATAGTGATCTAAAATACTGACCAAACTTATGAACGTGGCCTTACACTTGATATCTCAAGCTGGATTACTACCACCGAAAATCTCAGCTTCAAAATGAACCCTAGCTTCAGGCAGAGATACGGCCATTAACAGCCAAGATATATCTCATACATCTTTGGCTATTGAATTGCCACTCAACAACGACTTATGAGGTACATCCCAGACAGTGGAAGTGTTGTCTCTTTGGGTGGTGGAGACTGCTGTGCAGAACAGTATGTGGACCCTTTGCAGACTAATAGTTCCTCATAATGCACAATTTTAACTGCTTTGGAGATATAAGCGTGCGGCCCTTATCTCTTGTGACTGTGCCGCATCACATTTTGCACCAATGATATGTCTGATACTGCCTTATTAATATGATGCTTACTGTGTTATAAATAGAGTAAGGCTGGGGCCTGTGCATGATACAGAAGTATTAATGCGTTGTGCATGCATCCTTAAGCCTTGCTCTGGGCATAATACAAAGTATCAGGCTTTTCTGGAGTGTTCCTTTAACTGAATGAAATGTAAAATAAATAAAGCTAAAGTCGTATTTAGTTTTGTTTTTTTCATATACCTAAATTAAATAATGCTGTAACAATAATTACATGGAAAAAAATAATAACATTGTTAATTAACTCAAACTAATAACTATGGAAACACCATTTTTATGTCTGAGAAGTTCTGCAAAATATTTAACTGATAACATTTCAATTAGTGGTTTCAAATTTCTAAGACTTTTAAGACCAAATGCTTTCTGATAACAAAGTAATTTAATACAGCAAGAAAATCATTTTCTCTTGTTTATGATATTTATAATTAACTGGACAAACACACTTAAGCAATTTGATGCTTTCGGTTTAAATATTTTTCATCTTTCTTTTTTTATTTTCAGCTAATAAATCAATAGTATGGTATAACCAGCCAAAAGTCTGCAGATATTTTGCAGTAAATATCGTCATCTCTGTTTTTGGGCCAAACCTGCTCTTTTCCGTTGTTCCGCTTGATTTAACAGCTGGCTTGTAGACTTTGTAGCAACACCGAATATTAATGTCAGTTATGAATGTGGCATTTGTTCTTTTCTGCAATGCCAGCTCACATAGCGACATCTGTAACAGGGTTTTAACTATCTGCCCATTCAAATTATAATATAGTGTCTCCTAGGGCTCATGCACATTTCACAGTCATGTGCATAGTACCCATATATTGCCATACAGTCAGGGCTGAAAGTGTTTGCACCTTTGAAATTGTTCCAGAAAATAAAGTATTTCTCCCACAACATTATTACAATTGCACATATTTATTTCCTTTTTTTGTATTGGAATAACACAAAAAACTTGAAATAAAAGGCAAATTGGACATAACTTCACACAAAACCCCAAAAATAGGCTAGACAAAATTGTTGGCACCCTCAAATTAATATTTGGATGTACACCCTTTGGAATGAATAAATGCAATCAATCAATCGATCTTCCTATAACCATCAACAAGCTTCTTATACCTCTCAACTGGAGTTTTGAACTACTCTTCTGTTGCAAACTGCTACAGGTCTCTCATATTTGAAGAGTGCCTTCTCCCAAGAGCAATGTCTCCCAAGAGCAATCTCTCCACAGGTGACCCAGACTCATTACTAGCCACTTCAGAACTCTTCTGCTCTTTGTTTCCATTCATTCCTGAGTGCTTTTTGAATTATGATTGTGGTCATTTTCCTTCTGAAAGACCAATGAACTGGGACTCAAACCCAGCTTTCTGACACTGGGCACTACGCTGCGACCCAAAATTGTTTGGTAATATTCAGATTTCATGAAGCGTTGAACACAGTCTAGGCACCTAGTGCCAGAAGCAGTAAAACAACACCAAAACATTTTTGAACCTTCGCCATATTTAACTGTAGGTACTGTGTTCTTTTTATTTGTAGGCCTCATAACGCTTTAGGTAAACAGTAGAATGATGTTCTTTACCAAAAAGCTCTATCTTGGTGTCATCTGTCCACAAGATACTTTCTCATAAGGATTTGGGCTAAATCATGATATTTTGGCAATCTGCAGTCTTGCTTTTTGTGTCTCTGTCAACAGTTGGGTCCTCCTGCCATAGCATTTCATTTCATTCAAATGTTGACACTGATGCACCCTGAACCTGCAGGACAGCTTGAATTCCTTTACAACTTGATTGGGGCTGCTTATCCACCTTCCAGACTATCCTCCACTTCAACCTTTCATCATTGTTCTCTGCCATCCACATCCTGGGAGAGCAGCTACAGTGCATTCAGTTATAAACATCTTGATTATGTTGCACACCATGGACAAAGGTACAAAAGATTGTGGTTCCTTAGACAGTTCTCTTCTCCTCTTTCTGTTCTCCATGCTTAGTGTGGCGCACGCCGACACACGATTGCAAAGATTGAGTCAAATTCTCTCCTTTTTATCTGTGATTTTCATTTTGTCCACAACAGTTACTTGCCACAGTTGAGTTTTAACAAGCATCACACAGACACAAAATTGTTTACCCACAATTTTGGAAATGTGCTAACTATTTTGTCCTGCCCATTTTTAGGGTTTTGTGTAACATTATGTCCAATTTGCGTTTTTTTCAGTTTGTTTAGTTGTTCCAATACACACAAAGGAAGTAAACATGATATAACAAAACATGTGTAACTGGAATCATTTTCTGGGAGAAATACTTCCTTTTCTGTAACACATTATATATAGTAATTACAGGCATCACTGTATGATCCCTTGGAAACATTATTTCTAAAGGATAACAGATGTGGAACATGGCATGCTATGGATCAAAACAGTATTTTCTATTTCTAGAAATAAAACCTCACACTCCCTGATGAAGCTGGGTGAAACATGTGATGAGGTGCAAGGGCTACACTACAACAAGGTCTTACTACTATTGTATTATATAAGTTATACCAACAATTATATCCTTGCCTTTTTAGTCACTGGGATTTAGACCATGGGCACGTGATATATACTGCAACCTAGGTATGTTTTGTCATCCTAATTGACTTACTCTGCCATTTATTAATACATTTGTTATTTAAATATTTTCTTTATATTAATCAATTCTTTTTGTTCAGTGAGATTTTTTGTTGCCCTTTTTTGTTTCTTTTTTTGTTTTGCCCTTATTGATGTAGGCATGTCTCTGGTAGTGTATTATTTATTGATTTTCCTTGATAATTTAGTTGTCTTTATACATCACCTTATCATGCCTCATGATGAACTGTATTCTCCCCTGGAAAAATTGCTTCTAAAGGACAAATACTGTATAACTTGGTTTGATATGGAGTAAGTCAAGATTTAGTTTTGTTTGAGATATAATCTCACATTGACTAATAAATATATATCTAATGACCATATTACCATATTAAACTGTTAAATGGGGTATATAAGGGAAAGAACCAGCTCATAATCATTGGGGTTTTATCAGAATACACGAAAACAAAGCAAAAAAAACAAACAAGAAAAAATAACTATTGGCCTACTGCATTAAACTATCAGCTTGCTTTCAACTATTGTGGCCTTCAGATAACCTTGAAAATGCTTACTTCATCTCACTAATGGATCACCACTAAAACACAGTTGACAGATTTGCACACTTGTCACATTCTGGCTGGTGAAATACATGTATTAATATAGGATATATGTATAGAGCCTCTCTATCTAGACAATTCCTTTATAGAAAGGTCAAAGCGATCACTGAATTATTTATTTTGTATTATTACTTTAATATACACTGTTCTGCTTTCTCCAAAAGATATATAGGGACAAGCTAAAAGCGGTGGCAGATATAGCGCTCAAACCTTTCCTATTTTAGGGCTTATAAGTAAAGAATAAAAGGACTAGAATCATCTGCCAACTGACTGCAAGTGCTATTTTTATGATTATAATTATGTTATTTGGGGGAAACATGGTTCATAGATGTCTTGGCAATTGAAGTTGAGCTTTGGCCTTTCTAGCAAATCAAAGAACAACAGTGCATCAGTGTCCTTGTTGCAGAGCAGCAGAACTCATTCCGCACACTTGTCATTGCGCGCTCATAAAGACAGATCTACCATCTCATATTAATTCTCACTCGCAAACAGGTTGTGTCCTCAGGTCAGGAATGAAGTAATCAGCTCAGCATGAACTGCGGGAAAAGTGACAGTAGATTTGGCAGCCCCATATCTAATAGAGTCTATCCTATAGCTCTCAGTTCCCCGCAGGGCTCATCCGTAACCTTTATAGTCTCTTTTATTTCACAATAATTAGAACCTGAAAAGGCATTTCTACTTCTTTCATTTATTTATATATTTGGTTTTAATATCTTAGCCTGTAATTTTTTAGCTACACTGAATGGATATATTCAGATTACATGCCACAAATGAGAGAGGAGGGGGAGATTTTATCACTACATTTAAACCTAAAATATTATCTAGAATGATTCGCTTTTTGATTGTAACAATAATTATGTGCAGACACTGAAATATTAAGATCGTACATAAAAAATCGACAATCTGTCACTGTCCATATGATATCAAAGTTGAATAGCTACACCCAACCTTGCCCTGACTTCTTTTCTGGACAGGACTGTAATAGCACTTTTTGGCAACTGCTGCAATCATAGTGGTAGTCATAGTAACCAGTATTATGCCTTCCTGTGGTGAAGACATAGGAGAAGCAGAAACCTAAGGTGTTTGGAAACCTAAGTTGTTTGTTCCACTGTGCTTATGACTGAATTAGAATTCATCATATATGAATGTGTGACATCTCTCACTGTCTGCCCATCTAAACCATATTGTTGTTCTGAAAAATGCAAAGTATACAAAAAAAATCATATATACACTATATATGTATAGAAATATATATAATCTATATATAAATATATAAATATATATATATATATATATATATATATATATATATACACTCACCGGCCACTTTATTAGGTACACCATGCTAGTAACGGGTTGGACCCCTTTTGCCTTCAGAACTGCCTCAATTCTTCGTGGCATAGATTCAACAAGGTGCTGGAAGCATTCCTCAGAGATTTTGGTCCATATTGACATGATGGCATCACACAGTTGCCGCAGATTTGTCGGCTGCACATCCCAATGATGCTCCATACAAGGCAGGATGGATCCATGCTTTCATGTTGTTTACGCCAAATTCTGACCCTACCATCCGAATGTCGCAGCAGAAATCAAGACTCATCAGACCAAGCAACGTTTTTCCAATCTTCTACTGTCCAATTTCGATGAGCTTGTACAAATTGTAGCCTCAGTTTCCTGTTCTTAGCTGAAAGGAGTGGTACCCGGTGTGGTCTTCTGCTGCTGTAGCCCATCTGCCTCAAAGTTCGACGCACTGTGCGTTCAGAGATGCTCTTAGGCCTACCTTGGTTGTAACGGGTGGCGATTTGAGTCACTGTTGCCTTTCTATCAGCTCGAACCAGTCTGCCCATTCTCCTCTGACCTCTGGCATCAACAAGGCATTTCCGCCCACAGAACTGCCGCTCACTGGATTTTTTTTCTTTTTCGGACCATTCTCTGTAAACCCTAGAGATGGTTGTGCGTGAAAATCCCAGTAGATCAGCTGTTTCTGAAATACTCAGACCAGCCCTTCTGGCACCAACAACCATGCCACGTTCAAAGGCACTCAAATCACCTTTCTTCCCCATACTGATGCTCGGTTTGAACTGCAGGAGATTGTCTTGACCATGTCTACATGCCTAAATGCACTGAGTTGCCGCCATGTGATTGGCTAATTAGAAATTAAGTGTTAACAAGAAGTTGGACAGGTGTACCTAATAAAGTGGCCAGTGAGTGTATATATATACAGTAAATTAAATGTACAGTTAGGTCCATATATATTTGGACAGAGACAACATTTTTCTAATTTTGGTTATAGACATTACCACAATGAATTTTAAACAAAACAATTCAGATGCAGTTGAAGTTCAGACTTTCAGCTTTCACTTGAGGGTATCCACATTAAAATTGGATGAAGGGTTTAGGAGTTCCAGCTCCTTAACATGTGCCACACTGTTTTTAAAGGGACCAAAAGTAATTGGACAGATTCAATAATTTTAAATAAAATGTTCATTTTTAGTACTTGGTTGAAAACCCTTTGTTGGCAATGAAGTCTGAAGTCTTGAACTCATGGACATCACCAGACGCTGTGCTTCATCCTTCTTGATGCTCTGCCAGGCCTTCACTGCGGTGGTTTTCAGTTGCTGTTTGTTTGTGGCCCTTTCTGTCTGAAGTTTAGTCTTTAACAAGTGAAATGCATGCTCAATTGGGTTGAGATCAGGTGACTGACTTGGCCATTCAAGAATATTCCACTTCTTTGCTTTAATAAACTCCTGGGTTGCTTTGGCTTTATGTTTTGGGTCATTGTCCATCTCTAGTATGAAGCGACGACCAATCAGTTTTGCTGCATTTGGCTGGATCTGAGCACACAGTATGGCTCTGAATACCTCAGAATTCATTCGGCTGCTTCTGTCCTGTGTCACATCATCAATAAACACTAGTGACCCAGTGCCACTGGCAGCCATGCATGCCCAAGCCATCACACTGCCTCCGCCGTGTTTTACAGATGATGTGGAATGCTTTGGATTATGAGCTGTACCACGCTTCGCCATACTTTACTCTTTCCATCATTCTGGTAGAGGTTGATCTTGGTTTCATTTGTCCAAAGAATGTTCTTCCAGAACTGTGCTGGCTTTTTTAGATGTTTTTTAGCAAAGTCCAGTCTAGCCTTTTTATTCTTGATGCTTATGAGTGGCTTGCACCGTGCAGTGAACCCTCTGTATTTACTTTCATGCAGTCTTCTCTTTATGGTAGATTTGGATATTGATATGCCGACCTGGAGAGTGTTGTTCACTTGGTTTGGCTGTTGTGAAGGGGTTTCTCTTCACCATGGAGATTATTCTTCTATCCTCCACCACTGTTGTCTTCTGTGGGAGCCCAGGTGTTTTTGCATTGATGAGTTCACCAGTGCTTGCTTTCTCAGGATGTACCAAACTGTAGATTTTGCCACTCCTAATATTGTAGCAATTTCTCGGATGGGTTTTTTCTGTTTTCGCAGCTTAAGGATGGCTTGTTTCACCTGCATGGAGAGCTCCGTTGATCGCATGTTTACTTCACAGCAAAACCTTCCAAATGCAAGCACCACACTTCAAATCAACTCCAGACCTTTTATCTGCTTAATTGAGAATGACATAACGAAGGGATTACCCACACCGGTCCATGAAATAGCCTTTGAGTCAATTGTCCAATTACTTTTGGTCCCTTTAAAAACAGGGTGGCACATGTTAAGGAGTTGAAAATCCTAAACCCTTCATCCAATTTTAATGTGCATACCCTCAAATGAAAGCTGAAAGTCTGAACTTCAACTGCATCTGAATTGTTTTGCTTAAAATTCATTGTGGTAATGTCTATAACCAAAATTAGAAAAATGTTGTCTCTGTCCAAATATATATGGACCTAACTGTATATACAAATATATATATAAAATATAAATATATCAGACTCACACACAACTAAATGTAGATCAAACAAATATTTGCCACCTTCATCAGCGGCAGCGAGCCTTCTGCTTATGTTGCAGGTTTATTCTCGTTTAATTTGAATGGATGGCCCATAAGCCACAATACAGTTGAGTGGATCCTGCATCCATCAGGAGATGTATAAGTATTTATGTATATTTTTGTGTATTTATACACACGCAAAGAAAATCATACTATGTAAAACTTAATACTGGGCCAGTATTCTCAATATACATACATCAAAAAGATCAGCATTCTAGATGTAAGATTGTGAAAAATAGTGTGGTTCTTATTCATCCATGTATGTGTTTCTTTAAAAATAGCTATATGCATATATGCAGATGTAACAGGCACTGATCGTACATTCATTACATACTAACTCCAGTTGACTTTGTATTATATCATCTGTGCAGTAATTGCTGTTTCTTTAGATGTATATACAGCACATATACTGCATATATGGTATATATATATGTATATGCACACATATACTATATATATACTGTATATATACATACAGTATATGTGTGCATGTATATAATAGCATATATGCAGTATATGTGGTGTATATACATCTAAAGAAGAAGTATATGTACAGTTGTTTTTATCCAATGCCAGGTAAATCTAATATATAAAGCTGAATGTGTGTGTGTATGTGTGTATGTCCGGGATTGGCATCTGCAACGTCGCAGCTACAGCCACAAAATTTTGTACAATCACAAGTCTGGACCCCGAGAGTGTCATAGGCTATGTTGTGAGGCGAAATTTTAACCCCGCGCTTTCCAATTCACCAAACAATTTTGCCTCTATCTACATAATGGGGAAAAAGTGAAAGGAAAAGTGTTGGAGGCAAATTGACAGCTGCCAGATGTGAACAAGGGGGACTTATAGAGTGAGAGCGATGGCGCCAAAGAGTATATACCATACAGTTACTAAGGTGGGGCCCCGACATGGGATACTCACCACACAAGGGGATATGAACACACACACAAAACACGCCACATACTACCACGTGCTTGAACACATATCACCACCGTCAGCGCACATTTCACCACACATACACCAACCTCGCCACATAAAAGTCGGAACACTAAAGTCACCGCTCAAAACTCGCCACGTGCAAAATTCGCCACATGCAAAACTCGCCACACGTGCAAAACTCACCTCATGGAAAAATCGCTACACACAAAACTTGCACACGTGGAAAAATTGCCACACGCACAAAAGTTGCAACACATGCAAAAGTTGCCTCACATAAAACTTGCACCTACTGAAAACACACCACACATAAAACTCGCCACGCGCAAAACTCGCCATGTGCAAAACTTGCTGCACACAACTTGCTACACTAACCTGTCACATGCAACTCGACACACAAAAAGTTGCTACATGCATGTCGCCACACAAAACTCATCACACAAAAGTTGCTACATGCATGTCGCCACACGCAACTCAACATACACAACTTGACACATGAAACTCGCCCTAAAACACACACAAGTTTGGTATTATCCTTCAAAAATATAAATCTGATTAATAAGCAGACAAACTACAAGAGCAGCAAATGTACCATATAGGAAATATGGCAGCTGTCAGTCACATGACCTGTCTATTATGTGTATGTGTGAGCTAATATATACTGCCAGGAGGGAGGGCTTCCTGTTGGCTGGGGATTTATCAGGCTGCCAATTTAGCTTACAAATACTGAGGTAAAAATACTGACCAAATAACATGTGAACAAGGTCTAATACAGGAGGAGATGACCCACAGATATATACTAAATACAAGAGGAGATGACACGCAGATATATACTATATACAGGAGCAGATGACACACAGGTATATACTATATACAGGAGGAGATGACTTACAGGTATATACTATATACAGGAGGAGATGACATACAGGTATATCTATAATATAACGCTGGGAGCGTCACTCTGTCCGAAGCCTCTATAGACTGCGCAAGCGCCGGCGCAGTCTGGACCGCACATAGCGACGCTCCCAGGAGATCGCGGTATGCGTAAGCGCTGAACGCACACCGCGATCTCCACCGGACAAGCAGGGACGAGCCAGGAGGCGGAGGGTGAGTATACTTACCTGACCCGTTCCACCGACGCGCTTCCGGGCCGTGACTGTCCCCCTGCTCCCGGAATCGGCGCCTGCGCAGTCCGCGCTTTCCGGCGCCATTTTCTTGAAGACACATTGCAGTGTCTTCAAGAAAATGGCGCCGGAAAGCGCGGACTGCGCAGGCGCCGACTCCGGGAGCAGGACCAAGAAAATGGCCGCACCCAGCACAGCCGCCGCGCCCAGCACAGCCACGCACAGCCGCCCACAGCAACGCACAGCCGACCATAGCCGCCCACAGCCACGCACAGGCGCCCACAGCAACGCACAGCCGACCATAGCCGCCCACAGCCACGCACAGGCGCCCACAGCCACGCACAGGCGCCCACAGCCGCCGCACCCAGCACAGCTGCCCACAGCCACGCACAGCCACCCATAGCCACGCACAGCCGCCGCACCCAGCACAGCCGCCGCACCCAGCACAGCCGACCACAGCCGCCGCACCCAGCACAGCCGCCCACAGCCACGCACAGCTGCCCACAGCCACGCACAGCCGCCGCACCCAGCACAGCCGCCCACAGCCACGTACAGCCACCCATAGCAACGCACAGCCGCCGCACCCAGCACAGCCGCCGCACCCAGCACAGCCGCCCACAGCCACGCACAGCCGCCCACAGCCACGCACAGCCGCACCCAGCACAGCCGACCACAGCCACGCACAGCCGCCGCACCCAGCACAGCCGCCCACAGCCACGTACAGCCACCCATAGCAACGCCCATAGCAATGCACAGCCGCCGCACCCAGCACAGCCGACCACAGCCGCCGCACCCAGCACAGCCGCCCACAGCCACGCACAGCCCACAGCCACGCACAGCCGCCGCACCCAGCACAGCCACCCACAGCCGCCGCACCCAGCACAGCCGCCGCACCCAGCACAGCCACCGCACCCAGCACATCCGCCGCACCCAGCACAGCCATGCACAGCCGCCACAGCCACGCACAGCCGCCTACAGCCACGCACAGCCGCCGCACCCAGCACAGCCTCCCACAGCCACGCACAGCCGCCCACAGCCACGGACAGCCGCCGCACCCAGCACAGCCGCCGCACCCAGCACAGCCGCCGCACCCAGCACAGCCGCCGCACCCAGCACAGCCGCCCACAGCCACGCACAGCCGCCCACAGCCACGCACAGCCACCCACAGCCGCCGCACCCAGCACAGCCGCCCACAGCCACGCACAACCGCTGCACCCAGCTCAGCCACCCACAGCCGCCGCACCCAGCACATCCGCCGCACCCAGCACAGCCACGCACAGCCGCCCACAGCCACGCACAGCCGCCCACAGCCACGCACAGCCGCCCACAGCCACGCACAGCCGCCTACAGCCACGGACAGCCGCCGCACCCAGCACAGCCACCGCACCCAGCACAGCCGCCGCACCCAGCACAGCCGCCCACAGCCACGCACAGCCGCCGCACCCAGCACAGCCTCCCACAGCCACGCACAGCCGCCTACAGCCACGCACAGCCGCCGCACCCAGCACATCCGCCGCACCCAGCACAGCCATGCACAGCCGCCACAGCCACGCACAGCCGCCTACAGCCACGCACAGCCGCCGCACCCAGTACAGCCTCCCACAGCCACGCACAGCCACGGACAGCCGCCGCACCCAGCACAGCCGCCGCACCCAGCACAGCCGCCGCACCCAGCACAGCCGCCCACAGCCACGCACAGCCGCCCACAGCCACGCACAGCCGCCCACAGCCACGCACAGCCACCCACAGCCGCCGCACCCAGCACAGCCGCCCACAGCCACGCACAACCGCTGCACCCAGCTCAGCCACCCACAGCCGCCGCACCTAGCACAGCCGCCGCACCCAGCACATCCGCCGCACCCAGCACAGCCGCCGCACCCAGCACAGCCGCCGCACCCAGCACAGCCACGCACAGCCGCCACAGCCACGCACAGCCTCCGCACCCAGCACAGCCGCCCACAGCCACGCACAGCTGCCTACAGCCACGGACAGCCGCCGCACCCAGCACAGCCACCGCACCCAGCACAGCCACCGCACCCAGCACAGCCGCCGCACCCAGCACAGCCGCCCACAGCCACGCACAGCCGCCGCACCCAGCACAGCCTCCCACAGCCACGCACAGCCGCCTACAGCCACGCACAGCCGCTGCACCCAGCACAGCCGCTGCACCCAGCACAGCCACCGCACCCAGCACAGCCGTCCACAGCTGCCGCACCCAGCACAGCCGCCCGCACCCAGCACAGCCGCCCACAGCCACGCACAGCCGCCCACAGCCACGCACAGCCGCCCACAGCCACGCACAGCCGCCCACAGCCACGCACAGAGGCCCACAGCCACGCACAGCCGCCTACAGCCACGGACAGCCGCCGCACCCAGCACAGCCGCCCACAGCCACGCACAGCCGCCGCACCCAGCACAGCCTCCCACAGCCACGCACAGCCGCCTACAGCCACGCACAGCCGCTGCACCCAGCACAGCCGCCGCACCCAGCACATCCGCCGCACCCAGCACAGCCATGCACAGCCGCCACAGCCACGCACAGCCGCCTACAGCCACGCAGAGCCGCCGCACCCAGTACAGCCTCCCACAG
Source organism: Ranitomeya variabilis (assembly GCF_051348905.1). Classification (NCBI taxonomy): domain Eukaryota; kingdom Metazoa; phylum Chordata; class Amphibia; order Anura; family Dendrobatidae; genus Ranitomeya; species Ranitomeya variabilis. Next base: position 902,663,448 of record NC_135233.1, read on the forward strand.
CCACGCACAGCCGCCCACAGCCACGGACAGCCGCCGCACCCAGCACAGCCGCCGCACCCAGCACAGCCGCCGCACCCAGCACAGCCGCCGCACCCAGCACAGCCGCCGCACCCAGCACAGCCGCCCACAGCCACGCACAGCCGCCCACAGCCACGCACAGCCGCCCACAGCCACGCACAGCCACCCACAGCCGCCGCACCCAGCACAGCCGCCCACAGCCACGCACAACCGCTGCACCCAGCTCAGCCACCCACAGCCGCCGCACCTAGCACAGCCGCCGCACCCAGCACATCCGCCGCACCCAGCACAGCCGCCGCACCCAGCACAGCCGCCGCACCCAGCACAGCCACGCACAGCCACGCACAGCCTCCGCACCCAGCACAGCCGCCCACAGCCACGCACAGCCGCCTACAGCCACGGACAGCCGCCGCACCCAGCACAGCCACCGCACCCAGCACAGCCGCCGCACCCAGCACAGCCGCCCACAGCCACGCACAGCCGCCGCACCCAGCACAGCCTCCCACAGCCACGCACAGCCGCCTACAGCCACGCACAGCCGCTGCACCCAGCACAGCCGCTGCACCCAGCACAGCCGCTGCACCCAGCACAGCCACCGCACCCAGCACAGCCGTCCACAGCTGCCGCACCCAGCACAGCCGCCCGCACCCAGCACAGCCACGTCACATACAGCCGCCCGCACTCAGCACAGCCACATACAGCCGCCCGCACTCAGCACAGCCGCCCGCACTGATGGGGGCGCAGGATGGAGCAGCACGTGATAGGATGGGGGCGCAGGATGGGAGCACATGACAGGATGGGGATGAGGATGGAGCAGCACATGACACGGTGGAGTGGCACATGACAGGATGGGGGCACAGGATGGAGCAGCACATGACACGGTGGAGCAGCACATGACAGGATGGGGGCGCAGGATGGAGCAGCACATGACACGGTGGAGCAGCACATGACAGGATGGGGATGCAGGATGGAGCAGCACATGACACGGTGGAGCAGCACATGACAGGATGGGGGCGCAGGATGGAGCAGCATATGACAGGATGGGAGCAGCACATACCAGGATGGAGACCATATTCCAATATAAATGCTCGCCACCCGGGCGTAGAACGGGTTCAATAGCTAGTACATTATAAAAGAGGAGATGACACATAGTTATATAGAGGAGGAGATGACATATAGCAGGTACATACTATATACAGGGGAGATGACATACAGGTATATACTATATACAGGAGATGACATACAGGTATATACTATATATAGGAGGAGATGACATACAGGTATATACTATATACAGGAGGAGAAGACACATAGGTTTATACAATATAAAGGAGGAGATGACATACAGCAGGTATATACTATTTACAGGGGAGATGACATACAGGTATATACTATTTACAGGGGAGATGACATACAGGTATATACTATATACAGGAGATGACATACAGGTGTATACTATATATAAGGGAGATGACAAACATGTATATACTGAGGGGAAAATGAGAGGTGTGAGGTGAAAATGAGAGGTGTGAGGTGAAAATGAGAGGTGTGAGGTGAAAATGAAAGGGTGTGAGTGCAAAATGAGAGGAGTGAGGGAAAATAGTGGAATGATAGGAAAATGACAGCTGTGAGGTCGAAATGACAAGTGTTAGGGGGGAATGAGAGGAGTGAGGGGGAAAATGAGAGGTGTGAGGGAGAAAATGGGAGATGTGAGGGGGGAAATGAAAGATGTGAGGGGGAAAATGAGAGGCGTGATGGGAAAGTAAGAGAAGTGAGGTGCTATAACTAACCACAGATATTTACTATGCCCAGGCAACGCCAGGCTCTTCAGCTAGTCTGTAATATAAATATAAAACCTGCGTATTTGTTCATCTACAAACTGGGATTGATATTATCAAAACTTGTCAAAATGAAGATAGCAAATTAAAAAAAAAAACACATAAGTGACTCCCTGTTTAGAAGAGATCTTTCAATGAAAGGTAAAATGACTTGCAAGGTGGTCCTATCTATGCGCACAAAGTAATCTTATTAATAAACAGTCTTCAGATCAAATCCCCTTGACATTCACAGTTTACTAATCTTTTAATACAAGAGATTAGTCGCTTGTAAAGCTAAGTGGGCAAACCTTCAGGAATTACTATGACTTCCAAAAAGGAAAAGAAAATCTTTCCTTTAGGCTGAAATTACACAGAGCGTTTTCCTGGAAAAAAAATACATGTGCAAACAAAATAATAATAATAATAATTTTAAAAAATACTAACATGATCACAATAAGCAAATGTTAAATATAAAAAACTGACATTTTAAAATGCAGTTTTCATATATTTTAAAATGCCAGAAATTGACAGTGTGCAAGTGCTTGCTGTTTATTCAGACTTTGTATGACCTTAGAGATATTGTCAGGTAAATAATGTTTTTGATACATGTGATACAAGCAGAAGGTTGACACTTGGAACATAGGTAATATACTATAACTATATTGAATTTATTTTTTATGAAGCCTTGAAAGCCTCATTCATTGACCTTTTGGATACAGCGCACACTATATAACTTTCCTATCAGTGAAATACCAGGAGTGGTCTGACTATTCTATGCTATATTAGCAGAAAATATGGGCCTATGACCTTTATTAGCAGCTGCAATCTGAAAATAGTATATTTTCTAGAACTGAATGAAAGTGCTCTTAAGTTAATTTTTACAAATGCCATTTGACACATTACAGAGAATCTTAAAAAAAAGATTAATATGTAGCTATATCAGCGTATTGAAAAAAATGGCATTCTGAACAAAATTTGATAAACTGCTGCATCTCAGTGCTCTGCACTTTGTCCTCTTCTTTTTTACCTCACTACTTATATTATAACTCACCCAACTTTAGATGTTACATAGTTCAGTGCAAAATGGTGTTGCTTCTTGTAGCAAATAAGGTAAATGACCTAAATCTACCTATGCAAAATCTTAATGTTCTGACATTAGGTTATGCACTGAAGGATGGTTTAGGTAATCCAAAGTAAGGTGAAAATGTAGATATGAAGAAGACCCACAGACTATGGGGCCGATTTATCAAGACTGGCATAGTATACAATCATGCTACACTAGTCTCCCAGGAGTAGATGGCACCAAATTCATTAAAAGGCACATGCCGCTTAATGAATTTGGCGCCTCTTCTAAGTGTCATGTGTCTCCATGCCCCAAGAGGCACACGCCTGCGCGAGGAGTGTTCCTGGCATTAAAAAGCCAGAATTTTTAATTATCTTGATGAGTGGGCATGGCCACACTCTTATACTACCTTGGCTGCAACCAAGCTAAGTATAGAAAATTTGGTTTGCACAAACATTTTGTGACTTTTCTAAGCTTTTACAACACTTATTGGTGGCGTAAAGGCTTTGATGAAAAGGGTCCCTGTGTTGTTACATTAAACTTTATGTTAGGTTATTCCTTTAAGATCAGTTTATCATTTGTGGTGACATCAGTATCTTCTATTAACCCCTTTACCACCTTGGGTTTTTTCATTTTTGCATTTTTCTATTTTGAGCCCCTTCTTCCCATAGCCATAACTTTTTATTTTTTCTTCAATATGGCAAATATGCGGGATGAGTTGTACTTTTGAATGACACCATTTATTTTACCATATAGTGTACTGGATAATGGGAAAAAATTTCAAGTGTAGTGAAATTGCAAAAAAGTGCAATTGCACAATTGCTTTTTTATTTTAACCATGTTCACTAAATCCTTAAACAGGCAATACCATTATGATTTTTCAGGTCATTACAAGTTTATAGATACCAAAACATGTACTTTTTTTATTTAAGTGGTAATAAAGAAATCCACAGTTTTTAAAAAAAAATGGTGCCAATGCTGGTAGAGATATACCCCAAAAGACTTGGAGCAGTAATTGCAGCGAAAGGTCTTCTTACAAAGTATTGACTCAGGGGGCCTAAGTACAAATGCACGTCACAATTTTTAAATGCATATTTTTAAAATTTTTAGAAAGCAATACATCATTTCTGCTAAACTTCAAAAATGCTTTCTAATTTGTGCTGGCATATAACATAAAATCCCAATAAAATACATTTAAGTTTGTGGATGTTCCATGGGCAAATATGGAAGCGTTCACGGTGTAAGAATACTTTTTCAACACATTGTACACTACACATATACAACATATGAAAACATACAGAACAGATTAGTGTTGAGCGATACCTTCCGATATTTGAAAGTATCGGTATCGGATTGTATCGGCCGATATCCGAAAAATATCAGATATCGCCGATACCGATACCCGATACCAATACAAGTGAATGGGACACAAATATCGGAAGTGATCCTGGATGGTTCCCAGGGTTTGAAGGAGAGGAAACTCTCCTTCAGGCCCTGGGATCCATATTTATGTGTAAAATAAAGAATAAAAATAAAAAATAGGGATATACTCACCCTCTGACGCGCCCTGGTGGTAACCGCTGCAACCGGCAGCCTCCTTTCCTAAGAATGAGCGAGTGAAGGACCTTCGATGACGTGGCGGCTTGTAATTGGTCGCGTGACCACTCATGACCACTTATTTTACACATGAATATGCATTCCGATCCCGAGTCCTGATATCGCAAAAATATCAGAACTCGGTATCGGAATTCCGATACCGCAAATATCGGCCGATACCCGATACTTGTGGTATCGGAATGCTCAACACTAGAACAGATATATTAAAAGAGGACACTGTATATTTTATATATATTCTTGACTTGTGAATGAAACCCTACATAAAGATGAATTTCTTACATGACACTAATTCATATTCAATGAAGTCTAATATATTCTTCTAATTACTTTTATATTTACAGACCCCTGAAACCTACAGTCTAGCACTATCTCCTGAAAATTACAATTGTCATCGATATTCTAGCAATAGTTAAAACAACTACGATTGTTTAGCCATAGCATACACAAAAAGACTCCAACTGCGTACAAATTAATTGAGGTAAGAATCATTTCTACTACATCTATTGAAATCTCACATTGGTGCAATTCAATTAAGAAATAATAAGACTGCAAAGTAATTTATACTCATAGATTAGATGTCATCTGTGAAAAATTACTGATTAACTCCATATAGTCCTCTAGTGTATCGATAAGCTACTTAATGGTGGTCTCCTTACAACCCTGCCTCAGCGGCTCAGTAGCCAATAAATAGAGCAGAACTACTAATGCTATAATTTTAATCTGAATGAGAGAAGAACTTGCTTTCAATGATCCAATGAGCTAAAGGCAAACAATGTCAGGAACATTTTTGATAATTTCATACTTTCATTAAAACATTATTAATAATCTTTCATACTGTATCTACAGTGTATAGCTAGAGATTTCTGAATATTATGTGAATTGTGACACCAGAGGAGGAAATTCAGAAAATTACACATTCTGATATAGCAGAAAATATGTGATGGACTGATGTGGAGTTCATTATCTGACAACTCTTATATTTGTTTGACATGTAGGCAGTAAATAAAAGTTAGTAATAATGACGTGGTGCAAGTAAAGCTTCCAACGTGGTGGCTCAGTATTTAGTACTGTGGCCTTACAGGACTGGAGCCTTAGGTTGAAATCCTACCAAGGACAAGAAATGTATTTGTTCTCCCTGTGTTTGCATGAATTACCCCAGGGTTCTCCGGCTTACTTCCACACTTCAAAGATATAATGATATGTAATTTAGGTTGTGACCCCCAATGGGAACTGATAACTGATATCTGTAAAGTGCTGTGGAAATTAATGATGCTATACTGCATAAGCACATAAAGCAAAATAAATAGTGATGAGCGAAAAGTGAAACATTCGAATTCGGGAAAATCGGCACAAATACTTTCCAATACCCATGTATTCGTACAAAATAATGGATCCAATGCAAGTCAAAGGGAAAGCCAATATTTTTCTGCTGGACCCAACAAACAGGTCTTGGGACATGAGAAAAAGACTAAAATGGATGGGATAGATAGATAGATAGATAGATAGATAGATAGATAGATAGATAGATAGACATGAAAAGCCGGCAATTCATCTGCCGCGTAAAGTAAAATCACAGCGTGACAGGTTAGAATAAAATAGATAGAATAGATATATACACATAGAAGAGATAGATATATAGATGTCAGTGACACACATATACTGTATATATATATATATATATATATATATATATATATATATGTATATATATATATATATATATGTCTATATATTACATCTATCTGTCTATCTATCTATATATCTATCTATCTAAGAAAAGCCAGCAATTCAGCAGCCCCATGTTAGGGTTGGCGGAACACACCGAGTATATATATATATGTATTAATAGGTGCATTCGCAACCCAGGGTGCTCCGTGCAGGAGAGGAAGCTGCTGCTGGCAAATGGCAGCGCTGCATGGCGGTATAAGCGAACTCTGTTAACGCCACAGATTCACTAGAAACAAGATGCTGTGCCCTGTTAACCTCACAGAGGTACACAGCTATGAAGCAGAGCAAAACTATGGTCATGCCATCAGAGGAACAGGCAAACAACTCCTCACTGGAGGTGTCGGTATTCTAGCGGCTTATTTCAGCCAAGACCCTGAATACACACATACAAACTCCTCACCAGAGGTGCTGGTATTCTAGGGGCTTATTTCAGCCAAACCCTATTCACATCCAGACATGACCACACTGGCGCTGAGCTCATAGACTTTGGTTTGATACTAGCGCATGGCAGTGCAGCCATGCAAACCTTTTATAGCTGTAGCAGACAAGGACCTTCCAAGTGGTCCAATAGGAGCTGCTACAGGGCCTGAGCATGTGACCCCGACCTCCAATGAGAGGTCCTCCCATGGGCATGCTCAGTGTGTGCAAAGCAGGACTTAGTCCCAGAAAAGCCTGCACACCGCTGACCAGTGCTGGCTACAAAAGCAGAACCTGGAAAGGCAGCAGCAACCCTTTGCACAGTATCAGGTGGAGCGAGACGCTGGGACCGACATTTCTGTTGAGCAGGCTCCACTGCAGCTGAAGCAGAATGGGAGAATGCAGCAGACATGGCTTGAGATTCCCCCTGTGCAGCGGCGTGAACTTGACTCCTAACACCCCATACTGTAAAATCATGGCAGGAACCAACAGCATAGACTAGATGGATTACACACAGTATATACACATAGAATAGATGTCAGTTACATAAACAATTAGTGCAGTGTGTGTAACTTACTGTACATGTATTTAATTATTAAAAGATTATTTTTCAGAAAAAAATGTTGTGGGCTCCCGTGTAATGTTTTTAACCAGCAGAGGTAAAGCTGACAGCTGGAAGCAGATGTTTATAGCCTTGGAAGAGGCTAATACCCATGGAGCTTTGCAGGCTATTAATATCAGCTCACAGCTGTATACTAAGCTTTTACTGGATATTTAAAAGGGGGACCCTAAAAAATGGACGTAGGGTTCCCCTATAATTAATAACCAGCAAAGGCTATGCAGGCAGCTGTGGGCTGATATTAATAGCCTAGGAAAGAGCCACGGATACTGCCACCCAAAGGCTAAAAACATCAGCTCTTAGCCGCCCCAGAAAAGGTGCATCTCTAAGATGCGCCAACTCTGGCACTTAGCCTTGCTCTTCCGACTTGCCCTGTAGCGGTGGCAAATGGGGTGATAGTTGGGGGTTGATGTCCCCTTTGTATTGTCAGATGACATAAAACCCAGAGGTTATTAATGTGGAAGCATCAATACGACACCCCATTACTAACCAGAAAAGTCATATCGTTTAAAACTCACACAGAAAAAAGTTCTTTCATTGAAAGAATGACAGACTCCTTTAATAAATCTTAATTAAACCATACTTATCACATTGCCTATTCCACTGATGCCATTGTCTTCTGCAAAAGAGCTAAGAAAAAAAATATTCCTCACCTTTCCACAGAGAAGATAATAATCCATTTGTCCTGTGATGGGTCTAGCTCTGCTACACCTAGATAGCAGGCTGCATGGTTGCATGATGTGAACATATAGCCAGTCATCCATCAGAGACACTGAGCAGCATCTGCTCTCACTGCCCAGTGTCTTGCGGTAAACTCCTAGGACCTGTCTGACATCACCACGAGTGTGAGAAAGTTCTCCCGCTCCCAGTGCCATCTGAAAGGTCCTGGGAGTTCACAGCCAATGAACTCACTTCACCTATCTGACGTCAGCATGAGCGCCAATAGAAATTTTCCCACGGCGCTCATGCTAACATCAAATCGGTACCGGAGATGTCAGGGTCCATGTGTGCGATATGTGTTGCACACGTGTGGCAACCGTGTGTCGCCCGTGTGCCACATCAGTACCTCACAGCAGGCACCAGGGAACCAGCGGTACAGCATGGGACAGAATGACGGATAAGTGAGGGATATTGTTGTTTTTTATTTTTATTTACTTACAGGAGACAAGGGATTCAGTGGAATTAGGCGTTAGGTGAGTATAACTGTGTTTGTTGTTTTTTAATAAAAATGGAAAACTGTGTTTTGCTTTATTTCTAATAAAATACTTTTTTTTCTGGCTGTGTCTTTATTTACCATTTAACTATAGGATTAGCAATGGATAGGTGTGTTATAGATGCCTCTCCATTACTAAGTCATGGCCATGGGCTTGATGTCACCTGACAATGCAAAGGTGACATCAACACCACAAATATGAACCCTACTGCTACAGGGCAAGTGGGAAGAGCCGCACAAAGCACCAGAATTGGCACATCTAATAGATGTGCCTTTTCTGAGAGGCTGTGGGCTGCTATGTTTAGGCGGGGGGGGGGGCAATATACATGGCCCTTTACCAGCCTGAGAATACCAGCCCCCAGTCTGCTTTAACAAAGCTGCTTGTCAAAAATGGGGTACTCCACGTCGTTTTTTTAATTTATTTAAATCATTAAAAATACATCATGTGGACCCCTCTATTCTTGATAACCAGACTTGCTGAAGCTGACAGCTGAGGGTTGCAGCCCCTAGCTGTGAGTTTTGCTTTGCTGGATATAATAAATACAGGGGAACCCACGCCATTTAAAAAAAATATATTTATTTACAGCGCAGGAGCAAGCTGATGAATACTCCAATCAGCCGCTCCTGCTCTCACTGTTATTAGCAGCAGGCGTCGGTTGATGGGAGCTGTAGTCCTATCAGCTGACACCAGTGACCAGGGGTGAATTTTGTACGTCTGATCACAGCTGCACACTCACGCTGTCTTTTGACAGTGTGGGATCCGCAGCTCTCTGACCGATAGTAATGATTTCCCTGCCAATCAGAAGCGGTGTTTGCCGCGCTGTCATGCACAGTGAAACAAACACCTGATGTTCGGGCAGCCAATCACAGTAATGCCATACTAAAGATGGTGCCGGAATTACTATGATTGGCAAGGAAATAAAGCGCCAAACATGCTGGGTTACTCAAATACACCGAGGCGAATAGGAGGTCAGGTACCTCTGTCATTACAGTTTTTTTTTTTGCAGCAGCATTAAATAGTGCAGTAAACTGGCTATACATGTTAGAGAGGAATATTTCCCCTTGTGTACTGAGTCTTGCTAACCAAATTCAGTCATGGCCAAAGTGTTGGCACCCTTGAAATTGTTCCAGAAAATGAAGTATTTCTCCCTGAAAATTATTGCATTTATACATCTTTTGTTATACACGTTTATTTTCTTTGATTGGAATAACCCAGCAAAAACAGAGAAAAAAAGCAAATTAGATATAATTTCACATGAAGCCATCAAAATGGGCCCTTCAAAATTGTTGACACATTTCCAAAATTGTGGGTGAAAAATTTTGATTCAAGCATGTGATGATCACACAAGCTCAACTGTAGCAAGTACTGGGGAAAAAGAAAGCCACTCCGAACATTTCTTGTTGCATGTTACATATAAAAAATCCAAATAATACGGGACTCGGTCTGGTTTAATTTACAGTTTGAGGCAAAGTGTGGCTGCAATATGCTTACCTCTTTCTTAGACATAAGCTTATGCTTGAATCAAAAAGAGCCAGAAATGCAAATGTTATACGTTTGGACCTTTCTGAAACTATTTAAAGTTATATACTGTATCACTGGTGAGGTGACGTTCTAACAACTGAAACGTTTTCTTTACAATTTGCTACGATCTGCAAATAAATTCATCAGATTAAGTGCCAGATTTTGGAGATTTTTTCACCTATGGCAAGTATCAGGTGTGGTCAATATGAAAATCACACCTGAAACAAGATAAAAAAGGAAGAAGTTGACTCAATCTTTGCACTGTGTTTCTGTGTGCCTCTAAGCATGGAGAACAGAAAGAGAAGAAGAGAACTGTCTGAAAACATGAGAATCAAAATTGTTGAACAATATCAACAAATTTCAATGCTACAAGTCAATCTTCAGAGATCTTGATGTTCCTTTGTCCACGGTGCGCAACCCAATCAAGAAGTTTTCAACCCATGACACTGTAGCAAATCTGAATGGACAAGGAGAAAAATTGATGTACGGTTGCAAAGCAGAATAGTTCAGTTGGAGAATAAGCAGACCCAATGAAGTTCTAAGGAAGTTTAACCTGTCCTGCATGCTCAGGGTGCATTAGTGTCAGCATAAACTATTTATCAACATCTGAATGAAATGAAACCCAGGAGGACATCACTGCTGACAAAAAGAGATATACAGTAAATACAATAAGCTACACTGCAGTTTGCCAAAATGTATGTGAGTAAACCAAAATCCCTCTGGGATAGTGTCTTGTGGACAGATCAGACCAAGATGGAGCTTTTTGGTAAAGCACATCATTCTACTGTTTACTGAACATGAAATGAGGCCTACGAAGGAAACAATAGTGCACCTACAGTCAAATATGGAGAAAGTTCAAAGATGTTTCGGACTGTTTTGCTGCCTTTAGCACTAGCTACAGTGACTGTGTGCAAAGCATCATGAAATATGAAGATTACCAAATTATTTTGGGTCGCAATGTAATGTCCAGTGTCAGAAAAAAGGGTTTGCATCTTAGGTCATAGGTCATTAACTCATTTCTGCCATCCGACGTACTATTACATGCATGTGACCTGGGACTTACTTAGATGGAATGGTACGTCATATGCGATCAGCCACGCTCACGGAGGAGCGCGGTCGGGTGTCAGCTGATTATCACAGGTGACACCACAGCTGACAGCCTGGACTAATTTAACCCCTGAAACATTGCGATCAAATAAGATTGCAGCGTTCCTTTGGCATAGAGAAGCATCGCGCAGGGAGGGTGCTCCCTGCGTGCTTCCCTGAGACCCTCTTAACAAGACGATGTGATCGCGTTGTTCTGAGGCTTTCCCTACCTGTAGACCCCTGGATCCAAGGTAACTGCAGGGTCCTTCCGGGTCTTGCAGGGAGGTGGCTTGTCAGTGCCTGCTGAGAGCAGGACCTGAGAAGCCTCCTTCACTGCCTGTCAGATCAATGATCTGACACAGTGCTGTGCAAAGTGTCAGATCAGCGATCTGACTTTATACAGTGATGTCTCACCCTGGGACAATGTAAAAAAGTTAAAAAAAATATACTGTATAAAAATATATTTTTTAAAATCCTAAATAAAAAAAAAAAAATTGTTCCAATAAATGCATTTCTTTATGTAAATAAAAGAAACAAACAATAAAAGTAAACATATTTAGTATTGCCGCGTCCGTAATGACCCGACCTATGAAAATGTCCCACTAGTTAATCCCTTCAGTGAACAATGTAAAAAAAAAATGAGGCAGAAAAAAATGTTTTATCATCATGCAGCCAAACAAAAAGTGGAATAACAAGCTATCAAAAAGACAGATATAAATAAACATAGCACCGCTGAAAAGGTCATCTTGTTCGGCAACAAAAAAGAGTCGCCATACAGCGTTACAAGCAAAAAATTAAAAAAGTTATAGCCCTCAGAATAAAGCAACACAAAAATAATTATTTTTTTATGTAAAATAGTTTTTATTGTATAAAATCGCCAAAACATAAAAAAAGATATAAATGAGGTATCGCTGTAATCATACTAATCCCAAGAAAAAAACTGCTTTATCAATTTTACCACACGCAGAATGGTATAAACGCCCCACCCAAAAGAAATTCATGAATTGCTGGTTTTTGTTCATTTTGCCTCCCAAAAATCATAATAAAAAATTAAAAAGCGATCAAAAATGTCATGTGCCCAAAAATGGTACCAATAAAAGCGTCAACTTGTCCCGCAAAAAACAAGACCTTACATGGCTCTGTGGGCCAAAATATGGAAAATTATAGCTCTCAAAATATGGTTATGCAAAACCTATTTTTTTGCAATAAAAAGCGTCTTTTAGTGTGTGACAGCAGCCAAGCATAAAAACCTGCTATAAAAACCAGCTATAAATAGTAAATGAAATGCCCCTTTATCACTCCCTTAGTTAGGGAAAAATAATAAAATGAAAAAAAAATGTATTTATTTCCATTTTCCAATTAGGGATAGGGTTAGGGGTGGTTCTAAAGTTAGGGTTAGGGTTGGGGCTAAAGTTAAGTTTAGGGTTGGGGCTAATGTTAGGGTTAAGATTTGGGCTAAAGTTAGGGTTAGGGTTGGGTCTAAAGTTAAGGTTGGGGCTAGAGTTGGGGTTAGGGTTTTGATTACTTTTACGGTTGGGGTTAGGATTGGGATTGGGGTTGGGATTAGGGTTAGGGGTGTGTCAGCGTTAGGGGTGTTGTTTGGGTTATGGCTAAGGTTTGTATTAGGGTTAGGGGTGTGTTGGGGTTAGGGGATTGCTGTGGTTAGGGGTGTGGTTAGGGTTGGGATTAGGGTTAGAAGCATGTTCAGGTTACGAGTGTAGTTAGGGTTATGGTTACGGTTGGTTAGTTTGGGTTAGGGTTAGAGTTAGAATTGGGGGGTTTCCACTGTTTATGCTCATCAGGGGCTCTCCAAATGTGACATCACGTCCGATCACAATTCCAGCCAATTCTGAGTTGAAAAAGTAAAATGGTGCTCGTTCCCTTCCGAGCTCTGCTGTGCGCCCAAACAGTAGTTTACCTCCACATATTGGGTATCAGCTTACTCAGAACAAAATGGACAACAACTTTTGCAGTTTCCAATTTCTCCTGTTACCCTTGGGAAAATAAAAAATTGGGGGGCTAAAAAAACATTTTTGTGGAAAAAAAATGATTTTTTATTTTCATGGCTCTGCGTTATAAATTTTAGTGAAACACTTGGGGTTCAAAGTTTTCACAAAACATCTAGATAAGTTTCTTGGGGGTCTACTTTCCAAATTGGGGTCACTTGTGGTGGGTTTCGACAGTTTAGGAACATCAGTGGCTCTGCAAACGCAACATGACGCCCCCAGACCATTCCATCAAAGTCTGCATTCCAAAACGCCACTACTTCCCTTCCGAGCCCCGATGTGTGCCCAAACAGTAGTTTTCTCCAACATATGGGGCATCAGCACACTCAGGACAAATTGTACAACAACTTTTTGGCTTTTGGTTCCAATTTCTCCTGTTACCCTTGGGAAAATACAAAACTGGGGGCTAAAAAATAATTTTTGTGAAAAAAATGATTTTTTTATTTTAACGGCTCAGTGTTATAAACTTTAGTGAAACACTTGGGGGTTCAAAATTCTCACAACACATCTAGATAAGTTCCTTAGGGGGTCTAATTTCCAATATGGGGTCACATATGGGGGGTTTTTACTGTTTAAGTATCTCAGGGCTCTGCAAACGCAACGTGACACCCTCAGACCATTCCATCAAAGTCTGCATTCCAAAACTGCACTCCTTCCCTTCTGAGCTCTGCCATGCGCCCAAACGGTGGTTCACCCACACATATGGGGTATCAGCATACTCAAGACAAATTGTACAACAACTTTTGGGGTCCAATTTCTCCTTTTACCTTTGGGAAAATAAAAAATTGGGGCAAAACAATCATTTTTGTTGAAAAAATATGATTTTTTATTTTTACGGCTTTACATTATAAACTTCTGTGAAGCACTTGGGGGTCCAAAGTGCTCACCACACATCTAGATAAGTTCCTTAGGGGGTCTAGTTTCCAAAATGGTGTCACTTCTGGGGGATTTCCACTGTTTGGGCACATCAGGGGCTCTCCAAATGTGACATGGCGTCCAATCTCAAGTCCAGCCAATTTTGCATTGAAAAATCAAAAGGCGCTCCTTCCTTTCTGAGCTCTGCCATGCACCAAAACAGTGGTTTACCCCCACATATGGGGTATCGTTGTAGTCAGGACAAATTGTACAACTTTTGGGGTCCAAATTCTCCAGGAGGGGGCAGGAATAGGCAGAGCTAAATGGAGGCCCCCCATGACTGTGCTTGGTCATGGGCTCCTTTTTTAAATAAAATTGATCTGAGTCGATTGGCCGATTGGAGGTGTGGGAGGGGTTTGTGAGTGGGGAGGTGTGGGGCTTTATAAGGAAAAGTGCAGGAAAACCGGGCACACTGTTAGCTAGGAAATCTGGGAAAGAGACCCACCCGCCCTCCCCCTTTTTTGTAGTTTGTTTTAGGTGGTTAGTTGTAGTTGGGGTTGACGGGGCATTTGGAGTGAGACCTGGGATTGTTAGTTGGACAATGTGTTAGGTTTATTATTATTCTTGTCACAGTGGCTGTGGCGGGGGGTGGGGTTCTTGGAGTTTATGCGGATTCAGCGGTGAAGGAATTTGAAGGAAATTCCGGACAGTTAAACGGGTTTGGTGTTCTGGCATTTTGGTTACAGGCTCTGGATGGGGTGTTTACCCTGGGAGCTGGTGGTGGTTAATTTTTCCCAAAACGGGAATTATGGTGCCCTCGAGCTGGTGGTACGGCTGGGGGTAAATTGAGGTGTTTTATGTTTTTTGGTTTTGCCAAAATATTTTAAGCCAGAATTTTCCCGGTGGGCTCCAAGAACCCTCCCCTCGAATTTTTGCATAAATTATGCTAATGTTTAATAAAAATATTTTTTGTTTGCTTGTTAATAAATTGGCCGCTGTGGCCATAGTTATCCAAAAGAATTTGGTGTTACGTTTTTATTTGTAATTTTGATTTGTTTATCGCAATGGTGGGTGGGGTTGGATAATAAGGGGAGCCATATTGGCCATACACGGTCATGTTACTCTTGGTAAAAGAAAACAAATTGGATCTGAAGTAAATTTTTTGTGAAAAAAGTTAAATGTTCATTTTTTTGAAAACATTCTAAAAATTACTGTAAAGCACCTGAAGGGTTAATAAACTTCTTGAATAAGGTTTTGAGCACCTTGAGGGGTGCAGTTTTTGAATGGTGTCATTTTTGGGAATTTTCCATCATATAGATATGGTTTTAACCCTTATAACTTCCTAACAAAAAAATGTGGGTTCCAAAATTGTGCTGATGTAAAGTAGACTTGTGAGCAATGTTACTTATTATGTATTTGTGTGACATATCTCTGTTACATAAGGGCATGAAAATTCACAGTTGGAAAATTGCAAAATTTTCAACATTTTCACCAAATTTCAGTTTTTTTTCACAAATAAACGCAAGTTACATCAAAGAAATTTTACCACTAACATGAAGTAAAATATGTCATGAGAAAACAATGTCAGAATCACCGGGATCCATGGAAGCATTCCAGAGCTATTACCTCATAAATGGACAGTGGTCAGAATTGTAAAAATTGGCCAGGTCATTTACATGCAAATCACCCTTGGAGCTAAGGGGTTAAGCAGGACAATGACCCCTAAACATGCTTCAAGAAGCATCAATAAATGGATGGAAACAAAGTGCCAATTGACATCAGCATTTGAACATATATATATATATATATATATATATATATATATATATATACAGTACATATTTTACATAGTTAATGCTATACTGTATGTGATGAACGTATTGATGTTTGTTGATGGTGATGTGGAACTACACAAATTCCCTGTGTTGTCATACATTCAACTCAGTATAAAAAATATATATAAAAAAAATTCCCCCATATATTACAGGTTTTTTCATGTATTTCATCTCCTAGCTCTATTACTCTATTAATGACCATTTGGGTATTTGACACCAATAACTTTCTGTATCGATCCATGAAATTAAGATTGCTAACGTCATTAGTTAAAAGGAGAACATTTCTCAGAAAATGATAGAATGGCTGAGTGACAATTACTCAGGCTTTTATTACAACCTGCAATGCAATCTTCATCACCCCTACTCTGGAACTCTCTACCACAACATATCAGACTCTCACCTACCATTGAAACCTTCAAAAAGAACCTGAAGACCTACCTCTTCCAGCAAGCCTACAAACTGCAGCAATCACCAATCGACCAAACCACTGCACGACCAGCTCTATCCTCGCCTACTGTATCCTCACCCATCCCATGTAGATTGTGAGCCCTTGCGGGCAGGGTCCTCTCTCCTCCTGTACCAGTTGTGACTTGTATTGTTCAAGATTATTGTACCTGTTTTTATTATGTATACCCCTCCTCACATGTAAAGCGCCATGGAATAAATGGCGCTATAATAATAAATAATAATAATAATAGTAATCTTGATGATCCTCATTTTAAAGCAGGTAGTTACAATTTAGCCCTATTCAGGAACTGGTTTGGGAAAACAAAATCATAGCTCTTTCATCACACGATGTGTTTTATTTTTATGCATTTTAGGTCTGTTTTAAGGCATTGCCTGCTTGAAGGAAATGTTTTGAAATATTTGTTTAGATAACACAAGTAATAACTTCCTACACATAAGCTATCTACAATGTCAGGTTTTTATGGATATGACTAAGCCTGTTTGGACATCAGTGGATGTTCCCACGTTGTCTTTTGAGCGGATCATAGCTTTGCAGTCTATTTACAATCTCCATACTTACTAGCTGCTAGGGGTAGTGGATGCTACTCCTTGAGTAACAGTTCCGGTGGTATAGCTTCATTCTACTGCTACGTGTTACAATTTTTCATGGTAACCAGAGTATCCATAGTAGCAGCAGGGCAGCAATATTGCAGCTTCATCTATTACATAGCATCTGTCATGCACTATATAGACTTAGCAAGAGAAGACAGAGGTAGTTAAAAACTTCTATTTCCTTCCAAGGGCTCTCAGTCTGTTTCTGCTAAATTACAGGAGCTTTAATGCAGCAAAGCCAATAAAAAAATGTGACTTGCACTGCCAATCCACCAAAGAAGGGAGACACTTATTAAGAGGTTACAGTTAATAGGGCTTCATAGACTTACTATAATAACTACTTTTTTAGATAGGTCATCAATATCAGGTCACTAGGGATCTGATTACCTGTACCTTGACTGATTAGCTGTTTTAAGCTCAGACAGTGGATGGATGTAAAAAGTGAACTGATCAAAACAGATCAGATCCATTTACTGTGCAATGGACATTTTGAAGAATTTCAAAGGAACTCTTATTAAAGTGAATGTGAGCTGAGATTCAGTACAAGGGAAAGACCAGTGCTGAAGAAAAGCTGCTTGAAGGGGTGTACTTGGTGTTGGACCCTCACTGATCTGATATTGACAACCTATCCTGAGTAAAGGTCATTGATATCTTAAGCTGAAACACTCTAATATAACATAAGGCTTACAATATGTCTCATGTCTTCTGGCTGTTGATGCCTAGGTAAATACAAAATAAATAAGTTCAATAAAAAAATGATAGGCCTTAGATGAAATGTTGGATTTGTTTACTCTGAATATTATGCCATTGTGTGGTCGGAAGTCATGTTCACCTGTGATGGTGAAAGGATGCACCAGCTTGCAGCAACAGTGAGGTGTTACTAATCTGCCAACTCATTACCCTTTGTTCAAGAACTGGATCTTTGGCTGCAAACTGCAAACACAATGTGGGACTCTACCTTTATATACACGCAACAGTTTTCATTCTTGATTTTGTGAAGAACCAATAGCAACCATTTAGGCAATTTTATTGTCTGCCATCATAGGTCATCACCATTGCTAGTTCAGCATCTAATTTTCAATTAGGGAACCCTGATTACTCAGACAAATTTATATTAAAATCCTTCTCACAATCGTATTAGATGCAACATACGTTTTCTTAGCTTGTACCTAAAACACAAGCATCTAAAAAATGTGCTAATTATGTTTGCAAAACCAACGAGTTCATTAATCGCTCTGACATCTACAAATCATTTAGCATGTTCCATGCTGTTTTCCTATCTTTTACAATATCTGCAGAAAACATTTAAACCCTGCTGTTTGGCTGAATGTCTGAAATGATTAATTGATTTAGAAAAAAAATAAAACTTTTTTCTCATGAAAAAACAAATGATTGCTTTAAAGATCACTTAATGCATTTGTTTCACACATAATGTAATTCCGTTATTGATTTCTTTAGGGATGCAGTCCATCAGTTTCCAAGGGATAACGAGAAATATATACACTATATGATCTCACAACGCAGACTGAATACACGAAGGATCCTTGCCAACAATATATTGTTTCTGGTTTGATACTAGAGACAAAAGTAAGAAAAGTTCTCACTAAATAATAAACTCTTCTTTCAAGTTAACAAAATACAATTTTACCATTACTAAGTTGTATCTGTTTGTGTAAAAGTATGGCAGCTGGCCTATGGACTAGACAGCACAGTATACTGCACCAAAACGCAAGATATAGTAAGAAAAGTGCCCAAAGTATCATACATGTGTCTGTATCGTGCAAATTATCCTATGCTCACCCTGCTTTCAGTGTGTAGTTTGTATACACCCTTTTACATTTATGCAGATTTTGTTAAGGGATCCAATTTCAATAAAAATTAATACAATATCTCCAAAATATAGCATAACTGTACACAGAATACAATTCGCATTACAACCACGTGATCATCCTTCTTCACTCACTTTAGGGTATTTTGAACCAAGAGGGAAAGTAAGAAAAGATACATTTCTAAGTCCAAGCAAATGCTCTTGGAACTCACATAAAACGCAATATGATTGCATAATCAATGTCATAAATGTAAAGTGAACAAAGCCTAAGACATAACCTCAATCACTGCATCCATCAAATTGATAAAATTATATTTTTTACATAGTATTTTTAAGATAGTCAATAATCAATTTGAGTTTAATCAGAGTACTAGTCTAAGCTTCATTGAGATTGGGTGCTATTGATGACAAGAAGAGATTACCTATAACACAGTCATTACGCAGTCAGGAAAGTTTGAATACATGGACTGTTGTGATCCTAATGGCAGAGGATCTCAGGGTCTTCAGCAAAGTCTGCAAACATAAAAACTAGCTCTTAGGGAGGTGGTAACTGAGCTGACCACATACCTGATCCTAGCCCACAAATAATAGCAGCCGGGGAACGTGCCTACGTTGGTTCTAGACGTCTCGCGCCAGCCGGAGATCTAACTAACCCTTTCAGAGAAAATACAGACCTCACTTGCCTCCAGAGAAAGATACCCCAAAGTAGATACAGGCCCCCAACAAATAATAACGGTGAGGTAAGAGGAAAGGACAAACGTAAGTATGAACTAGATTCAGCAAAGAGAGGCCCACTAAATAATAGCAGAAATATAGAAAGCGGACTTATGTGGTCAGCGAAAAACCCTACCAAAATATCCACGCTGAATATCCAAGAACCCCCGTACCAACTAACGGTATGGGGGGAGAATATCAGCCCCCTAAGAGCTTCCAGCAAAATCAGGAATCACATTATGAACAAGCTGGACAAAAACAGAGTAATACAAAATAAACAAAAAACAAGAAAGCAGGGCTTAGCTTATGTTGCAAAAATCAGGACCAGTAGACAAGAGCAACCAGACAAGGACTGATTACATGGATGCCAGGCAATGGACTAAGACTCCAGGAAGTTTAAATAGAAACACCCAGAGTCTTAACGAACAGGTGACTACCAAGCTGAGGAAAGAGAATCCAAGAGCCATACCGCGAGTGACCACAAGAGGGAGCCCAAAAGTATAGTTCATAACAGTACCCCCCCTTTAAGGAGGGGTCACGGAACCTTCACTACGACCACCAGGGCGATCAGGATGGGCAGCGTGAAAAGCACGAACCAAATCGGCCGCATGAACATCAGAGGCGACCACCCAGGAATTATCCTCCTGACCATAGCCCTTCCATTTGACCAGATACTGAAGCCTCCGTCTAGAGAGACGAGAATCTAAGATCTTCTCCACCACATACTCCAACTCGCCCTCAACCAAAACCGGAGCAGGAGGGTCAACAGCAGGAACCACAGGCACAATGTACCGCCGCAACAAAGACCTATGGAACACATTGTGAATGGCAAACGACGCAGGAAGATCCAAACGAAAAGACACCGGATTAAGGACCTCCAAAATTCTATAAGGACCAATAAAGCGAGGCTTAAACTTAGGAGAGGAAACCTTCAGAGGGACAAACCGAGAAGACAACCAAACCAAATCCCCAACACGAAGTCGGGGACCCACACCGCGGCGGCGGTTGGCAAAACGCTGAGCCTTCTCCTGTGACAACTTCAAGTTGTCCACCACATGATTCCAAGTCCGCTGCAACCTATCAACCACAGAATCCACCCCAGGACAGTCAGAAGGCTCAATATGACCCGAGGAGAAACGAGGATGAAAACCAGAGTTGCAGAAAAATGGCGAAACCAAAGTAGCGGAACTAGCCCGATTATTGAGGGCAAACTCAGCCAATGGCAAGAAGGTCACCCAATCATCCTGATCCGCAGAAACAAAACATCTCAAATAAGCCTCCAGCGTCTGATTAGTTCGCTCCGTTTGGCCATTAGTCTGAGGATGAAAGGCAGACGAGAATGACAGATCAATGCCCATCTTAGCACAAAAAGATCGCCAGAATCTGGACACAAACTGGGATCCTCTGTCAGACATGATATTCTCAGGAATGCCGTGCAAACGAACCACATTCTGAAAAAACAAAGGAACTCCTGAAGGAGTGGAGGAAGCAAAGAAAAAAAAAATAAAAATCAGAACTTCTCTTTTTCTTTTAATCCCACTTCTGCAATGCATTAACTATTCAGTGGCCTGGCATACTGTTGTGATCCTAATGGCAGTTAATACAAAATAAACAAAAAACAAGAAAGCAGGACTTAGCTTATGTTGCAAAAATCAGGACCAGTAGACAAGAGCAACCAGACAAGGACTGATTACATGGATGCCAGGCAATGGACTAAGACTCCAGGAAGTTTAAATAGAAACACCCAGAGTCTTAACGAACAGGTGACTACCAAGCTGAGGAAAGAGAATCCAAGAGCCATACCGCGAGTGACCACAAGAGGGAGCCCAAAAGTATAGTTCATAACAATGGACATACTTTTATCAGTGCTCTTCAGATCACCACTAGAGTAGACAGAACAGGGCAGATTTATCAATATATTTATACCAGTTGGGTGTAAAGCCATAATTGTGAAAGCTTTGTCCTACTTTTTCCAACACAGTTGTATGCATCTGAAAATGCCCTGGGTCTGTGAAACTGATCTAGCAAACTTTTATAACCTGGGTTTATCTATACATTTAACTTGAAGTTGTAAGTAACGTTCATTACATTCTGGGAATGTCTCTTGTTGATGATTGTGCTTTACATTGGGCAGAGAAACCGGCACTCTGTTTACTTTGTGTATCAAAAATTCTAAATCACCCTCAAAGAATAGGTGCCAAAGAGAAATTGTAGCCCTGATGCTTATAGCAACCAAAGTTTTCTTGGCAGTGGATTAAGCTTTCGTAGGTAACAAAGTCATAATACGTGAGATATATTGGTTTCATGGAGCTTTTTGTACACTTTGACCTAAAGTTAAAATGAGTATGTGCATCATCAAATCTCTTTGACAAGTTAATAGGTACAGTAGGCTACTACTGTAAGGACAATTGGATAACACTACAGTGAAACAAAAAAGGAATCAAGCACCATGCCAATTCTGCTTAGTTCTGAGATTTCACTCGTATTGATTTCAATGAAAGCACCATCAGCATTTAACCTCATCCAAACATCCATGCATCATAGTCTGAGTATGGATTGTGATGCATGGACTTGCCACTGGACTTCTGAACTGAACTTGACAGCATCATAGGCATATATGAGGCTGCCAAGGTCAGTTCAGGAGACCTGCACCATTCCGAACATTGCGTTCCATACTTATACTATATATGTTTCATGGACATCTGAATGAAGCTTAAAGGTGTTGTCCAGTGATAATTAGTTACCTCTTATCTTCAGAATAGGGGATAAATTGCTAATCTATGGCGTTCCGACTGCTGGGATCCGCTATGTCCAGCAGAACGGGGGAATTTTTATCTTGGATGGAGTACTTTTATCCCTTTATTCAAAATGGAGTGGCAAGTGAGATGCCCATCCAATGCTCTTTTCATTCGCCATTGGGCTGCTGGAAAAAATGAGCACACGCTCGGCAGTCCCACTGAGAATGAACTTAATGGCAGTCAAGCATGCGCACTGTGGCTCCGTTCTAAAGGGTAAAAAAGTGGCCCATTCTGCAGATCAGTGCAGGTTCCAGAATTCAGACACCCATAGATCCGCAAGTTGTCACCAATTAATTGAATAAGTGATAACTTATTTTCACCAAAGAACTGCTTTAAGTCAGAATTGTGTCTGTGCCCTTTCATTCTTGTAATTGTTGGAGATATTTTAGCTACCGGATTGGTGATAAATGTAAAATTGCTTAGGGTCTTACTTCTGGGATCCCAACTAAACATGAGAACAGAGTCCCAAATACTCTGTGTGAATGGAGTAGGGGGTCACACATATGCACTAATACTCTATTCATTGTTTAAGAGACTGACTGAAAACATTCTAGTCCAGTACTTGTCTATCTTTTAGAATGAATGGAGTGATCGCTGATATGTGACAACTACTCCATTCAAACGTGAATCGGAGGACCCTCTTTTGTGATCTATGGAGCTCCCATGGGAGGGATCCCCAGTGATGACATTTAGCATGACAGCCTCTTGAGAATAACTTATAAATGTAGTTTCCTGTCCAGCTTCTTAAAAGTGCATATACCCTATATAAAAAAAAAAAATAATAATTTCTTTATTATTGATTACATTATCAGAGAAAGATTTTGTGGTCAAAAGAAATTACCCTCCCCCGACTCTGACTTACAGTATACAGCGAGTGTATGTAATCATAAATATTTATATAAACACTTACAAAATTGACATTCTCTCATATCACAAATTGAATGCTACAAAACTACAGAGAATAATGAAGATGTATAAAAGACATCATTTAGAAAGTGAGATTTTTTTTTAAATGCTTGATCATTTTGCTTGATCATTTTAAGTTATGTCATATTAATAAAACATATGAATCAGACTTGCCTAACGTCTGCTTTCCTGCCTCCAGCATTTCTGATTATACCACAGTCCAACAAACCAAAAAAAAAGAAATTCCAATCACTAATAGCTGCAAAACATATCATAAGTCTACTGTTGTTTGGGGCATTATTTAGGTGATGGGGGAGAAAAGACACTGCAATATTCCTTCACATAATGGAAGTCATCATTTCATTTCATAAATAGTTAATTGCAGAAAATAATTTAAGTCAACTTCTAGCAGAGAAATATATTATGCCAATGCATTACGCATATTGTGACTGAACTGAAATAAGTAAGATGCCAAGGAAAATATATTTATCAAGAGTTACATATAAAAACAAATGAGAGATGGTAAAGTCATCCTATATGTTATTTCAAGCAAATTAAAAGATTTGCTAATAGGAATTGATCCTAATCCAAGTCATGAAACATTTTATCTGGGCATCGCATCATGGATAGTAGAGACACCCGGATGAAATCAATAATATAATGTGTGTGATATAAAATGGGTACTGTAGCTGGACATAAATAATAAGCAATTGTCAACAGATCCTAGTAGAATGAACAGGATCAGATTTGTTCAAAAAGCTGATGAACACCACTAGAAGAGACAAGAGCCCTTATTCTAGCACAATTTGAACATTGTATATTTGAAGAATTATTTAAAGGGAACTTTTCAGCAGGTGTTTAGTGTCTGAACAAATACCACCACCTTTATCAGCGCCTGTGCTACATTTCACAAGGTTACATATTATCTCCTGACTCCCACTGCATACCCCTAAAAAATACCTTTTGAATTGCTCCTGGGCTGTATGTAAATCTGGATGGTCTGGTCCAATGGGCATCATTTATGCGGCGTTTATCCCTCCTCTCTGTTGCTAATTGCCGACTTTGTTTGATGTGAATGATGCATCCTGCATCATCCACATAGCTGAATGAAATCTCATGCCTGTGTAAGGATGTGGACTGTCTTGCCCTGTTGCTACTACAGAAGACCACAGACACACTATGTAAATACTGTCATGTGGTTTTATATGTGAAATTAACATGTGTATAATGTAATGTGATATAATGTATCATGGTGATGTACAGTATATAAAGTGTTAGAGCATAATGTGAATATAAAGATTCGTATTTCAATACCAGTGGCGCTTGCTAAACTAGTTCCCTGCAGCAGATATTGATACCATACCACTTCTCTGTATCGTATACTAAAAATAAATAAAAAATAACAATATATCTGCTCTGGGTATAATTCCCTTTTATTTAACTCAAGTAGTGGTTATCCAATGATCCTAGTTGTATCTATGATTTTACCTTATTAGGTTCAGTGAGGACCTTCAGTTTTTTCTATACCCACTAAGATCCAGATTTAGAAGCTATAAAATAAACATATATAATATTTTTCAGTATTAAGTAGGCACACACACCGTAAAAGCACAAAAATGCACAAATATATAGATATGTTTTTGTTTGTAATCTTTAGAGTGTTATTAAAAAAGGGGGGTATTACCTCCTGTAATCCAATTTGTCCCTTCACTCCTTTGTGCATGTTGTTACAATCCTTGTGTCCTGATATCCAGAAAGGGTCTTCTTGTGACGCTTATGCAGGTGGTGAGCGTTGCCCCGGCCGGTGGCAGCGCTCAGTCCACGGCTATCACTTACAATCAATAGCGTTGGGTGGATGCGCGCTGTAGCTGTTTAGCCGCTTGGTCTCCTGGCGATGCAGGACCTAGCCTGACATCACAGTCATGTGTTTAGCACACGTGACTGGCTATGGAAGGCTATGGAAGGCGCAGTGGACCAAAAAGCCGACGCGTTTTGGAATAATCAGGGTCCCTGAAGAAGGAATACGATTATTCCGAAACGCGTCTGCTTTTTGGTCCACTGCGCCATCCATAGCCTTCCATAGGCTCCACCGCAGTTGCGAGATTTATTTCGGTTACAAAGATGACGCAGGATCTCTCATCCACAACAATCAAATCCAGAAGATGGTGATTATAGCAGAGAGGATGGACAAATGCTGCAGCAATGACTCCCATTTGACTGGACTGTTCAAATTTATATTTTGTGCATTAGCAATTCAAATGTTTTTTTGGTGGTTATATAGGCATATATATAGGAATGCAGTACAGGTGCTAATGAAGATGGTGGTAATTGATCAGACACTAAAAACCTGATCACGGGTTCCCTTTAAATTCATTGAAATTCTTGCTGCTAAATCTGTCTTGAGAGGACTGGTGGTATCTGATCTGCTAACAAGTGCACCTTTTGCAATCCCTTCAATTAGGCACTTAGTATATATTACAAGTTAATACAATTAATTATAACCTGTCTGTAGTTATACAATGCAGCAAATATACTGCTAAAGGGAATTTCTGACTTCAGAAAAAGCTGCAGATGTTCAAAAACAGAAAAAAGTTCTTATGTATGGCATATCAACTGAATATTTTAAGATATATACACGACTTACAAAAAGATAGATATATTTGGCTTTAGGGTGAAATTTCAGGATGAACCTAAAAAACTTTCTATCCTTTCTAGGTGAACTTAATGTGACCTTCTGTAAACTTTTCAATGCCCATGTCTAACTGTTCAATACTTCAGTACTTTCTGCACAACTTGCTGTGCTCTAACAAGGAGCTCAATAACAAAATTCAAAACAGGTGGTCGATCCATGAATCAGCCAATACATTTTGTGGTTCAATTAGAATTGATATTTAAACAGTCATCCTCCACATCATGCTCTTCACATTTTGACATCATGAGACCAAGATAACACTTAACAATTGATCAACAGTGCCTCGCCATTGCAAGACTTCAAGCAATATGTTCTCAGACGGAAGAGTGTCATCGGCAGATTACGGTCTAAGAGGTAATGTTTCTCCTTATGGAGAGTGACATACCATCTTTGACTTGTCAAGGTAAGGAGGCTTATTCACCGTGCAATGCTCCTCTGGGAAATTTAATATGCAAATTGCCTCTTCAGAGAAAAAGAGGACTAAAACTCTATAGTGCCACCTGTTGGAAGTAGTGATCCTACAGATTACAACAGAGATACAGAGAGACTGGAAGAGTCACAGAAAAGTAGAGAAGTGAACATCTTTTGGACACATCCCACATGTGAACAATCCCCATCGTAACCGGATGATGAATGAAACACAAATCCAGTCACATTTAATGAAGGTGAGAGGCACTCAAGCATCATGTCAGACAATTCGAGACCATTTACATCAGCATAGTTTGCATTCTTAATGACCTGCAAGACAAGATGTGGGTCAGGAAGTCAGTTGTTGTACTCATATCTGTCTCGAAAAGAGGCATTCTCTAACAATCTTTTAGTGGACACATTGCCAGCTTGCTCGTCTCTGCCCATTTACTACTGATGGAGTTCTGAAAATTGCAGAACAAACTTGTTTGGCATGTTCTTCAACTTCCATAGACGTGAATAAAAGCAAGGTTACTTCTGCACAAACAGGTGCAAAAAGATGTGGGTTGGAGAGGGGGAGTTTCTGAAATAAATCATATGTATTAGACATTTGCGGCATGAACTGAATTTGCCAAAAATATCTTGAATGGGAATACCTCTGTAAGTACTTCCAGAATTAACAGTCATAAAATTGATGTCAATGTCAATATATAAATTCATATCCTGATCGTTTACATTTAAATTGTGAAATGCTACAACATCATCCCCATCCACTACACAACCAGCTCTACCCTCGCCTATTGTATCCTCACCTAACCCTTGCAGATTGTGAGCCCTCGCGGGCAGGAACATCTCTCCTCCTGTACCAATGTGACTTGCATTGTACTGTACTTGTTTTTATTATGTATACCCCTCCTCGCATGTTAAGTGCCATGGAATAAATGGCGCTATACTAATAAATAAAAATAGTAATAATCTATATTTGCTGTGCATCCTGCCAAGGCTTCACAAGTGACTGTTGCGAAAGTAGAAAAGTGAACATTTATGTGAGTGGTGATATCAATTTATACAAGTTCTTTATGATCAAACTACACCACACACAAACATTCAAACTACTTTTCCCAAAGGTAGTAATCATTACATATGTATGTGATGTGTTATATATTATAATGCATATACCCTACTGAAATTGTCCTTGAAACTAAAAAGACAGTATGAAAGAGTGAAGTAAGAAACACTGACAGATGTTATGGTCTCTGCTTTTTATGATCTCTCTGGCAAATGACTGCTTCCATTCATGTGTGCAATGGCCACTTCTAATGTCCCTTTGAACTTATGACTTATCCAGTAAGGAGGGTGTAATCTCAACTGTGTGGTGTAAAAAGATCCAGTCTCAATAGAACAGATTAATGGATGAAGAACTTATATTGTGTGAGACTTTGAGTCAAATGACATTAGCGCTAATACCTTGCAGGTCACTTCATGTAAAACTGCTTTCAAGGAAGCTGTGAATCTTTTGAAAGCAAAGAAAGCCCAGTCATATTTCTTTATCTTGATACCAAAGTGTTAGACCTTTCATAAAGCTCATGGTTCTTCTGAAGAAACAGTCACACAAAGTACGCATAGGCTCAGATTTCAATGAAATAATGAGTCATGTAGGTGGGACAAAAATGATGCAAGAATTCAGAAAAAAGCAGTGCTGTCTCTATTATAAAAATAATCTGAGCCCTACAAAGTAGGCTTTAAAAAACCTTCAGCATTTTATATATAATATAATAAAAAACCAAAAGTAATATAAGGAGATATATTAGATAGACAGACAGATAGATAAAGATATAGATAGACAGATAGATAGAAAAGACAGATGAGCTGATTTTGGGTGCAATACTTCCTGAATAATGCGGTTCTCCAACACAAAATATAAATGGAAAAAATTGACAAAGACCGCGATGTGAGGTCAAAACATTGCACCACTTGGTGCTGGATTAAAGCCCACATTTTTTCCTTGAACTGGAGTGTTTGTCTGATTTTTTTCCATATAGATAGATAGATTTTTAGGCTTTTAGTGTGAGAGATGCATGATGGATAAATATACGATTAGGGTCCCATCAAGGAAAGTTCACCTTGTCATGGTTGATGGACTCTCATAAACTGACCAATTTATGGGCTTAGTACCTTCATTTTTATTAGCATATTCCATACAGCAGTATTGCAACTCAAATTTCATACATTCAATGTTTGCATACATCTTAGCGCTTACAGAGTGCATGCAATGAGGCTATGTCAGTGGTCGCCTGCCAGTTCTAAAATGGCTGCCATGCACAAACTTTGCAAAAGCCTCTCCATTACCAGATCCCAGGGGTTGCCCTGACCTTCACCCTTTAACTCCTGTACAGAGATCAATGTAGCTGGGTCAGAACTAAGATGGCAGGAAAAGTATAAAATCATAATAATCTATAAAAAGAGGCCAAGATCAAAACAGGAAACAAATACACTACACTGGAGCTGACCAGACAGGACTACAACTGCGGGGCAAAAGTCTATATCTGGCATCTTCCAGCCAGTAGGCCGGAAGTCTTAGTAGGGTGTGGTACTCTCCAATTCGCTAGAGCAGACAATTGATAATTCCAACTGGACAGCACACATCCACACTGTCAGACGTGATGGCACTGCTGGCCCCACCCATCCTAATCCAAATGGCTGGACAGAGCCTGCTCCATCCAGAGCTTTGATTTCCGTCATCTCATCTATCATCAACAACACCTGCAAAATGAATACAGCGGAGACTGGCCGCAAAAGCAGATGTCACAAGACCAGGTCCTGTTGGAGATATAATGAAGTCATAGCAGCTAGCACCTGTTCACTCTTGCCTTACTCTGTTTGGAGATGATCATCATTTTTTTTATGACAGATAGATAGATAGATAGATAGATAGATAGATAGATAGATAGATAGATAGATAGATAAGTCTGACTTTCCTACTTGTTTAAATATACAGCTCTGGCAAAAATTAAGAGACCACCACATCAAAACCCTGTCATGGGCAGCCCAATCTCCAGACCTGAACCCCATTGAAAACCTCTGGAATATAATCAAGAGGATGATGGATAGTCACAAGCCATCAATCAGAAGAACTGCTTACATTTTTTCATCAGGAGCAGTGTGAAAAACTGGTGGAAAGCATGCCAAGACGCATGAAAGCTGTGATTAAAAATCATGGTTATTCCACAAAATATTGATTTCTGAACTCTTCCTGAGTTAAAACATTAGTACTGTTGTTTCTAAATGATTATAAACTTGTTTTCTTTGCATTACTTGAGGCCTGAAAGCACTGTTTTTGTTTTTGTTTTATTTTGACCATTTTTCTTTGTCAGAAAAAAAATATAAAATGTATTCCTTGGAAATTCGGAGACATTTTGTCAGAGGTTTATAGAATAAATGAACAATTTACATTTTACACAAAAAAATACCTATAAATCGAAAAATCAGGCAAACTGAACTGTTGCAGTGGTCTCTTACTTTCTGCCAGAGCTGTATATACAGACAAATTCATCTCAACAACCTATTTTACACGTTGACACTTTCTATCAGGAAACGAAACAAGAAAAAAGCATTTTTACCATGTAATTTATAGAAATGTGTTACTTTTCATTTCTATAACAGAAGTGCTCTGGGCAGACTGCGCAGTCACTAACATGGAAAGTGTTGCTGCCCTGGTGTATAGTATGCATTGCTGTGCCTATGTCCTCGTAATCCAGAGATTGATGTACTGTAGTGTTTTTGCTTAGGGTACTGTCACACAGTGGCACTTTTGTTGCTACGACGGTATGATCCGTGATGTTCCAGCGATATCCATACGATATCGCTGTGTCTGACACGCAGCAGCGATCAGGGACCCTGCTGAGAATCGTACGTCGTAGCAGATCGTTTGGAACTTTCTTTCGTCGCTGGATCTCCCGCTGTCATCGCTGGATCGTTGTGTGTGACAGCAATCCAGCGATGCGTTCGCTTGTAACCAGGGTAAACATCGGGTTACTAAGTGCAGGGCCGCGCTTAGTAACCCGATGTTTACCGTGGTTACCAGCGTAAAAGTAAAAAAAAACAAACAGTACATACTTACATTCCGGTGTCTGTCCCCTGGCGTTCTGCTTCTCTGCACTGTGAGCGCCGGCTGGCCGGAAAGCGAGCACAGCGGTGACGTCACCAGCTGGCGCAGACACAGTGGAGAGAAGCAGAACGCCGGGGGACAGACACCGGAATGTAAGTATGTACTGTTTGTTTTTTTTTACTTTTACACGGGTAACCACGGTAAACATCGGGTTACTAAGCGCGGCCCTGCGCTTAGTAACCCGATGTTTACCCTGGTTACCCGGGGCCTTCGGCATCGTTGGTCGCTGGAGAGCGGTCTGTGTGACAGCTCCCCAGCGACCACACAACCACTTACCAACGATCATGGCCAGGTCGTATCGCTGGTCGTGATTAGGGTTGAGCGAAACGGATCGTTCATTTTCATAAGTCGCCGACTTTTGGTAAAGTCGGCGTCTCATGAAACCCGACCCGATCCCTTTGTGGGGTCGGCCATGCGGTACGCGATCTTGGCGCCAAAGTCGCGTTTCGTATGAAGCGTTTAGCGCCATTTTTTCAGCCAATGAAGGAGCGTGGGCAGAGTGATGACACAGGGGTTAGGGCGTGCACGCCCATCATTTTATCGCTTGAGCGCAGTAGCGATTTGGAATGTGTAAAACGAAATTTCCTGTGCTGGGACGGAGGAGAGAGAGAGAGAGAGAGAGAGAGAGGGAGAGGGAGAGGGAGAGGGAGAGAGAGAGAGAGAGAGAGAGAGAGAGAGAAAAAAAAAAATCCCCATTGATGTGCATAGGGTTTCGTGTTCCGGCCGATCCTCGACTTTGCGCTGTAATCGGCCGATTTCGCCCGACTCGACTTTTCCAACAGTCGGGTTTCGCGAAACATGACTCGACCCTAAAAAAGTCAAGGTCGCTCAACCCTAGTCGTGATCGTTGGTAAATCGTATAGTGTGACAGTACCCTTAGAGTAGAACAAGGAAGACTACAGTGAATAAGGACAAAGGAAGACAACCATTCACTTTATCAAGGTCAAACACTTTGGATTCATTTACTTCTCATATAACATTAAAGGGGATTTCCATCTTCCGAGAAAGCTTGTGCCCACATGCAGTTTCTTGTTAAAAAAATGTGTTTTACTCACAATCTGTAGCATTGAGTCTTCATGAACAGTGCTGCAGCCCATCAAGGAGCTCAGTGATTGCTATTGTCTGCATTGCTGATATAATTGAGCTCAGCAGCCCCAAGCCTCTCATGCAGTCTACATGGGCAGACATCATGAGCTCACTGATTGGCTGCAGCACTATCAACATGACATGAGCACTGCAGACAATATCAGTCACCAGGAGCAATAGAAGAGACTCAGTTCTTGACATGGGTAAGATGAGTGAAGAACTTTTTATATAAAAACAATCTGTGTCTGAAAACATAAAACCCCTTTAAGTGATCAACTACCTTTTAATGCATTGCTGTTTATTGGTCAATAATTATGTACTAATCCACAAGGTTTTATTAAAAATTGCAACAGAGTTTGATTGAAAATTTTGCATTGTTATGCGACGTTCACACTTTGAGTGTTTCGTCAGTATTTTTCCTCAGTATTTGTAAGCCAAAACCATTAGTTGATGAAAAATCTAGAAGTTCTAACGTGTCTCTATTATACATTTTCTCTGATTGTTCCACTCCTGGTTTTGGCTTTCAAATATTGACATAAAAAAACTCACCAAAAACATATGTGCGTACATGGCCTGGGGGCTTGAGCATATACATCACATAGAATGCTGCCCAAATCAGATGACATGAACCCAGTCAAGCCTACGAGTGCGTGGAAATTATCAGACTGCACTTGGATGACATCTGCGTGCAGTACGATTTTCCACGGACTCACAGAATGGAGTGAATCGGGTCACACTAAGCTGACACTCTGATCAAACATGGCTCAGAGTTTGATCTAAGTTTTATTAACATAATAGATTTGATTCTCTCACATGAGAGAATTTTCGGTCATGTGAGCGAGCCCTTAGACTTCTACAGCTTGTGTAATAGCTGAGGATGAGCGTATCTGTCAAAATTCAATGTGCCTCATTCCTTTGAATTTATTCAATACAATTCGAATTGCTGGTAAAAGTCATATATTATCCTCTGAAGTCTCTTGATACCTATGAACATGATAAATGGTGGGATTAGAAATAAAAACGATTGGGTCGGGGACACACCTGCAAGTGTAATGCGAGAAACTCGCTCAAGTCTCTCGCCTCAATAACAGGCACTGCCGCCGCCACTCGGGACCGGAGCGTTCAGCTACATAGAAATACATGCAGCAGCACACTCCGGTCTCGAGTGCCGGTGTCAGTGCCGGGTACTGAGGCGAGAGACTCACGCGAGTTTCTCACATTACACGCGCAAGTGTAAACCCGGCCTTATACTCACTTTACCTAAGCCTGTCGTGATGCCACAGCTCTCTACCATTCTCCTGCTGGCTTGCTTCATTCCCAGAAGAAACAAGTCTACTCTTGTGTTTTCATTCTTCTCACACTTTTGCACTTTTCGTCTCTCACTAGGCATCAGTTGACATGATGCTGTGCGTCGCTTCCTGATATCTTGATGAGGCTTTGTCAGGCTCAAAAGTGTAGATGCAAGGGAAGGGGAAAGAGAGCAAAGGAGAGGGAGTTGCAGCACCTGGACAAGGTAGTGGCGAAGTGATTTTAACCCATTTACCCCCAAGGGTGGTTTGCACGTTATGGACCGGTCCAATTTTTACAATTCTGACCACTGTCCCTTTATGAGGTTATAACTCTGGAACACTTCAACGGATCCCAGTGATTCTGACAGTGTTTTCTCGTGACATATTGTACTTCATGATAGTGGTAAAATTTCTTTGATATTACCTGCGTTTATTTGTGAAAAAAATGGAAATTTGGTGAAAATTTTGAAAATTTTGCAATTTTCCAAATTTGAATTTTTATGCAATTAAATCACAGAGATATGTCACACAAAATACTTAATAAGTAACATTTCCCACATGTCTACTTTACATCAGCACAATTTTGGAACCAAATTTTTTTTTTGTTAGGGAGTTATAAGGGTTAAAAGTTGATCAGCAATTTCTAATTTTTACAACACCATTTTTTTTAGGGACCACATCTCATTTGAAGTCATTTTGAGGGGTCTATATGATAGAAAATATCCAAGTGTGACACCATTCTAAAAACTGCACCCCTCAAGGTTTTCAAAACCACATTCAAAAAGTTTATTAACCCTTCAGGTGTTTCACAGGAATTTTTGGAATATTTAAATAAAAATGAACATTTAACTTTTTTTCACAAAAAATTTATTTCAGCTCCAATTTGTTTTATTTTACCAAGGGTAACGGGAGAAAATGGACCCCAAACTTTGTTGTACAATTTGTCCTGAGTACGCCGATACCCCATATGTGGGGGTAAACCACTGTTTGGGTGCATGGCAGAGCTCGGAAGGGAAGGAGCGCCATTTGACTTTTCAATGCAAAATTGACAGGAATTGAGATGGGACGCCATGTTGCGTTTGGAGAGCCACTGATGTGCCTAAACATTGAAACCCCCCACAAGTGACACCATTTTGGAAAGTAGACCCCCTAAGGAACTTACCTAGATGTGTGGTGAGCACTTTGACCCACCAAGGGCTTCACAGAAGTTTATAATGCAGAGCCGTAAAAATAAAACAACAATTTTTTCCCACAAAAATTAATTCTTAGCCCTCAGTTTTGTATTTTTCCGAGGGTAACAGGAGAAATTGGACCACAATAGTTGTTGCCCAATTTGTCCTGAGTGCGGTGATACCCCACATGTGGGAGGGAACCACTGATTGGGCGCATGGCAGAGCTCGGAAGGGAAGGTGTTGTGAATTTGGATTCTGGGCTCCCCCGGTGGCCGCTTGTGGAATTGGACTTGTCATCCTCTTTCCTGTTTCACCTGGTTCCATCAGTAGTGGGTGTCGCTATTTAAGCTCATTTCTCTGGTGGTTTCTTGCCGGTCAACAATGTTATCTGATGCCTCTCAGTGCTTGTTCCTGCTTCTAGACAACTTCTAGATAAGTTGGACTTTTGTCCATGTTTTGTTTTGCCTATTTGTTCCAGTTCACAGCTGAAGTTTTGTTACTGTGTCTGGAAAGCTCTCGTTGATCAGGGATTGCTACTCTGGCGTTATGAGTTAATGCCAGAGTTTAAGGTAATCTCTGGATGGTGTTTTGTTAGTGTTTTTCTGCTGACCATGAAAGTATACTATCTGTCTTCTGCTATCTAGTAAGCGGACCTCAAATTTGCTAAGACTATTTTCCTGCTGCGTTTGTTGTTTCATCTGAACTCACCGTCATTATATGTGGGGGGCTACTGTCTTCTTTGGAATATTTCTCTAGAGGTGAGCCAGGTCTTATATTTCCCTCTGCTAGCTATTTAGGTCTTAGGCCAGAGCTGGGCATCTAGCGATAAATAGGAAATGCTACCTGGCTATTTCTAGTTGCGCGGCAGGCTTAGTTCATGGTCAGTATAGTTCCATCTTCCGAGAGCTTGTCCCTCTATAGGCTTGCTATGATCTCTGCCTGCAGAGATCATGACAGTTTGACCGGCCGCTAAAGTGTTAAAGACCCAGGTTGAGAAAGGAGAGTTATAAGAAGTCTGCTGGAATTTTTTTTTTTTTTTTTTTTTTCTCCTTCAGTCTGCCTTGCTGCAGTCTTTTTTCTCTCTCTCCTCCTAATCTCTGTATGCTCTGTGTGCACCTGACAATAATGGATCTCCAGAGTGTAACTGCGGGTTTGAATAATCTCATCACGAAAGTACAAAATTTACAAGATTTTGTGGTACATGCTCCGGTATCTGAGCCGAGAATTCCTTTGCCGGAGTTCTTCACAGGGAATAGAGCTAGCTTCCAGAATTTCTGAAATAATTGTAAGCTTTATTTGTCCCTGAAGTCTCGTTCAGCTGGAGACCCTGCTCAGCAGGTTAGGATTGTGATTTCCTTGCTCAGGGGTGACCCTCAAGATTGGGCCTTCTCATTGCCAGCAGGGGATCCTGCGTTACGCGATGTGGATGCGTTTTTTCTGGCCTTGGGCTTGCTTTATGAGGAACCTCATTTGGAACTTCAGGCAGAAAAAACTTTGATGGCACTATCTCAGGGGCAAGACGAAGCTGAAGTTTTCTGCCAAAAATTCCGTAAATGGTCTGTGCTTACTCAGTGGAATGAGTGCGCCTTGGCGGCAACTTTCAGAGAAGGTCTCTCTGATGCCGTTAAGGATGTTATGGTGGGGTTCCCTTTGCCTGCAGGTCTGAATGAGTCCATGACAATGGCTATTCAGATTGATAGGCGTCTGCGGGAGCGCAAACCGGTGCACCATCTGGCGGTGTCTATGGAAAAGACGCCAGAAAGTATGCAGTGTGATAGAATTCTGTCCAGGAGCGAGCGACAGAATTTTAGACGGAAGAATGGATTGTGTTTCTATTGTGGGGATTCTACTCATGTTATATCAGCATGCTCTAGGCGTACAAAGAAGCTTGATAAGTCTGTTTCCATTGGCACCATTCAGTCTAAGTTTATTTTGTCTGTAACCCTGATTTGTTCTTTGTCATCCATTGCCACGGACGCCTATGTTGACTCTGGCGCCGCTCTGAGTCTTATGGATTGGTCCTTTGCCAATCGTTGTGGTTTTGATTTAGAGCCTTTGGAGACTCTTATTCCTCTGAAGGGGATTGACTCCACCCCATTGGCTAATAATAAACCACAATACTGGACACAAGTAACCATGCGTATCGATCCGGATCACCAGGAGATTATTCGTTTCCTGGTGCTGTATAATTTACATGACGATTTGGTACTGGGATTGCCATGGTTGCAGTCTCACAACCCAGTCTTGGACTGGAGAGCAATGTCTGTGTTGAGCTGGGGATGTAAGGGTATTCATGGGGACGTACCTTTGGTTTCTATTTCGTCGTCCATTCCCTCTGAAGTCCCTGAGTTCCTCTCTGATTATCAAGACGTCTTTGACGAACCCAAGCTTGGGTCGTTACCTCCGCACCGTGAGTGCGATTGTGCCATAGATTTGATACCGGGTTGTAAATATCCAAAGGGTCGTTTGTTTAATTTGTCTGTGCCGGAACATGCTGCTATGCGGGAATATATAAAGGAGTCTTTGGAAAAGGGACATATTCGTCCATCTTCTTCTCCCTTGGGAGCTGGGTTTTTCTTTGTCTCAAAAAAAGACGGCTCTTTGAGACCATGTATTGATTATCGGCTTCTGAATAAGATCACTGTTAAGTATCAATACCCATTGCCATTGCTTACTGATTTGTTTGCTCGTATAGAGGGTGCTAAGTGGTTCTCTAAAATTGATCTTCGTGGGGCGTATAATTTGGTGCGGATCAGGCAGGGGGATGAGTGGAAGACCGCATTTAATACGCCCGAGGGCCACTTTGAGTATTTGGTCATGCCTTTTGGTCTTTCTAATGCCCCTTCAGTTTTCCAGTCTTTTATGCATGATATTTTCCGCGATTTTCTGGATAAATTTATGATAATATATCTGGATGATATTCTGATTTTTTCTGATGACTGGGACTCTCATGTCCAGCAGGTCAGGAGAGTTTTTCAGGTTCTGCGGTCTAATTCTTTATGTGTGAAGGGGTCTAAGTGCGTTTTTGGGGTCCAGAAAATTTCCTTTTTGGGGTATATTTTTTCTCCCTCTTCCATTGAGATGGATCCCGTCAAGGTGCAAGCTATTTGTGACTGGACTCAGCCCTCCTCTCTTAAGGGTCTTCAGAGATTTTTGGGCTTTGCCAACTTTTACCGCCGATTTATTGCTGGTTTTTCGGATGTCGTTAAACCACTGACTGATTTGACCAGACAAGGCGCTGATGTTGCTAATTGGTCCCCTCATGCTGTAGAGGCCTTTCAGGAGCTTAAGCGCCGTTTTGCCTCTGCCCCTGTGTTGCGTCAGCCTGATGTGAATCTGCCTTTTCAGGTTGAGGTTGACGCTTCGGAGATCGGAGCTGGGGCAGTGTTGTCGCAGAAAGGTTCCGACTGCTCCGTCATTAGGCCTTGTGCCTTCTTTTCTCGCAAATTTTCGCCCGCAGAGCGGAATTATGATGTTGGGAATCGGGAGCTTTTGGCCATGAAGTGGGCTTTTGAGGAGTGGCACCATTGGCTCGAGGGGGCTAGGCATCAGGTGGTGGTATTGACTGACCACAAAAATTTGATTTATCTTGAGACTGCCAGACGCCTGAATCCTAGACAGGCGCGCTGGTCTTTATTTTTTTCTCGCTTTAATTTTGTGGTGTCATACCTACCGGGTTCTAAGAATGTTAAGGCAGATGCCCTTTCTAGGAGTTTTGACCCGGACTCTCCTGGTAATTCTGAACCCACAGGTATCCTTAGGGAGGGAGTAATTTTGTCGGCCGTTTCTCCTGATCTGCGGCGGTCCTTGCAAGAGTTTCAGGCGGATAGACCGGATCGTTGTCCGCCTGATAGACTGTTTGTTCCGGATGATTGGACCAGCAGAGTCATCTCTGAGGTACATTCTTCTGCATTGGCAGGTCATCCCGGAATTTTTGGTACCAGGGATTTGGTGGCAAGATCCTTCTGGTGGCCTTCCCTGTCACGAGATGTGCGAGTCTTTGTGCAGTCATGTGACGTTTGTGCTCGGGCCAAGTCTTGTAGTTCTCGGGCTAGCGGACTGCTGTTGCCCTTGCCTATTCCTAAGAGGCCTTGGACACACATCTCGATGGATTTTATTTCAGATCTGCCTGTTTCCCAGAAGATGTCTGTCATCTGGGTGGTCTGTGACCGTTTCTCTAAAATGGTCCATTTGGTTCCTCTGCCCAAGTTGCCTTCTTCTTCTGAGTTGGTTCCTCTGTTTTTTCAGAATGTTGTCCGATTGCACGGTATTCCTGAGAATATTGTTTCTGACAGAGGTACCCAATTTGTGTCTAGATTTTGGCGGGCATTCTGTGCTAGGATGGGCATAGATTTGTCTTTTTCATCTGCTTTTCACCCTCAGACTAATGGCCAGACCGAGCGGACTAATCAGACCCTTGAGACATATCTGAGGTGTTTTGTCTCTGCTGACCAGGATGATTGGGTTGCTTTTTTGCCATTGGCAGAGTTCGCCCTCAATAATCGGGCCAGTTCTTCCACCTTGGTGTCCCCGTTTTTCTGTAATTCGGGGTTTCACCCTCGATTTTCCTCCGGTCAGGTGGAATCCTCGGATTGTCCTGGAGTGGATGCGGTGGTGGAGAGATTGCATCACATCTGGGGGCAGGTTATGGACAATTTGAAGTTGTCCCAGGAGAAGACTCAGCGTTTTGCCAACCGTCATCGTCGTGTTGGTTCTCGGCTTTGTGTTGGAGATTTGGTGTGGTTGTCTTCTCGTTTTGTCCCTATGAGGGTCTCTTCTCCTAAGTTTAAACCTCGGTTCATCGGCCCTTATAGAATATTGGAGATTCTTAATCCTGTTTCTTTCCGTTTGGACCTCCCTGCGTCCTTTTCCATTCATAACGTTTTTCATCGGTCGTTATTGCGCAGGTATGAGGTACCTGTTGTACCTTCAGTTGAGCCTCCTGCTCCGGTGTTGGTTGAGGGTGAGTTGGAGTACGTTGTGGAGAAAATTTTGGACTCTCGTGTTTCCAGACGGAAACTCCAGTATCTGGTCAACTGGAAGGGTTACGGCCAGGAGGATAATTCTTGGGTCAATGCATCTGATGTTCATGCTTCTGATCTTGTTCGTGCCTTCCATAGGGCTCATCCTGGTCGCCCTGGTGGATCTGGTGAGGGTTCGGTGCCCCCTCCTTGAGGGGGGGGTACTGTTGTGAATTTGGATTCTGGGCTCCCCCGGTGGCCGCTTGTGGAATTGGACTTGTCATCCTCTTTCCTGTTTCACCTGGTTCCATCAGTAGTGGGTGTCGCTATTTAAGCTCATTTCTCTGGTGGTTTCTTGCCGGTCAACAATGTTATCTGATGCCTCTCAGTGCTTGTTCCTGCTTCTAGACAACTTCTAGATAAGTTGGACTTTTGTCCATGTTTTGTTTTGCCTATTTGTTCCAGTTCACAGCTGAAGTTTTGTTACTGTGTCTGGAAAGCTCTCGTTGATCAGGGATTGCTACTCTGGCGTTATGAGTTAATGCCAGAGTTTAAGGTAATCTCTGGATGGTGTTTTGTTAGTGTTTTTCTGCTGACCATGAAAGTATACTATCTGTCTTCTGCTATCTAGTAAGCGGACCTCAAATTTGCTAAGACTATTTTCCTGCTGCGTTTGTTGTTTCATCTGAACTCACCGTCATTATATGTGGGGGGCTACTGTCTTCTTTGGAATATTTCTCTAGAGGTGAGCCAGGTCTTATATTTCCCTCTGCTAGCTATTTAGGTCTTAGGCCAGAGCTGGGCATCTAGCGATAAATAGGAAATGCTACCTGGCTATTTCTAGTTGCGCGGCAGGCTTAGTTCATGGTCAGTATAGTTCCATCTTCCGAGAGCTTGTCCCTCTATAGGCTTGCTATGATCTCTGCCTGCAGAGATCATGACAGGAAGGAGTGCCATTTGGAATGCAGACTTAGATGGAATGGTCTGCAGGCGTCACATTGCGTTTGCAATAATGTACCTAAACAGTAGAAACCCCCCACAAGTGACACCATTTTGGAAATTAGACCCCCTAAGGAACTCATCTAGATGTGTTGTGAGAGCTTTGAATCCCCAAGTGTTTCACTACAGTTTATAACGCAGAGCCGTGCAAATAAACATTTTTTTTTCCACAAAAATTATATTTTAGCCCCCAGTTTTGTATTTTTCCAAGGGTAACAGGAGAAATTGGACCCTAAATATTGTTGTCCAATTTGTCCTGAGTACGCTGATACCTGACATGTGGGGGGAACCACCGTTTGAGCTCATGGCAGAGCTCGGAAGGGAAGGAGCATCATTTGGAATGCAGACTTAGATGGCTTGGTCTGCAGGCGTCACATTGCATTTGCAGAGCACCTAATGTACCTAAACAGTAGAAACCCCCTACAAGTGACCCCATATTGGAAACTAGACCCCCCAAGGAACTTATCTAGATGTGTTGTGAGAACTTTGAGCCCCCAAGTGTTTCACTACAGTTTATAATGCAGAGCCGTGAAAATAAAAAATCCTTTTTTTTCTCACAAAAATTATTTTTAGCCCCCAGTTTTGTATTTTCCCAAGGGTAACAGGAGAAATTGGACCACAAAAGTTGTTGTCCAATTTGTCCTGAGTATGCTGATACCCCATATGTTGGGGTAAACCCCTGTGTGGGCACACGGGAGAGCTCGGAAGGGAAGGAGCACTGTTTTACTTTTTCAGCACAGAATTGGCTGGAATTGAGATCGGACACCATGTCGCGTTTGGAGAGCCCCTGATGTGCCTAAACAGTGGAAACCCCCCCAATTATAACTGAAACCCTAATGCAAACACACCCCCAACCCTAATCCCAATGGTAACCCTAACCACACCTCTAACCCAGACACACCCCTAACCCTAATCCCAACCCTATTCCCAACCGTAAATGTAATTCAAACCCTAACCCTAACTTTAGCCCCAACCCTAACTTTAGCCCCAACCCTAACTGTAGCCTTAACCCTAGCCCTAACCCTAACCCTAGCCCTAACCCTAACCCTAGCCCTAACCCTAACCCTAGCCCTAACCCTAGCCCTAACCCTAACCCTAATCCTAACCCTAGCCCCAACCCTAACCCTAGCTCTAACCCTAAACCTAATCCTAACCTAGCCCTAACCCTAGCCCTAACCCTAGCCCTAACCCTAACCCTAATCCTAACCCTAGCCATAACCCTAGCCCTAACCCTAACCCTAATGGGAAAATGGAAATAAATACGTTTTTTTAATTTTTTAATTTTTCCCTAACTAAGGGGGTGATGAAGGGGGGTTTTATTTACTTTTATAGTGGGTTTTTTAGCGGATTTTATGATTGGCAGCCGTCACACACTGAAAGACGCTTTTTATTGCAAAAAATTTTTTTGGCCTTACCACATTTTGAGAGCTATAATTTTTCCATATTTGAGACCAGAGTCATGTGAGGTCTTGTTTTTTGCGGGACGAGTTGACTTTTTTATTGGTATCATTTTCGAGCACGTGACATTTTTTGATTGCTTTTTCTTCCGATTTTTGTGAGGCAGAATGACCAAAAACCAGCTATTAATATATTTCTTTTGGGGGAGGCGTTTATACCATTCCGCATTTGGTAAAATTGATAAAGCAGTTTTATTCTTCTGGGCAGTACGATTACAGTGATACCTCATTTATATCATTTTTTCTGTTTTGCCGCTTTTATACGATAAAAACTATTTTATAGAAAAAATAATTATTTTGGCATCGCTTTATTCTGAGGACTATAACTTTTTTATTTTTTCGCTGATGATGCTGTATGGCAGCTCTTTTTTTGCGGGACAAAATGACGCTTTCAGCGGTACCATGGTTATTTATATCTTTCTTTTTGATTGCGTTTTATTCCACTTTTTATTTGGCGGTATGATAATAAAGCGTTGTTTTTTGGCTGTTTTTTTTTTTCTTACGGTGTTTACTGAAGGGGTTAACTAGTGGGACAGTTTTATAGGTTGGGTCGTTACGGACGCGGCAATACTAAATATGTGTACTTTTATTGTTTGTTTTTTTATTTAGATAAAGAAATGTATTTATGGGAATAATTTTTTTTTTCTTTATTTAGGATTTTTTTTTTATTTTTTTTTTACACATGTGGAAATTTTTTTTAAAACTTTTTACTGTGTACCAGGGGGGGACATCGCAGATCGGTGATCTGACAGTTTGCACAGCACTCTGTCAGATAACCGATCTGACTTAGAGCACTGCAGGCTTACCAAAAGCCTGCTCTGAGCAGGCACTCGGTAAGCCACCTCCCTTCCTGCAGGACCCGGATGCCGTGGCCATCTTGGATCCGGGACCTGCAGCGAGGAAGGAGGTAGGAGACCCTCGGAGCAACGCGATCACATCGCGTTGCAGTGGGGGTCTCAGGGAAGCCTGCAGGGAGCCCCCTCCCTGCGCGATACTTCCCTATACTGCCGGCACACCGCGATCATGTTTGATCGCGGTGTGCCGGGGGTTAATGTGCCGGGGGCGGTCGTTGATCGCTCCTGGCACATAGCGCCGGATGTCAGCTGCGATAGGCAGCTGACACCCGGCCGCGATCGGCCACGCTC
Organism: Ranitomeya variabilis; assembly: GCF_051348905.1. NCBI lineage: Eukaryota > Metazoa > Chordata > Amphibia > Anura > Dendrobatidae > Ranitomeya > Ranitomeya variabilis. Next base: position 902,705,926 of record NC_135233.1, read on the forward strand.
CCCCCATGAGCGCGGCCGATCGCGCTGGACGTACTATTCCATCCTTGGGAAGTAGGGCCCACCCCACTTGGACGGAATAGTACGTCCAATGACAGAAAGGGGTTAATGTTGTTTTTTCATTCTTTAACCCTTTATGACTTTATGTTTATGGCTTGATGGCCAACAATTTGCTTGACTCAAGTTAGTCAAACTGCAAAAAAATTGCTACTTGCTAATCCAAATTTTTTGTGAAATGCAAAGTGAATTTGATTCACTGCAAAATGTGTCTCATGTTTTTATTCACAGTGTATAGAGCCCTAAAAAGTATCCATGCCTCGTAAATTTTTAAATATTTTTTCACATTGCATAAACAAACTTAAATGTTTTTTTATTTGGATTTTATGTGACATACCAACACAAATAGCCACAAAAGAAAATCCAGTAACACCAACATTAACCCGACCTACAGCCTATGTATTTAGTGCATCATACATTCCTATTTTAAGATCCCTTAGAATATCCTATCTCAGGTATCAAGTGTGTCCTCATGGACCATAATAAAGTATATTACAGGATTGCACTTACATTCGGAGTGGTCTGTTATATGTGGTTTTCCCTAAGCGCCCCAAGGGGCGTTTTGTCCCTTCGTCAGGAGGCGAACGCTGGAGGGGAGGGGTGAATACCTTAAATAGCATGGGTAGCCAATGAGAAGCCTAGTTTCATTTTGTATAGACACGCTCGGTGTCATGTATAAATCACATCCGGTATATATCGCGCATGCGCCGCTGGCAGCAACCATCTATGCGACGTCATGGGCCGTCATGGAGACAGCGCAGATGTCCTGCACCTGGTGCCCGCTCACCATAGCACCAATGGACGTGACAGCAGAGCACACATCACACCTGAGAAAGCAAAGGTTTAGACGTGATCATTATGGGAATCCCGTTAGATTAATCAATATCAATGCATCATACTTATCCAGTAAAAGTGCATAGTGATATATATATAGACTATTAATACATAGTGTTTTGTTATTTAATAGTGCTAAAGAAAGAGGGGAACTGATTACCACAAAAGTGTCGATAAATAACTATACCGCATAGGATATAGTGATAAAGTGTATAAAATATGAAGTGCATGTCAAATCCAAAATGTGTAAAATATTATGAACAATACATAAAATTGAGATAAAAATACCCAATGGTACATAACAAAGTGTGCTATAATGCAGTGTCAACAACACATATTGCATATCCGATACGGTAGTTATTTATCGACACTTTTGGGGTAATCAGTTCCCCTCTTTCTGGATCTATACTGGATTTTCTTTTGTGGCTATTGACATTTGTCAGTTCTTTTGTGCCCTGGTCATTTGAAGGTTTTTTTTTGCTATGATACCAACACAAAGTAGGAAGTATTTGTGAGTTCTAAAGAAAATGATATATGGATTTCTAATTGTTTTAAAAATATAAATCTGATAGAGAATGAGTTACAAATAAATCCATCAGTGAGCTTATCTGACAAAAAGGTTTGCATCCCTTTATCTCTTCCCCTGAGTCTAAGCTTATAATCTTATTTTTGACCAGTTGAAGTTTGAACTTTGATGTAACTATAAAGCAACTTAAAAGGTTTGAATATTGTAATATTGTAAAGCAAAACCAAATCAGCTGGAGCATAAGTTAGTATACATGCAATGTATAGAAGCACATTTACATTGTGGTCATTTCCCAGACAAAACCGAAGGAAAAAAAATCAAAATGAGCATTTACCCTAAAGTAAACAAATAAGTAAATAGTAATAGTATGTGGAAATAAAATAGGGCAATTAGTTAACACTATTTTGATTACAAAGGCATAAAAGCCATTGTAAGGATTCTGGACTTTCCTGGTGCCTGTTCGCCCTGATCCAAGATGGAGTCTTGGATCTTGCCCTGTCATGGAACTTCCTGTCTGTCCTGATTATTTAAGTCCGGGTCATGTGTTCTAAGGTGCCTGAGTATTTTGTGCTGCTGGCTCCTGAGCTTCTGCCAGTTTGCTGGTGAACTCCCTGCTTCTTCTGCTCACTACTCGGTGATCTGCCTTTCTCCATTCAGCTACCTCTCACCTCTGGAACTTCTGCAACGGCCTGTGCACCAGTGGAAGGATCTTCCTTGTTTGCAAAACTTTTCCCAGTGTTGTGCCTCTTTGCACAACCACACCAGGTGAGCAAGATTCAAGTTGTGCTTGTCTCATCCAGAAATATTTACTCATCTGCTACGCTTAGCTCTCCCTCTTTTCCCCTCATCCTCTCTTTCCCAGGACTGCATTCACACAACGCATCATCTGTGAATTATTGGACTCCTAACAAGTACTGGCACATGTGTGATCAAGTTTTGCTGGACTTCCTCATTTAAAGTACTGTGTGCATTTTCACTATAACTCCATTGGACTTCCTTGTTGAAATATCTGTTCGCCTCTAAGTCTGCTGTGATTTACTTTATTGTGCTGAGGACCTTGTTACTACAGCAGGAATATCTGTATTATGCTCTGTTTGCTATTTACTATATAGAGCTGAAGACCTTGTTGCAATTGTAGAAATATCTGGGTCTATTCTGTTTAGATTTCTGTGTCGAGTAAAGAAATTCTTTGCTGCAACTTTGTCCTCGGACTGGCTTTATCCCATGCTATTAGATTCCGTAGTTCCGTAGTACCCATATAATTTTTACAGCCATTTTACAATGACAAGGTATACCCAATCGGGACAGTCCTATCCTCTGTTGTATTAAAGCCTCACCTTGTGTCAACCAACCTCAATATGGATAAGGGAAGCTCAGGATACAGGCCCATCTGTTCAGGCGCCTGCCCATGGGAAGCTTTATACAATAGACATGCATTGTTGTTTTTTGTTCATTCTGCCTCCCAAAAATCGGAATAAAAAGCGATCTAAAAATGTCATGTGCCCAAGTATGGTATCAGTAAAAACCTTAACTCGTCCTGCAAAAAACAAGACCTCACATGATTCTGTGGGCCAAAATATGGAAAAATTATAGCTTTCAAAATGTGGTGATGCAAAAACTATTTTTTGCAATAAAAAGAGTCTTTTAGAGTGTGACAGCTTACAGACATAAAAACCCGTTATAAAATATTGCTATAAATATTAAATCAAACCCCCTTTATCACCCCCTTAGCTAGGAAAAAATAATAAATTATAAAAATTATTTATTTCCATTTTCCAATAGGGTTGAGGATGGGGTTGAGCCTAGTGTTGGGGTGGAGGTTAGGGCTTGGGTTAGAGTTAGGGCTGGGGTTAGGGTTGGGGCTAAAATTAGGGTTAGGGTTGGAGCTAAAGTTAGGGTTAGGGTTGGAGCTAAAGTTAGGTTTGGGGCTAAAGTTAGGGTTAGGGTTGGGGCTAAAGTTAGGGTTAAGGTTGGGGCTCAAGTTAGGGTTATGATTGGGATTAGGGTTAGGGTTTGGATTAGGGTTAGGGTTGGGATTAGATTTAGGGGTGCGTTAGGGATAGCTTTGTGCTTAGGGTTAAGGTTAGGGTTAGGATTAGGGTTAGGGGTGTGTTGGGGTTAGGGTTGGAGTTAGAATTGGGGGGTTTCCACTGTTTAGGCACATCAGGTGCTCTCCAAACCCGACACAGTGTCTGATCTCAATTCCAGCCAATTTTGCATTGAATAGTCAAATGGTGCTCCTTCCCTTCTGAGCTCTGCCATGCACCCAAACAGTGGTTTACCCCCACATATGGAGTATCAGATTACTTTTGGGTCCAACTTCTCCTGTTACCCTTGGGAAAATAAAAAATTGTGGGCAAAAAGATCATTTTTGTGAAAAAAATATGATTTCCTATTTTTATGGCTCTACATTATAAAATTCTGTGAAACCCAAAATGATGTCACTTGTGGGGGATTTCCACTGTTTAGGCACATCAGGGGCTCTCCAAATGCGAAATGGCGTCCAATCTCAATTCCAGCCAATTTTGCTTTAAAAAGTCAAATGACGTTCCTTCCTTTCCAAGCTTTGCCATGCGCCCAATCAGTGGTTTACCTGCATATGTGGGGTATCACCGTACTCAGGACGAATTGTACAACAACTTTTGGGGTCCAATTTCTGTTTATACCATTGGTAAAATAAAAAAAATTGGATCTGAATTGATTTTTTTGTGAAAAAAGTTAAATGTTAACTTTTTTAAAAACATTCCAAAAATTCATGTAAAGCACCTAAAGGGTTAATAAATGTCTTGAGTGTGGTTTTGAGCACGTTGATGGGTGCAGTTTTTAGAATGATGTCAATATTGGGAATTTTCTATCATATAGATCCCACAAAGTGACTTAAAAATGATGTGGTCCCTAAATAAAATGGTGTTGCAAAAATGAGAACTCGCTGGTCAACTTTTAACCCTTATAACCCCATAACAAAAAAATGTGCTTCCAAAATTGTGCTGATATTAAGGAGGCATGTGGGAAATGTTACTTATTAAGTATTTTGTGTGCCATATCTGTGTGATTTAAGGGCATTAAAATTAAAAGTTGGAAAATTGCAAAATTTTCAAAATTTTTGCCAAATTTCAATTTTTTTCACAAAAAAACGCAAGTCATATCAAATACATTTTGCAACTATCAAGTAGTACAATATGTCACCAGAAAACAATGTCAGAATCACCAGGATCTGTTGAAGCGTTGCAGAGTTATAACCTCATAAATGGACAGTGGTCAGAATTGTAAAAATTGGCCTGGCCATTAACATACCCCCCGGGGGTAAAGGAGTTAAAGAGAATCTGTCAGAAGGTTTTTGCTATGTAATCAGAAGACAGCATGATGTAGGGGTTAAAACACTGAATTCAGAGATGTGTCATTGTTTTGGCTGTGTGTTGTTGCTTATTTACAATGACAGTGTTATCATAGGATATTATCACTGCTAGACTAGGTCTCTTGCGACTGCTAGTCCGACCTCTCCTCCTTCCTGTGATAAGCTGCTCACTGTCAATAGATAATGTACACCGAAAGCTGTGGGGTGGCCGTGAATAGCTTTCTGAGCTTTACTCTATTTTACATCTAAGAGTTGTGATTACCTCACAACTCCTGCACCTTGTAAACTGATACATTGTTGGAATCAGAGTCTATTTTCCTATATTATAGCTGTATATTTATAAGACGATTTTGTATATTAAAGTGGTTGTCTAGGACTACACTGGTAATGAAAAGTCATCAACATTAGGATGGTAGGGGTCTGACACCTTGCACCTTCAAAAGTCAGCAATTCTGTATATCGGGTCTTTTTCATGTACTGTAGCTCAGCTCCTACTGAAGTGAATAAGGCATGACCTGTAACAAATAGGAATGGCCACCATGCAGTGTTAGAAAGTTGTAGTGTTCTGGTTCCGTACGCTGTGTACTTCTACTCTCCACGGGACCTAACATTTGATTGTGGGAGGTTTGGATGTCAGAACAATAATGATATAATATTAATTACCGATTTTAATAATAGGTCATAAATTTCACAGTCCTGGACAACCCCTTTGACAGTTACAGTTATGCTTTATGTATGTTTTAAAAACGATCTATAAAATGAGCTAACTAATAACAAATTCTTGTGAATGTTTTATCGGCTTTTCTGATTTCAGAAATTGCATTACTATTATTTATTTTTATTTTTCTACCTTTTTTTATAGATGCAAATATTCATTTTAACATCTTTAAGTAAAACTTACAAGTACTGGCACATGTGTGATCAAGTTTTGCTGGACTTCCTCATTTAAAGTACTGTGTGCATTTTCACTATAACTCCATTGGACTTCCTTGTTGAAATATCTGTTCGCCTCTAAGTCTGCTGTGATTTACTTTATTGTGCTGAGGACCTTGTTACTACAGCAGGAATATCTGTATTATGCTCTGTTTGCTATTTACTATATAGAGCTGAAGACCTTGTTGCAATTGTAGAAATATCTGGGTCTATTCTGTTTAGATTTCTGTGTCGAGTAAAAAAAATTATTTGCTGCAACTTTGTCCTCGGACTGGCTTTATCCCATGCTATTAGATTCCGTAGTTCCGTAGTACCCATATAATTTTTACAGCCATTTTACAATGACAAGGTATACCCAATCGGGACAGTCCTATCCTCTGTTGTATTAAAGCCTCACCTTGTGTCAACCAACCTCAATATGGATAAGGGAAGCTCAGGATACGGGCCCATCTGTTCAGGCGCCTGCCCATGGGAAGTTATATACAATAGACATGCATTGTTGTTTTTTGTTCATTCTGCCTCCCAAAAATCGGAATAAAAAGCGATCTAAAAATGTCATGTGCCCAAGTATGGTATCAGTAAAAACCTTAACTCGTCCTGCAAAAAACAAGACCTCACATGATTCTGTGGGCCAAAATATGGAAAAATTATAGCTTTCAAAATGTGGTGATGCAAAAACTATTTTTTGCAATAAAAAGAGTCTTTTAGAGTGTGACAGCTTACAGACATAAAAACCCGTTATAAAATATTGCTATAAATATTAAATCAAACCCCCTTTATCACCCCCTTAGCTAGGAAAAAATAATAAATTATAAAAATTATTTATTTCCATTTTCCAATAGGGTTGAGGATGGGGTTGAGCCTAGTGTTGGGGTGGAGGTTAGGGCTTGGGTTAGAGTTAGGGCTGGGGTTAGGGTTGGGGCTAAAATTAGGGTTAGGGTTGGAGCTAAAGTTAGGGTTAGGGTTGGAGCTAAAGTTAGGTTTGGGGCTAAAGTTGGGGTTAGGGTTGGGGCTAAAGTTAGGGTTAAGGTTGGGGCTCAAGTTAGGGTTATGATTGGGATTAGGGTTAGGGTTTGGATTAGGGTTAGGGTTGGGATTAGAGTTAGGGGTGTGTTAGGGATAGCTTTGTGCTTAGGGTTAAGGTTAGGGTTAGGATTAGGGTTAGGGGTGTGTTGGGGTTAGGGTTGGAGTTAGAATTGGGGGGTTTCCACTGTTTAGGCACATCAGGTGCTCTCCAAACCCGACACAGTGTCTGATCTCAATTCCAGCCAATTTTGCATTGAATAGTCAAATGGTGCTCCTTCCCTTCTGAGCTCTGCCATGCACCCAAACAGTGGTTTACCCCCACATATGGAGTATCAGATTACTTTTGGGTCCAACTTCTCCTGTTACCCTTGGGAAAATAAAAAATTGTGGGCAAAAAGATCATTTTTGTGAAAAAAATATGATTTCCTATTTTTATGGCTCTACATTATAAAATTCTGTGAAACCCAAAATGATGTCACTTGTGGGGGATTTCCACTGTTTAGGCACATCAGGGGCTCTCCAAATGCGAAATGGCGTCCAATCTCAATTCCAGCCAATTTTGCTTTAAAAAGTCAAATGACGTTCCTTCCTTTCCAAGCTTTGCCATGCGCCCAATCAGTGGTTTACCTGCATATGTGGGGTATCACTGTACTCAGGACGAATTGTACAACAACTTTTGGGGTCCAATTTCTGTTTATACCATTGGTAAAATAAAAAAAATTGGATCTGAATTGATTTTTTTGTGAAAAAAGTTAAATGTTAACTTTTTTTTAAACATTCCAAAAATTCATGTAAAGCACCTAAAGGGTTAATAAATGTCTTGAGTGTGGTTTTGAGCACGTTGATGGGTGCAGTTTTTAGAATGATGTCAATATTGGGAATTTTCTATCATATAGATCCCACAAAGTGACTTAAAAATGATGTGGTCCCTAAATAAAATGCTGTTGCAAAAATGAGAACTCGCTGGTCAACTTTTAACCCTTATAACCCCATAACAAAAAAAGTGCTTCCAAAATTGTGCTGATATTAAGGAGGCATGTGGGAAATGTTACTTATTAAGTATTTTGTGTGCCATATCTGTGTGATTTAAGGGCATTAAAATTAAAAGTTGGAAAATTGCAAAATTTTCAAAATTTTTGCCAAATTTCAATTTTTTTCACAAAAAAACGCAAGTCATATCAAATACATTTTGCAACTATCAAGTAGTACAATATGTCACCAGAAAACAATGTCAGAATCACCAGGATCTGTTGAAGCGTTGCAGAGTTATAACCTCATAAATGGACAGTGGTCAGAATTGTAAAAATTGGCTTGGCCATTAACATACCCCCCGGGGGTAAAGGAGTTAAAGAGAATCTGTCAGAAGGTTTTTGCTATGTAATCAGAAGACAGCATGATGTAGGGGTTAAAACACTGAATTCAGAGATGTGTCATTGTTTTGGCTGTGTGTTGTTGCTTATTTACAATGACAGTGTTATCATAGGATATTATCACTGCTAGACTAGGTCTCTTGCGACTGCTAGTCCGACCTCTCCTCCTTCCTGTGATAAGCTGCTCACTGTCAATAGATAATGTACACCGAAAGCTGTGGGGTGGCCGTGAATAGCTTTCTGAGCTTTACTCTATTTTACATCTAAGAGTTGTGATTACCTCACAACTCCTGCACCTTGTAAACTGATACATTGTTGGAATCAGAGTCTATTTTCCTATATTATAGCTGTATATTTATAAGACGATTTTGTATATTAAAGTGGTTGTCTAGGACTACACTGGTAATGAAAAGTCATCAACATTAGGATGGTAGGGGTCTGACACCTTGCACCTTCAAAAGTCAGCAATTCTGTATATTGGGTCTTTTTCATGTACTGTAGCTCAGCTCCTACTGAAGTGAATAAGGCATGACCTGTAACAAATAGGAATGGCCACCATGCAGTGTTAGAAAGTTGTAGTGTTCTGGTTCCGTACGCTGTGTACTTCTACTCTCCACGGGACCTAACATTTGATTGTGGGAGTTTTGGATGTCAGAACAATAATGATATAATATTAATTACCGATTTTAATAATAGGTCATAAATTTCACAGTCCTGGACAACCCCTTTGACAGTTACAGTTATGCTTTATGTATGTTTTAAAAACGATCTATAAAATGAGCTAACTAATAACAAATTCTTGTGAATGTTTTATCGGCTTTTCTGATTTCAGAAATTGCATTACTATTATTTATTTTTATTTTTCTACCTTTTTTTATAGATGCAAATATTCATTTTAACATCTTTAAGTAAAACTTACAAGTACTGGCACATGTGTGATCAAGTTTTGCTGGACTTCCTCATTTAAAGTACTGTGTGCATTTTCACTATAACTCCATTGGACTTCCTTGTTGAAATATCTGTTCGCCTCTAAGTCTGCTGTGATTTACTTTATTGTGCTGAGGACCTTGTTACTACAGCAGGAATATCTGTATTATGCTCTGTTTGCTATTTACTATATAGAGCTGAAGACCTTGTTGCAATTGTAGAAATATCTGGGTCTATTCTGTTTAGATTTCTGTGTCGAGTAAAAAAAATTATTTGCTGCAACTTTGTCCTCGGACTGGCTTTATCCCATGCTATTAGATTCCGTAGTTCCGTAGTACCCATATAATTTTTACAGCCATTTTACAATGACAAGGTATACCCAATCGGGACAGTCCTATCCTCTGTTGTATTAAAGCCTCACCTTGTGTCAACCAACCTCAATATGGATAAGGGAAGCTCAGGATACGGGCCCATCTGTTCAGGCGCCTGCCCATGGGAAGTTATATACAATAGACATGCATTGTTGTTTTTTGTTCATTCTGCCTCCCAAAAATCGGAATAAAAAGCGATCTAAAAATGTCATGTGCCCATTGCCCAAGTATGGTATCAGTAAAAACCTTAACTCGTCCTGCAAAAAACAAGACCTCACATGATTCTGTGGGCCAAAATATGGAAAAATTATAGCTTTCAAAATGTGGTGATGCAAAAACTATTTTTTGCAATAAAAAGAGTCTTTTAGAGTGTGACAGCTTACAGACATAAAAACCCGTTATAAAATATTGCTATAAATATTAAATCAAACCCCCTTTATCACCCCCTTAGCTAGGAAAAAATAATAAATTATAAAAATTATTTATTTCCATATTCCAATAGGGTTGAGGATGGGGTTGAGCCTAGTGTTGGGGTGGAGGTTAGGGCTTGGGTTAGAGTTAGGGCTGGGGTTAGGGTTGGGGCTAAAATTAGGGTTAGGGTTGGAGCTAAAGTTAGGGTTAGGGTTGGAGCTAAAGTTAGGTTTGGGGCTAAAGTTAGGGTTAGGGTTGGGGCTAAAGTTAGGGTTAAGGTTGGGGCTCAAGTTAGGGTTATGATTGGGATTAGGGTTAGGGTTTGGATTAGGGTTAGGGTTGGGATTAGAGTTAGGGGTGTGTTAGGGATAGCTTTGTGCTTAGGGTTAAGGTTAGGGTTAGGATTAGGGTTAGGGGTGTGTTGGGGTTAGGGTTGGAGTTAGAATTGGGGGGTTTCCACTGTTTAGGCACATCAGGTGCTCTCCAAACCCGACACAGTGTCTGATCTCAATTCCAGCCAATTTTGCATTGAATAGTCAAATGGTGCTCCTTCCCTTCTGAGCTCTGCCATGCACCCAAACAGTGGTTTACCCCCACATATGGAGTATCAGATTACTTTTGGGTCCAACTTCTCCTGTTACCCTTGGGAAAATAAAAAATTGTGGGCAAAAAGATCATTTTTGTGAAAAAAATATGATTTCCTATTTTTATGGCTCTACATTATAAAATTCTGTGAAACCCAAAATGATGTCACTTGTGGGGGATTTCCACTGTTTAGGCACATCAGGGGCTCTCCAAATGCGAAATGGCGTCCAATCTCAATTCCAGCCAATTTTGCTTTAAAAAGTCAAATGACGTTCCTTCCTTTCCAAGCTTTGCCATGCGCCCAATCAGTGGTTTACCTGCATATGTGGGGTATCACCGTACTCAGGACGAATTGTACAACAACTTTTGGGGTCCAATTTCTGTTTATACCATTGGTAAAATAAAAAAAATTGGATCTGAATTGATTTTTTTGTGAAAAAAGTTAAATGTTAACTTTTTTTTAAACATTCCAAAAATTCATGTAAAGCACCTAAAGGGTTAATAAATGTCTTGAGTGTGGTTTTGAGCACGTTGATGGGTGCAGTTTTTAGAATGATGTCAATATTGGGAATTTTCTATCATATAGATCCCACAAAGTGACTTAAAAATGATGTGGTCCCTAAATAAAATGCTGTTGCAAAAATGAGAACTCGCTGGTCAACTTTTAACCCTTATAACCCCATAACAAAAAAAGTGCTTCCAAAATTGTGCTGATATTAAGGAGGCATGTGGGAAATGTTACTTATTAAGTATTTTGTGTGCCATATCTGTGTGATTTAAGGGCATTAAAATTAAAAGTTGGAAAATTGCAAAATTTTCAAAATTTTTGCCAAATTTCAATTTTTTTCACAAAAAAACGCAAGTCATATCAAATACATTTTGCAACTATCAAGTAGTACAATATGTCACCAGAAAACAATGTCAGAATCACCAGGATCTGTTGAAGCGTTGCAGAGTTATAACCTCATAAATGGACAGTGGTCAGAATTGTAAAAATTGGCCTGGCCATTAACATACCCCCCGGGGGTAAAGGAGTTAAAGAGAATCTGTCAGAAGGTTTTTGCTATGTAATCAGAAGACAGCATGATGTAGGGGTTAAAACACTGAATTCAGAGATGTGTCATTGTTTTGGCTGTGTGTTGTTGCTTATTTACAATGACAGTGTTATCATAGGATATTATCACTGCTAGACTAGGTCTCTTGCGACTGCTAGTCCGACCTCTCCTCCTTCCTGTGATAAGCTGCTCACTGTCAATAGATAATGTACACCGAAAGCTGTGGGGTGGCCGTGAATAGCTTTCTGAGCTTTACTCTATTTTACATCTAAGAGTTGTGATTACCTCACAACTCCTGCACCTTGTAAACTGATACATTGTTGGAATCAGAGTCTATTTTCCTATATTATAGCTGTATATTTATAAGACGATTTTGTATATTAAAGTGGTTGTCTAGGACTACACTGGTAATGAAAAGTCATCAACATTAGGATGGTAGGGGTCTGACACCTTGCACCTTCAAAAGTCAGCAATTCTGTATATTGGGTCTTTTTCATGTACTGTAGCTCAGCTCCTACTGAAGTGAATAAGGCATGACCTGTAACAAATAGGAATGGCCACCATGCAGTGTTAGAAAGTTGTAGTGTTCTGGTTCCGTACGCTGTGTACTTCTACTCTCCACGGGACCTAACATTTGATTGTGGGAGTTTTGGATGTCAGAACAATAATGATATAATATTAATTACCGATTTTAATAATAGGTCATAAATTTCACAGTCCTGGACAACCCCTTTGACAGTTACAGTTATGCTTTATGTATGTTTTAAAAACGATCTATAAAATGAGCTAATAACAAATTCTTGTGAATGTTTTATCGGCTTTTCTGATTTCAGAAATTGCATTACTATTATTTATTTTTATTTTTCTACCTTTTTTTATAGATGCAAATATTCATTTTAACATCTTTAAGTAAAACTTACTTTATAAATGTTCTTTAGATGAAATGATTTGTGGGGAAAATCTGCTGCCTGAAATTATATATAATTAAATACTTCACTTTGAATCCCTGTGATTCTAGAATTGCAAGTCAATGAACATTTCAACAAGCTGGGAACGTCTCTTGAGATCCACATTTCAAACTTGTCTGGAAATGCAAAAGCAGCTTTTACCCTGGAGTGTGCAGGCACTCAGCTTCTCGGAAAATCTCAGTATGGTATGTCGCTACAATTTAGACAGCACAAGTATGAAATTTTTGTATGCTTCTGTGGAATGATGTTCCTAGCCCCAGTCTGTAGAAATGAAACAAAAATGCACAGGGGATTTTAGAAAAAGCTACATTTTACCTCCTCCTGGCAATAATCCTAGCATGCAGAGTAGTCACCCACAGCTTTAGGATGTAGCAGCTATAGATGTATTTAAAAAGGTCTAGCATAACAAACAATGCAACCTAAGGCCACTTTCACACTGTCATATTTTGGTTAGTATTCGAAGCAGTATTTGTAAGCCAAAATTAGGAAAAGAACCTATGCAAAGTATAATGGACATATTTGTACCTCCTCCATGCTTCAAGCTCATTCCTGATGCACATTGCTGGTAAAAATACACACGTATGAAAGTGGACTATGGCTAAAAATCTAAAGTAAAGTCCTTTAAATAATCCAAGCATGGTAAAAAAAATCTTGGCATTTTTTTTTTTTTTATTCAGACCTGTATTAAAAAAATGGAATTAGTAAACCTGTAATTTTCTTTCTGACAACTTGGGTTTTTCCAGACCCCCACTTTGTGTCCTTTTAGGAAGACTGATCAGCAAAGCATTTAATCATCAAATGAAGGATTCCAATGACAGCTAACACCTCTATACACAGATGATAACCTAGGTATAACTGATTCCAATGGGTATCATTAGATACTTCAATACAAAAGAAAATGTCAGGGTCTGACCATTGTGGCTCTGTGCATGTGTTGTTTCTTGAAACAAGTATAAAGACTAAAAAAGCTCCAGTGGCTAGTGGGAAATTTGTAGGACTTCTATTTTTTATTTTAATACATAGTGTGATATATAAAATAAATAAAAAAAAGTATGTCTTTGTTTAATGAATGCAACACAACATGGTAATTTAAACTATATTTTTGGATAATAACTTTTCTGCAACACATGTAAAAGTTGTACTTATAGTATACCATATGTGTAACAGTTGCAAGCAAAGGGCTAAGCTAATGATTATCTTTAGTTACAATTACTGCAGGATTGTTGAAAAGACGTAAAAGAGTGCTATGAAGTTAATGGAGTGCAAGAGGCCTATGTTCTGGCTATAATGACTTCCATTTTTGAGTATAAAAAAAATAATTTTTGTGGGGTCTAAATTAAAGAAAATGCATTTTATATATTAAAAAATGTTGTTTTACTTCAATAAAATATGAATCAATGTATATTAAGGATACCCACGTGTTAGGAAAATGTAAAAAGTAAAACAAGAAGCACTAATTGGGGACCCATTCATAGTTCCCCAGCTTTTTCATAAACAAATATATATATATAGTATATTTTGAGGGGTAAATTCTAATAAATTATTGAAGAGATATGTGTGATACAACTGTAGAGTGGTATCTCTTTCAAACAAGAACTCCAGGGTGAAATTTTAACACAGTGTTAATTGGTAAAAATTAGCCCTAAATGTGCTTCTTCATTATTAGAGGCCGATATATGTCAAACCATAGAAACTGCTTAAAATGTACGTAATATGCAACTGTCTGGTTACAGTATTGAAATTATATCATATCTGTTACATGACAAGAGATATGTATTATGTTATAATTACAGTAAAGCAGACAGACACATAAGATATACAGTGGGAAAAATAAGTATTTGATACACTGCCGATTTTGCAAGTTTTCCTATCTACAAAGAATGGAGAGGTCTTTAATTTGTATCATAGGTACACTTCAACTGTGAGAGACAGAATCTAAAAATAAAAACCAAAAAAAATCACATTGTATGATTTTTAAATAATTATATTGCATTTTATTGCATCGAATAACCATTTGATCACCTAACAACCAGCAAGAATTATGGCTCTCACAGACCTGTTAGGTATTCTTTAAAACCCTCCTGCTCTGCACTGTATTAATTGCATCTGTTTGAACTTGTTACCTGTATAAAAAACACCTGTCCACACTCAATCACACTCCAATCTCTCCACCATGGCCAAGACCAAAGAGCTGTCTAAGGATACCAGGGACAGAATTGTAGACCTGTAAAAGGCTGGAATGGACTACAGGACAATAGGCAACAAGCTTGGTGAGAAGGCAACAACTGTTGACACAATTATTAGAAAAAGGAAGAAACACAAGATGACACTCAGTCTTCCTCTCTCTGGGGTTCCATGCAACATCTTGTCTCGTGGGGTAACGATAATTTTGAGAAAAGTCAGGAATCAACCCAGAACTACACTGGAGGACCTGGTAAATGACCTGAAGATTGTTGGGACCACAGTCTTAATCATTACTGTTAGTAACACACTATGCCGTCATGGATTAAAATCCTGCAGGGAATGCAAGGTCTCCTGCTCAAGCCAGCACATGTCCAGGCCCGTTTGACATTCGCCAATGACCATCTGGATAATCATGTGGTCAGAAGAGACCAAAATAGAAAATTTTGGCATCAACTCCATTTGCCGGGTTTGGAGGAGGAAGAAGGATGAGTACAACCACAAGAACATGGTCCCAAGCTACCTACCTACCTAGAATTTTCTAGAAAAAAATGTAGAAATTTAACTGTGCATGTCTGTTTTTACAAATGTATTTTAATAGTCCAATTTAACATATGGACACACCCTATCTATTGTGCAGCCTGCTTCCACATTTTGTGTTTTGTATGCATACCTTCCTACCTACAGTAACATTTCTTACTAGGTCATTTTTGATAAAGGTTGAATAACTGGGTTTGAAACTAATGTCCAAAGTTAATTACAGTGCTATGTAAAATGCATGGAAAATGAATACCGCAACTAAGAAAATGGAGGTTGTTAACAGCAGCAAGAAAGCCACCAGTGGCATAAGCTGTCCAGGCAGTTATTAGGAAATGCAGAGCACAGTAGTGAGGAAATTTTGGCATTATGGACTTTCAGGCACATCATTCATCTCAGTCGCATGATGTTACCTCTGTAAGAAATGAAAAGAGGGCACCACAATATAAAAAGAAATAAAAAGAATAGCATACAGGAGAAGGAAAGGAAGCCTGCCTTAAAAATCACTTATTAATGATGAAATATCTGTAAAAAACAAACAAAAGACAGACCACACATAAATACAAAAAAAATTAAAATAGCCCAACAGGTGTATACCCAAATCGCAACATGCCCATGGTGGAGCTAATGTTTAACCTATAATGTCCTAGAAAAGTGTTTGACCTCTAATGCAAGATAAAAAACTAGGAATAAACAGCAAGAAAAAAAGGTAATTAAATTTCACAATACGAAATAAAGCAGAAAAACTCCCATCAAGAAAAAGCAATGTTTCCTTGCTAAAAAAAGGCTACTTCATAAACAAGCAGTAAGGCAAGATGATATACTACCAGCACAATACCCCAACCCTAAAAAACGCAGGCTTGGTAAAGTTGAATGTGAACATGAGGTGAATTACGAGAGGTCATGTATGCAGGCAAAAAGCATATAGAGGAAGGAAAACACCATGGGTATCGCCACTGGCATTGTGGCTTTCTCAGAGGTAGTATGAGAAATATGGTCTATCAGATAATACTGTATATACTGTATACATATGTACATAATACAAATAATAATTATGAAATAGTTACCAGCTTTGAAGAGCAGCTACCATTAAACCGCCAGATTCCACTAGGTATGTGGGCAAGCAAAGATTATGTTGCACATAAGGATTTTTCACTGCGCAAATGAAGGTTTCAAGTATAAATAAAAATTGTTCAAAACATCCACTGCGCCTGTTTTTTATTTCATATTAGAGATTGAACACTTTGCTAGAGTATTACAGGCTAAACATTAGCTCCACCAAGGGAATGTTGCGATTTGGGCACCTTAGTTGTTTTTATATTTACATGTGGTCTGTCTTTTTTTTCTGATATTTTATCAATAAATAATGATTTTTTTAAGATTATCCTCTATTTTCCTTTTCTCATATGATGTTACCTCTGACAGCAACACTGTCAGTTTGAGTCAGTGTTCTGCACAGAATAGTCTGCCTGATTCCATATGACTGAGAGGGATAATTTTTGGACCACTAAAAAGCATGATAAGTCTGAGAGTGCAATGTGCTATTAAATGAGATGTTGGTTACTACCTGGTTATCATCTGTTTCTAAGGCTACACCATTTTCACATAAGTAACACCGTTTTTGCATTAAAGACATAAAAGGGGTTGGTACAGTCCTAAAAAACTAAAGGTATTATACACATTTCTTCAGGCTAACTGTGGTACCTGCTATTCGCTGTGCATGTATTTGCAAAGAATCACATTTTGGGGAAAAATTTGCAAAACCTTTCATTTTCTTGTGAATGTTATCATTTTGTTATACTAGCAGTGACATAATATGCATGCCCTCTTCTAAGAAAGGAATAGCATGTTAAATTCCAACAATGATCATTTGGTAGGAATTCTGATGGTAATGAGCATTTAGTATGATCTCTTTTGCTCAATTTTATGAGCAACAGATATCATATTGCAGTTCCAGCACACTGTGTGGGATTTATGTAAATCCAATGCCCACTGTGCTGTTTTTTAACTCTCCAGAAATTGAACTGTGTTGCTTTTTTGGTAGCATGTCAATTTCTCTTACAGTAAATATGTGTTTTATTTACAGATTTTTCCCATGGGCTTGAACAAAATGCAAAAAATCCACAGGAAAAACACGAAGCTGAAAAAAAACTCACTAAAAACACAATAAAGAAATGCAAGTAGCCTCACTTTGTTAATTGGTGCAGAAAATATGTAACATCAAAAACGCTGTAAAAAGTCATTGTGGGAACTCAGCCTTAAAAGGAGTGATGGTATATTTTTTGTGCATAAATGATACTAAAGCCAGCACATTACAGAATTAGGGATTTCAAACAGCAATGGCTAAAAAACAAAAAGAAAACACAATGTGAGCCGTGATTTTCGGTGATAGCGTTTTGGTTCACAGAAACTTGAACTCACACCAAATTTATCTTTTCAATATTTTCCAGATGAATGTTTGCTGAGATATGCTGGAGGAATTCCATGCTTTCTAAGCAAGATCAGTGGAGTTCCTTATTCTGTGCACGGCGTCAGCAAAGATTAAAACACTATTTATGCACATTTAAAGTAAGTGAATCCAATACACTTTACAGGCCTTGCAGTGCTGTTTTGCATTTTTCATCTGATTCAAAGGTCTTTTTTATGTATGTCAGGTATTTTAACAGAATAGAAGCACCCTTGAGAGCTTGACTGAAATCCTGGATACGATATACGCATGAAAAGAGGAACAAGAGACATTTTCATCCTCCGGATTTGCTTCACAGGCCCACCCTGCCAGTTGTAATATATCCACTTATCTACTGCAGATTCAGTGTTATAAAATCTGAGATCAGAGAATCTCTGTTGTATGTTCAGTATCCTTGATTTATATGATACAAAAAGATATAGGCATGTTGCAGATAATACTCGTATTAATGGGAATGCCACTCAAATTTTCAATAGAGCCCAATGAGATCACAGAAGAAAAATGAGGGAAATGCACAAAGGTTAATCCTTTTATTATGTCTTGTTTCCAATTATCTTGCTTTGTTACATCTGCAATACCTTTCTATCCCTTCTACATTTTGATCAAGGATTAGTGAAATACAGTCACTTTATTTGATAGTAATAGATATTCTAATTTTATTGGTAACCATTCCTTCTTTTTAAATACCGTAGGTTTTATCATAAATATGTTACAAGAGCATACACTGATGAAAAATCCTCACCTTTGGAAAATTATACAGGTAAAAATATAGCACAACCTGTGCAGCTGCACATGGACACAATAGGTAACACGCCCATCTGTAAAGCAGGTAGCATTCTCCTACCATCTATAAGAGCTCGGTCACCTCATTGTATAACATGGCCAAGTGCTATGCGATGCTTTATCGGATAACACTCGGACCAACGTTATACAATGGGGCAGTGCAGATCTGAGATTTTTTTCTCATGCCGATTTGGTATGTGAAAAATATCACAGCTTGCTGCAAGTGGCCCCATAAATCAGATCACACTCACCCATCCAAGTCTATAAGTGCGTGTGAAACATCGGACTGCACTGATCTCATCCAAGTGCAGTCCCATTTATGTGAACACAGACAATGGAGAAGATCAAGAAATTACTTCTCCAAACCTCTGATTCGATTCTCTCATGCAAGAGAATTGGACCACAGTAAACTGACACTTGGCTCAAACTCTTGATAAGACTTTGAGCCAAGTGTCATTAACATAACCGACCCGATTATCTTGGAAGAGAAAATCATCATTCATGTCACCCTTGCCTAAGAGCTCATGTCAATTACTCTACTAATTAGCAGAGCTCACAATTATAAAGAGGATGATAGAGAGGCATTATTTGCATATTTGCTATGCTATTTGCTCTGCCTTCAAAGTAAGAAACAAGTACCGTATATACTTGAGTATAAGCCGAGATTTTCAGCCCATTTTTTAGGCTGAAAGTGCCTCTCTCGGCTTATACTCGAGTCATTGTCCCAGGGGGGTCGGCGGGGGAGGGGGAGCTGTTATGATCCCTAGTGGCGGAGGATCACAAATAGATCAGCAAGTGATTAAACTAAGGACAAGCTCTAGGGAGATGGTAACTGGACTGATCGCAAATCTGAACCTATCCAACATAGGGATGAAATCAGATTCAGCAAAAGAGGCCCACTAGTACTAGAAAGCAGAAAATAGAGCAGGGGTCTATGCGATCAATAAAAAACCCTTACAAAATATCCATCCTGAGATTTCAAGAACCCACACACCAACTAACGGTGTGTGGGGAGAAACTCAGCCCACTAGAGAAACCAGCAAGCGAGGGAATTACATTTTAGCAAGCTGGAACAGAAAACATGATAAACACTGCTGATCAAAAAATGAGCAAACAAAACTTAGCTTATCCTGGATGGACTGGGAGCAAGGTAGTCAGAAGGAATCTGAGTAGCACTGATTACATCGACAGCCGGCCACAAGTGGAAGTAAAACAGAGCTATATAGGAACCTCCCAGAGGATAACGAACCAGCTGATAGCCAGAGACCAGCAGGATAACAAACAAAGCCACCAGGGGGAGCCCAAAGCAAAAGTCACACAATACCACCAGTAACCACAAGAGGGAGCCCGAAAACAGAGTTCACAACAGTACCCCCCCCTTAAGGAGGGGTCACCGAACCCTCATGAAAACCCCCAGGGCGATCAGGATGAGCCACATGGAAGGCACGAACCAAATCGGCCGCATGAACATCAGAGGCGACAACCCAAGAATTATCCTCCTGACCATAGCCCTTCCACTTGACCAAATACTGGAGCCTCCGTCTAGAAACACGAGAATCCAAGATCTTCTCCACCACGTATTCCAATTCTCCCTCAACCAGCACCGGGGCAGGAGGCTCAACCGGAGGAACCACAGGTACCACATACCTCCGCAACAACGAGCGATGGAACACATTATGAATAGCAAATGATGCCGGGAGGTCCAGACTGAATGACACAGGGCCAAGGACTTCCAGAATCTTATAAGGACCGATAAACCGAGGCTTGAACTTAGGAGAGGAGACCTTCATAGGAACGAAGCGAGAAGACAACCACACCAAGTCCCCAACGCGAAGTCGGGGACCCACACAGCGACGGCGGTTGGCAAAGAGCTGAGCCTTCTCTTGTGACAACTTCAAATTGTCCACCACATGATTCCAAATCTGATGCAACCTATCCACCACAACATCCACTCCAGGACAGTCAGAAGGCTCAACCTGACCCGAGGAAAAACGAGGATGAAACCCCGAATTACAAAAAAAAGGAGAAACCAAAGTAGCAGAACTAGCCCGATTATTAAGGGCAAACTCGGCCAACGGTAAAAAAGTAACCCAGTCGTCCTGGTCAGCAGAAACAAAACATCTTAAATAAGTCTCCAAGGTCTGATTAGTTCGCTCGGTTTGGCCATTCGTCTGAGGATGGAAGGCCGACGAAAAAGACAATTCAATGCCCAACTTAGCACAAAAGGTCCACCAAAATCTAGACACAAACTGGGATCCTCTGTCAGAAACAATGTTCTCAGGAATCCCGTGCAAACAAACCACATTTTGAAAAAACAGTGGAACCAACTCGGAGGAGGAAGGCAACTTAGGCAAGGGCACCAAATGGACCATCTTAGAAAAACGATCACACACCACCCAGATGATAGACATTCTCTGAGAGACAGGGAGATCTGAAATAAAATCCATGGAAATGTGCGTCCAAGGCCTCTTCGGGACAGGCAAAGGTAACAGCAAACCACTGGCATGAGAACAGCAAGGCTTCGCCCGAGCACAAATTCCACAAGACTGCACAAAGGAACGCACATCCCGCGACAAGGAAGGCCACCAAAAAGACCTGGCCACCAAGTCTCTGGTACCAAATATTCCAGGATGGCCCGCCAACACCGAAGAATGAACCTCGGAGATGACTCTGTTGGTCCATCTATCCGGGACAAACAGTCTCTCCGGAGGACAGTGGTCAGGTCTATCCGCCTGAAACTCTTGCAGCACACGTCGCAAATCTGGGGAGATGGCAGACAAAATCACCCCTTCTCTAAGGATACCAGCCGGCTCTGAATCTCCAGGAGAGTCAGGCACAAAACTCCTAGAAAGAGCATCAGCTTTCACATTCTTCGAACCCGGCAGGTACGAGACCATGAAATCAAAACGAGAGAAAAACAACGACCAACGAGCCTGTCTGGGATTCAGCCGCTTGGCCGACTCGAGATAAATCAAATTATTGTGGTCAGTCAAGACCACCACATGATGATTAGCTCCCTCGAGCCAATGTCGCCACTCCTCAAATGCCCACTTCATAGCCAACAGCTCCCGATTACCGACATCATAATTCCGCTCGGCAGGCGAAAACTTTCTTGAAAAGAAAGCACATGGCTTCATCACAGAGCCATCGGGGCTTCTCTGCGACAAAACAGCCCCCGCTCCAATCTCGGAAGCATCAACCTCCACCTGGAAGGGAAGTGAGACATCTAGCTGACATAAGACCGGAGCCGAAGAAAACCGACGCTTCAGCTCCCGAAAGGCCTCCACAGCCGCAGAAGACCAATTAGTCACATCAGAACTCTTCTTGGTCAAATCCGTCAAAGGCTTAACAACGCCAGAAAAATTAGCTATGAAGCGACGGTAAAAATTAGCAAAACCCAAGAACTTCTGAAGACTCTCAACAGATGTAGGCTGTGTCCAGTCATGAATAGCCTGAACCTTGACTGGGTCCATCTCAATAGTAGAAGGAGAAAAAATGAAACCCAAAAAATAAATCTTCTGGACTCCAAAAAGACATTTTGAGCCCTTCACAAATAAAGCATTGTCACGTAGGACCTGAAAGACCATCCTGACCTGCTTAACATGAGACTCCCAATCATCCGAAAAAAACAGAATATCATCCAGATACACAATCGTAAACTTATCCAGATATTCACGGAAGATGTCATGCATAAAGGACTGAAAGACTGAAGGAGCATTAGAAAGTCCAAAAGGCATCACCAAGTACTCAAAATGGCCTTCAGGCGTATTAAATGCAGTTTTCCATTCATCACCCTGTTTTATCCCTGACAACCCCAACTTGACACCGACATAGCTTTTCAATCCAGGACTGGATTATGAGTCTGCAACCATGGTAGACCCAACACGACGACATCATGCAAATTATGCAGTACAAGAAAGTGAATCACCTCCCGATGAACAGGAGTCATGCACATGGTCACTTGTGTCCAGTACTGAGGTCTATTCGTAGCCAATGGTGTAGAATCAATTCCCCTTAGTGGAATAGGGAATTTTAAAGGCTCCAAATCAAAACCTCAGCGCCTGGCAAATGACCAATCCATCAGACTCAGGGCAGCACCTGAATCTACAAAGGCATTAACCGGGTAAGATGACAGGGAACAAATCAGGGTAACAGACAAAATGAACTTAGGCTGTAAAGTACCAATGGTGACAGATTTATCAACCTTTTTTTTGCGCTTAGAGCATGCTGAGATAACATGAGCTGAGTCACCACAGTAAAAGCACAACCCATTTTGCCGTCTATAACTTTGCCGTTCACTTCTGGTCAGAATTCTGTCACATTGCATAGATTCAGGTGTCTGTTCAGAAGACACCGCCAAATGGTGCACAGGTTTGCGCTCCCGTAAACGCCGATCAATCTGAATGGCCAGAGTCATTGACTCATTCAGACCTGCAGGCGTAGGGAACCCCACCATGACATTCTTAATGGCTTCAGAAAGACCTTCTCTGAAATTTGCAGCCAGGGCACACTCATTCCACTGAGTAAGCACCGACCATTTCCGAAATTTCTGGCAGTACACCTCTGCTTCATCTTGCCAATAACGTTTTTTCAGCCTGGTTCTCAAGATTAGGTTCCTCATAGAGCAATCCAAGGGCTAGAAAAAACGCATCTACACTAAGCAATGCAGGATCCCCTGGCGCCAATGCGAAGGCCCAATCTTGGGGGTCACCACGCAAAAAGGAAATGATAATCTTAACTTGCTGAACGGCATCACCAGAGGAACGAGGTTTCAAAGAAAGAAACAACTTACAATTGTTCCTAAAATTCAGGAACCTAGATCTATCTCCAGAAAACAACTCCGGAATAGGTATTCTAGGCTCTGACATAGGACTGTGAACAACAAAATCCTGAATACTTTGAACCCTAGCAGCAAGATGATCCAGACTGGAAGCCAAGCTCTGGACATCCATGTCAGCAGCTGAACTCAGAGCCACACCAAGATTAAGAGGAGGAGAGAAGCTATCCACAGCAGCTAGACACACGGCAAAAACAAAAACAAAAAAAAAATTATCAAGGCTTCTTTTCTCCTGCTTCTGCCATGCAATTAACACTTTATCGGCCGGCTGTACTGTTATGATCCCTAGTGGCGGAGGATCACAAATAGATCAGCAAGTGATTAAACTAAGGACAAGCTCTAGGGAGATGGTAACTGGACTGATCGCAAATCTGAACCTATCCAACATAGGGATGAAATCAGATTCAGCATAAGAGGCCCACTAGTACTAGAAAGCAGAAAATAGAGCAGGGGTCTATGCGAGCAATAAAAAACTCTTACAAAATATCCATCCTGAGATTTCAAGAACCCACACACCAACTAACGGTGTGTGGGGAGAAACTCAGCCCACTAGAGCAACCAGCAAGCGAGGGAATTACATTTTAGCAAGCTGGAACAGAAAACATGATAAACACTGCTGATCAAAAAATGAGCAAACAAAACTTAGCTTATCCTGGATGGACTGGGAGCAAGGTAGTCAGAAGGAATGTGAGTAGCACTGATTACATCGACAGCCGGCCACAAGTGGAAGTAAAACAGAGCTATATAGGAACCTCCCAGAGGATAACGAACCAGCTGATAGCCAGAGACCAGCAGGATAACAAACAAAGCCACCAGGGGGAGCCCAAAGCAAAAGTCACACAATACCACCAGTGACCACAAGAGGGAGCCCGAAAACAGAGTTCACAACAGGGAGCAGTGGCTGTGACATACTCACCTGCTCCTGGTGAGGTCCCTGCATCTCTGGTCTCCGGGCTCTGACAGCTTCTTCCAGCCTTGAGTGATCACATGGTACCGCTCATTACAGTAATGAATATGGACCCAACTCCACTCCTATAGAGGTGGAGCCGCATATTCATTACTGTAATGAGTGGTAACGGTGACCGCTCAACGCTGGAAGAAGCTGTCAGCGCCCGGAGATCAGAGATGCAAAGACTGCACCAGGAGCAGGTGAGTATAATGGGGAGGGGGAGCACTGCGCGATATTCACCTTTCCTAGTTCCGGGCTCTGCTCTGTCTTCTGTGTCCTCTGCAGTGACACTCATGTCAGAGGGTGCCATGGCGTGGTTAGTGCGCGCCCTCTGCCTGAACGTTAGTGCAGAGGATGCAGAAGACACAGCGGCGCTGGAACGAGGACCGGTGAGTATTGCAAGTGCTGGGGGCCTGGGCGACGAGAGGTGAATATGCCATTTTTGTTTTTTTTATTGCAGCAACAGCATATGGGGCAAATATCTCTATAGAGGATCTTATGGGGCCATATTCAACGTTTGTGCAGCATTAAATGGGGCAAATATCTCTATGGAGCATCTTATGGGGCCATATTCAACGTTTGTGTAGCACTATATGGGGCAAATATCTATATGGAGCATCTTATGGGGCCATAATCAACATTTGTGCAGCATTATATTGGGCAAATGTCTAGGGAGCATCTTATGGGGCCCTTATTAACCTTTATGCAGTACTGTATGGGGCAAATGTGTCTATAGAGCATCTTATGGGGCCATTATTAACCTTTGTGCAGCATTATATGGGGCATATTTTAATATGGAGCATCTTATGGGGCCCATCATGAACTGTATGGAGCATCTTATGGGGCCCATCATGAACTGTATGGAGCATTATATGGGGCTCCTAATTTCAATATGGATATTCAAAAACACTTAGCCTACTGATATCTCAATTAATTTTACTTTTATTGGTACCTATTTTTATTTTTTACATTTACCGGTAGCTGCTGCATTTTCCACCCTAGCCTTATACTCGAGTCATTAAGTTTTCCCAGTTTTTTGTGGCAAAATTAGGGGGGTCAGCTTAAACTCGGGTCGGCTTATACTCGAGTATATACGGTATTTGCTTTATGCAACTAGCCTGGCAAGCTACCTCACAAACGTTACACAATGGATAGCTTAGCTCTTGCTGCATATGCATCACAAAATGTATATGAGTGCAGTTGTTTTTCTTGTATATTGTACAGTATGTCAACATATCACAAAAAAATATATATGGGTATCTTCCTATTTCCAATAAAGAGAGCTATGCACATATTCATTAGTCCATATTAATAGCCATGATCTGCCCTTCATGAAGTTGTTGGAAAGGTGGCACTAAGCAACCTCTGGATTGAACGGAGCCAAAGGGGGAACCTATCTCAGTATTCTGCAATGCCATACTACACCTCTATATTTCTTCAATCTCACAAGGATGTTTAAAGTGTTTTCTTCTGTATGAATCTGACAAAAAAAGCTGTGCTAATTTCCACTAAAGTTCAAATTATTATGTTTTTCTCTTACAAATGGAAATTTATAAACAGGTGACGTTAATGTGACTTGATTATGTTAATGCAATATACTTAGAAATGAGCGGATCTTTTTAAATTCAAATGAGCCGATTTTTCAAAATTTTCCCTGAAAATTGTAATTATAACAAAAAAAATTGTGCCAGTCCCAATACTGGAAAGCTTGTAGCTGCTGAGAAAATACATGTGGAAGAGAGAAGAGAGAGAGAGAGCAAACCATAAGAGCAAACACTCTACAGGAAAGAGGGAGGATCCTGCTGTTCATAAGAGCTTACACTCTACAGGAGAGAGAGAAGAGAGAAAGAGAGAACCGAGCAGACCATAAGAGCTTACATTCTACGGAATAGAGAGAGGAATCTGCTGACGATTAGAGCTTACGCTCTACAGAAGAGAGTGACTTATATAACGTCTCTGGAGATGGAAAATAACTGCCTTGCAACTTTGCTCCACTGGCAACTGCTGATCTGTGATGGCTCAGGTATTTAACACCACTGTACAAGGTATAATAATCCATAAGATGTCATAGCTGTAGGGAATTATAATGAAGCTCAATCAGCAACACAAAATTTTATCCTTTTTTCTGATGCTTCACCAGTGTGGGAAAATATGCGGGTATTTTTTTTTAAGATTTGCGTGAAACCACAAATTTCAGGAAAATCAGCTAGGATCTAATGGGTAATGTTTCCCTTTATACATACCTGGCATGTCAGACTGAGGAGACTTAAAAGCCATGCATGTTCTTTTAGAAAATTAAGCATGCAGATTGTCTTCAGAGCAGAAGAGGAGTTGAACTCTAGCACCACCTATTGGAAGCAGCGATCTTAAAATTCAATTTTGATCCTTCAACGGGCTTTGCCATATGAGTTAGGATAAAAGCCGAACCAGAATCTCAATTTGCAGACACATTTTTTTTTGTGTTGTTCCTCATCAGAGCAGTTTAAATCTCATACTTTGTACTGACGAGGGGGCATACCCCGAAACCCTGTATCTGGAAATTGAGATTTTGATTTTGATTTTAAGTCATATGGCAAGGCTCATTGAAGGATCGATATTAACTTTTAAGATCGCTTCTTCCAATAGGTAGCGCTACAATCCTATTCCTCACTGAAGAGTCAATTTGCATAGAATAAACTCAATCCTCCATGGATTGGTCCGTTCATCTCTAATGTAAAAAAAAAAGTGGCTTTACTGTGATTTGATTATCATAATAATGCAAAGTTCTAAGTAACGTTACTGTCCACAAAGGCGTTTATTTTCATCATTGAAGTATTATTAAAAGTTAATCTGTTTAATACCCTCATAGGCACATGATACATGGTAATAAATGAGTTATGTTCTGTGGCTTGTTTATTTTACAAGGTATTAAGTAAGTAACATTACAGTGACTTGCTAATTATCATAATGCAAGATAAAGAACAAGTAACCATGTGATTTAATTATTACCATAACAAAAAGTAATAAACAAGTAACATTACTGTTACTTGATATTTATAATAAAAGGTAATAAAAAGTGATGTCTCAGTAACTTGTTAACTATCATAATGTAAGGTAATAGGCATCTATCATAGCAGTAAATCTCATTATTATAATGCAAGGTAATAAACACATGACATTACTGTGACATTATTACCATAATGTGGTGCAAGGTAATAAACAAGTGACTTTACATTTACTTATTATCAAAAAGCAAAGTAATAAACAAGAGACATCACTGTGACTTGATTATTAAAAAGCAAGGTGCTAAATAGGTGACATAACTGTATAACAATGCAAGGTAATAAACAAGTGACATTATTGTGACTTGCTAATTATTGTGTGACATAGACTTCAATACGGGAGCATAAAACACTTCATGATAACACATAGTATTTTTTGACAAAAGAAAAAAAGAAACAGTTCAATTTTATGCCATTTAGGAGGCTTTTCATGTCACATGTACGGTACTGAGAGACTTTTTTACAATAAAATCATTTACTGAATGAAATACTGTACATTGAAAAATGTAAAACATCAGACGGGACTTGAGGCTTGCAATTACTTTGCAGTGAGAATAAAAGCAAAATATATAATTTGCAAGTAGAAGGTATTTAATAAGAAACAGGATCTTGTGGCTATGAGATTGTACTTTTTTATTTTTATTTTTTTACCTAGCTCTTCTTTCCATTACAAGAAGCAATGTATGATGATGACATTCTTCTTTCCCTTACATGACACACTATTGATGTTACATGCCACAACTATAATGGAAATCCTACATTCTTCTAGCTTGAATCAACCAATCACTCTACCGAAAGAGACAGTTAATAATCTGCAATCCTCAACCTACTGTGACTTGTGACAGCTGGAGACAGCCGAAAGAATACCATTTGATCATCAACTTTTAGTATTCTCCACAAAAAAAAGTAAAGAAGATACTGACCGATCTTGGACTTACAAATAAAGTAAATTCTCATGTGACGTTAATAGCCAAACTATTGGGAACAAATGTATGATTCTATTAATGTAAGACTACTTAACCCATGAAATAAAGATATACGGGAAAGAGAAATGACACTGAGCCTTTTAAAAAATGAGTTCTTGATTCACATAAGCAAATTGATAGTTTAATTTAATCTCTTAAATCCCACTTACACATTGACACATTGCTGAACTATTGTTTGGCCTACAACAGACATTTATCTTCCATACTCCTCAATGCACAGGAGTGCTTGCTGCATCTGTGCTCTCCTGTGTTCTCTATGAGAGAGATGCTACCAGACTTCTTTGGTGGTGGTATATCTCCCAGAAAACATAAGGATCTAGCGTTGGAAATCCAACATACTGGATCCTTCTCTTCTTTCACATAATTTGTGAGGGGAGAGTCAAGAGGCCCCCCATACACATGAGACTGTCAGCTGATCCATCAGTTTTGACAGGTTCATCAAACTTTTATTGAAAGGGTAGTACAATGAAATAACTTAGTAAAGCAATAGAAATAATAATTGTAAGGCCTGCCATCAAGTCTCACAAGAAATATTTGTAATGACCTACTTTTTAGCCATCTATTGTGCATGTTATTTATTTACTTATATGACGCCACAGCATTTCACAGACATTATCATCACTTTCCCCACTGGCACTCAAAATCTAAATTCCTTATCAGTATGTCTTTGGAGTGTAGGAGGTAACCCACACAAACATGGGGAGAACATACAAACTCCTTGTAGATGATAATGATCCTTTGTAGATGATAATGATCCTTGGTGTGATTTGAAGCCAGGACCCCAGCTCTGCAAAGCGACAGTGCTAACCATTGAGCTACGTTACCGTAATAGGTAATATGTCTGCTGGTAAGAGTTAAACAAATTTGTAGTCAATCACAATGTTCTTGTGAAAATCGATTTTATAATGCAATCTTGTGTTAAAAAAGTGTTCCATATTGTATTTCTGTAAACTTGATTTCATAAGTTAACTTCAAGATTAATATACACAGGTAAATTTTAGTGATGAGTGAATATACTCATTACTCGAGATTTCTCGAGCACGCTCGGGGGTCCTCCGAGTATTTTTTAGTGCTCGGAGATTTAGTTTTCATCGCCGCAGCTGAATGATTTACATCTGTTATCCAGCATAATTACATGTGGGGATTCACTAGCAACCAGGCAACCCCCACATGTACTTATGCTGGCTAACAGATGTAAATCATTCAGCTGTGGCAAGAAAAACTAAATCTCCGAGCACTAAATAATACTAGGAGGACCCCCGAGTGTGCTCGAGAAATCTCGAGTAACGAGTATATTCGCTCATCACTAGTGTTGAGCATTCCGATACCGCAAGTATCGGGTATCGGCCGATACTTGCAGTATCGGAATTCCGATACCGAGTTCCGATATTTTTGTGGTATCGGAAATCGGAATCGGAAGTTCCCAGTGTATGGTTCCCAGGGTCTGGAGGAGAGGAGACTCTCTTTCAGGCCCTGGGATCCATATTCATGTAAAAAATAAAGAATTAAAATAAAAAATATGGATATACTCACCCGTCCGGCGGCCCCTGGACCTTACCGATTGTAACCGTCAGCCTCCGTTCCTAAGAATGAGGAGTTTAGGACCCTCGATGACGTCGCGGCTTGTGATTGGTCGTGTGCCGCTCATGTGACCGCTCAAGCGACCAATCACAAGCCGCGACGTCATTGCAGGTCCTAAACTCCTCACTGATTCGATATCCGATATTTTTTGGGTATCGGCCGATACTATCCGATACCGATACTTTCAAGTATCGGAAGGTATCGCTCAACACTACTCATCACTACTAAATTTCAAATAGCCATAACACAAGTGTTATAAAGCTTTCCTATTACAGCTGCAGCCACTGTACCTCCCATGGTTCTACTGAATCTGACAAAGATCAGGTGCCACTTTCAGAGTATGACAAACAGGGCAAATGCCTAAGGCCTTCATTTTACTAATACAAGACCTTCAGGAGCAAACAGTTCTATAACATATAGTGATAATAAAGTAGATCTAAAGGGATACAATAGGCACACAAAACAATTACATAATTCTGTTTATTATTAAGAGTTTAATTTATGTCAGGTTCCCCTCTAGCCTGAAATTCTGTAGGTCCTTTATAAAGGAGATTGTCCTTAGAGAGGTAGGGTGAGAGGCAGGGAATGGCAGGGTATGTAGAAGGCACTTAGAGAGAGGATGATGGGAATTTATAGGTTTGGTTACCAGCAGGGAAGCTATTGCCTACCCCATGCTAAAAAAATAGTACAGCTTGGAAAATAGTCAATACAAGAACTAATAAAAAGGTTTTAAAAAGCCTGATGCCAATCTCTATATTAAAAGCAGAAAAAAATGTCTACTTTTACAGGTGTATTTTATTTTTAATTTTTAGGTTGGATTTTACGTTATATAAGCCTATGTGCACACGTTGCGGATTTCCTGCGGATCCGCAGCATTTTTTACCGAGCAGAAACGCTGCAGATCCGCAAGTGATTTACCCCACAGTGAATACTGTGACATATCCTTATAGTGTTGTAGTTATAACATCTGGTTTTGTTTTCTTACTTACTTTTTAATATACTTCAAGAAATGCACCGTGAGTGGAGGCAATGTGGATGAAAATGAACTTTTATTATTATTGCGCTTTTGTTATTGTGCTTTATTACATCATTATTTTTATTTTTCATTTTCAAGAGATATTCTTTGCAAGTCTCATGCCTTATGTCTAATGTATATATATACATTTGTCTAGATAAATAGCAAGAACATGAGTAATGAAATACAGCGTCTAGGCAAGGCAGTTTTATTTCCTTCTGACAATGCAGTGTATTTAGATGAGACCAGAGATAAGAGGTTTGCGTTCTATAGTGGACAGTAAAATTGATGAAACTTCAGGCTCTCACTGTTTTTATGTGCAAACATTTGTGCTCTGATTGTTGCCCTAAATTGTATCAATAAAAGCATAGTGTGATTAGGGTAGTAAACTGCAAAGCACCTAGATAGAGCTATGTTGCATCACAATTTCACTACAAGGCCTCAAATCATTGTAAAGCTCCAACGTTTGGTACAATATGTGTAAAATGCATTGCTCCTTTTTATATCATTTCAAAGTGTTTAGATATTGAACAGATCACAATGTATTAAGAGAAATGCAGAGGTAAAATCTACATAATGTAGACGTGTCTCAGCAGAGGGCGCTCTTAACCATTTCTGTTGAAGAAACACTGAATCGAAGACTGAACTGCAGAAACACCACACAATATTTTGCTATCAACCTTGGGTTCAGCACGATACTATCTTGTTATTAATATTTGCATTAACAGAATTGTACATTTTATTATAATACATGGAGATATTTTTATGCATCAGGAAACATCTTTATAAAAGACAATCACATAATGGCTGTCTCTACGGTGAAATAACAAACTGAGTATGCATTTCCTTGATTATGATTTTTTTTTTTAAGTGCAGTCAATGTATAAATAGCAAGTTCCAAAAATTATGTTTAATATACTCAAGACATCTAGGTTTGCTGGAGTGCAAACATGAGACGACGTCATCTCCAGAAAAAAGGGGGTGTAGCTGGGAAAGGGTTAATATTGGTACAGTGACTAGAATCTTGGGGGTGCAAACAAGCCCTCATTAGATTTCTGATTTGGTCAAGGTATATTCTTTGAAGGCTTGAACTGAGAGCTACACTTTTTGAGCTATTTAACAGAAACTGTCATTGAGCTAGATTCACACAAGCATCTAAAAATCGGTTAGAGTTTTATCCAGAAAAGTGGGATGATTTTTTTTCTCACTATTCGTTCGTCTACAATTTGTTTATTTTTTCATAGCAGCAGCTATTAATTATTTACAGGACAATTTAGTTTCCTATGTCATAGAATTGTAAAACATCCATAAAAATCTGATTCTATACTCTGGCTCCGCAAGGCATCCAATTTTTTTACTCACCCATAAAGTTGAATGAGTGAGTGTTACAGATCTGCAACACACGACTAAGGTAGAAGGGGGAAAACTGACCCTGCACTATGACTAGGCTGAAACCCTACAATGGAGTGGGCGACCCACTCCTTGCGAATAGACCCACCTACGATCCTAGGTTAATCTCAAGCAAAGACCTATAGATAAGGGGAAGGGGTTCCCTAAAAGATCTAAGGCACCTCAAGCTCACTAGACATCTTTGAGCCTGTTTCAGAAAAAGAAGTTTCCAAGCTCCTCACTTCTGCTCGGCCTACAACCTGCAACAGTGACCCCATTCGTTCACATCTCCTGCAGTCTCTCTCACCAGTGGTCACCACTCACCTGACTAAAATATTTAACCTCTCTCTTTCTTCAGATATCTTTCCCTCCTCATTTAAACATGCCATCATAACCCCTTTACTTAAAAAGCCATCCCTGGACTAGAACTGCACTGCTAACTACAGACCTGTCTTTAACCTTTCCTTCATCTCTAAACTCCTGGAACACTTGGTCCACTCTCGTCTAATCTGCTATCTCTCGGATAACTCTCTTCTCGACCACTTACAATCTGGTTTCTCTCTTTACACTCCACTGAAACTGCCCTCACTATAGTCTCTAATGATCTAATAACAGCTAAATCCAAAGGTCATTGCTCTCTGCTGATTCTCCTGGATCTCTCTGCCGCATTTGACACTGTGGATCACCAGCTCCTTCTCAATATGCTCCGCTCCATAGGCCTCAAGGACACAGCCCTCTCCTGGTTCTCCTCCTACCTCTCTGACCACTCTTTCACTGTATCTTTGCTGGCTCCTCTTCCTCTCCTTGTCCCCTTACTATCGGGGTTCTGCAGGGCTCAGTCCTAGGCCCCCTCCTTTTCTCTCTATGCACTGCCCCTATTGGACAAACAATCAGCAGATTTGGGTTCCAGTACCATCTCTATGCTGAGGACACCCAATTATACACTTCTTCCCCTGACATCACCCCCACCCTAATTCAAAATACCAAGGATTGTCTGTCTGCTGTCTCTAACATCATGTCCTCCCTCTATCTGAAACTAAATCTCTCCAAAACGGAACTACTTGTGTTTCTCCCATCTACTAACCTCACTCTACCCAACATCGAAATTACCCTGGAGGGTTCAACCATAACTCCCAAGCAGCATGCCCGCTGTCTTGGGGTCATATTTGACACCAAACTTTCCTTTACTCCCTATATCTGATCACTCACTCGCTCCTGTCACCTGCATCTTAAAAACATCTCCAGAATCCGACCATTTCTCACCTTTGAAACTGCTAAGACTCTTACTGTCGCTCTTATTCATTCTCGTCTGGACTACAGCAACTCTCTTCTTATTGGTCTCCCTCTTACCGAACTTTCCCCTCTCCAATCCATCTTGAATGCGGCAGCCAGGGTCATATTTCTGTCCAGCCGCTTCACCGATGCCTCAATCTTGTGCCAGTCATTACACTGGCTACCCATTCGCTACAGGGTCCAGTATAAACTCATTTCTCTCACCCACAAAGCTCTCCACAGTTCTGCACCACCTTATATCTCCTCTCTCATCTCTGTCTATCGCCCTACATGTGCCCTCCATTCTACAAATGACCTAAGACTAACATTCCCCGTAATCCAAACCTCGCACCTCCGTCTCCAAGACTTCTCTCGTGCTGCGCCAGCTCTCTGGAATGCACTTCCCCAATCAGACTGATATCTAGCCCCGACCTATTCAAGCGCACTCTGAAAACCCATCTCTTCAAACAAGCCTACCACATCAACTACTCAGTAAACTAACTTTGCCCTGTTCCCTCCTTCCAAATATTATCTGCATCTGAATCTGCACCCTACTATTCATCTGTCTCCACACCCTCCATGCACATGATAGCTGCACTTGATACTTGACTATTGCACTTAAACACATGGGCTGATGACTGGATCATGCAGCTTTATATGAAAATCACTATTTATTATAATTGCCAGACCTGAAATAACAAGCACTTTTCACCTATTGTGTCCCCCCATTTCCTTGTAGATTGTAAGCTTGCGAGCAGGGACCTCACCCCTAATGTCACTGTTTAAATTTCCTTAACTTATACTGAATTTATTGTCTGTACATGTCCCCGCTTAATTGTAAAGTGCTGCGGAATATGTTGGCGTTATATAAATAAAAAAATATTAAAATTATTATAAGGACTAGATACAAAAACAGGTCACCTCCTAAAAGAAAACACAGAGAAGGCTGCAGAAGCCAATAGAAAACAGAAACTAAGGCTAGTAGAACCAGAGGTACCAGCACTGCACAAATAACACACACAGAACACAAAGCAAAGCACCAATCTAGAGCTCAAGCAAATTAACACTGTTGTCCAGCAAGGAATGGGAGGCAGGTGCTGGTTAATAAAGAGTGATACAAACACCTGACCCAAGACAAACCCAGCACCAGAGGGAAAAGACCAGCAGCCAGAAATCCACAAGAAAATGGCAGATAGTCACAAACTAAACAGATTCTAACAGTACCTCCCCTTTAATGAGGATCCCCCAGATCCTCTAGGCCGGGCCTTATTCAGAAATCTCCTGTGAAAAGCCTTAAAGGGAACCTGTCACCTGAATTTGGCGGGACAGGTTTGTGGTCATATGGGCGGGGTTTTCGGGTGTTTGATTCACCCTTTCCTTACCCGCTGGCTGCATGCTGGCCGCAATATTTGATTGAAGTTCATGCTCTGTCCAAGATTGCCTTGCGCAGGCGTGTACTACGGAGGTACAGTACAGTACAGTAGTTTGACAATAAATGGCTTCACCCAACCACTAACCATGAGTGGAGAAAAAGCTTTGGTATTATCATTCATATGCTCTGGAAAGAGGCCAAGAAAGCAAAAATTCTGCCAGGGTATGTAAACTTTTGAACACAACTGTATATAACTACAGAATTTTTAATATTATAAGAATTACATATTTTTTCCCTCCAAACTTGTGAGGAAAATGGGGATGTGTCTTATATTCTGAAGTGAGCTTACTAGGGGCCAGCAGTGGTGGAGCTGGGTCACAGGAGGCAGAGTTGCTGCTTCAGGAGGCAGCAAAATGAGGCAATGCTGCAGTGCCTGGGATCTCAGAAGGTCTCATCACCAGTGAGTTCATTTTCCCTATGATGACCCTGCTTTGAGCTTTGGGAAAATGGCTGTTGGAGGCAGCACATGCACCGATGGAGATCTCTGGAGACAAGATTTTGTCTCCCAATATCTCAGTCTGTGCATGCGATGCTGGAGGCATCCATTTTCCCAAAGCCCACTGCAGGGATATCATAGGGCAAATGGACTCCACTCACTGGCACTGACATGTTCTGAGATCCCAGGCACCACAGCATCACTTCCTGAAGTAATGACCCTGCCTCCTGTGATCCCGCTCCATCACTGCCAGCCCCCAGGAAGCTACCAATAAAAAGAAATATAAGACACACCACCATTTTATTTAAAAACTTTTTTTAACTATGTTGCACCCCCAAATTTGGGTGCATCTTATGGTC
Source organism: Ranitomeya variabilis (assembly GCF_051348905.1). NCBI lineage: Eukaryota > Metazoa > Chordata > Amphibia > Anura > Dendrobatidae > Ranitomeya > Ranitomeya variabilis. The sequence continues at coordinate 902,741,606 of NC_135233.1, forward strand.
TGGTATGTCTTAAAATCTACACAATATGGTATTATTTTATGCCACATTTCAGCATGTCCTACTGGATGCAGTATTATTGCAATATGCTCTATTAGATGCCATATTTTGACCAAAATTTTACCCTTGATAGATTGATTTTAGAGGAAAATGCTATTAAAGATCCAGCACACTACACAGCACTATATGGCCCTTCAATATGATTACATCGTGCACACCATATTATTGAGGTCGTGGGTCAAATAACCAAGGTTGTGTAGATGAGGCCTTACAATTATTTAAACTGGAGCTTTTCTTTATATCCTCAATAAAGTATAATGACAAATCAAATAGACCAAAACAAAACCTAATATTAATAGAGGTCAGTAAATCTATTTTCACAGAATATCGACTGTATCTATAAACTGTTCTATTCTCTTGAAGCGGTTTTATGCAGTAGTGAAATTTTACATCTTTGCAGCATTCAAATCTTTATTATGTCTATTTTGTGCAAAAAAAAAAACTATTATAGAATCTGTTTTATGGGAAGTATTTGCCAGATTTCACATCAGCCCAGCAAGCTCCTTTTCCCGTTAAGCATTACATGAGCGAATCCTACATTCTGTAAAATAATATGATGTTGTACTTAATGTTATCTTTGCACAGCGGTTCCTGACATCAACTGGCAGGAGCTCTTGTGTTATGGAAAACAAAAACACTTTAATCAACATATAACAATAAGGTGTCACAAAGTAAAGCGCAATACAAGTTTATTATATGGTACACCAAACAGACTTGCTGTCTTATAAAATCACAATTGTTTAAATGGCTTTCCATTGTCATGCAGCTTGATATAGTCTTGTTTATTAAATCACATGCAACTAAAGATTGGTTTTAGCATGTACTAGCACAACTTTGAGGTTACTGGAAGCATCCTTAAACCGACTCACAATTTAGCAACATCCATGTCAGTGAGTACTGTACTTCAGATGTCCTCTAAAGATCATGGCCTTCAAAAGCATTTTCTTACTTTTCATTGACCTTTTTTTAACTAAGCTGATACTACAAATACTGACTCACCAAAAACTTTCTGAATTAAAACTGTGTGCTTAAGCATTATATGTCAATTAGTGTATATCACTAAAGACAACCATCTGTTATTTTTTTTTGAGGGTTTGTTTTTTTCATGGCTACTCAGCTAGATCATGGTGTTATTACTATGAATAGTATAACTTAGATAGGTTCAATGATCATAATACACTATGTAATAGGGATAGTCCATTAGGTTAAGTTGTGCCAGTCCAGTAGCTATAGTATTTTTTTTTACTTTTGCATCACCTTTTAAAGTACTTAAAGTGGTGACAACTCATTTAATTTGGAAGTACTGTCCTTGTCCAAATCAGATGATTGTCTGATCTTGTGGCCTTACATACTATACTGAATGTGACTGGTCAGCTCCCTCACTGTAGCTTTACTCTGTAGAATTATTCAAACTCAAGCCAACATTTGGAATTATTAGAATAGTCTAAAAATAAAAAAAAATGTATCCTTACTCATCTACCATTCCATCACAAATCCAATCCTCTTCCTGCTTGGGTTCCTCCACTGGTATCCACACTTCCTCTTCCAGCAAGATTTTATATGTGACCACTGGGGTGAACAACACATGACTGTTGTGGCCAGACACTGGGCACAAAGGTGACATATCTATACCAATGGAACAGACTGTATAGACCTAGTCATTAGTGCCTTTTCCTGAGAAAGTGCCAAAAAAGGAGAGCATACACCAAATATTGCTGAAGCTTTCTAAAACTACCTGTGGAAACCAATGTTTGACATGTATCACCAGTTTTTTGCCTTTTCCCATGTAAGATGTAATAATTAGTGATGAGAGAGTGTACTTGTTGCTTGGGTGACCTCCGAGTATTTGTTAGGGTTCGGAGATTTAGTTTTCATCACCTCAGCTGAATGATTTACAGCTACTAGCCAGCTTGAGTACATGTGGGGTTGCCTGGTTGCTAGGGAATTTCCACATGTAATCAAACTGTCTAACAGTCACAAATCATCCAGCTGCCACAAAGAAAACTAAATCTCCGAGCAGTCATAAATACTCGAAGGTCACCCGAGCAACGAGTACACTCGCTCATCACTAGTAATAATGCTTTATACATTGGAAACAGGTGTATGAAGCTTAGTTTAAAAATTTCAGCTGCACCATGCCCAGTATCTGCTTGTAAATGCAGCAACCTGAGCAAGCTCCAATTGCTGCTTTTTTCATTTAAATGTCACTGTCGATCTCTAATCACATATTCAAACCTACTATGAAGACTTAAAAACTAAAGTAAAAATGCAAAAAAAGTTTTAAAAATATAAAAAAATAATAAATATAAGTTTGAATCACCTCAACTTTTTCCGGTTTCAAAATAATGAAAGTAAAAATAATTTGGTACTTCCAAGTCCATAAAAAACTGAACTATTAAAATATGCAATTAATTACCCTGTACAGTAAATGTCATATAGAGAAAAAAAATACAATTGCCGTTTTTTGGTTGATGAAGCTCCATATAAAAATATAATAATAAGTGGTCAAAATGTTAAATGTACCCCTAAGTGGTAGCAATACAAATGTCCAGTCACCATGCAAAAAAACAGCTTTTAAGTGTTAACACAGCTACATTAAACAAAAAATAATAAAAGTTACAAGTTTTTACAGTTTTCTGAATTTTTATTCCACCTTTTAAAAAAATTACGCAAGTTTGAGATCGTTGTGATCTTACTTATCTGAGAAATCATGTAGAAAGTAGAGATGAGCAAACCTGAACTGTAAAGTTTGGGGTTTGTACCTAGGTGTCCGATGCTGAACTCGAAACATGGACTTCTTCTGGAAGTCCATTTTAGTGTTCAAATGCTGATGTGTAAAAGACACCGAGAGAGGAAGCTTTTTGCAGCCCCCTACGCCTTACTATGACTGTTTTATAGCACTAAATTTCAGGTCGCCATTGACTTTTATGGTGTTCAGGTTCAAATTCAGGTAAAGTTCTGGTACTCAAACCAAACTTTGGACGTACGTTTGGAAAAAAGTTTGCTTGAATCCGAAGAACCCAAAAATCCATAGGTCTGCTCATCCCTAGCAGTTAGGTAAATTTTACCAAACAATGAATGCCTTAAAAGGAGCTCCAGAAAACAATGGTGGAATTGTGTTTTCACCATATTAGTAATTGTGTGGTAAAATGGTGTCACAAGCCCCAATATGGCAATTTCGAACAATGAATGTAAAATTATGTTAGAAAGAAAATAAAATGAAAATTGTCCTCAAGAAGAGGATAAATAATCAAAACTGTTCTATGTAGAGGAATATTTTGTGCTTTAATAATAAAGTTTTAACAACATTTTTTTTCTACCATTTCATTTATCATAAGGAAAATATCATTAATATTTTTTTGTTGCAAGTCGAAGATATTTTAAAGGTTTCAGAAAGAATAAATGCATATGCAAATAATGCTGATGTTCCTGTTCGAGAGCTGATAATGACCTCTTTAATGTGCAGGTTTCACCAATGATTTGCTGGATTCACATCACAGTCCAATGAGCCTTGTTAAAATGGTTTGAACACTTACTGTATATAACATTCAAAAAGGATAGCCCGGAGCATGCCGAAGGCAGAAGGTCAGATTAGTTCAGTGAATTTGAAAGTTAATTTTGAAACATGTTTATGATTTTAAAGATTTATTTTTAATTTGTACTAATAAGAATGAGCACTCATCCTTGACAGTAAAAGCTTTTAAAATTCATTATTTACTTATTAAATACCACCTGCTGTATTAAGATTGCTGTCAAACATTTTTTTCTAAATGTCTCTACTCCGAAGATTCTTAATGTTCCTTGCAAAAGAGCTGCAATAGCAGATAAAATCACGGAAATAGAAATTCATTTTTTTTCTGTATATTCATCATCTTTTCTTGCTTCACACATTAAGCCTCTTATGTCTAAGAACAACAGATGTAAAATGTTAGAATATGCAAATGATATGATTGCATTTAGTGCAGCGCTTTGCTTATATAATCTGCACCACTTATTATTATTGCTATTTATAGCCTGCAGAAAAAATGGAAATAATGACCATAAAAATAGTCAATGAAATCTTTTAATCTTAATACAAAGCAACATATATTTTGCATGTTTAGCTATTTACATGCATGCATTTTTTACGTTTTCCTATGCAGAACCAGGGCCCTATGTTCACCATTAGCACAAGGAGTGCTATAGATAGCTTTACGAGCGGTGTGTAGGCCAAGGTGCTCAACATTCTTGGCATGGACGCAAGCACAGACAACAAATCATGGTCAGATTATGCAACTACTGTATATAATGACTTTCAAGCATTTATTAGAATGGATGTAAATAGAAATTCACTGGGAGTCTACTCTTTTTTTAAAGGCTAGCCTAATGGTAATTAGGTTAGAAACTAAAGATGAGCAACTTCATTTAGAATTTCACCAAATTTACAGAGTGTATCAAATCCAAAAATACGATACTTTGATTTGCATGAATACAGCAAAATAGCAGTCAGTTGTTTGCCATTTTTTAGACTCATTTGGGCTGAGAAGAGGGGAAAAACAATAAAATATCATACTCACCTCACCTATCCCTGAAATCCTACATCAGTGACAAAAGAAAACAAGGAAGAGAGATAAAAGTAAGGTGGTGAAAGCAGCTAGGTCAGGAATTGAAGAGCAGGTGGAGCTGGGCAGGCCAGGAACTTTTCAGTGATAAAGGATTTTAGTTCTAATGATGACTCGTGCAGGGAAAAATATTTCCAATTTTTACAATGAGCTTAAAAGGATTCAGCTAGTCAGTTTTTTTAATCACATGACGTGATAAACCTAATGGAAAACCAAATAATTAGCTGTGTAATGGGTCAAAATGAGCAATTGTAAGCACTCAGTACTGCATAATATGATGATTGCATTATATTAAGAGGATAAAAACTTTGATAGGAGTGTGCATTGAAATAGGATATGTCACATTAACATTTTCATGGCTGACAGATTAGGTAACATTTGGTATGAAATGCACTGGAACGCTGAATATATTCTTATAGTTGCATATTTTAGAGTAGGGACAGTGACGTTTATTTGATTAATCGTTGAATTGAGCTTACCACAATTAGACTTTCTTGTAATTTTAATATTCTATTCTTGTGTTAAAAGTTGCGTTCCCCTAAATGTAATTTCTCAATGCGATCCCAAGCAATAGCATCTTAACTGAATCCTTTTATACGTCTTTATGCTAATCCCGCACCTGTCAGTTTTAAACTCTACCTGAACGCGCTTGGAGATTTCGGCAGTAATAGCATAATGCAGATGAATGAGTGAAAGATTAATATGACTGAGACCATGTACATATAACCTTTTAAGCATTTAGTGAAAGGTTGACTTAGTGAAATACCATCCTGGAATCCAATAAAGCAAAATCTCCTATGGGAAGTCAACATAATCATGTTCAAAAGTTAATATTTCCCTATTCCACATAGATGTTCAGCTCATGAAAAATAGTTTTCATTGGAATTTACTATGGAAAAAACTAATTAATATGTTTCTACCAATTACTTAATGTATACTTTTATCTTGGCACCTGTTGCAACACAACAACGTAAATCAATTATTTATTTTTACTGTTATCATTTTACAGGATTTGGGAATTGTATGATTGTCATTTCATATATGTTTCATTTTATACCTCCTTATTTCTAACAGTCTTATTAGGAGTAATAACTGCAGTATCAGAATAAATATTATTAATTCTATATATTCTACTATATAGACAAAAATAATCGCCTAAGTCTTGACATTACTATTTCTGGCATTATTACTATCTGAAGTACTAATGATAACAGTTAGTGGTCCCCCTCTACAATGTTGGGTATTGCTATTTAAAGTTGTTTTTCCCTCCATGCTCTAGGACTTTTGGGCAATTTGTTTGCCGGGCTCTATCATTCTTTTCTAAAAGGGAGACATGCATTTTTACTAGGAACACATTATGAGTGTATAATGAATGAATGAGGAAAAGAATAGGGAGGATCAAAAGAAAACAATTCTGACCCAGCCCAATTATTTAATAATAAGTCAGAAAACTTACCTCATTGTGGCATTATGGTACATGTCTTGCCACGGAACTAGTGCTTGCATCACATGGAAACATGTACCTTAATGCCACAATATAATTTGTTTTAATCTTTCCTATTTTTTTCAAACATTTTAATAGATTCCTAAGCACGAGGGAAAGTCAAAAACATGCTGCACTCCAGCTATATTACAATTTCTGTTGGCCACATGATCTTATCAGCACTTTCTGTATAAGGCAGCTGTTTCCCCAGTCACCGCTGTGTAGGTTTGACCATCAGTTCATTTGTGACTGTGGTCTGAAAAACAATAGTTGCCCCACTTGTGATTTTCATGAAAAAAGAGTAGTGTGCAGTGATCTGTTTCTCTGTGGTCTGAAGTTGTGTCTGTTGCCAATATTTATCAAAGATTTAGTGTTTTTTTTCTGGAAAAGTGTTTATGAATGGATGGAGAAGTTCAAGGTAAGATTGCACAAATGTCAGCCATGAAAAAGAGCTGGATACCTGTCAATGTCCATGTCTGATGACAACATTGAGCATTCATGGGAAGTGATTCTCCTGGAAAGACCCGAAAGTGTGAATTAGGTGTCAAATCATTTGCAAAGATTCATGTCTGAGGATGAGGAGAAGATAGTTGTGCATTTGTGGCTTACAGCTTAGCCTAAAATATTTTTTTCATGAGGGAAAATGAACACTAGTGGACAAATGGATAAAGTGCATTGAAAAGCAGGGAGATATTCTTGAAAAATGATGTATTTTGTGTTTTCTGAAAGTCGATTAAAATAAATTCTACAGTAAGAGTGCTGATATTTTTTGACTAACCCTCATATTTAGAATATTATCCAAAAGGAGTTGTTTCTGATAGTCCCACAACCCTTCCAGGTGACCACAGAAATTGTTATCTATATCTCTGTTAACCAGACATATCTGAACTATGACTCATCTTTTTTTTATATTTCTAGAGATTATAATAGGTAAGAGGATGGGACATTAATGGATGAACCCCTGCTACTTAAGCCATTCAAATGATATTATAAGAGTACAAACTTTTTATTAACCTTTTTACTGAAAAGTAGCAAATATTTAAGTTTTAATAAAATTGTACTTTTTAAGAAGTGGATATGATTTTTGCCTATTGAGCTTGAAGTTTAAGCAAAAGGATATAAACTGTTTGAAGCTAGATACCAACTGGATTCACTTTTATCTAAAGTACTTGTACTTAGTTCTGCTTCAATTAATATAATTACCGAAAGTTTAAGGAACAGACCAACTGTTAAAAAAGAATTGAGGTTTGTTGGAAAAATTCAGATGCCGCATAATACGTTGGCTATTTGTAGGCTTACACATTTGTTAAATCAAAAGTTCAAAAATTCTCTATATTAGAATAAACACATGTGATAGTGTAATGATAGATCAAACGTAGCTTAACTAGAGTGTCATTACATAATATTCGACATAATCTTGAATAAATTGTTGCATTTCTTCAAAGTATCCCAAAAATAAATAAGTCTGACACTGAACTCTTAGGGTATGTTTCCACGTTCAGGAAACGCTGCGTTTTTGACGCTGCGTTTTTCCGCAGCATCAAAAACGCAGCGTCCAGATGTTACAGCATAGTGGAGGGGATTTCATGAAATCCCGACTCCACTATGCGTTAAAAAACGCATGCGTTTTTGCCGCGAAAACGCATGCGCGGTGCGTTTTTTCAAAACGCAGCATGTTGCTACAATGAGCAAAACACGCAGGCACACCGCAGGTGACCTGCCAGTGACCTCAGGTGCAGTTTTGGTCAGGATTTTACTTGCATAAAATCCTGACCAAAGCCTGAAGCAAACCTGAACGTGGACACATACCCTTACTGGACAAGGCAAATGTATAAAATGCAAAAACATAAAAGACAATAATGGTAAAAAAGCATAAAAGAGCCCATATTTAAAAAACTGTTTCTTGTCAATAGATATTGTCAGTTGTGTACTGGCAACTGTAATCATTATTGATTTGTGCTCTGTTGTTTTGTATGCATTGGGTGATCCCAGTATTCTTGTATTGATTGACGGTGCCCGCTTATTCATATGCAGGCAACTGTAATCATGTAGCATTTTTCTTCATCCGCTATCACATGGGAAGTGTTTCTAAAGTATTGGGAAAAGAATGACTACTGTCAGGAACACTATGCTAAAATGGTTACGCGCTGCTAAGAGTGCAAAATTACATATTTCCATAAAAACAGAATACAAAGTATCTGAAAAGCATAATTTACAGTACTTTTACTGCAAGTAACATGCAAGACCTTCTAGATCAGAATCTGTAATACTTAGCATCATAACAAGTACATTTCATAGAAACTATTTTAGTAGAAGCCTGGCAATAAAATGTCAATAAAATATGCAAAAATAAAATGATGCCAGACACTAAGAATCAATTTTAACCTACTAAGGGAAAAAATAAATAACTGCAGATGAAGATAATGTGAAAAATCCTGCATGCATTTATACATAGATATATGACGCAGTCATCAGTGCTGCTCCTCATAAGAAAAGGGGGAGTATCTCAGACTACAGAAACAATACCACAACATGCTCCCTATTCACATACGTAATGATACTACAACTTTAATATAGGTAGAGATTCTTTATGCTAAGCATGGTTAAACTTTGTTGTTGTTAGTTGTAAAGTCAATATAGAACAACTATATATGTTTAACATTACTGAAAGCTATAATTAATACTCAAAGAAGCTCTCCCATCAAAGTTTTTACCCTCTTAATATACTGCAAGCTGAAGATATGGATGAACTCTTTATGCATCAAATGGCCAAGAATTCCAAAAAAGTATGACAGAGTGGTCATAGGAGATTTTAAATATCCAGACATTTGTTGCGAATCTCTCCCAGGCAAAACTAACAGGTCAAGCAAATTCTTATCATCTCTTGCTGACAACTTTATCTTTCAAAAGGTAGGGGAGAAAACAAGGGGATCTGCTACCTTGGATCTAATCCTTATAAACAGGGAGGAAATGATTGAGGAGGTAAGAGTGGCTTGAACCCTAGGAGGTAGCGACCATGCTATTTTAGAATTTTGGATAACTAGAGGAGGAAGACCTGTGAAGACTCAGACTTCAAGGTTACATTTCAGAAAGGCAGATTTTAACGGACTCAGAAAGAGATTTGGAGGGATCCAATGGCTGGATATCCTTAAGGACAAAAATGTCCAGGAAGGTTGGGAAATCTTGAAAAATGAGATTCTCAAAGCACAATCGTTAACAATTCCAAAAAGAGGGAAGAATGCAAAGCATTTCAGGAAACCAGGAAAGATGAACACAGAACTTAAACACATGCTAAGAAGGAATAAAAAATGTTTAGGAAATGGAAAGAGGGAGGCATATCTAAAGAAGAATATAATGCTGTCTGCAGAACCTGCAGGGCATGAATCATATTATCTAAAGCTGACAATGAATTAAGGATTGCAAGAGATGTCAAAAGCAGTAAAAAAGGATTTTGGGGATATGTCAAAAGTAAAAGAAAAGTCAAAGATGCTATAGGATTTTTACATGATGAAAATTATGAAATGGTAAGAAAGGATGTTGAGAAGGCCAAACTTTTAAATTCCTATTTGGCATGTGTTTTCTCTCAGGACAGTGAAGATCAGTTGATATTACATTTCCTTTCTATTAAAGGAGCAGAAGAATCCAGGATACCAATAAATATAAAGATAGTGAGGAAACACTTAGCTAACATAAATAAATTCAAGTCTCCAGGTCCAGATGAATTACACCCCAGAGTACTGAAAGAGATAGCAGAATAAATTTTTGAACCACTCTCCATAAACTTTGAAAATTCTTGGAGAACAGAAGTCCTAGAAGACTGGTGAAGAGCAAATGTTGTTCCTATCTTCAAAAAGGGCAAGAAGGTGGACCAAGGGAACTATAGGCCAGTGAGTCTGACGTCTACACCAGGAAAGATCTTTGAACAAATTATTAAACAACATGTATGTATGTAGAATCACTGACTGGGTGGGTCAGGGAAATGCTGTAGATATAGTATATCTTGACTTTAGCAAAGCATTTGACAAAGTATCTCACACCATCCTTATTGAAAAAATGACTAAGTATGGAAAGGACAAGGCAACTCTTAGCTGGAGTCATATCTGGCTTCGTGAACGAACCCAAAGAGTAGTCGTAAATAGCTGCACACCCAGTTGGAAGAATGTCTCAAGTGGGGTACCACAGGGTACTGTCCTGGGCTGTGTATTGTTCAACATCTTTATCAATGATTTAGATGAAGGAATTGAGGGTAAACTAATTAAATTTGCTGATTACACAAAGCTAGGAGGGATAGCTAATATTACTGTTATTGTGAAATTAAAGGGAACCTGTCACCCCCAAAATTGAAGGTGAGCTAAGCCCACCGGCATCAGGGGCTTATCTACAGCATTCTGTAATGCAACCTCTTCTTGTCTTCACGCTGTGGCTCCGGCGCAGGTGTATTTTGTCTGCTCTGTTGAGGGCAGAGCAAAGTACTGCATTGCGCCGGGAAAGGTCAGAGAGGCCTGGTGCCTGTGCACTGCAGTACTTTGCTCTGCCCTCAAAAGGGCAGACAAAGTACACCTGCGCTGGAGCAGCAGCGTGAAGTCAAGAAGTGGACATCATCCTATGAAGATGGGGGGCCCCAGGCCGGACCAAGATGCCCATCGGATCGAACCGCCCGTCCAGATGAGTATAATCTAACCTGTTGTGAATTCTGCTCTTGGGCTCCCTCCGGTGGTTGTAAGTGGTAGCGCTGCTGTCTCTGAATCACAGCATTTATCAGGTGTTTTCACTTTTTGCAATTTGGACAGGGCTATTTAGTCTTGCTTCACCCTTTAGTCAGTGCCAGTTGTCCATTGTTCCTGGAGGATTCACATCCCAGCCTGGTCTCTTCTGCTTTGCAGTTCTTTTCAACAAAGATAAGTTCTGGCCTTGATTTTGCTGTCCACATGCTGTGGTCTTATTGTTCAGTTATTTTCCATGTTTTGTCTTGTCCAGCTTGGTCTGTATCAGGATTTGTTTAACCAAGCTGGTATCTCTGGAGATGCAGATATACCCTCCATGTCTTTAGTTAGCTGTGGAGTTTTTGTATTTTCTGTGGTGGATATTATCTAGTGTTTTAATACTGACCGCATAGTACTCTGTCCTGTCCTTTCTATTTAGCTAGAAGTGGCCTCCTTTGCTAAATTCTCATTTCAGTCTGTGTATGTTTTTTCCCTCTCCTCTGACAGTCAATATTTGTGGGGGGCTGCCTGTTCTTTGGGGATTTTCTCTGAGGCAAGATAGTTTTTCCTTTTCTATTTCTAGGGGTAATTAGTCCTCCGACTGTGTCGAGATGTCTAGGGAGCGCTAGGTACATTCCACGGCTACTTCTAGTTACGGTGTTAGGTTCAGGGTCTGCGGTCAGTACAGGTACCACCTTCTCCAGAGTATGTCCCATGCTGCTCTTAGGCCACCAGATCATAACACTAACCTCTTTTTCTCATCTTTCAGGATACATTGGGGGCTTATCTACAGCATTACAGAATGCTGTAGATAAGCCCCTGATGCCGGTGGGCTTAGTTCACCTTCGATTTTGGGGGTGACAGGTTCCCTTTAACTTCACAATAACAGTAATTTTGACCAGGGTTGCCCAAACATTTACATGCCACTGTATACACCAGTCTGTGCCTCCAATGTGTATACACCAGTCTGTGCCTCCTACATAAATACCCCAGTCTTTGCCTTCTATGTATATACACCAGTCTGTGCTCTTATGTGTATATGCCAGTCTGTCTCCTACCTATATACACAAGCCTGTGCCTCCTATGTGTATATGCCAGTCTGTGTCTCCTACGTATATACGCTAGTCTGTGCTTCCTATTTGTATATGCCTGTCTGTGCATCCGATGTGTGTACAGCAGTCTGTGCCTCCTCTTTGTTTACACCAGTCTGTGCCTCATATGTGTATACATTAGTCTGTGTCTACTGTGTGCGTACACTGGTCTGTGCCTTCTACGTATACTGTATACACCAGTCTTTGCCTCCTATGTGTATATACACTAGTCTGTGTTTTCCCCCATCTATATACTGGGTGTGATCCTCAGTATCTGTATTGTTCTGTGCATATACACTGCATAGTACCTCTTCTCTTGTCCTGTACATTGGTTTTATTCTCAGTATCTGTATTATTTTTTGTATATACACTGCACAGTACTCCTTTTCCTATCCTGTATACTGGGTGTGATCCGAAGTAACTGTATTATTCTGTTTATATACAATGCACAGTACAACTTCTTCTGTCCTGTTGTTGGAGAGACGGCATTTCACTTCGGGATTGTCCGTATTGTATACTACATTATAGTCCACATATTAGCATTATCCAGTCCTATATACTGGGTGTGATACTCAGTATCTATATCATTCTGTATATACACACTGCACAGTACCGCTTCTCCTGTCCTGTTGTTGAATAGACGGAATTTTATTGGGGATTGTCAGTATTGTATACTATAATATAGTACTTGTATTAGTATTATCCTATCCTATATACTGGATATAATCCTCAGTTTCTGTATTATTATGTATATATTCACTGCACAGTACCTCTTCTCCTGTCCATATATTCTGGATAGGTGATAACTTTCTGACTGCTGTGACCCAAATGACCCCGACAACCAGAGCTTTGAGGAGCACCATGTAAATGTAGCTGTGGTTGATCATACGCTGTGCTGTGCCATTCACATGTGTCTCTTCAAATAACTCCTACATGAGAGTGGTGAGGGGCATGACAAAGAGAAGCAAAACTCACTGGGGGCTGGTGGCTGTTTTGGTATCTGGACTGGTGGGGGTTTTGTGCCAAAGCTGTTTTTTTGTCCGAGTCCTGCCCTGAAAGTCATTATATAATCAGAACTATCTCTGGGCACAAGGAGAATGAGCTATATTTTCATATTCAGAACTGTACAAATCTAAGAAATGCTATGAAAGATGACATTTTACACTCAGCAGGCAAAATCTTCTTAACTTGAAGCTCAGCACTACACATTAAACCAATAATATATTTTCTTTTTAAATCCAAGTGGAGCCATATAACAGGTTTCCATTTTTAGCTTGCAAAACAGATAGTCAAATGAGAACCAGCAGGGATGTGGTAAATAGAGCAATATGAAATATGTGCTAGCTAACTATTCCGTGGTTCCCGCATGATTTCCAAGTGGAGCTTTCCAAACACTTGCATTTTCAACTAAGGACAGCATGATAATTTAGAATGGAAACTGTGTGTGCTGGTAATTCATTCTACATATATGCAATATGTATTCATTAGTGAAAACTTTTGGCAATACTATTTGGAAGTTGTATACAATGCAAAAGCATAGGCATTTTCTAATGTTTCTCGTTTATTCTGTAGAAACTTCAAGTAGTTTTATATGTTTTGTACTCTTTGCATTATTTTTATCGTACTCTTTGCATTATTTTTATCAAAGAAAAATCAGTTTTGTAAGGATGTTTGTTGTCTCCATAATAAAACATACAACCCCCCGCTGTTGAACAAATTATATCAGTTTATGCTAAGTCATTATACAGATCGCTTCTACCTAACCCCTTCCCAACCTTGGGTGCATCCAATACATCATGGTTGGTAAGTACAGGGTGGGCCATTTATATAGATACACCTAAATACTGTAAAATGTGAATGGTTGGTGACATCAACTTTCTGTTTGTGGCACATTAGTATGGGAGGGGGGAACCTTTTCAGAATGGGTGGTGACCATGGCGACCATTTTGAAGTCAGCCATTTTGGTTCCAACTTCATTTTTTCTAATGCGGAGAGGGTCATGTTACACATCAAACTTATTGAGAATTTCACAAGAAAAACAATGGTGTGCTTGGTTTTAACATAACTTTATTCTTTCATGAGTTATTTGCAAGTTAATGACCACTTATAAAATGTGTTCAAAGTGCTGGCCATTGTGTTGGATTATCAATGCAACCCTCTACTCCCACTCTTGACACACTGATAGCAACACCACAGAAGAAATGCTAGCACAGGTGTTATGGTCCGGTGACCTTGGTGCCGCATGAGAGACTTTCTCAGGAGTAGGTGGTACCTGTACTGACAGCAAACCCTAAACTAACACCGCAACTAGAAGTAGCCGTGGGATGTACCTAACACGTCCTAGACACCTCGACACAGCCGGAGGACTAAATACCCCTATAGATGGAAATGGGAATTCTATCTTGCCTCAGAGCAGAACCCCAAAGGATAGGCAGCCCCCCACAAATATTGACTGTGAGTATAAGAGGAAAAACACACGCAGGCAGAAAAAACAGGATTTAGCAAAAGTGGCACTTCTAGCTAAATAGAAAAGGATATGACAGAATTCTAAGCGGTCAGTATTAAAATCCTAAAAATATCCACAGCAGATAATACAAATATTCTACATATAACTAAAGACATAGAAAGTATATCTGCATCTCCTGAGAATCCAGCATGACTGAAAATTCCAAACAAAGTCTAAGCTGGACAAAAACACAATGAATTGCACTGAATTGCAAACACACTGCATGTGTGCACAGAGACAAAAAACCAGACACTTATCTTAGCTGAATTGGCAGCAGGGCATGAGGAGCCAGAGAGAGATGCAATCCCTCCAAGTACAATGGACAACTGGCAAGGACTCATGGATCCTGCACACCTAAATACCTAATAGAGCTGCAATCAGCAGAAACACCTGCCCAGGATTACAACCCCAAGACAACTGCACTACCACCAACAACCACCGGAGGGAGCCCAAGAGCAGAATTCACAACACATAGGCTTCCAGTATCCGTTGTTTCAGATGCTGCACATCTTGTATCTTCACAGCATAGACAATTGCCTTATGGCTGATGATTTTTTTGTTTAATCTGTTTTTTATTCTAGATAATTTCTTTATTATATATTTGTTTGTTGCTAATGTTATGTCTGAACAGCAAGAGTTATGACTAGGCTAAGCAGGAGAAGGCCCTAACAACATAGCAAAGGATTTCAAGTTGCCTACTCAGTTCAAAATGTAATTAAGAAATATCAGCTGACAACAACAGTGGAGATCAAAATAAGGTCTGGAATACCAAGCAAAATTTCAGTAAGAACTGCTCATAGGATTACTAGAGAGGCAAATCATATTCCCTGCTTAACTGCAAAAGACCTTTAGAAAGATTTTGCAGACTCTTGAGTTCTGGTACACTGTTCTACTGTACAGAGACACCTGCACAAATATTACTTTCATTGAAGAGTCATCAGAAGAAAACTTCTTCTGTGTCCTCATCATAAAATTCAGCATCAGAAATATGCAAAAGGACATGTTAACAAGCCTGATGCATTTTGGAAACAAGTCCTGTGGATCAATGAGATTAGAATAGAATTCTTTGGCCACAATAATAAAAAATACATGTGGAGAAAAAAGGGCAAAGAATTTTAGGTAAAGAACATTTAGCTAAACATTAATCATGGGGATGGATCAATAATATTTTGAGGTTGTGTTGCAGCCAATGGCACGGAGAAGATTTCACGGGTAGAGGGAAGAATGGATTCAATGAAATTTCAACACATTTTTGATGCAAACATAGCACCATCTGTAAAAAAGCTTAGGATGTAAAGAGAATGGCTTCTACAAATGGATAATGATACTAAACACACGTCAAAATCCACAATAGACTACCTCAAAAGGCGCAAGCTTATGGTTTTACAATGACCCTCACAGTCCACTGTTATGTCAGACTGTAAAGGGAGATACTGGATAATATTCCGAGCTGCAGACAGAATGGATATACAGTATGTCTCCATTATGTTGGCAGCACAGAATATTGTTCACTAACTCCCTTTACAGTTTAAAGTCTGATGGTCACTTGCAGACCCGTGGATCCACTGTGGCTGATTTTCTACATTATATGTGTCTTTATTAACAGACTGAACAGGTGAATTTAATCTGTGCTAAACTAACTGTATTGTTCGGATAAGACCTTATTTGCACTGATTTCTCCTACAGTGTCTTAGTCCCTTGTTATGAACATCATCACAAATCTGTGGCTAGACATCAGAATAGCAGTGCATATAAGACGACCCAGGAATCCCACAGAACTGGAAGAATTTTTCAAGGAAGAATGGATGAAAATTCCTCAAACAAGAATTTAATGACTCTAGGCTGCCTAAGAATAGCAGTTACAAGCTGGGATACTTGCAAAAAGGGGTGCTGCTAGGTACTAACTATGTAGTGTGCCCATACTTTTGCATTAGCCCGTTTTCCTTTTTGTTATATTTAAAATGTAAAATATGAAAAAAATATATATTTTTTTGCCTAAAATACAAAGGAAATGTGTTATATTTAGGTCTTATAAAGATCATTTCATCGACATCTTGCTTAACTGCTTAAAATAACAATTATTTTGACTACGGGTGCCCAAATTTTACTTGCCACTGTACTTATTAGACAAATATTAGGTTATTTAAAGCATGTGCTGCTATATTTTTTGCAAAAAATGAATATTTTAGCTTTATCTTCCGTTTATTACCATACAGAATTTTTTATGTTAAAGACGGACAATAACATAATAAAATTAGGAGGTTGAAGGTAATTTTCTATTTTCATCATCCTTGCATCGTGTCTGCTCATAATTAGTAACACTATAAACAGCAGGAGCTAGCAATTGCTCTGCTGCATTTATTTTCCTACGCTTCATTAGCTATGCAGCACTGTGGCTCAGACAAACTAGTGCAACTGGCATGAAGGAAATCATACACAGCGTAATGGACTGGCACACATCCAAACTGTTAATCTACCATGTGATTGATAGGACTTCAGCCTCCTATGAGGATGATATTTTAACATCTTCTCAATACCCCTAGAGTTATTATGATTCAGCCTAGATTGTTCAGATATGATGATTTATACAATAAATCAGGTTACACATGATATTTTCATCAAGTTGAAAGAAAATCTCAATATCAAAGCTAAGTAAGTGTGGGTTTATGATCTTAAACCTATGTGTCACTTGTGCTGTTTTATGTAAAAAAAAAAACAAGAAAATGTCATATCGGCACAGACTAGTGTTGAGCGATACCGTCCGATACTTGAAAGTATCGGTATCGGAAAGTATCGGCCGATACCGGCAAAGTATCGGATCTAATCCGATACCGATACCCAATACCAATACAAGTCAATGGGACTCAAGTATCGGATGGTATCCCTGATGGTTCCCAGGGTCTGAAGGAGAGGAAACTCTCCTTCAGGCCCTGGGAACCATATTAATGTGTAAAATAAAGAATTAAAATAAAAAATATTGATATACTCACCTCTCCGACGCAGCCTGGACTTTACCGCCATAACCGGGAGCCTTCTTTGCTTAAAATGCGCGCGTTTAATGGTTTCCGTGATGTCACGGCTTCTGATTGGTCGTGTGCCGCCCATGTGACCGCAACGCGACCAATCACAACAAGCCGTGACGTAATTTTCAGGTCCTGAATGCCTAGAATTAGGCATTACGTCACCCCTTCTGCCACCTGCTCCCCCCACTGTCCGATCCCCCCTCCCGAACTCCACTCCCTCCCAAACACCAGAAATCACCCCCTGCCCAGTGATCACCCTTCCCTGCTGCAGGCTCCTACATCTCCCCTGCCCTTTCCTTCCCCTCGCTCCTGACAGCCACCTTCTGCCCCCCGGTGATCACCCACCCCAGTGATCACCCTGATCACCCCCTGCCCCCTTATCACCCCCCTGCTGCTGCTGCCGGCTCCTGCATCTCCTTAGGCCCCTTCGCCTGACAGCTCCCCGCGCCCCGCTGATCGCTCCCGCGCCCCGCTGATCGCTCCAGCACCCCGCTGATCGCTCCCCTTGCTGCTGCTGCTGGATCCTGCATCCCCTCAGGCCCCTTCACCTGACAGCTCCCCCGTGCCCTGCTGATCATTCCCGCGCCATGCTGATTGCTCCTGCACCCCGCTGATCGCTCCCCTTGCTGCTGCTGCTGGCTCCTGCATCTCCTCAGGCCCCTTTGCCTGACAGCTCCCCCATGCCCCGCTGATTGCTACCGCGCCCCGCTGATCGCTCCCCTTGCTGCTGTTGCCGGCTCCTGCATCTTCTCAGGCCCCTTCGCCTGACAGCTCCCCCGTGCCCCGCTGATCGCTCCTGTGCCCCACTGATCGCTCCCCTTGCTGCTGCCGGCTCCTGCATCTCCTCAGGCCCCTTCGCCTGACAGCTCACCCGTGCCCCACTGATCGCTCCCGCACCCCGCTGATCGCTCCCCTTGCTGCTACTGCCGGCTCCTGAATCTCCTCAGCCCACCACGCCTGAAAGCACCCTCCTGCAGTAGAAAGTTTCACTAAACACTTGTACATACACACATGCACACTATAATAAAGCTTAGTTTTTTTTACACGCACACACACACTACACACACAATGTCCCGCTCGTCCCACTCATCCCAGTCACAAAAACTGTACTCGGCAGAGGAGGCATATTCTTTTATTGCCTCTGAAGCTGATAGTGAGGGAGAGGACCCTACTTTCTCTATTCCTCCCACTCTTCCTCCTCCAGTGAAATGGACTCGCCACCACCAAGAAGTTGCAGGACGAGAAATCATCCGGAACCCAGGGAAGAAGAGCCGGAGCCCAGGGAAGAAGAGTCGGAGGCCGGGGGGAAGAAGACCCACAGCCAAGTGTGATTCACCCCCAACCTAGAGCTAGTCACTCCCAACCTAGCACTAGTGCCCCCACCTGGACCCCCGTCCCTGAAAATTTTGCTCCACGGATTCCTGATTTCATTCCACAATCAGGAATCCAATTTGAGACTGCCAACCTCAGGGAAATAGACTTTTTCAAAGTCTATATCTCGGAGTCAATCGTCAGTCTCATGGTTGAGCAAACAAACTTGTATGCCCTGCAATTTTTTGCCCAAAACACAATTTCATCATTTTCTGCTTGGAGTCCCGTTGACTCTGTAGAAATGTTGAAATATTGGGGACTGGTCCTTCACATGGGGACTGTGAAGAAACCAGAAATTCGCCAACACTGGAGTACTGATATTTTATATCAAACTCCAATATATGGCATGGTTATGATTCGCAAATGTTTTGAGGCGATTCATAAATTTCTTCATTTTAGGGACAATACGGACATCCTTCCCAGCGATGACCCAAATTTTGAATGACTGTTCAAAATTCGGCCGGTCATCAAACACTTCAGCAACAAGTTTGCTGAAGTGTACATTCTCCAAAGGGAAATTTGTGTGGATGAATCCCTCATCCACTTCAAAGGGAGGCTTCAGTTCCGTTAGTACCTGCCCAGCAAAAGGGTGAGGTACGGGATTAAGCTCTATAAGCTCTGCGAGAGTACCTCAGGGTACACTCTCAGCTTTAGAGTTAATCAAGGAAAGGACACCAGGATCAAGCCCCCAGAATGTCCACCTGCTCTGGGGGTGAGTGGGAAAATAGTGTGGGATTTGGTCCACCCACTGCTTGATAAAGGTTACCATCTGTATGTTGATAATTTTTATACAAGCATCCCACTCTTTCAATCCCTCTCTGCCAGAGCTACCGTCGCTTGCGGTACCGTGCGCAGAAACCAGAGGGGTCTCCCTTTATCACTAATTGAGCAGGCTCTCCCAAAGGCTGAGCCAAATGTAGTGGCAACATGCTTGTGGTCAAATTCAAAGACAAAAGGGATGTCTTTTTCTTGACAACAATCCATGGTCCCGGCACCACGGCCACCACCATTCAAGGTACCACAGCACAGGTCCACAAACCGGACTGTGCGCTGGGGTACAACAAACACATGGGGGGAGTTGATCTTTCTGATCAAGTTCTCCAGCCCTATAGTGCCATGCGGAAGACGAAGGTGTGGTATAAAAAAATGGCTGTGCACATCGTACAAATGGCACTGTGTAACGCATACGTGCTATCACGATGTGCAGGTCAGACCAACAACACCTTCCTTCAGTTCCAGGAGGTGGTGATAAAGGCCCTGATGTTTGGAGATGAGGAAGGAGCGGGCCCCAGCACCGCTGGAACTCAAGGTTCCCGTATGGTACCAGGGCAACATTTTCCCGGTGAGGGGCGAAAAAGAAAAAGGTCCCGGGTATGTTATAAAAGGAGGATAAGAAGGGAAACTCATTTCCAATGTGAAACGTGTCTCGACAAACCTGGACTGTGTTTGAATGAATGCTTCAGAATTCATCACACGTCCATGGACTAGCCACATCCTGATATTCCACTACAGAACTCGCCCACACCAGCCTGATATACACAATACACCACACACACCAACCTGACATACACTACACCACACACCAACCTGACGTACACTACGCCACACTCACCAACCTGACACTACATCAGGTTGGTGTGTGTGTGTGTGTGGTGTAGTGTATTTCAGGTTGGTGTGTGGTGTGGTGTACGTCAAGTTGGTGTGTGTGGTGTAGTATACACCACACACACCAACCTGACGTACACTAAACCACATGTACACTACACATCAACATGATGTACACTACTCCACACTTGCCAACCTGACCCTACATCAGGTTGGTGTGTGTGTGTTGTAGTGTATGTCAGGTTGGTGTGTGGTGTGGTGTACATCAGGTTGCTGTGTGTGGTGTATACTACACCACACGTACACCAACCTGACGTGTACTACACCACATGTACACTACACAGCAACCTGAAGTACACTACGCCACACTCACCAACCTGACACTACATCAGGTTGATGTGTGTGTGGTGTAGTGTATGTCAGGTTGGTGTGTGGTGTGGTGTACATCAGGTTGGTGTGTGTGGTGTAGTATACACCACACACACACAAACCTGACGTACACTACAACACACACACCAACCTGATGTACACTATGTATGTCAAAAAGTCAAATGGCGCTCCTTCCCTTCCGAGCTCTGCAGTGCACCCAAACAGTGGTTTGCCCCCACAGATGAGGTATCAGTGTACTCAGGAGAAATTGCTCAACATATTTTAGGATCCATTTTATCCTGTTGCCCATGTGAAAATGAAAAAAAATTGAGGCTAAACGAACATTTTTGTGAAAAAAAATTACTTTTTAATTTTTATGGATCAATTTGTGAAGCACCTTGGGGTTCAAAATGCTCACTATGCATCTAGATAAGTTCCTTGGGGGGTCTGGTTTCCAAAATGGGGTCACTTGTGGGGGTGCTTCAATGTTTAGGCACATAGAGGCTCTCCAAACGCGACACGGTGTCCACTAAAGATTAGAGCTAATTTTTTATTCAAAAAGTCAAATGGCATTCCTTCCCTTCCGAGCCATGCCATGCAGCCAAACAGTGGTTCCCCCCACATATGGGGTATCAGCGTACTCAGGACAAATTGGTCAACAACATTTGTGGTCCAATTTCTCCTTTTACCCTTGGTAAAATAAAAAAATTGTTGCTAAAAATCAATTTTGTGACTAAAAAATGAAATGTTCATTTTTTCCTTCCATGTTGCTTCTGCTGCTGCGAAGCACCTGAAGGGTTAATAAACTTTTTGAATGTGGTTTTGAGCACCTTGAGGGGTGTAGTTTTTTGAATGGTGTCACTATGGGTATTTTCAGCCATATAGACCCCTCAAACTGACTTCAAATATGAGGTGTTCCCTAAAAAAATGGTTTTGTAAATTTTGTTGTAAAAATGAGAAATTGCTGGTCAACTTTTAACCCTTATAACTTCCTAGCAAAAAAAAATTGTTTCCAAAATTGTGCTGATGTAAAGTAGACATGTGGGAAATGTTATTTATTAACTATTTTGTGTCATATATCTCTCTGGTTTAACAAAATAAAAATTAAAAATTTGAAAATTACAAAATTTTCAAAATTTTCGCCAATTTCCAATTTTTTCACAAATAAATGCAAAAATTATTGACCTAAATTTACCACTAACATGAAGCCCAATATGTCATTAAAAAACAGTCTCAGAATCGCTAGGATCCTTTGAAGCATTCCTGAGTTATTACCTCATAAAGGGACACTGGTCAGAATTGAAAAAAATGGCCAGGTCATTAAGGTCAAAATAGGCTGGGTCATGAAGGGGTTAATAGTGTCATGATGCTGTCCGGCGCCTGCTTGCTGCCGAATGAAGCGGGGAGAAAATGAAATTTATTCTTCCCACCAGCATTCGGTTTTCAGTCATGGAGGCAGGGGGGCCGCTGGTCCAGTCACCACTCTGAGTATTTAGAGTGGTGGCTCTAACCGCACCCTGACCCTGACTGACACTCCCTCTGCATTGGAAATCAGCTGTCAGTCAGGGCAGGGGGAGCGGTTACAGCAGCCACCGCTCCATATTCTAAGAGCAGTGATTGAACCAGTGGCTCTCCTGTCTCCATGGCTGAATACCGAATGCTGGCATGGATAATAAAGTGCATTTTCTCACTCCTGCACTCGGCTGCATGCAGGCGCAACACAGCATAATAACGTTATTAGTCTGCAGATTAATGGCATATCTGCATGTTAATAGTGTTATTTCTGGTGACTGTTTCCCTTTAAATGAAATCTGCAGGCAGATTGTTGTTTTGTAATCCGAGAGCAGCATGATGTAGGATGTAAGAGCCTGATTACAGTGATGAGTCACTTACTATAGTTTGTGTGTAGATGGTTATCACTACAGGACTAACTGTCTTGTGTCGACTAACCAACTGCTCCGGGTAACCCACCCATACCACTGATCCGCATATTTCTTCCTATGTTCAGTGTACACAGAAAGCTGCAAATCACTGGTGTGAGCGAGGTTATATAGAGCTCTCAGATAAATCTGCAGCAGAGAAAACAGTCATTTTATCAAAGTGACAGCAAGAAACCAAGCAAGTGACACATGTCTGGAATCAAGTTCTCTTTTCATTCATTATGTTGCTCTTAGATTACAAAGCAGCAGAAAAACCAGTAGACAAATTCCTTTTAACATTATTTCTAGTGATGAGCGAGTATACTCGTTACTCGAGATTTCCCGAGCATGCTCAGAAGGTCTCTGAGTATTTCGGCATGCTCGGAGATTTCATTTATGTCAATGCAGCTGCATGATTTGCGACTGCTAGACAGCTTGAGTACATGTGGGGATTGCTTGTTTGTTGAGGAATCCCCACATGTATTCAGGCTGTCTAGCAGCCTCAAATCATGCAGCTGCATTGACATAAACGAAATCTCTGAGCATGTCGAAATACTCAGAGACCTCCTGAGCATGCTCGGGAAGTCTCGAGTAACGAGTATACTCGCTCATCACTAATTATTTCCATAATTTCCTTTGGAAGGTGTGTAATAAGAAAACCAGGTAAAAAACTTACATAACTTTTGAAACAACTGAAGTGATATGGTAGGGAAGACTCTTGTACTATAATTTAAAGATCATGGGTTGCATTTATTAAAACAGGTTTCCAATAGCAGCCAGTGATAGCAGTTTAGGAGCACTAAAATATAAGAAAGCTGAATGGTTGTGAATTTAAAGTTTACTATAAGCCAAGAAGAAAGGAACAGTAAAGAACATTACTTCTACAACTTTCTTTTGCTCAGCTACTTAGCAGCATCTACTGTTTTATTTTTTAATATTCAATTATTTAAGTCAAAACAATTCATGTTCTAGTTAAAGAGGATTTGCAAGGTTCCCTTATGTGTCATGTTTGGTAAATATTTGTACTCCATAAAATTACAACATACAGTTATGTGAGAATTTGTGCCGCAATTAATAAGTTCTTCTGTTCTTCCAACTAAAAAGTTCTGAATACATTTACATTTGTTTGTTATCTGTTGTGGGGAGGTGATATCTAGTGATGAGCGAGTATGCTCGTTGTTCGGGTTTTCCCGAGCACGCTCAGGTGGTCTCCGAGTATGTGTGATGGCTCGGAGATTTATTTTTTGTTGACACAGCTGCATAATTTACAGCTGAAAAAAAACCTACAGAGCAACAAAGAAGTGCTGAGCCCAAAGTAAAAATTACTAATGTTTATTGATAATGAACAAAGATTAAAAGACTAAGTATACAAAATAGAGATGAAAGACATGAGTAGCCGCCGGTGTGAAACCAAACAGGTGAATAATTTACAGCCTATACTGCAGCAATTAATCAAACCAAAATATGTAGTGTCTAAATATATAAATATCAATAAATATAATCAAGTGAAAAATTATTAAAATTAGTGAGCTCTCATCCCTCTCTTGGTGTACTGGCCTGTCTCTTGATAGCTCTTCTATGCTCTGGACACCGTGTTGAAAGACACAGCTTCCCTTCTTGCCACAGCTCACATTAATGTGTGATCCTGGATGAGCTGCGCTAGCTGAGCAACTTCTGTGGGTTGTATACTGTACCTCTAGGAGTTAGAGCAATGACAAAATGCAAAAGTGACCATAACAACTGCCAAAAGGATGAGAACAGAGAAATGGTCTGTGGTCACCACCTGCAGAATCACTCCTTTATAGTGATTATATTGCTAATTGCCTAGCATTTCTACCTGTTGTCTGTTCTATTCGCACAACAACAGGAAAAATATATTCACGATCAGCGTTGCTTCAGGACTGGACAGGTTGATTTGACAGAAGTGTGATTTACTTAGCTACATTGTGTTTTTAAGTGTTCCCTATTTTTTTTGAGCATTGCATTTATTCTCCTTCTTTCCAAAATCTCCAAAATGTATTGGAAGACAAGAAATTAATAAAAAATAACCAAGGATGACACAAGATAAGCCTTGGAAAACCGTTATGAAATGCACATATTTCAGTTGATTAAATATTGTTGTATAGTTAATGATAACTCAAGTTAAAAATGATCTACTAAAAAAGGATATGTTTTATTATATGCCAAAACCAATAAAACCAATGAAATAAAAGAAAGCAAATAGTTATCTAACAGTCATGCCATTTAAAATTAGCATTACAGGCATGTCATTTTCGTTGAATTTGAAGGATTATTAAAACAAAGTCTCCCTTAAATCGGACAAGACCTTAGGTTAATTGGCAGGTATGTAGGAAGTGTTGAGGAAGATAATGGTAACATTAATTGACCTTTACATTTTCAAAGAAATACAGAGTGATACAACACATCTCAGACAGCTAACAAGACTTTAATCTATCTCAGACAATTTATGAAGAGTTCTTTTTCCCATAAGCAGGAACATTGTATATTCAAATTGTTTTATCACAGTAGAGCATGTTCATAAAGAGCAAATGTTTGAGATGCATCATGTTATCTTGTGGCAGCTAATACATTTCACAGAGCATCAACTTGCCAATTAACAGCTGTACAAAAGGTTACTGTTATTTTAGAGGCTGTAAATGTTAGACTCATGGACTTAATTTCCCACTATATGTCATAATGTTGTCTAATAACACTCTAAAAGTAAAATAATTAAAAAAATTATCCTGTCAATTTTTTTAATATTTTTGGCAATGAAACAATAACTTTGATGACTTTGCTGGATAAATCATAACTTCAGAAATAGATACAGTATGAGAGAATTGATACACAGGACTCCGGTACTTTGGCCAGGCCATTACTTTATGACTGGTGGACTGGATCACTTGCAAATATCCTTATCTACCAGCTTTCCTGGCTCCTCCTCTCCTCTTCTGAATAGCCAGGCTGAAGTGATGTCATCAACAGGCTGGAGTGATGTCATCCAAACTTCAAGTCTACTAAATGGAGGAGAGTCAAAACCTACACGAGACCCTTCCAGAAATACATTAAAAAAGCCAAAAAAGGAAGCAAAGAAGCAAAAATCCAATATGCAGATGTATATAACATAAAGTGCTGGTGCATTCGGAATACTAGTGTAGAGTAAAGGTGTATGCCTCTGCACAAAAGGTTGTTAACCATAATGTTGCTAATTCATATGTGACATTCTCCCAGGAAACAAGCCATATTGGAAGTATATGTCAATGTACATTGAGGTCCTTTGTCCTATGCACTAATCCCACTAAGTTAGTACTTTGCATGGTCTGTGATGTTGTCTTATGATTGCTTTTTTGATTCTTTGTGGCATGCTTATATGAGTTAGCAAACTTATGGTTAACAACCTTTTGTATAGAGGCATACACCTTTACTGTACACTAGTGGGCATCACGGGGGCTCAGTGGATAACACTGCAGCCTTGCAGCGCTGGAGTCCTGGGTTCTAATTCCACCTTGGACAACATCTGCAAGGAGTTTGTATGTTCTCCCCGTGTTTGCGTGGGTTTCCTCCGGGTACTCCGGTTTCCTCCCATATTCCAAAGACATACTGACATCACTGACAGTGATGATAATGTGTGGAAAACTGTAAAGCGCTGCGGAATATGTTAGAGCTATATAAAAATAAAGATTATTATTATTGCTATGCCTTGTTACCCTACCATTACTTTATTTTATATACATCTGCATATTGCATTTTTGCAAATTATATAACTTACCTTTTTTGCTTGCTCCAATATATTTTAGTGCACTAGCACTTTCATATTCTCCTCCATTCATTAAGCTTTCCTATTAATCTAGTTAAATTTTTCATAATTCTGATTGACCACTAGAGGTCAATGGTGATTGCCATTACACAGGCATTTCAGCACCTTTTTCATCCTTTTTTATTATTATATTTTAATATACTTTTTCAATAAAGATTGTTACATTTTATTATTTGGACTTCTTTGCTTCCCTTTTTATTGATTTTTTAAATGGAGGAGGGGTAAGGAGTTTGATTCTCCACTTGCTGTTATTGGTATTAAGATCTCCAGGCACTGACTTGACTTCATGTGGTCATCTAGAGAAGACCAACTGCTGCACCAGGACAGCTGAGGGAAAGGACTAGAAAAGGTGATTATAATCCTTTATTACTTTTATCCTTTCCCTCACCCTCAGAAGAATCTAGCAGAATGACTGTCAATTGCCCTCCCATTTTTCTGGATTTCTTTACATCACATCCCAAAAATTTCAAATCCGCCGAAATCTGAAGTAGATGGGAAATTTATAACTAACTCAATTTATTACAAATTCATTTTATCATATCTAGTTTGTGTCCATAGTGATCTAAGTAAAAAAATGGTCAATGCTTTGTACCTGGAGTACAGAGGGTTACTAACCGAAGCTTGGTCTCGCAATATTCCACATTGTTCACATTTTCCTTCTCTCACACAGATTTCTGACCATGCCCCCAGGTCTCTCACAAGCAATATTTCCATTGGTGTGTCCATTGGTGTGTCACTTCTCGCCATGGTCTCCTCAGTCATATAAACTGTTACACATCCTTCTTCCTTATTCAAAACTGCTCATGGTGTATTTTTCAATTAAAATGTTCTCCATGGCTACCTTCTAATGTCTTGACAGTCTGGAAAACTGTTTTGCTTCGTGTTTACATCCTGTACGGATCATAGGGAACAGGAATAAAGGCCTGTGAAGCTACCAAACAACTACACTGTTCCCTATGATTGACAGAGTACTTCATGTACATCAAGCACATTAACTAAGTTCATGCATACCACAACATTTGTTGTTGGGGAAAGACAAGAGACCAGAGAAGTGCCCTATAAATGGAAATATTCTTCAACTTTGCAAAAACATCAATTTTGTCTGTTACTTTAGTATGGTCACACTATATTTCCTATGAGTTTTAGACATTTAATGTGCCTTATTTGACAAGGGTATTGTTACAAGGCTCTGTCAGTATTAGCCTGGCAGTGCCAAAAATGGCTTTCGTGGACAGGCTTGTTGTAAGCCATCATATTTACAAGATCCCAAGGGTTTCCTTAGTATTCACCTCTTGAACCCTGTACAGGAATATGTGATTAATTAGCAGCACCTAGGGGGGCCACTGAGTCAGCTGCTGGCAACTGGTACATGCTGGTAGGAATGGTCATAACCAGGAGGCAAAAAAAGGGTCAAGAAACAAGCTGTGGTCAGAAAACAGTAATAGAAACAAGCAAAGCAGGAGCCAAAAGCACAGGACTGAACCAGAGTAGATAAACTTTTCACTGGCATTGGGAGTCGGAGGTTCAGGAGTGTAAATAGAATACATTCCCACTCAGGGCTTACAGAAGTCTAAACAACCAAGAATTAACCCAATGACTTTCTGACTGAGCAGCACCAAAGTCACAGGAATTAAACAGGATTGCACCATGTCACCTGCAACAAAAGGTGCTGCACCATCCAGCGACTAAAGTGGAAACAGAGGGAATAAATACTGGCCTGGATGTTGCAAGCATGAGACTTTGCTGAAAAGAGGTGCAACCTAACACTATGCGCCAAATAGTTGCACACATTTCTGGCATGAAGTAATATATTTAATAAATGGTGTATTCATACACTAGACTGTCTAAAGTTGCACCAGATTCATAAAAGAGTCTATACCCGTTTAACAAATTCTATTGCATTCTAAGATTGTGTGGATTACAATTACGATAAGAATTAGACATAATTAATAAATCAGACTATTTTTTTTTTCTTGGTACTGCATATTATACAACAAAATATTTTTTTAATTTCTGCATGTAAATTGTCATAACCATACTTTTTTAATATACCACATTTGTCCTACAGATTGATATTGAGTAGTTTAACATAAATACATGTAAAACCACGTAAGTTGAAACACTATGGTAGCACTGATAATAAAGGTATTGTTTCGTTAAAGTAAAATAAAGACATCTGTACATAAAAGTTGCTGTCAACAACCATGATGTCCATCTTACAATTGCATACCTCTGGTAAATGTAGCACTATATACTGTAGATTTAACTATAGTGATGGCCACCTGTTCCTCATGCGATCAATTAACAGTTTTCATTTGAGAATAGCTAAAAAGGGGAAAAAAAACACCCAATAGCCTTGTGTCACAGATGGAACTGGGGAATTTGAAAAGTGCTACAAACATGTTTTCAGAATATTTTATTTTCAACAAAGTGTTTTTAATAGAATTAGCGTTTTCTTGGAAGAAAACTTTTTTATGGTATAACAATAATACGCACACATATTTTTTAAGGAAGATACCATTCTAATTTATGTCCACAAATTTCCTATGTTTGAACTTGCAAAAAGAACTTTAAATGTCATATTTGCAAATTGAAATTGTATATTAAAATCCTGAACACTGGATATATGAAGGAAAATGAAACAATACTTCAGTGAAACTGACAAAGGTTAATGTTTTTTCAATGCACTAGCTATAAACCACTGTGCTACAAACCCTACAAACCCATGCCTTAGGATGCCATGTCTGACAGTATAAAAAATGATACTACTTTGTCATTTCTCCAAGTAAAATATATTTTACAGGTAAATACAGTGAAAATACTACTTTGAGGGTACTGGTAATAAAAGTTAAATCATTTGAGCAATTTTGACTTATCCCTTACAGTAAAAATCTGCAATTGTCCCATAAATAAAAATAATAACTCCAATTTCTAAAATGCCAAGCATTAAACCCACCTTGACTTGGGCAGTATTTCTAAGTCTCACTGATATAGCAAAGGAGATGTGGGACAATATCATCTTTGGTCATTTGTTATTTTTGTCTTCACAAAGCCGCATTTATTTCTGGAAAGATGTGAGTTGATAAAGAGGTTTAATTGTCTGTCAGCGAGCCTTACCGTGCAGTTTCTTCATTTACTTCAACCCTGAATCCTATTACTAGTTCAATTCTCTAGACTCCCCTCAATCTAAAAGTCGGGCTCTTAATTATTGCACGACTGGCAATGCAAGCAAATAATGCTCATGCTTTCGCACGCTCATTCGTATTCTATCTCCCTCTTTCCCTGTCTTCCTGATGAATCTAATAGACTATTGATTTTTCATCCTTCAAGAGATCAGGTTCCACTTTTACCATTCAATCATGATATTAGCTGTCCATTAACTTGAATTTCATGACATGACAGTGTGTTGACACTTCCAAGGCTGTTCATTCAACCAATCAACACAATGGTATCACTTTCAATATTCAAGTTCTGCACAGAATGTTCATCTACATTCTGTCACATTAGGGCAGGTAAACACGACATTGTCACACTTTTCCTATTACTTTGTAACTTGAAGTCTGGACAATTGATTATTCTGCATCAATATTCATTGCACATTTACGGTATGAAAGGGAATTATAAGTGTGGAAAAAAATAAATGAATTGTTTTACTAAACCCAACATCCGCAAAATTTGTTTAAGAAAAGCATATCCTTTGGCATGATGATGGAGGACTATACATCAGATTATGTTAGCTTGTTCCTCAAGAAGATTTGTGGACATTGTCTCTGAAGAGTCAATTTGAATATAAAATTTCTCAGAAGTGCATTGCTCGGCGAATAAGCCTCCTTACCTTGACAAGCCAGATCTGGTATGTCACTCTCGACAAGGAGAAAATTTACCCCTTAGACCTCAGTCAAGAGCCTCTTACCTAACCAAATCAGTTCTCATACTTTGCACTGATGAGGGCCAATAGCCCAAAACACCATGTCTGCAAATTGAGATTCTTATTTGGCTTTTATCCTAAGTCATATTGCAAGACTCTTTAAAGAGTTGATTGTGACTTGTAGGAGGCACTATAGAGTTCAAGTCATGTTTCTTTCTGAAGAGGCAATTTGCATATTAAATTTACCAGAGGAGCATTGCACGACAAATAGGCCTCCTTACCTTGACAAGCCAGAGCTGGTATGCCACTCTTTACAAGGAGAAACCTTACCCCAGGAAAAAAGACAGTAATTCATAAAATATATTTATTATTAACAATAATTATGCCTTGATCTAAATGAAAGTTATGAGTTAGAAAAATTCGATTGGAATTGAATTCTATCCAAAGTTTACAAAAATCCACATTTGCCACAATGCAGAATTTTTATTATCCACTTCCACACAGATTTAACAAGATAGCATCTGCAGGCCAACAGATTTCTGAACCATGAAAAGTCACTAAAATAACTTTTCCATGAATCAACTTTTTCAGGAAAAATACATGTGAGACTTCATTAACAATTGCCGTGATTTTTGCGACCCGTTTTTCCTTGCTTTTTTTGTTGGCTGTATTGCTGTATTTTCATGGTCTGTCACAAAAATGGGCAGCAAAAATCCTGCAGATCGACGTTTTTCTGGTTTCAAATACTAGGGAAAAAGCATTGAAAAAAAAGGTGCTCCACAAATACGGTGTTAAAGGTGCACCGCAAAAACAAGCTTCCATTGTTTTTGCGACCCCATTGATTTTCAATGGGGGCCGTGTTGGTAAGCTGTAAATATGGCCCTCACGGCCATGCGGTGTATGGCCCTCAGACAAATTTATGCGGCCCAGTTTTGCGGCCCCATAGCAATGTATTTGGGCCACAAAAACGGGCCGCAAAATCACGGCAAGTGTAAAAGAAGCCTAAGGGTGAATTTACATTTTGCCTGATCTGCTCATCTCCGCTTATCATCATACTAGATGGTGGCCCGATTCTAACGCATCAGGTATTCTAGAATATGCATGTCCACGTAGAATATTGCACAGCCCACATAATATATTGCACAGCCCACATAGTATATTGCAAAGCCCACGTAGTATATTGCCCAGCCACATAGTATATTGATCAGCCACGTAGTACATTGCCCAGTGACGTAGTATATTGCCCAGTGATGTAGTATATTGCCCAGCCATGTAGTATATTGCCCAGTTGCATAATATATTGCCCAGTTACGTAGTATATTGCCCAGTTACGTAATATATTGCCCAGTGACATAGTACACAGCACAGAGCCACGTAGTATATTGCACAGCGACGTAATATATTGCCCAGCCACGTAGTATATTGCCCAGTTATGTAGTATATTGCCCAGTGACATAGTATACAGCACAGAGCCATGTAGTATATTGCACAGTGACGTAGTATACAGCACAGAGCCACGTAGTATATTGCCCAGCTACGTAGTATATTGCCCAGCCACGTATGTCACAGGTTAAAAAATAAATAATAAACATATACTCACCTTACAAGGGCCCCTTGTAGTTCTGTCGCCTGTGTGTGGTGCAGGCGGCAGCTTCTGGTCCCAGGGTGTGATGACGTCGTGGTCACATGACCATGACATCATGGCAGGTCCTTCTCGCGCAGTCGCCATAAAACTTCTCATACTCTAAAAGATTTGTCCAAGGCTAAGTGTCAGAGACCTTGTAACTGACCTGTCCAGGTCCTGACATGAGTCCCGTACTGTGCAGAATGGGTCGGGATGACAGCACCCGCAGACACAGAACAGCACGGTCACATGCGTTTAGGACCTGTGGCATGTGATTGCAGGAGGTGAGGCCTGGGTGGGGCCAGCCGCCATAGCTCCCAGAGCGATCCACGGAGCACCGAGGGTACAACTGGGGGGTGACTGGCAGGGGAGCTGAAAAGCATATAAACAGCAGAGTAACCAGGTACAAGCGGGTGTCAGGAAACCAAGTGGGTAATAAGAGCCAAGGGAACAACCGAAGGAGAAGTCAGAAACCAAGCCGGGATCAGAAAACAAGATAATCCACAGACAGAACCTAATTGACAGGCAAGTGTGACATGGGGGACAGGCTGTGTCAAAATGGGATGTAAACTCACAAGGCAGGCACAAGGCCCAAACACACAAGCCTACAGGGGTCGCTTAACCCAGCCGATGGCACAAGTATAACTGACAAGGATGAAAGCCTCCCGCAGCTATAAAAAGCCCTCCCCTGTCCAAAGGGAGGCCACCAGCATTAACCCCTGAGGCTCCTGCTCAAATCCTACCATAGGATCATGACAGTACCCCCCTCTCAATGGGGGGCCACTGGACCCCTAGGCTTCCCCGGATGTTTGGCACGAAATGCTCGAACCAGACAGTCAGCATGCACCAATTAATAATAATAATAATAATAATAATAATAATAATTTTATTTATATAGTACCAACATATTCCGCAGCGCTTTACAAATCATAGAGGGGATTTGTACAGACAATAGACATTACAGCATAACAAAAATCACAGTTCAAAATAGATACCAATAGGAGTGAGGGCCCTGCTCACAAGCTTACAATCTATAAGATAAAGGGAGACACGAGAGGTGGAATTGAGCAGGAACCCACTTGTGATCCCATGGCCCATACCCTGTCCAGTGCATCAGATACTGCAAAGAGCGGCGCACCAGCCGAGAATCCACAATATGCCCAACCTCATATTCCCTGTGACCCTCCACCAACACCGGGGGGTGCCGACCCAGAATCTTGACTGATCCTAATGGTTTTAACAGAGATTTGTGGAACACATTAGACAATTTAAATGATGCTGGAAGACGCAATCTATAGGCTACCCGATTGACTGTTTCCACAATCTCGTATGGCCAGATGAACTTAGGGCCTAATTTGGCTGACAGAACCTTCAGGTTGATATTCCATGTGGAAAGCCAAACCTTCTCCCTAACCTGAAACATGCGAATAACTTATACCTCCCTTAAACCCTGGAAATATTATGCCGTACTTCAGCCCACACATCCCTAAACCGCTGAACAGATCCCTCCGCCCCGGGACAACCAAAATCCAATAGTGAGAATTCCCCAAAATGAGGATTAAAGCCATAATTAACCAGAAATGGGGACATACTAGTGGACTGACATACCTGGTTGTTGAAGACGAATTCAGCAAAGGAAAAGCGTCTTACCAGTTATCGTGCCTAACAGAAGTCAAACACCTAAAAATCTGTTCCAAGGATTGATTGGTGTGTTATGTCTGCCCATTACTCTACGGGTGATATGCGGAAGAGAAAGACAAAGAAATACCTAATTTCTTACAGAACACCTTCCAAAATTTTGCCACAAACTGCACATCTCTGTCAGACACGACATTCAGGGGTACCCCATGCAAATGGACCACATGTTGAACAAATAATCTGGACAAAGTCTCAGCTGAGGGTAATGAGGCTAAAGGAACAAAATGGGATTGCTTAGAAAACCTGTCCACCACTACCCATATCACATTATTACCCCTGGATGGAGGGAGATTGGTAATGAAGTCCTTGGACAGATGATTCCATGGCCTCTCAGGAACCGGTAAAGGCTCCAGTTCCCCAGCCGGCCAGCTATGAGAGCTTTTGGAACATGCACAAACCCCACATGTAGATATAATTTGTTTTTCATCAGAGCCCAGTGAGACCCACCAAAAAACGCTTGCCTCCCTCTTGGCCATGATCCCAGGATGGCAATTTTATCTAGATTCATGAAATTTCTGTAGTAGATTATCCTGAAATTGGTCTGGTTTGGAAGCAGCTGCCAAAGACTGAGCCCCCACAATCTCTCAATCCAACTCAGATGAGATCCCTGCTACTACCACCCCGGGGCAATGAATGGAGGATGGCGGCTCAGGGGGAGACACAGGCTCAAAACTTCGGGACAAGTCATCAGCTTTAACGTTCTTAGAACCAGGACGAAAAGTAATAGAAAATTGAAACCGGGAAAACAAAGCAACCAACGAGCTTGTCTAGGGGTCAATCTATTCGCCGACTCTATATTTTCCACATTTTTATGATCTGTGATCACAGTAATCGGGTGAGCCACCCCTTCCAAAAAGTGCCTCCATTCTTTGAATGCCAACTTGACCACAAGAAGTTTGCTATTGCTCACATCATAATTTCTCTCAGCGGAAGAGAACTTGGAAAAGAAGGCACGTGGCTTGAGATTAGTCAAAGTGGCAGATCCCTCGGACAACACTGCTCCCTCCCCCACCTCTGAAGCATCCACCTCCACAATAAAAGGTTTGATCGAATCTGGTTGTAACAAGCGGATATGAAACTTTTTTAATGCTAAAAAAAGACTCCTTGGTGACCCCTGACCAATCTTTTACAGTTGCCCACTTGTGGGTGAGATCAGTAAGGGGTTTAACGACCTGCAAAAACCCCCTAATAAATTTACGATAGTAGGTGGTGAATCCCAAGAAGCACTGGAGCCCCTTAAGGTCTCGGGGTTGAACCCAATCAGAGATTGCCTGCACCTTCCTGGGATCCATACAAAACCCCTCATAGTACACAATCAGACCCCAAAAAGACAGTTCTTTTCCAAAAAATGTACATTTTTCTAATTTAGCAAAAATTGATTTTCCCTGAGTCTTTGGAGAACAGTTCGTAGATGCTGCAAATGAGTCTGACCGGGGAAAACACCAAAATATCATCCAAATTAATAATGACAAAACATCCTATAAGGTCAGCAAATACCACATTAATGAAATTCTGAAAAATAGCAGGAGTATTAGAAAGTCCATATGGCATTGCCAGGTTTTCAAACAGTGCCTCTGATGTGAGGAATGCCGTTTTCTACTCGTCCCCCTCTCGAACCCTTATCAGATTATAAGCCCCCCGGAGGTCTAATTTGGAGAACCATTTGGCCCCTGATAATTGCATACATAAGTCTGGGATAAGGGGAAGAGGGTATGTGTTTCTCACCATTATTTTGTTGAGTTCCCGAAAGTCGTGGAAAGGATGCAAACCGCCGTCTTTTTTTAACGAAAAAAAACCCGCAGCCACAGGAGAGATGGAAGGCTGTATATGCCCCTTCTGAAGACTTTCAGCAATATACTCCTTCATGACCAAATGCTCAGGACTGGACAAAATGAATAGACGTGCTTTAGGTAGCTCAATGGCACAATCAAAGGGTCTATGTGGCGGTGAAGCCTCAGCCTCGCTTTCAGGGAACACGTGTTTGAAGTACTTCAGGTACTCTGGAATACCCTCCAGACTGACAGACAACACAGAGACAGATTTCACAGGTTCAGATAATAATTCAGATTCACAACCATGGTTCACACAATTAGGGCCCCATTGAATACACTGTGTTCCAAATTATTATGCACAAAGAGTTTAGGAGTGATAAGGTTAGAATTTTTTTGTTTGTCATTTAAACTCATTGATGGTGATGTGTGTCAGGGCTCTTTATATCACTGAAAGCAATTGCAGATACCTGTGCAAATTAGTTTGGCAGGTGTGTCCAAATAAAGGCAAGACTACTTAAAAAGGCTGTTCCACATTATTAAGCAGCCTACATTTTTTGCCAAAATGGGAAAGAAAAAGGATGTGTCGGCTGCTGAGGAGCAACAAATTGTGGAGTATTTAGGTCAAGGCATGACTACAATCAACATTGCCAAGACACTTCATCGTGATCATCGCACAATCAAGAAGTATGTAGCTGATTCCCGGCACATACGTGTGCGTACTGATAAGGAAAAAATGAGGACTCTTTCCAACAGGCAATTGCGCAAGGTTAAAAGAGCAGCTGCAAAAATGCCTTGTCATAGCAGCAGACAAGTTTTTGAAGCTGCTGGTGCCTCCAGCGTCCCCAGAACAACAAGATGCAGGGTCCTTCAGAGGTGCGTAAGCCATCCTGTCAACCACCTCTATCCACTGCACACAAGTAGAAACGGCTCCAGTGGGCCAAACGATACCTGAAGACTGACTTCCAAACTGTTTTGTTCCAAGATGAGTGCTGTGCAACGCTCGATAGACAAGATGGATGGAGTGGAGAATGGCTGGTTGATGGACACCCCATGAAAACATGGCTAAGGCGCCAACAAGGAGGAGGTGGAGTAATGTTTTGAGCTGGAATCATGGGGAGAGAGATTGTCGGCCCCTTTATGATCCCTGAGGGGGTAAAGATGAACTCCATAATCTATGTGGAGTTTCTAAAAACACTTCCTGCTGTGGTTCAAGAGGAAGAACTGTGCTTTCCGCAGCAAGATCATTTTCATGCATGATAATGCACCGTCTCATGCTGCAAAAAACACATCTGCATCTCTGGCTGCTATGGGCATAAAAGAGGACAAACTTATGGTGTGGCCACCATCTTCCCCTGACCTCAACCCCATTGAGAACCTCTGGAGCATCATCAAAAGGAGTGTCTATGATGGCGGGAGGCAGTTCACATCTAAGTAACAGCTCTGGGAGGGTATTCTGTCCACATGCAAAACAATTGAAGCAGAAACCATCCAAAAATGGACAAATTCAATGCATGAGAGAGTTCAGAAGCTTCTTTCGAACATGGGGTCCTATGTGCAAATGTAACATCACCTAGAATAAAGTTTTCAATTGAAAACTGTTTGATTTCATTTTGTAATAAGCTGATAATGCTTATAACTTCACAACTGACCATTTTTTTGTTCAAAATAAAAAAAAGGTTGAAAACTCTGCTGTGCATAATAATTTGGAACATGCATTTTGAGTGTTTATTTTTTTTCGAAAGGATACTGTTTTCATAGGCAGTTTGTTCCAAAACATTGCAATTATACTAGAATAGTAGATGACTGGAAAATAACAATGACTGCAATTCAGATAGGTAATTTAGAGAAAATATGAGGAAATATTATTTGCATAATAATTTGGAACACAGTGTAATCTCCCATGTCACCCAATTGATGATAGGGTTATGGCGTTGCAACCAGGTCATTCCCAACATTAACCCAGCAGGCAAATTCCCCAAGACAAAAAAACTCTTGAACATGATCAGAGCCTACTTTGAAGGAAAACACTTCAGAGAAGTAACAAATTCCTTCTTTAGTGAGGGGAAAGGAGTCAATGGTCACCACTTTCATCAGAGTCTGAAAGATAAGAAAAACAAGTTAGATTATTCTCACCCAAGGGCGGTCCCAGTGCGGTCCGGTCCAATGGGCATTGCGGTCCGGGTCCAACGCCTCCCATCTTCATATGATGATGTCCTCTTTTTTCCTGCCACAGCTTCTGTGCAGGTGTACTTTGTCTGCCCTGTTGAGGGCAGAGCAAAGTGCTGCAGTGCGCAGGTGCTGGGAAAGGACAGAGAGGCCCAGCGCCTGCGTACTGCCATACTTTATGCTGCCCTCAACAGGGTAGGTAAAGGATGCCTGCGCTTGAGTCGTGGCAGGAAGCAAAGAAGAGGATGTCATCATATGAAGATGGGAGGTGCTGGACCCGGACCGCGACATCCATCGGACTGAACCGCGACATCCATCGGACCGGACCGCACCGGGACCGCCCCTGGATGAGAATAATATAACCTGTTTTTCTTATCTTTCAGGTGACATCGGGGCTTATCTATAGCATTACAGAATGCTGTAGATAAGACCCTGATGCCGGTGGCTGCAGCTTGTAAGCAAATTTTGTGGTGACAGATTCCCTTTAACAGATCAATCCACTTATTGCTACTTTTTTGGTGTACAAGATGGTATAAAGGCATCTATTCAAACACAGATGTAGAAATTTAACATTTTTTTAGAAAAAAAAAAGTTTATCTGAGACTACGTTAATAGACCATAATAATTCCACAATGGTCCTTTATTAACTAAAAGCTATAAAGCTATTTTACAAAAACTAGAAGTTCATGGCATGGTGGCTATACACTGAATGGAATGAAGAAAATGGTAGAAACAATTTCTATAAATGAAAGTGTGTAATTCTATTAATTACTACTAGAATTAGGAGGAAAAAGCAGAACAAAAAAACAACTTATGTGAAATATAGAAGGAAATACATGTAAGATTTGCTATAAAATCTTTATTATTTCAAAAGAATATGGTATTAAAATACTGCAAAATATAGAGCCTCAGCAAAAAAAAATTAAATTGAATTGCAGTTTAAGCTTCTCATCTTAAACACATTCTATTACTGGAATACACACTATTCTTTGGTACACAATACACTAAGGTGCAGTGAATTGACTCTATCACACACAGCAGCTTTTTCATTTTTTTCCATGTACTGTAATAGATGTCTTTGCTTGCATGGAGAATAGGTGCTCGGCCTTTATTAATCTTGTCACAGAGTCCGTCCTGGGCATTGAAAGTTATTGATTTTTTTACAGACAGTCTTCCCATCTATAGCCTACTTGAGATCTATTTCAAATTTTCTCATAAACAGCAACCTCAATTTATAGAACAAGTTAACCCCCACACACATAAGAGGCACTTTTATGAAGTGATTTACACATAACCTACAGAGTACACCATGGGAATAAATAAGGTTTTCAGAGGTCACAGACTTAGCTATCTGATGCTCTCAACAAAACTTAACACCTCCTGCTGAGCCAGTGAGGAAGCATTTCAATAATGCTCCAAACGTCTTCCCTAGTATTGTGGAACCTTTTACAATTACATATAAAATGTCCACAATTAGGGATGATCAATGATATAGCAAATCATTTAGATTTCCATATTTATATGTTACAAAAATAGTGTAACGTTTGAAATTGCTATCATTCATGTCTTCTTTTAAAAATGACAGACAGATGCCCATTTACACAAGTGATCATGTGTGTGTCATTGTAAAAGGTGAGATTAACAATAAATGCATAAATAATTGCTCATAACACAATGGCTGCAATTATTTACACTGGACTGATTGGAAACAATTGTTTGATTATTACCCAATATTAAATGGCCTTTAGTCACAGCACACATAACTAATTCTAGTACAGTACTCAAGAAATGGTTTAAAGGGAATCTCTCTGATTTTTGCTACCCCATCTGTGAGCAGTATTATATAAGGGAAGAGACACTAATTCAAGCTTTGTGTTGGCTCCCTTAAAAATAGTCTGGGTGAAATGGTCGATGAGGATGAGGAAAAAGCCAATATGCTAAATGACTTTTTTCATCAGTATTTACGCAAGAAAATCCCATGACGGACAATATGATCAGTGATAACAATAATTCCCCATTATATATCACCTGCTTAAACCAGCAGGAAGTACAGCGGCGTCTAAAAATCACTAAAATTCACAAATCTCCAGGCCCAGATGGAATACACCCCCGAGTACTGCAGGAAATAAGTACAGTCATTGATAGACATTATTTTTAATCTTAAAAGAGTCCATAATAACAGGGTCTGTACCACAGGACTGGCGTATAGCAAATGTGGTGCCAATATTCAAAAAGGCGACAAAAACTGAACTCGGTAATTATAGGCCAGTAAGCTTAACCTCTACTGTGGGTAAAATCCTGGAGGGCATTCTAAGGGATGTTATACTGGAGTATCTGAAGAGGAATAACCTCATGACCCAATATCAGCATGGGTTTACTAGGGACCGTTCCTGTCAGACCAATCTGATCAATTTCTATGAAGAGGTAAGTTCCGGACTGGACCAAGGGAACCCAGTGGATGTAGTGTATATGGACTTTTCAAAAGCTTTTG
The DNA here is from genome assembly GCF_051348905.1 of Ranitomeya variabilis. Lineage (NCBI taxonomy): Eukaryota > Metazoa > Chordata > Amphibia > Anura > Dendrobatidae > Ranitomeya > Ranitomeya variabilis. Next base: position 902,781,770 of record NC_135233.1, read on the forward strand.
ATACGGTGCCACACAAAAGGTTGATACATAAAATGACAACAATGGGGAAAGGGGAAAATATGTGCAAGTTGGTTAAGAGTTGGCTCAGGCATAGGAAACAAAGGGTGGTTATTAATGGAGCACACTCGGACTGGGTCACAGTTAGCAGTGGGGTACCACAGGGGTCAGTATTGGGCCCTCTTCTTTTTAACATATTTATTAATGACCTTGTAGGGGGCATTCAGAGTAGAATTTCAATATTTGCAGATGACACTAAACTCTGCAGGGTAATCAGTACAGAGGAGGACAATTTTATATTACAGGAGGATTTATGTAAACTAGAAGCTTGGGCTGATAAATGTCTGCTGAGCTTTAATGGGGATAAATGTAAGGTCATGCACTTGGGTAGAGCAAATAAGATGTATAATTTTCTGCTTAATTGTAAAACACTGGTCAAAACCATCAATGAAAAATACCTGGGTGTATGGGTTTATGACTGGCCACTAAATGTTAGTTTGTGTCAGGCAGCTGCTACAAAGGCAAATAAAATAATGGAATTCATTAAAGGAGGCATAGATGCTCATGAAGAGAACATAAGTTTACCTCTATACAAGTCACTGATGCAACCATATTTAGAATACTGTGTACAGTTCTGGTCTCCGGTGTGCAAGAAAGACATAGCTAAACTAGAGCAGGTGCAGAGAAGAGCGACCAAGGTTATTAGAGGACTGAGGGGTCTGCAATACCAAGATAGATTATTACACTTGGGGTTATTTAGTTTGGAAAAACGAAGGCTAAGGGGTGATCTTATTTTAATGTATAAATATATGAGGGGACAGTACAAAGACCTTTCTAATGACCTTTTTACTCGTAGACCTGAGATGGGGGCATCCTCTACGTCTGGAGGAAAGAAGGTTCAATCATAATATCAGATGCGGTTTCTTTACTCTAAGAGCAGTGAGACTATGGAACTCTCTGCCGTATGATGTTATAATGAGTGATTCATTACTAAAATGTAAGAGGGGACTGGATGTCTTTCTTGAAAAGTATAATGTTACAGGTTATATACACTAGATTCCTTGATAGAGCGCTGATCCAGGGAACCAGTCTGATTGCCGCATGTGGAGTCAGGAAGGGATAGCAACTCCGCAGAAGAAATGCTAGCACAGGCTTCCAGTATCCTTTGTTTCAGATGTTTGGGTCATCTGAATGCAATTGCCTATGCTGTGAAGATACGAGATGTGCAGCATCTGAAACAACGGATACTGGAAGCCTGTGCTAGCATTTCTTCTGAGGTGTTGCTATCAGTGTGTCAAGAGTGGGAGAAGAGGGTTGCATTGACAATCCAACACAATAGGCAGCACTTTGAAAACATTTTCTAAGTGGTCATAAACTTGTAAATAACTCATGAAAGAAGTTATTTCAGATAAGTTACTTTAAAACCAAGCACACCATTGTTTCTCTTGTGAAGTTCTCAGTAAGTTTGATGCGTCACATGACCCTCTTCCCTTTGGAAAAAATATAGTTGGATCCAAAATGGCTGACTTCAAAATGGCCACCATGGTTACCACCCATCTTGATAAGTTTTCCCCTAGGTAAGTATAATATAACCTGTTTTTCTTACCTTTCAGGTTACATCGGGGGCTTATCTACAGCATTACAGAATGCTGTAGATAAGCCCCTGATGCCGGTGGCCTAAGCTCATATACGATTTTTGGGGTGACAGATTCCCTTTAAAAAAAAACAGCTTTCAGATCTCAAATAATGCAAAGAAGACAAGCTCATAACCATTTAGAAACAACAATACTAATGTTTTAACAGGAAGAGCTCAGAAATCAATATTTTGTGGAATAGCCATGATTTTTATTCACAGCTTTCATGCGTCTTGGCATGCATGCTTTCCACCAGTCTTTCACACTGCTTCTGGCACAAAAATTTAAGCAGTTCTTCTTTGTTTGATGGATTGTGAGTGACTATCTATTATCCTATTGATTACATTCCAGAGGTTTTCAATGGGGTTCAGGACTGGAGATTGGGCTGCACATGACAGGGTTTTGGTGGTCTCTTAACTTTTGCCAGAGCTGTATATAGCTGTGTATAGCTATTTTTATAGACACCATTCTACACAAGAAGAACTATCCCCTTTTCTAATGTGTCTATCATGTCAATCATCCGTAATCAAGGTGAAAGGTGCCTACACATACATTATGGGTTACTGCATGGGGCTCATTAAAATTAAGGAGAGGCAATAGAATATATGGTCACATCATGTCTACATGTATCTATCCATTATGACTGATAATAGTGATCTCGAATGGAAGATCTACCTCTATAACAAGGGTTGTCTTCTTTAGTAACAGAAATATAATTCTTGCATGTTAAAGAAACTGTACTTTTACGAAGAATCATTTTAATTGTTCTCTGCCAGTGTTTTTCCCAATATGGCATAAAGTGAAGGATGATACATAGTATTGGCATGCCGATGAATGTTTAATAACTTAAGTATACTATCATATACATTTGTCTTAAGAAACTGAAACCTTGTAATAAATGTTGTTCTGTTTTTGTATATCTCATAAAAGAGTCAAGTGCACATATCTTTGCAAAGAAAGAAGCAAAAAACCTTTACCATTCAAGAAATGCATGCCATATTATCTAATTTTCTAACAAGGTCAATGTGATATTCATGATTTACCTTTACATTACTCAGACATTTTGAAGCTTACAAAGCTCTTTGGAATTTTTATGTTTATTGGTCCACTGATTGTCTTTTTGTTACTAGTGTCTTATGTTTAGATGGGAAACAGTGGATAAATGTCTACATAGATATTTAGACATTATTATTCCTAAAATGAACAATCTGTCACAATCCCTATATTTCTGTTCTTTATACTACTGTACAAAGTTCTTAAAGGGACTCTGTCACCCCCTCCAGCCGTTATAAACTAAAAGAGCCACCTTGTGCAGCAGTAATGCTGCATTCTGACAAGGTGGCTCTATTAGTTATTGGTGCAGTCAAAGCAGAAATAAAGTGTTTTATAATTTCGCAAAAATACCTGTCTTTAGCCCTGGAGGCAGGTCTTAACCCCCCTGCTGCACACACCACACTGCCGCACTGTGCATAATGCATAACACACTGCGGGGCTGGGATTCACAAGCTGGGTGGCCGCACAGGCGCAGTCTGCGAGACTGCATCTGAGGTCAGACGGGCAGCATTCACTGCGCCTGCCCCAGGCAGAACAAAACAGCGCAGGCACCGGATTTGATTTGAAAACAGCGCGGAGGGGGCGGCGCCCGGCGCCGAAGAAACCTTGAGTGACGGCAGTGTGGCGTGTGCAACAGGGGGGTTAAGACCTGCCTCCAGGGCTAAAGACAGGTATTTTTGCGAAATTATAAAATGCTTTATTTCTGCTTTGACTGCACAAATAACTAAAAGAGCCACCTTGTCAGAATGCAGCTTTACTGCTGCACAAGGTGGCTCTTTTAGTTTATAATGTCTGGAGGGGGTGACAGAGTCCCTTTAAGTTACATACATTAGCAAAGTTCAATTTAATACAACCTCCTGGTAATATCAAACCTTAGTGTGAAAGTCTATGGGACTGTTTACTGTACAACTCTAAACTCATTTAGAGCTATAAAATTACTTTTTCTCTCATTCAGTATGTATAGAGAAAAAATGCTGTCATATTGAAAAGAGTACCACATTACACATTAATACATAAAACAAAAATGATTTTAGGAAACAATTTCTCTGTAATAAAATCCTGCATTGAGGAACCATGGGGTGGGGAGCAGCAACTCTATGAAAAATCATAAGGAAAGATAAGAAGCACAGCACAAAAGCAACTTAAAGTGCATAAATGAGGTTAAGAAAATAGACAGCAAGTTCACAGACAGTGCATTCCCCTAAGTTTGTAGGTCAGGTGTCTGCAGGGGCTGGCTGGCAAATTTTAGCCTGGGGGGCAAGCACACAGCAGTGGCCCATGAGTCGCGGGCCCATTCTTAAAGGGGTTGTCAGATCTGAAGCTACATGTCTACAGTCACTATGTGTGAATCCTCATATCGTGCGCACTGTGAGGATTCTCTGGTGACGGCACTGGGAACAGGTGGTCTTGTTGCTGCAAGCATGGCAATATATATATATATATATTTATTTATTGACACACACAGTCCTACTCTATAGTGACAGTCACACACACAGCCCCACTGTATAATGACACACACGCACAACCCACTGTATAATTAATGACACACGCACAGTCCCACTGTATAATCTCACGCACACACAGGGCCGGACTGGGACAAAAAAAACAGCCCTGCCACACAAACCCCACCAGCCCACATACTATAACACTCCCCATCCCCGATCAGTGAATTTTGCTATACTTTGTCCTGCCCTTCAACACTCCTCTTAAAGGCGTTATTTGAACAGCCACATGTGAATGGTGCCGCAGTGCGCATGATCGACCACAGGTCCATTTACATGGTGCTCTTTACACCGCAGGCAGGCGCCGGGGACACCCTGGGGAGGAGGAGAGCCCAGACAATGGCAAAGGACTGAGGAGGACCGAGCCCAGTGACCACTCTGCAGAGGAGTCCCAGCAGAGGTGCCATCTCCCTCACAGGGGACCAGCGCTCCTCCTGCCGCTCAGCAGTCTCTGCTCTGGAGCAGGGCACCGCCTCTTCCTTCATTAGCGTCCCCGGCGCCTGCGCTGTATGTTTGAAGGGCAGTGCAAACTGCACATGCCCAAAAAAAACTTACAGCACAGGCGCCGGGGACGCTAATGAAGGAAGAGGAGGCGGCGCCCAGCGCGCAGAGTACTGAGTGATGGCTGGGAGGCGTTTGTGTCAGGGAGGAAAATACATGCCCCCCTGACAAACTACAAGTATGACAGGCAAATTCTAAAAACGATTACGGTATTTCAGCGTTGGAAGGGACCCGAACTAAAAGAGCCACCTTCACAGAATGCAGCATTAGTGCTGCACAGGTGGCTCTTTTAATTAAAAACGCCTGGGGGGGTGACAGGTTCCCTTTAATACAGGTGCTCATTAGGGTTGAATCACAGTAGCATATGGCATCCGATGTGATCTGCCAATGATACTTGGCTCTTGCTTTGCTGTGAGCGTGAGCCAAGTGTCCGTGCTTCAATGCTCTCGCAGCACAGGTGTGGAGGAGACGGAGAAATTAATTTCTCCATCTCCTCAATGGTCTGACTCACCGTGTATCAGACTGCAACATCTGCTGAGAAAAAAAAAAACGACTGCACACGGACAGCAAGTGAGAAGAGAATCGTACCACTTTTGTGGAAGAAAATGGAACAGTTTTTTTTTTATACTCTTTATTAGTCCATGTGGCAACATTTCACTAATGGATCCGAAACGTTGCCACATGGGCCAATAAAGAGTACGCTACTTTTCTCACAATTAGCCGGAGTGATAGATAGACAGATACACACACATACATAATAAGAATAGATACTGAGAATTACACCATTTATGCAGGACAGTAGAAGTATAAACAGCTCCACAATATACCGTATATACTTCAGTATAAGTTGACCCAAGTATATGCCGAGGCACCTAATTTTGCCTTAAAAAACTGGGAAAGCTTATTGAGTCTTATTGAGGTATGCATTGTCCCCACATCCACGTTCTTGTATGCATGGCTCCCCTGTCCTTGTATGCATAGCTCCTTATCCCCGTCCTTGTATGCATAGCTCCTCATCCCCATCCTTGACTGCATGGCTCCCCCATCCCTGTCCTTATATGTATGGCTCCTTATCCCCGTCCTTGTATGCATAGCTCCTCATCCCCATCCTTGTCTGCATGGCTCCCTCACCCCTGTCTTTGTATGCATGGCTCCTTATCCCCGTCCTTGTATGCATGGGCTGGGCCTCTTATTCCCATTTTTGTATGCATGGGCCTCTTATTCCCATTTTTGTATGCATGGCTCCTTATCCCCGTCCTTGTATGCATGGGCCTCTTATTCCCATTTTTGTATGCATGGGCCGCTTATTCCCATTTTTGTATGCATGGCTCCTTATCCCCGTCCTTGTATGCATGGGCCTCTTATTCCCATTTTTGTATGCATGGCTCCTTATCTCCGTCCTTGTATGCATGGGCCTCTTATTCCCATTCTTGTATGCATGGCTCCTTATCCCCGTCCTTGTATGCATGGCTCCTTCATTGTTCATGTATGCATGGTTCCGATAAAAAAAAAACAAAAAAAAAACACATCCTACTTACCTTCCCTGCATGCCCTCGCAGCATCTCGTTCTGGTGCCAGCAGCTCCTGTGGCCGGGTGATCACGTGTCCCCCACTCATTAAGGTAATAAATATTTACCCACGCCTATGGGAGTGGAGAGGGGTGAATACTCATTACCTTAATGAGCGGAAGACATGTGATTGCTCGGCCTGAAGAACTGCTGGAACCGGAACGAAATTCAGCGAGGGTGCGCAGGGAAGGTAAGTGGGATGTGTGCTGGAAGCCGGCGGCTGTGGCTGTGAACGCTATAAGAGAAATTAATATTCACTGCCAGCGCAGTGAATATTCATTTCTCCTTAGCAGCGGCACAGGCTTTAGCCACAGCCGCTGGCTCCTGCCTCTGTGACCCGCTGCTCCCCCTCCGTTTTTTGGGGACAACGACTCGTGTATAAGCCGAGGGGGGTGTTTTCAGCACAAAAAAAATATGCTGAAAAACTCGGCTTATACACGAGTTTATAAGGTATACTACAATCTATTATATACACAGCGGCATATTATATACCGTGTTAAGGAATTTAGAGCGGTGTATATATTATATAGTGTAGAGATGTGGCAGCAGTGTATACACTCACCGGCCACTTTATTAGGTACACCATGCTAGTAACGGGTTGGACCCCCTTTTGCCTTCAGAACTGCCTCAATTCTTCGTGGCATAGATTCAAGAAGGTGCTGGAAGCATTCCTCAGAGATTTTGGTCCATATTGACATGATGGCATCACACAGTTGCCGCAGATTTGTCGGCTGCACATCCCAAAGATGCTCCATACAAGGCAGGATGGATCCATGCTTTCATGTTGTTTATGCCAAATTCTGACCCTACCATCCGAATGTCGCAGCAGAAATCGAGACTCATCAGACCAAGCAACGTTTTTCCAATCTTCTACTGTCCAATTTCGATGAGCTTGTACAAATTGTAGCCTCAGTTTCCTGTTCTTAGCTGAAAGGAGTGGTACCCGGTGTGGTCTTCTGCTGCTGTAGCCCATCTGCCTCAAAGTTTGACGCACTGTGCATTCAGAGATGCTCTTAGGCCTACCTTGGTTGTAACGGGTGGCGATTTGAGTCACTGTTGCCTTTCTATCAGCTCGAACCAGTCTGCCCATTCTCCTCTGACCTCTGGCATCAACAAGGCATTTCCGCCCACAGAACTGCCGCTCACTGGATTTTTTTTCTTTTTCGGACCATTCTCTGTAAACCCTAGAGACGGTTGTGCGTGAAAATCCCAGTAGATCAGCAGTTTCTGAAATACTCAGACCAGCCCTTCTGGCACCAACAACCATGCCACGTTCAAAGGCACTCAAATCACCTTTCTTCCCCATACTGATGCTCGGTTTGAACTGCAGGAGATTGTCTTGACCATGTCTACATGCCTAAATGCACTGAGTTGCCGCCATGTGATTGGCTGATTAGAAATTAAGTGTTAACAAGAAGTTGGACAGGTGTACCTAATAAAGTGGCCGGTGAATTCCACACTATATACATAGCGCCATAATATATAAACATCTCTACACTATACAAACATCTCTACACTCTCTCTCTCTATATATACACACATCTCTACAATATACGGTAATTAGGACAGCATTATACTATACTAGATGGTGGCCCGATTCTAACGTATCTGGTATTCTAGAATATATAGGTAGTATATAGCAAAGGCCATGTACTATATTGCACATAGTATATAACACAACCGACGTAGTATATAACATAGCTGAGTAGTATATAACAGAGCTACGTAGTACAAAACACAGCGCACGTAGTATATAGCACAGCCACGTAGTATATAACACAGCCACGTAGTATATAACAGCCACATAGTATATAACAGTCACGTAGTATATTGCACAGCCACGTGGTATATTGCAGTCACGTAGTATATTGCACAGCCACATAGTATATTGCAGAGCCACGTAGTATATTACAGAGCCACGTAGTATATTACAGAGCCACATAGTATATTGCAGAGCCACGTAGTATATAACACAGAGCACGTAGTATATTGCACAGCCACGTAGTATATTGCACAGTCACGTTGTATATTGCACAGTCACGTTGTATATTGCACAGCCACGTAGTATATTGCACAGCCACATAGTATATAACACAGAGACGTAGTATATAACACTGCGCATGGAGTATATAACACAGGTTACGTAGTATAAAGCATAGCGATTTAGTATATTGCCCAGCTACATAGTGTATAGCACAGAGATGTAGTATATAACAGAGCCCATGCAGTATGTAACACAGCCCACGTAGTATATAGCCATGTGGGCACTATATGCGTGGTAAAAAAAGAATTAAAATAAAAAATAAACATATACTCATGTTCCGAAGGCCCCTTGAAGTCCTGGCGCCTCTCTGCGGTGCACGCGGCGGCTTCCGGTCCCAGGGTTGCTATGCGCTTAGGACCTGGGATGACGTCACGGTCACATGACCGTGACGTCATCCCAGGTCCTGCGTGCATAGCATCCTTGGCATCCGCTTGCACTGCCAAGGACAGCGGGCGACGTCGGAAGGTGAGAATAACCATTTTTTATTATTATTATTATTATTATTTTTAACATTAGATCTTTTTACTATTGATGCTGCATAGGCAGCATCAATAGTAAAAAGTTGTTCAGACAGGGTTAATAGCTGCGTTAACGGAGTGTGTTACACCGCGGCATAACGAGGTCCGTTAACGCTGCCATTAACCCTGTGTGAGTGCTGACTGGAGGAGGGGAGTATGGACAGGACACTGAGTGCAGGGCAGTAAGCAGCGGCCATTTCGCTGCTGAACTGTGCCCGTCGCTGATTGATCATGGGCGTTTTGCCAGGACCAATCAGCGACTTGGATTTCCGTGACAGACAAAGGCCGCGACCAATGAATATCCGTGACAGACAGACAGAAAGACGGAAGTGACCCTTAGACAATTACCGGTATATATATATAGAATATGATGCATACATCACATAGGAGACACCGAGGCTGATGTACATAGGAGGCACCGCGACTGCTGAATATATATCACATTGAAACTACTGTATATACAATATATAGCTGATACTGCGACCGATGGGTATAGTTGTAGTATCACCTATATATTGTATGTGATACTGTGACTGGTGTACACACATTATATAGATGAAACTGAAAAAAATAAAATATATATATATACGGTATATATATATATTAGACACAGATAGATAGTGCGACTATACACAGCAGTATCACCTATACAACGTATATGCAGTAGTCTATACATTATACAGGTGATACTGCAAATGTTGGATACACATTATATAGGCGATACTGCTACTGCAGTATATAATGATAGTATCACCTATATATCATGTATACAGCAGTCTATATACATTATATAGGCAATACTGCTATCAATGTGTATATACGTTATATATAGGTGATACTGTTGTGTATATATGTACGTGTTTGTGTGTATATACACACCAGTATTGCCTATATAACGACATATATACACAGCAATATCACCTATATACACATCAGTGTACACATCTGTAGCGGTATTGCCTATATAATGTGTATAGACTACTATATATACATTATATAGGTGATACTGATGTATATAATCACTATACCACCTATATAATGTATGTATAGCAGTCTACATCTTATATAGGTGACACTGCTACTGATGTGTACATACGTTATATAGGTGATACTGCTGTGTATACATGTACATATATGTGTATACATACTTGTGTGTGTGTATATATATATATATATATATATATATATATATATATATACACACACACACACACTGCAGTATCACCTATATAACGTATATACGCATCAGTAGCAGTGTCACCTATATAAGATATAGACTGCTATACATACATTATAGTGGTATAGTGATTATATACAGCAGCATCACCTATATAATGTATATATAGCAGTCTATACACATTATATAGGTGCAACTGCTGTATATACATTAAAAAAAATCATCTTGGGACTCACCCAGGTCCCTGAGATGGGGGGGAGGTCGGGAGGATGAAGAGCTGAGATGGGTCGGGTCCTGTCCAGCGTCGGCGGTGAAGAGGATCCCAGGCATTGGTGAGCAGTCTTCTCTGACGCTGGTGCAGGCGGGCCTTTTCAAATAACTCAATGTGCGCGCGTGGTCTCCTGCTTGCCTGCACTGGCACAGGCAGCAGACGAGCGCGCGCTGGAACTAGGACCGCGGCCGTGCTTGCGCACTAGCGTGGGCCGCCGCTGCACTTATCAGCTCGGGCAACGCTCGCACACAGGACCTGGCTGAGTTTTAAAGGGCCAGCTGGAGGGATTCGGCGCGCTATGTATTAAAATCGCTGCCAGTCCTCCAGCGGCCCTGTGCAGCTGCTCAGGCACCGGCCCGGGGGGCATATGCATTCCTGCAAATGTTAATGTTTTAAACAATTGTAAAAAAAAGTATATTTTTATTTCAAATAAAGGACTTTCTTCTGGGTATTTTTTATTGACAATATGACTATGGGGTTAATAATGGAGAGGCGTCTTGTAGACGCCTCTCCATTACTAACTGATGGATTTGATGTCACCTGAAAATATGAAGGTGACATCAAATCCACAAATATAAATTCCACTTGCTACTGCAAAAAGGGAAGTGGGAAGAGTCAGGCAAAGCAATCAAATTGCCTGTGTGCTGTTAATGTTAGGCTGGGGGGTCAATACTCATGGGCCCTTGCCATCCTGAGAATACCAGCCCTCAGCTGTCTGTTTAGCTTGGCTAGTTGTCAAAAATGGGGGGACCTCAAGCCATTTTTTTTTAATTATTTCAATAGTTTAATAAAACGGTGTGGGGACCACTCTATTCTTGATAAGCAACCATGATAATGCAACAGCTGAGGGTTGCAACAAGCAGCTGTCACTTTTGTCATGCTGGTTGTCAAAAATAGAAGTACCCCACATAATTTTTTGTTAATTATTTATATTGCATGTGCCAGCTGAAGAATACTCCAATAAGCCACTGCCTGCTCTCGCTGTTATTAGTTGCAGCAGGGGTAGGCTGATAGATATAGTAATCTCTCCTCAGCCGATGCCTCTGTGATGGATATAAACCGCCGGCAACAGCTGCTGGCTCTCTGACCGATAGTAATGATCTTACCACTGATTCTCACCAGTGTTTCTCATGCTGTCATGCAGATGACAGCATGGGGAACTCCCAATTTTGTTAGGGTTTGGAGTGCTGAACCTGAACAATAACACAGACTTCCTGGAGAAGTCTTTGTTTGGGATCCATACCCGAAAAGTAGGTATTCGGTACGAATCACAGAATTTAATGTTCGGGTTTGCCCATCACTAGTTGTCTCATCTTATTTAAAGGGGTTTTCCCATGAACAAAAGTTGATTTTAATCAACAAATCTTGGCATAGTAATAATTTCCTCAATTGGATGTGTTTAAACAAATTTTCATATGCTGAGATAATTTTATAAATATGTCCCTGCTGTGTACTGTGTAGTTGCTGTGTCTGGCCATGCAGGGACATGGTATGATCATAACACAGCTTCTGTAGTATGTGTACAGTGTACAGACATTGCAGCATGGGATCACAAATTCTTCTGTCTTTGAGGTAATACATTGTTTAAAAACAGAAAGGAAATGTTTTACTTCACAAAAAGAATCAGCTGTGATCCCATGCTGTAAGGTATGTACAGGTCCTTCTCAAAAAATTAGCATATAGTGTTAAATTTCATTATTTACAATAATGTAATGATTACAATTAAACTTTCATATATTATAGATTCATTATCCACCAACTGAAATTTGTCAGGTCTTTTATTGTTTTAATACTGATGATTTTGGCCTACAACTCCTGATAACCCAAAAAACCTGTCTCAATAAATTAGCATATTTCAACCGTCCAATCAAATAAAAGTGTTTTTTAATAACAAACAAAAAAACCATCAAATAATAATGTTCAGTTATGTACTCAATACTTGGTCGGGAATCCTTTGGCAGAAATGACTGCTTCAATGCGGCATGGCATGGAGGCAATCAGCCTGTGACACTGCTGAGATGTTATGGAGGCCCAGGATGCTTCAATAGCGGCCTTAAGCTCATCCAGAGTGTTGGGTCTTGCGTCTCTCAACTTTCTCTTCACAATATCCCACAGATTCTCTATGGGGTTCAGGTCAGGAGAGTTGGCAGGCCAATTGAGCACAGTAATACCATGGTCAGTAAACCATTTACCAGTGGTTTTGGCACTGTGAGCAGGTGCCAGGAAGCATGAAGTGCTCCAAAATCTCCTGATAGCTAGCTGCATTGACCCTGCCCTTGATGAAACACAGTGGACCAACACCAGCAGCTGACATGGCACCCCACACCATCACTGACTGGGTACTTGACACTGGACTTCAGGCATTTTGGCATTTCCTTCTCCCCAGTCTTCCTCCAGACTCTGGCACCTTGATTTCCGAATGACATGCAAAATTTGCTTTCATCAGAAAAAAGTACTTGGAACCACTTAGCAACAGTCCAGTGCTGCTTCTCTGTAGCCCAGGTCAGGCGCTTCTGCCGCTGTTTCTGGTTCAAAAGTGGCTTTACCTGGGGAATGCGGCACCTGTAGCCCATTTCCTGCACACGCCTGTGCACGGTGGCTCTGGATGTTTCCACACCAGACTCAGTCCACTGCTTCCTCAGGTTCCCCAAGGTCTGGAATCGGTCCTTCTCCACAATCTTCCTCAGGGTCCGGTCACCTCTTCTCGTTGTACAGCATTTTCTGCCACATTGTTTCCTTCCAACAGACTTACCATTGAGGTGCCTTGATACAGCACTCTGGGAACAGCCTATTTGTTGAGAAATTTCTTTCTGGGTCTTACCCTCTTGCTTGAGGGTGTCAATGATGGCCTTCTTGACATCTGTCAGGTCGCTAGTCTTACCCATGATGGGGGTTTTGAGTAATGAACCAGGCAGGGAGTTTTTAAAAGCCTCAGGTATCTTTTGCATGTGTTTAGAGTTAATTAGTTGATTCAGAAGATTAGGGTAATAGGTCGTTTAGAGAACCTTTTCTTGATATGCTAATTTATTGAGACAGGTTTTTTGGGTTATCAGGAGTTGTAGGCCAAAATCATCAGTATTAAAACAATAAAAGACCTGACAAATTTCAGTTGGTGGATAATGAATCTATAATATATGAAAGTTTAATTGTAATCATTACATTATGGTAAATAATGAAATTTAACACTATATGCTAATTTTTTGAGAAGGACCTGTATAATCTTGCCCCACCCCCCCTCCCCAGGAGCTGGTTTATGATCAGACCATGTTCTTGTACACAGCCATTACACAGTACATTGCAGGGGCACATTTATAAGATTATCTCAGCACAGGGACATTTTATTTAAGTTATTATTATTCCAAAATCTATTGATGAAAATGAACGTTTATTTGTGGGAAAACCCATTCAATGGGTAAAAGCAAATAGGTTTACAATTTACCTTTTATTAAAAATCTTCTACGTTCTAAAAAACATATTTATAGGATTTTTCATTTTTCAGTGCCCTTTGTAGTTTGCTGTACAGATTGTAAAAGTTGTTCTGAAGCTGGCCAGAAAGCAGATCCTACTTTCAGCATCAGAGCGAGCAATTCCCTCCAATGGCTCAACCATGCCGCAGGCTCGAACTGCCAATGCTGAGTAGTGCACTGTTCCCCAAAAAGAAGGCAGGAGCAAAGAAGTATTGAACTCTTATGATAAGAACTTGAGAATACCCATTTAATCCCAATAGTTAAGTTTATCTGAAAGTTAGTGTAAATCACTAGGGCATTTTATATTTTGAAAAAAAAAGCCATTTTACTCCCCCCAAACAATCATAAAAATGGACTAATAATAAAGGCTATACTATATCGCTTTTTTCAGCATGATTTATATTTCCTAATTGCCTTACAGCTAACATAACAACATATTGCCAACATATTTTAAATCTTTCACTATATCTGCCTGTTATGTATGGCATGAGTCAGAAGCGGGTATATGGAGCGGACGCACGAGGTGAGCTCGCTCCATGCTCAGCAGGTAATGGATGTGTGTTGCAGCCAGGACCCGCCTCTAATTGGCATTTGATGCCAACTAGAGATGAGCAAATATTTCACCATTCGGTTCTGCTCACGATCACCGAATTTGCAATATTCACTGATTTAATCGTTGGTATAATCGCTGAATATAGCCAAACTTACACAGCACAAAAGCTGGTGTTTCCCACACTGTGTGACAGCATGGGAAAAAATGACGTAGCGCTTCTGATTGGCAGTGAAATTATCCCCGCTGGTCAGAGAGCCACAGTTCCTATGCAGTCAAAAGACAGCTCAGCTGTGATCGGTGGCATAAAGTATACCTCTGGTAACTGGTGTCAAGCTGATGAGACTACAGCTCCCATCAGCTGACATCTGCTGCCGCTAATAACCGTGAGAGCAGGAGTGGAAAATGGGAGTATTCATCAGCCGCTCATGCGCTATAGTTTAAAAAAAATCTGTTTGGGTTCCCCTGTATTTTTGATAACCAGCCAGGCCGAACTCACAGCTGGGGTCTGCAACACTCAGCTGTCAGCTTCAGCAAGGTTGGTCATTAAGAGCAACGGGGTCCCCAAGCCTTATTATATAAATAAATAATTTAAAAAAAATATCATTGGGTCCCCCAATTATTGACAACCAGTCATGCTAAATCAGACAGCTGGGGCTGGTATTCTCAGGCTGCTAAGGGGCCATGTATATAGGCCCCCCAGCCTAAAAATAGCAGCCCACAGCTGCCCAGAAAAGGCGCATCTATTAGAGGTGCCAATTCTGGCGTTTTGTCCGCTTCTTCCCACTTGCTCTGTAGTGGTGGCAAGCGGGGTTCATATTTGTGGGGTTGATGTCACCTTTGTACTATCAGGTGACATCAAGCCCATGGATTAGTAATGGAGAGGCGTCTGTAAGACACCTATCCATTACTAATCCTATAGTTATATGGCAAATAAAGACACAACCCAACCAGAATAAAGTCCTTTATTATAAATAAGACTAAACACAGTTTTCCTTTTTTAATTAAAGATAACAAACACAGTTATACTCACCTAACACCTATTCCACCAAAGCCCTCGTTCTTCTGTAATAAAGCTAAAATAAAAAAAAAATATTCCTCACCTGTTGGTCATTTTGTCCCATGCCATAATCCATGTCTGGGGGATAAATAGTTTTCAGCCTGGAGGGTGCCAAGATGCGACCGTCCAGGCGGAGAATCACTGGTGACTGAGCTGCTGCAAGTGAATCGTCAGTGACCAGCAGTGATGTCATTGAGGTTATGTCCAGTCACTGAGGCTGCATTCCCAGCTGGGCTGAACTGCTGTGACCTCGGTGAGATCCCCGCTAGTACCATGGAAAAAGTTCACTGAGTTCACTGCAGTTCAAGCTCAGTGACTTCACATCAGATCACAGTGAGAATTTCTCACCGTGATCTGCCGTGAAGTCACTGAGCTTGAACTGTTATGACCTCATTACTGACTTTTTCCCATGGTGCTGAGGTCATGGCAGTTTAACCCTGCAGGAAACGCAGCCTTAGTGAAGAATTAACCTCGATGACATCACTGCCGTCACCAGATCTTGCAGTGCCAGACATGTCCCTCTGCTTAAGCCAGTACATGTCCGGGTCTGTCTGAAGTTTGCTAGAGAGCATTTGGATTATCCAGAAGAGTATTGGGAGAATGACATATGTTCTGATGAAACCAAATTAGAACTGTTTGGTAGAAACAAAACTTGTCGTGTCTGGAGGAGACAGAATGCTGAGTTGCATCCAAAGAACACCATATCTACTGTGAAGCATGGGGGTGGCAACATCATGCTTTGGAGCTGTTTCTCTGCAAAAGGACCAGGACGACTGATCCATGTACATGAAACAATGAATGGGGCCATTTGCTGAAGTGCAAACCTCCTTCCATCTGCAAGGGAATTGAAGATGAAATGTGGATGTGTCTTTCAGCATGATAAAGATCCCAAGCATACATAGTAACATAGTAACATAGTAACATAGTTAGTAAGGCCGAAAAAAGACATTTGTCCATCCAGTTCAGCCTATATTCCATCATAATAAATCCCCAGATCTACGTCCTTCTACAGAACCTAATAATTGTATGATACAATATTGTTCTGCTCCAGGAAGACATCCAGGCCTCTCTTGAACCCCTCGACTGAGTTCACCATCACCACCTCCTCAGGCAAGCAATTCCAGATTCTCACTGCCCTAACAGTAAAGAATCCTCTTCTATGTTGGTGGAAAAACCTTCTCTCCTCCAGACGCAAAGAATGCCCCCTTGTGCCCGTCACCTTCCTTGGTATAAACAGATCCTCAGCGAGATATTTGTATTGTCCCCTTATATACTTATACATGGTTATTAGATCGCCCCTCAGTCGTCTTTTTTCTAGACTAAATAATCCTAATTTCGCTAATCTATCTGGGTATTGTAGTTCTCCCATCCCCTTTATTAACTTTGTTGCCCTCCTTTGTACTCTCTCTAGTTCCATTATATCCTTTCTGAACACCGGTGCCCAAAACTGGACACAGTACTCCATGTGCGGTCTAACTAGGGATTTGTACAGAGGCAGTATAATGCTCTCATCATGTGTATCCAGACCTCTTTTAATGCACCCCATGATCCTGTTTGCCTTGGCAGCTGCTGCCTGGCACTGGCTGCTCCAGGTAAGTTTATCATTAACTAGGATCCCCAAGTCCTTCTCCCTGTCAGATTTACCCAGTGGTTTCCTGTTCAGTGTGTAATGGTGATATTGATTCCTTCTTCCCATGTGTATAACCTTACATTTATCATTGTTAAACCTCATCTGCCACCTTTCAGCCCAAGTTTCCAACTTATCCAGATCCATCTGTAGCAGAAAACTATCTTCTCTTGTATTAACTGCTTTACATAGTTTTGTATCATCTGCAAATATCAATATTTTACTGTGTAAACCTTCTACCAGATCATTAATGAATATGTTGAAGAGAACAGGTCCCAATACCGACCCCTGCGGTACCCCACTGGTCACAGTGACCCAGTTAGAGACTATACCATTTATAACCACCCTCTGCTTTCTATCACTAAGCCAGTTACTAACCCATTTACACACATTTTCCCCCAGACCAAGCATTCTCATTTTGTGTACCAACCTCTTGTGCGGCACGGTATCAAACGTTTTGGAAAAATCGAGATATACCACGTCCAATGACTCACCGTGGTCCAGCCTATAGCTTACCTCTTCATAAAAACTGATTAGATTGGTTTGACAGGAGCGATTTCTCATAAACCCATGCTGATATGGAGTTAAACAGTTATTCTCAGTTATACCACCAAGGTAATGAAGGAGTGGTTTCATAAGAAGCATAGGAAGGTCCTGGAGTGGCCTAGCCAGTCTCTAGATCTCAACCCCATAGAAAACCTTTGGAGGGAGTTGAAATCCGTGTTTCCCAGTGACAGGCCCAAAACATCACTGCTCTAGAGGAGATCTGCATAGAGGAATAGGACAACATACCACCAACAGTGTGTGCCAACCTTGTAAAGATGTACAGAAAACGTTTGACCTTTGACATTGCCAACAAAGGATTTATAACAAAATATTGAGATGAACTTTTGTTAATGACCAAATACTTATTTTCCACCATAATTTGCAAAAAATATCTTGCCAAATCAGACAAGGTGATTTTCTAGATTTGTTTTCTCAATATTGAGTGTCATAGTTTTGGTCTACCTATTGTTAGGGCTAGCAGAATGCACCGAATATAGATAGGTAGCTACAAGGTGCGTTTGCAGCCCGGGGTCCACTGTGCAGAGATCTCTGCTGCAAAGTAACGGTGGAAAACTTCTGAGCTTCACCCCGTGTGAACTGGAAGCGATCTCTTTTGACTCTCAGAGTCACGCTGTACACAAACTATTACCCTAACTAAGGGTTGTTATATGTGTGGAT
Source organism: Ranitomeya variabilis (assembly GCF_051348905.1). Classification (NCBI taxonomy): domain Eukaryota; kingdom Metazoa; phylum Chordata; class Amphibia; order Anura; family Dendrobatidae; genus Ranitomeya; species Ranitomeya variabilis. The sequence goes on from NC_135233.1 coordinate 902,799,963, forward strand.
ATATTTTTTCAGGATATATGTGTATATATATATATATTATCCACTATTATACCTATGAATTACATGCACTGATTCATACTTTAATAGATTTACCTTTCAATCATATTTTCATCATTGATTTTTTCAGCACTATGCACTTCTAAATTTATGTATATCCAATTATTTTATTATATATTTTTTATATAATATATTTAGTAGTCACCTTTAAATTAATGCATATCCACTTTTATTTATGTATATTCATTTATTATTTTCTACATTTCATATAATATATTTAGTGGCCACCATATATTTCTCATATATATTTATATATATTTTTTATTTATCTAATTATCAAAAATCTATTACTTTCACTTTTGCAATACTAATATATAAATTTCACAGTATCATATATATGTTTTTGTTCAGTATTACCGTCTGCACAGTACTATTTGCAAAAAAAAATTTTTGATTTTTCAATTGCACTTTTGGGATTGGATTTGGTTTTTATATGGAATATTGAATGTATTTGGCTACTAATATATACCTTTATTGCACTATTGCTATTGCACTTTATTATATCATATTATTTTGCACAGCAATACATATATATTTTTGCACAATATTTTTTTTTGCACAGTATTTTTTGCACGGTATTATTTGCCCTTTCCCTTCGGTTACATTTACTATTGCACTTTAAAAATTGGATTTTGGTTTTTATATGGAATACTGAATATATTTGGCTGCTAATATATATCTTTATTGCACTATTGTTATTTGCATTTTATTTTAAAATGAAATATTAAGTGGATTTTACTGTCAATTGCTTTTTCTATTTCTTTTCATTTTTTCATTCCAGTCATATGATATTCATTACATTTTATTATTAATTTTAGTAATTACTACATTCTTTACGATATTATATATATTACTTTATTTTAAAAATATTTTTTTCTTTATATATTTTTTTATATTTTTTTTTTACCAATTATTCTGACATGCCCCACCCCCCACATACAGAATTTATTCAATTGTTTTTAATTTCAACATTTTTAATAAAATATTGCTTTTTAATTTATGTATTGTGTCATATCGCCTTCTATGTTAATAAAATATTATGATTTAATTGATTGATTCATTTATTTAGTAAATATTTTTGGGGTATATATTTATTAGTATTATTTACTATTAATATGTTATTTATTACATATTATTTGGTATCTCTTTTCTATATAGGATTCTTTTGGAGAACACGTCCGCATAGGGCCAATAGTGCTTGGGGAGAGAGGAAAGATCTGCGGGTACCTCAGTTGTAGCAACCTGAATGCACTCCCTCTGACATCTACCCTCACAGGATTTACTCCATCCCAGAATTCTCCCTGAGGACCATGCTATATGAGGAGAGTGGTAGCATAGTCATGGTATCCCCAACAAGACCTCATCAATTGCCTTGGGAATGACTAGTAGGGAGATAATCTCCTGATGAGATGGAGACATGGAAAGAGTGAATGGAATGGTTTGGTGTGTAATCTGTGAGGGTAGTGTCGACCCATTTACTACTCAAACGGTCATAGGTTTGGCGAGCATCACCAGGGGTATTGCGTGTCGTTGGGCGAAAGCAGATGACATAAAATTGCCCTCTGCCCCGAAGTCCACGCAAAGCTCTACCATAAGAGTGGATGGGCCTATGGTAATTGTCCCCTTGAAGGACAATTTGGAGGAAAACGTCGCCGTGTCTAGTGTACCTTCTCCAACTACCACCAGGTGCTGATGTTTTCCCAACCACTGAGAACACCTGGAGGCAAGGTGTCCTGACTGCCAGCAAACATGACAGACCTTAAGTGTACGGGCGGTCCGGGACTTAGATCCTGCTCGTGACACCTCCTTGGCCTCATGTGACTTGGATGCCTGGACCGAAGATTCCAGAGGTTTGTCGAAGGTGAGAGTCAGCCGAAACCTCTGCCTACACTGGGCTCGCTCCAACTTTCGCTCGTTAAAATGAATGTCGATGCGAGTTGATACTGCTATGAGCTCCTCCAGTGTGGCGGGAATCTCCCTAGTGGCCAAAGCGTCCTTCACATGGCCAGCCAGCCCCTTCCAAAATACCGGGAGGAGGGCTTTATCCGGCCACTCCAGCTCGGATGCTAAAATCTGAAAGTGGATGGCAAAATGGCTGACCATGGACGAACCCTGAATCAATGCCAGCAGTTGGAGCGCCGTCTCTTCGGTGACTCGAGGTCCTAAAAAGACCTGTTTCAGAGTGCTCAAAAAGTGCTCAAAAACCGAGGAGCACTCAGCACCACATAATCGTCGCGCTCCCACAGTGGCGTAGACCACTCCAATGGCCTGTCCGACGGAAGAGAAATAATGAGTAATGAATCCCACCTTTGCCCGTTCTGTGGGAAAACGTGCAGCCAGGAGCTCGAGGTGTATACTGCACTGGCTCATGAAACCCCTACATGATTTACTGTCACCAAAGTATTTCTCTGGCAGCAGAAGGTGGAATAAGGTCAGAACATGGGTGGCAGTGGTTAAAGTTGCTGCAGCCATGCTAGCAGCCTGAGCAGCTATTGCGGTCAAATCCACAGCTGAGGTTGCACGCTCGAGAGCCGCCAACCTACCCTCCAGCTGCTGGATGCACCCTTGCAATCGCTGTTTGTCCACCATTACTTAGCCAGACCCTGGCGCTAGTATACTGTTAGGGCTATCGGAATGCACTGAATATAGATAGGTAGCTACAAGGTGCATTCGCAACCCGGGGTCCACCATGCAGAGATATCTGCTGCAAAGTAACAGCGGATAACCTCTGAGCTCACACGTGGGTTAAGCTTCACCCCGTGTGAACTGGGAGAGATCTCTGTTGACTCACAGAGTCGTGCAGTACACAAACTATTACACTAATTAAGGGTTGTGCTTGCCCTGGAACTCTCTGTGCTAACCGCACACATGAAGGAACCAGATGCTAAGCCAAGGCTAATTGCCCCCGCTGACTTTAGCTGCCTGCCTGAGTTTACAGTCCCAAAGCTACAGCCCCACATCACATATGTATAGAGTGGTATAGTATCCACTGGCATAAGCCAAACGCATCTGATACTAGCGCATGGCCATGCAGCCATGCAAACCTTTTATAGTTGCAGCTCTACAGGACCTTCCTGGTGGACCAACAGGAGCTGCCACAGGGCCTGAGCATGTGATCCCCGACTTCCAATGAGAGGTCCTCCCGTGGGCATGCTCAATGCGTGAAAAGCAGGACTTAGTCCCAGAAAAGCCTGCTAGCCACTGACCAGTGCTGGCTGAGCCTGGAAAGGCAACAGTAACCATTCGCACAGTATCAGGCTGAGCCAGACGGTGTGACTGACATCTCCATTGAGCAGGTTCCACTGCAGCTGGAGGAGAATGGGAGACCGCAGCAGACATAAATCCTTATATATATATATATATATATATATATATATATATATATATATATATTGAATAGATAGATAGATAGATAGATAGATAGATAGATAGATAGATAGATAGATAGATAGGAGAAAAGCCGGCAACTCATTTGCCGAGTACTGTAAAATCACTGCAGGAGCCGATAGGATAGAAGAGATGGATTAAATACAGTGAATACACATAGAACAGATAGATATACAGATGTGTTTGACAAATACAATTAGTGCAGTGTGTGTGCAACTTAGTGTACATGTATTAAATTAATAAAAGATTATTTTTCAGAATAAAATGGCGTGGGTTCCAGCGCAATTTTCGTAACCAGCAGAGGGAAAGCCGATGGATGGGGGCCGATGTTTATAGCGTGGGAAGAGGGTAATACCCATGAAGTTTCCCAAATGACTGTTGGGATCTGAGTTGCATCAGAAATATTGTAAGAACAGATATATAATTTATTTGTACTTCAACCTTTTCCCATATCCCAAATAACCCAACAAAATGGTGGCCATATGGCTGCTGTTTTGCCGGAATCAAGTGAATCAAATTCCAATTTTTTGTGAAATTTGTGGGAAAATCTATTTGTTTAGAATTGATTTGCTCATCTCAATGCCTGACTGAGGAAGTTCGCTTATGTTAGATAGTACTCTGGAACCAGATTCACACAATAACTGATTTAGCATTTATAATGATTCTGTCCTTGCCTTGTGAACACGTACTCATAGGGAGTACAAGATTATAATGTTTAGCTGCACATTATTCACATTCACAGTAAAGATATTTATATTAACACTGCAGTAGTCATTCCGCATGACTTCCATGACTTGATCTAGATTATCAAGTGGTCTTAGTCCCGTGTTATTACATTTTACACTTTAGAATAGATGAATGTGCTTACATACTGAATTGAGATTACAAGTTACTCAGCATTGGCAAGGAAAGTGGTTTAAATTCAGCACGATTAATTTTATTTTAAAGTGTGAAAACCCGAGGCATGGTTATATTACTTTGTGAGGAAACATTTTTTTTTTTGCATTGAAATGTTGAACACAGTAGGATTATATGTAAACGAGAGCATTAAATGTAGTCTTGAAGCATTAAATTGTCAGAAGCAGCATTTGATCCAGAGGCATATAAATGGGATGATATTCCACTCTATTTTAGTTGTGGCCATAATTTTATGTGCATGACTGCATAAATCCCAATGTTAAGTATGATATTTGATTGGTTTCTGCACCAGCTCTGCTGTCTACGATCTGAATCACTGCTGTCTTAGTGAGAATTTGCTGAAGAATATACTACACTTCCGTCTGTCAAGGTTTAGTTAAAACTCATTGTAGGGTCACTGACTACTTGCTGAGAACCCTGAGGGGAGAATTGAGTAAAGAGCTGGCATGCTAATGCGCACGGCGTATTTAGTGCACAACGTGGATCTGTACAGCGTAGTTAACAAATGGTTCACCAAGTGCTCATTTACATCTGACACATATAGAAATGATGCAAGATATTTGGCTCATGAAACAGCTAATTTTCGAACTCTAATGACTATAGTAAATTATGAAAAGCAATCAGCCCATCTTACAGTCTAATAGGGTTATTTATGAAGGACAAATTACCATGTGGTGACCTTGAAGAACCTAGTAATAAATAATACATATTGAAGATACAAGAGATATATAATTGTGCAACTCTAGAAACATTAGTTATAACGATCTGTTCCTTATTTGTCAAAGAGTTAACTCCACACACATTATGTGTTATTTATTCCTCCTTACTTAAATAACACCAACATATTCCATAGCACTGTACAGAGATATATTCTCGTCTTATTTAGCAGATCAGTATTGCTTCTCCTAGTATTGACAGCTTTTCCATAATAGACATGGATGTTCATTGTATATACTGTATATAGAAGTAACCTGTCAGGTCTAGAAACACAATTTATCTACAGATATAGTGGTTATCTGCAGATGCATTTCCTCCAAACCCTGTGTAGTCAACTTACTGGAGCAGTGGATACATGGAAAAAATAAAGCTACATTTTCCCTCCAGGCACTTACTTCCAGTCATCCATGTGGTGCACGGAGCAGTCACAGTTTCCACTAACCATACAGTGTGTGTGCTAGAACTACGACACCCCCTGGCATTTTGATTGGCAGCTTGGTCTGCACTGTATGTGGTGACTGCTGCTGTTGCCTGCTACACCCCAATGACTAAAATAGGGCAGAATAAGACTTAATTGTTTCCATATAGCCATTGCTCCGGTAAGCCAATTAAACAGGGCTAAAATGCTATTTGTGTACAGGTGCATAGCGTTTGCAAAGTGACAGGTTCCCTATAATACACCACTCAGCAATAACATTAAAGGGATCTTGATGGGTAATAAACTCTGCCCAAACCATGGACAACATGTATCAGACACTGGCTGTAGGATTGCAGCCATTTATGTTTGAATCTGAAATGCTTCAGCATTTCAGAGAACAACATGCAACATACTTTTAATGGCTGCTGGGGACCGAGTTGCTCTGTGCTTTAGTCATACAAGAGGGTCCCCGGTGGCTTCTCCCCACCTGCTTACAGTGACTGACAAGCCATGGTTTGAGCAGCATGTATCACCTTTTAGGTTCCCTTAAGACCAATGACATCAATTATGTTATTACAGTGGCACCTGCCAATCAGTGGGATGAATTTTGTAAGCAAATGTACAATTAGCTTTGAAAGTTGATATTTAGAAATTATGAGCAAGGGTACAGTTTTTACCAACTTTGCATAGTGCCATATTCACGTCATAAGAAGACTGTGTCAGAGTCAGTTGAATATTCTCAGTATTCAGTACTTATCAAAGTTGTAACTGATGATCTAGTAAAACGGTCATCATCTACACCAAAGACTCAGTAATGTGAAGGAGAATGAAGGCTAGCCTGTTTACCTCAATACTACAGGAATCATTGTAGTAAAGATTTACAAAAAATTATTTTGACTATGCTAAAAAGGTAAAAATAAATCCTACAAAAACAGAAGAAAATAAAAAAATAAACCAACAAAAAGTCCAAAAATACCAACATTCAAACGGGGGGAACGTGTTAATGATCTCAAGGCAGCTGGGAACAGTCACCAAGGAAACCATTGCTAACACATTATGCCGTAAAGGTTTAAAATCCTGCAGTGCCTGCAACATCCCCCTGCTCAAGAAGGCACATGTGCAGGCCTGTCTGAATTCTGCCATTGAACACCTGGATGATTCTGTGAGTGACTGGGAGAAGGTGCTGTGGTCTGATGAGACAAAAATTGAGCTATTTGGCATTAACTTAACTTGCCATGTTTGGAGGAAGAGAAATGCTGCCTATGACTCAAAGAACACCATCCCCACTGTCAATCATGGAGGTGGAAACATTATGTTTTGGGGGAGTTTCTCTGCTAAGGGCACATGACTAGTTCACCTCATCAATGGAGAATGGATGGAGCCATGTACTGTAATATCCTCATTGACAACCTCCTTCCCTCCGCAGGACATAAAAAATGGGTAGTGGCTGGGTCTTTCAGCAAGACAATGACCTAAAACATACAGACAAGGCAACAAAAGAGTGGCTCAAAAAGAAGCACATTAAGGTCATGGAGTGGCCTAGCCAGTCTCCAGACCTTAATCCCATAGAAAACTTATGGAGGGAGTTGAATCTCTGAGTTGCCAAGCAAAAGCCTCAAAATCCTAATGATTTAGAGATGATCTGCAAAGAGGAGTGTACCAAAATTCCTTCTTACATGTGCGCAAACCTCTTCTTCAACTAGAAAAAAGTCTGACTGCTGTGCTTGCCAACAAGGGTTTTGCCACCAAGTATTAAGTCTTGTTTGCCAGAGGGATCAGATACTTATTTCTCACTGCAAAATGCAAATACAGTGGGGCAAAAAAGTATTTAGTCAGTCAGCAATAGTGCAAGTTCCACCACTTAAAAAGATGAGAGGCGTCTGTAATTTACATCATAGGTAGACCTCAACTATGGGAGACAAACTGAGAAAAAAAATCCAGAAAATCACATTGTCTGTTTTTTTATCATTTTATTTGCATATTATGGTGGAAAATAAGTATTTTGTCAGAAACAAACAATCAAGATTTCTGGCTCTCACAGACCTGTAACTTCTTCTTTAAGAGTCTCCTCTTTCCTCCACTCATTACCTGTAGTAATGGCTCCTGTTTAAACTTGTTATCAGTATAAAAAGACACCTGTGCACACCCTCAAACAGTCTGACTCCAAACTCCACTATGGTGAAGACCAAAGAGCTGTCAAAGGACACCAGAAACAAAATTGTAGCCCTGCACCAGGCTGGGAAGACTGAATCTGCAATAGCCAACCAGCTTGGAGTGAAGAAATCAACAGTGGGAGCAATAATTAGAAAATGGAAGACATTCAAGACCACTGATAATCTCCCTCGATCTGGGGCTCCACGCAAAATCCCACCCCGTGGGGTCAGAATGATCACAAGAACGGTGAGCAAAAATCCCAGAACCATGCGGGGGGACCTAGTGAATGAACTGCAGAGAGCTGGGACCAATGTAACAAGGCCTACCATAAGTAACACACTACGCCACCATGGACTCAGATCCTGCAGTGCCAGACATGTCCCACTGCTTAAGCCAGTACATGTCCGGGCCCGTCTGAAGTTTGCTAGAGAGCATTTGGATGATCCAGAGGAGTTTTGGGAGAATGTCCTATGGTCTGATGAAACCAAACTGGAACTGTTTGGTAGAAACACAACTTGTTGTGTTTGGAGGAAAAAGAATACTGAGTTGCATCCATCAAACACCATACCTACTGTAAAGCATGGTGGTGGAAACATCATGCTTTGGGGCTGTTTCTCTGCAAAGGGGCCAGGATGACTGATCCGGGTACATGAAAGAATGAATGGGGCCATGTATCGTGAGATTTTGAGTGCAAACCTCCTTTCATCAGCAAGGGCATTGAAGATGAAACGTGGCTGGGTCTTTCAACATGACAATGATCCAAAGCACGCCGCCAGGGCAACGAAGGAGTGGCTTCGTAAGAAGCATTTCAAGGTCCTGGAGTGGCCTAGCCAGTCTCCAGAACTCAACCCTATAGAAAACCTTTGGAGGGAGTTGAAAGTCCATGTTGCCAAGCGAAAAGCCAAAAACATCACTGCTCTAGAGGAGATCTGCATGGAGGAATGGGCCAACATACCAACAACAGTGTGTGGCAACCTTGTGAAGACTTACAGAAAACGTTTGACCTCTGTCATTGCCAACAAAGGATATATTACAAAGTATTGAGATGAAATTTTGTTTCTGACCAAATACTTATTTTCCACCATAATATGCAAATAAAATGATAAAAACAACAGACAATGTGATTTTCTGGATTTTTTTTTCTCAGTTTGTCTCCCATAGTTGAGGTCTACCTATGATGTAAATTACAGACGCCTCTCATCTTTTTAAGTGGTGGAACTTGCACTATTGCTGACTGACTAAATACTTTTTTGCCCCACTGTACATTTATATAATTTATACAATGTGATTTTCTGGATTTTATTTTTGATATTCCATCTCTCAATGTTAAAATGAACCTACCCTTAAATTTATAGACTGTTCAAGTCTCTGTCATTGGGCAAACCTACAAAATCAGCAAGGAATCTAATACTTATCTTCCCACTGCAGTTATGCATTGATAGAATGCTACATGAACCACATATAGGGCTAGCCATGAAGGATACAGCCACTTCAACCAGCATAAAAGGTATGGCTGGACAATTTTTAATCCAACCATTTAATTTCAATTACTTTCATGCTAATCTCCTATTCTGGGGAGGCTTCAGTATTCACCAGCTGTCCTAGCAAATGTATTACCATGGCTCAACTTTAGACTGTCATGTAAAAGTTTCAACCTTGGGTGTGTTTTTATAGGAGGTCAACACTTTAAATCCATGATTTCTAAAGGACACATCTGTAAAGTAGAATTTTAAGGGGCACGATACATGGACTTAGCCTACAAACCAAGTATTACCAACATGGAAAAGTAGGTAATAAAATTCAAAGTTTCTCACAAGGATCACTTCATAGTCCCTAAAATTAATTCAACATCAAAAGAAAATGATAGTCGGGGAATTTTTGAAGCAACATTTCAATTCTCACAGAAGCTAATGTGATGTGATGTGCCAAAATATTGTACATATTAGTTTGGTATCATTAAGTGTGCACTATTGCTAATCATTTATTACTTGTGGCGAGCCATATAGCAAACTATATTTTTCTCAGAGCAGATTAAAATAACAGTGTTAGTCACAAAAGATGCAGCTGGGTAAATGCATTTAGAAAAAAAAGTGATTGTAAGTGCATTCTGTATAAACTAGATCTATTCCGAGCTTTTATTTGATACATTACCGAGTATTAAATTGAGCAGCCAATTAGAAATAAAAATACAAATTTAATTGGTCAGGTAATTAAAGTCTAATCGAGTGACAGTGCGAGAACAGAATAGAAAAGCATGTTTCTGGCACCTGAGGTCATTTGCAATAGAGATTTAAATGCTATAAACCCATATTAATATCAAACAAAGCAATGTGAATTTATTTCATTAAAGATGCATAAACTATGCACATGCATGATTTAACACGGTGAAACAGAATTTACCCATAAAAAAACATAATAAAACATCACTACACTGGCAAGAAATCTAAGATGTTAGGGATTTTATTTAACAAATTGACAATGGAATTTAACAGATAATTGAAGATTTTCTTTTCAATGTTAGAGGTCATGGAAATTTATAATTACCATACTTTGATGAATGATGTACATGTCTAGGCAAACAGTCATTACTAATAGGAGCCTAAAAAATAGTTGTGGAACATCGTAGAAGGGGACAGTTTTGAAATGTATTCATTATTTTCTGTTTATTCTGGAATGATACTGGGCAAGAGATAAAAGAATGTATAAAGAAATAACATCTATGTGTATTCTCATAAAACCAGTGAACCACAATGTTTTTTTTATACAAAAATGGTATCCTTTGAGATTAGTTATTGCAGTTATTGCAATAGTTATAATTATAAACAATGTCTCTGCTTTAGATTTAAATTTTGCTAATTAGACCTACTATGGCAGATTAATTAAGGCTGGCATTGCATAATGTAGTTTGAAAAAACAAGAATTGATAGAGCAAATTGTGCCAAAGTCAATGGTGCTTGCATCCTAAGAAATATGACATTTGGAACTGCTCTGAAGGTAGAAAATGCAGCACATATAGTTTTATTATTTTTAAAAGTAAAAAAAAATCTACTTTCCTGGAGATTAACAAATAGATGTGTAGGACCAAAAAAATTGACAATAGCAATGTCCAATTCCTATGAATCAGAAGAGACAAGGAATGCTGACAGGTAGCAGGCACCAACAGACTACCAATGTGACTGCTGTCCTGTGATTCTTTTTGATCATCTCTATTAAAAATGAACAAATCTGGTGAGGTTCAAATACACTAAATTGCACAGATTTTAACAAGAAGTGTAACATGGAGTAAAGTTGTTCTCCACTAATTGAATGTTCCCTATTAAACTCTTTTGAGAGACCCTAGAGCATAATATGTGTAACATGTAATAAAATTAAAAAGCCTAATAGTCACCTCACCACTCACCTGTCACAGCACCTGCACTGTCACTAGTGCCTGCTCTGCTGCCCGATCCTCAGGATCTCTTCTTTCCACATACAAAAAGTGGTGTCTTCATTCTAGAACAGGGCTTAAGGCCACAATAAGGCCTGGAATGTCAAGGTGCATCATGACATCACAACATTTTGATGTGCTGTGCTCTCTGAGGCCTAGTGTCTTCAATCTAGGACAAGACTAGCAGCCATGACAAGGCCATTGATTTCATGGCACATTGAGACCTCACATGACTGTGGACTGAGAACTTGAGGTGGGCAGCATGGAATATGAGGCCGCAAGTGTGTTAGGACAGAGGTGAATGTTTTCTTCTTTCAATTTGTATCCTTTTACCAACCCTCATCAGTGCAGCAAAATAGCCGCCACAGCTGGCCGATATTTTTTGGTGAATTTACACTGAGAGAATTATAAAAAATCTGTATTCTGGGATTATGGATTTTTGTAAAATTTGTGTAGAATTCAGTTTCACTGAAATAAATTCACACATGTCTACCCTCTATACTTAATCGATAGTTGGGCAAAACTGAAACATTTTTTATTCTAGCTCTGCCACTTTTCTAAAACGTGGGCAGAGATTCATGGGAGGAAGAATGAGGGAGTATGGTCTACAATAATCTGAAAGGTTTACTGTAATATACACCAGACTGTCTCATAGCCCACATAGATTTATACTTGAGCACACAAACATTTTAAAAATGAGCCACATTTATTATTAAGGGAGTACCTCTTAATAAAATTGCATCATCTTAATCCAGTGTTTTATTTATTGAAATGTCAATCTTTATGAATTCCCCCACCACTATAAGCAAATGTAAATATGCAACATTTTTTAGTGACTTACAGAAAGTTATAGGATCGACATTGAAGGATGTATATTATTAAGTTGTATCATGGAGCCAAACAACCCACTTAACACTAAGGTTAACACATTTTATTCAATTTAATTAAAAGCATACCCAAACATAAAATATCACTAATAAGTATAATCATAAGAATTAAGCTTGGATAAATACCCAAGCAGAAAGTAACACTATTATATGACTATAGAAAATGCTAATACAATATGACCATAGAAAATGGGCTTGAATGGGGGAACAAAATACAATTAAAACACAATTAAGGCGGTGTGGGTCCAGATTTTTAGTTTAATAAGTGTCCCTGATAAAATCCAAACAATACCGGCCCCTACCTGACTGTTGAGGTTGATAACCTAATAGACAGCACTAAAAGTGCCTTGACTCAGTGATAGCTGTTTCTAAAATTAGCCCTATTGCATTCCAAATATCCAATCATGATTCCACACCCCAATCAAGAAAACATAAAAGAAAAAACTTTGTTGACTATAATTTCTTCTGAGGTTCAAAGTCTTGACCTGGTTCCTTCCAGAGATGAGCAGTTTCATCAGGAGACCAATATTTATCATTTGGTCCAATCACCCATAGAGAAATAAAGTGACTGTGCACATGTACCTGAGGGTTATTATAATTAGTCTGCAGAGAGATCTTAAAGCTTGCCGGATAAGGAACGTTAACATTGTTTTTACTTTAGGCTGTATTGTTTAAAAGTTGTCATCCATTTCGCCTCGAGGTACACTACTGGCACTATTTTTAATTCTGTCGAGCACAGTGCCAATAAAGAACATATTTTTACATTTTGTGACTTATTGCAATCTGCCACTGCTATGGAATCCATACCGGACCATCATGCTGCCTAGTGAAATCTATCCAAACTTCCCATCTTTTCAATTAAAGTATAACATTAGCAAACAGGGATATAGGTATAACTTGAAACATTTTCAATGTAGTATCTTTCATTTGTTATGAAGCCTGTTCCCTACAATACGTCAGATGAATTTGCTCATTAACCTTTCATGTTCATAGAAACCTTTCTGATTTTAACAATTAAAATATGTGTAATATTTTGGTGGTATTGTTACATATTCAAACTATGCATACGGAAAATAATGGCTAAATGAAATGCATGATAATTACAATGTGATGCGTTCTTTATAAGGCGGTGTTATTTGGCATGAGCGGTTATATCGTGAATAGTGTTGAGCATTCCGATACCGCAAGTATCGGGTATCGGCCGATACTAGCGGTATCGGAATTCCGATACCGGGATTCCGATACTTGCCGCGTATCGGATACCGGAATCGGAAGTTCCCAGATTCAAAATGCAGAAATTCAGCCAATGAGAATGATTCCAAGTGTGGGCACATCCTGTTTAGCATGGAGGGCATGAAACTACTGGCAAGGCTGTGATTGGCTGCTGAAATGATGTCATGATGCAGTTTAAAAGTCGCTGGCGCCATTTTGCGATCACTCTGCTGTGAATTCAGTTAGTGACAGGACGCTGTTTGCTGACTGAGGGACAGTTTAGAGATAGCGATTTGCTTCTTTGTGCTTTCCAAAGGCTAATTTAGCAACCGCTGTGTTCACCTACTATTCACCTTCCTTTTGCCTTGTAGCGCTGTTTTCACAGCGATCTGCAAGGTCTCTCTGTGTGTGTGTGTGTGAGTGCAGCCCACTCTCTAGTCTGAGTGCAGCCACATAGGCCATCCATAGCTGGTTGTATTCAGTTCAGGGAGGGTGGTTCATTGCCTCATACTGTCCTTTTTTTTTTTTTTTTTGAAGTAGTGCAGGCTGCTGCACATTTTTTCCAAAAATTCCTATTAGTGTCTTTCCACCCGTCTCCAGCTAATTTGTGGAAAAACACTACATAGGATAAAGTAGAGGAGGGTTTTTGGGCCTTGCAGCGCCGTTTACGGCTGTCTGCACGGTCTCCGTGTGACTGCAGCTCGCCCTGTAATCTGTGAGCAGCTATAGCCTGGTTGTCTCCAGCTCAGGGTTTTTCACTGCGTCATACCGCCAAATCAATTTTCTTTTTTTTCAAAGTAGTGTAGTCTGCTGCTAATTTATTTTAAAAAATCCTATTAGTGTCTTTCCACCCGTCTCCAGCTAATTTGTGGAAAAACACTACATAGGATAAAGTAGAGGAGGGTTTTTGGGCCTTGCAGCGCCGTTTACGGCTGTCTGCACGGTCTCCGTGTGACTGCAGCTCGCCCTGTAGTCTGTGAGCAGCCGTAGCCTGGTTGTCTGCAGCTCAGGGTTTTTCACTGCGTCATACCGCCAAATCAATTTTCTTTTTTTTCAAAGTAGTGTAGTCTGCTGCTAATTTATTTTAAAAAATCCTATTAGTGTCTTTCCACCCGTCTCCAGCTAATTTGTGGAAAAACACTACATAGGATAAAGTAGAGGAGGGTTTTTGGGCCTTGCAGCGCCGTTTACGGCTGTCTGCACGGTCTCCGTGTGACTGCAGCTCGCCCTGTAGTCTGTGAGCAGCCGTAGCCTGGTTGTCTGCAGCTCAGGGTTTTTCACTGCGTCATACCGCCAAATCAATTTTCTTTTTTTTCAAAGTAGTGTAGTCTGCTGCTAATTTATTTTAAAAAATCCTATTAGTGTCTTTCCACCCGTCTCCAGCTAATTTGTGGAAAAACACTACATAGGATAAAGTAGAGGAGGGTTTTTGGGCCTTGCAGCGCCGTTTACGGCTGTCTGCACGGTCTCCGTGTGATTGCAGCTCTATCCGTTGTCAGTTCAGCCCCAAAAAAATAAATAAATAATAAAGTTCACCAAACACACCAGTTACACACCACTTTACATTTGTGTAGGCCACATTAGCTCATATTCAAGTCTAGTCCACACTTTAGAAAATTAGTGTGTCTTATACCTGTTAGGAGGAGTTGCTCAGGAATAAGCACACAAAGCCGTTAGTACTTTTCTGCTTATCTTTATCAGTCAACCAAGATGAAGAAGGCAGTGAGTAAGGCACGTGGGCGTGGGCGTGGGCGCGGAGCAGGGAGGGGACGTGGGGATTCTGTGCCTGCTGCGGGCACCGGTGAGTCATCAGCACCCACTTTCACAAGGGAACAGTCGTTCATGCGCAGCTTTGTCGCCGAGCGCCGTACACCGCTGCTGCGTGAAGACCAAATTGAAGCCGTTGTGGGATGGATGGCAGCTAATGCATCAACTTCCATTAGTGCCACATCCTCTCAGACACAGAGCACTGGAGAGCAGCCATCTGTCTCTTCACCACCTGCAAAATTGCCCAGGCAGACAGAGATCCCAGGACAGGAGCAGTCTCTACTTCTGTTCTCTGAATCATCTCTTGGCTTGGAAACAGGGGGCCAGCCAAGCAGCATTGGAGAAATGGAAGAAGAGGCAGGGTGCAGTGATGCCCAACCGCTTTTTCTGTCTTCCTCTGAAGAGGCGGGTGGGCCAGTGGCTCCGGTCACCACCTCGCAGGCCGCATCAGCTGATGATGACACTCAGGTGCCACTTACTGGTGCGTGCTCTGCTGCTGAGACTACCCAGGAGGAGCAGTTGGGGGCAGAGGGTAGTGTAGATGATGAGGTCCTTGACCCATCTTGGCGTCAGGGACAGGAAGGTGGTGGGAGCAGCTCTGAGGAAGAGATTCCCCGTACGGCCCAAAGAGGGAGAGGGAGGGGGAAGACTGCGGATCCTGCAGCCTCCGCTTTGGCACCCGTAAGGAGCATGTCTCTTCCAAAAGTCAAAAGGGGGGCTCCCAAGACTTGCAGTGCCTGGTCCTTTTTTGACCCAGTTGCAGATGACATTTGCTATGTCAGATGCAAGGTGTGTCATCAAAAAATCAAAAGAGGTCAAAAAGTCGCCAACCTCAATACCTCCAACATGTGGAAACATGTGCGCAACAGGCACCCGGCGGAGTTAGACAAACACACTGAAGAGCTAGGCCAACCAACAGCGGCAGCTACCACCTCTTCAGCTCGTGTTGCCTCTTCCTCTAGCTCACACGCAGCTGGTTCGGCTTCCTCCCAGGATCGCCGTGGAAGAACCTCTGGCCCTGTTGTCCAGAGACCCGCTGTCATTCCACCCGCAGCACCACTTTCCCAGTCATCCACACACTCCCAGCCCAGTCTACAGCCATCGGTAGTACAGGCATGGGAGAAAAGGCGGCCTTTCTCGTCAAACCACCCACGAGCACAGGCTCTGACTGCAGGCATTGCCAAACTTCTGTCACTGGAAATGCTGTCATTCAGGCTGGTGGAGACTGACAGCTTCCGTGACTTGATGTCATTGGCAGTCCCACAGTACAATGTGCCCAGCCGCTTTTACTTCAGCAGGCAAGCCGTCCCTGCCCTGCACAAGCATGTGGAGGGACACATAAAACACGCGCTACTGAACGCCGTCAGTAGCAAGGTCCACCTCACCACCGATGCGTGGACCAGTCAACATGGACAGGGGCGATACCTTTCCCTCACTGCCCATTGGGTTAATGTAGTTGAGCCGGGTACAGACCGTGCGAGTGGCGCAGGACGTGTCCTGCCCACTCCAAGGATTGCAGGAATCCATTCTGTACGCATTGACTCCTCCTCTTACACCAGTTCCTCAGAATCATCGCTGCAGGAGCCGTCACAGTCCACCTCCACATGGACCCGTGATGAACGTGTACCTGTTACGACCGACATGAGCACAGCCGTGGCCAAACGTCAACAGGCCGTCTTGAAATTAATTTTTTTGGGGAATCGTAGCCACACAGCGCAGGAGCTCTGGAATGCCATCAAGCAGGTGAGCGATGTGTGGTTTGAGCCAGCGAATCTCCAGCCAGGCATGGTAGTGTGTGATAATGGCCGAAATCTGGTGGCAGCCCTGGGCCTCGGCAACCTCACTCACATCCCATGTCTGGCACATGTGCTCAATTTGGTCGTGCAGAGTTTTTTGAGGGACTATCCGGATCTTGATGCACTGCTGCACAAGGTCCGCCTAGAGTGTGCTCACTTGCGGCGTTCCAGCACGGCAAAAGCGCGCATTGCGGCTCTGCAGCGCCGACACCGCCTGCCGGAACATCGCATCATATGTGACCTACCTACCAGGTGGAATTCCACGTTACATATGTTGGAGCGGTTGTGTGAGCAGCAGCAAGCTGTAATGGAGTACCAGCTGTATCAGGCGCAAAAAAGTCGCAGTCAGCGCCGTACAGACTTCACAACCACAGAGTGGGCCACTATGAAGGATGTCTGCCAGGTTTTGCGTCCCTTTG
The DNA here is from genome assembly GCF_051348905.1 of Ranitomeya variabilis. Taxonomy (NCBI): domain Eukaryota; kingdom Metazoa; phylum Chordata; class Amphibia; order Anura; family Dendrobatidae; genus Ranitomeya; species Ranitomeya variabilis. The sequence goes on from NC_135233.1 coordinate 902,817,122, forward strand.
ATTATTCCACGCGGATGGCGAGTGCAGATGATGCACTAGTCAGCATGACTGTCCCCCTTATCTGCCTGCTTGAAAAATCACTGCAAGCGCTAAGGGATGATGTTGTGGAAGAGGTGGAGGATGAGGATTCACCACTTCCATCATCTTCTGGACAGTCAGCGCCACGTGGTTCCTCACAAACGCATAGGCAGGGGACAGTTTGTGAGGAGGATGAGGAGGAGTCAATGGAGGAGGAAGACATCCGTCCAGAGGAGGGAGTTACACAATTGTCCAGTACTCAGTGTGTACAGCGAGGGTGGGGTGATGACGAGCGGGCAGAGATCACGCCTCCAGCTGGGGACAGCGTTTCTTGGGCAGTTGGCAGTCTGCAGCACATGGTGGATTACATGCTGCAGTGCCTGAGAAACGACCGCCGCATCGACCACATTCTCAACATGTCTGATTATTGGGTGTTCACCCTCCTCGATCCTCGCTACCGGGACAACGTAGAAAGCCTCATCACACCGTTGAACCGGGAGCGAAAAATGCGGGAGTACCAAGACACACTGGTCAGTTCCATCATCTTCTCCATTCCAACTGAGAGAAGTGCTGCTACTGCATTCCAAAGCAGCTCAGTGCGTCCAGGCAGTGGTGGAGGCTCTGCACAAAGAGGGAGCAGAAGCAGTGCCTCTGCCCAAGGCAAGACCAGTATGGCCCAACTGTGGCACAGTTTTGTGTGCCCCCCACAAAAGTCTACACCATCACAGACGGCTCCAGTCAGCAGGAGGCAACGGTTCCGTCAGATGGTGACAGACTACATGTCTTGCCCTCTTGCTGTACTCCCAGACGGCTCTTCCCCTTTCAAGTTTTGGGTCTCAAAGCTGGATACATGGCCAGAGCTAAGCCAGTATGCATTGGAGGTGCTGTCTTGCCCTGCGGCCAGTGTATTATCGGAACGTGTCTTTAGTGCTGCAGGTGGTGTACTAACTGATCGTCGCATGCGACTATCCCCCGATAACGTTGACCGGCTTACTTTTCTGAAAATGAACAAGGCCTGGATCTCGCAGGAATTTGCCACTCCTCCTCCTGATTAAATAATTAGGTCACTGTATACGTTATCCAGGTCTCCTGTTGTGTTCATCTTTCTACCACCTGAACTTAAATTCCTGGGCTCCAACACCGCCAGTTGAGGCTCAGACGTGCCGTCTGCACAGTCAAAACATACGACCCAGTGTTATTGGGTTTCAGTAACGTCAGCTGATCCCCAGCTGTGTAGCCGGCAATGTGTCATGCGACCGCCACGCTGACACAACAACTGAAATGTAAGGGAATCTGTCCCCCCCCCCCCCCAAGGCGTTTGTTACTGAAAGAGCCACCTTGTGCAGCAGTAATGCTGCACAAGGAAAAAGGTAGCTATTTTGGTTTTGCTCCTTGCACACGCAAAACTTAACACTTATAAAATGTGTCCACTGATACCGTAAAACCGTCCCGGAGGTGGGACTTTCCTTCGTAATATGACGCAGCACAGCCGTCATTCCTACCCCCCCGGCGCCGCGCCCCGGCTCCTCAGCGTTGTTTGATTCCGTCCCGGAGCCTGCGCTGTTATGTTATCCCGTGGCCAGGCACACTTAGCGCTGCCCGTCTTCTGGCATCATTTGGTGTCAGGCTGGCTGCGCCTGTGCGGCCACGCTGGCCGAGAGCCCGCCTCGCAGTGTCTTCTGATTTAATCCCACTGGGGGCCTGGGATCTATGGACATGCGCAGTGCATATCTGAACCTCCACCTCTCACTCATCTCCCTATGGCTTCTTCAGACTGTTCGGTGTCAGCTGGTCCCTAATAGCATGCCACGGCCGTGACACCGCACAGTCTGAAAAAGAAGCCGTAGGGAGGGGAGTGAGAGGCGAGGATATGCACTGCGCATGGCCATGGATCCCAGGCCCCCAGTGGGATTACATCAGAAGACACTGCGAGGCGGGCTCTCGGCCAGCGCGGCTGCACAGGCGCAGCCAGCCTGACACCAAATGATGTCAGAAGATGGGCAGCGCTAAGTGTGCCTGGCCACGGGATAACATAACAGCGCAGGCTCCGGGACGGAATCAAACAACGCTGAGGAGCCGGGGCACGGCGGCGGGGGGGTAGTAATGATGGCTGTGCTGCGTCATATTACGAAGGAAAGTCCCACCTCCGGGACGGTTTCACGGCTTCAGGGGACACATTTTATAAGTGTTTAGTTCTGTGTTTGCAAGGAGCATGATGAAAAGAGCCACCTTTTCCTTTTGCATCTTTTGTGCTGCACAAGCTGGCTCTTTCAGCTACAAACGCCTTGGGGGGGGGGTTAAAGGTTCCCTTTCGACTTTCTCAGGCTTCGGCCTACATTGTGTTCCTCTGCTTTTCCACCTGCCACTGGGCTCCAACACCGCTAGTTGCCGTCCAGAAGTGCTGTACGCACAGTCAACAGTCGCTCCTCTGTTATTGGGGTTCAGTAACGTCAGCTGTTCCCCTGCTGTGTGTGTGGCAATCCCTCCTACCTCCTCCAACCTCCTCCAACCTCCTCCTCCTCCACCTGTCCCTGGGCTCCAACACCGCCAGTTGCCGTCCAGAAGTGCTGTACGCACAGTCAACAGTCCCTCCTCTGTTATTGGGGTTCAGTAACGTCAGCTGTTCCCCTGCTGTGTGTGTGGCAATCCCTCCTACCTCCTCCAACCTCCTCCAACCTCCTCCTCCTCCACCTGTCCCTGGGCTCCAACACCGCCAGTTGCCGTCCAGAAGTGCTGTACGCACAGTCAACAGTCCCTCCTCTGTTATTGGGGTTCAGTAACGTCAGCTGTTCCCCTGCTGTGTGTGTGGCAATCCCTCCTACCTCCTCCAACCTCCTCCTCCTCCACCTGTCCCTGGGCTCCAACACTGCCAGTTGCCGTCCAGAAGTGCTGTACGCACAGTCAACAGTCCCTCCTCTGTTATTGGGGTTCAGTAACGTCAGCTGTTCCCCTGCTGTGTGTGTGGCAATCCCTCCTACCTCCTCCAACCTCCTCCTCCTCCACCTGTCCCTGGGCTCCAACACCGCCAGTTGCCGTCCAGAAGTGCTGTACGCACAGTCAACAGTCCCTCCTCTGTTATTGGGGTTCAGTAACGTCAGCTGTTCCCCTGCTGTGTGTGTGGCAATCCCTCCTACCTCCTCCAACCTCCTCCTCCTCCACCTGTCCCTGGGCTCCAACACTGCCAGTTGCCGTCCAGAAGTGCTGTACGCACAGTCAACAGTCCCTCCTCTGTTATTGGGGTTCAGTAACGTCAGCTGTTCCCCTGCTGTGTGTGTGGCAATCCCTCCTACCTCCTCCAACCTCCTCCAACCTCCTCCTCCTCCACCTGTCCCTGGGCTCCAACACCGCCAGTTGCCGTCCAGAAGTGCTGTACGCACAGTCAACAGTCCCTCCTCTGTTATTGGGGTTCAGTAACGTCAGCTGTTCCCCTGCTGTGTGTGTGGCAATCCCTCCTACCTCCTCCAACCTCCTCCTCCTCCACCTGTCCCTGGGCTCCAACACTGCCAGTTGCCGTCCAGAAGTGCTGTACGCACAGTCAACAGTCCCTCCTCTGTTATTGGGGTTCAGTAACGTCAGCTGTTCCCCTGCTGTGTGTGTGGCAATCCCTCCTACCTCCTCCAACCTCCTCCAACCTCCTCCTCCTCCACCTGTCCCTGGGCTCCAACACCGCCAGTTGCCGTCCAGAAGTGCTGTACGCACAGTCAACAGTCCCTCCTCTGTTATTGGGGTTCAGTAACGTCAGCTGTTCCCCTGCTGTGTGTGTGGCAATCCCTCCTACCTCCTCCAACCTCCTCCTCCTCCACCTGTCCCTGGGCTCCAACACTGCCAGTTGCCGTCCAGAAGTGCTGTACGCACAGTCAACAGTCCCTCCTCTGTTATTGGGGTTCAGTAACGTCAGCTGTTCCCCTGCTGTGTGTGTGGCAATCCCTCCTACCTCCTCCAACCTCCTCCTCCTCCACCTGTCCCTGGGCTCCAACACCGCCAGTTGCCGTCCAGAAGTGCTGTACGCACAGAGCCAAACACCTCGCCTATGTGTTAGTGGGGTTCAGCACCGCCAGCTGTTCCCCTGCTGTGTATACGGCAACGTGTACTGCGACCACCACGCAGGCACAACAAGTTAAATTTAAGGGAACCTGTCCCCCCCCCCCCATGCGTTTGTTACTGAAGGAGCCACCTTGTGCAGCAGTAATGATGCAAAGGGAAAAAGTGCCTCTTTTCGTGGTGCTCCTTGCATATGCTGAACCTAACACTTATGAAATGTGTCCCCTCACAGCGTTCAACCGTCCGGTCGGTGGAACTTTCCTTTGTCATGTGACGCAGCACAGCCGTCATTTTTACCCCCTTGTCGCCGTGCGACGCCTCCTCAGCGTTGTTTGAATCTGTCCCGGAGCCTGCGCTGTTAGGTTACCCCTTGGCCATGCACACATTTTGCGCTGCCCGTCTTCTGACATCATTTGCTGTCAGGCTGGCTGCGCCTGTGCGGGTGCGCTGTCCGAGATTCAGCCTCGCGGTGTCGTCTAATGTAATCCCACCGCGGGCCTGGGATCCGTGTCCATGTGCAGTGCATATCCTCGCCTCTCACTCCCCTCCCTACGGCTTCTAAAGACTGTTCGGTGTCAGCTGGTCCCTAATAGCATGCCACGGCCGTGACACCGCACAGTCTTTAGAAGCCGTAGGGAGGGGAGTGAGAGGCGAGGATATGCACTGCGCATGGACACGGATCCCAGGCCCGCGGTGGGATTACATTAGACGACACCGCGAGGCTGAATCTCGGACAGCGCACCCGCACAGGCGCAGCCAGCCTGACAGCAAATGATGTCAGAAGACGGGCAGCGCAAAATGTGTGCATGGCCAAGGGGTAACCTAACAGCGCAGGCTCCGGGACAGATTCAAACAACGCTGAGGAGGCGGCGCACGGCGACAAGGGGGTAAAAATGACGGCTGTGCTGCGTCACATGACAAAGGAAAGTTCCACCGACCGGACGGTTGAACGCTGTGAGGGGACACATTTCATAAGTGTTAGGTTCAGCATCTGCAAGGACCATAATTAAAAGAGCTAAGTTTACCTTTTCCAGCATTAGTGCTGTACACGATGGCTCTTCCAGCTACAAACGCCTGGGGGGGGGGGTTAAAGGTTTCCTTTCAACTTGCTCCAGTGCAGGCTTCGGCCTACACTCCGCTCCCCCTGCTCCTCCTGCTGACCCTGGGCTCTAACACCGCCAGTTGGGGCCCAGATGTGCTGGCTGCACAGAGCCAAACACCTCGCCAATGTGTCAGTGGGGTCCAGCACCGCCAGCTGTTCCCCTGCTGTGTAGCCGGCAACGTGTCCTGCAAAAGCCACGCAGACACAACAGACCCAAAGCTGCCGCCAGTGCAGGCTTCGGCCTACACTCCCCTCCCCCTGCTCCTCCTCCTCCTGCTCCTCCTCCTGCTGACCCTGGGCTCTAACACACCGCCAGTTGGGGCCCAGATGTGCTAGCTGCACAGAGAAAAACACCAGCCAATGTGTCAGTGGGGTCCAGCACCGCCAGCTGTTCCCCTGCTGTGCAGCCGGCAACGTGTCCTGCAAAAGCCACGCAGACACAAGAACTGAAATTGAAGGGAACCTGTCCCCCCTCCCCCAGGCGTTTTTACGTTATCCAGCCACCTTGTACAGCGGTAATGCTGCATGTGTGCAAGGTGGCTCAGAAACGTATTCTCCTCGCACATGTGGAACTGAAAACACGTCTGAAATGTGTCCTCTGTGTGACCATTTAACCGTCCCGGTGGTGTGACTTTCCTTTGTAATGACACGCTGCAACCCCCTTGGTAGCGCTGCCCGTCTTCTGGCATCATTGTTTGGCTGGCTGCGCCTCTGCGGCCGCCCTGACCCACACAACGCCCCTCGGTGTCTTATTTATTGGGACTGCGAGGGTGTGATTCATGGGCAGGATCAGTGCATCAGTTCGCCTGTCCCTCCTCTCCTTCCGCCTTCTTCGGACTGTGCGGCTTCATGGCCGTGGCATGCGATAAGGGATCAGATGACGCCGCACAGTCTGAAGCGGGTGTAAGGACCCGAGTGTGAGAGGCCAACATATGTGCTGCGCCAGGCCCTGAATCCCAGCCCCGCAGTGTTTTAACAATGTTAAGACACTGCGGGGCTGGGATTCATGGTCATCGCGAACCGCACCGGCCGACATTACATGATGCCAGAAGATGGGCAGCGCTAACGGCGCTAGGCCAGGGGATAACACGACAGCGCAGACTCCTGTACAGCAAATAACAACGCTCGGGAGGCTGCACCCAGCACCAAGGTGGGATTCTTGACACCTGTGCTGCGTCTCATTACAAAGGGAACTCGCGCCTCCATTACACAGTTTGACTGTATAAAGGGCTGAATGTTATACGTGTTCCATTCAGCGTGTGCAAGGAGAAAAATTACAAGAGCAACCTTTGACTTGCGCAGCACTGCTGCTGCATAAGCTGTGGCTCTTCTACTTTGTAACCCCTGAGGGGGGGTTAAAGGTGACTTTTGAAATCGGTTCAATTAGGCTTCGGCCTACACTCTGCTCCACCTGCAGAGCCCGGGCTCCAACAACGCTAGTTGCTGTCCGGAAGTGCTGGCTGCACAGAGCCAAACACCTCGCCAATGTGTCAGTGGGGTCCAGCACCGCCAGCTGTTCCCCTGCTGTGTAGCCGGCAACGTGTCCTGCAAAAGCCACGCAGACACAACAGACCCAAAGCTGCCGCCAGTGCAGGCTTCGGCCTACACTCCCCTCCCCCTGCTCCTCCTCCTCCTGCTCCTCCTCCTGCTGACCCTGGGCTCTAACACACCGCCAGTTGGGGCCCAGATGTGCTAGCTGCACAGAGAAAAACACCAGCCAATGTGTCAGTGGGGTCCAGCACCGCCAGCTGTTCCCCTGCTGTGCAGCCGGCAACGTGTCCTGCAAAAGCCACGCAGACACAAGAACTGAAATTGAAGGGAACCTGTCCCCCCTCCCCCAGGCGTTTTTACGTTATCCAGCCACCTTGTACAGCGGTAATGCTGCATGTGTGCAAGGTGGCTCAGAAACGTATTCTCCTCGCACATGTGGAACTGAAAACACGTCTGAAATGTGTCCTCTGTGTGACCATTTAACCGTCCCGGTGGTGTGACTTTCCTTTGTAATGACACGCTGCAACCCCCTTGGTAGCGCTGCCCGTCTTCTGGCATCATTGTTTGGCTGGCTGCGCCTCTGCGGCCGCCCTGACCCACACAACGCCCCTCGGTGTCTTATTTATTGGGACTGCGAGGGTGTGATTCATGGGCAGGATCAGTGCATCAGTTCGCCTGTCCCTCCTCTCCTTCCGCCTTCTTCGGACTGTGCGGCTTCATGGCCGTGGCATGCGATAAGGGATCAGATGACGCCGCACAGTCTGAAGCGGGTGTAAGGACCCGAGTGTGAGAGGCCAACATATGTGCTGCGCCAGGCCCTGAATCCCAGCCCCGCAGTGTTTTAACAATGTTAAGACACTGCGGGGCTGGGATTCATGGTCATCGCGAACCGCACCGGCCGACATTACATGATGCCAGAAGATGGGCAGCGCTAACGGCGCTAGGCCAGGGGATAACACGACAGCGCAGACTCCTGTACAGCAAATAACAACGCTCGGGAGGCTGCACCCAGCACCAAGGTGGGATTCTTGACACCTGTGCTGCGTCTCATTACAAAGGGAACTCGCGCCTCCATTACACAGTTTGACTGTATAAAGGGCTGAATGTTATACGTGTTCCATTCAGCGTGTGCAAGGAGAAAAATTACAAGAGCAACCTTTGACTTGCGCAGCACTGCTGCTGCATAAGCTGTGGCTCTTCTACTTTGTAACCCCTGAGGGGGGGTTAAAGGTGACTTTTGAAATCGGTTCAATTAGGCTTCGGCCTACACTCTGCTCCACCTGCAGAGCCCGGGCTCCAACAACGCTAGTTGCTGTCCGGAAGTGCTGGCTGCACAGAGCCAAACACCTCGCCAATGTGTCAGTGGGGTCCAGCACCGCCAGCTGTTCCCCTGCTGTGTAGCCGGCAACGTGTCCTGCAAAAGCCACGCAGACACAACAGACCCAAAGCTGCCGCCAGTGCAGGCTTCGGCCTACACTCCCCTCCCCCTGCTCCTCCTCCTCCTGCTCCTCCTCCTGCTGACCCTGGGCTCTAACACACCGCCAGTTGGGGCCCAGATGTGCTAGCTGCACAGAGAAAAACACCAGCCAATGTGTCAGTGGGGTCCAGCACCGCCAGCTGTTCCCCTGCTGTGCAGCCGGCAACGTGTCCTGCAAAAGCCACGCAGACACAAGAACTGAAATTGAAGGGAACCTGTCCCCCCTCCCCCAGGCGTTTTTACGTTATCCAGCCACCTTGTACAGCGGTAATGCTGCATGTGTGCAAGGTGGCTCAGAAACGTATTCTCCTCGCACATGTGGAACTGAAAACACGTCTGAAATGTGTCCTCTGTGTGACCATTTAACCGTCCCGGTGGTGTGACTTTCCTTTGTAATGACACGCTGCAACCCCCTTGGTAGCGCTGCCCGTCTTCTGGCATCATTGTTTGGCTGGCTGCGCCTCTGCGGCCGCCCTGACCCACACAACGCCCCTCGGTGTCTTATTTATTGGGACTGCGAGGGTGTGATTCATGGGCAGGATCAGTGCATCAGTTCGCCTGTCCCTCCTCTCCTTCCGCCTTCTTCGGACTGTGCGGCTTCATGGCCGTGGCATGCGATAAGGGATCAGATGACGCCGCACAGTCTGAAGCGGGTGTAAGGACCCGAGTGTGAGAGGCCAACATATGTGCTGCGCCAGGCCCTGAATCCCAGCCCCGCAGTGTTTTAACAATGTTAAGACACTGCGGGGCTGGGATTCATGGTCATCGCGAACCGCACCGGCCGACATTACATGATGCCAGAAGATGGGCAGCGCTAACGGCGCTAGGCCAGGGGATAACACGACAGCGCAGACTCCTGTACAGCAAATAACAACGCTCGGGAGGCTGCACCCAGCACCAAGGTGGGATTCTTGACACCTGTGCTGCGTCTCATTACAAAGGGAACTCGCGCCTCCATTACACAGTTTGACTGTATAAAGGGCTGAATGTTATACGTGTTCCATTCAGCGTGTGCAAGGAGAAAAATTACAAGAGCAACCTTTGACTTGCGCAGCACTGCTGCTGCATAAGCTGTGGCTCTTCTACTTTGTAACCCCTGAGGGGGGGTTAAAGGTGACTTTTGAAATCGGTTCAATTAGGCTTCGGCCTACACTCTGCTCCACCTGCAGAGCCCGGGCTCCAACAACGCTAGTTGCTGTCCGGAAGTGCTGGCTGCACAGAGCCAAACACCTCGCCAATGTGTCAGTGGGGTCCAGCACCGCCAGCTGTTCCCCTGCTGTGTAGCCGGCAACGTGTCCTGCAAAAGCCACGCAGACACAACAGACCCAAAGCTGCCGCCAGTGCAGGCTTCGGCCTACACTCCCCTCCCCCTGCTCCTCCTCCTCCTGCTCCTCCTCCTGCTGACCCTGGGCTCTAACACACCGCCAGTTGGGGCCCAGATGTGCTAGCTGCACAGAGAAAAACACCAGCCAATGTGTCAGTGGGGTCCAGCACCGCCAGCTGTTCCCCTGCTGTGCAGCCGGCAACGTGTCCTGCAAAAGCCACGCAGACACAAGAACTGAAATTGAAGGGAACCTGTCCCCCCTCCCCCAGGCGTTTTTACGTTATCCAGCCACCTTGTACAGCGGTAATGCTGCATGTGTGCAAGGTGGCTCAGAAACGTATTCTCCTCGCACATGTGGAACTGAAAACACGTCTGAAATGTGTCCTCTGTGTGACCATTTAACCGTCCCGGTGGTGTGACTTTCCTTTGTAATGACACGCTGCAACCCCCTTGGTAGCGCTGCCCGTCTTCTGGCATCATTGTTTGGCTGGCTGCGCCTCTGCGGCCGCCCTGACCCACACAACGCCCCTCGGTGTCTTATTTATTGGGACTGCGAGGGTGTGATTCATGGGCAGGATCAGTGCATCAGTTCGCCTGTCCCTCCTCTCCTTCCGCCTTCTTCGGACTGTGCGGCTTCATGGCCGTGGCATGCGATAAGGGATCAGATGACGCCGCACAGTCTGAAGCGGGTGTAAGGACCCGAGTGTGAGAGGCCAACATATGTGCTGCGCCAGGCCCTGAATCCCAGCCCCACAGTGTTTTAACAATGTTAAGACACTGCGGGGCTGGGATTCATGGTCATCGCGAACCGCACCGGCCGACATTACATGATGCCAGAAGATGGGCAGCGCTAACGGCGCTAGGCCAGGGGATAACACGACAGCGCAGACTCCTGTATAGCAAATAACAACGCTCGGGAGGCTGCACCCAGCACCAAGGTGGGATTCTTGACACCTGTGCTGCGTCTCATTACAAAGGGAACTCGCGCCTCCATTACACAGTTTGACTGTATAAAGGGCTGAATGTTATACGTGTTCCATTCAGCGTGTGCAAGGAGAAAAATTACAAGAGCAACCTTTGACTTGCGCAGCACTGCTGCTGCATAAGCTGTGGCTCTTCTACTTTGTAACCCCTGAGGGGGGGTTAAAGGTGACTTTTGAAATCGGTTCAATTAGGCTTCGGCCTACACTCTGCTCCACCTGCAGAGCCCGGGCTCCAACAACGCTAGTTGCTGTCCGGAAGTGCTGGCTGCACAGAGCCAAACACCTCGCCAATGTGTCAGTGGGGTCCAGCACCGCCAGCTGTTCCCCTGCTGTGTAGCCGGCAACGTGTCCTGCAAAAGCCACGCAGACACAACAGACCCAAAGCTGCCGCCAGTGCAGGCTTCGGCCTACACTCCCCTCCCCCTGCTCCTCCTCCTCCTGCTCCTCCTCCTGCTGACCCTGGGCTCTAACAAACCGCCAGTTGGGGCCCAGATGTGCTAGCTGCACAGAGAAAAACACCTCGCCAATGTGTCAGTGGGGTCCAGCACCGCCAGCTGTTCCCCTGCTGTGCAGCCGGCATCGTGTCCTGCAAAAGCCACGCAGACACTTGCTCTTGTACCTTCTGCTCCCCATCCTGGTTCCAGTACCGTCAGCTGGTTCCGGGCAGAGCCTTTGGCTTAGGTGCCTCCCTTTGGTATCCGAGTTCCACCAACGTCAGGTGGTCCTTGGTAGTGCTTTCAGGCACGGGTACCTCCTGCTTAGTAACCGGGTTCCAGTAACGTCAGCTGGTCCTCGGTAGTTCCATTGGCTCTTGGACCTTCGGCTACCCATCCGGGTTCCAGCACCGTCAGCTGGTTCTCGGCAGTGTCTTTTGCTCTTGTACCTTCTGCTCCCCATCCTGGTTCCAGTACCGTCAGCTGGTTCCGGGCAGAGCCTTTGGCTTAGGTGCCTCCCTCTGGGTATCCGAGTTCCACCAACGTCAGGTGGTCCTTGGTAGTGCTTTCAGGCATGGGTACCTCCTGCTTAGTAACCGGGTTCCAGTAACGTCAGCTGGTCCTCGGTAGTTCCATTGGCTCTTGGACCTTCGGGTAGCCATCCGAGTTCCAGTTCCATCAGCTGGTTCTCGGCATTTTCTCAGCCTTCTTGTACCTTCTGCTACATTTCCAAGTTCAAGAGACTAAACACGATGACCCGGAAGACCACCCCTAAGATGACGACGACACCAGAGACGACAACCACCGTGATGACGACGACCCTGGAGACGATGACCCCGAAGACCACCCCGATGACGACGACCCCGGAGACGACGACCCTGAAGACCACCCCGATGACGACGACCCCGGAGACGACGACCCTGGAGACGACGACGACCTGGAAGACCGAGAAGCAGAAGAACAAGAGGCTGCAGAACAAAGAGCAGAAGAACATTAAGCATAACACTAAATATCAGAGCAAAAAATATTATCTAAATTATAAGCAGAAGAAGACTAAGCAGTGTATGGGGGTGAGTCCGTTCCTCCTCGTGGTGCCCCTGGATAAAGCCTGATGCTGCAGGCCAAACTGAACGCGGACAAATGTAACTGTTTTGTGACAGGCAGAACGGAAGGTGTAATCTTCAAACTTTTATAGATAACAACTACGGGAATGCCTGTCACAAATAAGAATATGATGAAGAAGTTGAATATGATGAAGATAATAGTAAAATAAAAAGAATATGAACAATGTAACCCAAAAAATAATAGGTAGAAGATGAAGAAGAAGATGAATAAGGTGAAGAAGTTGATGTCAAAGAAGCTGATGATGAGGATAATTAAGAAGAAAGCGTGGGAGAAGTAAAAAAGAAGGTGAAGGGCGTGGAAGTAGTGAAACATCAATATCTGACATAAAAAAAAAAAAAAAAACATAGTCAAATTCTTTCTAACGCCGAACTTCATAAAAAAAAATAAAAAATCCTGCTATTCTATTACATTGGGCTAAACCTCTGTCCCTTTAATATCTCCGCCACGTCCCCCAATACATCCTACAATATTCTTAGTTGTTTTCCTTCATGTAGAATGAACCTACAAGTGTATAAAGGGTTTATTTTAATTCCGATATTTTCGTCCCATTGACTTGCATTGGGATCGGGTATCGGTATCGGATTGGATTCCGATACTGTGACGGTATCGGCCGATACTTTCCGATACCGATACTTTCCGATATCGGAAAGTATCGCTCAACACTAATCGTGAAGCATTCTGCCACTTTGCACTGCATGCTAGAAGTATTAAAGGGTTAAATCGCAGTCAGGATCTGATATTGCATTATTATTACTACTTTTTTTTGCAATTTATTTTATTTTTTAATGCCATTTCTCAATAGTCCCTGCCTTACTGCAGAGGGTGGCACCCTAGATATTCAAATAGGCACCCTCACCCAGTGTGGACAGACCCTTATACTGCACTATCATGCACCCTACCACTTAGTGAGAAATAACACTGAAAAAAAGCAGTATAAGGCTACGGTCACACTATCTGTATTTGGTCAGTATTTCACATCAGTAGCCAAAACCAGGAGTGGGTCAAAAATGCAGACTTGGTGACATGTTTCTATTATAGCTTACCCCTCTGTTTGTTCCACTCCTGGCTTTGGCTTATAAATACTGATGTAACATACTGACCACAAACTGATAGTGTGACCGTAGCCCAAGAGTCTGTCCACAATTAGCAGGGGTATCAATTGGCATATGTAAGGTGCCAACTTCTGTGGTAGGCAGGGACTATTGAGGTATATTGAGGGATAGAGTAGATTTTTGCTATCCTGCCTTATATTAATTACGGTACCCTACTTTTTCATATACTGCATATCTTTTACCCTGATTCAAGTACTGCCACTTATCATAAGATAAATGTATTTTTAAATTTGAAGTGTATACTGTTACGGTCTTTGTTTTAAACATATCTAATAAAATAGTTGTTTTTAGTTCTTGTTTCTCTTTTTCTGTTAGTTATAAATTCAACGACGTCCTTTTGTTTTTCTCCTGAATAACAATGGGGAAATTATTTCTTATTTTTACATCTTATAATGCAAAAGTCAGCCTTTCCCCTCATAATATGGCAAAAATCTCCATATTTTTCTGGTTCAATATAAATGGCAAAAATCTCCATGTTTTTCTGGTTCAATATAACCTTCAGACATCACTTCTGCAAAGCCGGAGTGCGAAGCGCTTAGCGGAAATAAGCTAAATATCATCCACTGGCCTATAGATCCTAATATAGAAAATTCAGGAAGTTTTCTCTTTACTGTACTAGGTTTAGAAGTAAAAACAGTTAATGTAATTGTCCTATATTTCTCCCCAGAGTATGCTTAGGACAGTTATACATCTGCCAATACCACTTATGTAAAAAGTAGAACTGCATTGTATTTAAAAGTTTGCTACACACATTCTTCATCACTACAAGCTTCTCTCCTCCTTCAGTTTATGAGACAGAGCTTTCTGAGGTCAATCAATATTGGTTTTATCTCAGCGCAATTGTGTTGTGCAAGATTAACATTTTGATACTTAACATTATAAACCAGATGCTACCTCGTGCTGTCATTAAACTTTAATACATCCTTTGTTTTCTAATCATTTTAGCTATTTATGCCACCAAGGGAATTTTTGTGGCACCAAAGACCTTAATCAGCGTGCTGAACCTGTCCTCAGTACACCTGTTTAATGGAAGTCAAAGTCAAGGTCAATCACTTTGAATTACATGTATACAAGGTGTCTGTGTTGCAGCAAAATGGAATTATCCATGTGTCATGCATTAAAGGTTCTTCAAATGGAAGAGCTACTCAAATGAAAACATTGGAATAATCGAACAATCTTGTAATTTATTTATGCTAAGATCAAAAGGAGAAAAATGTAATTGTTTATTAAACTCCAAATTTCGTTCAGATTTGTGGACAGATTATGTTTTATATTGTTATGTTATATACAGATTTTATTTTTGCATATTTTTATTATTACTTGGTATTTCAAAAAGGTCCATCTATCTTTCTAGAAAAGCACACAAAGTGAAGGAAATTCTAAACACTGATGGATGTCACATGTAAAGTACATGTCTTTAAAGGTTTACTTTGATGTCAAAAGAGATAAAAGCAACAAAGGAAAAAAAACATCGATAATGGTGCAATCCAAACACAAATTTAATAATTTATTAAACTTCAAATCAAAAATGTTAAGTTTTGGATAGTGGAAATTTTTATGTTATTTGGGATTTTAGAAGGGTGACTAATTTAGTTCAACATTATCTATATATCTCTGTATCTCTGTATCTATCTATCTATCTATCTATCTATCTTACCTTAATATTTAGTCAATATCTCTGAGGCCTCATTCAGACCATGTTTGTTCACATACGCAACAGAATAATACAAGCCTCATCAAAATGAAAGTGCTGTAAACTTGTGATAAAAATGCAATTTCAATTGTTTTTATGGTGTGGTAATGCTCTACAGAATTCATATTGTTAATACCAAGCTTATATATTTTCAGCTCCTGAGCTTGCTCCATACTTTTGCTTCTGTAAATGTTTGGTATTTTAACATGCAATCACCTCTTGATAATTCATTGGATGTAGTAGTCCTATTTGACTGATTAATTAGTGCTTGATTATCGTTGGGTAACATAACTTTAAATATCTTTAAGATGGACATGAAGACCTGATTCATTATTTTTTTTGCTGTTGTATTTTTTGATTGTTTTTTAGCCCCTTCCCGACATCGGACGTACTATACCGTCCGATGTCGGGTCCCCTGCTTTGATGTGCGCTCCGGCGGTGAGCGCACATCAAAGTCGCGACATGTCAGCTGTTTTTTACAGCTGACATGTGCGCGCAATAGCGGCGGGTGAAATCGCGATCACCCGCCGCTATTAACTAGTTAAATGCCGCTGTCAAACTCAGACAGCGGCATTTAACTACCGCATCCGGCCGGGCGGCCGGAAATGAGCGCATCGCCGACCCCCGTCACATGATCGGGGGTCGGCGATGCTTGTATATTGTAACCATAGAGGTCCTTGAGACCTCTATGGTTACTGATCGCCGGTGGCTGTGAGCGCCCCCCTGTGGTCGGCGCTCACAGCACACCTGCATTTTAGCTACATAACAGCGATCTGATGATCGCTGTTATGTAGCAGAGCCGATCGGGCTGTGCCTGCTTCTAGCCTCCCATGGAGGCTATAGAAGCATGGTAAAAGTTAAAAAAAAAAGTAAAAAAAAATGTGAAAAAAATAAAAAAAATATAAAAGTTTAAATCACCCCCCTTTCGCCCCTATCAAAATAAATCAATAAAAAAATAATCAAACCTACACATATTTGGTATCGCCGCGTTCAGAATCGCCCGATCTATCAATAAAAAAAAAGCATTAACCTGATCGCAAAACGGCGTAACGAGAAAAAAATCGAAACGCCAGAATTACGTTTTTTTGGTCGCCGCGATTTGCATTAAAATGCAATAACGGGCGATCAAAAGAACGCATCTGCACCAAATTGGTATCATTAAAAACGCCGTCTCGGCACGCAAAAAATAAGCCCTCAACAGACCCCAGATCATGAAAAATAGAGACGCTACGAGTATCGGAAAATGGCGCAATTTTATTTATTTTTTTTTTGCAAAGTTTGGAATTTTTTTTCACCACTTAGGTGAAAAATAACCTAGTCATGTTAGGTGTCTATGAACTCGTACTGACCTGGAGAATCATAATGGCAGGTCAGTTTTAGCATTTAGTGAATCTAGCAAAAAAAAAAAAAAAACAAGTGTGGGATTGCACTTTTTTTGCAATTTCACCGCACTTGAAATTGTTTTCCCGTTTTCTAGTACATGCCATTGGAAAACCAATGGTGTCATTCAAAAGTACAACTCGTCCCGCAAAAAATAAGCCCTCACATGGCCAAATTGACGGAAAAATAAAAAAGTTATGGCTCTGGGAAGGAGGGGAGTGAAAAACGAAAACGGAAAAACGAAAAATGCCACGGTCATGAAGGGGTTAGAGCGATTTTAGCCTTGTTTGTTTTTTTTATATTCACCAAGGGGGCCTGATTTTTTTGCTTTCCAGATGTTTACTGCTGATTAGTGATGAGCGAGTGTACTCGTTGCTCGGGTGGTCTCCGAGTATTTGTTAGTGTTCGGAGATTTAGTTTTCATCATGGCAGCTGAATGATTTACAGCTGTTAGCCAGGCTGAGAACATGTGGGGATTGCCTGGTTGCTAGGGAATCCCCACATGTAATCAAGCTGGCTAATAACTGTAAATCATTCAGCTAAGGCGATGAAAACTTAATCTCTGAGCAGTCATAAATACTCGAAGACCACCCGAGCAACGAGTACACTCGCTCATTACTACTGCTGATTCATCAATTGCGACTTTTAAAAATGTGACATATAAAAGAGGCTATGCGGCACACGATGCGTATCTTCTTTTTCTTGTTTTTAAAAAATATGACTTTTTTGTGCAAAAATTCTGCAGTCTACCATTCTTATGGTCAAATTTAGCCACATTTTATAGACAGTTGCAACATTTTGCTCTACAAAGGTGACAAAAAAGTTAAAAGACAAAAATTAAAATAATTTTTTAACATGTTCTCCATTTTTTATAATTTTATGCAAAAAAAAGCCACTGAATAACACAAGGCGAAAAGAAGGATCAAGGTTGTAGGGGCAAAGACCCTGACTCCAGCAATGTGTCACTGAGCTGCTTGATGTAGTTTTAGTATAATAACTGTTTAACCAGCAGGAGATTATCACTAGAGGATTATTAAACCTGATGTCATGTAGTCCTCCATATTTTGCTCCATATAATCTGTCCCCCCACTGATTGGTAGCTTTCTGCATATGCACAGTGTACAGAAAGTTGCCAATCAGTGGTGTGGGCAGGTCTATAAAGAGCTGAGCATTCAGAGAACTAATAGATCTGGGGCAGAAAAGACTGTGATTTTCTCAAATCAGTAAGTGATATATCACTAGACTCGTGCTACATCATGCTGCTCCCAGATAACCTAGAAAAGAACGATTCTCCTTAACCCCTTCATGCCACGGCCCTTTTTCATTTTTCCGTGTTCGTTTTTCACTCTCCTCCTTCCCAGAGCCATAACTTTTTTATTTTTCCATCAATATGGCCATGTGAGGGCACGTGCCTTTTACCCGGTCACAGTTCCCTGGTCCTCCGTACTGGACACCGTGCTTATGTGTGACTTTTGAACCAAGTGGGTTTCCGTGCCCGGCTTCACATACCAGCAAAGGGACATTTAATCTCTTGAAAAAGGCTTTTAGCCGAAACGTTGAGAAGGAAATTGTATATGTCCAAACAAGGTGTATTGAAGAAGCATATTCGTTTATTTCTATTTTTGGAAACCCTATATCCTGAATTAAGTGGGGAAACCCTATTGCTTGAACAAACTTTGAGTATGTCAAAAATAAACTTTGAGATTTTTCAGTTGCAGTGTGCCGGAGTTTTTCTCATATGTCATTACAAGTTCATAGACACCTAACATGTCTAGGTTATTTTTTATCTAAGTGGTGTAAAAAAATTCAAAACTTTGCTAAAATTAAAAAAAAAAAAAAAAAAAAAAAAAAATGCGCCATTTTCCGATACCAGTAGCGTCTCCATTTTTCATGATCTGGGGTCGGGTAAGGGCTTATTTTTTGCGTGCCAAGCTAATGTTTTTAATGATATTACATTTGTGCAGATAAGTTCTGTTGATTGCCCGTTACTGCATTTTAATTCAATGTCGCGGCGACCAAAAAAAGTAATTTTGGCGTTTCAAATTTTTTTCTCGCTACGCTGTTTAGCGATCGGGTTAATGCTTTTTTTATTGATAGATCGGGAGATTCTAAACGCGGCGATATCAAATATGTGTTGGTTTGATTTTTTTTAAATTGTTTTATTTTGGATGGGGCGAAAGGGGGGTGATTTAAACTTTTAATTTTTTTTTTTTTTTACTTTTTTTAACTTTTGCCATGCTTCAGTAGCCTCCATGGAAGGCTAGAATCTGGCACCACTAGATCGGCTCAGCTACATAGCAGCGATCATCAGATCGCTGCTATGTAGCTGAAATGCAGGCTTGCTATGAGCGCCGACCACAGGGTGGCACTCACAACAGGCCGGCATCAGTAACCATAGAGGTCTCAAGGACCTCTATGATTACCATCGTGATGCATCACCGACCCCCTATCATGTGACACGGGGCTGCGATGTGCTCATTTCCGTTCATGCGGCCGGAAGCGGTAGTTAAATGCTGCTGTCAGCATTTGACAGCGGCATTTAACAGATTAATAGCGGCAGGTGAATCATGATTTCACCCGCTATTACGCGCACATGTCAGCTGTACAAAACAGCTGACATGTCGCGACTTTGATGTGGGCTCACCGCCGGAGCCCACATCAAAGGGGGAGACACAACTTGCACAGTACTAGTACAGCGCATGTCGTGAAGGGGTTTTAAAGGTATGTGCACATGTTTAGTATTTGCAGCTGATTTTTCTGTTACAAAAACTGGAGGGTTGGCAGGAAAAACGCTGCTTAATATTTTGGCATTTTTCCTGTTGTGTCGACACAGTATTTAATTTTAATTACCAGATGTCAATTTTCAATAGGCCAGGAGACATAGGCTATTATCTGTATGTTGACTTTTGAATTTATGTTTTCTTCTTTGGTTGGTCAAGAAACAAAGACTATTGTTTGCATGAGCCTGAATACTGACTTTTGAGTTGCTGTTTGCTGCAACTCATTGTCTGCTATCTTTGACAAGGGCATAGGGTAATTGAACAATAGATGTTTGTTAATATGTTGATTACACATTATGCCATGCCAGCTAATTTATTGCCATGAAAACAGAGAAGGATGAACTATGCAAATTGATTACATACTCAAACAGTGAGAGTTAAACTAATCCTACCTCCTCCGTGACCTGTGGATGATGATCTGAACCACAGATGGTATAAAAAGGATTTATATAATTTTGCAAAAAGAATCAGAGTCACTTGACTGAACTAGAGCTATGAAACCATAACTCCATAAAGGAACACTTTACCAGGACAATATGGCTTCATCAAGAGGGACACAGATTTGACATTCTACAGAATGTCAGCTATGGGGATCACAACCCCAGCTGAAAGAATATAGATCTGCTCCACTGACTATCACTGACCCCCATGGAGACGCTCCGAGAATCCAGGTTGTGACCCTCCAGTCACCTGGAACCCATGGATACATTTGGCGAAGCCTGGATTGTGACCCTCTGGTCACTGGGAATCCATGGATATGTTTCGGGAAACCAGGATTTGACCACCATGGATACATTTAGACCATTTAGTCAGAGTGCTCCATGAAGACATTCGGAGAAGCCAGGTTGGGACCATCCTGTCACCTGCCCACATGCCTCAATGGACTGTCAGCTTTCTAATTTTGTTGTTCCATCTTTTCTGTGGGTGCCTGCCAAAGGTGAGTTGCCACAGGTGGGGTAGATTAGCCCTCAAAGCTCCGAAGTTGCAGATGCTCTAATTCTGGTGAGTCAGTGAAAGGGTAACACTCTGTAATTTTGCACCATCTTGAGTATCTTGCTGGGACTGTTCTATATGTTATTGTCTGTTTGAGAGTTTAATAAAGTATTGGCACTGTATTTTACTCCTGTGTTGTCTCAGTAGTATTACGCCCATGGAAAAAAGACAGCGGACGTTAAGTAGGATGAACTCTGGTCCATGCGGTCTTGGGCCAGCGGACTGAAGCACCCAATTACTACCCCCCCTCCGAGTCTCCATACCTGCCTTTTTGTGTTTCTGGTGTATTTTAACTTGAGGATATTTTCCCATTCATAAGCATGGATGAAAAAACATGCAAACCTTATGAAATAATTGATATGAAATACATTTTTTGTAAATTCTAATAAAAAAGAAACATGTGTATCTGATTTTAGAAATCTCATTAACTTTTTTTGTACTTCTAATGCTGCATTTTTTACATAAGTAAAATTGACCGAGAAACATGACAATGAAACATGTGAACAAGCCCTATGGGAACCTTGCAGCAAAAAATACATTCTTTTACCTGCAGTCATTGGCAAGGGTCACACGAGCTTTGATTCTCTCATGTGAGAGAATCGTCTTGGTTATGCTAATGACACTTGGTTCAAACTCTTTTTTGTGCAGGGATAAATTTACTGTGATCCAATTCTTTCGTATTTTGGAGAATCACAAAATAAATATGTCAATTGTGGTTTATTTGCACTGCTGGTAGGCAACGAAGATCACAAACAGCACAAATAGGGTCTTATCTGAAAATAACAATTACGCAAATGAAAGATATGCTAACCTGTTAAGGTTATATAACACACAACCATGAATACGCATCAAAAAAGCTGCTGCAGATCCACGGGTCTTCTGATCAGGAAAGAGAAATAAAGGAGCCAATTGTGTTTTATTTGCGCTGCTGAAAGGCAATGAAGATCCAAATGGCAGTATAATAAAGGATTTTTTATTTCAGGTTCTTTAGTCAACACATTTCAAAGTCATTCAAGGTGCTTTTCTTCACCGGAACTTATCTGGAGTTATCGGAGTTATCCCCAGGGTGAGCTGAAAACTCATATTTCAGCATTGCCTCAATGACTAAAATCATGTGGATGCAGGGAGAATATAACTTCATTTTCTCCCTACAACTGCATTTCCAATTAGTCAAGATTATCCCTTTTTATTGCCACAGTTTTTACAGTCAGTAGACATGCAGCAGGACACCATGATGACTTTGTTGTATAGGAACTGCAGCAAATGCATAATTGTGTCATGCTATTATAGTCAGAATGTATCTATTGAAAATGAAACATCCATTTACATACAGGAGAAACCTGAATGGGAATGTTGACCTTAATACAGACTAAAATAGGACTTTCTTAACTGTAGAGAAGTCTGCATCTTTAGGTTGCTTATTGGACTGTACAGCATTTCATATCATTCATTCGAAATGTGATGTAATGTATTTTACAGGGTGCTTGGGTCATGTACCATGCATGAACCATTTTGATGTCTCACGCCATTCTATCTAAAGCACATCTAACAGCCCTAGTTGTTTTCTTTAGTGTAATGACTTTTCTTTTACTCAAGTAGAAATATATCCCTACAAATCAAAAGGAAGCAGGCTTGGGCTAAGTAGCAAAGGAGATTTACATTCTATGGCCAGCACTGGTATAATGAATCCCTCAACCTCTACAGCAAGCACAATTTTTCTTCCCAACTTTATTGGCTCCTAACTTTCGACTTGACCTTTCTGCATTCTCTGTGCATCAAAACTTCATTACAACGTTTTAATGAGGCGCAAATGACACACTACGCCAAGGTCATATAAAACACCGGGTGGGAACAATACCTGAATCTACAATGGAGAGATAGGCAGTTTCAATTACATTAAGTGTATCAAGTCTTTACAATTTTAGACAAGGAAAACATTGAGGGGTAATTTTTACAATTTATGTAGAATATATAATCAAGTTTATGATAGATAAAGATATCTTGAATGCATGTGGCATGAATAGATATGGCTGATAAAATTAATACTTATGTCATAGTGTATGTCTACATTCCTTTTTTCGTTATTTACAGTTTTATCATATTTTTATTGATTTTTTTACGGAGATCAGAGCTTCATGTGTTTTAATTTTCTGGTGAGCTACTGGTGAGCTTATGCTTCTACACAGCTGCCAATCTGAGGAGGCAGAGCGTAAGATCCTTTGGGTGAGCAATTTTTGATATTTTCAGTCACAATGAAGTCTAAAGATCAGGTGAATGAGCTCAAAACATATACACCAAATTGTCTTGCTTACACTAAAGACAAATATTAATCCCTTCACTCCATGGCTTGTGCCATTTTATTTTGCTTTGTTCTTTCTGCAATAAAAATTACCGGACAATGTGATTTTTCCAGGTTAGTATAAATGCAGTGATACTAAGCTTGCATAGATTTTGTTTTTTAAGTGGTTAAAAAAATTTTGGGAAATTTGTAAAAAAAAAAGTTTTTGAAACCAGTAATACTTTTAACTTTTGTTGATGAAACTGTGAGGGCTTGGTTTTTGCATGACGAACTGAAGTTTTTATTCATACCAAGTGCTGATTGCTACAGTTAGAGCTCACTCACATGGCCATCTATTCTTTCATGCCTCAGAATCAGCACAATTATGCAAATGACACTCGGCTCAAACTATGTCAGAGTCTGAGCCGATTTTCAGTGATCTGTGTACTGGTTCTCTCACATGACAAATTTGCAGCACAAGTGCGGAGAAGACGAAGAAAGTAACTTCTTCATCTCCTTCATTGTCGGCATCTGCAGTAATAGAACTGCACTTGGGTGACATTCTTATCCAAATTTTCCTAACCTTTATGGAGATTTAAAATGTTGGATTAAGCTTTAATGAATAATACCTTCCTGGGACTTCACTTTTACGCTGGATTGTTCCACATTTTGCAAGATTACGCTCCACAGCGGTTTTGCTGAGACATTTTCCATGTGAAAAATTAAAAGCAATGTTGTCCTGACCATCAGTCTCCTGACCCTGCAGTCAATCAGTTAGCATAGTAGTCAGATTACTAGTGTTTGTGATATAATCACTCACAGTCTGCTTTGTAACATGGTGCAAATTCCCGCTATGACTATTGCTCCTTTTCATTTTTTGTCATCGCGGCTCCCAGTGTGATTTTTTTAAACTACAGAAAACCCCTATAAAAAACTAAATCAATAGTATGCACAAAAAATATACAAGATATCTTATGAGAGAAATCTGCATCCTTCAGCTCTTGAGCTGATAATTCACTGTCAATAATCTCCATTCACAGGTTAAATTTATATTCTGAGAATACAGACTTTAACATAATGTTCCATGAAGTTGAAGGACGGAGAAGCTAGGGGCAGAAATAGACACTCTTCTCTAATTTCAAATAAAAGAGTTACACTTTAACATCTAGTCGACAAACCTGTACCCTAGCAGTGTAATCCTGCTGCCCAATAATACCACACTTAATTCTGTCATGTGACCAATATGCTGTCCTGCAGACATACTATTGCAATGCATAATCCTGCACATACTAGAGCCACACAGTCATTCCTACTGTAATTAGTCTTCTACATTACTGCCTACAAAATGCACCCAAAATAAGTGTGTCAAGCAAAACACTACACCGTGCCCCAGTGAAAGTATTATTATTATTTATTTATATAGCACCATTGAATCCATGGTGCTGTACATGAGAAGGGGTCACATACAAATTACAGACATCACTTACAGTAAACAAACTAACAATGACAGACTGATACAGAGGGGCGAGGACCCTGCCCTTGCGGGCTTACATTCTACAGGGTTATGGGGAAGAGACAATAGGTTGAGAGTTGCAGGAGCTCTGGTGTTGGTGAGGCATTATCTCCAGTAGTGATGAGGAGGCAGCGGGTTCAGTGCAGGCTGTAGGCTTTCCTGAAGAGGTGGGTTTTCAGGTTCAGTCTGAAGGATCCGAATGTGGTTGATAGTCGGACATGTTGGGGCAAAGAATTCCAGAGGATGGGGGATATTCGGGAGAAGTCTTGGAGGTGGTTGGATGAGGAGCGAATAAGTGTGGAGGAGAGAAGGAGGTCTTGGGAGAACCGGAGATTATGTGAGGGAAGATATCGGGAGATTAGTTCAGAGATTTATGAAGGAGACAGGTTATGGATGGCTTTGTAGGTCAGTATTAGTCATTTGAACTAGATACGCTGAGGGAATGGGAGCCAGTGAAGAGATTTGCAGAGGGGGAAGTGGAGAAGTAGCAAGGAGAGAGATGAATTAGTCGGGCAGCAGAGTAAAGGATGGACTGGAGAGGTGCAAGGGTGTTAGCAGGGAGGCCACAGAAAAGGATGTTGCAGTAGTCAAGTCGGGAGATGATCAGGGCATGCACAAGCATTTTAGTAGATTGACGGTTGAAGAAAGAATGGATTCTGGAGATATTTTTGAGCTGGAGGCGACAGGAGGTGGAGAGAGCTTGGATGTGCGGTTTGAAGTACAGGGCAGAGTTAAAGGTTACTCCGAGGCAGCGGACTTCCGGTATGGGGGAAAGCGTGATGTCGTTAATTGCGATAGATAGGTCAGGTAAGGAAGATCTCTGGGATGGAGGAAAGATGATGAGTTCAGATTTGTCCACATTGAGTTTGAGGAAGCAATAGAAGAAGGAGGATATGGCTGATAGACACTCCGGGATTCTAGACACCAAATATGGTTCTAGAATAAACTAGTGACCAGGACAGCAATAGTGCCTACACACTCAACATATTTATGTCAAGAAAGGTTCCCCCAACATTCACCATGCTCCCATACTGCTCCCCTATTCCTAAGAATAACTAAACCAATTAAACTAATCACTGTGCCAACACTGCCCAAAACAATCCACTAATAATATTCTTACCTTCAGGGTGTCTCCAAAAGTGTATCCTGAATAGTAAAAGTGCTCCTATTTTGCCATCAGTAATAAGAATCCCCATTTGTAAGAGTGCTCTCTTAGTAGTTATGATCTCGTATAGTGCTCAAGAAATGTAAGTTTACCACAAAAAATAATACATAAGCCTCACACCCATGCTATTTTTTCCCCTTAGAACTGAAATACAGATCATAGGGTTCTCATCTATGGCCCAGCACAGGCAGTCTGTATGGAGTCATTGTGCCATCTAAGCCATAGCTGAACCCTCTAATGCATATGAGACCTAATAGTTTATCTATTGCAGCAGAGGTCCCCCTCGGACCTTGAGAGCCACATTCTGCTATGAAAGAGGGTCGCGAGCCACATTCAGCTCTGAGAGTGGGTCACAAGCTACATCCAGCTCCTGTCCCACTCACAATAGTGACACCCAGAGCTCCCTATTACTGGTATAATTACAGCCCAAGCTTTTCCACTGAAGTCACATTAAGGCAGTACACCAAGCTTCTGGGTTTCCTATCTTACCCCTATTCAGATCTGCTCCTCTGATCAGGGCTACACACAATAGTAGAAATCTACTCTTAATAGCTGTTTGCTACACCTGGTGCTAATGAACCAAGGTGGTAGACAGCCGCCAGCCACACATCATGGGCCCGCGATCCACTTGTGGCTCTCGAGCTACAGGTCAGGGAACCCTATATTACAGTATTTAACTGAATATTTAACAGAAATCCGCAGAAGGGAATACATTCTAAACAACATTTCTTGCAGCACATCTTTTAACATACATCTACAGCCATCAGGGAGCAATTGTGATCTCTTTGTATTGATGGGGACATTATCAGAGCTTATGACACCTCCAGATATATTTTTTTAGTTTTTTTTCTGTGTATTACCGTAACACAGCTTCATAGTATGCATAGATAGAAATTATGCCTTGACTTGGTGACTGAGGGAGTCCAAAGCCTTTTCTCCCATGCAAAAAACCATGGTACTACAACATGACTTGTAGTTGGGCAGTCCTGTCACACATTTTACATTGGGCCCAGAAGCTTCTGTTGCACAATTTATCCGATTATATGTTACAAATGAGTATGTATTACTAAAAATGCTATATCCATATCACAAGGTCGACTTGTCATGTAGTTAAAATGTTGAGATAATATATATGACTTGGATATGGCCATTTTTGGCTTCATCACAAAAAAATAAAGGTTTGTAAAAAAATAATTCTGTCTTATACTCTGTTAGGCTGGGTTCACATATGGCTGGTTCTGTGGTATTGTTTCCATATATGACATTTAACAGAAACGTTGAGTGGAAACTGATGGAGAAAGTAGGATAGTTTCCATCTGGGCACTGCATCACTTTTTGTGCTGAACTGGTGTAGGTTCGGGTCCAGTGGCCTGATCACAACGTTTAATGCAACAACCGAGGAAAATGGTAAAAATCCTTTTAGCAAGCAATGCATTTTTGAATCAGTTCTGGTATCAGTTCTGATACATTCAGTTAGATCAGGCTAAAAAAACTGATATGCTAACCCAGCCTAAAGCTCCATTGCAAGATTATAGTGAAGAAATGTTATTATGAATGCTCTTTTCACAATAGTCTTGCACTACAAACAGACTGCCTTGTACCAGATGGATGAGAAAAATGCTCATTTGTCGGATAAAATGATCTTCTGTGTTGCATTAAATAAAGGTCATCGTTCGCAGCAGAAAATAGTCTTGTGATACATACTGCCATACAGTCTATGTTCACCGAATGATCTATTACAAATTTCTCAGTGCAAAAATTTGCTTGTGCATACCGGCCAATAAATGATTGCCAGTCTGTAAATATTTTCACCTATCAGTAGCCATTTACCGCCCAAAAATGGGATGGTGCAATGCAGCCTTTGCATCAGGTTTACAGCCTATATTGGAAGTATGCTGGGTAAGTTCTAAACATAACATGATCAGGTGAATACCAGTAAGTACTTCTGTCTTTACTCTCTTCATTTGAAATAAGATAAGTAATCTCATATAAGTGATCTCATACTACTGTCTTGGCAGCTGTCATTCTTAGGAGACAACAAATAACTGAATTCCTATGTGAAAGGTTGCGACTGTAATATGTACATTTACAATAGTGTTTCTTATTGTGCGGCTGAGTGACAAAGCAGTAAAATTTCCAATACAGCTCAGACAGGAGATTTCTGACAATATAATATAGCAGCTATGATGCTCACACAGCGGGAATGTTTGCATTGCTTTAGGCCAAGAGACATGTTTCTATTTATTACTTTTGACAAATTCTATACTCATGGAAATGTAATTGTATACACTGTCTCACTCCTTCTTACATAGAGTAGTGTTACCTTTAACCTTTTCCTAAGTCAGCAAATTTCCATATATGCACTGTAGTTTTTTCCTACCCTTCTCCAAGAGCATATCTTTTTATTCTGTCAGTGTGGATGTATGAGGCGCGTTCTTTTGTAGGAAGAGTAGTGACACCATTTATTTTACCATGTAAGAATAGGAATAACAATGTCCTGTTAGGATAACATTTTGAAATAAATGCATTTACGCCATTGTATTTTTAATTTTGTTTATACCGAACGCATAGTGCATAAAAAATAACCTTGCCTCATGGTTCTCTACAGCGGTATCCCTAGAACGCATACCCATAGAAATCTACACATTCACGCACCTGGGGCCTTTTAGGCCTGTTTACAATTATCATGGAATAACTCAAATAAAAATACTTTTCAAAATGTATTTTACAATTGCAAGGTAAGGATGCATTCCAACTAGCGCTGGGGTCCGCTAGGAGGGGATCCGTAATGGATCTGACCTCCTGGTGACCCCAGCTAAGGCTGGCGGAATCCTGGAGTTACCAGGAGGTCGGATCCATTATGGATCACCTTCTGGCGAACCCCAGCGCTACTGGGAACACAGCCTAAGATGTGTATATTTCAAAACATAATTATGTGCATAAAACAACAAAAAAGTAAGTAAACGGGCACGCCAAATATAGGCATTCTATGTGCAATTTTTTTATGAAAACATTTTTTGGTTGTAGCAAAATTGGTGCAGGTATATTTATTTGTAACTTTACATATTCCCCCGACAATTCTCGCATATTATTTTTTCGGCTGAATGTTCCTTGCATACATTTTGTAGAACAGAAACGCTCCGATTTTCTTTCCTTCTTGCTGGACAAATATAGCAGTGCTTTATTTTTTTTTCTCTTTGCTCTGGATGTTCCAGAAAGCGTATTCCACATCGGATCATTGCCTCCGTAATTTGCCTTGATAAGCAAATCTGTGTATCACATGTAAACCTAGTACAGGCCTAAAAGGCCCCAGGTACGTGAATATGGGGTAGTACCAAAAAAAGGTTGTTATACCGAAATGTCTGTAACATAAAAATATATGAACAACTGGAAATTACTAACAACTATATACCTGAGGATTACCTAGATTTTCAAAATTCTAACTAAAGTACTTTTACAGAAAATAGAAAACAAGTAACCTGGCAGGCCTGCAAGGCCCCAGGTATGCGTTCTAGGGGTATGACTATGGCAAAAAGAAATATCTATAGGGTTTTTTTCTTTAAAGTGGTGAAAAAAATTAAGAACTTTGCATGAAAATATTTGATTTGGACCAGTTTTGTCACAATCCTAACTTTTTAATTTTTTTTAGCTGTTTGAAAACTTGTTTGCACGTTGACAACACACTTTGATTGTTTAATTGCATTTTTAGGGTGAGGTGTAGAAAACAAAAATATCACATTTTGATATAATTCCACTTCGATCACATTTTGATTAAAGGGTTGTTTGCTAGACTAGGGTCACACGACTGCATTTTCTCTCATCCAAGAAAATTGGGTCCATTATAGTGATGAGCGAGTGTACTCGTTGCTCAGGTTTTCCCGAGCACGCTCGGGTGACCTCTGAGTATTTATGACTGCTCGGAGATTTAGTTTTCATCATGGCAGCTGAATGATTTACAGCTAGTAGTCAGGCTGAGTACATGTGGGGGTTGCCTGGTTGCTAGGGAATCTTCACATGTAATCAAGCAGGCTAGTAGCTGTAAATCATTCAGCTGCTGGATGAAAACTTAATCTCCGAGCAGTCATAAATACTCGGAGGTCACCCGACCGTGCTCGGGAAAACCCGAGCAACGAGTATATTCGCTCATCACTAGTCCATTGTGCTAATCACATTCTCATCAGAGTTTGATCAGAGTATGATGATAGTAGGATCCGGTTTTCACCAATGAGGAGAATATTGGAAAAAAATGTCTCCACCTACTCCATTTGGTCAGTCCATAAAAATCAGACTGCACAAACACTAGAAGTCCCAGAAATTTCGAGCTCTCTGGGTTCCAAAGGTATAAATGTTAAATGACCCCTCTCTGGGACTTCTAGTGCTAAGATGTCATCAGAGTGCGATATGATTTTTTCCCATGACTCATTGACTTGCATGGCCAAGTGCGATCCAAATATAGGATGCAAATCGTGCATGCTGCGATTTTTTTCCTTGACCAATCTCTGTGTCATGAAATAATTTGACATGTACACAGACCCATAGAATAACTTTAATCCAAGGGCGATCCTATGTTTTATCAGTTCACACTCGGTCCAAAAATATGATCGTCTCCATGAGTCCTTAAATACATCTTTTTTTCTACAAAAGATATTAAAAACATAAAAAAAGCAATATTAACTCCACTGATCCAGTGATTGCCTACAACTGTCACATATCCTTGCAATGGTGTTGTCAGGAGGTACAGACCAGTGGTGGACCGGTATCATGTGAACAGTAACAGTAGGGGATCAGTTAGGCAAGTATTACTTTTTTATTTGTTTAATTGACGCATTTTGTAAAAAAAAAATAGTATTTAATTTTATTATTACTCATCAGTGCATCTATGTCATCTAAACCTATTTTAAGTCTATTCCTCATTGGTTTTTGATTGATTTTGGCACCATATTATTTTATTTTATGGTATTCTTGGAAATACATGATGAACTTATTTTTATTAGTACACATTCAATACCTTAGATTAACAGTACGAACCAAATTCACTGAGCATAGTGATATTTGGCTGTAGTTGTATTTTAAGGATGTATTTTATGAATACTTGTCATCTTCTGCCAAAGTTGAGAATGTACTTTACTCTGTGATATTACTTTCTATATTTCACAAGAGCCTAAAGCCGACAGTTTGCATGGAAACATATAAAAATTCCAGCAATATAACATAAGAGTAGATTGCATAGTATGATAATGTGCAAATAAAGATGATCCACAGCTCATCATGCCTTAATTTGCATAGCTTTAGTTACATTTTGCTGTACACTTAAATATTCTTTATTTTTAATGTATTCATATAGAATCATGGAGATAGTTGCTTTAAAAAAAAAACAAGAATAAGTGGAAGAGGTCTACATTGCAGGATTGCTATTATAACACAATAAACTAAAATGTAATTGAAATCATACATTAGAAGTGAACTCCACTGAAGATACAGTATACCAACATGCACAAGACTGCCGAGCCAATGTTCCTTGCTCCATTACATTAAAAGTCATTTTGGTGATTACAACCACAGAAAAATAAAACGCTTCATTCTAGGAATGACAAATGTAAATATTAGGAATGGAAAGAAGATGTTTTAGCTCTCCTGACATGTCTGTTCTAGTAAATACTTGCATCCCCCATGGAATAACAATGCAGCGGCATCTTATTTTATAACTCTGCATTGTGTTTTTCCTCTTTTATTATTTCTGGAATTAAGTAAAAAAATAAAAATTGGCTGTTACCATCCCTTTGTCTGCACACAGTTTGATATTTGCTTTTTTAGAATTAAACAGAATGGTATACCACCTAATATGGAGAGTACTGATGAGTGTATCTGCCAAAATGTAAATTCAGCAGTTAGCTTAAATTTTTCCTGGAAATTTGATTTCCATTAAATTGGAACTCAAATGTGTCTTATTATGCTTTGGGGTCCCTCCAAACACCTGACTACTCCCTGATCTTGATGCTGCAACCCCTGTGTGGTTGTCCACATATTTACAGGGCTCGTCTTTACTCCTCCATGGTATGCAATATCCTCTTCCCATCAACACTCTGCAATAGGATTTCTGGCACCCAAGAGTCTTCTGCGCCTCTGATCATGAACAGTGCGGCTCTCTGAAGCCAGGACACATACATCCACAGCTTCAGAGGATGCATGCAGTGGGGAAAGATAAGGTATGGCACTAGCAATGACGCCGGTGCTTGTAAGTTATGTTATCATGCTCTCAGGTGTGTGATAACATCTAAGAGGGCCGACTAGTCAGGAGAAACTAACTCCCCATCGACTAGTCAAAGCTCTCATTTACATATCATAAGCAGATTTTAGAAATACTTGCTCTAAAGATCTGTTTATGTGTGTAATGTAATAAAGAGACTGTTAGGCAGGGAATTTATATATGCAGACACAACTGCTGATGGTTCTGGGGACACGGGGAACCTGACAGGTTCCCTTTAACATTGAAACGTAAGTTGCATAAGACCTAGTCAGTGCCTCATGCAATGCTGCTTCACAACAGATCCCCAGAATAGAGTGAAGATAGAAAAAGAGTATATCACATGCCATGGAACAATAAAAAATAGACAGGAGAGTGCTGTGTGGTGGAACAATTGGGGTTGTTGAGTCTAATGGATGGGTGAGCAACAAAGTGAGTATTTTTCTTTTTCACCATTTTTCAGACTCTCAACAAATAATTCAGGAGAATCTGATTCTTTGGAAAATTCAAGTTGAATTCCATTCTCTTCGGACTAATTCATAATTTTCTAATTGAAAGCTGTTATAGATGATAGCAAAAGAAGGCAGCTCCCACTGACAATTCCATACACTGTAAAGCTATGTTATAAACTTTCCCGAGAGTGAAGGGGAGAAGGGGACAATACAGCTTTATGTGGTCGTTTATATTGAAATTAAGAGGTTAACATCTCTGGTCACTGAACTCGGCACATGGCGGTCACCTGGCATCTGCTATCTGAGTTGGGAAAATAGCACAGCGGAGTATTACAGTGATTTAAGTCTCTATATTATATTTGTATGTATTTTATAAAACTTGTTTTTTTTCAAACATCACATTTAGAAAAAAAATGCTTAAAGGATATTATATGCAGCCCTATTTCCTCAAAAAATGTGGATCTAAAAGTATACCATGTTAATAGTTCATAAAAAAATAGAAACAATATGTCAATTTTAGAGATGAGCAATTTGGTTTGAAGCAAATCAAATTTTGATATAAAAAAAGACAAAAAGTTTGGATTTGCTGGTATTGTTTTAAAGCTGTGAAGTGGTTAAAAAGTATATTATAACTGCCTCACTATTCATCTGCCCCATCACTGCACACTGACCCCGGTCCTCTGCTCACTCTCTCCGGTCCTCTAGGATTGACTCCTAGGCCCTTGGCATCTACCAGGTTGACTTGGCCACACCAATCATTAATGACTATGACGTGAGTCACGTCTTAGTCATGTGGTCTAATTTGGATATGGGATATTTTAGAGACACAGCAAGAAAAGAGCTAAGGGAGTCAGCAGACGACTGGGAGGGGAGCTGCAGGGGCACAACAGGTGAGGTACAAGGTGAGTATAAAATGTTTGCATTTTTTAACCCCTTCGAAGCCCTCAATTTACTTTGCTTTGGGTTCTGGAGAGATATCAGAGCATAATAAATGTCTTTTAATGGCAATTGGAACATTTTCAATTTGTATAGAATAGCTTTCGTGCAAATTGAATTTTCAAGCTGAATTCAAGCGAAAGTTCAAATACCAGAAGATTTGCTCATTTCTTGCCAAAGTGCATTCATTTTCTTATCACTATTGTAGTGAGCCATTGCCGCAACCTGGGAAGATGACATGGAACTTTTCAATATGACTGTTTCTAAAGAGTTTCCATTATATTACAAGGCTGTTCATAATAGAATTTGACTAAGCATCGCAGCTCTTGCTACACAATTAATGACTAATTATTGAATAATATGCTAATTTACAGGGCACTAGTCTAAATTTTGAAGGTTCTGCTCCTTTTACAGCAGAATTTCCTTGTTCATAACTAAACCTCCTTTGGCTCTGATTGCAGTTTAAGACCAATTTAAAACCAATTACATTCAGCAGATTTTTCTTTTACACTGCTGATAAAAGACACTAAATTACAGTATGAAAGAAGTGGTGGCACATGAATTTGCTCAGACAATACTTTCTCTACAGCAAGTAGTCAGCATATTAAAAAGACAACTAAACAATCAAATACAATTAGCAAAAAAATAAGGCAACATACAGCTGGCGTCTAATTAAATGTGATGAGAAGGAGTAGAAATGAAGCAAAATCACACCTAATATTACATTTTAAGCAGCAGCAAATACAAGAGAGACCTACAATTTATCTTCACAAGCTTGAGAAAGGTTGGAACAGAAGTTAAACCATAATTAAAGAAATCTGTTATGTGTATACAAAAACAACACCAAGTACAATTTTGTTCCCCCGCCAGTGTTTTTTTTTTTCATATAAGAAGCAAAGTCTTGTGGAAAATTATTCAGTGCCCATTGCGCTGCCTAGATAATAATACTCTGGCACCTATACTATAAAAAATATATTTTAAAACCATTTCACGAGATGTCAGATGCAGCAAATGTTGTACAAATTTACTGCATTAACCATATTAAGCACAGAGCATGTCTCACATGGGATAATGGAACATAAGGTACCTCATATTAGCTACTTTTAGAGCTGGTTTTCCTTGAGGTCCCTGATTGGAGCATATAAAAAAACTAACTTTTCCCCCAATGCTCTCATTCCCTCTTACAGGCCAAATCTCTGTGCTCCTTTATAATCCCTCTACGCACTGTTGTTTGGTAGCCTAAATATGTGTTTAGAAGCCGATGTTACACACAAGAAACTTTCTGGAAGTGTTGCAATCCAGGAAGTTTATGGAGTGCCCAGCATTCATCGGGGAACTTACCATTTGTTTCAGGAGTCTGTGAGACCTCCCGTTTTTTCCGCTCCGTTCTCGAGAGTGCCAGGTATTGATGCGAGAGACTCATGCCAAGTTTCTTGCATTACACTTGCAAGTGTGACCCCGGCCTAAGGGTATTCAAAAGCCCCTCTGTCCCATATGAAGACACTATTGTTATGTGTTGCATATGAAATGCATCCTGCAGTTTCTGAAGAAGCCAAGGATAACAACCACCGAAAGTCACACACAAGGTGACAAATTCTTCAGAAGGAAAAGATGTACAGTCCTAAAATTCAACTTTGTATTACTCAGGATCTAATGTGAAAAAGTAATGCTTATTATGTAATAAATTATATGTATTTTATTATTCATTTTGTGTGAATTTATTGACTTCATGAAAGCCTAATTTACCTATCATGAAAGATTGCGTCAGACTGCGATCATTATGGTAGCAATGTAACAACAACAAAGATGAACAAATATATTAGTGTGTAATTTAATTCAATTTGAATATCACAAAAATCCATATTTGCCCAAATGCTATTTTTATATAGTTTACTTCCTTGCAGTAAAATGGTGACAGCCAAAAGGTTAAACAAAAAAAATACTTATAGTCACCTCAACGCTCACCTCTCCGGCCCTCTGCAACTCATGGTCACCCTTCCAGTGTTCGCTGCATCTTCGCATCAATGATACTAGCACCGAATTTCCTGTGAAGATTCAGCGCATGTACACAAGGGCACGGCGCATGTCATGATGTCGTGATCTTACATTTGCTCGCACAGAACCCTCCCAGGCTTCATCAGAGAGAGAGTCCCAGCCTAGCATTAGGATTTCAGTGCAGTTATAAGAAGACTCGACAAAGACCAAATAGTTGCAGGTGAGGAGTGGAAGGGCAACAGAGGTGAGCGGTGAGGTGAGTGCAAATATTTTTACCTAATTTTTTACATATTACATTTATGATGCTCTGGGACATTACATTTACTGAGAATACATTTTTCTTGATCTATTAGAGATCAAGTAAAATACATTTTACTTAATCGTTAAACCCTTTCCAATGTTGGGCGTAATAATATGCCCACGTCGGACTCTTAATGTGGGCTGCGGTGGTGAGACCACATCTTTCACGGCACATGTCAGTGGTTTTGAACAGCTAACCTGTGCCTCTAACCCTCATGGCCATTAACCCAATAAATGCCGCTGTCAATCTGTGACAGCGGCAATTAACTTGCAGTTCTGAAGGCACGCCGGAAGTCCCTCCCATCGATGACCCCATCACATGATCACAGGTCACCAATGGGTAGGCATGACAACCAGAGGTCTCCAGCAGACCTCTATAATTATCATAGCCGGATTGCTATGAGCGCCGTCCAGTGGTCAGAACTTATAGCAAGTGAGCATTTCTGCTACATATAAGCGATTTGATCATCGCCTGTATGTAGCAGAGCCGATCGGACAACTGCAATTTCTAGTCTCTTATGAAGGCTATTGAAGCATGCAAAAAGTGAAAAAAAAATGTTTTTAAAAATATTTTAAAAATGTAAAAAATACAAAAATTCAAATCACCCCCTTTTGCCGCATTTAAAATAAAACAATAAAAAAATACACATATTTGGTATTGCCATGTTCAGAATCTCCCGATCTATCAATATAAAAAAAAGAATTAACCTGATTGAGAAAAGAAGTCAAAACACCAGAATTACGTTTTTTGGTTGCCACTAAATTAAAATAACATTCAATAACGGGCGATCAAAAGATCGTATGTACATCAAAATGGTATCAATAAAAATGTCAGCTTGGCACACAAATAATAAGCCCTCACCCAGCCCAAAATCACACAACATGGAGATGCTACAGGTCTTGGAAAATGGCACCTTATTTTTTAACAAAAAAAACAACAAAATAACAAAAGTTTGCATTATTTTTCACCACTTAAATAAAAAGCAACCTAGACATGTTTGGTGTCTATGAACTTGTAATGACCCAGAAAATCATAATGGCAGGTCAGTTTTAGCATTTACTGAATGTGGTAAAAAAAAAAAAACAACTGTGGAATTGCACTTTTTTTTCAAAGTTCACTGCATTTGGATTTTTTTCCCATTTTACAGTACATGATGTGCTCAAACCAAGGGTGTCTTTCAA
Source organism: Ranitomeya variabilis (assembly GCF_051348905.1). NCBI lineage: Eukaryota > Metazoa > Chordata > Amphibia > Anura > Dendrobatidae > Ranitomeya > Ranitomeya variabilis. The sequence goes on from NC_135233.1 coordinate 902,853,140, forward strand.
AAGTACAATTTTGTCCTGCAAAAAATAAGCCCTCACATGGCCATTTTGACCAAAAAATAAAAAAGTTATGGCTTTGGGAAGAAGGGGAGCAAAAAGAGAAAGCAAAGTGGTTAATAAAGACATAAAACATATCACACATGAACACAATAGCTACATTCTCTTTTAATCATGGACAGAATCCTTCCATAAATGATGTGTCACAATACTACAAATATGGTCATGTAAATTACAGAAACTGTGTACCATATATAGCACAGTCACATGAAGTGGAAGCCAATCAACTGAGAACCTTTAATGGGAAAAAGAAGAAAGCTGGAAAATGGAATAAACCCTTTACATTGTCAGAACTTTCAACAACTGACACTATTCAGCTCAACAGCAAAAACAACGGCATTAATAAATCTTTTCTATCCCTGGGATTTTGTTTTGATTTCTTCTGTGGCTGGTAGTATTAGCACTCTGCCCTCTAATGTCAAGTGGTAATTTTCTGAAGTTCATTCACACTGGCATGGGTCAGTTTCCTTATTCTATTCTGTTTCTTGTGGGAAAATCGTGTTACTGTGTCACGCGTAAGCTTCACTACGTTATCAATTTTCTTGCAACAAAACAGAAGGAAACCTATTCTGTTCTAGTTTGTTAAAGGGACATCATATAAACTCACAGACTCTTAACAATGTATCAGTTAGGCTACGTTCACATTTGCGGTCCGCGCCGCAGCGGCGCCGCATGCGTCATGCGCCCCTATATTTAACATGGGGGCGCATGGACATGCAGTGCACTTGCGTTTTGCGCCGCATGCGTCACTGCGGCGCACGCGTCCGGGCGCAGAGGACGCAGCAAGTTGCATTTTTGCTGCGTCCAAAATCAATAGAAAAAAGGACGCATGCGGCGCAAAACGCAGCGTTGTGCATGCGTTTTGCCGCGTTTTTGTTTGCGTTGTGCGTTGCGGCGCTGACGCTGCGGCGCACAACGCAAATGTGAACGTAGCCTTAAGAATGGATGAATCGCAGATGGAACTCTGAGGTACAATGTATGTCTTCAGTGTGTCATCCATTTACATGTTTCTCCACAGAGTTAAATAGCTTAGTCTGATCTCCAAAATGGATGAGAATAGGACAGGCTCTGAGTCACGGAGATTGGATCAGGTTTTAGGACTGAAGTGTGTATGGAGAAACGAAATGCCTTGGCTCAGAGTCAAAGAATACGATGGACAGCCTGTGGACCTGTCACACAGAAGAGTGAATGCTCCCCAGGGGTTAGTACTAAAGGTATTGCCACCATTTTTAAGGGGTTTTTTTTATTGGCGGTATGATTCCCTCCAGTGCTGTACACCCTTATCCTTCCATCTTTACCAGACAGATTTTAGTTAGAGCTAAATCAGATGACCAGTAGCGTAGCTAAGGTTGGGGAGCAGAGGATGCGTCAGCCTCGAGCCCCATGGTGGCTTATCTGCATTGGTGTGCACAGCTCGCTCGTACACTTCATACCTGGGCTAGAGAAGAGAGACACAATCTTACTGCACTATAGCTCTCTGTTCTGTAGACCGTAGGTCATTTTTTGCTTGCGGTCTAGAGAATGGTCAAGGTAAGAACAAAACACACACTCACAAATAGTAGAATTCACATATTTATTCATGTGTTCTGATGCACAGTGTTGGTAAAAAATGTTTATACATTGGCCACAGCATATTGGTACACCTATAATTTGATGTAATAGTATAGGTGTGCTGGCCTTTTCTTACATTTTTTTAACAAGTTAACAAGATGACGCATTGTTAGTTCTAATAACTTTTGTTTCATAGTACATTTTGCTTATCAACTGAAAAACAATAATAATAATAATAATAATAACTAATAATAATAATAACAAATAATGATAATAATAACTAATAACTAATAATAACTAATAATGACTAAATAATAATAAATGACTAAATAATAATAATAAAATAAATAATAATTACTAAATAAAACCAAATAATAATAATAATAATAATAATAATAATAATAATAATAACTTTTGCTCATCAACTGAAAAGTTGAATAATAAATATAATAATAACTAAATAATAATAATAAAATAAATAATAATTACTACAGTAAATAATAACTAATAATAATAATAACTTTCGCTCAACTGAAAAGTTTTGAGCTAATTATTATTATTAATAAAAATAACTGATGATAATAATAATAATAACAACTAATAATTTCTAAATAATAATAATAATAAAATAAATAATAATTACTAAATAATAACTAATAATAATAATAATAACTTTTGCTCATCAACTGAAAAGTTCTAGCTCATGAAATATAGTGATGTAAAAACTGAATAAATGCTGTTTCCTCAAGGCCCCAAAATGTTAAGTTTTCAATGACCTTAAAATAAGGTTTATTTAACTTCAAATTTCAGAATAGTGAGTGGCAGATACAGACAGAAAGCAGGGTTAACACTACGCCAGCACCCACCTTACAGTATGTACACACTTCTACCTGCAGTGTGGCTCCTTCAGTGACAGTGTACTGTGGACAGCGGTCAGGCAGCGCTCATTGCAGGAAAGTGAATGCTGTAAATCAGAACCAGGTATAGTGCTCAGAATGCAATTTGAGGGGACATTATGGTGCACTGAATCCTTAGACCGCACCAAGGGTGCATCGAAGCTTCCTCATTTGCATATGGAATAAAAGTATTTTTCTCAGCCACTAAATTACTTAGATGTACACTCACCAGCCACTTTATTAGGTACACCTGTCCAACTTCTTGTTAACACTTAATTTCTAATCAGCCAATCACATGGCGGCAACTCAGTGCATTTAGGCATGTAGACATGGTCAAGACAATCTCCTGCAGTTCAAACCGAGCATCAGTATGGGGAAGAAAGGTGATTTGAGTGCCTTTGAACGTGGCATGGTTGTTGGTGCCAGAAGGGCTGGTCTGAGTATTTCAGAAACTGCTGATCTACTGGGATTTTCACGCACAACCATCTCTAGGGTTTACAGAGAATGGTCCGAAAAAGAAAAAAAATCCTGTGAGCGGCAGTTCTGTGGGTGGAAATGCCTTGTTGATGCCAGAGGTCAGAGGAGAATGGGCAGACTGGTTCGAGCTGATAGAAAGGCAACAGTGACTCAAATCGCCACCCGTTACAACCAAGGTAGGCCTAAGAGCATCTCTGAATGCACAGTGCGTCGAACTTTGAGGCAGATGGGCTACAGCAGCAGAAGACCACACCGGGTACCACTCCTTTCAGCTAAGAACAGGAAACTGAGGCTACAATTTGTACAAGCTCATCGAAATTGGACAGTAGAAGATTGGAAAAACGTTGCTTGGTCTGATGAGTCTCGATTTCTGCTGCGACATTCGGATGGTAGGGTCAGAATTTGGTGTAAACAACATGAAAGCATGGATCCATCCTGCCTTGTATGGAGCATCTTTGGGATGTGCAGCCGACAAATCTGCGGCAACTGTGTGATGCCATCATGTCAATATGGACCAAAATCTCTGAGGAATGCTTCCAGCACCTTGTTGAATCTATGCCACGAAGAATTGAGGCAGTTCTGAAGGCAAAAGGGGGTCCAACCCGTTACTAGCATGGTGTACCTAATAAAGTGGCCGGTGAGTGTATATTACATGTATGATTTTTATAGGAGCTAAGTCCTTGGTATAATTGTTTAAGTTGTTTAAATTGATTTGTGGGGGTCATAAACTCGCAGTAAAAGAACACTGAACATAGAAAACACAAGAATAGTGGTCCATATCCTGTGCCGGTGATAAACAGTATGGCACCTCAGATGCAAGGGAATGATCAGATCTTACAGTTGACCAGATTATAAATAACGTTTCCACTATTGTGGCTACTGAACGACAAATGATCATTACTGAAAGACAAGTAGACGACCACCTGTTATATATATCTATGCACATATCGCAAATGTGCAAAGCTACCAACATTCTAATTTCTAAGGACTCTACAGACTCGCTGGTAAACCTAAGCCTTTTATGTAATGCTGCCTTTGAGAAGTGCTCATTGTTATATTCATCATGATGAAATGGTTACTGAATCTCATTATAAAGTATTTCTTTATATTTTAATAGGTTGGTTCAAAGGAGTTTAGCATGAAAAGCCTGGAGAAAATGAATTGAGGTAAGAATTTAATCTAACAGACCGAACAAAGGGATATTATTTTGTACATGGTCAATACCAAAAAACGATTACATTTCAGGGCAAAACATTTTCAAGGACAAGTGTTTATACAGTGAGACTGCCTTTCAATCATTATGAACAGTTGAAAACGATTCAGTACAGTACGTGCATTTCTAATAATGAAGATGTGGCAATAGGATGTGACTAACTATATTCTAAATTCAGTCATTCTTATCAAAGTGATTGTACAATTCCAGCACTTTAGCTCTGATGCTCTGATCTTAAGTACCATTACTTGGGTGGACCAAACATTGTTGCAACTATTTCAGTGGCACAGTTGCCCAAGTGGTAATGTGGCTGATCAAAGGATCAGGCAGATTCTGACACAGATTTATAAAGGGATGCATTAGGATATAAACTATAAAAAACGGTATGTGCACATGTTAAAGGGAACGTGTCACCCCCCAGTGCCTATTAAGGTAAAAGAGCCACCTTCTGCAGCACTAAGGCTGCATTCTGTGAAGGTGGCTCTTATGTTTGTGATCCCTAATAATGCTGAAATATTCACTTTTATAAATTGCGCGCCATACCTGTATTGACTCCAGGGGGTATGTTTTCTCCCCTTGACTCAGCCACCTTGCAGCCGTCCATCATGCCCTCAATGTACTGGGCGCCGCCTCCTGTGTTCCCTCATGTCACCAGCACCAGCGCTATGCTCTCATTTTTCGGGCATGTGCAGTGTGCGCTGCCCTGTAACTCACATCAGCTGATGTACTGATATCTCACCTGCATGTAGTGGAGGCCCGAGATCCCGCCCCGCTGTGTTATGATTTATTCACACTGCGGGGCTGGGAGTCTGGTGCTGTGCGCAGGCGAGATCTACTTACATCACTTGATTTAGGTTCCAGGGAAGCGCGCACCGCGCATGCCCGAAAAATAATTGCAGAGCGCAGGTGCCGTGACGGCACAAGACAGAGAGGCGGCACCTGGTCGGATGATGGAAGGCTGAGAGGCGGCTGAGTCAGGGGGAGAAAATGCACCCCCCGGACTCAATACAGGTATGGCGCACAATTTATAAAAGTGAATATTTCAGCGTTATTAGGCATCAAAAACATAAGAGCCACCTTCACAGAATGCAGCTTTAGTGCTGCAGAAGGTGGCTCTTTTACTTTAATAGGCCCTGGGGGGTGACAGGTTCCCTTTATGTATTTGGTGCAGACAGTTCTGCACCAATTCAGCATCTCTTGGCAGGAAAAGCACAGGATTAAATTGCCTTGTTTTTGCAGCATTTTTAATGCAATATTTGCTTGTGTTTTTGTTGCAGATTTTTTTATCACTCATTAATATAGGTGAAATCAAAATGCTGAAAGAATTTGACATACTGTAGATTTCAATCTGCACCAAATCTGTAAGTCAAAAATAAGCAATGTGTGCATGAGACTTCAGGATTCTCACTCACTTTGCTGGCATCAGTAAACTCTTCAGGTTTTGTGAAAAATCTGTGCAGAAAAAAACGAGACAAAACCGCAATAAATGAAAACCAAGAGGGGTTGCAATTGCAATTTCCAAGCACACACCATTCCAGCTCTTGGATGTACTCTGGGATAATGATAATGATACATCTTTGTCAAAGGTAAACTGACCCACAAACTAATTACAATAGGGAATCTATGCCCCCAATACAAAACAGGATATCTGGTTCTCCAAGGTAATGAGGGAAGCCAAACCGTTTATAGAAGGAACTCTGATTTTGGGGGAGACCTAAATACACCTCTTGAACCAGCTCTGGACACCTAGACAGGGAAATCCAATATCACTAAAAATGTAGAAGTATTTCCTCACTTCTGCATTTAAGTCAACTAATTGACACCAGGAGACATTTATATCCCACCACAAAAGATTTTACTCACTTTTCACAGGCACAGTCATCATATGGTTGCAAAGATTATCTCTTTATACCATTTCAAATGATCCCAAATCTAGAAGACGTACAAATAATTTCTAGTGTGCACTCAGATTATTCTACACTCATAATAAATTTAGTAGTAGGTCATATCCCCAAAAACAATACATGGAGACTAAATGAGACACTCCTATCTGAACAATCCTCTAAACATAAGATAAAGAAAAACGCTAAACACATATTTTGAGCTCAATGCACAGGACCAAACACAGTTCCCTATTGTTTGGGAAGCACCCAAGGCTGCAGTGAGGGGGGAGATGATATCAATAGCCTCATACCAGAAAAAATTAAGACAAGCAAGCCTAGAAACACTTTTTAAAGAGATCCAAACCCTTGAAACAGACCATAAACAAACACAAAATCTGGACATTCTAGTTCTTCTGTCACAAAAGATTCAACCCCTAAGAGATATATTGAACAAGGATTCAATAACAATATTCACGAAATGGAAGCACAGAACATTTGCACACGGAAATAAGGAATCAAAATTTATGGTCTCTTTGAAAAGAGGAAAGCGAGGTCACTTATATATACACTAAAAAGTTCAGATAGAACTAAGATTAGGGACCCGGGTGGTATTGCGGCAGCTTTTCGGGACAGTTACTCATCCCTCTATAATTTGCTTGCTGGCGAGAATGTGAAACAATTAAAAAAAGAAAGGTAGATAAAAGGGAGTTTCTGCAAACTGTCAATTTACCAATACTATCTGAGTATCAACAACTTGGGTTGAGTAGTCCCTTCATGATGCAGGAACTCCAGTCTGCCCTGTCAAAATGCCCAGTGAGAAAAAGCCCAGGACAAGATGGACTCCCTGCCTCCTACTACAAGACCTTTCAGGAGACTTTGAATCCCTATCTTTTGAGATTATGCAATGAAGTTCTAGTGGGGGCGGCCTTCCCAAAACAGACTTTAGAAGTGCACATCTCATTAATTCACAAAGAGGGCAAAGACCCAGAGCTGTACAGCAATTATAGGCCAATTTCATTGTTAAATAACGATCTAAAATTTTATGCAAAAATGATTACCAAAATAGTGAGCTTGATCTTAGACATGCTGATCTCACAGGAGCAGGTGGGCTTTGTTGGCGGCAGGGAAGGTAAAGGCAACTCATTGAGAGTCCTGTATTTGATGAAGCATGCATATCTCCATCAAAAGCCCTTGCTACTGATGGGAACTGATGCAGAGAAAGCATTCGACAGGGTAGACTGGACTTTTATACAAGAAACCCTTATAAAATGTGACTTCCCCTTGATGTTAATAAAAGCTATATTCTGTCATGGTTCCCAATGGCAGGGGAACGTCAGGACACATAAATAACGGACGAGCTCTTGGGTGATGGAATCTCGAGCTGACCGTGAGCTAAACCTACCACACAACTAGTAGTGGCCGGGGGGCGTGCCTACGTTTTATCCCTAGACGTCTCTCGCCAGCCGGAGAACTAACTTACCCTAGTAGAGGAAAAAACAGACCTGGCTTACCTCTAGGGAAATTCCCCCAAAAAGGAGACAGAAGCCCCCCACATATATTGACGGTGAGTTCAGAGGAAAAGACATACGCAGTATGAAGGTAGGTTCAGCAAAGCGAGGTCCGCTTACTAGATAGTAGAAAGATACAAAAGGGAACTGCACGGTCAGCTGAAAACCCTTTTAAAATACCATCCTGAAATTACTTTAAAACTCATGTGTCAACTCATGACACCGGAGTGGTAATTTCAGCCCACAAGAGCTTCCAGCTACAGAGAAAGACTTAACTGTAAACTGGAACAAAAATGCAAACAAACTTAGGACTAAGAGTCCAACTTAGCTGATCAGTAGTCTAGGAGCAGGAACATGCAACAGAATGGCTCTGGTTACATTGATGGCCGGCAAGGCAATGACTGAAGAGCAGGAATAAATAGGAACTCCCACTACTGATGAAAACAGGTGAACTGAGAAAGAAAACACACCCGAGTCACCAGTACCACTAGCCACCACCAGAAGGAGCCCAAAAGCAGATTCACAACAGTACCCCCCCCTCAAGGAGGGGGCACCGAACCCTCACAAGAACCACCAGGGCGATCCGGATGAGCCCTATGAAAGGCACGAACCAAATCAGAGGTGTGAACATCAGAAGCAGTTACCCAAGAATTATCTTCTTGACCATAACCCTTCCACTTAACCAGATATTGTAGTCTCCGTCTGGAAATACGGGAGTCCAAAATTTTCTCCACAACATACTCCAATTCACCCTCAACCAGCACAGGAGCAAGAGGCTCGGTAGAAGGAACAACCGGCACCTCATACCTCCGCAACAACGACCGATGGAAGACATTATGGATAGCGAAAGATGCCGGAAGGTCTAAACGAAAGGATACAGGGTTAAGAATCTCCAAAATCCTATAAGGACCGATGAACCAAGGCTTAAACTTGGGAGAAGAAACCCTCATAGGGACAAAACGGGAAGACAACCACACCAAGTCCCCAACACGAAGACGAGGACCAACACGACGACGGCGGTTGGCAAAATGCTGAGTCTTCTCCTGGGACAACTTCAAATTGTCCACCACCTGTCCCCAAATCCGATGCAACCTATCCACCATAGTATCCACTCCAGGACAATCCGAAGACTCCACCTGACCGGAAGAAAAACGAGGGTGAAACCCCGAATTGCAAAAGAAAGGAGAAACCAAAGTGGCAGAACTAGCCCGATTATTGAGGGCAAACTCTGCCAACGGCAAAAAGGCAACCCAGTCATCCTGATCCGCAGACACAAAACACCTCAAATAAGTCTCCAAGGTCTGATTAGTTCGCTCCATTTGGCCATTAGTCTGAGGATGGAACGCAGACGAAAAAGACAAATCAATGCCCATCCTAGCACAGAATGCCCGCCAAAATCTAGACAAGAACTGAGTCCCCCTGTCAGAAACGATATTTTCCGGAATACCATGCAAGCGAACCACATTTTGAAAAAACAGAGGAACCAATTCGGATGAGGAAGGCAACTTAGGCAAAGGTACCAAATGAACCATCTTTGAAAAACGGTCACACACCACCCAGATGACAGACATTTTCTGAGAAACAGGGAGATCAGAAATAAAATCCATAGAGATGTGAGTCCAAGGCTTCTTCGGAATAGGCAAGGATAACAACAATCCGCTAGCCCGAGAACAACAAGGCTTGGCCCGAGCACAAACATCACAAGACTGCACAAAAACTCATACGTCTCGAGACAGGGAAGGCCACCAGAAGGACCTAGCCACCAAATCCCTAGTACCAAAGATTCCAGGATGACCTGCCAACGCAGAAGAATGAACCTCCGAGATGACTCTACTGGTCCAATCATCAGGAACAAACAGTCTACCAGGCGGGCAACGATCAGGTCTATCCGCCTGAAACTCCTGCAAAGCCCGTCGCAGGTCTGGGGAAACAGCAGATAATATCACCCCATCCTTAAGGATACCTGTAGGTTCAGAATCACCAGGGGAATCAGGCTCAAAACTCCTAGAAAGGGCATCTGCCTTCACATTTTTAGAACCTGGTAGGTATGAGACCACAAAATTAAACCGAGAGAAAAACAACGACCAGCGCGCCTGTCTAGGATTCAGGCGCTTGGCAGACTCAAGATAAATCAGATTCTTGTGATCGGTCAATACCACCACCTGATGTCTAGCCCCCTCAAGCCAATGACGCCACTCCTCAAAAGCCCACTTCATAGCCAAAAGCTCCCGATTACCAATATCATAGTTTCGCTCGGCGGGCGAAAATTTTCGAGAAAAGAACGCACAAGGTCTCATCACGGAGCAGTCGGAACTTTTCTGCGACAAAACCGTCCTAGCTCCGATCTCGGAAGCGTCGACCTCAACCTGAAAAGGAAGAGCAACATCAGGCTGACGCAACACAGGGGCAGAAGAAAAGCGGCGCTTAAGCTCCCGAAAGGCCTCCACAGCAGCAGGGGACCAATCAGCAACATAAGCACCCTTTTTTGTCAAATCAGTCAAAGATTTAGCAACATCCGAAAAACCAGTTATAAATCGACGATAAAAATTAGCAAAGCCCAAGAATTTCTGAAGGCTCTTAAGAGAAGTAGGTTGCGTCCAATCACAAATAGCCCGAACCTTGACAGGATCCATCTCAATGGAAGAAGGGGAAAAAATGTACCCCAAAAAAGAAATCTTTTGAACCCCAAAAATACACTTAGAACCCTTCACACACAAGGAATTAGCCCGCAAAACCTGAAAAACCCTCCTGACTTGTTGGACATGAGAGTCCCAGTCATCCGAAAAAAATCAAAATATCATCCAGATACACAATCATAAATGTATCCAAATATTCACGGAAAATGTTATGCATAAAGGACTGAAAGACTGAAGGGGCATTTGAAAGACCAAAAGGCATAACTAAATACTCAAAATGGCCCTCGGGCGTATTAAATGCGGTTTTCCACTCATCCCCCTGCTTAATTCGCACCAAATTATAGGCCCCACGAAGATCAATCTTAGAGAACCACTTAGCCCCCTGTTATGACCCCAATGGCGAGGGTCTCAGAGGAATGTGGAAGTCTGCAGAATACAAAAATCCAGCTCATAGGGCAGTGGTAACTGGGTTGACCATATATCTACTCCTAACGCCAACACTAGAAGTAGCCGGGGATCATTCCTACGTTGATTCTAGATGACACGCGCCAGCCGGAGAATCTAGCTACCCCTAGTAGAGGAAAACAAAGACCTTTCTTGCCTCCAGAGAAGGGGACCCCAAAGCTGGATAGAAGCCCCCCACAAATAATGACGGTGAGGTAAGAGGAAATGACAAACACAGAAATGAATCAGGTTTAGCACAGAGAGGCCCGCTTACTGATAGCAGAATAAAGAAAGGTAACTTATATGGTCAACAAAAACCCTATCAAAATCCACACTGGAAATTCAAGAACCCCCGAACCGTCTAACGGTCCGGGGGGAGAACACCAGCCCCCTAGAGCTTCCAGCAAAGGACAGGATATAGATTTGGAACAAGCTGGACAAAAATACAAAACCAAAACAAATAGCAAAAAGCAAAAGGCAGACTTAGCTGATATAACTGGAACCAGGATCAGTAGACAAGAGCACAGAAGACTAGCTCTGATAACTACGTTGCCAGGCATTGAACTGAAGGTCCAGGGAGCTTATATAGCAACACCCCTAACTAACGACCCAGGTGCGGATAAAAGGAATGACAGAAAAACCAGAGTCAAAAAACTAGTAACCACTAGAGGGAGCAAAAAGCAAATTCACAACAGTACCCGCCCCTTAGTGAGGGGTCACCGAACCCTCACCACGACCACCAGGGCGATCAGGATGAGCGGCATGAAAGGCACGAACTAAATCGGCCGCATGAACATCAGAGGCGACCACCCAGGAATTATCCTCCTGACCATAGCCCTTCCACTTGACCAGGTACTGAAGCCTCCGCCTGGAGAGGCGAGAATCCAAGATCTTCTCCACCACGTACTCCAACTCGCCCTCAACCAACACCGGAGCAGGAGGCTCAGCAGAAGGAACTACAGGCACAATGTACCGCCGCAACAAGGACCTATGAAATACATTGTGAATAGCAAACGACACAGGAAGATCCAGACGAAAAGATACAGGATTAAGGATTTCCAATATCTTGTAAGGCCCAATAAAACGAGGTTTAAATTTGGGAGAGGAGACCTTCATAGGAACAAAGCGGGAAGAAAGCCATACCAAATCCCCAACGCGTAGTCGGGGACCCACACCGCGGCGGCGGTTGGCAAAGCGCTGAGCCTTCTCCTGTGACAACTTCAAGTTGTCCACCACATGATTCCAGATCTGCTGCAACCTATCCACCACAGAATCCACCCCAGGACAGTCAGAAGGCTCCACATGACCCGAAGAAAAGCGAGGATGGAAACCAGAGTTGCAGAAAAAAGGCGAAACCAAGGTGGCGGAACTAGCCCGATTATTAAGGGCAAACTCAGCCAACGGCAAGAATGTCACCCAATCGTCCTGATCAGCAGAGACAAAACACCTCAAATAAGCCTCCAAAGTCTGATTGGTTCGCTCCGTCTGTCCATTAGTCTGAGGGTGGAAAGCAGACGAAAACGACAAATCAATGCCCATCCTACTACAAAAGGATCGCCAGAACCTGGAAACGAACTGGGATCCTCTGTCTGACACAATATTCTCAGGGATGCCGTGCAAACGAACCACGTTCTGGAAAAACACAGGAACCAGATCGGAAGAGGAAGGCAGCTTAGGCAAAGGAACCAAATGGACCATCTTGGAGAAGCGATCACATATCACCCAGATAACGGACATGCCCTGAGATAGCGGAAGATCAGAAATGAAATCCATGGAGATATGTGTCCAAGGTCTCTTCGGGACAGGCAAGGGCAAGAGCAAACCGCTGGCACGAGAACAGCAAGGCTTAGCTCGAGCACAAGTCCCACAGGACTGCACAAATGACCGCACATCCCTTGACAAGGAAGGCCACCAAAAGGACCTGGCCACCAGATCTCTGGTGCCAAAAATTCCCGGGTGACCTGCCAACACCGAGGAATGAACCTCGTAAATGACTCTGCTGGTCCACTTATCCGGGACAAACAGTCTGTCAGGTGGACAAGACTCAGGCCTATCAGCCTGAAATCTCTGCAACACACGTCGCAGATCCGGAGAAATAGCTGACAAGATAACTCCATCTTTAAGAATACCAACAGGATCAGCGACTCCAGGAGCATCAGGCACAAAGCTCCTAGAAAGAGCATCGGCCTTCACATTCTTTGAACCTGGTAAATACGAGACAACAAAATCAAAGCGGGAGAAAAACAATGACCAGCGGGCCTGTCTCGGATTAAGGCGTTTAGCAGACTCGAGATACATCAGATTTTTGTGATCAGTCAAGACCACCACACGATGCTTAGCACCCTCGAGCCAATGACGCCACTCCTCAAATGCCCATTTCATGGCCAACAACTCCCGATTGCCCACATCATAATTTCGCTCGGCATGCGAAAACTTCCTAGAGAAAAAGGCACAAGGTTTCATAACAGAGCAACCAGGGCCTCTCTGCGACAACACGGCCCCTGCCCCAATCTCCGAAGCATCCACCTCAACCTGAAAGGGAAGTGAGACGTCAGGCTGGCACAAAACAGGCGCCGAAGTAAACCGGCGTTTCAACTCCTGGAAAGCCTCCACGGCAGCAGGAGCCCAGTTAGCTACATCGGAGCCCTTCTTGGTCATATCCGTCAAAGGTTTCACAATGCTAGAAAAATTAGCAATAAAACGACGGTAGAAGTTAGCGAAGCCCAAGAACTTCTGAAGACTCTTAACTGACGAGGGCTGAGTCCAATCAAGAATAGCTCGGACCTTGACTGGGTCCATCTCCACAGCAGAAGGGGAAAAAATGAACCCCAAAAAGGGAACCTTCTGTACACCAAAGAGACACTTTGAGCCCTTGACAAACAAAGAATTTTCACGCAAAATTTTAAAGACCAACCTGACCTGCTCCACATGCGAATCCCAATTATCAGAAAAAACCAAAATATCATCCAGATAAACAATCAAAAATTTATCCAGATACTTCCGGAAAATGTCATGCATAAAGGACTGAAAAACTGAAGGCGCATTGGAGAGCCCAAAAGGCATCACCAAGTACTCAAAATGACCTTCGGGCGTATTGAATGCGGTTTTCCATTCATCACCTTGCTTAATGCGCACAAGGTTGTACGCACCACGAAGGTCTATCTTGGTGAACCACTTGGCACCCTTAATCCGGGCAAACAAGTCAGACAACAGCGGTAAAGGATACTGAAATTTGACAGTGATCTTATTTAAAAGCCGATAATCAATACAAGGTCTCAAAGATCCGTCCTTTTTTGCCACAAAAAAGAATCCCGCACCAAGAGGGGAAGAAGACGGACGAATATGTCCTTTCTCCAGAGACTCCTTGATATATGAACGCATAGCGGTATGTTCAGGTACCGACAGATTAAACAGTCTTCCCTTAGGAAACTTACTGCCTGGGATCAAATCTATAGCACAGTCACAGTCCCTATGAGGAGGCAGTGCACTGGACTCAGACTCACTGAAGACATCCTGATAATCAGACAAATACTCCGGAACTTCCGAAGGCGTAGAAGAAGCAATAGACACAGGCAGGGAATCCCCATGAATACCACGACAGCCCCAACTTGAGACTGACATAGCCTTCCAGTCCAGGACTGGATTATGGGTCTGTAACCATGGCAGCCCTAAAACAACCAAATCATGCATTTTATGTAAAACCAGGAAACGTATCACCTCGCGGTGTTCAGGAGTCATGCACATGGTAACCTGTGTCCAATACTGCGGTTTATTTGCTGCCAATGGTGTAGCATCAATACCCCTAAGAGGAATAGGATTTTCCAATGGTTCAAGAGCAAAACCACAGCGCTTAGCAAATGAGAGATCCATGAGACTCAGGGCAGCACCTGAATCTACAAACGCCATGACAGGATAAGATGACAGTGAGCAAATCAAAGTTACAGACAGAATAAATTTAGGTTGCAAATTACCAACGGTGACAGGACTAACAACCTTAGCTATACGTTTAGAGCATGCTGAGATAACATGTGTAGAATCACCACAGTAGTAGCACAAGCCATTCCGGCGTCTATGAATTTTCCGCTCATTTCTAGTCAGGATTCTATCACATTGCATTAAATCAGGTGTCTGTTCAGACAACACCATGAGGGAATTTGCGGTTTTGCGCTCCCGCAACCGCCGGTCAATTTGAATAGCCAGTGCCATAGTATCATTCAGACCTGTGGGAATGGGAAAACCCACCATAACATTCTTAATGGCTTCAGAAAGGCCATTTCTAAAATTAGCGGCCAGTGCACACTCGTTCCAATGTGTCAGCACGGACCATTTCCGAAATTTTTGGCAATACACTTCAGCCTCGTCCTGCCCCTGAGACATAGCCAGCAAGGCCTTTTCTGCCTGAATCTCAAGATTGGGTTCCTCATAAAGTAAACCGAGCGCCAGAAAAAACGCATCAAGATCAGCCAATGCCGGATCTCCTGGCGCCAGCGAAAAAGCCCAATCCTGAGGGTCGCCCCGTAAGAACAAAATAACAATTTTTACTTGCTGAGCAGAATCTCCAGATGAACAGGGTCTCAGGGACAAAAACAATTTACAATTATTCACGAAATTCCTAAACTTAAACCTGTCTCCGGAAAACAGTTCAGGAATCGGTATTTTAGGTTCTGACCTAGGATTTCTGATAACATAGTCTTGTATGCCCTGCACACGAGTAGCCAGCTGGTCCACACTTGTAATCAAGGTCTGGACATTCATGTCTGCAGCAAGCATAGCCACTCTGAGGTAAAGGGGAAGAAGAAAAAAAAAAAAAAAAACTCAGAATCTTCTTTCTTATAATCCCTCTTCTGCAATGCATTAAACATTTAATACTGGCCTGGCAAACTGTTATGACCCCAATGGCGAGGGTCTCAGAGGAACGTGGAAGTCTGCAGAATACAAAAATCCAGCTCATAGGGCAGTGGTAACTGGGTTGACCATATATCTACTCCTAACGCCAACACTAGAAGTAGCCGGGGATCATTCCTACGTTGATTCTAGATGACACGCGCCAGCCGGAGAATCTAGCTACCCCTAGTAGAGGAAAACAAAGACCTTTCTTGCCTCCAGAGAAGGGGACCCCAAAGCTGGATAGAAGCCCCCCACAAATAATGACGGTGAGGTAAGAGGAAATGACAAACACAGAAATGAATCAGGTTTAGCACAGAGAGGCCCGCTTACTGATAGCAGAATAAAGAAAGGTAACTTATATGGTCAACAAAAACCCTATCAAAATCCACACTGGAAATTCAAGAACCCCCGAACCGTCTAACGGTCCAGGGGGAGAACACCAGCCCCCTAGAGCTTCCAGCAAAGGACAGGATATAGATTTGGAACAAGCTGGACAAAAATACAAAACCAAAACAAATAGCAAAAAGCAAAAGGCAGACTTAGCTGATATAACTGGAACCAGGATCAGTAGACAAGAGCACAGAAGACTAGCTCTGATAACTACGTTGCCAGGCATTGAACTGAAGGTCCAGGGAGCTTATATAGCAACACCCCTAACTAACGACCCAGGTGCGGATAAAAGGAATGACAGAAAAACCAGAGTCAAAAAACTAGTAACCACTAGAGGGAGCAAAAAGCAAATTCACAACAGCCCCCTCTATTCGAGCAAACAAATCAGTCAGCAGTGGCAAAGGATACTGATATTTGACTGTAATTTTATTCAAGAGTCGATAATCAATACACGGCCTCAAAGAGCCATCTTTTTTAGACACAAAGAAAAAACCGGCTCCTAAGGGAGATGAAGAAGGACGAATATGTCCCTTTTCCAGGGACTCCTTAATATACTCTCGCATAGCAACATGTTCAGGTACGGATAAATTAAACAAACGACCCTTTGGAAATTTACTGCCTGGAATCAGATCTATTGTACAATCGCAATCTCTGTGAGGAGGGAGCGAACCAAGCTTAGGCTCCTCAAAAACATCACGATAATCAGACAAAAATGCCGGAATCTCAGAGGGAATAGATGATGAAATGGAAACCAAAGGTACGTCCCCATGAGCCCCCTGACATCCCCAGCTTAACACAGACATTGCTTTCCAGTCAAGGACTGGATTATGAGATTGTAACCATGGCAATCCGAGCACCAAAACATCATGTAGATTGTACAACACAAGGAAGCGAATCACCTCCTGATGATCTGGAGTCATACGCATAGTCACTTGTGTCCAGTATTGTGGTTTATTACTAGCCAATGGCGTAGAATCAATACCCTTCAGAGGTATAGGGACTTCCAGAGGCTCTAGATTAAACCCACAGCGCCTGGCAAAGGACCAATCCATAAGACTCAAAGCGGCGCCAGAGTCGACATAAGCGTCCGTGGTAATTCACAATAATGAACAAATCAAGGTCACAGATAGAATAAACTTAGACTGTAAAGTGCCAATTGAAGCAGACTTATCAACCTTCTTTGTGCGTCTAGAGCATGCTGATATAACATGAGTTGAATCACCACAATAGAAGCACAACCCATTTTTTCACCTAAAATTCTGCCGTTCGCTTCTGGACAGAATTCTATCACATTGCATATTCTCTGGCGCCTTCTCAGAAGACACCGCCAAATGGTGCACAGGTTTACGCTCCCGCAAACGCCGATCAATCTGAATAGCCATTGTCATGGACTCATTCAGACCTGTAGGCGCAGGGAACCCCACCATAACATCCTTAATGGCATCAGAGAGACCCTCTCTGAAATTCGCCGCCAAAGCGCACTCATTCCACTGAGTAAGCACAGACCATTTACGAAATTTTTGGCAGTATATTTCAACTTCATCTTGCCCTTGAGACAGGGCCATCAAGGCTTTTTCAGCCTGAATCTCTAAATTAGGTTCCTCATAAAGCAACCCCAAAGCCAGAAAAAACGCATCCACATTGAGCAACACAGGATCCCCTGGTGCCAATGCAAATGCCCAATCTTGAGGGTCACCTCGCAGCAAGGAAATTACAATCTTAACCTGCTGTGCGGGATCTCCAGCGGAGCGAGGTCTCAGAGAAAGAAATAATTTACAATTATATTTGAAATTCAAAAAACGAGATCTATCTCCGGAGAAAAATTCTGGTATAGGAATTCTAGGTTCAGATATAGGAGCATGTATAACAAAATCCTGTAAATCTTGAACTTTTGTGGCAAGATTATTCAAACCTGTAGCCAAACTCTGAGGATCCATTTTAAGCAGGTGAGATCAGAGCCATTCAAAGGTTAGAAGGAGAGGGAGACAAAGACTGCAATTAGAGCTGAAATGCAACTGATTCAACTATAGAGCAAGCACCAAGGGAAAAAAAAAAAATTGCAGACTTCTTTTTCTCTCCTTTCTTCTGCCAACAGTTTTAACACTTGGCCGGCCATACTGTCATGGTTCCCAATGGCAGGGGAACGTCAGGACACATAAATAACGGACGAGCTCTTGGGTGATGGAATCTCGAGCTGACCGTGAGCTAAACCTACCACACAACTAGTAGTGGCCGGGGGGCGTGCCTACGTTTTATCCCTAGACGTCTCTCGCCAGCCGGACAACTAACTTACCCTAGTAGAGGAAAAAACAGACCTGGCTTACCTCTAGGGAAATTCCCCCAAAAAGGAGACAGAAGCCCCCCACATATATTGACGGTGAGTTCAGAGGAAAAGACATACGCAGTATGAAGGTAGGTTCAGCAAAGCGAGGTCCGCTTACTAGATAGTAGAAAGATACAAAAGGGAACTGCACGGTCAGCTGAAAACCCTTTTAAAATACCATCCTGAAATTACTTTAAAACTCATGTGTCAACTCATGACACCGGAGTGGTAATTTCAGCCCACAAGAGCTTCCAGCTACAGAGAAAGACTTAACTGTAAACTGGAACAAAAATGCAAACAAACTTAGGACTAAGAGTCCAACTTAGCTGATCAGTAGTCTAGGAGCAGGAACATGCAACAGAAAGGCTCTGGTTACATTGATGGCCGGCAAGGCAATGACTGAAGAGCAGGAATAAATAAGAACTCCCACTACTGATGAAAACAGGTGAACTGAGAAAGAAAACACACCCGAGTCACCAGTACCACTAGCCACCACCAGAAGGAGCCCAAAAGCAGATTCACGACAATATTCTAAATATATACTTGTCCAACTGCAAAAGTGAGAGTAAATGGAGATGTATCCACACCCATTGAGATCAGGAATGGCACTCGACAAGGTTGCCCGCTCTCACCATCTCTATTCATATTAGCTATTGAAACTCTGATCCAAAGCATTTGACAACATCCAGATATTGAGGGAATTCATATAGCAGGGACGTTCTGATGTTGTAGCAGCTTTTGCAGATGACTTATTATTAGTGTTGAGCATTCCGATACTGCAAGTATCGGGTATCGGCCGATACTTGCTGTATCGGAATTCCGATACCGAGATCCGATATTTTTGTGATATCGGGTATCGGTATCGAAACAACATTAATGTAAAAATGTGTAAAAGAGAGAATTAAAATAAAAAATATTGCTATACTCACCTCTCCGACGCAGCCTGCACCTTACCGAGGGAAGCGGCAGCGTTCTTTGTTTAAAATTCGCGCTTTTCTTTCCTTTACGTGAGTCCCGGCTTGTGATTGGTTGCGTGCCGCCCATGTGACCGGGACGCAACCAATCACAGCAAGCCGTGACGTAATTTCAGGTCCTTCAGGATTTTAAAATTACGTTCCGGCGTTGTGATTGGTTGCGTCGCAGTCACATGGGCGACGCAACCAATCACAGCAAGCCGTGACGTAATTTCAGGTCCTTAAGGATTTTAAAATTACGTCCCGGCTTTGTGATTGGTTGCGTCGCAGTCACATGGGAGACGCAACCAATCACAAGCCGTGACGTCACGGGAGGCTGGACACGCGCGCATTTTAAAATGGGCGCGTGTCCAGTCTCCCGTGACGTCCCGGCTTGTGATTGGTTGCGCCGCGATCAACCAATCACAAGCCGGGAGGCTGGACACGCGCGCATTTTAAAATTTTTAAATTTTAAAATGCGCGCGTGTCCAGCCTCCCGGCTTGTGATTGGTTGACCGCGGCGCAACCAATTACAAGCCGGGACGTCACGGGAGGCTGGACACGCGCCCATTTTAAAAAGCGCGCGTGTCCAGCCTCCCGTGACGTCACGGCTTGTGATTGGTTAATGGCGGCCATGTTGCCGGGACGCGGACCAATCACAGCAAGCCGTGACGTAATTTCGTCTCGGCTTGCTGTGATTGGTCCGCGTCCCGGCAACATGGCGCCGTGACCAATCATAAGCCGGGACGTCACTGGAGGCTGGACACGCGCGCTTTTTAAAAAGCGCGCGTGTCCAGCCTCCCGTGACGTCACGGCTTGTGATTGGTTAATGGCGGCCATGTTGCCGGGACGCGGACCAATCACAGCAAGCCGTGACGTAATTTCGTCACGGCTTGCTGTGATTGGTCCGCGTCCCGGCAACATGGCCGCCCTGACCAATCACAAGCCGGGACTTCACGTAACCAAGTAAAAGCGCGAATTTTAAACAAACAACGCTGCCGGTTCCCTCGCTGAGGTCCAGGCTGCGTCGGACAGGTGAGTATAGCGATATTTTTTATTTTAATTCTTTCTTTTACACATTTATATGGATCCCAGGGCCTGAAGGAGAGTTTCCTCTCCTTCAGACCCTGGGAACCATCAGGAATACCGTCCGATACTTGAGTCCCATTGACTTGTATTGGTATCGGGTATCGGTATCGGATTGGATCCGATACTTTGCCGGTATCGGCCGATACTTTCCGATACCGATACTTTCAAGTATCGGACGGTATCGCTCAACACTACTTATTATTATTACTGACTAAACCCATTAAGGAAATTTCAGCAGTATTAGGACTGTTTGAAAAATTAGGAGAGTTATAGAATATCAAAATTAATCTTGAAATATTGGAGGCGATGAGTTTGAATGTCCAGAGTTTGACCCTTCAAGAAATTAAGTCCAAGTTTCCAATCTAGTGAAACTCGAGCTACATCAAGTGTCTAGGAATTAAATTAAGTCCACATTGTTATTTACACTCAATTATGTACAACTACTTAACTCTACGTTAGAAGCGATTAAGTCATGGAAAGCGCCCTTTGTTTCCTGGATGGGACGTAAAAATCTATTAAAAAGCTTCATATTACCCAGGTTCAGTTACATATCAAGAATGCTGCCTATCAAAATATCTGTTACATTTTTTCAAAAGGTACGCTCCATTTTTAGGAGGTACATTTGGAGGGGCACAAAACCTAGACTTAGCTTTAAGACACTTTCACTTTCTAGAACAAAGGGAGATATGAAAGTTCCTGATCCACAGAAATATCACATAGAAGCAATATTGTCTTTGATAGTTGATTGTTGTGAATTCTGTTCTCGGACTCCCTCGTGTGCTCATGAATAGTGTTGAGCATTCCGATGCTGCAAGTATCGGGTATCGGCCGATACTTGCTGTATCGGAATTCCGATACCGGGATTCCGATACTCTTGTGGTATCGGGTATCGGGTATCGGAACAACATTAATGTTAAAATGTGTAAAATAGAGAATTAAAATAAAAAATATCGCTATACTCACCTGTCCGACGCAGCCGGGACCTCAGCGCAGGAACCGGCAGCGTTGTTTGTTTAAAATTCCCGCTTTTACATGGTTACGCGAAGTCCCGGCTTGTGATTGGTCAGGGCGGCCATGTTGCCGGGCCGCGGACCAATCACAGCAAGCCGTGACGAAAATACGTCACGGCTTGCTGTGATTGGTCCGCGTCCCGGCAACATGGCCGCCATTAACCAATCACAAGCCGTGACGTCACGGGAGGCTGGAAACGCGCTCATTTTAAAAAGGGCGCGTGTCCAGCCTCCCGTGACGTCACGGCTTGTGATTGGTTGCGTCGCGGTCAACCAATCACAAGCCGGGAGGCTGGACACGCGCCCATTTCAAAATGAGCGCGTCCAGCCTCCCGGCTTGTGATTGGTTGATCGCGGCGCAACCAATCACAAGCCGTGACGTCACGGGAGGCTGGACACGCGCCCATTTCAAAATGAGCGCGTCCAGCCTCCCGGCTTGTGATTGGTTGATCGCGGCGCAACCAATCACAAGCCGTGACGTCACGGGAGGCTGGACACGCGCCCATTTCAAAATGAGCGCGTCCAGCCTCCCGGCTTGTGATTGGTTGATCGCGGCGCAACCAATCACAAGCCGTGACGTCACGGGAGGCTGGACACGCGCCCATTTCAAAATGAGCGCGTCCAGCCTCCCGGCTTGTGATTGGTTGATCGCGGCGCAACCAATCACAAGCCGTGACGTCACGGGAGGCTGGACACGCGCCCATTTCAAAATGAGCGCGTCCAGCCTCCCGGCTTGTGATTGGTTGATCGCGGCGCAACCAATCACAAGCCGTGACGTCACGGGAGGCTGGACACGCGCCCATTTTAAAATGAGCGCGTGTCCAGCCTCCCGTGACGTCCCGGCTTGTGATTGGTCAGGGCGGCCATATTGCCGGGACGCGGACCAATCACAGCAAGCCGTGACGTAATTTCGTCACGGCTTGCTGTGATTGGTCCGCGTCCCGGCAACATGGCCGACCTGACCAATCACAAGCCGGGAATTCACGTAACCAAGTAATAGCGCGATTTTTAAACAAACAACGCTGCCGGTTCCCTCGCTGAAGTCCCGGCTGCGTCGGACAGGTGAGTATAGCGATATTTTTTATTTTAATTCTTTCTTTTACACATTTATATGGTTCCCAGGGCCTGAAGGAGAGTTTCCTCTCCTTCAGACCCTGGGAACCATCAGGAATACCGTCCGATACTTGAGTCCCATTGACTTGTATTGGTATCGGGTATCGGTATCGGATTGGATCCGATATTTTGCCGGTATCGGCCGATACTTTCCGATACCGATACTTTCAAGTATCGGACGGTATCGCTCAACACTACTCATGAATGATACTTTGGTTAGTTCTGCTCTTGGACTCCCTCTGGTGGCTTTGAGCGGAACTGCTGGTCACTGAGGTTGGCTTTGTCAGCTGCTCTCATTTATTGCTATGTTGGCTTCCCTATTTAACTCCACTCAGATCGTTACTTGATGCCAGCTGTCAATGTTTCAGTATTGGTTCAGATCTCTCTTGGACTTCTCTGAGGACCTGTCTACTCCAGCAGAAGCTAAGTCTTTGCTAGTTCATTTGTTGTTACTGCTTCCTGAATATATTTCTTAGTACTGCTAATTTCTAGTCCAGCTTGCTATCATGATATTCCCTTGCTAGCTGGAAGCTCTGGGGGTGCAGAGTGGCACCTCCACACCGTGAGTTGGTGTGGGGAGTCTTTTTGCTTACTCTGCGTGGTTTTTTGTAGTCTTTTGTGCTGACCGCATAGTTCCCTTTTCTATCCTCTGACTATTTTAGTGAAGTCTGGCCTCCTTTGCTAAAACCTGTTTCATTCCTGTGTTTGTGACTTTCCTCTTAACTCACAGTCAATATATGTGGGGGGCTGCCTTTGCCTTTGGGGAATTTCTCTGAGGCAAGGTTAGGCTTCTATTTCTATCTTTAGGGGTAGTTAGCTCTTAGGCTGTGAAGAGGCGTCTAGGGAGAGTTAGGTACGCTCCACGGCTATTTCTAGTGTGTGCGATTAGGAGTAGGGTTTGCGGTCAGCAGAGTTCCCACTTTCCCAGAGCTTGTTCTGATTACTGGTTTACTCATCAGGTCATTCCGGGTGCTCCTAATCACCAGGTCCATAACAGTTGATTGAGCGAGAAGCCACAAACATAAGTTGTAGATAATGATGACAGAGAGCTCAGTGCTAATACCAATTAACACCATACTTCATGCATCCAAGGAATTTATATATAAATTGGAAATTTCCAGTGCGATATCCAGGAATATGATACATATGTGGGCAAATCATTCCATCACATTAATGACACTCCCATCGCCTTTAGCCAGACTTATGGGCCTACCAGGACTCTATTTAGATCAGACCAAAACTAAATCCATACACTCTTTACACTAGTTTACAGCTGAAATAGAAACTCTTCTTATAGATGGTACACTGCTCTCGCTACCAGATTTACAAAACAAATTTCCTGATTATCACATTAATTTCCTCTACTATACCAGGCTCAAAAAATCTAGGGGGGTGTATTTGCAGACTGTTCCTGTTCCAGTTCCAGTCAAACAACTGACAGTCTGTGAATCATTACTAACCCAGATTAAACAACCGAGGGGAATCCTGGCAAAATTATATCAGATACTTCTGAATGACTCAATCTCAGTAAGGCGAGCTTATATATTGGCATGAGAGAAAGAATTGGATATTAAGCTGCAGGATTGGAAGGTCGAACATATTTATAAAAACTCGTTTGGCCCATGCAAATGTGTGAGAGTCCAAGAAAACTTATACAAGATTATTACAAAATGGTACACTACCCCAGATGCAACACATTTATGGTACCCCAATATCCCCCCAACCTGTTGGAGATGTCAAATGGACATTCTTACACATATGGTGGTCTTGTGAAAAGATCAAACCGTTTTGGAGGAACACCCTGAAAATTATTGTTAAGATATGCAGGCTTCTGAGACCCCCGCAACCGAACCTTATCTTCTTGAATTAGTCTAGCGTTATTTCACAGACCAGGCACAAATCCCTTCTGTTATTTTTAATAGCAGCCGCCAAGTTACTAATTCCCCCAAAACGGTGCTCAAAGAGCTGACCGAGCATTTCAGGCTGGATGCATAAAGTTGACCAGCTTTATTATATAGAGGAAATAGCGGCATACACACATATCTCTCATGATAAATTTAGGGAAACCTGGGCTCCATGGTTGTTATATAGGGAAACCAAAGAATATTTGAAGTTAATAGGACACCAGACTTCCTCTTAGATGTGTTATTTTTGCCTGCTAGAAGATGGTCTAGTAATTTGTATAAAGAATGGGTCATGCTGCAATGTAATAATAACACTCTTCCTGACGATCTCTTGAAGTCATTAGAAAAAAGTCGCCAACTCTACTTTCCTTCCTCTAGTTAGAGAACTTTTCTATCACCTCATCTCTTTTTCTCTTTCTAAACCTCCGTACTTACTTGTTATTATTGTAAGATATATAGAAATGTATGTACAGAAATGTAAGCCTTTCAGACAATGGTGGGCAGAGATATATGTTTTTCAGAGTCTGAATGTATCATTTTTAAAACCCTGCTGTTCTGTTCGGGTCATAGTGACCCGAACAGACTTTTTGCGGCCCTGTAGATTTTTTTCTGTAAGTCTATAAAACTTGAGACTCCTTGACTTTTCCTCATTTGGGGGGACCTACCTATGAGTATTTTCTTTTTTTTTTTCGTTTACTTTTTGCTACACGCAAAAAGTTACACTTGTTATGTTCGGGTCATAGTGACCCGACATCGTTTTTTACAGCTGTGAGACCATATTTTCAGTGAAATAAAGGAGTTATAACCTCAGTTGGGTCTATTTTTTGCATCTACTATTGTATATCAATTGATTTATTTCCTAAATTATTTCAAGGGGTCGTACACGCGCTCTACCGGGGGTATGCATTGAGATCTGCGCACCATAAAAATGGCTTTATATTGATTATTTTTGGTGCGCAGTCTATTCTACAATGTAGAGTGCATCCGGAGAGATCACTAGGTGTGCACTACACGTGTATATTATGCGCAGAACGGACTGCTCAGAACGCGCTGTCTAAGACGTTTTTTTTTTGTAAAGCTGAGCTGTAAAGTCTTGCAAATAATTTTTTTTTGCTAAGTAAGTCTGTCTTCCTGGCTTATCTGCTTGTTTTCAGAAGGGTTCTTATCTTCTCTGCTCTTATCAGTACACATATGCTAGCCCAGACATGTTACCTTTCAGTTTCTTTGGAGAGCAGCTGTGTACATACCTCTGTTCCAGGATATCTCTGTTCCAGGCAGTATCTTTGTTTTCTACAGGTATGTTGCTTGTTATGCTTTTACTAATCAATTCTATTGATAGATTGTATATTGTAAAGGAATACTTTTATTTTATTTTATTACATGTAATTAGTGTTATTACTGTGTGATACACTGCTCTACACTTAGCATGATAGATTGCTGGATATTGAGCACTGGTATGCTTTGATGTAGGATAGAAGCTCTTATTGTTTTTGAAGCTGTTTTTTTTCTCAGACTTTATTATTATTGTTTACTTACAAAGGTTTTTTTATTACAGTGTTGTCTACCACATCATTTCAAAATGATGCTTCGAAGCAAATGGCGTGAAGCTGAATTAGAGGAGTTCATGGATAACTCTGATTCAGATGACATTCCAGTGGAAGACGTGAGTGAAGAGGACCACATTAGTGAGGTGGAAAAAAAATGTAGAAACCTCGGAAATAGAAACTGATGAGGAACCTGATCCCCATACAAATCAGATGGAAGAAATCCTTTCTAAAAATAAGGAAATAAGGTGGAATTTGCAGCCTCCTGATCAGGCTGGCAGAAGATCCTCTGCAAATATAATAAGTGCTAGTCCTGGCCCTACCAGATATGCAATTTCATGAATATCCAATATTGAATCTGCATTTGCATTATTCATAAATGTGAATATCCAAAATATTATCATACAAATGAGTAACATTGAACGACACCGAGTGTACGGTGAGAAATGGAACAATTTAGACCTGAGTGCTCTAAATGCTTTTATTGGTCTGCTGCTCTTAGCAGGCATATACAGGTCATACGGAGAATCTACTAAATCTTTATGGAATGCTGACAGCGGTCGACCAATATTTAGAGGACCTATGTCCCTTCAAAGGTTTCACGTCATTTGTCGGGTTTGCGTTTTGATAATAAAATAGATCGAAATGAACACAGATGTATAGATAAGCTTGCCCCCATTAGAGTCATTTAGGACAAATGGGTAGAAATTCTGCCAAAATTGTACAACGTTGGGGAAGCTGTAACCGTTGATGAGCAACTAGTTTCATTTCGTGGTAGGTGCCCATTTTGTCAGTATATACCAAGCAAGCCGGCAAAGTACGGGATAAAAATATGGGCATTATGTGACAGCACAAGCTCTTACCTTTATAATGCACAGGTGTATACTGTCAAAACACCAGGACAAAGAGTTGAAAAAAATCAGGGGATGAGAGTTGTCCTTGATTTGACGAATGGTCTCAAAGGTCAAAATGTAACTTGTGATAATTTTTTTACTTCATACCAACTAGGGCAAATGTTACTAAAGCGACAACTTACCATGTTGGGTACGATCAGAAGAAACAAACCTGAACTACCACAAGGTATTTTGGGGAAAAGAAGTGTACATAGCTCTATGTTTTACTTTACTCCAAATACAACAGTTGTTGTGTATGTGCCAAAAAAAAATAAAAACGTCATACTAATGAGTACTAACCACCATGATAATGAAGTAAGTACACGGGAAGATAGAAAACCAAATATGATCTTGGACTACAATGCAACCAAAGGTGGTGTAGACACATTAGACCAACTCATTGGTACATATTCCTGCAAAAGAAAATCAAATTGGTGGCCAATGATTCTCTTTTACAACATTCTGGATTTGTCAGCCTATAATTCTTTTGTGTTGTGGAGGGAAATCAATCCCAATTGGAACCCCAACAAACTCCATAAAAGAAGACTATTTATAGAAGAACTGGGGAAGTCACTAGTTAGGCCTTATATTAAGAACAGACAAGTTACACCAAGAACAGAAGCAGCAGCAGGCCTGGTACAAAGCATCCATCAACATGCCCAGGACAGTGAAGCCATGTCCTCCACAAGCGCTTCTACCCCCATGGCCTCTTCCGGCATCAAAAGAAAAAGATGCAGCTTTTGCCCTTCTACTTGTGACAACAAGACGAGTATAACATGTTCTGGCTGTAAAACATTTCTATGCAAAAATCATGTGTATTGTTTTTCATGCAAGAATCCGTAAATTTATATGATCATGTAAATATATTCACATTGTAATGTTTATTATCTTTAATTTTTTATCACAAAATGTTTGATTTGATTGTTTTTTGTTTTTTTTACAAAATATGTGTAGTTTTCTATTTTCGTTTTGCTCATTGATCTGTTTTTTCAGAATAAAAACAAAAAAAAAAGATTTCTAGTTCATTTTTCTTTTTTTTTTTACTACCAAACATGTTCACAAACAGTCTAGTAAGCAAAAAGTATAAAAAAAAATGGAGTTAGAGTGTCTAAAATCAAGGTTTAATAAGCCGGGTCATAGTGACCCGGAACACTACAAGTGTATAGTAAATGCGAACAAAACAGCAGGGAACATGAAGTTTGTCATGTAGTATGATGTGATAAACACCTTGTGTCATTTAACTTGAGTTATGAATAACAGAAGAATGATTTTCTAACATGTAAATGTAATAGTTCATATATTCCGTATTGTTAATTTCTTTGCATCAAAAAATTCAATAAAAAGATGTAAAAAAAAAAAAGCAATAAATCTGCAACATGTGCACGGGTCCTTAGACAGCAAACGGTCATTTTAATGTTTTTGAGCAGGGCCCTACTCTGCCTTACCACCCCTACCCTCCACCTTTATTGAATAGAATATGAAGAAATCCTAAATTTTAATTTGAAGAAAAAATAAACAGAACAAAATGGTGCAAATGTTATCAGTGTTTGGTCCATGTGTCAGTTTTTATAATTGGTGTTTCATCTGTGTTTTTCATTTATGGATAAATTACAAAGCTTCTCTTATACATTACAATGTTAATCACGGACAGTGCGCAGATTATACACTGATGCCATCCTTCTGCTGTTTGTGATTTTTATAGACTCATAAACTTGTATTGATTCTATTTATCCTTGATGCCAATAAAAATCAGACATGTCTCCGTGATTTTTGCATGGACACACAGTTCGCAAAAAATCACAGACATGTGAACAGTCTTATAAACTTTAATGAGTAAGTGTAACTGTGAATACCATGGATTAAATATCTACGTGAAAAATAGACGCTCGAATGAGGCCTTATAGAGTTTACAAAGTACCAAATGCAATGTTATTTTACAATATAAACGTTTATTTTTTCCTGCATTCCTCGCTAACACTTCATTCAGAAGTTTGCTTTTGACATACCTGTTCTGTGTTTTTCTTGGAAAGAACACGTACCCACTGTAGTCTATTTTTGTGGACCGTTTAAAGAAAAAAAATTACAGAGATATGACAATTTTTTAGCCAAATCACAATTCAAAGTCACAAATCTATGGGTCCAGACAGCACACCAATGTAATCTATGTGCAATCAGTGTGTTTTGCATTTTTAACATTGCAATAAGTTAGACAAGCTTTGCAATTATGTATCTTCTTTTAGCATATCAGAAAATCACTGATAAAATGAAAACACAATGGAACAAACACTGATGAAAATCTGAACCATCACACTGATTGAAATAGGTTAATTTTATTTACAAACTAGAAAAAATGGATATTTGAATGAGATCTAAATATCTGTAATATAAAACATAACATTAATATCCTGAAATATTATTATTATTATTATTATTATTATTATTATTATTATTAATAATAACAATAATAAATGAGATCTAAATATCTGCAATATAAAACATAATATTAATACCCTGAAATAATAATAATAATAATAATAATAATAATAATAATAATAATGATAAAAAAGAGATCTAAATATCTGCAATATAAAACATAATATTCATATCCTGAAATAATATTACATGAGATCTAAATATCTTCAATATAAAACATAATGTTAATATATTAATATCCTGAAATAATATTAGTAATAATAATAATTATTATTATTATTACAATTATTATCTACATTTAGGTATAATGCAGTACGACCATATGTAAAATTATTGGATCCATTATGGGATCTGTTCTCAATGCTAGGCTCTTCTTTTCAGTTAAATAAAGCAGAAATAAAAAAGAGTCATTAATGTAAAAATAATTTTATAATATTATATGGCCTTAAAACAATTAAGGAAATTTTCATAGTGGCAATTTAAATGCATAAACATGGAAAACATACAGAACTAGTAACAGAATTGTCTAGAAATACTTGTAAGCTTCTTGCAGGCAAGTGCCTGCATTATTAGCCTTTAAATTATCGGATCTGAACTTTATTATTTGGAAACTGTTAATATAAAATTCTCAGTTTAACAAATGTAAGTCTTTTTCAAAATGGCATACGCAATAGATTTCTTTATAAAGACACCTTCAATTTTGTTATTTAGAACAACAGCTCTGTAGGTGTGAGACTGTTCACAGTTATGTTCTAATGAGCTAATAAAAGTTAGCTAATCTGAAAAGCAAGCTAAAAAAACAGTTCTAATTTAAGTTTTTAACCTTGGCAGAGAGAGGACACTTGGTTTTCATTTAATAAAACAATAAATTATATTTACAACATTGATGTCATGTTTCCCTTATGACAAAAATGATGTTTATTAGCATAATTGCATATTTAATTTCTATAAAAATTTAACACAAATGTAAATTGACAGCACATACATTTTGCTTCCTCAAGCATTCCTTTCACCGAAATCAATTAACGGCAAAGTTAATTGAAAACAATAAAATTGCTAATTGAGCCAAATTATTTGTGATGATTTTATAAGATGAATAAAAATGAGATTTAAATGAATTCAGGACCTTTGATCCAGTAGTCAATTATTTAATTAATGATGTTGGACTCAGTTTAAACTAACACTAACATCTCACATATTCATGTGTGTTCCTTGTAGCAACTCCTATTCCATTCTTGTAGTACCTGCACATTTATTGATTTGCATATCTATGACATACTGTAGCTACAGATCTGGTGTTACTGCTATATTATATTCCAGAGCTGCATGCACAGTTCTGCTTGATCCTTTTTCTATAATACACAATACAACTTCAAGAAACACAGTTTAGCTTTCCTGCTATAATGCAGTGGGACAGTTAGTCTACAGCAGTAGTAGATGGATTATTATTATTGGACAGGTATTTCTATCTATAAGTAGTGTTGAGCGATACCGTCTGATACTTGAAAGTATCGGTATCGGAAAGTATCGGCCGATACCGGCAAAGTATCGGATCTAATCCGATACCGATACCCGATACCAATACAAGTCAATGGGACACCAAGTATCGGACGGTATCCTGTATGGTTCCCAGGGTCTGAAGGAGAGGAAACTCTCCTTCAGGCCCTGGGATCCATATCAATGTGTAAAAGAAAGAATTAAAATAAAAAATAGGGATATACTCACCCTCCGACGCAGCCTGGACTTTACCGCCATAACCGGGAGCCGTTGTACCTAAGAATGCGCGCTTGAAGGGCCTTAGATGAGGTCACTGCACTCTGATTGGTCCGTAGCGGTCGCGTGACCGCTACGCGACCAATCACAAAGCAGTGACGTCACCTAAGGTCTTTCAAGCGCTTGAAATACCTTAGAAGACGTCCGCAGCTTCTGATTGGTCGCGTAGCAGTCGCGTGACCGCTACGCGACCAATCACAAAGCAGTGACGTCTTCTAAGGTATTTCAAGTGCTTGAAAGACCTTAGGTGACGTCACTGCTTTGTGATTGGTCGCGTAGCGGTCACGCGACCGCTACGGACCAATCAGAGCGCAGTGACCTCATCTAAGGCCCTTCAAGCGCGCATTCTTAGGTACAACGGCTCCCGGTTACGGTAAAGTCCAGGAGCCGCCGGAGAGGTGAATATATCCCTATTTTTTATTTTAATTCTTTATTTTACACATTGATATTAATCCCGATACCGATTCCCGATACCACAAAAGTATCGGATCTCGGTATCGGAATTCCGATACCCGCAAGTATCGGCCGATACCCGATACTTGCGGTATCGGAATGCTCAACACCATCTATAAGGAGTATGTGCCATGAATATATCTGCATTTCATGATCTGTATGGTAGATATAGCTATATGTTATTTGACACAATCAGTATACATCAGTGCTTGCAAATATATGCTAGTAATACTGCTCATTTTTTGACAGGGTAAAAATTTTTTGTTTGTGATTTAATATTTAGAATTCTCTACTGTGCTGATGTAGTACTCCAATAATAGTTGGTTATACCTGGATGATTCTGGCCCCATCGTTTTTTTCCTGACAGACAGCTAACTCTCCCCTTTTTAGAGGGTCATGATGTTTAAGACATTTCTTCTGATATTATCTATGTTTATGCTGTAAATTATTGGTATTCTAATAAATGTGTATCTTTTTAAACATATTTGTACCTTCATTGTTCTCTATGGGTTATAAGCAGTGTTCCCCAACCCTGGTCCTCAACAGCCACCAACAGATCATGTCCATATGCTAGAGAGAGGCTTTATTAAGTTGTATTCCATATTTTTCTAACTGCTCGATCTAGAGCTATGACAACTTGATGGATGAGCGATCTGTAGGAAGATTGATCCTGTGTAAGCCTAGATAAGTCCATCATATCAAGGCATCATGTTGCTGGTCTGCCTCTTCACTTTATTCCTTCTATTTTTCCAACCATGGTGTACTTTTCCAATGATTTCTCATTATGTATGATGTGGCCAAAGAAAGCAAGTCATAGCTTGGTGATCCTTGCTTTGAGTGACTTGTTTAGCTTGATTTGATCCAAAATTGATTTGTTTGTTCTTATTGCCATCCATGGTATTGATAACATCCTTCTCCAGTGCCACAATTCAAAGGTGTGATCTGTATCCTATAGTGTATTCTAAAGTTTAAAATATATATAAGGATATCCTTTACGGGCCTGATCCAATGTCCCTGAGAGATGCAGGTGAAGAAAGTGAGGCTAAAAAGTTTAATTCCCATTCTTATTATTTATTTAGTGCCACCACTTTACAGAGAGCTATTCAATTGCAGCAGTCACCAACATTTGCTTCACCCACACCCTTTTTCCTCCCAATGGAGCTCACAATCAATTTTTCCGCATACACACTTAGAGCAATTTTGTCAGAGAAATTGGCTTCTTAGTATGCTTAGCACACTAGTAAGCTAGTGTAATTGGATTACACCAACACAACATTTAGAAGATCAAAAAATCTTACTCAGATATTACTTCGAATCTAATCCAAGCATCCAACGTTTGCAAGGCAACAGTTTTAACCAGTTATACATCTGGTCAATGGCATGGAAAGCAGGTGTAAATATGTAATCAGCTCATGCCAGGATTGAAATTGCCTCCCTTTCTTTCTATTTAGCCCCTTACATGCCTTGCTTAATAGCAACCACGGCATCTAAGAAGTCTGACAGGGAGAATTGTACCACCACACAGTGCTTATTTATTTCTAATATTCCCATCCCATAACAAAACCAGCCCCCATATTGCTATACCATAATAAAACATAAGATGCACTTCTTGGGATAGGAGAACACTTTTTTCCCCATAAAACATTTATTTAGAAAGAGAACTAGCATGAAAAACTATATAGGTTTGGTATAGTGATAACTGTACAAATCCTTAGAATGAAGGTACTTTTAATGCTCCTAAGGACCTTGACACATAAAATACAAAACAAATAGCTAAATTGCACCCTTTTCAATCCCCCACAAAAGTGAACAGCTAATCAATTAACTTTACCAAAAATATGGATTTTTAAGTCTTAATGGCATTTCTTTTTCTGTAAATGGACATAGGAGGTGATCTGCTATAGTGAATTTTTAGTGGTAATTTTAGTTTTCTAATCCAAGTGGAAAGGTTTACCAATTGTTCTTGGAAATATTAATATTTTATACAGCTATTTTTAAAAGACCTACTCATTTACACTTTATAGAGTTCGATGTCCATACCGAATCAAAGGGGATGTCACCATTGCAATAAGATTTAATACATCTATGCTATTAACATTAATTGCCAACCATGTAAGGCATAGACGGACCAGCAACTCTTACAGTAAAAAACTGTCTTCTCTACAATGTTAATATGGTAATGTATTGTTGCATGTTAATTGCCATTTTTAGCTCTAATATTATGTCTCTCCATGTTAGGACATATGCAGCTAAGAAGTGTATGCTGCAAACAGATGCAAGTTTTGTATCCACATCATCGTTTTCCCTTGACTATACTATCAAGAGTCAGTTTTGCTGATCTGAAACAAAAAAGGCTATTTGAAACATTAAAAAAATGCACAGTCAAAATGTAGTTTATTATAGTAATTCAGGAACTTCAAGTGTTAGAAGCACTCAGGAATAACTATCTTCTGCTTCATAAACATTTACGACAAAATAGACATTTATTTCTCTATATATTCTGCTCAGGCAGGTTATAAGTAAAATAAAAATACTGTATAGTTGGTAATATTACTTTGTTGGCAGGCTACACCAAGAAAGCAATAATTGAACCCATAGTTATTAATGTATTTATTCATACCCGATAAATGCTACAACTAACGTTGGCCAGTAATGTATTTTGTAATCACCTAGTGTTTTCAACACAGTTCAGAAACAAAACTTAGGATATATTTATGTTTCCAAGAATTTATAGAAGGAAAAAAAATTGAGCACATTTATTAATAAAGTTGTAGGATGCATGCATTTGTGAGTGAAGTTGGTGAAAATTATACCACATTTTTGGTATAAGGTATAATTTTTTGTGATTTGGTAAATTATACCACACCTAACATTGTGAGCTATTAAATGGGGAATGTCTTTGAGAAAATTGCCATATTTTCTTATTCCCTTAAAGTGAGGTTGTCAGCAAGGCATCCCCTTTTAGATTGTTCCTCATCAATAATAACTGATAAAAATATGAACACATGCACATATAACATACTAAGCCATCGCTACAATCAGATTCTGGACATAGACTAACAATGAGGAATGGTCACTTGCTCCAAAAATTGAGTTAAGTACCTTGTAAAAATCTCTTAGCTTACCTGATTTTATTACTTTTTTCCTTTTTGTATAAATTATAAAATGCCAATGTGGAGTCGGGAAGGAATTTTTTCCCCAATGTGGAGCTTACTCTTTGCCACGTTTTTTTTTGCCTTCCTCTGGATCAACATGTTAGGGCATGTTAGGTTAGGCTATGGGTTGAACTAGATGGACTTAGGCTATGTGCACACGTATAATGGTCCACTGTGGATTTTTCCGCAGTGGATTTGATAAATCTGCAGGGCAAAAACGCTGCATTTTTGCTGCAGATTTATCGCGGATGTACCGCATTTTTTCTGTGGATTTCACTGCAGTTTTACAACTGCGATTTTCCATAGGAGCAGCTGTAAAACCGCTGCGGAATCTGCAGAAAGAAGTGACATGCTGCGGAATGTAAATTGCTACATTTCCGCTCATTTTTTTTCACAGCATGTGCACAGAGTTTTTTGTTTCCCATAGGTTTACATTGTAATGTAAACTCATGGGAAACTGCTGCGGACCCGCAGCTGCGGAAACGCTGTGGATTTGCAGCGTTTTCCGCATCGTGTGCACATACCCTTAAAATCTTCCTTCAACCTTAATAACTATGTTTCTATGTTAGAAGCTGCATATTATTATTATTATTGTTATTATTCATTTTTATAGCGCCATTTATTCCATGGCGCTTTACATGTGAAATACGGAGCAAATATAGACAAATACATTAAACATGAGCAAAAACAAGGCACATGGGTACATAAGGAGGGAGGACCCTGCCCACGAGGGCTCACAGTCTGCAGGGGATGGGTGATGATACACTAGGAGAAAGCAGAGCTGTTTGTGCGGCGGTTCAGTAGGTTCAGGATCACTGCAGGCTGTAGGCTTGTCGGAAGAGGTGAGTCTTCAGGTTCTTTTTGAAAGTTTCTATGGTAGGCGAGAGTCTGATGTGCTGGGGTAGAGAGTTCCAGAGTATGGGGGAAGCACGGGAGAAGTCTTGGATGCGGTTGTGGGAAGAAGAGATGAGAGGGGAGTAGAGAAGGATATACTGGAACACAATAGTTTGCCTTAGTGCGCAATTAGCTCAACAGACTAAAAACAGAAATGAATAATGTGAGCTAAAAACACCTTAAAACATGAAAACATGCACATGGCTAAAAGCCTACCTGCTGGCTTGTATCAGTTCTATGATGCATACGTATGTGGTGATCCATGCTGCATGATGACACAACCGTGAGGGTACGTGGAAGTTAATACAACTTGCACTGCACCTGATCTGCAGTGTCGGCAACATGCCTGCCGATCACTCTTGCTCTGACACAACTGCAAAAAAATAACAAACTGCTGCCTTATGCCTACCCTGTGCCTATGTGACGTCACTCGACTGCAGGCTCTGTTTCGGGACATATTTGAAAGAGAGTCCAATGTGTTTCTCTAAACGCATTTCCGAGGCATTGTTCTCTTTTGTCAGAGATTATGCAACAATTGAACTCCTCTTAGTTGATGTATGACCACTTCAACGTTCAGCTTAACCTGTTATGGTTCTCAATGGCAAGAGAACATAGCCCAGCAAACATAGGAACTAGCTCTTGGAAGGATGGAAACTAATCTGACCATGAACTAAACCTGTCGCACAACTAACAGTAGCCGGGTAGCGTAGCCTGCGTTTTATCCCTAGACGCCCAGTGCCGGCCGGAGGACTAACTAATCCTGGCAGAGGAAAATATAGTCCTGGCTCACCTCTAGAGAAATTTCCCCGAAAGGCAGACAGAGGCCCCCACAAATATTGGCGGTGATTTTAGATGAAATGACAAACGTAGTATGAAAATAGGTTTAGCAAAAATGAGGTCCGCTTACTAGATAGCAGGAAGACAGAAAGGGCACTTTCATGGTCAGCTGAAAACCCTATCAAAATACCATCCTGAAATTACTTTAAGACTCTAGTATTAACTCATAACATCAGAGTGGCAATTTCAGATCACAAGAGCTTTCCAGACACAGAAACGAAACTACAGCTGTGAACTGGAACAAAATGCAAAAACAAACAAGGACTAAAGTCCAACTTAGCTGGGAGTTGTCTAGCAGCAGGAACATGCACAGAAAGGCTTCTGATTACAATGTTGACCGGCATGGAAGTGACAGAGGAGCAAGGCTAAATAGCGACTCCCACATCCTGATGGAAACAGGTGAACAGAGAGGATGATGCACACCAGTTCAATTCCACCAGTGGCCACCGGGGGAGCCCAAAATCCAATTTCACAACAGTACCCCCCCCTCAAGGAGGGGGCACCGAACCCTCACCAGAACCACCAGGGCGATCAGGATGAGCCCTATGAAAGGCACGGACCAAATCGGAGGCATGAACATCAGAGGCAGTCACCCAAGAATTATCCTCCTGACCGTATCCCTTCCATTTGACCAGATACTGGAGTTTCCGTCTGGAAACACGGGAGTCCAAGATTTTTTCCACAACGTACTCCAACTCGCCCTCAACCAACACCGGAGCAGGAGGCTCAACGGAAGGCACAACCGGTACCTCATACCTGCGCAATAATGACCGATGAAAAACATTATGAATAGAAAAAGATGCAGGGAGGTCCAAACGGAAGGACACAGGGTTAAGAATCTCCAATATCTTGTACGGGCCGATAAACCGAGGCTTAAACTTGGGAGAAGAAACCCTCATAGGGACAAAACGAGAAGACAACCACACCAAGTCCCCAACACAAAGCCAAGGACCAACCCGACGCCGGCGGTTGGCAAAAAGCTGAGTCTTCTCCTGGGACAACTTCAAATTGTCCACTACCTGCCCCCAAATCTGATGCAACCTCTCCACCACAGCATCCACTCCAGGACAATCCGAAGATTCCACCTGACCAGAAGAAAATCGAGGATGAAACCCCGAATTACAGAAAAAGGGAGACACCAAGGTGGCAGAGCTGGCCCGATTATTGAGGGCAAACTCCGCTAAAGGCAAAAAAGCAACCCAATCATCCTGATCTGCAGACACAAAACACCTCAAATATGTCTCCAAGGTCTGATTCGTCCGCTCGGTCTGGCCATTAGTCTGAGGATGGAAAGCAGACGAGAAAGACAAATCTATGCCCATCCTAGCACAGAATGCTCGCCAAAATCTAGACACGAATTGGGTACCTCTGTCAGAAACGATATTCTCCGGAATACCATGCAAACGGACCACATTTTGAAAAAACAGAGGAACCAACTCGGAAGAAGAAGGCAACTTAGGCAGGGGAACCAAATGGACCATCTTAGAGAAACGATCACACACCACCCAGATGACAGACATCTTCTGAGAAACAGGAAGATCCGAAATAAAATCCATCGAGATGTGCGTCCAGGGCCTCTTCGGGATAGGCAAGGGCAACAACAATCCACTAGCCCGAGAACAACAAGGCTTGGCCCGAGCACAAACGTCACAAGACTGCACGAAGCCTCGCACATCTCGAGACAGGGAAGGCCACCAGAAGGACCTTGCCACCAAATCCCTGGTACCAAAGATTCCAGGATGACCTGCCAACGCAGAAGAATGAACCTCAGAAATGACTTTACTGGTCCAATCATCAGGAACAAACAGTCTACCAGGTGGGCAACGATCAGGTCTATCCGCCTGAAACTCCTGCAAGGCCCGCCGCAGGTCTGGAGAAACGGCAGACAATATCACTCCATCCTTAAGGATACCTGTAGGTTCAGAATTACCAGGGGAGTCAGGCTCAAAACTCCTAGAAAGGGCATCCGCCTTAACATTCTTAGAACCCGGCAGGTAGGACACCACAAAATTAAACCGAGAGAAAAACAACGACCAGCGCGCCTGTCTAGGATTCAGGCGTCTGGCGGACTCAAGATAAATCAGATTTTTGTGGTCAGTCAATACCACCACCTGATGTCTAGCCCCCTCAAGCCAATGACGCCACTCCTCAAAAGCCCACTTCATGGCCAAAAGCTCCCGATTCCCAACATCATAATTCCGCTCGGCGGGCGAAAATTTACGCGAGAAAAAAGCACAAGGTCTCATCACGGAGCAATCGGAACTTCTCTGCGACAAAACCGCCCCAGCTCCGATTTCAGAAGCGTCGACCTCAACCTGAAAAGGAAGAGCAACATCAGGCTGACGCAACACAGGGGCGGAAGAAAAGCGGCGCTTAAGCTCCCGAAAGGCCTCCACAGCAGCAGGGGACCAATCAGCAACATCAGCACCCTTCTTAGTCAAATCAGTCAATGGTTTAACAACATCAGAAAAACCAGCAATAAATCGACGATAAAAGTTAGCAAAGCCCAAAAATTTCTGAAGACTCTTAAGAGAAGAGGGTTGCGTCCAATCACAAATAGCCTGAACCTTGACAGGATCCATCTCGATGGAAGAGGGGGAAAAAATATATCCCAAAAAGGAAATCTTCTGAACCCCAAAAACGCACTTAGAACCCTTCACACACAAGGAAATAGACCGCAAAACCTGAAAAACCCTCCTGACCTGCTGGACATGAGAGTCCCAGTCATCCGAAAAAATCAAAATATCATCCAGATACACAATCATAAATTTATCCAAATAATCACGGAAAATGTCATGCATAAAGGACTGAAAGACTGAAGGGGCATTTGAAAGACCAAAAGGCATCACTGTTGTGAATTTGGATTCTGGGCTCCCCCGGTGGCCGCTTGTGGAATTGGACTTGTCATCCTCTTTCCTGTTTCACCTGGTTCCATCAGTAGTGGGTGTCGCTATTTAAGCTCATTTCTCTGGTGGTTTCTTGCCGGTCAACAATGTTATCTGATGCCTCTCAGTGCTTGTTCCTGCTTCTAGACAACTACTAGATAAGTTGGACTTTTGTCCATGTTTTGTTTTGCCTATTTGTTCCAGTTCACAGCTGAAGTTTTGTTACTGTGTCTGGAAAGCTCTCGTTGATCAGGGATTGCTACTCTGGCGTTATGAGTTAATGCCAGAGTTTAAGGTAATCTCTGGATGGTGTTTTGTTAGTGTTTTTCTGCTGACCATGAAAGTATACTATCTGTCTTCTGCTATCTAGTAAGCGGACCTCAAATTTGCTAAGACTATTTTCCTGCTGCGTTTGTTGTTTCATCTGAACTCACCGTCATTATATGTGGGGGGCTACTGTCTTCTTTGGAATATTTCTCTAGAGGTGAGCCAGGTCTTATATTTCCCTCTGCTAGCTATTTAGGTCTTAGGCCAGAGCTGGGCATCTAGCGATAAATAGGAAATGCTACCTGGCTATTTCTAGTTGCGCGGCAGGCTTAGTTCATGGTCAGTATAGTTCCATCTTCCGAGAGCTTGTCCCTCTATAGGCTTGCTATGATCTCTGCCTGCAGAGATCATGACAGTTTGACCGGCCAGTAAAGTGTTAAAGACCCAGGTTGAGAAAGGAGAGTTATAAGAAGTCTGCTGGAATTTTTTTTTTTTTTTTTTTTCCTCCAGTCTGCCTTGCTGCAGTCTTTTTTCTCTCTCTCCTCCTAATCTCTGTATGCTCTGTGTGCACCTGACAATAATGGATCCCGTCAAGGTGCAAGCTATTTGTGACTGGACTCAGCCCTCCTCTCTTAAGGGTCTTCAGAGATTTTTGGGCTTTGCCAACTTTTACCGCCGATTTATTGCTGGTTTTTCGGATGTCGTTAAACCACTGACTGATTTGACCAGACAAGGCGCTGATGTTGCTAATTGGTCCCCTCATGCTGTAGAGGCCTTTCAGGAGCTTAAGCGCCGTTTTGCCTCTGCCCCTGTGTTGCGTCAGCCTGATGTGAATCTGCCTTTTCAGGTTGAGGTTGACGCTTCGGAGATCGGAGCTGGGGCAGTGTTGTCGCAGAAAGGTTCCGACTGCTCCGTCATTAGGCCTTGTGCCTTCTTTTCTCGCAAATTTTCGCCCGCAGAGCGGAATTATGATGTTGGGAATCGGGAGCTTTTGGCCATGAAGTGGGCGTTTGAGGAGTGGCGCCATTGGCTCGAGGGGGCTAGGCATCAGGTGGTGGTATTGACTGACCACAAAAATTTGATTTATCTTGAGACTGCCAGACGCCTGAATCCTAGACAGGCGCGCTGGTCTTTATTTTTTTCTCGCTTTAATTTTGTGGTGTCATACCTACCGGGTTCTAAGAATGTTAAGGCAGATGCCCTTTCTAGGAGTTTTGACCCGGACTCTCCTGGTAATTCTGAACCCACAGGTATCCTTAGGGAGGGAGTAATTTTGTCGGCCGTTTCTCCTGATCTGCGGCGGTCCTTGCAAGAGTTTCAGGCGGATAGACCGGATCGTTGTCCGCCTGATAGACTGTTTGTTCCGGATGATTGGACCAGCAGAGTCATCTCTGAGGTACATTCTTCTGCATTGGCAGGTCATCCCGGAATTTTTGGTACCAGGGATTTGGTGGCAAGATCCTTCTGGTGGCCTTCCCTGTCACGAGATGTGCGAGTCTTTGTGCAGTCATGTGACGTTTGTGCTCGGGCCAAGTCTTGTAGTTCTCGGGCTAGCGGACTGCTGTTGCCCTTGCCTATTCCTAAGAGGCCTTGGACACACATCTCGATGGATTTTATTTCAGATCTGCCTGTTTCCCAGAAGATGTCTGTCATCTGGGTGGTCTGTGACCGTTTCTCTAAAATGGTCCATTTGGTTCCTCTGCCCAAGTTGCCTTCTTCTTCTGAGTTGGTTCCTCTGTTTTTTCAGAATGTTGTCCGATTGCACGGTATTCCTGAGAATATTGTTTCTGACAGAGGTACCCAATTTGTGTCTAGATTTTGGCGGGCATTCTGTGCTAGGATGGGCATAGATTTGTCTTTTTCATCTGCTTTTCACCCTCAGACTAATGGCCAGACCGAGCGGACTAATCAGACCCTTGAGACATATCTGAGGTGTTTTGTCTCTGCTGACCAGGATGATTGGGTTGCTTTTTTGCCATTGGCAGAGTTCGCCCTCAATAATCGGGCCAGTTCTTCCACCTTGGTGTCCCCGTTTTTCTGTAATTCGGGGTTTCACCCTCGATTTTCCTCCGGTCAGGTGGAATCCTCGGATTGTCCTGGAGTGGATGCGGTGGTGGAGAGATTGCATCACATCTGGGGGCAGGTTATGGACAATTTGAAGTTGTCCCAGGAGAAGACTCAGCGTTTTGCCAACCGTCATCGTCGTGTTGGTTCTCGGCTTTGTGTTGGAGATTTGGTGTGGTTGTCTTCTCGTTTTGTCCCTATGAGGGTCTCTTCTCCTAAGTTTAAACCTCGGTTCATCGGCCCTTATAGAATATTGGAGATTCTTAATCCTGTTTCTTTCCGTTTGGACCTCCCTGCGTCCTTTTCCATTCATAACGTTTTTCATCGGTCGTTATTGCGCAGGTATGAGGTACCTGTTGTACCTTCAGTTGAGCCTCCTGCTCCGGTGTTGGTTGAGGGTGAGTTGGAGTACGTTGTGGAGAAAATTTTGGACTCTCGTGTTTCCAGACGGAAACTCCAGTATCTGGTCAACTGGAAGGGTTACGGCCAGGAGGATAATTCTTGGGTCAATGCATCTGATGTTCATGCTTCTGATCTTGTTCGTGCCTTCCATAGGGCTCATCCTGGTCGCCCTGGTGGATCTGGTGAGGGTTCGGTGCCCCCTCCTTGAGGGGGGGGTACTGTTGTGAATTTGGATTCTGGGCTCCCCCGGTGGCCGCTTGTGGAATTGGACTTGTCATCCTCTTTCCTGTTTCACCTGGTTCCATCAGTAGTGGGTGTCGCTATTTAAGCTCATTTCTCTGGTGGTTTCTTGCCGGTCAACAATGTTATCTGATGCCTCTCAGTGCTTGTTCCTGCTTCTAGACAACTACTAGATAAGTTGGACTTTTGTCCATGTTTTGTTTTGCCTATTTGTTCCAGTTCACAGCTGAAGTTTTGTTACTGTGTCTGGAAAGCTCTCGTTGATCAGGGATTGCTACTCTGGCGTTATGAGTTAATGCCAGAGTTTAAGGTAATCTCTGGATGGTGTTTTGTTAGTGTTTTTCTGCTGACCATGAAAGTATACTATCTGTCTTCTGCTATCTAGTAAGCGGACCTCAAATTTGCTAAGACTATTTTCCTGCTGCGTTTGTTGTTTCATCTGAACTCACCGTCATTATATGTGGGGGGCTACTGTCTTCTTTGGAATATTTCTCTAGAGGTGAGCCAGGTCTTATATTTCCCTCTGCTAGCTATTTAGGTCTTAGGCCAGAGCTGGGCATCTAGCGATAAATAGGAAATGCTACCTGGCTATTTCTAGTTGCGCGGCAGGCTTAGTTCATGGTCAGTATAGTTCCATCTTCCGAGAGCTTGTCCCTCTATAGGCTTGCTATGATCTCTGCCTGCAGAGATCATGACACATCACCAAATACTCAAAGTGGCCCTCGGGCGTATTAAATGCGGTTTTCCACTCATCCCCCTGCTTAATTCGCACCAAATTATACGCCCCACGGAGATCTATCTTAGAGAACCACTTGGCCCCCTTTATGCGAGCAAACAAATCAGTCAGCAGTGGCAACGGATATTGATATTTAACCGTGATTTTATTCAAAAGCCGATAATCAATGCACGGCCTCAAAGAGCCATCTTTCTTAGCCACAAAGAAAAAACCGGCTCCTAAGGGAGATGACGAAGGACGAATATGTCCCTTTTCCAAGGACTCCTTTATATATTCTCGCACAGCAGCATGTTCGGGCACAGACAGATTAAATAAACGACCCTTAGGGTATTTACTACCCGGAATCAAATCTATGGCAAAATCGCACTCCCGGTGCGGAGGTAATGAACCAAGCTTAGGTTCTTCAAAAACGTCACGATATTCAGTCAAGAATTCAGGAATCTCAGAGGGAATAGATGATGAAATGGAAACCACAGGTACGTCCCCATGCGTCCCCTTACATCCCCAGCTTAACACAGACATAGCTTTCCAGTCAAGGACTGGGTTATGAGATTGCAGCCATGGCAATCCAAGCACCAACACATCATGTAGGTTATACAGCACAAGAAAGCGAATAATCTCCTGGTGATCCGGATTAATCCGCATAGTTACTTGTGTCCAGTATTGTGGTTTATTGCTAGCCAATGGGGTGGAGTCAATCCCCTTCAGGGGTATAGGAGTTTCAAGAGGCTCCAAATCATACCCACAGCGTTTGGCAAAGGACCAATCCATAAGACTCAAAGCGGCGCCAGAGTCGACATAGGCATCCGCGGTAATAGATGATAAAGAACAAATCAGGGTCACAGATAGAATAAACTTAGACTGTAAAGTGCCAATTGAAACAGACTTATCAAGCTTCTTAGTACGCTTAGAGCATGCTGATATAACATGAGTTGAATCACCGCAATAGAAGCACAACCCATTTTTTCGTCTAAAATTCTGCCGTTCACTTCTGGACAGAATTCTATCACATTGCATATTCTCTGGCGTCTTCTCAGTAGACACCGCCAAATGGTGCACAGGTTTGCGCTCCCGCAGACGCCTATCGATCTGGATAGCCATTGTCATGGACTCATTCAGACCCGCAGGCACAGGGAACCCCACCATAACATCCTTAATGGCATCAGAGAGACCCTCTCTGAAATTCGCCGCCAGGGCGCACTCATTCCACTGAGTAAGCACAGCCCATTTACGGAATTTCTGGCAGTATATTTCAGCTTCGTCTTGCCCCTGAGATAGGGACATCAAGGCCTTTTCCGCCTGAAGTTCTAACTGAGGTTCCTCATAAAGCAACCCCAAGGCCAGAAAAAACGCATCCACATTGAGCAACGCAGGATCCCCTGGAGCCAATGCAAAAGCCCAATCCTGAGGGTCGCCCCGGAGCAAGGAAATCACAATCCTGACCTGCTGAGCAGGATCTCCAGCAGAGCGAGATTTCAGGGACAAAAACAACTTGCAATTATTTTTGAAATTTTGAAAGCAAGATCTATTCCCCGAGAAAAATTCAGGCAAAGG
The DNA here is from genome assembly GCF_051348905.1 of Ranitomeya variabilis. NCBI lineage: Eukaryota > Metazoa > Chordata > Amphibia > Anura > Dendrobatidae > Ranitomeya > Ranitomeya variabilis. Next base: position 902,897,601 of record NC_135233.1, read on the forward strand.
AATTCTAGGTTCAGATATAGGAACATGAACAACAAAATCTTGTAAATTTTGAACTTTCGTGGTGAGATTATTCAAACCTGCAGCTAAACTCTGAATATCCATTTTAAACAGGTGAACACAGAGCCATTCCAGGATTAGAAGGAGAGAGAGAGAGAAAGGCTGCAATATAGGCAGACTTGCAAGAGATTCAATTACAAGCACACTCAGAACTGAAGAAAAAAAAAAAAAAAAAAAATCTTCAGCAGACTTCTCTTTTCTCTCCTTTCTCTGTCAATTAATTTAACCCTCTTTGGGCCGGTCAAACTGTTATGGTTCTCAATGGCAAGAGAACATAGCCCAGCAAACATAGGAACTAGCTCTTGGAAGGATGGAAACTAATCTGACCATGAACTAAACCTGTCGCACAACTAACAGTAGCCGGGTAGCGTAGCCTGCGTTTTATCCCTAGACGCCCAGCGCCGGCCGGAGGACTAACTAATCCTGGCAGAGGAAAATATAGTCCTGGCTCACCTCTAGAGAAATTTCCCCGAAAGGCAGACAGAGGCCCCCACAAATATTGTCGGTGATTTTAGATGAAATGACAAACGTAGTATGAAAATAGGTTTAGCAAAATTGAGGTCCGCTTACTAGATAGCAGGAAGACAGAAAGGGCACTTTCATGGTCAGCTGAAAACCCTATCAAAATACCATCCTGAAATTACTTTAAGACTAGTATTAACTCATAACATCAGAGTGGCAATTTCAGATCACAAGAGCTTTCCAGACACAGAAACGAAACTACAGCTGTGAACTGGAACAAAATGCAAAAACAAACAAGGACTAAAGTCCAACTTAGCTGGGAGTTGTCTAGCAGCAGGAACATGCACAGAAAGGCTTCTGATTACAATGTTGACCGGCATGGAAGTGACAGAGGAGCAAGGCTAAATAGCGACTCCCACATCCTGATGGAAACAGGTGAACAGAGAGGATGATGCACACCAGTTCAATTCCACCAGTGGCCACCGGGGGAGCCCAAAATCCAATTTCACAACATTAACCCTGGTGTGATCTGAGGTTGCTTAAAAAAAATACTAATCTGCACAAAAAGAGACCTCACTTCCCAGAATGCAAGTCATTTGTTAAAGCGCCAGACACTGCATAAGCAAGGAATACTGGGAGATTCAAGTTTTGAAGTGTATAGAAGTATGAATTCCAAATTAGGCTATGTGCATACGTTGCGGATTAGGCTTAGGAATTTCTGGTGCGGATTCTGTCTCTCCTGGCAGAATGTTGTGAATTCTGCTTTTGGGTTCCCTCCGGTGGTGGTAGGTGGTAATGCAGTTGTCCCTGAGTTGCAGTCCTGGTCAGGTGTTTCTGCTGATTGCAGTTCTGACTGGGGTATTTAGGTGTGCAGGATTCATTAGTCCTTGCCAGTTGTCAATTGTTGTTGGGAGGTGTTGGACCTCTGCCTGGTTCCTCCTGCCTTTCTGCCAAATCAGCAAAGATAAGTGTCTGTTTTTTTTTCTGTGGCACACATGCTGTGTGCTTCATGATTCAGTGCTATTCTTTTGTGTTTTCTTGTCCAGCTTAGATTTTAGATAGTATTTTCTCAGTCTTGTTGGATTCTCTGGGGTTGCAGATATTCATTCCACGTCTTTAGTTAGATTGTGGAATTTTTAGTAATATCTGCTGTGGATATTTTTTGAAGGGTTTTAATACTGACCGCCTAGTATTCTGTCCTATCCTTTCCTATTTAGCTAGAGTGGCCTCTTTTGCTAAATCTTGTTTTCTGCCTGCGTGTGTCTTTTCTTCTCCTACTCACAGTCAATATTCGTGGGGGCTGCCTATCCTTTGGGGTTCTGCTCTGAGGCAAGGTAGTATTCCTATTTCCATCTATAGGGGTATTTAGTCCTCCGGCTGTGTCGAGGTGTCTACGGTTTGTTAGGCACACCCCACGGCTACTTCTAGTTGTGGTGTTAGTTCAGGATCTGCGGTCAGTATAGTTTCCACCTACCCCAGAGAAAGTTTCATGCGGCTCCAAGGTAACCGGATCATAACAGCAGAAAACGCACCTGCGTTTTTTTGTGCGGTTCCGCAGCGGTTTTTGTGCGTTTTTGCTGCGGTTTTCTTGCGGATTTGCTGCGTTTTTTACCCTTGCGGTTTTCTATAATGGAATGGGTACAAAAATGCTGCAGATTCATAAAAAAGAAGTGACATGCTACTTCTTTTAAACCGCAGCGTTTCCGCAGCGGATTTTACGCTACGTGTGCACAGCATTTTTTTTTCTCATTGATTTACATTGTACTGTAAATCATTTGCGGATCTGCAGTGTTTCTGCACTGCAAAAAAATGCTGCGGATCCACAGAGAATCCACAACGTGTGCACATACCCTTAGACAGCTTTCCACTAATACAAACTTTAGCTTAGGTTATAGCCAGTGTAAAGCTATTTTGTTTGCTGTTTGTAACTGTTAAATTTGCCATCAGACATACATATAATAGAAAAATACAGAAGGCATTGTGTTTTCTAAATCAGATCATGGAACAGAGCCTGAAACAGGAAAAATTATAGTGATTTCAGCTATGAAGCATGTAGAATTATGAACCAACACTAGAAAATGGTGTTCAAAGAAGGGGCACTTGTATTAATAAATATTGCTTGTACGCACACAAATATGTAATATCATCCATTCTCACATTATGATGTATCTGCCTATTAACACAGTACTGTGTAATATATATATATATATATATATATATATATATATATATATATATACGTATATATATATATATATATATATATATATATATATATGTATATATATATTGCCTTTTGACACGTTGTGGAATACCACCTTATTAATTAAAAGTTCACATGCGGTATGTTCATAAAGTGTACAGTCATTCCTCAAGGTTCATTGTGATGAGAATGTAAAGTGTAAAATAAAATACAGCGTTGTTACTGCCTTAACCTGTTAAACAAGATCATTTGTGAGTCCTGTTCTAAAATGAGAAAATGATATTAATATAATAAATTAATGTAAAAAAATGCAATGAATATTCATTTTAACACAAATGAAATACTCACTGGAACAACTCTGATTATTTACTAATTCCCACTTTAAATCATTATGACATTATCTTAACAAGGCACATATTGCTATAACCAGCATCAGAAGTGAGGAGATTAATCATAGTGCCAATAGTGTTACAGTCGTGGTCGTATTGGTGGCTTGCAGCCTTATTTTCATGGTAGATTATCTTCTTTTACAAAGACATTTACAGAATGAAGGAAAAGGATCTCTTGTACCAAATTAGTCATAAGGAAGTAAGAAGAAGGCAAATCAAGAAATCACTATTTTCTTAATGAACTGTTTCACTAAACCATTTTTCACTGTACATGTGTGGTACAGCATGCAAACATGCGATAATGTGATTTAGAGGTTATTTGAACTTCTAGGTCGTATAAGTCATCATTTCAAGTTTAAGATCAAAGAACATTTCAGTCCTAGTACATATATATATATATATATATATATATATATATATATATATATATATGTTAGGGCTAGCGGAATGCACCAAATAATTAGAGAAAAGCAATAAGGTGCGCTCGCAGCCCGGGGTCCACCGTGCAGAGATGGAACCTGCTGCTAAGCAATGATGGACTATATGGCGGTACAATGAGAATATACACACAGGTTAGCTTCACCCTGTGTGAAAGAAGTGAACCTGTTGAGTCACAGGGCCGCAGTACCGCATGTAACGGAAATAATAATAAAGTAGCATGAGAGTGCATGCGGTGCCGCACTGGCGGATGCCACTAACCACCCGCACTGGTGGTCACAGCAATAGACTCTGTTTGTGTACTTATGTTGGTAACAAGTCGGGTGCTAGATTACAATCATCCTCCTTACGCGAGCATTCAAACACAAGGGAGGGGATGATTAAAGAGTGACTTTCACTAACAACACGCACACATAAACAAGTGTATACTAGCGCATGGTCATGCAGCCATGCAAAACTTTTATATCTGTGCAGTGCCCCAGGGTCCTGGTCGTTGCAGTAATGTCGCTCTGCCACTAAGGGGAGTGATGTTACGTCTGATTGCACTAAAGGAGTTCACCTGACCAGGTAACACTCACACTACACTTCACACTCCGGCCACCAGGGGGAGTGGTTCTATCTAGTAGGCCACTCCTCACACTCTGGTAAAACTGGGGGTTGGACAGGAAGACAGAGAGAAGTAACTGGGAGAGCTAGAGAGAGGACCTGTCAGGGATGGGATCCTGACAGAGTCCTAAGAAAAGGCAAAAAGTGAGAAAACGGGAATACAGCAAAGAGGCGATAGGACCAGAAGCAGTCATGCTGTAAGATTGAGGCAACATCCTTCTGAGGCGCAAACAGTCGGTGGCCGGAACGCCGAGAAAGTAAGAGACTTTAAGCATTACTTCAAACCACGGCAGGACAGCCAATTAAAGGTTGGCTGTCTCACTTAAACACCTAAGCAGACAACGGAGGCAGCTGTGGGAGAGGGGCGACTCTAGAGTCCCGGAAGAACTCCAGGCCTACCCCATCATATGGGTGCGTCCTAACCATATCACCTGGGGGACGGAGAGGATGAACATCAGAGACAGACAGAACCAGTTGTGAGGACTATCCTGGGTGCTCAGCAAGGAAGGACAACAACACACAGGCGCTAGAAGGTAGACACTGATTCCCACCTGCAAAGGGAACTCCGGATGTGCCGTTGGACCGGCCGGTCTCAGCCAGCCCTGTTAACAGTGCTCTGGATTGGGTACCTCCAAACCTTCAGTAAAAAGGTAAAGAGACTGCAACCTGGTGTCCTTGTTATTTACTGCGGCTGGCACGACACCACACGTAGCATCACTCCCCATCTTCATTGGACACCCCTCAGCAGGGTCACGGGCCGAGTCTAGCCACCGTGACAACCCCAGAACTGAGACAGAGAGGCCCGGTACCGGGTACCCCTCGGCCCTGCGGCAGTGGGGGCGCTCCACCTGCAGCAAGTTCAGGACCTTCCTAGAGGACCAATGAGAACTGCTACAGTAACTGAGCAACTTCAGGACCTTCCTGGAGGACCAATAGGAGCTACTGCAGTACCTGAGCATGTGACCCCAGACCTCCACTGAGAGGTCTTCCTTTGGGCATGCTCAGAAGGGGAAAAGCAGGACTTAGTCCCAGAGACCGCAGCAGACAAGGTTCGAATTTCCCCCTGTACAGCAGCAGGAACTCGACTCCTAACATACATATATATATATATATATATATATATATATATATATACAGTGGGGCAAAAAAGTATTTAGTCAGTCAGCAATAGTGCAAGTTCCACCACTTAAAAAGATGAGAGGCGTCTGTAATTTACATCATAGATAGACCTCAACTATGGGAGACAAACTGAGAAAAAAAAATCCAGAAAATCACATTGTCTGTTTTTTTAGCATTTTATTTGCATATTATGGTGGAAAATAAGTATTTGGTCAGAAACAAAATTTCATCTCAATACTTTGTAATATATCCTTTGTTGGCAATGACAGAGGTCAAACGTTTTCTGTAAGTCTTCACAAGGTTGCCACACACTGTTGTTGGTATGTTGGCCCATTCCTCCATGCAGATATCCTCTAGAGCAGTGATGTTTTTGGCTTTTCGCTTCGCAACACGGACTTTCAACTCCCTCCAAAGGTTTTCTATAGGGTTGAGATCTGGAGACTGGCTAGGCCACTCCAGGACCTTAAAATGCTTCTTACGAAGCCACTCCTTCGTTGCCCTGGCAGTGTGCTTTGGATCATTGTCATGTTGAAAGACCCAGCCACGTTTCATCTTCAATGCCCTTGCTGATGGAAGCAGGTTTGCACTCAAAATCTCACGATACATGGCCCCATTCATTCTTTCATGTACCCGGATCAGTCGTCCTGGCCCCTTTGCAGAGAAACAGCCCCAAAGCATGATGTTTCCACCACCATGCTTTACAGTAGGTATGGTGTTTGATGGATGCAACTCAGTATTCTTTTTCCTCCAAACACGACAAGTTGTGTTTCTACCAAACAGTTCCAGTTTGGTTTCATCAGACCATAGGACATTATCCCAAAACTCCTCTGGATCATCCAAATGCTCTCTAGCAAACTTCAGACGGGCCCAGACATGTACTGGCTTAAGCAGTGGGACATGTCTGGCACTGCAGGATCTGAGTCCATGGTGGCGTAGTGTGTTACTTATGGTAGGCCTTGTTACATTGGTCCCAGCTCTCTGCAGTTCATTCACTAGGTCCCCCCGCATGGTTCTGGGATTTTTGCTCACCGTTCTTGTGATCATTCTGACCCCACGGGGTGGGATTTTGCATGGAGCCCCAGATCGAGGGAGATTATCAGTGGTCTTGAATGTCTTCCATTTTCTAATTATTGCTCCCACTGTGATTTTCTGGATTTTTTTTTTTCAGTTTGTCTCCCATAGTTGAGGTCTACCTATGATGTAAATTACAGACGCCTCTCATCTTTTTAAGTGGTGGAACTTGCACTATTGCTGACTGACTAAATACTTTTTTGCCCCACTGTATATATATATATATATATATATATATATATATATATATATATATATATATATATATATATATATACCATATTTTGCGGATCATAAGACGCCCCAGAATAAGATGCACACCAAATTTTGGGGAAAAAAGGAAAAAAAATGCTTCAATAAATGGTTGTACATCTTATCTTCAAATTTAAGGGTAGCTTTCCTGGGAGGCAGCTGCAGTAGAACAGGATCACAGGAGGCAGGTTCATTGCTGTTTGGTGATCCAAAACATTTACATGTGACAAAAATGCAAAAGAGTATGAAATAAAAAGGGCTAAACACTTTTTCACTCAACTTTATAGTATTTTGATTACATATTAGGGTTATTTGTCTTGTTGAGTAGTTTTAATTTACTTTTCTACACTAGTTTTACATTCTAAGTGTACAAGAGCAACCCGTGCTATAGGGTAAATCAGCACAAATACTGTTATCACCAATGACCTATGCTGGGTCTAGTTAAATTTTAGCTAGACCCAGCAGAAATTTCCTTCAACAAGGATCTTGGCCATTACTTGATTACCAAAACCTATAGACTACCATGTATGTGAAAACAGGTGAGAGAAAAACTAAAGTTTCCCTAGTGTGCCAAAGAGTCCATCAGTTGCGCACTGGATACAGTATGTGGCTGCCCCAAGTCATTTGTTGACACAAGATTGTGCATATTTAAGGATGGCCAGCTATTAGCTAGGGAAAGTTGGTCATTAACGAAAGAAATGGCTTAACTGTGCAAATCTGGATAATGATTCATGGTATGGCATTGTAAAAAAAAATCATTGTTACAAGAAGTTCTCAGTATTTTCAATACAAACCCATTGTGCTAAACACACATTATAAATCCCTTTGTTGCAATAGTAGCCCTGAATACTACATACACTCAACCAATGAATACATTTCTAATTTGTAATATATGTTAAAATAAAATTAGACCTTATTATGAAAGTTATAAAATAATTTAAGCTGACTGAGCAGCCATTGCATCATTTAATATGGCTTGATCTGCTTGACATTCTTAAAGACCTCTGGCGAAACATTGTTAGCATCCGCTTTTCAAAGTTTGTGAAATAATTGGAATTATTCTTTGTGATTGATAGTGAGTGTGGCTTCTTAAGGGAAATAATCAGCTTTTCCTTCACAGTTCCTTGCCACAAATAATTCTGCCCAGTGTTTCTCCAGCAGGAGCCTCTGACTCAATTGAGTTGGTTGCGTAAAAATCAACTCATTAATCAAAAAGAAAAAAATCTTTGGACATTAAAAACACAGCCAGATTTCATAATCATCTCTACCTGTGACCTCACATAAAGCTAATTTATCAGATATAAAATGCTCTGCTTTTTTTCCTACCATATGATTAAAAAGAAAATATTTCAGCAAACTCATATGTTCATGAATACATATTAGTATGATGAGAAAACATAACGGGTAACTCTTAAGTGTTTTAATCTTACCGGCATTAATCAGTATTAGATTTAAATATCAGAATTTTGAGACTTTTGCAGTTTTCTTGCCAGATTGACCGAGCTTTGCCAAAATGGTCAGAGCTGGATTGAGATAGGGGTGGAATGAAGGTGTGACACCACAGCTCATCTAACTTATGATAAGCTGTAGTATACCTTGCACCAGAAATCGTACTCTAATCATAGACTGGAGTAAGGTTTTTGGCAAGTCACATTGTGGCACACACCACTTTTCACATGCACCCAATTCACGATGAGGCATATCAGTGCCATCTGACTCCACCATGCCTCCTCATCAAGACCACCATAAACAATGCAGGTCTTGAAAAATTGGCCCATTATGCCTTAATTTATTTATTACGTATGGCTCTAAATTGTATGATTACTAAACCTCTGCATACCAAATTATGAATTACTGGTAGTACACAGGCATAACATATTATCTGCTGTACTTCTCTGAATCCAATTTTACATTAGTGTATGTTTCTGTCTGAAAAATTATGGATACACAACAGAAACTTATTTACAGATCTTATAGCTACCATTTAGTTTTTAAAAATAATATATGATATATATTTTATACAAGCATATTTTCTAATGTATTTATGTTACATATTTTTTATTGGGTGTTTCTCCTCTTAATTTGTATTATACTGTAAATGTCATACAGATATGTGGGTAATTTTCAACATAGATAAAAGTGTCAAATGCAGGGCATTTCAAATGTATACATATTTTATATAATATTGCCCTATTTATCTGCATGGACTGTGGTTATTTTTTTACTTTACCATCTTTTGCCATAGTGAACAACTATTAGAATTCAACTAGCCTTTATATTAAAGAACTGCAGACAGAGACTACTGTAACCTGCTGAGGGGTTTTTGTGGACATTCTGTGTCTGCAGAATATTGGCTAAAATGTGTCCTAGATGCTGAAATATCTGCAGCGCAAAATTTTTTAATTAGCCGTAGGGTTGTAACACGGCATGTTGTTAATTCACCTATCACTGAAATGTAACCATCTAAAACATGACTTGTTAGAAGCATTTTATGTGCTCAGGTAGAGAGATTGAGAGGGATTTTGAGTCCACACATGTTCAATCTCCTCCATCTGAGTGTGACTGTAGTACGGAGGCGAGACACCTAGGAACTGTCAAAAAGGGAAGTGGAGAAGTTTGAAATTGAGCTTTCAAGAAAGATCAGACAGTCGCTCTGGCATGGATTTTCACAAAAAGTACACCAGCCTCGTTAGATCTAAGAGATCAATTAAATAATGTATTTATTTATGTATTTATTTACAAACAGTAGCACTAATATGAGGGAAGAACCAGCTGCAAAATAGGACCACAACCACAGTGGTCTCAATTATAAAGCAAAGTGTAAATGTGCTCATTTGTGCTTGGGTCCACTTCCACAATTATCAAGGGGATAAGAACATGTACCAGAAACCATGGTTTCAGTACTAGGGGACGTACTTGTAGTTGTAGTGCTCAGTGGTTTCTCAATATATTGAGCTAGCTGACTTATCAGTTTAGGCAATAAAGGCACACTGCTGTGCAGAGTTCCACTTAAATGCAGGGTAAAATTATATAGAGAGAGTTACCTCTTTGAATCCTTATCAATATGCTGCTGTGCTGCAGTTCTAAAATGCTTCAGTTCTAATATCCATTTATTCTCCTGAAATCTTATTTCACTCAGGTATCGTGGATGAAGAGTTGTTTGGGGTTGAACGATGTTTACCAGAGCGCTGTCCTAGCTGGTGACATATGCTCCATGCAGCTCCTACGTTCCTAGATAAGCATGTGGTTGTGGGCACTACAGGTCTAATTCTCGTAGCGGTGGCATCCGCGCGGCAGCAGAAACTTGATAAGACAGACTTTTTAAGGGATAAAAGACTGTGACTTAAAATTATATATATATATATATATATATATATATATATTTGTTTTTTATATGTATTTGCTTTGCATGTTTACTTTATTTTTGAGTCCCCCTAGGGGACTTGAACTTTTTATTGTTCGATTGCTTATACTATATACTGAAATAATGTATTATTGCATTGTATACTGCAATTGCAGTTTTCCTATGATATTCACAGGAGCACTAGGATGCCAGTTATAAAGGCCTGCAGGTTTCAAGCTCCCTTGGTAACCCATCCACTCTACATGATCATATTACGGGGGCTGATAGGAGCTGATGCACATGTGTATTGACTATGCAAGCATGTAAATGCTGCTTTCAGTGATTGGCATTGGCATTTAAAAGGTTAACTTGCAGCAATCTTAATGAGCTCTGGATGCTGAAGTTAGAAGCAGATGCTGGCTCTGTAACACAGCTGACATCTGCCTGGCATGAAGAAGCCGCTGTTCCTGAGCTGACCTTAGTGATGTATGATGAAAATGTATGTCATAAGTTATTAAGAGTAAAATAGATGCAAACAACAGAAAATACATAATCTTGTAACAATCTTTATTACATTACTGCAATGAGCCATCAAGTGGGTCTTCAATAACAGCCAGTAGAAAGACATATAAACCAATGAGTAGAGTCGTGTGATGAACCTTAAAGTATCTGCACTGAATAAATGTATGTATGTATGTATTGGTAGAGGACCTATGACTTTACATTAGCTTTGTATGTCCTAGTCTATCATACAGAGAAACTGAAAAAAGGATGAATCTGTACAGGAACCTACCCCATCAAGATTCCCTAAAAAGCATGATGCCGCCTAGTCCAGTGTCCAATTGAGGCACACATCTGGAGTTCACCAGTTCCTCCATCTCCTTTTACAGGCTATAGTCCAATGATAGTGTTCCTTTGATTGTCACAGAATGGATGCACATGACTCATTACAGACAAATATAGCAATTTTGGGTCAGTGGTTGTCATATGAACAGGATGCAATTTCAGTTGTCTCATTGTGAGAACTGGTTTTGGTAGACATTCAAAAATAGCAATAACAATACTTTTCAATATATGAACTGCTCTTCTGTTATTGCAAAATGCAACTCAGCTATATTATATAGATAATAGTGAATAGTATGTACACCTAAGTCTATGATGGATAATGCTAAAAAAAAGGCTTGATTTACTCCAAAGATGGTCTGTACTATGTATTGATATGGCCACTGGCCTGGATTTATTATCACCAAAAGCAAGAGAGCTTCACATATACATTGTCTCACTTATTCATTCTCGTCTGGACTATTGTAACTCTCTACTAATCGGCCTCCCTCTTACCAAACTCTCCCCGCTCCAATCTGTCCTGAATGCTTCTGCCAGGATCATATTCCTCACCAACCGTTACACCGATGCCTCTACCTTGTGCCAGTCTTTACACTGGCTACCCATCCACTCCAGAATCCAGTACAAAACTACTACCCTCATCCACAAAGCACTCCATGGCTCAGCACCACCCTACATCCCCTCTCTGGTCTCAGTCTACCACCCTACCCGTGCCCTCCACTCCGCTAATGACCTCAGGTTAGCATCTTCAATAATCAGAACCTCCCATTCCCGTCTCCAAGACTTTACACGTGCTGTGCCGATTCTTTGGAATGCATTACCTAGGTTAATACGATTAATCCCCAATCCCCACAGTTTTAAGCATGCCCTAAAAACGCATTTGTTCAGACTTGGCCTACCGCCTCAACGCATTAACCTAACTATCCCTGTGTGGCCTATTAAAGAAAGAAAAAAAAAAAAAAAAAAAAACATTATCAGGTTCCTCGCATCATGTTCTCATACACTTTATGCAGTCAATAGCCCTCTGTGTCTGTACTGCTACATACTTAGGCTGTTAACTGGTTCATGCAGCTTTACATGAACACCCGAGCCTTACACTATGGCTGGTCCAAATAACTAAAGCAATTGTTACCATCCACCTCTCGTGTCTCCCCTTTTCCTCATAGTTTGTAAGCTTGCGAGCAGGGCCCTCATTCCTCCTGGTATCTGTTTTGAACTGTGATTTCTGTTATGCTGTAATGTCTATTGTCTGTACAAGTCCCCTCTATAAGTTGTAAAGCGCTGCAGAATATGTTGGCGCTATATAAATAAAAAATTGTTATTATTATTATTATTCTTTTGAATAAGGGAGAGCAGAAAATTCTACATGTACTCTACAGTATATTGGATGTTATTTTTTTTCCATAATAGGCATCAAACCCATACATGCATTGTAATAAAAAATATATTCTAAAATAAAGAGTATATGTATACACCTACAGGTACCAGTCCCTAGGATGTTTGTGTTTGCAAATTGCTAGCTGAAGATAGCTTGTACTGGAGTCCTTAGGAGAATGATGAGATTACTAGATTATTTACTTGATGATTTTCTTTGCACTGCTGTGCTCTCTTGATGCACTGTAATTAAATTATTCAGGCCTTTCAATAATTATGTCATTCAGCACATGTAATTGAGTACTCTACTACCAATTTCTTAGTCATGACTGTGTATACAAGGGCTTCACTTGAAAATAAAATATGATGTTGTGAAGTTCAAGCTGTGTTTGTAATCCATGTAACCATGAAATAAAGAGATTTAGAAAGGGATGACTTGAATCAATTTATATGCACATGTAAACAGAGACCATCCAGAATTTTATAAGATTTATATTCAAGGACTTGAAGAAAAATTTATATGAATAAGAAATGTCTGTAAGCAAAGTGAGGAGAGGTTACATTGCAGCATGCTGGTCATCTAATGAATATGGGGCCTCCTAATTCTATCCAAACAGATGGTATTGGGGGAGAAATACCAGAGGAAATTTTATTTTTTTCACAGGCTCATTTTCTTCTGCTGGCAAATGGTGTCTCGGCTCTTCTAATTGAGAATGGAGAACTCACGATTGTGTGGGGATGTGGACTGTCTTACTCTGTTCCTGCCCCCGAAGTCAACACATGCATTTTGTGAATTCCATTGTGCAGTTATATTTGTGAAAGTAATATAATGTTTTATGGTGATGTATAATATTTACAGTGTTAGAGTATAACGTGAATGTTGCATAAGTATAGCCTTAGGATATAGAACAAGTTAGCATAGAGATAGGAAAAGGTTAAGCCCAGTGGGAGGGCACTAGTTCCGATAAGAAGGTGGGCACTTCCTGGTAAGAGGGAATTCAGTCTCAGCTAGTGAAGTGTGGAGTCAGTTCAAGTTCAGGTGGGGTGGTGGGTTGCTATGGGCAGCATGTGTTGCTTCTTCCAAGCAGTGGGAGGCATTACTGGAATTCCGAGTGGTCTCTCCTTTCACGCCCGGAGCCTAAGATCTGGCATAGGGGCTGCCAGACACATCGTGTCCTCTGGAGAGCAGGGGAAGGTAAACAGGGTATTGAATAGATGATTACATAAAAAATATGCATACATCGGTACCCGCGCTGGTATAACTACCTATAAGCAAATCTCCCAAGATAACAGAAAAATGTGAAATTATATAAGCGAGCAGCTATAATTCCTGAATAGTGTACTTTGAAGTTCAATGTCCGGTAGTACGGACCAACATGCATGCGCTATCAATATGAATGCACAGTTCTTACCCCTGTCAGAAGTCCGCAAGGGGAGTAATGATGATCCTGGATGGGATCCACTGCATGAAAGGGTCCACCGGATGTCGCTTCGCTGCCCGAACTGGTAACAGACCGTTGCACCCTAATGGACGGTGCAGCGATGCTTCAGCAACAAATATGATCCCGCTCGGTGCGGGCGATGCAAACGGCGCCTGCGCATGACCTGTGTGCCATAGTGAGCAGCGTGACCGCGCACATGACAGGGGAGTATGGATGGCGATAAGGACCAAAAGAATAAACAACGCGTTTCGGAGACGTCTGTCTCCTTCCTCAGGTATGGTCCCTACCTCCGCATATCAATCCTTATATAGACACCAACCATAACAATAGTTAGAAGATGGACAGGGACCTGCATAGACAGAAGGTGAGCTGCAGAGGTGGACAATAAATCCCTGAGACTGATCATTGGCTTGGGGGTAGTCAATGACGAGCTAACAACAGGACTGAAGAAGAATTGTGTTAAGAAGGAGGAAACTGTAAACTGTTCTGCCCTATCCCACTTGTATCCACCTGAGAGCATTCTCTGCATCTGGAGGAGACATTTTTCTATGACTATTAACTATACAGAGAAAACTCTGTCAAATGGAGATAATTTCCACTTCATAAAATGTTCCCTTTTTTATCTTTAAACATTGATATCAGAATTAGGTTGAGTGTGGTACCAATGATGACAAATTTTCTTGGTGTCTAACAGATAAATATCTAATATAGCATTATTTATTAAAGGGATGAGAGGGTACCCCATACAATATTACCCTGTAAATAGCGCTGCTATGTGAGATAAAGCTACAGAGAAAATCTGCAGTGTAAAATAATACATTTACCCTTATGTACAAATGTTTAGCTAAAAAAAACCAACCCTAGCTCAGTCCCACTATTATGTTATGTACATCATTATAAATTTTAGGAAATTGCAAAAAAAAAATCCTATGCAAAGTGAATGTTCCTTATTATGCTGTGGAGTCTTTCCAGATCATAGAGCATAACAAACGTTGGATGCACAAAAATGTAATACCAACTTCACCTCTCCAAATGTCCGCACTGCATGTCATCAGGTCCTGTGTATATATTCTTTTATCCTTCCTCACCTCCTGGATTCTCTTCATCAGACTTTGCTCCAAGACAGAAATTCTGGCATAACCTGGACTCATAAGTCACTGGGGTGTTACTTGGACAGTGCTTGTTGTGATATTACATTGTGCACTGCGTTGGGACTTCAGAGGCCTGGTTATTCTGGATGACCTGACCTGGAGGGAACTAGGTTGAAGAGCGTGCGATGGGGAAAGTGGAGAAAAAGAGACACGGAGAACAATACAGTTGGCTGCCGGCATGGTGTGACAGGTGAACAATGAGGTGAGTATTTTTTTTTTTACCCATTTGCCTGGCACTTTACAATTCAGCAAAATAATAGAGGCCATTTTGCTGAAGTCATCTAGAGCAAATTACAAAACATCTGTAATCTGGAGAAAACAAATTTTTGTAAAATATAAGGAAAATTCTATTCCGCAAGCTACGGAAAAACCAGTGATCTTTGATCCCTAACATTACAAGTTTAAAAGTGACCTAACAAGGTCTAGATTTTGAAATTTGCAAATTTATGACCAAAGAGCTATGAAACAGCCACTGAGCACATGTGGAAAGCTTGGAAACCATTAGAAACTACATTCACAACTTTTGTCTTCGAAGATGTTTGATTTTTTTTTTTGTTTCTCTTTAAAGCATTAAATTGCCTATGATAATTCTCTACATCTGTATCAGGGCAGTCCTTATCTACAAATTAATACAGCAGAATAATAGTTTTACTTTATGCTTGTAGCTTCATGCCCTTTCTTTACTTATGTCTGCCCCAATATCTTTGCACATCCTATATTTTAAAAACAGCCTGAATAATGGAGTGCAATAACTCAAATTCTAGCTTTCTAAATTTGGGATAATAAATTTCTTCTATTAAACTTTTTGCAGGACTCATTTTTGCCTTGCGTTGCTTTCTTTCAACAGCTAGCCTCATGGAAATGCCTACAGCTTACATTCCAAATGACGAATAAGTCTATTTCAGTGAAAGTAGCAGTGCCAGATTAAGGGGATAATAAGCTATAAGCATAAAATAATGATGAGCCTATTCTGAGACTTGGATAGGTCTCACTATTTCCAAGCAATCCTTTGTCATTACTAATAGCAGAGATTACCAAATGTGTTAAATACTTTCTTCATTAACAACTGTTAAAGATTCTCTGCCATCAGCTGTTAATATGTTCTTTCAAACATTTCTGATACTTCATTTTCAAAGAACAAAACATGTCTTCAAATGTGACAGCTTTTCTTTTCTATATGTACATATATGGTACTTATCATATTTTTAGCTTTCAAAGGACAGCAAATCTGTCCTTAAAAACTATTAAAATAGCTTAATGGCATACTCCATACTTCTCTATCCTATATTTATTAGCAACTGTCAAACTCCTTCCCTTTTGTCAAAGGGACAAATTAGAGACTGTCAAACTCTGACGGCAGCCTTTAACAAGCACTGCCAGCCACGAGGCTGGAAGTACACGCACTGCTGACCCCGGTCACGTTATTAACCCCTTCACCCCCAAGGGTGGTTTGCACGTTAATGACCGGGCCAATTTTTACAATTCTGACCACTGTCCCTTTATGAGGTTATAACTCTGGAACGCTTCAACGGATCTTGGCGATTCTGATATTGTTTTCTCGTGACATATTGTACTTCATGATAGTGGTAAAATTTCTTTGATATTACCTGCATTTATTTGCAAAAAAAAATGGAAATTTGGCGAAAATTTTGAAAATTTTGCAATTTTCCAACTTTGAATTTTTATGCCCTTAAATCACAGAGATATGTCACACAAAATACTTAATAAGTAACATTTCCCACATGTCTACTTTACATCAGCACAATTTTGGAACCAACATTTTTTTTGTTAGGGAGTTATAAGGGTTAAAAGTTGACCAGCAATTTCTCATTTTTACAACACCATTTTTTTTTAGGGACCACATCTCATTTGAAGTCATTTTGAGGGGTCTATATGATAGAAAATACCCAAGTGTGACACCATTCTAAAAACTGCACCCCTCAAGGTGCTCAAAACCATATTCAAAAAGTTTATTAACCCTTCTGGTGCTTCACAGGAATTTTTGGAATGTTTAAATAAAAATGAACATTTAACTTTTTTTCACAAAAAATTTACTTCAGCTCCAATTTGTTTTATTTTACCAAGGGTAACAGGAGAAAATGGACCCCAAAAGTTGTTGTACAATTTGTCCTGAGTACGCTGATACCCCATATGTGGGGGTATACCACTGTTTGGGCGCATGACAGAGCTCGGAAGCGAAGGAGCGCCATTTGACTTTTCAATGCAAAATTGACTGGAATTGAGATGGGACGCCATGTTGCGTTTGGGGAGCCCCTGATGTGCCTAAACATTGAAACCCCCCACAAGTGACACCATTTTGGAAAGTAGACCCCATAAGGAACTTATCTAGAGGTGTGGTGAGCACTTTGACCCACCAAGTGCTTCACAGAAGTTTATAATGCAGAACCGTAAAAATAAAAAATCATATTTTTTCACAAAAATTATTTTCGCCCCCAATTTTTTATTTTTCCAAGGGTAAGAGAAGAAATTGGACCCCAAAAGTTGTTGTACAATTTGTCCTGAGTACGCTGATACCCCATATGTGGAGGTAAACCACTGTTTGGGCGCATGGGAGAGCTCGGAAGGGAAATAGCACCGTTTGACTTTTCAATGCAAAATTGACAGGAATTGAGATGGGACGCCATGTTGCGTTTGGAGAGCCACTGATGTGCCTAAACATTGAAACCCCCCACAAGTGACACCATTTTGGAAAGTAGACCCCCTAAGGAACTTATCTAGATGTGTTTTGAGCGCTTTGACCTACCAAGGGCTTCACAGAAGTTAATAATGCAGAGCCGTAAAAATAAAACAAAAATTTTTTCCCACAAAAATTATTTTTCAGCCCCCAGTTTTGTATTTTTCCGAGGGTAACAGGAGAAATTGGACCCCAAAAGTTGTTGTCCAATTTGTCCTGAGTGCGCTGATACCCCATATGTGGGGGGAACCACCATTTGGATGCATGGAAGGGCTCGGAAGTGAAGGAGCGCCATTTAGAATGCAGACTTAGATGGAATGGTCTGCAGGCGTCACATTGCGTTTGCAGAGCCCCTAATGTACCTAAACAGTAGAAACCCCCCACACGTGACAACATGTTGGAAAGTAGACCCCCTAAGGAACTTATCTAGATGTGTGGTGAGTGCTTTGACCCACCAAGGGCTTCACAGAAGTTTATAATGCAGAGCCGTAAAAATAAAACAAAAATTTTTTCCCACAAAAATTATTTTTCAGCCCCCAGTTTTGTATTTTCCCGAGGGTAACAGGAGAAATTGGACCCCAAAAGTTGTTGTCCAATTTGTCCTGAGTGCGCTGATACCCCATATGTGGGGGGAACCACCGTTTGGATGCATGGGAGGGCTCGGAAGGGAAGGAGCGCCATTTGGAATGCAGACTTAGATGGAATGGTCTGCAGGCGTCACATTGCGTTTGCAGAGCCCCTAATGTACCTAAACAGTAGATGCCCCGCACAAGTGACCCCATTTTGAAAACTAGACCCCCCAAGGAACTTATCTAGATGTGTTGTAAGAACTTTGAACCCCCAAGTGTTTCACTACAGTTTATAACGCAGAGCCGTGAAAATAAAAAATCCTTTTTTTTCCCACAAAAATTATTTTTTAGCCCCCAGTTTTGTATTTTCCCAGGGGTAACAGGAGAAATTGGACCCCAAAGGTTGTTGTCCTATTTGTCCTGAGTACGCTGATACCCCATATGTTGGGGTAAACCCCTGTTTGGGCACACGGGAGAGCTTGGAAGGGAAGGAGCACTGTTTTACTTTTTCAACGCAGAATTGGCTGGAATTGAGATCGGACGCCATGTCGCGTTTGGAGAGCCCCTGATGTGCCGAAACAGTGGAAACCCCCCAATTATAACTGAAACCCTAATCCAAACACACCCCTAACCCTAATCCCAACAGTAACCCTAACCACACCTCTAACCCTGACACACCCCTAAACCTAATCCCAACCCTATTCCCAACCGTAAATGTAATCTAAACCCTAACCGTAACTTTAGCCCCAACCCTAACCCTAACTTTAGCCCCAACCCTAACTGTAGCCTTAACCCTAGCCCCAACCCTAGCCCTAACCCTAATGGGAAAATGGAAATAAATACATTTTTTTTATTTTTCCCTAAGGGGGTGATGAAGGGGGGTTTGATTTAATTTTATAGCGAGTTTTTTAGCGGATTTTTATGATTGGCAGCCGTCACACACTGAAAGACGCTTTTTATTGCAAAAAATATTTTTTGCGTTACCACATTTTGAGAGCTATAAATTTTCCATATTTTGGTCCACAGAGTCATGTGAGGTCTTGTTTTTTGCGGGACGAGTTGACGTTTTTATTGGTAACTTTTTGGGCACGTCACATTTTTTGATCGCTTTTTATTCCGATTTTTGTGAGGCAGAATGACCAAAAACCAGCTATTCATGAATTTCTTTTGGGAGAGGCGTTTATACTGTTCCGCGTTTGGTAAAATTGATAAAGCAGTTTTATTCTTCGGGTCAGTACGATTACAGCGATACCTCATTTATATTATTTTTTTATGTTTTGGCGCTTTTATACGATAAAAACTATTTTATGGAAAAAATAATTATTTTTGCATCGCTTTATTCTCAGGACTATAACTTTTTTATTTTTTTGCTGATCATGCTGTATGGCAGCTCGTTATTTGCGGGACAAGATGACGCTTTCAGTGGTACCATGGTTATTTATATCTGTCTTTTTGATTGCGTGTTACTCCACTTTTTGTTCGGCGGTATGATAATAAAGCGTTGTTTTTTGCCTCGTTTTTTTTTTTTTTTCTTACGGTGTTTACTGAAGGGGTTAACTAGTGGGCCAGTTTTATAGGTCGGGTCGTTACGGATGCGGCGATACTAAATATGTGTACTTTTATTGTTTTTTTTTTTTATTTAGATAAAGAAATGTATTTATGGGAATAATATTTTTTTTTTCATTATTTTGGAATATTTTTTTTTTTTTTTTTACACATTTGGAATTTTTTTTTTTTACTTTTTTACTTTGCCCCAGGGGGGGACAATACAGATCGGTGATCTGCCAGTTTGCATAGCACTCTGACAGATCACCGATCTGAGAGAAGTGCACGCTGCTTCACAGTACCTGCTCTGAGCAGGCTTCTGTGAAGCCACCTCCCTCCCTGCAGGACCCGGATCCGCGGCCATCTTGGATCCGGGTCTGGAGCAGGCAGGGAGGGAGGTAAGACCCTCACAGCAACGCGATCACTTCGCGTTGCTGCGGGGGGCTCAGGGAAGCCCGCAGGGAGCCCCCTCCCTGCGCGATGCTTCCCTGCACCGCCGGCACATTGCGATCATGTTTGATCGCGGTGTGCCGGGGGTTATTGTGCCGGGAGCAGTCCGTGACCGCTCCTGGCACATAGTGCCGGATGTCAGCTGCGATAGGCAGCTGACACCCGGCCGCGATCGGTCGCGCTCCCCCGTGAGCGCCGCCGATCGCGCTGGACGTACTATCCCGTCGGTGGTCATACGGGCCCACCCCACCTCGACGGGATAGTACGTCCGATGTCAGAAAGGGGTTAAGGTTCATTGGTGCATTGCCATCACAATATGAGGTCTCCTTGAGACCTCTATGGTTGTTGATGGCAGATTGCTATGAGCACCACCCTGTGGTCGGCAGTCATAGCAAGCCTGTAATTCTGCTACATAGAGGTGATCTGTGCACCACTTCTATGTATCAGAGGCAATCGAGTAGTGGATGCTTCTAGCCAACCATGGAGACTATAAAAGCATGCCAAAATTTTTAAAAAAGTGTTTAAAAATATATAAAAAATAAAAAAATATAAAAGTTCAAATCACCCCCTTTCTCCCCAATCAAAATAAAACAATAAAAAAAAATCAAACCTACACATATTTGGTATCATCACATTCAGAATCGCCCGATCTATCAATAAAAAAAGGATTAAAACCTGATTGCTAAATGGCGTACCAAAAAAAAGCCAAAATTAAATTTTTTTGGTCGCCGCGACATTGTATTAAAATGCGATCAAAAGAGCGTATCTGCACAAAAGTGGTATAATTAAAAATGTCAGCTTGGCGCACAAAAAATAAGCCTTCAACCAACCCCAGATCACAAAAAAATGGAGAGTTACCAGTATCAGAAATTGTGCATTTTGTTTTTTTTTACTACTTAAATAAAAGAGAACCTAGACATTTCTGGTGTCTATGAACTCGTAATGACCTGGAGAATCATAATGGCAGGTCAGTTTTAGCATTTAGTGAACCTAGCAAAAATTTCAAACATAAAACCAGAGTGGGATTGCACTTTTTTTGCAATTTCACCACACTTGGAATTTTTTTCAAGTTTTCAAGTACACTACATGGTAAAACCAATGGTATCGTTCAAAAGTACAACTTGTCCTGCAAAAAAATAAGCCCTAATTTGGCCATATAGATGGAAAAATAAAAATGTATGGCTCTGGAAAGAAGGGGAGTGAAAAACGAAAAAGAAAAAACGAAAAAAGCTTCGGGGGTTAAGAGCATAAAAATTCAAAGTTGGAAAATTGCAACATTTTCAAAGTTTATTTAAATTTCTGATTTTTTTCACAAATAAACGTAAGTCATATCAAAGAAATTTTACCTCTATTATGAATTACACAATGTCTGGAAAAATTAGCCTCAGAATCAATGGGATCCATTGAAGTGTTCCAGAGTTCTGACCTCATAAAGTGACAGTGACCAGAATTGAAAAAAAATGGCCTGGTCAGGAAGGTGAAAATATGCAAATTGATTTTTTTTTTTGTGGAGGTGGGGGGTAGGTTGGCAACGCAGGAGAATTTACATTTTAAATGCTTCTCTCATCTCTAATTGTAACTCTTTTGTTCTTATGGTTGGACAGAGCTGTCAGAATGTAGGAATGCTTATGTCTTATAATTGTTCTGGGAAAGGCAGTTACAGCATGAGTTAACTATCCATGAAGGTTTAACACCAGACACGTGATGTTACATAAGATTTTCTCGTTAGCATTTATTCACCACCAATATGCATTGCATACATTTATGCCAGGTCCTGCTATTCTAATATCCATGCAACAGCAAAGAAACTGTATCTTCCTGATAAAGTCATCAAGCAAAATACATGTTGAAATACAAGGCAGTCATTTTCAAAAGGAACCTGTCATTAGTTTTTGCCTATAGAAACTATAGTTACCAGATTCTTCTGCCTTTTAAAACATTCTTAAAAAGTCCATTATATCTTAAAAAAAACTGTGAAGTTGTCCAGTTCTGCATTCTAAAGTGCAGAAGAGTATATTCAGACGACGATCAGCGTCCCCTCTCTGCCTTGTAACACCACTGCTCCACCGTATGATTGTACACAGCCGGCAAAGGACATGTATATGCACTGGTGTGAGGATCTGCAAATTGTGTGGATGCAGTAGAAATTGTCATCCACATAATTCACAAGTGTGAAGGGCCATGTTACAAGGCAGAGAGGGGGCATCAAGTTGAACAAACAAACTGAACTTTAGAAGGAAGTTCCAGCCAGTTACTCCTAAGGTAAGTAAAATCATAGAATGCATTAAAACAGACATCTATAATCATGATGAGGACATAATATTTAGCTTAGGAAACTAAGACTTAGGGGTAATCTTATTACAATGTGCAAATACATAAATGGACTATCTAGAGATCTTCTAATGATCTTTTTGCATGCACGTACACAATGATACGTACATCATGCTCATCTAGAGGAAAGAAGGTTTCATCATTATCACAGATGGCAATTCTCTACTGTGTGAGTAGTGAGACTATGGGACTATCTGCCACGTGATGTTGTATTGGTTGATTCATTAAAAAAATTCAAGTAGGGCCCAGATACCTTTCTGAAAAATATAATACTACATGGTATGGAAACTGGATTCTATATTGATCAAGGAAATTAGTCTGATTGGCATATGTGCAGTTGAAAATGATTTTTTACCCTTATATGGGCAAACAGCACTTTCCTCATGGGGATTTTGAATTCTTCTGGATTAACATTTTAAATAATAAGTTGAACTCTATGGACTTGGTTCTTCTTTCATCCTAAAAACTATGAAGAAATCCAGATGTGGTGAACAGAGTGCAATAAGGTGATACCCTATGGAGGGAGAGTGGGTAAGTGCTATGCAAATGCTCACCTGGAAAAGTTGTAACACCTGCCGCTAGATCCTCCATGAAATATTGGATCCAGTTGGATCTGCGCAGCCAGAGTAAACCGATTCTTCAACAATGATGATAATACAACTTTTTTATTCACAAGGTGTTTCAATGCTGTACCAGTGTCTTTATCAAGTGAAAAATCAAATGTGACATTGGATTTTACACTTGATCAAAATGCTGATGTGATGTTGAAACGCATTGGGAACAGGAAAACCTTATTATTATCATTGTCGAAAAATCGGTTTACTCCAGCAGCACAGCCCTCCTTGAGTGGTTTGTCCAACTGGATCCATCCTTAAAACTATAAAACTATTATGACAATAAATTTAGTGTTGAAATGTGCAGAAAGATAAACTTTTGTAAATATAAGTCTACATAAAGAAAAAGTAAATATGTCACAGATAGATCTGATTAGCTACAGGCAGGGCCAGGGTAATAAAAAAAAAAAGATTTTCTATCAAGTTCTAAGTTTGGAACCAAAATACTCTAATAAAACCTGAAGAAGTGATAAATCCCAAATCCTTAGAGTTTTATTTTTAATCTCACACATTAAAATCAATGGGCACAAAGGGATAGTTAAGAGTAATATTAATGTAAAAAATAAACATTTTCAATATAGTAGAGTGGTGGACTGTCTCTCATGGTGGAGACGAACCATAAAAAATATGAAAGTTAAAGACCAAGAACTTTTCTATAAATATAAATGATCCTGGAAAATGATGCCCTTTTGGTTTAATAATTCATTTCGAAGCAAGTCTCAGTTATTTCATAAGGTGAAAAATATAAACAACCAATATATTTGGATAACAGATGAAGTGATCAATATAGGCTGACATTTTATCTTCAAAAAGATCTAAACACACTGGGATGACTGATTGAAATCTGACCTTATGCAATTGCCACACTAGATATGGTCTCTTAGCAACATCTACTAACATGAAATTTAAATAGGACTAAGGAGCTCAATATCCCTGTGATTGAGGTTTAGATTGTTTATTTCAGATCTTATTTTTCCCCACTGATTATAACTCATACCATTCATGTAAGTAATTAGTAAATCTAATTTTAATTTAAATATTTTAATTAACATAAAAAATAAATGCTTGACTAGCAAAAGCTGCTTCTTCTCAAGGTAGCCCTAGTAAGAGGACTCTGTGTGCGCCAAATCTACAAATAATAATTCTTAATAAAAAGGAAGATGAAAGCTAGACGTTTTGAAAGCAATGCTCTTTAAAGTTGTGAAAAATATATTTACACAATAAAAGTAACATTTTAAATTATATTGAAATGTATATACACAGGTTAATGAAAATAAAATTGAAAAAGGGAAATGTAAAACAGTACTTCCATGACCTTTATGTGCATAATGCAGTTTAATTAAAGAAGCACTCCCATCAAAATATTATCCTCTTAAACTTACAATCAATATATTATATAACACTGAGTACTTACAATTTCTCACTTTGCCTATTTACCCAGTAAGTTTGTCTCTTTTCTCTGCTCTATGTAGAAACAGTAAGTCTCTTGTCCCTGCAAAAATAATTTCCCTGTTCAACTACTGACCCAGCTGCTCCCCTGCCAGTGACTTTTGCAGTGACTCATGGCTCATGCCGGGAAAATTGACTTCCTGTTTCTATGTAGAAGGATTCAGCTAGTCTGTTTTCAATCATGTGATGTCATAAATCTAATGGAAAGCAGAATTAACTGGGTAGAACGGCAAAATGAATAATTGTACGTACACAGTGAAAGTCTTGAAAGCAGACAAAAAATAAAATAAGAACAAAATATTAAACTGTCACATCAGTTACTTCTAAAAATATCTATAAGGTTAGATCAGTATTTTTACATTGCTATTCAAAAACTTTGACTTTATTCTTTTTTAACCATTCTTCTGTAGAACGATTTGTGTGCTTTGGGTCTTGCTTCATGAACTACGTACTATAGAGATTCAGCTTATGGACAGATGTCTTTAAAATTGCTGAAGATATTCAGAAATCATTGTTCCATCTTAGAAAGCAGGCCGTCCTGGTCCAGATACAACAAAACAGGCCAAACCTTAATACTGCCAACATTGGGTGACATGCTGTAATGCAATATGTTTCTTGCTATAAACATAATGCTTCCAATTTAAATAAAAAAACTCTATTTTGGTCTAATCCATTTGCAAAATAATGTTCCAATAGCCTTCTTACTTCTACATGTAATCTTTATTAAACCACAGATGGACAGCAACATTCTGCCATGGGCAGT
Organism: Ranitomeya variabilis; assembly: GCF_051348905.1. Classification (NCBI taxonomy): domain Eukaryota; kingdom Metazoa; phylum Chordata; class Amphibia; order Anura; family Dendrobatidae; genus Ranitomeya; species Ranitomeya variabilis. Next base: position 902,922,767 of record NC_135233.1, read on the forward strand.
CAAGCCAGATTGCTGGCCAAGAAGACAAGGGGAAGTCAAAAAAGCCATGTCAAAACCAGAAAGTCCAAAACCAGGGGCAGTATCGTAAGGCAAGTGGGTAGTTAGAAATCAGGCTGAGATCAATAACAAGAGATAAGCCAACAATTCTGAAGATCAAACAGAACCAGTCTAGTAATTGGCAGCCAGGGACTGACTGCTGGGGATTTAAATAGGAGGGAACCCCACATCTGGCACCAGCAGAGAATTGAATAATAACAATAAGTAATAATAGTCTTTAATTTCCTCTAAATATATACAATCTGTCAGTCTCTTGGTGGAGTCCAAATTGTTCAGAAATTGTTTTATAACCCTTGACAGCTCTTTCTCTGAGGTCCTCATGAATCTCAGTTATTTGTGTCATGATATACTTCCACAATGAGTTGTGAAGATCAGACTTTGATAGATCCAAATTCTTTAAATAAATCAAGTCATGCACTCACACCTGATTGTCATCCCATTTATCGGAAGCATCAGACTAATTTAATCTTCAAATTATTTCCTAATTCTAAAGGTTCATATACTTTTGCCACACACATGCACTTATTATTGGATTATCTTTCTCAAAAAATGACAGCTTACATCCGTTACATCGGCTCCTAGAATTAAGTCCACGGGCATGGATATCCACATGTTCAACTGCACTTTCTCGGCACCGACTCCATCATACCCCGGGCATATGACACATACCATGGCTTATCACAAGTAAGTCCCTTACTCTTTCACAGCATTATATATTATTGTTATGCAAGTGAGGGCCGATCTCACAGTATACAGTTATCAGGTTATCACTGTACACCACCAATAATTCTCCTAGTATATTTAACAGTGGTGACTTCATGTTATTAGTTTACACGCACTGCTTATTGCTAAGGATTCTTGGTTGTCCATTGTGTCAGTGTGTGTCTACTTGGGTCATTACAGTTACAGCTATAGTGTGGTGCCTTCTTTCCTCTTCTTTATTCACATTGTGACAGATTTGGCACAGAAGCTGTCTAGCCTCCAGCAGCTTTAGCTTACACTTATTTTGGGAGTGCCAGTATGTTTACAGTTTACTCTGTAAATTACTTTAAAACAGCTATTAACCGCTTTCTGCCAGCTGACGGAATAGTATGTCAGCTGGCAGAAAGCCACGACATGTCAGCTGTTTTGTGCAGCTGACATGTGCGCGCAATAAGCGCGAGCGGAATCGCGATGCACCCGTGCCCATTAACTAGTTAAATGACGCTGTCAAACGCTGACAGCGGCATTTAACTAGTGCTCCCGGCCGTGCGGCCGGAAGAGCTCGCACCTCTGACCCCGTCACATGATCAGGGGTCATCGGTGCATTGCCATAACAATCTCCTTGAGACCTCTATGGTTGTTGATGGCCGATTGCTTTGAGCACCACCTTGTGGTCGGCGTTCAAAGCAACCCTGCATTTCTGCTACATAGAGGTGATCTGTGCTTCACCTCTATGTAGCAGAGGCGATCGTGTAGTTCAGGCTTATAGCCCTCTATGAAGGCTATTGAAGCATGCCAAAATTTTAAAAAAAGTGTTTAAACATATAAAAAAATATATAAAATTTCAAATCACCCCCCTTTCGCCCCAATCAAAATAGAACAATAAAAAAAATCAAACCTACACATATTTGGTATCGCCGCATTCAGAATCGCCCGATCTATCAATAAAAACAAAGGATTAACCTGATCGCTAAATGGCGTAGCGAGAAAAAAAATCAAAACGCTAAAAATACGTTTTTTTTGGTCGCCGCAACATTGCATTAAAATGCAATAACGGGCAATCAAAAGAATTTATCTGCACCAAAATGGTATCACTAAAAATGCCAGTTTGGCATGCAACAAATAAGCCCTCACCCGACCCCAGATCACGAAAATTGGAGACGCTACGGGTATCGGAAAATGGCGCAATTTTTTTTTTACCACTTAGATAAAAGAGAACCTAGACATGATTGGTGTCTATGAACTCGTAATGACCTGGAGATACATAATAAGTTTGTGAACCTAGCAAAAAAGCCAAACAAAAAACAAGTGTGAGATTGCACTTTTTTTGCAATTTCATCGCACTTGGAATTTTTTTCCCATTTTCTGTTACACGGCATGGTAAAACCAATGATACCTTTCAAAAGTACATCTCGTCCCACAAAAAATAAGCCCTCACATGGCCATATTGACAGAAAAATAAAAAAGTTATGGCTCTGGGAAGGAGGGGAGCAAAAAACGAAAACAAAAAAACTAAAAAAGCTCCGGGGGTGAAGGGGTTAAAGAAAACCTGACAGCTGATACATGCTGACTGATCCATAGTCAATATGTGTCAGGAATTGAATGTATAGACTCAGCAAAGTATGTGTGACCTCCTTCCCTGAGTGCCATCACAGCTTTATCTTGTTTGAGTTGAAGTTCTTAAAATTTGTGGTTCCATACGAATTTGGACATTTTGACTCTCAGTTCACAAAAACAAACTTCCTTGCACCATTTCCTACACTGCTAAAGCAGTAGAGAGCAAGCAAATGTTATTTGTTTTTACCACACGGGTTTCTCCATCACGAGAGTCACTGGGTAAGTCTCTCTTCTGTAGACTATAAGTTTTTCTGATCAGTGGAGTCATCTCTCTCACATTCTCACTTCTGTAGAGTGTAAGCTATTATGGTCAGTGGGGTCCTGTCTTTCTCTTTTGCTTTCTCTCTCTAGCATATTAAGTTTAAGCTATAGAAAATATAATATTGAAAAGCACTCAGATGACATCTGACTGAAGTCCAATTTCTGTGACATCCCAGAATGGAGAAGATGGAGACAATTTTTTTCAATCTTGTCCTCATCGAGAGAATCAGATCATACTATAATCACACTCTGATCAAACGTTGTGTGATTAACATAATTGGCACGATACTCTTGGATGATAAAGAATATGGTCATGTGACACTGGCCTAACACATATTTTAGTTTCATCATAGATAATGACCTCCACCCATAAGAAGATAATTTTTAAGGCAGTATTCTATGGTCATGTTGAAATGGTTTTGCTATTTATTTGCATACGTATTGTATCGTATATTTTCATTTACAAATCACTGACTTTGGCAAGATATGTCTCTGACAAGCCACATAACTGAGGATTTTATATATTCAGCAGTAAGATCGTGTCATTTTAATGATTCTACTTAGTGTCTAAGCAACTGCAGATGTTTAAAATAAAAGAATCATGAGTGGCGCCTGTTTAAAGTTGTGTATCACACATAGAGATCATGTCCTGTACATCTGCTTCTTTGCTCTAGTACCGGAGTGATGACATAAACCCAAAGATGAGTACAGCGCAAATTAAAACATTTGGCACATTAAATTATGCTCTGATTTATTCTGACCTAACATCTGCCACGAAACAAATTATAAGATGTTTCAATCCAATTATCAGTCAATCACTTTTCCAACCTTTTATTCCAAGCAAGTAGTTGATTTTTTTTATAGAATGTTACCTGACGTTAAATAAGTAAATTCTCTCAAAATAGTGCAGTAAGGTTTCCAAGACATCTGCCTTGCTGATTTCTTTGCTAATTTGATGGGTATTTTAATTAGAATGAGATGATATATGTGAGTTAGAGGGCAACTGTAAACTGCAATGAGTTCATACATATGTACATATAGATATGTTAATCTCAGTGCTTTCATAAGTGCTACATTTTTTAAAACTATAGGTTATTTTAAGAAAAACCATTTTGAGGATTTCCATGAAGGCTTTTCAATGTACACAACACTCGGTAATAAAAAACAGGAATGAGTTGCTTCTCACAGAAGACCACAGACTTTATATGAGACCAGCAATATTACAATTCACTGCAATACCACAAGGGATCACATTTTCCTGACTAAGGGTATAAATATAGAGGTGCAAAAAAGTGTGGAAAAAAAAAACAATGAAATATGTAAAAATATGTATAAATTACTTCTAATTTCCACAAGTGTGTAAAGCAAAATGAAAAAAATAACATTTGATGTGGCCTAATTGCCCAAACTAGCAAAAATTTTAAAAAAAATGCTATCCCCTGCAGTGAACACAAAATTGAAAAAATTGAAACATCAGAATTGGCATGATTTGGTCTCCAAAGTTCACCCCAAAAATACATTATAAAGCAATCAAAATGTATTTATTGCAAAATGATATTAATACAAACATCAACTGGGCACACAAAAATTAAGTTCTCACACAGGTATATCGATAAGAAATATAAGTTACAGATCTCAGAAGATGGTAACATCAACCATTTTTTTTGCATAGATTTGAACTCATTATGACCATTGCCATTACAAATGAACAAATTCTTTGAAACTAAAGACTCAACTGCCACAAAATCAGCTTTTTTCTTATATCCAGCCACTTTCAGGCTCTTTAACACAAACACAGTCTTAATAATGTTAAAGTGACCTCCATATGTATGGCCATGGGTAAATGGAAGCTAATGATTACTGTTATGCTACAACACATTTTCTATAGAATTTAATTAGTGTTTTCCCATTTTCTCTCCCTGTGACATCATCTCATTATCCATATTCACCATAAAATGGCTGTACATTCTGTGCTTCTGCTTTTGTAGAGTCTATAATAGACCATCCTGATTGGCTGTGTTAAACCATGTGATGTGAAAACTGCAAGGCTTTATGGAGAAACCCGGCCGACCACATCCAAGGTCATGTCCGCCATCTGTGACTAATGTAATCTTCTGCAATGCTTAAAATAGCATTGACCATTTTAGGAGATTTGTGCAAAGAAAAAAGCTAAATATTTAAATTTGCCAAGTTTAGCAAATTCCTAAAAAATTAGCAAAAATTAAATTAGCATCAAATCTATTCACTCATTTCTAAATAAAATATATAAAAAAACATAATCGCTCTGTTCTAAAGAATCATGTTTTCAGGTAATTTTTTCCACATAATGAAAGGCATAAAAACAAAACATCAAAAAACCATGTTGGTGTTTCTTTTTCTTACCAATTTATTGCACAGTAAATATTGATTCTCATTTTTTGAGTAATATTATATGGTAAAATGAATGTTGTCATTTAATACCACAAAAGTTTTAGTTTTCTAGAGTTCAGCAATAATGATGCATACGTGAACATCCTAAGCATTTTCACTCTGCCTCTTCTGATTTTAGTTTTTGGTCGAATGTTATTTAATTCCATTTTCGTTGTGTTGTATCTCAGTAAATTCTAGCTTTGTTATTAACTTATATTTACATTCTCAGCAGTATAAAACTAATTGCATTGTATATTATGCTTGAAGGGTTTGGTTTTAAAAACTCCTTTACATGCATGAAATAAACATTTGGAATAAGAAAACTAATAGATCCATAAATATATTTGACTAGATATCATTAAAACATGATTTTCCTTTATTATTAGATTATAAAAATGAATCTGTTGCCAGACGAAAAAATCTGCAAAATTCAAGTCTACAAAGAGTAAGAATAGCAAAAAAAGTATTTACAAAATTAGTACAAAATTTACTTAAAAAACTTCTGGGGCAAAACAGCACAGAACCATACTCAAAACAGAGGACAATAAAACATTCACACTCCTTATCTATGAACTGTTCCAATATTTATGGCCACAACTCTCCCATAATGATAGTTCTGATTAACGTCACTTGTCTTATATATTGCATTATTTCTTTCTGTGATGTGTTCTGCATAAATATGTGATTCTTCAGAATTTCTTTTAGTCTATGCCTGATGAAGAGACCTGAGTAGTCTTGAAAGCTTGCAATTTGTTACCATCTTTTCAGTCATTAAAAGTTATCAACCACTGAGGACTCTCAATTCTAAATATTTTTCATAAGAAACTCAAGAATTCATGCCATCAAAAATCATGACGTGCTAGTTAATATCCACCTTCTCTTTTCTAATTGAAAATAATAATAATAGTATTTCTTTTTTAAGTCTATTTTCTTTACATCATTATAGGGCAGACATTTTGCCTTGGCTGCTACAACATCAACTCCAAAGATTTGCACCTGAAAGTTAGTTAAAAAATAGAACTAGAATGGAAGATTAGAGCGATACATACAAATGTCAGGGGAGGCAGTATGTCCCCATCACCAATTTTCATTGATCTGATGCTGAATTATCTGCTTTTGGCTTTATTATAGAGATTAAACTTTTTATTGCAATCTCACATGTGACGCTAATGTAATGACTGCTGAGAAATGATCTCTACAGAATAGGAAGTATCAGCCTATTATGAGGTCAAAAAGAATATATGCATTTGACATCAATATTTCACTTAAAGGGAACCTGCCAAAAAATAACATTATTTACCTGCAAATATGGGGTTAATCTGCTGGTAAATAGCATTCTGACACTGTGCCATCACTGGGAGCCCCGCTGCTGGCATGAAATGAACTTTATTCCATTCAGCAGCATTCAGTATCCAGTCATAGGGGTGGTGCAAGAGCAGTTTCAGTTACCGCTCTGTGTATAGACAATGTCAGCTGTATCCATGCCCCCCTCTATACTGCCTGACAGCTGGTCAACATTATAGCTTACAGTCATTCAGTGTTAGGGTGTGGCTACAGCCACTGCTTTCTATAAACAGAGTGGTTACTGAACCCTTGTGAGTGGTAGCCGAATGCTGCCTGGGGAAAAAAATACATTTTCTTCCAGCAGTGCCGGCAGTGCACAGTGCCAGAATGTTATTATCCTGCAGATTTATCCCATATATACAAGTTAATAGAGTTATTTTAAATGACAGTCTCCCAATAAACAGTAGTTGTTTTCTGATTTCTTAATTCTTATTATCATAATTGTTACTAGTGAATTTGCATAGCTATATTTAAAAGTGTTAAAGGAAAAAATATATTTTTTCCCATAGGAACAAATCACAGCATGTTAGGGCTAGCGGAATGCACCAAATAATTAGAGCGATGGTATAAGGTGCGTTTGCAGCCTGGGGTCCACCGTGCAGAGATGGAACCTGCTGCTGAGTAATGACGGACTATATGGCGGTACAATGAGGATACACACACGGGTTAGCTTCACCCTGTATGAAAGAAGCGAACCTTGTTGCGTCACAGGGCCGCGGTACCACACAAAGAGCGCAAGCAAGAAGTTACAGAACTCAATCCCAAGACTCGGGATTAGAGTTCGTCTAGACCACTTGCGCTCGACACCGCTACTGGGTGTCAGAGTATAACTAAAACAGTAATTATATGCACAAGACTGCGAGCAGTGCCGCACTGTTAGACGCCACTAACCACCCAGAATTGGGTCAAGGAAGCGCTCTAATAGTGCATGGCGCTGCACTGGCGGTCACAGCAATAGACGCTGTATCGTATGTTTATTTTGATGGCTCTATTGGGCGCTAGATAGCAAACATCCACCTTACGCGAGCAGTCATACACAAGGGAGGGGATGATTAATGAGCGACTTTCACACATCAACACACACATGTTTTCAAGTATACACTAGCGCATGGCCGAGAGGCCATGCAAACCTTTTATAGCAGCAGTGCTACAAGACCTTCCAGATGGACCAACAGGAGCTGCAACAGGACCTGAGCATGTGACCCCCGACCTCCGATGGGAGGTCATCCCGTGGGCATGCTCAGTATGTGAAAAGCAGGACTTAGTCCCAGAAAGACCTGCTCACTGCTGAACATTGCTGGTTACAAGGACAGAGCCTGGAAGGGCAGTAGTAACCAGTCATCCAGTATCAGCCGGAGCTAGATGCTGGGACCGACGTCTCTGCCGAGCAGACTTCACTGCTGCTGGAGAAGAATGGGAAACCGCAGCAGAGATGGTTCGAGATTCCCCCTGTGCAGAGGCGAGAACTTGAGACCTAACACAGCATAGATTTAATTATAGTTTAAAAAATAGAGCTCAGATCTTATTGGTTTGCTATCAAAGAAAAACATTTTTGGACAATTAATTCATTTTTGACATTGACTCCAATCAACCTTAAAACTTCTCTTATTTGTGATCAGCACCAGAATATGCATACAACTCTGCTTCACCACCCTCATCACATCACTAGCCAACAATCCAAAATGACTCTTGGAAACCTTTCACTCCATCCTGAGCCCTAAAGTACAGACTAGGGTTGAGCGAAACGGATCGTTCATTTTCAAAAGTCGCCGACTTTTGGCAAAGTCGGGTTTCGTGAAACCCGACCCGACTCCAGCGTGGGATCGGCCATGTGGTCGGCGATCTTGGCGCCAAAGTCGCGTTTTGTATGACGCCTTCCCCGCCATTTTTTTCAGCCAATTAAGGAGTGTGGGCAGCGTGATGACATAGGTTCCGGCCCGGTTTCTGCGGCGTCATACAGCCATATTACCGTTTGGGCTGCAGTGATTTCCGCAGTCAAACACAACACATGCTTTGAACGGAGGAGAGAGAGAGAGAGAGAGAGAGAGAGAATAAAAAAAAATAATCCACATTGACTTGCATTGGGTTTCGTGTTCCGGTCCGGAGCCCGACTTTACAGTAGAATCGGCCGATTTCACGCGATCCAACTTTCGAGAAGGTCGGGTTTCACAAAACCTTGAAAAAAAAAAACTTGACCCTAAAAAAGCAAAACTCACTCAACCCTAGTACAGACCCATGTAACCAACCTCAGCGCTGCTAATCTGGCCTATTCACAGCAAAATCCAATGGTCACTACTCCCTTCTAGGGTTGAGCGACTTTTGCTTTTTTAGGATCGAGTTGGGTTTTGTGAAACCCGACCTTCTCGAAAGTCGGATCGCGTGAAATCGGCCGATTCTACTGTAAAGTCGGGTTCCGGACCGGAACACGAAACCCAATGCAAGTCAATGTGGATTCTCTCTCTCTCTCTCTCTCTCTCCTCCGTGCAAAGCATATGTTGTGTTTGACTGCAGAAATCACTGCAGCCCAAACGGTAATATGGCTCTATGACGCCGCAGAAACCAGGCCGGAACCTATGTCATCACACTGCCCACACTCCTTAATTGGCTGAAAAAATGGCGGGGAAGGCGTCATACAAAACGCGACTTTGGCGCCAAGATCGCCGACCACGTGGCCGATCCCACGCTGGAGTCGGGTCGGGTTTCACGAAACCCGACTTTGCCAAAAGTTGGCGACTTTTGAAAATGAACGATCCGTTTCGCTCAACCCTACTCCCTTCTTTTCCTCCTGGATCTCTCTGGAGTATTTGACACTTTGGATCACCAGCTACTCCTCACCAGCAAATTCACAGTATATTTTGAGGGCTCTTTTTCCTTTACACTACCTTTGACTATCAGGGTTCCTCAAGGCTCAGTCCTAGGCTCTCTTCTCCTTATATACTGCCCCTATTGATCAATCCATCAGTAGATTTGGTTTCCAGTATCATCTTTATGCTGATAACACCCAATTATACACCTCTTCACCTGACATCACCCCCACTTTAATACAAAATACAAGGGATTATCTGTCTGCAGTCTCTAACATCAAGTTCTCTATCTGAAATGGAATCTCTCAAAAACAGATTTTTACGAAGATTGTGTGTTAGCCCTAAATTTTACATTTTCATACAGAGAATTTTGTTAAAATGGCACCACAATTTGTACCACAATTTCTGCTGAATGTAGAAATACCCTATATATGGCTGTACAGTACTGCTTAGCCACATAGAGAGACTCAGGAGGAACAGAGCACTATTTGCCTCCTGGATGGCAGATTTTCTTAGAATAGTTTGCTTACTCTATAAACAGAACCCCTAAGTGCTGGAAAAGCATAATACCCCCTCAAGTGACCCCATTTTGGAAAGTATACCCCTTTAGGAATTTATTTACATGCGTAGTGATGATTTTGACTCCCAGAAACAAGCAGTAATATTACTGAGTGAAAATTCAAAAATGTCATTGTAGTGACTAGTATGTTGAAATGACCAGTAATTTGCAGCGATCAGTACATTATGCCCAACTCATGCTTCTGGAGACATGCACCCATAAATTAGGCGGGCTCTCATCACTACAGAAATGCCAAACATGTGGGCAATAAATGTGGTTTAGACACACTGGTGCTCAGAAGGGATTGCATTTGAATTTGGGAGTGCAGAATTTTGCTGAATCTCTTTTGAGGGGCGAGGAGCCATTTTACTTTTCCAGAGCCTTTGTGCTACCAGTAATATGGAAGCCCCCTTTATTTCTGTTAGCAGATGAAGTACCTGAGTGGGGACTTGCTTTTTATGTGTATTGTGTTGGAGCTTTTATTGGGAACATTTTACATAACATTTAGGATCACATTTATCTGGTGCTCTATGCTGAGCAGTTACTTGGGAATTCCATCTAAATCTCTGAGTGATGTGACAGATGAAAGTCCCAAGAGAGCCATTCACTACAATGAGGCAGCACAGTTACTCTGGACTCCAACTGGCCTATTTTCAGAAGTGCACAAAACTGTGGTCGACTGCGCTTTTATGCTAGCCTAAAAAGACGAACACCACTGGATCACAGGTCCAGTGGCATACACAGTAGCTCCATCTGCTTCATTATAGGGAATCTTCTGCCATAACTTCTTTCTGAACTGCGTATTTCAGAGATTTTGTTATGGCTGGCGAAAACGCACCGAGTATATTTAGATATAATTATTGGTTACTTCACAGAGTCACACAGAAGGGAAAAAGCTGTGCCCTGTTAGTGTCATAGGGGAACACAGCTGCTCAAAGAGCAAAAGCAATCAGTGGTCATGGAGTAGCAAGCACACAAACACCTCCTCTCCGGTGGAGCAGGAATTCTAATGACTTTACACCAGCCCTGAATTCACCATACAAAACTCCTCACCGGAGGTGCCGGTATTCTAGTGGCTTATTTCAGCTGGACTCTGACCACAAGCAGACAAGACCACTGAGTAGCAAAAGCTCATGACATAAGCTGATCCTAGCGCATGGCCGTGTGGCCATGCAAACCTTTTATAGCTGAAGCAACTTCAGGACCTTTCTAGAGGACCAATGGGAGCTGCCACAGTACCTGAGCAACTTCAGGACCTTCCTAGAGGACCAATAGGAGCTGCTGCAGTACCTGAGCATGTGACCCCTGACCTCAAATGAGAGGTCTTACCTTGGGCATGCTCAGAAGGGGAAAAGCAGGACTTAGTCCCAGAGACATCTGCTCGCCGCTGACCAGTACTGGCTACAATGGCTGAGCCTGGAAAGGCAGCAGTAACCATCCGCACAGTATCAGGCTGTGCCAGATGCTGAGACTGACGTTTCTGCTGATCAGGCTCCACTGCAGCTGGAGAAGAATGGGAGACCGCAGTGGAGATGCTTCGAGACTCCCCCTGTGCAAAGGTGGGAACTCGACCCTTAACAGATGCACATGGACACCCTGCTGTAAGTGCAGAGTGCAGGATAAAAGTGAGCTGAGCCATACTGCATTATTAGGGAGGCACAAAGAAGAAGTCTGCAGCAGGTGAAGAGTTTATTTATTTTTTTACACCGTTCATTGTGCGGTATAAGTGATTAGACGACTTTATTCTTCGGGTCCATGCGAATACTGCAATACCAGATTTATATTGGGCTTTTAGGTTTGGCTGCTGTCACACACTAAAAGATGTTTTTTTATTGCAAAGAACAGTTTTTGCATCCCCATATTTAGACAGCTATAGTAATTCCATATTTTGCCTACATAGTCATGTGACAGCTTGTTTTCTGCGGGACGAGTTTATATTTTTATTTAAACCATTTTTTGCCACATTACTTTTTTTATCGCCTTCAATTACGATTTTTGGGAGGTAGAAGGAACAAAAATCAGCAATTCAGGAATTGTTTTTTGGTGTTTTTCTTTTACATTGTTCTGTGTGTAGTAAAATTGATAATTAATCTTTATTCTCCCAGTCAGTATGATTACAGTGATTCCCCATTTATATCTATTTTTATGGTCTGGCACTTTTACACAATAAAACCTATTTTATAAAAAAAATATTTTTGCATCGCTTTATTCTGAGAGCTATAACTTTTTATTTTTCCATTGACTGTGCTTTATGGCAGCTTGTTTTTGGCGGGATTAGATGAAGTTTTCAGCAGTTCTATTTGTATTTACATTTGTGTTTTTGATTGTGTTTTTTTGCATGTTTTGTTCGTCAGTAAGATGATAAAGTATAGTTTATGCATAGTTTTTTATTTATTTTTCTTAAGGTGTTTATTTAAGGGGTTAACTAGAGGGAAAGCTTTATAGAGTGGGTCGTTCCAGATGTGGTGATACTAAGTTCTTTATTTGGGGATTTTTTAAAAATATTTTACACTTTTTAATATATTTTTGTTACCTGTTTTACATTGTCCCACTATGGGACATCATCCTTAGGCTGGTGACACACTTAACGTATGAAAAATTGGTCTGAGTCTCCCTGCAGAGAGTCGAAAAAGTGTTCACCATATGGTCATCCATGTGAAATGCGTTTGCAATATGATGATGCAATTTTCTCGCACATATGCATCCATATAACATCCCTATGACATCCGCATGGCTTTACATTTCTCACTGCTTTTCTCCATTGAATTTAATGGCTCCATAGGCTGAAATGAGGAAAATGTGTGAGTATTTGTCGCTAGCTAGACGAATGGTCTGTGTGGTGTCTGAGTTGTTCTCGCACCCTAGGCTTGCATTGGTGAGTCTCAAACGATATACACAATCACAGCATGCTGCCATTTTACATGCACGTAGAATATGCCGGAGTAAAAATACGTGATGTGAGCTGCCCCATAGATTACCACTGGTCTGAGTGCTATGCGATGGTTTCTTGAATAGCACTTGTCCATATTCTACAGTAGTGTGACCTCGGTCTTATACTGACAGTTCACTGATCTGATACTCTGCAATGCTTCTTGTTGTGAATTCTGCTCTTGGGCTCCCTCTGGTGGTTGTAAGTGGTAGCGCTGCTGTCTCTGAATCACCGCATTTATCAGGTGTGTTCACTTCTTGCAATTTTGACTGGGCTATTTAGTCTTGCTTCACCCTTTAGTCAGTGCCAGTTGTCCATTGTTCCTGGAGGATTCTCATCCCTGCCTGGTCTCTTCTGCTTTGCAGTTTGTTTCAACAAAGATAAGTTCTGGCCTTGATTTTGCTGTCCACATGCTGTGGTCTTTTTGTTCAGTTCTTTTCTATGTTTTGTCTTGTCCAGCTTGGTCTGTATAAGGATTTTTTTTAGCCTAGCTGGTATCTCTGGAGATGCAGATATACCCTCCATATATTTAGTTAGCTGTGGAGATTTTGTATTTTCTGTGGTGGATATTTTCTAGTGTTTTAATACTGACCGCATAGTACTCTGTCCTATCCTTTCTATTTAGCTAGAAGTGGCCTCCTTTGCTAAATTCTCATTTCAGTCTGTGTATGTTTTTTCCCTCTCCTCTCACAGTCAATATTTGTGGGGGGCTGCCTATCCTTTGGGGATTTTCTCTGAGGCAAGATAGTTTTCCCTTTTCTATCTCTAGGGGTAATTAGTCCTCCGGCTGTGTCGAGATGACTAGGGGGTACTAGGTACATTCCACGGCTACTTCTAGTTGCGGTGTTAGGTTCAGGGTCTGCGGTCAGTACAGGTACCACCTTCTCCAGAGTACGTCTCATGCTGCTCTTAGGCCACCAGATCATAACAGCTTCTGCACTGCAAGGAATCAGAGCATGGTCTGACAGGCAAGGGAGAAGGCATGTCAGCTCTTGCTCTTAACAGGTACTCACAAGCCACCTTCCCTGCATGACCGTGATGGACCACATGGCCATCTCGTGGCTGGGAGTCATTATGGAGAGCATCAGCACAATGAGATCACAACATTATGTTAAAGTTAAGAATTCCTTAACAAAATTATAGATGTACTAAAAAGCTGCTGTGTGTTTTCTTGCAGCACATTTTCTTAACACGATTCAAGAACATTTTGTGTTGGCAACGTTTAAGGCTACTATCTGTCAATCAAGAATACCGTATTGCTGCCTAATACAAATTAACCACTGGTACAATTTTCTTTCCCTTTCGTATATTTCGTTTAAAGAGCTGTAAAAAATGTTTTTTGTTCGGTATTTCAATTGATATGTAAAACTTACATGGAGCTTGTGCAGTGCTGTGTATATAATAATCGAGAAAGCAGAAATACTAACAAACCATTTGCCACAAACCACCTGTCTTCTATATCAGGGGTGTCAAACTGCATTCCTCAAGGGCTGCAAACAGGTCATGTTTTCAGGATTTCCTTGTATTGCACAGGTGATCATTTGATCACCTGCACAGAATGATTCCAGCACCTTGTGCAATGAGAAGGAAATCTTGAAAACACGCATGGTTTGAGGCCCTCGAGGAATGCAGTTTGACACCCCTGTTCTATATGGAATGTCCGACTATGTCTGAAAGCCGTATCTTTGATCTCGAAGCTGCATTTTAGAATGTTACTGTTATGTAGGAGTGGGACCAACGGGATAATTAAAGTTTATGGACAGTCTGAAAGTTCTTAAATAGTACCTATCTTCTATCTGTCATTGCCCTGTGTATTTAATAAAATGGTGAGCGGCCACTGAATAATGAATTTATTAAATAAAATGTATTAACAAAAATGCTGAGAAGTGTCCCTTGTGCCAGTCTAATGGACCTGACTTTCTAGCAAAAGATGGCTCCCAACTTCCGAGCTGTGGGACCTTGCCATGCAACGCGGTATCCCTCAACCTCTTACAGTCCCACCTCATCATGAAATTGTGGGGATCTCATACTGGCACAGTGAAGAAGGCCATGGAGGATTGTAAAATAGGATTCCACTCTGCATGCTGGTATTCCACAACTGGGAAGTTAGGACCCATGTTTTGCCTGAAAGTTGGGTCCTGTATGTGACCATTACAACAGACATTTATTAGCATTGTTTCTAAAAAAAAGGCGTATTTAGTAATAACTAAATAAGTGGCTGTAACTACCATTATTTTCTTAAATAAACAGGGCAACCAGAGAAAGGTGATAGAAACTCTTTAAACCTAAATTTTATGACATTCTTACAGACTAATAAAAGTAACACAAGGTCTGATAGGAGAATCCATGATTATGAGAGAAAAGAATGAATGCATTGTACTAGATGTCTTCTAGATATTATATACTCTTTAGTATAATACATTTATGCATGCCCAAATGAATTAACATAAATATAGGTTAATAGTGCCTTCAGCTGCTGGTATGAAGCAGATACACAATCTCAGAAACCAATACCATAGTAGACTTTGGGACCACCCCTTAAAGCCACTCAAAGACTAGAAACGTGATGCTTCCACATAACTAATTAGAACACAGCTTTGAAGCACATGACCACACCAAGTAATGATAAAATAAATACCTTTATTGTAATTCATTTAAAAATATACAAGAAAAGTGCCAAGTCACACGTTGACTAACAATAATTTATGACATAACCAGAGTACAATTAATGAGGAGAAATGGAAGCCGAGGGCGAAACGCGCGTTGGGGCGCGGGTGCGTGCACGTGGATTCGAGTATGGGTAAGGATCTTTGATGGGTATATGTTTTTTTGATGGGACATCGGTATATTCACTTTGCAATGAGATAGCCTTATTATTATTGGCACTTTATGCACTAAGCACTTTAGCAGTTTTTACCTATGGCTCCTTGATATTTCCCATCCAGATGCCCATGCTGTTTCCATGGTGCAGCACATTTTAGTGGGTGCACCCATTTCTCCTCATTAATTGTACTCTGGTTATGTCATAAATTATTGTTAGTCAACGTGTGACTTGGCACTTTTCTTGTATATTTTTAAATGAATTACAATAAAGGTATTTATTTTATCATTACTTGGTGTGGTCATGTGCTTCAAAGCTGTGTTCTAATTGGTATGAAGCAGAACCTGTTTCCTCATGAATCTTAACTCATCTGTTATTCTACACAGGGAGCCTACCATTGATTTACATACACAACAGGATGCACTAATACTTGGCTAAGTATATTATGATTATTGACAAATCTCGAATGCATAATTCCTTACCCCTTGCACATTGTCACTCAGTAAAATCTTAGTTTTCAAGGAAGTTATGGAGGCTCTCCGTATTTAGGTCATATCATTTCAAACTTACATAAATAGAACAAATGCATGAAAGTATTAAAGAGTCGCCTGGCTTCTAAATGGTAAAAGACTCATGAGATTATATGGAAATAGGAAAAGAAAAAGTTTCATTTCATTAACTAGGACACGGCAAAATTGAAAGTAGCTATACTAGTTTCTTGAAATGTATTGTATCCTTTTCATTAAAACACTTGACAAAATGAAATTCCACGACTGTGCCATTTACTTAAAGTATAATGTATTACCACTGTAACTGTTAGAATGGCAGTACAATGTGAGAATTTTTCCCATTGTATCTATAACCATGGTTCAACAGTAAACCCTCGTGCCCACTCTTTTGACATCAGTCATACAAGGGTATGTAAAAAAGACCAATTCAAGAAGAGTGACTTGTTATTGCCTAATTATCTTCCTTTGCATCCTTTGGAGCTTTTATATACAGTAACTGCAAAGGGTATAAACAGATCAGGATTCATGGCTCAGTAAGTGTGAATGTCACTGTCATTGTGCGCAGTGTCAGTCTGTATACATCACATGAAGTGGTTGTGTTCTAAGGAACAATGGTTCTTTCGCTTTAAAAGAAATTCTCAGAATTTTCTGAATAGAAAACCATGGTTATAAAATAGAAAGAAAGTAGCTGGTTAATTCTTTCATTTAGTACTTGGTTTATTGGTTTGATCATTGTGGTTTTAGCATAAAAACAAAATAAGGTCCTTGTAGTTCTGTATATCGGCATTATCCTTGGCTCTTATCCTAAGTCATATTGCACGACTCGTTAAAGGGTTTATTGTGACTTGTAGGATCGCTACTTCCAATAGGTGGCACTATAGAGTTCAAGTCCTCTTTTTCTCTGAAGAGGCAATTTTCATATCGGCATTACGAGCACTCAGCAATACAGCAACCAAGGGGCAATACTAGAACATTATAGGCTACAGAAAACTTTGGAAAGTACATTTTCTTAAACTAATTGATCAGTTGCCTCACTCAAATGCCAGTGAATAAAACAGAACAAACTAAACAAAATGTCAAGTTTTCAAAACATTATTAAAAAACTTGAGAGTTAATTCTCAATTCAGAATATAGATCCACCTCATTAACCCCTTAAGCCCCGAGGGTGGTTTGCACGTTAATGACCGGGCCAATTTTTACAATTCTGACCACTGTCCCTTTATGAGGTTATAACTCTGGAACGCTTCAACGGATCTTGGCGATTCTGACATTGTTTTCTCGTGACATATTGTACTTCATGTTAGTGGTAAAATTTCTTCGATATAACTTGCGTTTATTTGTGAAAAAAACGAATATTTGGCGAAAATTTTGAAAATTTCGCAATTTTCCAACTTTGAATTTTTATGCCCTTAAATCACAGACATATGTCACACAAAATACTTAATAAATAACATTTCCCACATGTCTACTTTACATCAGCACAATTTTGGAACCAAAATTTTTTTTTGTGACGGAGTTATAAGGGTTAAAAGTTGACCAGCAATTTCTCATTTTTACAACACCATTTTTTTTTAGGGACCACATCTCATTTGAAGTCATTTTGACGGGTCTATATGATAGAAAATACCCAAGTGTGACACCATTCTAAAAACTGCACCCCTCAAGGTACTCAAAACCACTTTCAAGAAGTTTATTAACCCTTCAGGTGTTTCACAGGAATTTTTGGAATGTTTAAATAAAAATGAACATTTAACTTTTTTTCACACAAAATTTATTTCAGCTCCAATTTGTTTTATTTTACCAAGGGTAACAGGAGAAAATAGACCCCAAAAGTTGTTGTACAATTTGTCCTGAGTACGCTGATACCCCATATGTGGGGGTAAACCACAGTTTGGGCGCATGGCAGAGCTCGGAAGGGAAGGAGCGCCATTTGACTTTTCAATGCAAAATTGACTGGAATTGAGATGGGACGCCATGTTGCATTTAGAGAGCCCTTGATGTGCCTAAACATTGAAACCCCTAACAAGTGACACCATTTTGGAAAGTAGACCCCCTAAGGAACTTATCTAGATGTGTGGTGAGCACTTTGACCCAACAAGTGCTTTACAGAAGTTTATAATGCAGAGCCGTAAAAATAAAAAATCATATTTTTTCACAAAAATGATCTTTTCACCCCCAATTTTTTATTTTCCCAAGGGTAAGAGAAGAAATTGGACCCCAAAAATTGTTGTGCAATTTGTCCTGAGTACACTGATACCCCATATGTGGGTGTAAACCATTGTTTGGGCGCAGGGCAGAGCTCAGAAGGGAAGGAGCGCCATTTGACTTTTCAATGCAAAATTGACTGGAATTGAGATGGGACGCCATGTTGCGTTTGGAGAGCCCCTAATGTGCCTAAACATTGAAACCCCCCACGAGTGACACCATTTTGGAAAGTAGACCCCTTAAGGAACTTATCTAGATGTGTGTTGAGCACTTTGACCCAACAAGTGCTTCACAGAAGTTTATAATGCAGAGCCGTAAAAATAAAAAATCATATTTTTTCACAAAAATGATCTTTTCACCCCCATTTTTTTATTTCCCCAAGGGTAAGAGAAGAAATTAGACCACAAAAGTTGTTGTGCAATTTGTCCTGAGTACGACGATACCCCATATGTGGGTGTAAACCATTGTTTGGGCGCATAGCAGAGCTCAGAAGGGAAGAAGCGCTATTTTACTTTTCAATGCAAAATTGACTGGAATTAAGATGGGATGCCATGTTGCGTTTGGAGAGCCCCTGATGTGCCTAAACATTAAACCCCCCCACAAGTGACACCATTTTGGAAAGTAGACCCCCTAAGGAACTTATCTAGATGTGTTTTGAGAGCTTTGAACCCCCAAGTGTTTCACTACAGTTTATAACGCAGAGCCGTGAAAATAAAAATTATTTTTTTTTTCACAAAAATGATTTTTTAGCCCCCAGTTTTGTATTTTCACAAGGGTATCAGGATAAATTGGACCCCAAAAGTTGTTGTCCAATTTGTCTGGAGTACGCTGATACCCCATATGTGGGGGGGAACCACTGTTTGGGCGCATGACAGAGCTCGGAAGGGAAGGAGCGCCATTTGGAATGCAGACTTAAATGGATTGGTCTGCAGGCGTCACGTTGCATTTGCAGAGCCCCTGATGTACCCAAACAGTACAAACCCCCCACAAGTGACCCCATATTGGAAACTAGACCCCCCAAGGAACTTATCTAGATGTGTTGTGAGAACTTTGAACCCCCAAGTGTTTCACTACAGTTTATAACGCAGAGCCGTGAAAATAATTTTTTTTTTTTTTTTTCACAAAAATGAAATTTTGCCCCCAGTTTTGTATTTTCACAAGGGTATCAGGATAAATTGGACCCTAAAAGTTGTTGTCCAATTTGTCCTGAGTACGCTGATACCCCCTATGTGGGGGGGAACCACTGTTTGGGCGCATGACAGAGCTCGGAAGGGAAGGAGCGCCATTTGGAATTCAGACTTAAATGGATTGGTCTGCAGGCGTCACGTTGCATTTGCAGAGCCCCTGATGTACCCAAACAGTACAAACCCCCCACAAGTGACCCCATATTGGAAACTAGACCCCCCAAGGAACTTATCTAGATGTGTTGTGAGAACTTTGAACCCCCAAGTGTTTCACTACAGTTTATAACGCAGAGCCGTGAAAATAAAAATTATTTTTCTTTTTCACAAAAATGATTTTTTAGCCCCCAGTTTTGTATTTTCACAAGGGTATCAGGATAAATTGGACCCTAAAAGTTGTTGTCCAATTTGTCCTGAGTACGCTGATACCCCCTATGTGGGGGGGAACCACTGTTTGGGCGCATGACAGAGCTCGGAAGGGAAGGAGCGCCATTTGGAATTCAGACTTAAATGGATTGGTCTGCAGGCGTCACGTTGCATTTGCAGAGCCCCTGATGTACCCAAACAGTACAAACCCCCCACAAGTGACCCCATATTGGAAACTAGACCCCCCAAGGAACTTATCTAGATGTGTTGTGAGAACTTTGAACCCCCAAGTGTTTCACTACAGTTTATAACGCAGAGCCGTGAAAATAAAAATTATTTTTCTTTTTCACAAAAATGATTTTTTAGCCCCCAGTTTTGTATTTTCACAAGGGTATCAGGATAAATTGGACCCTAAAAGTTGTTGTCCAATTTGTCCTGAGTACGCTGATACCCCCTATGTGGGGGGGAACCACTGTTTGGGCGCATGACAGAGCTCGGAAGGGAAGGAGCGCCATTTGGAATGCAGACTTAAATGGATTGGTCTGCAGGCGTCACGTTGCATTTGCAGAGCCCCTGATGTACCCAAATAGTACAAACCCCCCACAAGTGACCCCATATTGGAAACTAGACCTCCCAAGGAACTTATCTAGATGTGTTGTGAGAACTTTGAACCCCCAAGTGTTTCACTACAGTTTACAACGCAGAGCCGTGAAAATAAAACATATTTTTTTTCCCACAAAAATGATTTTTAGCCCCCAAAATTTTTATTTTCCCAAGGATAACAAGAGAACTTGGACCCCAGAAGTTGTTGTTCAATTTGTCCCTAGTACGCTGATACCCCATATGTTGGGGTAAACCCCTTTTTGGACGCACGGGAGAGCTCGGAAGGGAAGGAGCACTGTTTTACTTTTTCAACGCAGAATTGGCTGGAATTGAGATTGGACGCCATGTTGCGTTTGGAGAGCCCCTGATGTGCCTGAACAGTGGAAACTGCCCAATTCTACCTGAAACCCTACCCCTAACCTCACCCCTAACCGTTTACTGAACATTTTCTGACAGTCATAAGTGCCACGTATATAAGTGCCACGTATATAAGTGCCACGTATATAAGTGCCACGTATTTAAGTGCCACGTATTTAAGTGCCACGTATTTAAGTGCCACGTATTTAAGTGCCACGTATTTAAGTGCCACGATATTTCAGTGCCACGATATTTCAGTGCCACGTATTTCAGTGCCACGTATTTCAGTGCCACGTATTTCAGGCACTGAAAAATACGTGGCACGTAAATACTTCAGTGCCACGATATTTCAGTGCCACGATATTTCAGTGCCACGTATTTCAGTGCCACGTATTTTAGGCACTGAAAAATACGTGGCACGTAAATACGTGGCACTTAAATACGTGGCACTTAAATACGTGGCACTTAAATACGTGGCACTTAAATACGTGGCACTTATATACGTGGCCACTGAAATATCGTGGCACTTATATACGTATATACGTATATAAACGTATATTTCAGTGCCACGTATTTCCGTGCCACGTATTTCAGGTTAGGGGTAGGGTTAGGGTTTTTTGTTTTTTTCTTGTTTTCTTGTGTTTTTCTATAAAAACGCATGCGTTTTACCGCGTTTACATGCATTTTTTCACACATGCGGTTTTTTAAAAAAACGCATGCAGATAAAAACGCAAGTGTGAAACCAGACTAAAAGACGCTTTTTATAGCAAAAAAGTTTTTGCGTCTCCACATTTTGAGACCTATAATTTTTCCACATTTTGGTCCACAGAGTCATGTGAGGTCTTGTTTTTTGCGGGACGAGTTGACGTTTTTATTGGTAACATTTTCGGACACGTGACCATTTTTTATCACTTTTTATTCCGATTTTTGTGAGGCAGAATAACCAAAAACCAGCTATTCATGAATTTCTTTTGGGAGAGGCGTTTATACCGTTCTGCGCTTGGTAAAATTGATAAAGCAGTTTTATTCGTCGGGTCAGTACGATTACAGCGATACCTCATTTATATCATTTTTTTATGTTTTGACGCTTTTATACGATAAAAACTATTTTATAGAAAAAATAATTATTTTGGCATCGCTTTATTCTGAGGACTATAACTTTTTTATTTTTTTGCTGATGATGCTGTATGGCGGCTCGTTTTTTGCGGGACAAGATGACGTTTTCAGCGGTACCATGGTTATTTATATCCGTCTTTTTGATCGCGTGTTATTCCACTTTTTGTTCGGCGGTATGGTAATAAAGCGTTGTTTTTTGCCTCGTTTTTTTTTTTTTTTTCTTACGGTGTTTACTGAAGGGGTTAACTAGTGGGCCAGTTTTATAGGTTGGGTCGTTACGGACGCGGCGATACTAAATATGTGTACTTTTATTGTTTTTGTTTGTTTTTTTTAGATAAAGAAATGTATTTATGGGAATAATATTTTTTTTTTTATTATTATTTATTTAGGAATTTTTTTTATTTATTTTTACACATGTGGAAATTTTTTTTTTTACTTTTTTACTTTGTCCCAGGGGGGGACATCACAGATCGCAGATCTGATAGTGTGCACAGCACTCTGCCAGATCCGCGATCATACTTTCATCGGAGCAGGCTGCAGCTTTCATCTGCAGCCTGCTCCGACCCGGAAGTGCTCCCTGCAGGACCCGGATACAGCCCCTCGGCCATTTTGGATCCGGGGCCTGCAGGGAGAAGACGTTCGGTACGAGGTGAGTACATCACCTTGTACCGATCGTCTCAGGGAAGCCCGCAGGGAGCCCCCTCCCTGCGCGATGCTTCCCTGTACCGCCGGTACACCGCGATCATGTTTGATCGCGGTGTGCCGGGGGTTAATGTGCCGGGGGCGGTCCGTGACCGCTCCTGGCACATAGTGCCGGATGTCAGCTGCGATATGCAGCCGACACCCGGCCGCGATCGGCCGCGCTCCCCCCGTGAGCGCGGCCGATCGCTATGACGTACTATACCGTCGGTGGGAATTAAGGCCCACCCCACCTCGACGGTATAGTACGTCATATGGGATTAAGGGGTTAAGGACTCTCATCAATTATTCAGTTCAGCATCAAAAAGCTAAAGAGGATCCCACATATCCTTGCATTATACCACATATCTGAGTTAGGCTGAGGTCATATGGGCATATGAAAAATATGTAATCAGCAAGGTAGGACTGTAGTTACTATATATATATAAAAAATAACTTTTAATAATTTCTTTAAAACAGGCCAAGCCTATAACCCACAAGACATATGAACCCCAGATTATAGGGGAAACAAAAAACAACACAAAATACACATTTAAAAGAACGCCCCTTATGAGCGTTATGACACTGCTGGCCAGGTGAGGTATATAATTTTGAAGCTGTAACGCTCCCCACCACACCAAACATACAGCACGGCCTCCTTTGCTACTTATACTACAATCTGCATATTACCCATTCATATTCTGCAGAGAGCGAAGATAGGCACGATAGAAATAGGAACAATCTCACCCAAAGGTATGAACACCTTCCTTTTCAGCGTGAGATACCGCAGTGCGTGACGCCAATGTTCATGGGATCTGTCTATATCTTAACCAATGTACGTCCCCTTCTTTTCTTATGCATCCGTACTGCATTAATGTGCTCCCTCCTCGGTAATCTCCCGACGCGTTTCCTGTGGCTAAGTCATCAGGGGAGAAGCCACTTCGACAATAGTGTGTGCTATTCACCGCACATCATAGGTGAGAGGAGCCAAAGCGCCATGCCCGGCTGGACAGCTTTAAATAAGGCGCCACCGGGGGAACTAATCATGTGTCCCGTAGCTCACCCTTCATGCTGCGCCATTTCCGGCACGCCGACAGACACGTGACTCACGACAAACACGCCCACGGGATCCTGTGTGAGCCGCATATTGACACGCACACGTAATTTCCGGTCGCCTGTCAGAGGGATATCCCCACCCCGCAGGAGGCGTATGTAGATTGTGATGATTGACAAATAACACCGAACAAGACGTTACCGCTATATTGTCAAATTTTAGCCCCCAAGGTAAATTACAACCTAATTTTAAACAACCTCAGCACAAGGGGGATTGTAAACTGAAAATGATACATCCTTCAACTTTGTATCCACAAAGGAGGATTTAATGATGGAGGATTGGTGGTTCCCTTTTAGGGGTGCCAGAAAACGGAGGTCCAAATACTAAAAATGGTACTAACCAAGCACTTTATGTCAGGAAATTGCATACAAAGATAGTATTGGTATCAAGCCCAAATATAGGTACTCTTTTCACACTACTCAAAATGTGAGCATGCTGAGATAACAATCCTCATATCGTCTTTTTCTTAAAGTTACATTCCTTTTCCTAACTTACGGGGCTGTGGGCATATTAGAGTAAAAGTCCAAATGAGCAAGCATGTTGCCCTTTCAGTTCTTTTATGTCACTGAGAAGGAATATAAAATTCGTCATTTCATCAATTGTCGATCTAAGGGAGTCATTTATAAGGCAACGTGTTCTTGTGGTATGGAGTATGTCGGAAAGACCATACGTGAGCTCAGAAGACGTGTGGGTGAACATCTAAGAGATATTGCCCTTAAAAGGGATACACCACTGGCAAGACATATGAATATCGCACATGATGGAGACATCTCGGGCCTTAGGTTCATGGGGATCGACAAGATAGAGGCACCAATAAGGGGTGGCAATTGGGATAGGAGGATACTACAATGTGAGACGAGATGGATTTTTCGTCTCAAAACACAACAACCCACAGGTCTGAATGAGATTCTGACCTATGGATGTTTCCTATGATTCGGGTCTTTGATACTAGATAATCCCCCCCCCCCCCCCCTTTTAGTGGTTAACATTGGCGGTGTCTCTCCTATCTCAAGGACTACCCCCCTACTTATCTTTCTATTCTATGTTTTGTATTTCCGTATTCTGGCACTTAGATAGATCTAGTCAGTTTAGGGTTAATTAAGGGGTGTATAGGGACAGCCCTCGTGGAGTGGGGGCGCCATCTCTCGTCTTTAGGGTGCCAACCCCCACAGGTTAGGCAGGTCCTGGAACCAGGGTCATCTAGGGAACTGCTAGTGCCCGATTCCCACTGAGTCTCCTGTCGTAAAAATGACGTAAAAATGTCGTAAAAATGTCTAAAAAATTTTTTTGAAATTTTTCATATAATATCTAAAAATTTTTTGTAAGGAATGGTACAATGTAACTACCCTAGGTAAAGTGTTTTTTCCATTTTTTGAGTAATTTGATATATTTTCTTTACCCAACCTGTCTCTCTATTAAAAGAACTGAAAGGGCAACATGCTTGCTCATTTGGACTTTTATTCTAATATGCCCACAGCCCCGTAAGTTAGAAAAAGGAATGTAACTTTAAGAAAAAGACGATATGAGGATTGTTATCTCAGCATGCTCACATTTTGAGTAGTGTGAAAAGAGTACCTATATTTGGGCTTGATACCAATACTATCTTTGTATGCAATTTCCTGACATAAAGTGCTTGGTTAGTACCATTTTTAGTATTTGGACCTCCGTTTTCTGGCACCCCTAAAAGGGAACCACCAATCCTCCATCATTAAATCCTCCTTTGTGGATACAAAGTTGAAGGATGTATCATTTTCAGTTTACAATCCCCCTTGTGCTGAGGTTGTTTAAAATTAGGTTGTAATTTACCTTGGGGGCTAAAATTTGACAATATAGCGGTAACGTCTTGTTCGGTGTTATTTGTCAATCATCACAATCTACATACGCCTCCTGCGGGGTGGGGATATCCCTCTGACAGGCGACCGGAAATTACGTGTGCGTGTCAATATGCGGCTCACACAGGATCCCGTGGGCGTGTTTGTCGTGAGTCACGTGTCTGTCGGCGTGCCGGAAATGGCGCAGCATGAAGGGTGAGCTACGGGACACATGATTAGTTCCCCCGGTGGCGCCTTATTTAAAGCTGTCCAGCCGGGCATGGCGCTTTGGCTCCTCTCACCTATGATGTGCGGTGAATAGCACACACTATTGTCGAAGTGGCTTCTCCCCTGATGACTTAGCCACAGGAAACGCGTCGGGAGATTACCGAGGAGGGAGCACATTAATGCAGTACGGATGCATAAGAAAAGAAGGGGACGTACATTGGTTAAGATATAGACAGATCCCATGAACATTGGCGTCACGCACTGCGGTATCTCACGCTGAAAAGGAAGGTGTTCATACCTTTGGGTGAGATTGTTCCTATTTCTATCGTGCCTATCTTCGCTCTCTGCAGAATATGAATGGGTAATATGCAGATTGTAGTATAAGTAGCAAAGGAGGCCGTGCTGTATGTTTGGTGTGGTGGGGAGCGTTACAGCTTCAAAATTATATACCTCACCTGGCCAGCAGTGTCATAACGCTCATAAGGGGCGTTCTTTTAAATGTGTATTTTGTGTTGTTTTTTGTTTCCCCTATAATCTGGGGTTCATATGTCTTGTGGGTTATAGGCTTGGCCTGTTTTAAAGAAATTATTAAAAGTTATTTTTTATATATATATAGTAACTACAGTCCTACCTTGCTGATTACATTTTTTATCTGATTGGTGGTGAGATTTACAATATACCTTTAGCATATGAAAAATAGGTTTCATTCTCATCCAGAAAAATGGGACAATTTATTTTTTCACTTGTTATCCGTGTGCTATCCATGTGCTATCTGTGTGCAATACGGTTTTCATTCAGCGGCCATTAATCTTTTACAGGACCACTTACAGTATCCCATTTACAGAATTATAATGTCTTTATAAAGTTGGATGTTATACTGATGGTCCCTATGGCATCCAATTATTTTATCGCACTGAACCAACTTCGGAGTCAAATCACGGCATTCTGCAAATTTTTATCATGTCGAGTACAGCCGAGAAAAAAACACAGATCTGCCTCATTGAATAACATTGGTCCGAGTGCAATCCCTTTTTTTTGTTTAGATTTAACTTAACCAATTTATACTCTTGTGTGAGCGAGCCCATACATTGTGCAATATTCCACACCTCCTGTGGGGGCACTGCAGGGAAACAGGACACTTGTATTTTGGTTAGCCCTTAGAGTACAGATAATTGTAGGTTTTATTTTCAACTTAACTTATGATTAGATTATCAAAGAGGAATCATTCTAGCTAAGATTTCTCAAAGTTAAGAATTCCTTAACAAAATTATAGATGTACTAAAAAGCTGCTGTGTGTTTTCTTGCAGCACATTTTCTTAACACGATTCAGGAACATTTTGTGTTGGCAACGTTTAAGGCTACTATCTGTCAATCAAGAATACCGTATTGCTGCCTAATACAAATTAACCACTGATAAGTACTGCATGGCTGCGGTTAAACAAAAGCTCCTTCCAGTTCACAAGATTCTGCGAAGCATGATTTGAAATTACTTTTTAATTTCTTTTACAGTTACCATGTGTTGTAGAAAATGGCAAAAATGGCCTGCCGTTCAATCTTATTTGTGAATTATAATCAGAAATTTATTTTTAGCTATTTCTTTTTTATTGATTTTTTTTAGGCTAAAAGTAATAAGATGTAACAGAGAAATAATTACTGCTATTTCCTGAGTATATTTGTCTGTTCCTGTCCAAGGAATGTTAGTTTCATCAAAATCACATCACAGGCTTCTACCGGGGCAACATATGGATGGATTCACACACATAGTCTTACACTGTGGGTTTTTGCTGCTTTTTATTAGCATTTTAATGACTTGTTCAAGTCAAAAACACTGTACTGAGATGTTAGTTCTACTGTTATTCTATAGCACATTCTTCAAAAGTCTACAAACACCACTTATCTCTGGCACTTTAATAGTGTTTTGGACCTTCTATGAAAACACAGAGTGCTTCTGGTTTGACATTTTTTTCTCTTGATTTTACCCACTAGATTTTTTATGACGATTAAAAATACCCCAAAAATGCATGTTAGAAATGTAAAAAAATGATTATAATAACAAAAAAATCTAGAAAACAAGTATGACAAATACTTGAAATGTAATGTTTTGCAAGTTATAAGAATATTTAAACTATTGAGGCGTATTTAACAATACTGTCTTGTTCTTAGTACAAACATAGATTAGACAGCTTTAGGCTAGGATCACATGACCATATATTCTCTCATCTGAGAAAATCAGGCCAATTATGTTAAAACATACTGTGATCACACTATTTTCTCAAATGTGATGGAAAAATTTTTCCATCTTCTCCATTCTTCAGTCTGTGAAAATCAGACCACACTGAGATGTTATCTGAGCCCAGTGTGAGTTTTTCCATGGATGCACTGAATTGCATGGCCGAGCACGATCCTAATACAGGATGCAAAATGTGCACACTGTGATTTTTCTCCTCGGACACACTCTAACATGTGCAAGGCCCCATAGAAAAACATTGATCTGCGTGTCGAGGTTTTGTCGGATTGGGCTCACACCATAAATACAGTTGTCTGCAAGAGCCCTATAAGCGCAAGATATTTGACACCAGCTAATTACTTGCTCACGGTGTGCCAGAAATTCACAAAACATTTTTAGGGCATTGTGTTGCACATGAGGCTACTCCCCTTTCCACTAGACCGCTCTGCATTTGACAAAGCCACATACCACTTTCATATAATGTACAAAAAGTGTCTCAAATAAATAATTTTGTTGCAAGTTAAAAAGGAGAGTTTTTTGTGCAAATGAGACCAAATGCAGTCTGCACAGTGTTGTGATTGTATTAAAGGTTTTCACAGTGCTGGTGATATCAGTAGAATGGAACTTAAATGGAGTTTTCTCGCTACATTGTAATCTGGGGGAGAGAAAAATATTGTTTTCCAACTTTTAAGTGTTCTGGGGGAATAATATAAAAAATGTCGTAATATAACCAGTATAAAGATATTAAAGTAAATTTAATGTCAACAGTAGTGTTGAGCGATACCGTCCGATACTTGAAAGTATCGGTATCGGAAAGTATCGGCCGATACCGGCAAAGTATCGGATCTAATCCGATACCGATACCCGATACCAATACAAGTCAATGGCACTCAAGTATCGGACGATATTCCTGATGGTTCCCAGGGTCTGAAGGAGAGGAAACTCTCCTTCAGGCCCTGGGAACCATATTAATGTGTAAAATAAAGAATTAAAATAAAAAATATGGCTATACTCACCTCTCCGACGCAGCCTGGACCTCACCGAGGGAACCGGCAGCATTCTTTGCTTAAAATGCGCGCTTTTCCTTCCTTCCGTGACGTCACGGCTTGTGATTGGTCGCGTGCCGCCCATGTGGCCGCGACGTGACCAATCACAGCAAGCCGTGACGTAATTTTCAGGTCCTTCTAGGCATTCAGTATTTTAAAATTACGTTCCGGCTTTGTGATTGGTCGCGTCGCGGTCACATGGGCGACGCGACCAATCACAAGCCGTGACGTCACGGGAGGCAGGAAACGCGCGCATATTTAAAATTATGTCACGGCTTGTGATTGGTTGCGTGCCGCCCATGTGACCGTGACGCGACCAATCACAGCAAGCCGTGACGTAATTTCAGGTCCTGATGCCTATTTCTGCATTCAGGACCTGAAATTAAGTCACGGCTTGCTGTGATTGGTCGCGTCGCGGTCACATGGGCGGCACGCAACCAATCACAAGCCGCGACGTAATTTTAAAAATGCGCGCGTTTCCTGCCTCCCGTGACGTCACGGCTTGTGATTGGTCGCGTCGCCCATGTGACCGCGACGCGACCAATCACAAAGCCGGAACGTAATTTTAAAATACTGAATGCCTAGAAGGACCTGAAAATTACGTCACGGCTTGCTGTGATTGGTCGCGTTGCGGCCACATGGGCGGCATGCGACCAATCAGAAGCCGTGACGTCACGGAAGGAAGGAAAAGCGCGCATTTTAAGCAAAGAACGCTGCCGGTTCCCTCGGTGAGGTCCAGGCTGCGTCGGAGAGGTGAGTATAGCAATATTTTTTATTTTAATTCTTAATTTTACACATTAATGTTGTTTCGATACCGATACCCGATACCACAAAAGTATCGGATCTCGGTATCGGAATTCCGATACAGCAAATATCGGCCGATACCCGATATTTGCGGTATCGGAATGCTCAACACTAGTCAACAGACATTTTTACATTATTACGTGGATCTAAGGGGTAACATTTTTCCTTGTAGAGAGTGACATGTCAAGCCTGACATGCTAAGGTGAGGAGAATTTTAAGCCTTGCATTGCTCCTCTGGCAAATATGAAAATTGTCTCTTCAGAGAGGAAGAGGTCTAGAACTCTAGTGCTACCTATTGGAAGTAGCAATCATAAAATATCTTGTCCTCTCTCTATGAAAAAACTATTTGCATTTTCCCAGAAGAGAGAATTCCTTTCTCTCTCAAGAGACAATTTGCTTATTTCCCAGAGAAGCATGTTAGGCATCAGGATTCTCCCGCTGCACAGGAGAAATCTCAAGCCTTGTCTTCTGCAGTCTCCCATTCAACCTCGGCCGCAGAGGATCCTGCTCAGCAGAGACATTGGTCCCAGCATCTTGCTCAGACTCAAGCTGTGCATCTGGTTGCTGCTGCCTCTACAGGTCCAGCTATAGCAACCAGCATTAGACAGTGACAAGCAGATGTTCCTGGGACTAAGTCCAGCTGGTGCCCTTCTGAGCATGCCCATGAAACGACCACTCATTGGTGGTCGGAGGTTGCATGTCCAGGTCCTCAAGTGATTCCATATTGGCTCTTTAGCAAGGTCCTTGCAGACTGGCATCTATACATGGATCTCAAGGCCGCACGGCCGTGTGCTAGTATAGTCTAAACATGATATGTGTGTGCATGTGTGAATGTCTCTGGTGCTAGCTCCTAATGATTCCCTACCCTCTGGTTGTGTATGTGTATAGGGTGATTGGAGTTAGAGACAGCACTGAGTAGAGGCATCGCCAGTGCGACGCCATGCACACAGTGGGTCAAGTCAGACTCTAACCCCTGTGTTCTAGGGGCTGAGTCTAGAGACTACACTCGCGCCTAATCTGTACAGGCTGCGCTGAATAGTGACATCGCCAGTGTGATGCTGTGCGCAGAGTGGGTCCAATCTGACTGTGTCTTGAGACTTCACTTGCGCTAAATCTGCTGTGCCGTGACAGCTAACAGGGAACAGCATTATTGTATTTAGTTAGCAGCGACTCTGTGGAGCAACAGAGTTTGCCGCTGTTCACACTGGGTGTACCACCATATAGCGCCCGCTATTGCTTAGCAGACGTTTCCATCTCTGCACGGAGGACCCCAGGTTGCGGACGCACCTTATTATTATATTTTATTTGGTGCGTTCCGCCAACCCTAACAGAGCATTACAATGCTTAAATGTCTCCTCACCTTGGCTTGTCAGGATTCAGATGTCACTCTCCACATGGAGAAACATTACCTTTTGGATTCTGGTCAGCACCTCTTACCCAACCAAACCAGATCTCACACTTTGCACTGACAAAGGGCAGTACCCCGAAACACAGTGTCTGCAAATTGAGATTCTGGTTTTGACTTTTATCCTAAGTCATGTGGCAAGGCTCATTAGAGAGTCGATATTAACTTTCAGGATTGCTACTGCCAATAGGTCGCATTAGAGTTCTAGTCCTCTTCCTCTTTGAAGAGACAATTTGTTATTATGTATAAAACACCCTAATCATGCTAAGCTTCTGATTATAATAGCAAACTCTAAACAGCTCACCATACTCTAATAACAGAAAATTAGGTGGAAGCTCAATGTCTGCTTTATAAAATAGGAAATCTTACCTTCCACTTAACTCATCTGCAATCCTGATATTTCATTCTGACAGTTTATTTACTGAAGCTATATGGTATCTACTACTGTAGCTATCATTACTATGTACTGCCCTTTGTATTGTAGTAGTTTTAGAATGTATTACTGCTTAAATATTTTGGATGCCTGGGGTAACGTTCCATACCTCATAACTCATTTGTATAAAGTTTATGACTAAATTGGTCATAATGAATAATATTGTCTTAATGTTCACTTAAATAATGCTTATTTATGTGTGCTGTGTATTTTATGTTCAAATTTCTTAAAATATTCATTACTTTATCATTAAAAGATCAGATTGTCAAAATATAACAAGTGATAAGACCATTTACTGAGAATAGAAAAATAATGTTTTATCTGTTTCATTTATTACAATCTCCAAAAACTAATTTCTAGTAACAATGTCATTAGCTTCATGTATTAATTAATTTAACCCTGAACACTTCATGTCATTGGAGAGGGATCAGGCCTATTTCACACAGGACAGATGCCGATTAAAGTACAAAGCAGGCATTGCCACTATGAGCTGTGATTGGTGCCAGTGCTCATTGCTGCTGTTAACTCATTAATTGCCACTGTCAATCATTAACAGCGGCATATAAGAGCTTTGAACTTGCAGTTATTCAATCAGCACCCTTCAACCATCTCATTTCATGACTGCAGTCTGCCTATAGGTTGGATAGGTCATCAATTTTATTTGACTGGACAATCCTTTTAAGAAGTTTGAAAAATAACATCAAGTTGAAAACCTGGTGCAACAAATAATAACTGATAAAAAAGTCATGAACGATATACTGGATCGA
This sequence comes from Ranitomeya variabilis, assembly GCF_051348905.1. Lineage (NCBI taxonomy): Eukaryota > Metazoa > Chordata > Amphibia > Anura > Dendrobatidae > Ranitomeya > Ranitomeya variabilis. Next base: position 902,955,120 of record NC_135233.1, read on the forward strand.
GATATAAAGTGTCAAAGTCTGCACTGCTAATAAAGACTGCCAGATGTAAGTTTTTCTAAAAAAGTTTGTATTTCAAATAAGTTTTAAAAGTTAATGCATTTTGAAGTCATGCAGGACCTCTTCCTCAGGACAAAACCTTTATACCTGGATCCACTACTCTTCGGTCTTTGTACTCAGGTCCTACAGCAGCTGATCCATGCACTCTACATGTTGCAAAGGTGCACCCATCTCAGGTGAGCGCAATACTTTCCTTTCATTACCCAATTTGTTTCTCAGTTAAGACCCTATTAGCACTTGTTGGCTCCCCAGCATTACAACCCTAATAAACTATATACTTTTTCCATGGAGCCCACATTTATTACATTGTCATCACTCATATTAGTCTATATCCTCAGCAGAAATTACTATGGACTGATGCCAAGTAAAGTAATCAGGAATGCAGGAGGAAATTGAGAACCTAAAGGAAAACATGGAGAAAAACATATAAACCTCACACAGCTCAATATAATAAAACAAATTCATGTTGTACCCTGAATCTAAAGTGAGTGGGTCCTCAGAGCTATTACTAAATGTAAGTCTCAAAATGGATGTCTACAAATGTAGCATTTTCTAACTTGACACACATACAGAGATACAGCAAGATATCTAGATGCAGAAAACAGTAATACAACACCCAACTTGAAAGGTTCAATGGCTTGTGCTGTTACCCCACGTGTGCATGCACAAGTGACATCCTGTCTTTTCCAGTCGCTTGCTAGTCTTCCAGGTCTAAAAGAGTAGCAAGTGACAGCAGCAGAGAGGTCTATGCGCAAACGCCAGCCACTGCACTGACACTGTAAGCACTCTTACTGTCAATTTTTCTATCAGCATGGATGATTCTGTGCAGGCAGTGCTTGCTTTAAGCAAGCAAATTTAGAATGTGGAATGGTGCACTGAGCTCAATGCTACACCAACAGTGCATACTGATTAAATTGCATGATCTGGACATTGAAGGCAAAGGTTTATTATTTAAAGGGTATGCTTTCTAGCCTGGGTAAGTGTAGGACCTGCAGTGGCAGTGAAACCCATGTTGAGGCAGGTCTTTGATATTATTGCCTCACATATAACATAGTATCATAGAATCACAGAATGTTGGAGTTGGAAGGGACATTCGCGGTCATCATATCCAACCCCCTGCTCAATGACTCATTAAGTTTTTTCTGGTATCTAATCTGTATTATATCCCTTTCCGTTTCATTCCATTGCTTCTCGTGTTTCCATGTGCAAATGAGAATAAGGATGATCCCTCTACACTGTGACATCCCTTCAGATATTTGTAGACAGCTATTAACGGCTAAAGGTATTTTTCTAATATATTTTCCTAATTATGGCTATTAATTAATGTACCGTTCTGTGTCCAATAAGCCATCCATTTTTTGTAGAATAATATTTTCACATATAAACAGTATGACATTATTGTTACCATTGTGACAATAGACATTGTCTGTTGTACTTTGCTACCAATATGTCGCTTGGCCACATATATAGTGGTCTGATTCTTTTTTCTCTCTATTTTATATTTGATGTCTAGCATTTTATTGTGTTTATATTGAATAAATAATTATATTATTCTTTACATTTGAAAGTATTGATGACTGACCCTTATTTTTTTGGAGGTTCATACAAAATATCCATTATAGGGTACTATTTTTATTATTGAGGAACCCTTAGTATTTATTAATATGACTTTCATTCAGGGTCGGACTGGCCCACTGGGAGAACGAAGAATCCTCCGGTGGGCCCGCCTCCCAGTATCCTGTGTCTAGTATGTGACTGGTGTGTATCACATGTATGTATCCTGGGTCTAGCGTGTGACTGGTGCGTATGTGTCATGTCTAGTGTGTGTATGTGGCACATGTCTAAATAATAAAATCTTTATTCTTATAGAATATCATTGTTCTTGGCAGCACTTGTCTTGTTTACCCAAAATTATCTGCTGCAGATAAGGGTGCTTGACTAGATGGAAGCTAAGGGAAGACTCTGCAGCTGGTACCTCTTAAGCATTGTGGGCCCTTAGAATGATGTTCCCTGGTGGGCCCAAGCTATTCCAGTCCGACGCTGCTTTCATTAATTTGTTTTTGGGAGGTGGCTGACCAGATGTAGACATGCCATTGGTGCAATTAATGCAAAGAAAAGGATTTGTAGACCCAAAATACATAAAAATAGTACTATGTACTATGTATTAAAAACAGTTAGGGCAGTGTGGTTCAGACAAGATATAACTGGCATGTACAATTATGTTATAAATTATTACATCCAATGTACCTAATAGACAAATATATAACCATGTCTGAATAATTGCAAGGCAATGGGATAAGTAAAAAGCGTAAGGAAAATTATTATGCTGCTAGCTATAAGTTACCTGTACTGTACTAGGCAGTAACCAAGAACTCCTGTGAAGCAGCAAGAGTATTATATTAAACAGATATAGCTCAGAGATACAGACCATGTGCCATTATAGTAAGTGGAATCACAATGCCCAGCACCCCAATGCGCGTTTTGCAGCCACCCAAGAGGTAAGAGGGGAAATTGGCCCAAGGGATAAGGGGACCCATTTCCACCTCTAAAGCAGGTGGAAATATGCATTATGGTGAGCTATTGGGCCAAAAAGGTTCCAAATATTGCTCTTGCACAGAGGCCCTCTCCTGACTGAGCCCACCAATGTGTCAGACTTCATTTTAAATGTCAAGGTACCATATTCTGCATCAAGATATTTTGCAGCATTATTGTATAGGTAGTGTGTTGTGTATTAAGGAAGAAAATGCTGTGTCTGTAGATAACAATGATCATTTTTTATATGGCTAATCTCTTGGGTAGAAGATCCATAAAAAAACAAAGAGTGCAAGTCAACAATGATCCAAGCTTTAAAGTATATTAGTACATGAGCTTGATTGTTACAAACAAGAACGAATGGAGTAATGCTGTTCTTCATATATTGCAGATATTCTCAACAGTGAAATAAACATGGTTTTCCTTGTTATGAGCAATGTATAAAAATGTAAATTGTGGTTACAAGTTCTCTTGAACAGTAAAAAAAAATACGTATAAACAAAAACAAATTATTGTTTTCCTTCAATATTGTGCTGAATCAATATCACGGTATAGAGAGAGCCATAATTTCGGTAAAGCTGTTTTGCACTCTGATCTTTAAATGACCTCTGTAACATCACATAAGTACAGCAATTCAGCATAACTAAACCTGCTTAATACTTCTGTTTTCCATAAAATATCTCTCTCACTTGTCTTGGCTGCATAATGTGAAATAAAATTGTGTCACAAGCTGATATCTGAAATAAAATAGCTTCAACCTGCATTCTTATTACATTACCTTAACCCACATTTCATTTATATTGAAGCACCATCTAATGAATATTTATGAAAAAGATTCAGTAGTACTCGTCCAATGAGAAAACTCTTCATGGTCTGATGCAAATTTTACTTATTATTACAAAGATGTTAGTCATTCAAGGGACAAAAAAAATGTCAGTCAGGTATTATTAAAGCTAAAAATAATACTGACTACTTTCAAAGACTTTACCTATCAAAGGAAAATTCCCAATATGTTGTTTGTATATTAAACCCAAATGATCTCTCTGATGCGACTGCAGTATGAGAAAATGCAAAGTATTAATTAAAAGTCTACGCTGGGGATGAGGAGGCCTTATGGTTCTGCATTGATAAGTTAAACACACATTGAATAATAATAGTTAAAGAAATTAATAACCGGTAGATATATAGTATTTTTCTCCACATACCAGACACATGATCCTTGGACTCAACATAGCACATTATTTTGATGATCTACCATTCATCTATGCAGAACAGGTGCATGTCCACTTTTAGTAGCGTCAAAAACGTTTAGTTGCATCAGAAACACATTTTTGTATTTATTTATTTTACTCGCTTATATAGAACAATTAATTCCACAGTACTGTCCCTATTGGGGTTCTAAATTCTCATAATTCTAGATTATGGGAGTAAACCCACGCAAAGACAGAGAGAACATACAATCTCCTGGCAGATGTTGTCCTTGGTGGGATTTGAACCCAGGACCCCAGTGCTGCAAGGAATCAGTGCTATAGCGTATATAGGAATGTGAAGCTCCAGCACAGACTTATTGTCCTTTACCTTACACCTCTGCAGGGGGTCGTTCATCACATCGTTATCTGATATGAAAGTATTACCCTCTAAATCCTGGATGGGATGAAGGTGTGCAAAGGTTGGAGACTAGCGGGAGAAGCAATACTGGACCAGCTTTTCCAAGATGAATGTCAGTGTTTCAGCACTAAGTAGTGGCTTTATTTTATTTAGAAGACTCCTTTGCATGTCCTTTGTAGCTTGTTAGGAGATAGATCATATAAAGCTTTAAATTGGCTAGCTGCATGACAATGAATACAATGGTACCAAGCCTCTCACTACACATAGGTTGAAAGCAATATACAGCATGTTATTTGTAACGAAATAACCAAACTTAAAGGTGGCCACAAAAATTCCAAACTTATATAATTTATTACAGATATAGCAAGATGAATCACATTAGTCATGTAGTGATAATTTATCTTTAGAGGCTGCTGTAGCAGGTTCGATTACAGGTAGAGATGAGCGGACCTTACAATACTCTAATCACCAAATTGTGTGAAATCCGATTAGCAGTGAAATTATTCTTTGCAAATTAAATGTCCCTATTTATGATCTTATTTTCATCTTACCACTCACCTGACAGAAGCCTTCACTACTCGCTGCCCACAGTCCAGTCCTCAGAGAAGCCTCTTTTTTCCTCTGATGTGATGAATTTCACTGCCTATTCACTTTATGCTAGAACTGCTGGCCATGACCAGGTTTTGGATGTCACAATCTAAAGTGAACAAGCTGGAAGATGAAGTGAACAGGCTGGGAGTCAGCCCTGCGGACACATGGTGGGCAGCAAACATCACCTCCCAGGATCCAGTTCTCTTCTTTCCACTGTCACATTTTCAACTAGTGCACACTAGACAGGGACTTCTGACCAGGCCCCAGAGATCACTGCATGTCGCATATTCATAATATTATGGCATGCAATGGGCAGACACCTCTGAACCATGGTTGCTGCCAGATGTCCCAGCGTAAAGTGAGACAGAGCCATGTACTGCTTCTTGTGATGTCACTGATGTGAAATGGGCAGTGAACTCTGAGCCCTGGTTGCAGCCAAAAGTCCTGGCTTTTAGTGAACAGGATGGGAGATGCGGTGTTTGGCAGGAGAAAAATGGGGTGGCCATGATGACTGAACAGTGGGCAGCGAGATGTGTTGCCCTCCGCACAGTCCTCTTTTATACACTATATACTTGTTTACTCAAGACGGGAATTTCTGACCACTACCAGGCCTTAGAGGCCACTGCATGTCGCATGTCCATAATATTATGACATGTGATGCACAGTGACCTCAAAGGCCTGGTTATAGCTAATAATTCATCCCAGATGCAGCATAGGATGAAGGCAAGAAGAGGCAGCTCTGAGAATTGTACAGCAGGCAGCAAGCAATAGAGAGACTGGAAAGGTGAGCAGCGATATGAGTATCAGGTTTGTTTATTTTTTTTTTTAAACTTTTGTCCACCATCTACAATTCAGCAAAATGGAAGTTGCTAATATGCCATTTGGCTAAATCAGTGTTAAATGAATTGATGAAAATCCACATTCTCGAAAATATGGATTTTTTTTAATATTCAAGTAGAATTTATTCCACTTGAATAAATGTGCTCATTTCTAGTTACAGCAATAAAGGCTTACACTCTCATAAAGAAGGATATTCACTTCTAGACTTCATCTACTGTAATGCATTGCTAAAGAAATCTAAAATCCTAACAGGACTGTCTTAATAAATTGAAGAGATTCCATCTTTTCTTTTAGCCTGCTGCCACCAGATTTCAGAATATATTACGTAGAGAAACCATGTAATTCTTAGCAATTTCTGAACATTTATTTTTAAGCGTTTCAATATAAATAGGTAATACAAGCTGGGCTCCACAGCTAGGAATGACAAGATAATATCCAAGAATGAAATGTAGTCATTGATTAGGTTATTCAAAATTACAGCGATTTCTGTCACCAAAAGCCTGCATAAAACCTTATCTAAAAATATAGCAAAACTTCTGAAAAGTTGATTAGCTAAACTTCTTGACCTGAACTTATGTTAAGATTTTTTTATAGTCATATTATATCATTTACTTGTACATTTATATGTATCTGTTTGTAAATGAAGTGTGACACAAGAAATCCTAGTGGACAATTCATCAGTTTTCTCTTGAAATGTGACGTAAAATGATTTAAAATGTCATAAAATGTTTGTGACTTTTGGCGTTTTTACACTACCTCCGCCAACTTTTAGAAGAGAGAATGGAGCTGATAAGGAGGAGCACAGTCAAGGGCGCTGAACAAAGTCATCATAATTTATTCCAAAAAAGTAGAGTAACTTACGAAAAATCCCAGCATGGTAGCTGAGATAGGGGCAAAATTTATTATGAGGATCATGTCAAAACTATTAAGAGGTGCATGCCAAATTCATTAACAGGTTCGTACCTCTTATTGAAATTTTTTCTGCCAGCAAACCCTTCATCACGACTAAAGTACAAAACACCAATTTTGATGATTTTGCCCTATAGTTTATTTCCCTTCCAGTTGCTTTAAAACTTAATTAAGGAATGAGGGCAATCTTAATAAGAAAACATACATTGAGGTATGAAAATACATAATTCATACATAAAGTTATTTTTTCCCCCTGAATTAGAAACAAAATAGATTTTGTCTAAGTTCCCATATACCAACCTTACTTTATGGATTCTCTGCGATCCATTTAGAAATCATTGACTTATTCAACTTGTAATAGAATTTTTATAGAAAGAAGAAAGCATTTTTAACCCCCAACATGCATATCAGCTGTTTTACTTCAATTTTTTTATTTTGTATTTTTTTTGAAACTGATAGAAGAGTACCACAAAGAGTAAAAAAAAAATAATTGCTGTTACTGCTTGAATTTCTGTAAACTACATTTGGATAATTGGGATAATCCCTTGAATGACTGTAAAAAAATCTGAAGCACATGTGCCATAAGGGTGGAGTCGCATGAGGCACATTTTAAAGGTGCCAACAATGAATTCTGCAGCAAGTTCTTGGCAAAGTATGTGTCATGTTAGAATGCAAATCAAAATCAAAGAGCTGCCAAACTCATAGCGTGAAATTGTGACACTTGTGGATTCACCCTAACAGGATTGTAAAACTGTCTCAGGTGACTTGCTCCATATTTAACAAGCAGGTGGGACACTTTATTTAAATTTGCTTAATTTACCTGAGATGCTCAATATTTTAATTAAAATAGCAAAGATATTGCTTAAATTCATGACAGTTTCTGTATTGTACTAGTTTTTGTCACAAAACAATATTAATACATTTGCCTCTTTTGAATATACAGTACTCTTAGATATTTGGTTCACGCTAGAGTGCTACAGTTGGTCACCATCTCTCCCAATTCTCCCACACACACCAGCATTCAGCTTGGCCGAGCGTTTATGCTGTGTTCAACAAAAATGAAGTAGAAAGCAGCAACCACATGCTACTGGCTGTTTTATACCTCAAAACAACATATTTGGATGTTGAAATTCTAATTGACTAATTATTCTCCAGATTGATGTTAGGGATTAATTGGGAGGCCCATGCACATCACAGGGTAGACTGACCAGGGAGCAGCCATAATGGTTGCAGGGTTTGCAGTTGCATCTGGGCCCTTGAGTCTAGGAGGCCCTAAAGGTCCATTTGGCCCATATGAAATGACCATTGCTGTTAAAGGCTTGCGACAGTTGGAAGCTCTGTTGGAGCTTTTGCATTGGAGCGTATGAGCTTCAAATTACACCATTGCTGACTGGTGAGTCCAATTATCTTCTGTTACATGTGTGGAAGGTCTTTATTCAAGTTTTTAAAAGATCCAAAACTTCTTATTATAGATGCCAGTGACTTAGAAAAGGCAATTGAGGTTTACATAGTCTGCTGCTCTGCCCAACGCTGCAGACAAAAAATGATTGACAGATTAATCTATGAACCACAGGACTAGGGAAGAAGCTTAAATACACAGTCAACTTACACATGTAGATTTGAGTGAATTTAAAGGGAACCTGTAACTCAAGGTGCAAAATGTGCGTTGGGCCGTGGTCATCTTTTGTGTGCTTCGGGCGACTGTTAACTCTATGATCGATCACATGTTTAACTCTACATATCACGATATTTAAATGCACAACTGCACTTTAGATTGTAGTGTGAGAGAATTAGTATACTCGACTACGCTGCATTCTCTAGTGTCCATCGTTATTCTTCTCAGTGACGTCACTGTGCTGCAGGCTGTCCTGGTCACACTGCTCTCTGCTTGAGTTGACTTTTACAATGTAATCCTATGTAGTGTCAGAACGAGGGTCCATAGGCTTTCACTGTAAAAGAGACTTCTGGCTCACGCATAGATTGAGCCTGCTATTCAGAATTGCAGTGATGTCACTCAGACGAGAAAAACATTATATGAACATATATACAGATGACATGCATAAAAAATATTAGTAGGAGTACATTTTTAAGTTTTGATGCTGATCATAAAAATATCCCGTATTGAAATTTCATGTAAATAATAATACAATACAAAATACAAAACAAAATTTCTATATATTTTTTCATGACTCAACTCTTTATATTATTAAATGTCGCAAGAAACCTTTCCAAAAGCAGATAACATATGAGATGAATACAGAGCTGTGATTAAACCCACTGGTAGATTAGCACAGTACTGATTAATGATAAACTTTCGTGAGGTCTTGGTTGCACAGATTCTGTGTTTCTGAAGTAAAGTGGTAAGCTGTGTTCTCATTACAGCTGATGTGTATTGAACAAACATATATTCCTTTTTTCTTTGGGTTGGAAAGTGACAGATATTGGCTTAACCTCCAAAGAGAAGCATTCTACAATTTCAATCCTGATGTCATTACACCTGCAGGCTTAAATGCTGAGCTGTTGAGCTTGCTTTATGGAGCATAGGACATAATGACTAGCTGCCCATAAAATTATATTGTGTGCATCTAGTTGTTACAGCATTTTCTTACATGCTAGTATTTGATATTTTATCTGGATTATTGTATTTCTTATATTATGCTTGTCTTTTTATTACATTTCCCATTAAATTGATATATGTTTAAGTGGGAAAAAATAATTTTGCAATATTCAGGGACAGACTCAAAAAGATAGTCTTGGTCCTAAGTACCAACAAATCATAAGAATGTCATGGAAATGGAGACCCTGCAAACGTCTTCATTCTAGAGTGCAGGGAGTTGTAGAAAAGCAGTTTGTGCTACGGTGGACTCAGTCAGGTCCCGCTTTACATAAAGGTAAATGACACATACAGTGTAGCTGCCATTGAAGGGAAAGTGTAATAATAGCTCAAAAGGTGGTTGTAAGATTTTCTTTTAGGAACTGGACAACATTGTTTATAGTAGTGGCTGCCGTTTAAAAAAGAGTTTGTGTATTGATGAAACTCATATAAATTGTAACTGCACTTTTGGCTACTTTTTAGTATTAGGATGTCATCTATGCATACATAACAAATAGCAAGGAATAAATACTATACAGTAGACTCGCCCAACAAGTGACCCCCATGTTGGAAACTAGACCCACTAAGGAATGTATTGAGATGTGTAGGGAGCACCTTGAACCCAAAAGTGCATCACAGAAGTTTAACATGTTGAGCTGTGAAAACAAAAAATCTGATTTTTTTTCCATTTTTGCAAGTGTAACAGAAGAAAATGGGATGAAAAATATGTTGTGCAATTTCTCCTTAGAACGCAGATACACCATATTTTGGGGAAAACTACTGTTTGGGTGCATGGAAGGGTTCAGAAAGGAAGGAGTGATGTTTTGGAACTCAGACTTTGATAGAATGGTCTGTGGATATCATTTTGCTTTTGGCCCCTGATGTGCCTAAACAGAAGAAACTCCCCCCACAAGAAATTTGTTCAGAAGTGTGGTGAGCACCTTGAACCTCCAGGTACTTCACAAAATTTTACAATGTTCAACTGTGAAAATGAAAATAATTTTATTTTTCCCACATACATGTAATTTTAGCCCCAATTTTTTACATTTTCACAATGATAGCAGAAGAAAATGGACTACAAAATTATATGTGGTCAAAAAGTACTTTTGAGGCACAGTGCAAAGCTCAGAACGGAAGGAGGACCATATTGGAGTTTGGATTTTGCTGGAATGATTTGAGGGTGCCATGTCACACTGGCAGAGCCCCTGAGGTCCCAGAACAGCAGAAATCCCCCATAAGTGATGTCATTTTAAAAACTACATCCCACAATGAATTCATCTATCATCTAGGGGTGCAGTGATCATATTGACACCAAACGTATGTACAGAATTTTTTACCATTGGGTGGGGAAGAAAGAATACTGTATATACTCGAGTATAAGCCGACCCGAGTATAAGCCGACCCCCTAATTTTGCCACAAAAAACTGGGAAAACTTATTGACTCGAGTATAAGCCTAGGGTGGAAAATGCAGCAGCTACCGGTGAATTTCAAAAATAAAAATAGATGCTCCATACCATTCATTATGGCCCCATAGATGCTCCATATAAAGCTGTGCCACATATAATACTCTGCACCGTTCATTATGGCCCCATAGATGCTCCACATAAAGCTGTGCCATATATAATGCTCTGCACTGTTCATTATGGCCCCATAGATGATCCACATAAAGCTGTGCCACATATAATGCTCTGCACTGTTCATTATGGCCCCATAGATGCTCCACAGAAAGCTGTGCCATATATAATGCTCTACACTGTTCAGTATGGCCCCATAGATGCTCCATAGAAAGCTGTGCCATATAGAATGCTCTGCACCGTTCATTATGGCCCCATAGATGCTCCACAGAAAGCTGTGCCACATATAATGCTCTGCACCATTCATTATGGCCCCATAGATGCTCCATATAAATCTGTGCAATATATAATGCTGCTGCTGCTGCAATAAAAAAAAAATGACATACTCACCTCTCTTGCTGCCCGCAGCTCCTCAGCATCCTGTCTCGGCGCCTCTCCGCACTGACTGTTCAGGCAGAGGGCGGCGCGCACACTAGTACGTCATCGCGCCCTCTGACCTGCACAGTCACTGCAAGAGGACGGGAAGACAGAGCGGCGCCCGGCGTGTGGAACGCGGACAGGTAACTATGACATACTTACCTGCTCCCGGTGTCCCTGGCTCCTTATCCCGGACAGCTGGTCTCCGGGTGCCGCAGCCTCTTCCTCTGTCAGCGGTCACCGATACCGCTGATTAGAGAAATGAATATGCGGCTCCACCCATATGGGAGTGGAGTCCATATTCATAACTTTAATGAGCGGTCCCACGTGACCGCTGAACAGGGGACGAGCTGTGGCACCGAAGACCGTGGGATGGGCAGGGGGAGCGCCAGGAGTGCCGGGACTAGGTGAGTATGCGACAGTCCTCTCTCCCCCTCACCCGCCGACCCCACCACCGATCATGACTCGAGTATAAGCCGAGAGGGGCACTTTCAGCCCAAAAATTTGGGCTGAAAATCTCAGCTTATACTCGAGTATATACGGTAATTACATTTTTATCACTAAAATGTTGTTTCTGCCCCAAGTTTTCAATTTTTGAAAGAATAAATAGGAAACAGTGGACCTCAGTTTGTTGTAAAAATTTCTCCTGCATTCACCAGTGCCATACAAGTAATCGGGAAACACTTTTCAGGCACAAGGCAAAGCTCAGAAGGGAAAGAGCACCATAGTGCAGATTTTACTGTTATGGTTTACAGGTGCCATGACCCACTGGGAGAGACCCTGAGGTGCTAGAACAGCAGAACCCCTCATAAGTGACAATTTACATGAAACACCTCTTAATGAATTTATCTAGGGGTGCACTGATCATATTGACCCCACAGGGGTGTGACAGAATTTAAACAAGTGGGGAGATAAAAAATAATTACATTTATGCTGCATCAATTATGTTTTAGCCTCAGAATTTACATTTCTGTCACGGTAAGTGGGTAAAAATGACATCAAAATATGTCCCACAATTTCTGCTGAATGTGAAAATGCCTCTGAATGCACTGAACTAATGCAACATTTGTATAGGGCTGGTCTTTCCAGACGTGTATTCCATAAATTTTTTTATGTATGGTACAACAATATATATATATATATATATATATATATATATATATATATATATATATATTTATGTTTATTCTTAGTGTGCTGCACTGACCCAAATTAGACAGATTATTATTATTATTATTTATTTATATAGCACCATTAATTCCATGGTCCTGTACATGAGAAAACAGAGTTACAGATCAAGCACTGCACATGATCTAACTAAATTGCTAAAGCCTGGTGACCCGGATGCTGTCATGATAACATCAGGTCACCATGGCAACAATCGGGCCCCCGCGATAATGTCATGGGAGAGCCGATCTGAGGGCACAGGGGGCTCCTTCCCTCTGCCTGCCTTCTAAATGCTGCGATCGATATCGATTGCAGAATTTAGGGAGTTAATCTGCTGGGAGCGGTGTGGGCCCACTCCTGGCATTGAGTGCTGGGTGTCAGCTATGAAATCAGCTGATTATCTGTGGCAATCGTGCACACAGATCCTTTGCGTGCAAAGTTGCCTAGACGTATGGATACGTCAGAGGTCATGAAGGCTTTAACAGCAAATGCATTCACTACTTAATGTGTATATTAAAAAAGCTTCCTCCTGAATGCTTTGAGATTCTAGGAAAACTTGTTTTAATAAACCAAAGGAAAATGGTTCTGGTATAAAATGAGAAATGACAAATCACTTGTGTTCTGAAGGAGAGGATGCAAGTGATCAAAGCAATGTTGTGACCATAATTCATGGGTGCTTTCTGCTCACATTTTACTGATCCTCATGCTAAACCACTACCAATCAGAAAACACTTGCAGAGGTACCATCTAGGTAGCTTATTAAAACTTAAACCTGAACTTGTTTTTCCTTAAGGCAATTTCTTTAAAATCTTTTTGGCCATAAGCTCCTGAATAATTCATTACCTGTTACTATGCAAACAAGAGTTTAATTATTCTGTTTGAGTTAGAGCTTCAGGCATAAAGCCAATGTGACATAATATATTAATTAATATACATAGCTAAATGTATATACACACTGGTAGGTTAGTAAATAATTCTTAAAATATGTGAATGCTTACGGATAGCTAAGGCATCCAAATAATGAGGTTGGCCACTACTATCATTGCCATATTTTATTAATAGGCCACTTTTATGCTACTGTACTATATATCCAAGAACAACACCTTATTTGCTGCCCATTTAAGGACACTTTACAAGAGCAGGCTTTGACTTACCCAATTTTTAAGGACTAGTTGTCAAACTTTATATCAATGAAATCTGGACTCTGGCTGCTACATCATCATGCAATCATATAAATATGAGAACTATTTAGAAAAAGTAAACTCGTTTAAGGGTATGTGCACACGTAATCTTGAGGACTGTGGATTTTTCCGCAGCGGATTTGATAAATCGACAGGGCAAAACCGTTACATTTTTTCCAGCGGATTTATCGCGGTTTCTATTGCGGTTTTCGCTGCGGGTTTACACCTGCAGTTTTCTATTGGAGCAGGTGTAAACCCGTAGCGGAATCCGCACAAAGAATTGACATGCTGCAGAATGTAAACCGCTGAGTTTCCGCGTGTTTTTTTCCGCAGCATGTGCACTGCGGATTTTGTATCCCATAGGTTTACATTATACTGTAAACGCATGGGAAACTGCTGCGGACCCGCAGCTGCAGATCCGCTGTGGATCCGCAGCAAAATCTGCAGCGTGTGCACATACCCTTAAAGGAGGTTACTGGTCTGCTCATATACTTCACCATGGAATTAATGGTGCTATATAAATAAATAATAATAATAATAATAATACTTGTCAAACTTTTCATACTACCAGAACCACAGGCAACAATAAATTTAATGTAAACAGACTTCCTCATTTAGCATTTTAGAGAAAACACACCTTGAAAAAATGAGGAAGATACAGTGAAAAGTGTATTTTTGGTAGCTATCTCTGTCTTTCCCAATAATAGCTCGGTTTGATTAACTGGACTCTGTCTATACATATGGAAAGACTTGTCAATCAGTTTGAACAATTTGCATTTTGATTTGTGTGAATAACCAATAAAAAACCCTACTGCCATCTTAAACATTACACATGATTCCATCGGCCACATAGGACGCTAATGACCTCAAATACGACCACAAGGGGCTCCACATAAATTCTTGCAGCTATCATATCCCATGAAAATCAACCAATCAAAATGGACTATTATAACATGTATAATAGTCAAGGCAGGGAATACATGCTATTTTAGAGTGATTTGAGATAGCGAAGGGACTTGGGAGCTTACAGTTCAACGATAGTGATAGGAAGATAAAAGCCATAAAATAATAGACACATACTCCAGGCACTAATGTGTTATACAATGCAGCGCTGATTGAGATGACTGTAGTAGTCTTTGAATAATACAGACATTCAACTTATAGGGGGAGAAAAAGATAGGAGAGGAGCTAGCAGTAGGGACAGACTCAGTGTGATTGATCAGTGATAAAGTATAGCTGGCATCTTTCTGACTACATTTGGATGAAAGTTGCATGTTTTTTTCTTCATTCTTTTTGCACTAGAAAGCAGCAAGCCGATGTAATATTTTTCACAGAAAAAATAGTGTGTTTATTTGTATTTTCTGGTGAAATCCAGTTTTTGAAGAATGAAATAATTATTTTTTTTTTAAAAAAAATCCTAAAACACAGATATTTAACTGTGACACACATCTGTTTTACTAGTCAATTTTTTCATCCATACGTGCCGCACTGATACAAGCCCTGTTGCAGATGCTGACTTTTGGAATTCTACCTACCTAGCACTTCTTGTGTAATTTTAATAAAGGGGTTGAATTTTGTTTAAAAAAATTGAATTTTTTGAAATGCTGACTTGTGCTTGTGCATATTTGTCTTTGTAAACCTCTCTTGCTAGTCCAATTTGACAAGCATACATGCTAGAGTTAGGGTACTGTCACACTCTGCAACTTTCCAACGATCACGACCAGCGATACGACCTGGCCGTGTTCGTTGGAAAGTCGTTGTGTGGTCGCTGGGGAGCTGTCACACAGACTGCTCTCCAGCGACCAACGATGCCAAAGGCCCCGGGTAACCAGGGTAAACATCGGGTTACTAAGCGCAGGGCCGCGCTTAGTAACCTGATGTTTACCCTGGTTACCATCGTAAAAGTAAAAAAAAAAAAACCGTACATACTCACATTCCGGTGTCCGTCAGGTCCCTTGCCGTCTGCTTCCCGCTCTGACTGAGTGCCGCCGTAAAGTGAAAGCAGATCACAGCGGTGACGTCACCGCTGTGCTCTGCTCTTACATTCCGTCCGGCAGTCAGTCAGAGCGTGAGTATGTACGTTTTTTTTTTTTACTTTTACGATGGTAACCAGGGTAAACATCGGGTTACTAAGCGCGGCCCTGCGCTTAGTAACCCGGTGTTTACCCTGGTTACAAGCGAACGCATCGTTGGATCGGTGTCACACACACCGATCCAACGATGACAGCGGGAGATCCAGTGATGAAAGAAAGTTCCAAACGATCTGCTACGACGTACGATTCTCAGCAGGGTCCCTGATCGCTGCTGCGTGTCAGACACAGCGATATCGTATGGATATCACTGGAACGTCACGGATCGTACCGTCGTAGCGACAAAAGTGCCACTGTGTGACAGTACCCTTATACTCTGGTCTATAGCCACATTTTGAACCTATCTACCTAGCATTTATTGGCACGTGTTTTGGCTAGGAGGATGGGGGATTGAGATTGAAAAGTCTGTCAGATTTTAATTATAGTGTTATACAAATTGTATGGTAAAAGAATAAGTGGCATGGAAATGTACTGGGTGGTGTAAATAAAAAAAACAAACACACCATGTCTAATAATGTGGGAGCTTCTAGCAGCAGCAGAAGGATCACTAACTCTAGCTCTTAGGGACTCATACTCCCATGCGAGAAACTCGGATGAGTCTCACACTTCAATACCCGGCACTGCACCCGACACTGCACCCGGCACTCAGGAGCGGAGCGTGCGGCTGCATGTATTGCTACGTGGCTGCACGCTCCGATCCGAGTGCCAGGTATTGACGTGCGAGACTCATCCGAGTTTCTCGCATGTGAGTATGAGCCGCTAGCCGTGTGTACAGCAGTACTACAAACTGCAGGTCACAATTGGCTTCCTTTGCCTCCAACAATCATATTAGTATGGAGGAAACAGAGGGCATTATGAGCTATATGGCACATCACTTAACTCAGTCACAGCAGGACAATTTTATATCTGATGGTGAAACTGTTAGTTTGAGTCAGTGATCTGCAGAGAATGATCACAAAAGACTAATGGGGCTAATTTTTGGATCTTTTTTAATCTAAATCAAAAACATGAGCCTACAAAAAAAGTTTATGGAAATTGTATTAGATTAATATACATGTAGTGGTTAAGTGATACTCAGCTACACAATATATCATATATATGGGTAAATAATAATAAAATAATCTTTATTTTTATATAGCGCTGACATATTCCGCAGCGCTTTACAGTTTGCACACATTATCATTGCTGTCCCCGATGGGGCTCACAATCTAGAATCCCTATCAGTATGTTTTTGGAATGTGGGAGTAAACCGGAGTACCCCGAGGAAACCCATGCAAACACGTGGACAACATGGGTATAATATGTATGGTCAGCACTGTACTGTAAAGTGACTGTGCATTAGACACACGGTATTGGCAAATATAATATATAATAATAAACAAGTAAAAAACTATTATCTAATATATAAAGCTGAATGTGTGTGTGTGTGTATGTATGTATGTATGTATGTATGTCCGGGATTGGCATCTGAACCGTAGCAGCTACAGCCACAAAATTTTGCACAGTCACACGTCTGGACCCCGAGAGCGTCATAGGCTATGTTGTGAGGTGAAATTTTAACCCCGCGCTTTCCAATTCACCAAACAATTTTGCCCCTATCTACATAATGGGGAAAAAGTGAAAGGAAAAGTGTTGGAGGCGTCGCAGCTACAGGCACAAAATTTTGCACAGTCACACGTCTGGACCCTGAGAGCGTCAAAGCTATATTGTGAGGTGAAATTTTAACCCCGCGCTTTCCAAGTCACCAAACAATTTTGCCCCTATCTACATAATGGGGAAAAAATGAAAGGAAAAGTGTTGGAGGCAAATTAACAGCTGCCAGATGTGAACAAGGGGGACTTAAAGAATGACAGCGATGGCACCAAAGAGTATATACTGTACAGTTGCTAAGGTGGGGCCCCAACATGGGATAATCACACCACCACGGGGATATGAACACACACACAAAATGCGCCACACACTACCACGTGCTCGAACACATATACCACCCTCAGTGCACATTTCACCACACATACACCAACCTCGCCACATAAAAGTAGAAACACAAAAGTCGCCGCTCAAAACTCGCCACGCGCAAAACTCTCCACATGCAAAACTCGCCACACGTGCAAAACTCGCCACACGCAAAACTTGCACACGCAGAAAAATTGCCACACGCAGAAAAATTGCCACATGCACAAAAGTTGCAACACATGCAAAAGTTGCCTCACACAAAACTTGCACATACTCAAAAGGCACCACACATAAAACTCGCCACGCGCAAAACTCGCCATGCGCAAAACTTGCTGCACACAACTTGCTACACTAACCTGTCACATGCAACTCGACACACAAAAAGTTGCTACACGCATGTCGCCACACAAAACTCATCTCACAAAAGTCCCTACATGCATGTCGCCACACGCAACTCAACACACACAACTTGACACACGAAACTCGCCCTAAAACACACACAAGTCTGGTATCCTTCAAAAATAAAAATCTGATTAATAAGCAGACAAACTACAAGAGCAACAAATGTACCATATAGGAATCCGGCAGCTGTCAGTCACATGACCAGTCTATTATGTGTATGTGTGAGCTAATATATACTGCCAGGGGGTGGGCTTACTGTTGGCTGGGGATTTATCAGGCTGCCATTTTAGCTTACAAATACTGAGGTAAAAATACTGACCAAATAACGTGTGAACGAGGGCTAATACAGGAGGAGATGGCATACAGCTATATACTATATACAGGAGATGACACACAGGTATATACTATTTACAGGGGAGATGACACACAGGTATATACTATATACAGGAGGAGATGACACACAGATATATACTATATACAGGAGAGATGACACACAGGTATATACTATATAGAGGAGGAGATGACATACAGGTACATACTACATACAGGAGGAGATGACATACAGGTATATACTATATACAGGAGGAGATGACACACAGGTATATACTATATACAGGAGCAGATTACCTACAGGTATATAGTATATACAGGAGGAGATGACACAGGTATATGCTATGTATAGGAGGAGATGACATACAGGTATATACTATATACAGGAGATGACACACAGATATATACTATATATAGGTGAGATGACACACAGGTATATACAATATACAGGAGATTACATACAGGTATATCTAATATATAAAGCTGAATGTGTGTATGTATGTATGTGTGTATGTCCGGGATTGGCATCTGTACCGTCGCAGCTACAGCCACAAAATTTTGCACAGTCACACGTCTGGACCCCGAGAGCGTCATAGGCTATGTTGTGAGGTGAAATTTTAACCCCGCGCGTTCCAATTCACCAAACAATTTTGCTCCTATCTACATAATGGGGAAAAAGTGAAGGGAAAAGTGTTGGAGGAAAATTGACAGCTGCCAGATGTGAACAATGAGGACTTAAAGAATGAGAGCGATGGCGACAAAGAGTATATACCGTACAGTTGCTAAGGTGGGGCCCCGACATGGGATACTCACCACACACGGGGATATGAACACAAACACAAAATGCGCCACACACTACCACGTGCTTGAACACATATACCACCCTCAGCACACATTTCACCACACACACACACCAACCTCGCCACATAAAAGTCGAAACACAAAAGTCACCACTCAAAACTCGCTACATGCAAAACTCGCCATATGCAAAACTAGGCTCACGCAAAACTCGCCACACGTGCAAAACTCACCTCATGGAAAACTCACCTCATGCAAAACTTGCACACACAGAAAAATTGCCACATGTACAAAAGTTGCACCACATGCAAAAGTTGCCTCACACAAAACTTGCACATACTCAAAATGCACCACACATAAAACTCGCCACGCGCAAAACTCGCCATGCACAAATCTTGCTGCACACAACTTGCTACACTAACCTGTCACATGCAACTCAACACACAAAATGTTGCTACACGCATGTCGCCACACAAAACTCATCTCACAAAAGTCGCTACATGCATGTCGCCACACGCAACTCAACACACACAACTTGACACATAAAACTCGCCCTAAAACACACACAAGTCTGGTATTGTCCTTCAAAAATAAAAATCTGATTAATAAGCAAACTACAAGAGCAACAAATGTACCATATAGGAAATACGGCAGCTGTCAGTCACATGACCTGTCTATTATGTGTATGTGTGAGCTAATATATACTGCCAGGGGGGAGGGCTTCCTGTTGGCTGGGGATTTATCAGGCTGCCAATAGCAACCAATCACAGCTCAGCTTCTATTTTGCTACAGTTAATTAACCTGAGCTCTGATTGGTTAATATAGGCAACAAAGACATTCTCAGTATAACAAAGCTAATATATGTTGTGAAATGCTTCTATTTGCTTAGTTTTTGCCTTTTAATAATTACATTTCTATCTATTTGTTTTGTGGTTTTTGTGTGCAGAATAAATTTTTGTTAACACATTCTATTTTGCTAACAGCAGTCATTAACCCGGGCGAAGCCGGGTAGTACAGCTAGTTATACAATAAAATGTGAATAAACTGTATAACAACAGTTTAATACAGATGTTGAATGTAAACATACCATATACAATGTATAGATTAATGAAGAGAATAGACACCTTGATACTCTAATGGATGTTTCACCTTTGCTTTTTCAAGGAGCACTTTTGCTATTCTATTTATTCACATTATATCATATACATCCAGTTTTTAGTTGTTCATTGTTATAATTAATCTTTGGCAGTACCATGTGTCTACTGCACATCCACTTTACCTATTATATAGTACAATACTGTCCATACATATTATATTCATATCTAATATGTTTTCCATGAAATCTCTATTGTGTTACACTCCACATATATTTTAATGTAATGAGTAGCTATTCATTTTTTGTAGGTTGTTGTAGCTGAGCACCACTTATCCACTATATTTATTATATATTTTTATATATATTTATATATTTTCATTTTTAACACCTACAAAAAGACATACTAAGTCATGTGACTTAGTGTGTCTTTTTGTAAGTGTTGAAAACGAAAACATGAAAAATCTTTCAATGCACTTGAATATTATATGGGCAACTGGTTACTATCAGGTTGCCATCCTCTTCTATTGTGAGGTCACTTGGACATGACTAAAGCTACATGAATGTTAAAGGTGGTTAAGAGGGGTTGGGTACAGTCCTAGGTCACACATGTCTTTCCAGGGCAATTGCAGGATTTACAGTATTGCAATTCAAGGCAAAATGATTCACTGAAATCAGATGAAAATCCATCAAACTTGGAAAATTTAATTTTCCAAAGATTTGATCATCTTTAGTAATGAGGTAGTCAGTCTGTATTTCACTTTGTCCATAGGTTAGGGCAGCATGAAATGACTGACAGGTTATCCTGAAACGGTAGTTATCACCAAGACAAAAGACTGCCTAAGATTCCATGTGCCCCATATTTTTCTCTATTTTAGAGGTGTAACTTTTTTAAGGCATACATTTGAAAAGAGCTTAGAAATGTTGGGCTAGGCAGGCCTGTATGGCTGCATCATTGTCACTTAAAGAGAATCTGTTAGCAGTGTTGTGATATTTAATCTTACAGCAGCATGATGTAGGGGCAGAGACTCGGATTCCAGCAATGTGTCACTTGCTTGGCGCAGTTTTCAGAAAATCCTTGTTTTCTCTGCTGTAGTTGTAGCAGTGGTCAGAATTTAGAGCTCTGGATAACCTCACCCACACTCCTGACCGGCAGCCTTTTGTGTCTGCTGAGCATTTTCACAAGCTATCAGTGATGGGGTGGAGTTACACAGATTACCTAGACTAAGCTGGAAAATAAGACCTAGTCCTTCTGTGATAATTTGCTGCTGATAAAACACTGATTGAATTGAAACTACAGCTAGCTGCCGAGCAAGTGTGACATCCCCAGAATCATGCTACTTGCCCCTTCATTATGCTGCTCACAGATTACTGATAGATACCTTTAGAGTATGTTTTATTTTAGTCTATTGTAACTGAAATGGCAAATAACAGACCTCTTAATTGTGATCAAACACTGTGACTAGAATTCATGTAGTCAAAAACTTTGCAACTTTCCGAATTTTATGCAAGTCCCAGTCAGCTTATTTATTTATTTTTTTTTTATGTGGCTGAAGCTTTGCAGTGAGGGGGCATGGCTGAGAATAGTCGACAAATTGACTATAATTTTGTGCCACAAAAGTGTCATAAATTATTATAGATATGTACACCAGACACTGACTAAATATTGGTGTATATTTCTTGTGGAGGAACACAGCAGTTGAAAGATATGGCAAATTCAAAAAGAGTGTCACAGCTTTTAATAAATTTTCTGCAGCATACTCCACTGTTCCTTAAAATGCACACTAAGGCTACGTTCACATTTGCGTTGTTGGGCGCAGCGTCGTCGACGGATACCGACACATGCGTCATGCGCCCCTATCATTAACATGGGGGGGCGCATGGACATGCGCCGGTATACGTTGTAATGCGTTTTACGACGCATGCGTCATATTGACGCACAAGACAGGGCGTAGGGGACGCTACTTGCAGCGTTTTCCCTGCGACGAAACTCCTGATCTTTACTATCTTATGACAACGCATGCGTCGCAAAACGCTGCGTTGTGTACATGCGTTGTTGGTTGCGTCGTCGACGCTGTGCCCAACAACACAAATGTGAACGTAGTCTAAGTCTTGATTAATCCTGGACAAGGTTCCTATCAAAGCCAAATATTCTTTGCAAAATTTATTATGAACAAAAAGGTCTAGTAAATTTGTTATTATTTCATTGCCATGCAGATAGGGGGGATAGCAAAGATGCATACATACAACCCGTAGCACTTCGCTGGATTCTTTTGCTTTAATATAACATCTGATTACATACTGTCCAATACAAAGAAACAAACTCAGCTTTTACAGTACTTTCAAAATAGTTTAGTAAGCCAACATAGCCAGCAGTGTTTTATGTACTTGTTCCCAAGTCGGTTCATTTTTTTCCCCATGTCCTAATATTTTCTTGTATTTTTAATAGATACAGAACAACAGCATTGTAATGGTGATCTGAGGTGAGCAGAAAGAACAAGACTAGAAGAAAAATGCGGTTATACATAATATGCTATGTGCATAACTTTTATGACATAGAGCATCTTTTCCTAAAAGCATTCATATTGTAATCAAATTGTCTGATCTTATCAGTAATTCACAGTACTAATATTGACAAAGTAACAGGTATTTTAACCACTACAAGATCCTTAATGGCACAGCTATGTTTTGTTCTCAGTAATCCAAAAAATATTTTTTTTCATTTGTTCCTTCGAAGTAGTCATATGGGAGCTTAATTTTTGCAAATTACATTTCCTTTTAGTGACATCTTTTGGGAGGAAACATGTTTTGACTAACTTTTAAAGTTTAGTCTTTTCGTAAAATTGAAACTTGACAGGAAAAAAAAGTTCAAATATTGGAATGCAGCATCCTAGGGGATATTTTTGGTCTATTCAAATATATTTACCGTATATACTCGAGTATAAGCCGACCCGAGTATAAGCCGACCCCCCTAATTTTGCAACAAAAAACTTATTGACTCGAGTATAAGCCTAGGGTGGAAAATGCAGCAGCTACCGGTATATGTCAAAAATAAAAATAGATACCAATAAAAGTAAAATTAATTGAGACATCAGTTAAGTGTTTTTGAATATCCATATTGAATCAGGAGCCCCATATAATGCTCCATGCAGTTCTTCATGGCCCCATAGATGCCCCATATAATGCTCCATGCAGTTTTAGCCCCATAGATGCCCCATATAATGCTCCATGCAGTTATGGCCCCATAGATGCCCCATATAATGCTCCATACAATTATGGCCCCATATAATGCCCCATATAATGCTCCATGCAGTTATGGCCCCATAGATGCCCCATATAATGCTCCATGCAGTTATGGCCCCATAGATGCCCCATATCATGCTCCATGCAGTTATGGCCCCATAGATGCCCCATATAATGCTCCATGCAGTTATGGCCCCATAGATGCCCCATATAATGCTCCATGCAGTTATGGCCCCATAGATACCCCATATAATGCTCCATGCAGTTATAGCCCCATAGATGCCCCATATAATGCTCCATACAGTTATGGCCCCAAATAATGCTCCATGCAGTTCTTTATGGCCCCATAGACGCTCCATATAGCATTGTGCAACATGTAATGCTGCTGCTGCAATAAAAAAAATCACATACTCACCTCTCGTCGCTGCTCCTCAGCGTCCCATCTCTCCGCACTGACTGTTCAGGCAGAGGGCGGCGCACACACTACTACGTCATCATGCCCTCTGACCTGCACAGTCACTGCAAGAGGACGGGAAGATGGAGTGGCGCCCGGCGGATGGAGCGCGGACAGGTGAATATGAAATACTCACCTGGTCCCGGCGCTCCTGACACTGTCCCTGCCTGTCCCATGGTACCGCAGCTTCTTCCTGTAATCAGCGGTCACCGGTACCACTCATTACAGTATTGAATATGCGGCTCCGCCCCTATGGGAGTGGAGTCCTTATTCATTACTTTAATGAGCGGTACCTCGTGACCGCTGAATAGAGGAAGAGCTGCAGTGAGGGAGACCATGGGACATTGTTAGAAGCGCCGGGAACAGGTGAGCATGCGACGGTCCTCTCTCCCCCTCACCCGCCGACCCCACTGCTGACCATGACTCGAGTATAAGCCGAGAGGGGCACTTTCAGCCCAAAAATTTGGGCTGAAAATCTTGGCTTATACTCGAGTATATACGGTATTTAATTTTCTGTGTGGGCGAAAAGGGTGGAATGTATTTTAATTTTGTAATTATTTAAGGTGACGAATGAGGAGAAACGGAAAACATATATTTTAATATATTTTTCAAATTCTATTTTGAGGTGCATAGTTTAACCAGGAAAGATGAATGCAGCAGGTCATCAGCAATACTGGAGGCAAGTTTGCACTCATCAGCCCAGAAGTTGCACATGGGACATACTTGGACGTTCCAGCAAGACAACGATCCAAAGCACAAGGCCCAGTCGACCTGTCATTGGCCACAGCAGAACAAAGTGAAGGTTCTGGAGTGGCCATCTCAGTCTCCTGACCTCAATATCATTGAGCCACTCTGGGGAGATCTCAAGCATGCAGTTCATGCTAGACAACCCAGGAATTTACAGGAACTGGAGGCTTTTTGTCAAGAAGAGTGGGCCGCTTTGCCATCTGAGAAAATAAAGAACCTCATATACAAAACTACCACAAAAGACTTCAAGCTGTCATTGATGTTAGAGGGGGCAATACACGGTATTAGGACATGGGGTATGTGAGCTTTTGATCAGGGTCATTTGGATGTTTTGGGTTGTCATTATGATTTTAAAAGATTAAATACTGAAGTTTGACAATAAATGATCTCACCAACCACTATATTTTCTGAAAAAGGCCAAGAAAGCAAAAATTATGTTGGGGTATGTAAACTTTTGAACATAACTGTATATATGTATGTGTCACTGACATCTATATATCTATGTATTCTATGTGTATATATTTATTAAATCTATTCTATTCTAACCCATCAGTGTGATTTTACTGTATGCGGCATATGAATTGCTGGCTTTTCAAATGCAATCGGTGTGTAAAAATCGGACAGCAATCGCATGGTTCTCGCAACCATTGACTTCTATTGCGGGATGCAATCCAATTTCTGATATAATCGCAGCATGCTGCGACTTTTTTCCAGTTCCATCATGATCATATCCGAGTTGGAAAAAAAACGCAGATGAACACACAACCAAAGAATAAGATTGGTCTGAAATCAATCCAATTTTTTATCAGATCACATTCTTTCGATTTCATTGCAAGTGGGAATGAGCCCTAATCAGTATAAGGGCGCCGACGTGACAATGTCTGTGTGCAATCCTGCTGACAAGTTCTGTTTAAGCAAATAATAGAGAGCTAATATGCTAAGGTACTGATATAGAAAAAAATTATGTAGATAATTACAGATCTACACTCACCGGCCACTTTATTAGGTACACCTGTCCAACTTCTTGTTAACACTTAATTTCTAATCAGCCAATCACATAGCGGCAACTCAGTGCATTTAGGCATGTAGACATGGTCAAGACAATCTCCTGCAGTTCAAACCGAGCATCAGTATGGGGAAGAAAGGTGATTTGAGTGCCTTTGAACGTGGCATGGTTGTTGGTGCCAGAAGGGCTGGTCTGAGTATTTCAGAAACTGCTGATCTACTGGGATTTTCACGCACAACCATCTCTAGGGTTTACAGAGAATGGTCCGAAAAAGAAAAAAAATTCAGTGAGCAGCAGTTCTGTGGGCGGAAATGCCTTGTTGATGCCAGAGGTCAGAGGAGAATGGGCAGACTGGTTCGAGCTGATAGAAAGGCAACAGTGACTCAAATCGCCACCCGTTACAACCAAGGTAGGCCTAAGAGCATCTCTGAACGCACAGTGCGTCGAACTTTGAGGCAGATGGGCTACAGCAGCAGAAGACCACACCGGGTACCACTCCTTTCAGCTAAGAACAGGAAACTGAGGCTACAATTTGTACAAGCTCATCGAAATTGGACAGTAGAAGATTGGAAAAACGTTGCTTGGTCTGATGAGTCTCGATTTCTGCTGCGACATTCGGATGGTAGGGTCAGAATTTGGCGTAAACAACATGAAAGCATGGATCCATCCTGCCTTGTATGGAGCATCTTTGGGATGTGCAGCCGACAAATCTGCGGCAACTGTGTGATGCCATCATGTCAATATGGACCAAAATCTCTGAGGAATGCTTCCAGCACCTTGTTGAATCTATGCCACGAAGAATTGAGGCAGTTCTGAAGGCAAAAGGGGGTCCAACCCGTTACTAGCATGGTGTACCTAATAAAGTGGCCGGTGAGTGTATTATGATTATGAGTAGTGTTGAGCATTCCGATACCGCAAGTATCGGGTATCGGCCGATACTTACCGGTATCGGAATTCCGATACCGAGATCCGATACTTTTGTTGTATCGGGAATCGGTATCGGGATTAATATCAATGTGTAAAAGAAAGAATTAAAATAAAAAATAGGGATATACTCACCTCTCCGGCGCAGCCTGGACTTTACCGCCGTAACCGGGAGCCGTTGTACCTAAGAATGCGCGCTTGAAGGGCCTTAGATGAGGTCACTGTGCTCTGATTGGTCCGTAGCGGTCACATGGACCGTTGCGACCAATCACAAAGCCGTGACGTCATCTTAAGGTCCTTTACGTGCTGATTCTTAGGAAGGAAGGCTGCCGGAAAGAAGCCGAGGGTGAGTATATACCTAATAGGAATATACTCACCCTCGGACGCGCCCTGCTTCTTTCCGGCAGCCTTCCTTCTTAAGAATCAGCACGTGAAGGACCTTAAGATGACGTCACGGCTTTGTGATTGGTCGCGACGGCCCATGTGACCGCCACGCGACCAATCACAAAGCCGTGACGTCACCTAAGGTCTTTCAAGTGCTTGAAATACCTTAGGTGACGTCATGGCTTTGTGATTGGTCGAGTAGCAGTCACGCGACCGCTACACGACCAATCAGAAGCTGCGGACGTCTTCTAAGGTATTTCAAGCGCTTGAAAGACCTTAGGTGACGTCACGGCTTTGTGATTGGTCGAGTAGCGGTCAAGCGACCACTACGGACCAATCAGAGCGCAGTGACCTCATCTAAGGCCCTTCAAGCGCGCATTCTTAGGTACAACGGCTCCCGGTTACGGCGGTAAAGTCCAGGGCACGTCACAGAGGTGAGTATATCTCTATTTTTTATTTTAATTCTTTCTTTTACACATTGATATGGATCCCAGGGCCTGAAGGAGAGTTTCCTCTCCTTCAGACCCTGGGAACCATCAGGGATACCGTCCGATACTTGAGTCCCATTGACTTGTATTGGTATCGGGTATCGGTATCGGATTAGATCCGATACTTTGCCGGTATTGGCCGATACTTTCCGATACCGATACTTTCAAGTATCGGACGATATCGCTCAACACTAATTATGAGTCAAACAAAAACAAAAGTCATGAGCAAGTTTGAACAGTTATTCTAAATGTATCATGTATTTATGCAGGCAAGTAAGAAATGCATGTCATTTTATTCCATGTGAGCTTGTACTGGATACAATTAAGAATAGATATTATTCTGTAATACATGAGGCATCCTGATAAATAGAATCTGTCACCAACATTTTGCTGCCCCAATCTGAGAACATCACAACGTGGAGACACAGACCTCGATAGAGATGAGCTGATCTATCGAGATTCAAGTTCACCAAATTGAGATGATTTTACCAGGAAATTTGATTTGTAATGAATGTATTCTCCTCTAACTGAATATCCCTTATCATGTATTGGGGACTGGAGAGACCCCAGGGCATAATAAACATAATATGTGGAAACAAAATAATTAATACTCATCTCACCACTCGCCTTACACTGTTTACTGTGCCCGTACATTCCCAATGTTACCATCACTTCACGCTAAGCTTCATGTGCACCAACACCGTACAAAATGCACACTTAGCCAGGACTGCTTGCCACAACTTGCCTTGGACAATTTTCTGCATGCTCAGGGTCATTTTGGTCCTATTTGCAGCCGCAAGTCCATTTATTTTTTACTGTGTAAAAGATTTTTAACTATTATTCTACATTTTTGATTTTTTTCGCTGATTTTATTTACAAAGAGCAGGACTTGTGGAGATTTTTTGAGGGATTCTGCAGAATTTTGAAGAGCTCTATTAAATTGCTGTTTGATTTTACTAATGCAGTGTTTCTCAACTCCAATCCTCAAGACCCACCAACAGGTCATGTTTTCAGGATTTCCTTAGTATTGCCCAGGTGATTTAATTAATGCTTGAGCAGGTAATGAAATTATCACCTGTGCAATACTAAGGAAATCCTGAAAACATGACCTGTTGGTGGGTCTTGAGGACTGTAGTTGAGAAACACTGTACTAATGAATGAAATAAAGCCATTCTCCTCATCCTCTAACTTCACCAAAATATTTAGGCACATTGGAAAAACAGGCACTGAGACTTCATGAATGTGCTGGAGGATGCATGGTCTTTAGATAAGGATTAAGATGTACAGTACAGACCAAAAGTTTGGACACACCTTCTCATTTAAAGATTTTTCTGTATTTTCATGACTATGAAAATTGTAAATTCACACTGAAGGCATCAAAACTATGAATTAACACATGTGGAATTATATACTTAACAAAAAAGTGTGAAACAACTGAAAATATGTCTTATATTCTAGGTTCTTCAAAGTAGCCACCTTTTGCTTTGATGACTGCTTTGCACACTCTTGGCATTCTCTTGATGAGCTTCAAGAGGTAATCACCGGAAATGGTCTTCCAACAATCTTGAAGGAGTTCCCAGAGATGCTTAGCACTTGTTGGGCTTTTTTGCCTTCACTCTCTGGTCCAGCTCACCCCAAACCATCTCGATTTGGTTCAGGTCTGGTGACTGTAGAGGCCAGGTCATCTGGTGTAGTACCCCATCACTCTCCTTCTTGGTCAAATAGCCCTTACACAGCCTGGAGGTGTGTTTGGGGTCATTGTCCTGTTGAAAAATAAATGATTGTCCAACTAAAAGCAAACCGAATGGAATAGCATGCCACTGCAAGATGCTGTGGTAGCCATGCTGGTTCAGTATGCCTTCAATTTTTAATAAATCCCCAACAGTGTCACCAGAAAAGCACCCCTACACCATCACACCTCCTCCTCCTTGCTTCTTGGTGGGAACCAGGCATGCAGAGTCCATCCGTTCACCTTTCTGCGTCGCACAAATACATGGTGGTTGGAACCAAAGATCTCAAATTTGGACTCATCAGACCAAAGCACAGATTTCTACTGATCTAATGTCAATTCCTTGTGTTCTTTAGCCCAAACAAGTCTCTTCTGCTTGTTGCCTGTCCTTAGCAGTGGTTTCATAGCAGCTATTTTACCATGAAGGCCTGCTGCACAAAGTCTCCTCTTAACAGTTGTTGTACAGATGTGTGTGCTGCTACAACTCTGTGTGGCATTGACCTGGTCTCTAATCTGAGCTGCTGTTAACCTGTGATTTCTGAGGCTGGTGACTCGGATAAACGTATCCTCAGAAGCAGAGGTGACTCTTGGTCTTCCTTTCCTGGGGTGGTCCTCATGTGAGCCAGTTTCTTTGTAGTGCTTGAAGGTTTTTGCTACTGCATTTGGGGACACTTTCAAAGTTTTCACAATTTTTCAGACTGACTGACCTTCATTTCTTAAAGTAATGATGGCCACTCTTTTTTCTTTACTTAGCTGCTTTTTTCTTGCCATAATACAAATTCTAACAGTCTATTCAGTAGGACTATCAGCTGTGTATCCACCAGACTTCTGCTCAACACAACTGATGGTCCCAACCCCATTTATAAGGCAAGAAATCCCACTTATTAAACCTGACAGGGCACACCTGTGAAGTGAAAACCATTTCCGGTGACTACCTCTTGAAGCTCATCAAGAGAATGCCAAGAGTGTGCAAAGCAGTCATCAAAGCAAAAGGTGGCTACTTTGAAGAACCAAGAATATAAGACACATTTTCAATTGTTTCACACTTTTTTGTTAAGTATATAATTCCACATGGTTAAATTCATAGTTTTGATGCCTTCAGTGTGAATTTACAATTTTCATCGTCATGAAAATACAGAAAAATCTTTAAATGAGAAGGTGTGTCCAAACTTTTGGTCTATACTGTATTAGGAATAGCTAATTAAATCCAACATGTAGAACGTCTGAAAGTATGTAGAACTACTGAAACCTAAAGCTAAATCAATTCATGTTCTTTAACAAAAGCAAATACAAATGTCACAAAGAAGATGCATTCTATGAGCCAGACATCACTAACACTGCATCTCATCTGGTGAACATCAATGTATTCTAGCCAAACAGAAGCTTTAGTGAAAAACGATAATTCAGACACAGCCACCAGAAGCATCTTTTTGTCACATGGTCAACAAGAATTGCTATTGCTATAGTAACAACACTATGATAAATTATCCTGTCTCAGTGAAGAGCAATGCAAACCTCAATGTCAATGGAGATGCCTAAATGAAGCTTTTCTCAATTTCACATTAAAACCTGACTGAACTTTCCAGATAGATGCATTAACACTGTGTTACATGCAGTTGCAAACCAAGAAACTTCATTTTTTGTCACTAGTGAGAGCTTTGAAATCCCTTCCATCTATTTCATTGCACATTGCTATGGTGTCCAGAGGGTTATTTTAGATGTTAATGCATTATGTGAATTCCAATGAGTTTTTATCTCTTCTTTTAGAAGCTATTCCAGCTGAGGTTAATATGGATTTATTTCAGGTCTAGTTACTTTCATATTACCATCGACAGATAATGGAGATAAATTGCCTGACTATACAGAGCCAGCAATGAAAACCTGTTACAAAAGCAACAGTGCCTGTAATGATCCAAACAATTATTTATACTGAATTAACATAGTCTTAATTTTTTTAACCAAAACACAAAGTTTAACTTAACAATAGCAGAATTTTTTGGTAAAACACACAATTACTCACTCTTACACAAAAGAGTCAGAAACGTCCTGGAGCATAAATCCAACGGAACCCTAAACGTGACATAAACATAGCATTACTAAGGTTGACTCATTGTTTAGAGCACATACTAAAGTGGACGGTTTCAGGATAGGACAGTGGGTGTCCAATTTTTAATATCTGATCAGTCCTTTCTCAGACAAATCAGAAGTAAGATGTGATGCCCCAGAAACCTGTCCTGGACACCATCACACCGCAGTGCTGGGCTCTAATGCCAAAGGTAACATAATGAAGAACAGCTGCTATTGGCTGAGAGAGTGAGAACTGTGATATTTAATCCGTGTCGGACTGGGATGCCAAGAGCCCACCAGTAACATTGACTTTGGGGGCCCACTTTTCACCTGCATACAAATATGACATGCCCCTTGTTCACCAATTTACCTATATCTCTATATTATAAACTTAGTAGTTTGGTTGATGAATGATGAGATGCTGCTTTTTTTCTGTACAGAGAGAACCAAGTAAATTATGACAAGTAATGCCCATACAGTAAGGTTGGGGGCCTAGATCTGCACAGGGGCCCACCGGGGGATTCCCCTTTTTCCCTGTGGGCCAGTCCAAGCCTGTATATAATTGAGCTGACTCAGAGTGATTGTTTTATTGTCTGCATGTTTAAGACTTTGTGTAAAGGAACCATTAAAGTTTTTACATCAGTAAAAACCTTGAAAAATTGTAATATTTTAGTGCAATTTTTGTTGCACCAAACTTTTGTGACTTTTGGTGCTTTCATGCCAGTTTGAATCAGCTCAGCCAAAATGGGCAGAGCTGAGGTAGTGCCAAGGTGGCTCATTGCCACATTCCTGGCAAGCTAATTAAAAATGTCATTTTATTATATAACAGAAATGATACTCCAGTTGCTGACTGTTATAGCATTTCTGGTGTGCCACACAGCTGCATGAAACAAAGAAGATACGCCAAATTTATTAAGTGGCATGCACTTCTTAATGAATTTGGTGCAGTGTATTTCAATCAGACTGACATAGTGCATGTGTGCACTACACCAGTCTGGATGAAGCGACCCCTATATGTCCTAGCACTTTTCATTCCCTCTGCGGCTGTCTCATGTAGATGTCACGTATGTGTGCTGTGCCTAATGTACCATACGCTGACCTGACATTTAATTGTGTTGACATATCACAAGATATTGATGACCGATCAACAGGAAGTGTTAGGGCTAGTGGAACGCACCAAGTAATAGAGAGATTGATATGAGGTGCGTTCGCAGCCCGGGGTCCACTGTGCAGAGATACCTGCTGCAAAGTAATGACAGATGGACACTGAGCTCACACGTGGGTTAAACTTTGCCCCTTGTGAAATGAAAGCAAGCTCTGTTGCCTCACAGAGTCGCGCTGTACACAAAGAATAATACCCTAACTAGGGTTGTGCTTGCTCTGGAACTCTTCTGTGCTAACCGCACACATGAGGGAACCAGATGCTAAGCCAAAGCTGATTGCCCCGACCTCCAATGAGAGGTCTTCCTTTGGGCATGCTCAGAAGGAGAAAAGCAGGACTTAGTTCCAGGAGCACCTGCTTGCCGCCGAACAGTACTGGTTAGAATGGCTGAACCTGGAAAGGCAGCAGTAACCAAACATGCAGCATCTGTCCGAGCCAGGCGCTGTGACCGATGTCTCCGCTGAGCAGGTTCCACTGTAGCTTGAGAAGAATGTGAGACCACAGCGGACATGGTTCGAGATTCCCCCTGTGCAGCTGCAGGAACTCGACACCTAACAGGAAGGGTCATCAATTTCGATACGTGATGCAATGTAGATATTAATGGAGGGTCCATGAGGAAATATAAGCTCTCTGATTATATCTGTCAAGTTATATTAGGTGAACTTTATAGATCTTGAAAGCATTTCAATGGTTACCTCCCAATCCTTCACATTAATAAAGTTAGTACTAAGAAAAGGCTAAGAAAAAAGTCAGTAGTATGTGTTTTACCCATAAATAGGGAGATTTCTATTATTATTTCCGATAAAAGGAACATGAAAGAGTTAGCAGAAAAAAGGGCATCTCTGCAATGTAGATGAGTCCAGGAAACCTTCCATTATGAGCGATTATAATAACAAATAGGGGCAGAACACATAACCCACGTATAAGACCACATTTCTATTGAAGGGCTTATATTGTCTTCTGCACTTCAGCATCACCAAATATAATATTTTATTACTGGGTAATTCATACTATTCAGGCATTTATGTTATTCATTAAATCATCTCAAAGAACACAAAAGATTGACTTCATTTAAGGGGAATGATAAAAAGGGGTATATTAAACCAAAAGGTTAACTGCAATGTACTAAGGTTTTTCCATTGAATTAACTGAACCAGATAATTTGCATTTTTTGTTACAGAAACCTGATTTACATAGAGCCTCATTTAAAGATTTTTTTCAATCCATTTTTATGTTACACTTATACTATACAGTGATATGACTTCCATGACCATCT
Source organism: Ranitomeya variabilis (assembly GCF_051348905.1). NCBI lineage: Eukaryota > Metazoa > Chordata > Amphibia > Anura > Dendrobatidae > Ranitomeya > Ranitomeya variabilis. The sequence continues at coordinate 902,988,736 of NC_135233.1, forward strand.
ACCATTATCTGTCTCATTAGAAGACAAATATTAACTTTAATTGAGTATTCACCACAGTTGAGCAAAATAGATCTTGGTATAGACAACGTGTTGGTAATCCATGACCACTGGATAACCAGAGCACTGCAATTCTCTTAGTACCCATAACACACACAGCACTTCTTCTGATTAATTTGCTTCCCCTATGTTATGCATGCAACAGATTGAAACATAAATGCATTACACCATTAAGCTTTGTGGTTTACTCAGATAGTAGTAGGTTTGCAGTGCTGTGGTACAGCAGCCAAAGACATTCAACATTGTCCCTACACCAAAGTCCTATTAATCTTTCTGCAAAAGTTTAGTATTCATTACAGAATTGTAGTCATTATTTCAGAGAAAAAATATCTAAAGCTCCCTAAGACTAGGGTCACACCACTCTCCTTTCTTTCATCCAAAAAAATCGGGCTGATTGCAGTGGCATGTAAAAGTTTTGCCACCCTGGTTATTGCGAATAGTTAACCAACTGGAAGATGAAATGATCTCTAAAGGGCCTAAAGTTAAAGATGTCAGATTTTCTTTGTATTTTAAGCATATATATATATATATATATATATATATATATATATATATATATATATATATATATATATACACTCACCGGCCACTTTATTAGGTACACCATGCTAGTAACGGGTTGGACCCCTTTCGCCTTCAGAACTGCCTCAATTCTTCGTGGCATAGATTCAACAAGGTGCTGGAAGCATTCCTCAGAGATTTTGGTCCATATTGACATGATGGCATCACACAGTTGCCGCAGATTTGTCGGCTGCACATCCCAAAGATGCTCCATACAAGGCAGGATGGATCCATGCTTTCATGTTGTTTACGCCAAATTCTGACCCTACCATCCGAATGTCGCAGCAGAAATCGAGACTCATCAGACCAAGCAACGTTTTTCCAATCTTCTACTGTCCAATTTCGATGAGCTTGTACAAATTGTAGCCTCAGTTTCCTGTTCTTAGCTGAAAGGAGTGGTACCCGGTGTGGTCTTCTGCTGCTGTAGCCCATCTGCCTCAAAGTTTGACGCACTGTGCATTCAGAGATGCTCTTAGGCCTACCTTGGTTGTAACGGGTGGCGATTTGAGTCACTATTGCCTTTCTATCAGCTCGAACCAGTCTGCCCATTCTCCTCTGACCTCTGGCATCAACAAGGCATTTCCGCCCACAGAACTGCCGCTCACTGGATTTTTTTTCTTTTTCGGACCATTCTCTGTAAACCCTAGAGATGGTTGTGCGTGAAAATCCCAGTAGATCAGCAGTTTCTGAAATACTCAGACCAGCCCTTCTGGCACCAACAACCATGCCACGTTCAAAGGCACTCAAATCACCTTTCTTCCCCATACTTATGCTCGGTTTGAACTGCAGGAGGTTGTCTTGACCATGCCTAAATGCACTGAGTTGCCGCCATGTGATTGGCTGATTAGAAATTAAGTGTTAACAAGAAGTTGGACAGGTGTACCTAATAAAGTGGCCAGTGAGTGTATATATATACAGCTCAGGCAAAAATTAAGAGTCCACTGCAAAATTTTCAGTTTGTCTATGTTATGATAGGGCTAGCGGAACGCACCTAATGAAAGTTTATAATTTATTAGGATAGATGTGTTCGCAGCCCGGGGTCCACTGTGCAGGAGAACCTGCTGCTAGCAAATAGCAGAACTAATGGCAGTGTTAGCTAAGCTCTGTTACTTCACAGAGCAGCCGTGAAGTCAAAGCGCTGCGCCCTGTTAGACTCCACAGAGGCACAGGCTAACTGCCTAAACAAGAGCAGTCAGTGGTCTTGCACGCACACGAAACTCCTCACCGGAGGTGCCAGCATTCTAGGGGCTTATTTCAGCCGGGTCCCTGAACACACTCATACAAGACCACACTGGCGCAAAGTACATAAATGAAAGCAATACTAGCGCATGGCCGTGCGGCCATGCGAGCCTTATATAGCTGCAGCAAGTAAAAGACCTTCCTAGAAGGACCAATGAGAGGCTGCCATACCTGAGCATGTGACCCTAAATCTCCACTGAGAGATCTTGCCCTGGGCATGCTCAGTGTGTGCCAAGCAGGACTTAGTTTTAGCACCTACAGGACCTTCCTGAAAGGACCAATGGACTTAGCTGCAGTATCTGACCAAGTGACCCTCGATCTCCACTGAGAGATCTTACTCAGGGCATGCTCAGAACGAGAAGAGCAGGACTTAGTCCCAGAAGCGTCTGCTTGCCGCTGCCCAGCACTGACTTTAATGGCAGAAGCAGGAAAAGCAGCAGTAACTCTTTGTACAGAGTGGGACTGAGCAAGACGCTGGGACCGACGTCTCCAGTGAGCAGGCTCCACTGCGGCAGGAGAAGAATGGGAGACCGCAGCAGAGATGGACCAAGATTCCCCCTGTGCAGAGGCGGAAACTCGACCCCTAACAGTCTGATTTTTCGCTTTATAGGTATATTTTTGAGTAAAATGTAAATAGTTCTTTTATTCTATAAACTACTGACATGTCTTCGAACTTCCAAGCACTCAATTTTGTATTTATTTTCTGAAAATTAAAAATGGTCAAAATAACAAAAAAATGCAATGCTTGCAGACTTCAAGTAATGCTAAGAAAACAGGTTCATAATCATTTAGAAACAACAATACTAATGTTTTAACTCAGGATGAGTTCAGAAATCAATATTTTGTGGAATAACCATGATTTTAATCACAGCTTTCATGCGTTTTGGCATGCTTTCCACCTGCCTTTCACACTGCTTTTGGGTGACCTTATGCCACTCCTGGTACAAAAATGTAAGCAGTTCTTCTTTGTTTGATGGCTTGTGACTATCCATCTACCTCTTGATTACATTCCAGAGGTTTTCAATGGGGTTCAGGTCTGGAGATTGGGTGTCCATGACAGGGATTTGATGTGGTGGTCCTTCATCCACACATCGATTGACCTAGCTGTGTGTTATGGCGCATTGTCCTGCTGGAAAAAACAGTCCTCAGAGTTGGGGAACATTGCCTGAGCAGCAGGAATCAACTGTTTTTCCAGAATAACCTTGTATGTGGCTTGATTCATACATCCTTCACAAAGATTAACCTCCCCAATTCCAGCCTTGCTGAAGCATCCCCAGATCATCACCGATCTTCCACCAAATTTCTCAGTGGGTGCAAGACACTGTAGCTTGTATGCCTCTCCAGGTCTCCATCTAACCATTAAATGATCAGGTGGTGGGCAAAGCTGAAAATTAGACTCATCAGAGAAGATTACCTTACTCCAGTCCTCTTTGTTCCAATCCTTATGGTCTTTGGCAAACTTCAGCCTGGCTCTCCTTTGCTTCTCATTGATAAAAGGCTTTTTTCAACCTTTACATAATTTGAGCCCTGCCTCTAGGAGACTGTTACAAACTGTTCTTGCCATGCACTTCACCCCAATAGCCATTTGCCATTCCTTTTGTAGGTCAATTGATGTCACTCTGCAGTTGCTGAGTGACATTCCAATAAGATGATGTCATCCCGGTGAGTGGAGAGTCATTTTCGCCCTCTGCCTGTCTGTTGCTTTGTTGTCCCCAATGTCTGCTGCTTGACCTTGTTGTAATGGGCTGCCATCTTAGAAATTTTAAGGATGGAGCAACATGACACTGTATCCCTCTGCTAGTAAAGCCAGAATTGAGCCCTTCTTTTCCTCACTGAAGACTTTCCTTTTCAACTCCTTTGCCATTGGTAAAAGTTATTTTTTCATTACTATTACGTTTGGGATATTACTGGCACTTGTTTTGCCATCCAGCTTGTCCTATTGCAAGAGGATTGTGAACACCACAGCAGGGTTTTTTTTATACTTTCCTTCATTAAATAAGATTTGGTTCAGATAATCACCTAATCAGAAGCACACTAAGTAGAATGAGCATGTCTGTGATGTGGCATCTGCTCATTGGTGGTCAGACGGTTGAGTGTTTGGGGTGGAGCCTTGTGTATAAAAGACCCCCAGTGGTGCATGCGGGTGCGATAGTATCACTTATTTGTGGTGTATGTGACTACTCTCTTTGCACGTCTCGCTCCATACTTTGAGAGTCCTTGCTTAGACAAGTAGGGTTAGGACTGGGTATCTCTTGGCTTAGCATTTGTTTCCTTCATGTGTGCGGTTGGCAGAGTGGAGTTACAGAGCAAGTCCAACCCTCGGCCTACACCTTTCAGGGAGAGCAACAGGGCTTTGCTCCTAGAGTCATACGAGTTCTTTATTTTGGCTCAGCATCTGCTTCACTCTTGTGTGCAGTTAGCACAGCTTAATTGCAGAGCGAGCACAATCCACCTGGTATCATCCCTGTGACATTTAACAGGGTAGAGTACTCAGCATTCAGAGTGCAGTTCCTCTCAGTGAAATAACTGAGTTTGGTACTTTGCATTCTGTTCAAACTGTGAGTAAACACAGTTTGATTAAGATTAATGCTCACTGCTTCATTCTGCCATTGTTCATAAGCAGCAGTTATCCATCTCTGCAAGGTGGACCCTGGGTTGCAATTGCACTTTATTATTTATTTTTATTTAGTTCAATCCGCCAACCCTAGCAGATACGGTATGAAAGACCAAGCAAAAAGTAAATGAGAGATGCTCGTAGGATTGCTGGAGAGGAAAATCAGAACCCCAGCTTAACTGCAAAAGACCTTCAAAAAGATTTAGCAGACTCTGTAGTTGTTGTACCTTGTTCTATTGTTCAGAGACACCTGCACAAATATGACCTTCATGGAATAGTGATCAGAAGAAAACCTCTCCATACAGTTCAGCATCAGAAGTATACAAAAGAACATCTAAATGAGCCTGATTAATTCTGGAATCAAGCCCTGTGGACCAATGAGGTTACAATAGAACTGTTTGGCCACAATGATCAAAGGTATGTGGATCAATCATACTTTGGGGTTGTGTTGCAGTCAATAGCATGAGGAACATTTGATGGATAGAGAGAAGAATGAATTCAATGAAATTTCAACAAATTCTTAATGCAAACATAACACCATCTGTAAAAAAGCTGAAGTTGAAAAGAGAATTCAAATGGATAATGATCCTAAACACATGACAAAAGCTGAAGGTTTTACAATGGTCCTCACATTCCCCTGATCTCAACATCATTGAAAATCTGTGGCTGTGTATGCAAGACGTCTCAGGAATTTCACAGAACTGAAAGAATTTTCCATGGAAGAATGGAAGAAAATCCCTCAAAGAAGAATTGAAAGACTCTTGACAGGCTACAAAAAGCATTGAAAAAAAGCTGTGATGCTTTCAAAAGGGGGTGTTTCTAGGTACTAACAATGCAGGGTGTTCAAAGTTTTCCATCAGCAATTTTTTCTGATTTTTTTCAGAAGATTTTGTCCGTGAAAAAAATCTAACATGCACAACCCAATAGAAAAACATTGATATGAATGCGATCCAATGTTTTGCTTTTTTCTAATGAGGACAAGACATAAAAAATATTTATTCTCTTAGACTGATGTATGCTCTTCCTTGGACTATCTACTAGGAATCTAGGACTATCTTCATTCAAAACAGAGACCAGAATAATAAAATACCACCATCTCTGCAATATATAGCAGCTTATGTTACTGATCTGATTGCTTTCCCCACCTCCACATCTTAATATGAAAATATGATTTCTCCTTTTGCCCAGACTTGTTTTTACATTGAACAATTGATTATACCTTTAGATAATACATTAAGTTCTACTACAGATATCTAAAGAAGTCGTATTACTGCTACTCTGAAAGCAATTTATATTTCTCCCGAATGCAACAAAACCTGCACACATATTCAGATTGTAGTGCCACGTTATTGAGAATGACCAATGTAGATGGATACCTGTGCAAATAAAAAAATTTGTTCACTAAATTTGATAAAATGAATGAGTTGTGATTTAGAAGGTCTCAAATTTTCTTGGAAGAAGAATTATGGTACTTGTATTAACCTTTTTCTAATCTCTGCCATACATGTACATCAGCTGACAGCTGTGCATGTATGGAGATGGTTTAGGAGTTAAGACACTAACCTACACAGCCAATGCCGGTTCTACTATATAGCTGGCACTTGTCTTTGACAGTAGCAATAAAAGAGTACTGATGGGTTGGCATTAGATATGGATGGAATGATTCATCCAACTTCAGTCCATCAATAGTCTCTGTCAGCTGGACACGAGGTTTGTGAATATCTTCCCTTATGGGATACCAGTACAACTTTAGATTAACTGGCCAGGTGCAATGTAATCCGTGTTGTGTGATCGATCTGCTTATCTCTGTTTGCCATTGCAGATGGGGCCTACTGAAGGCCCCAATTGCTGCCATCTTTGTAGTCCTATGAAGTATATCCAGTGGTTGAGCTTTACAGGTGATTACTAATATGAAATTATACAACCCATGCAGTAAGCACTGTAAAGCAGAAAAAATCTAAACATCAGAATTGCTGTTTCTTTCAGTCACCGCACCTTTCCAAAAAATGCATTAAAAAGTAATCAATACATTATATGTGACAGAAAATTATATGAATCAAAATGATAGATTGCAGTGCAAAAATTATGCAATTATGCAATGTATGTTCAGAAATGCAATTAAAGGAAAAAAAAGTATTGGTCTCAGCTATTGTAAACATAAATCAATTTTTGGAGAAACGTTCTGAAATTTTTTAATCATTAAAATATAAAAAAAAAATATATAGAAATGTGTCGTCAATGTAGTCATACAGTACAGATGATTTTTTACGCCATGTCAATATTATCATACACAGAATGCTGAAAAACAATAAAGCCAAGATATTATGGTGGAATTGTTTTATTTTTTTAACCATTTTAACACACTTGGCATTCGATCTAATAGCACTTGAGTAAGTTTATCAAGCTATGTCTAGAATTAGATAAAACTAAAGAATTTTCATTGTAAAGAGATAGTTTTTTCTTTTCTTCTCGGAAAAACATCATAGTTATTTAATGTGGTTTCCCCAATTCAAAATGTCTTCACCTGCCCACAGGATCACTCAGGGTCCCAACACTGGAAATTACACAGTTCCTGAGAACATTGCTCTGAAGTCTGCCATTTAAATTGAGCAGTGGCTATGGATTCATTGTTTATAGGCCTTCCAGAGATAGTACACAATCTCTGGCTGCAATAAAGTCAATGAATCATATCAGATAGGACACTGCTCTTTGGAATAAAGGTACCCTTACACTAAACGACTTACCAACGATCACAACCAGCGATACAACCTGGCCGTGATCGTTGGTAAGTCGTTGTGTGGTCGCTGGGGAGCTGTCACACAGACAGCTCTCTCCAGCGACCAATGATCAGGGGAATGACTTCAGCATTGTTGAAACTGTCTTCAACGATGCCGAAGTCCCCCTGCAGCACCCTGGTAACCAGGGTAAACATCGGGTTACTAAGTGCAGGGCCGCGCTTAGTAACCCGATATTTACCCTGGTTACCATTGTAAAAGTAAAAAAAAAACACTACATACTCACATTCTGATGTCTGTCACGTCCCCCGCCGGCGTCCACAGGGTTATAACTGCTTTCGGCAAGAGCGCTGCTAATATGCACGCGCTGCTGCAGAGAGCTTCCCTGCAGTGAATGTGTCAGCGCCGGCAGTAACAGCGGTGATGTCACCGCTGTGCTCTGCTTTATGGCCGGCACTGACACAGTCAGTGCAGGGAAGTTCTCGGCAGCAGCGCGTGCATATTAGCAGCGCTCCTGCTGAAAGCAGTTTTAACCTTGTGGATGCCGGGGGACGTGACAGACATCAGAATGTGAGTATGTACTGTTTTTTTTTAACTTTTACAATGGTAACCAGGGTAAATATCGGGTTACTAAGCGCGGCCCTGCGCTTAGTAACCCGATATTTACCCTGGTTACAAGTGAACACATCGCTGGATCGGCGTCACACATGCCGATCCAGCGATGACAGCGGGTGATCAGCGACCAAAAAAATGTCCTGATCATTCCCATCGACCAACGATCTCCCAGCAGGGGCCTGATCGTTGGTCGCTGTCACACATAACGAGATCGTTAGCGGGATTGTTGCTATGTCACCAAAAGTGTGACGTTGCAACGATATCGTTAACGATATCGTTATGTGTGACTCAGCCTTTAGTCCATTCTGTGCATAGGTGATAACTTTACCAGTTGGGACAACCCTTTTGTGTTGCACTGACTGCTTTTCAGGGTGTGATTTGAGAGAAATGCTGATAGTCATTCCATTATATCTCCCTTTTATAAGCTGTAAGGAGTTTAAGATATCTATTTTGCACTGGATGATGGTACAGTAATTTACAAAAATTTCATTTTTGGTTTCCATAATATTCTCTGTTCCTCCATTAGTATATGGTGTGAAATGAATCCAGACAGGTTACATTGACAACTGTCATATTTCCTATTTTTTTCAACATGGAAAAAATAGCAGGAGGGTATATTATTCAAGATGCCAGGGGACAATAGAATTAGCAGGATGACAAATATTATATACAGTCTTAATTCATATGTAAGCTCATTTCAATGTAAATACATAAATAAATAATAAAAAATGGTAACAATGTAAGTCATCTAGTATAACAATATAATTATATAACAATAACTTGAATATTCTAGATATTTAGGATATGAAATATATAATTGATCTGATATACGGCTTATACATGCATGTTTGGTTCAACAGATCATGCATGTTTATCGCCATAAGAAAATTGAGATAAATTACTGGCAAACATTGCAGGCTGTGGCTTTTTAAGAGGGAGAAAACAATTTAAATTTTAAGGCAAATTCTAGGTGCCATACCAGTGATGCATGTAGTGTGCAGGAGATTCTAATTGACATGGTAGGCATGCACGACTGTTTTCTCCCCATCCAAGAAAAACAGTTTGATTATCCTGATCAGACTCTGTTCACCATTTGACTCAAGTATGATCAGACTGGTATCAGTTTTTATAAAGTGGAGACACAAAAACAGTTTTTTCACCTGTCTTTCAAGTGTGGTCTGATGTTTTTCACTGACCAATAGACTTGCATGGCCGATTTTGATCCAACCGACACTTGTTTCACAATCAGACATGTACACATCCCCATAGAATATGATAGGTAGGAGTGCTATCTGTGAAAACCACAGATAGCATTAATCCAATATAATCAATCATGTGCATGAGTCCATAGTCAGAGTCCATAGTCAGAGTTGGCAGGTGTTTCTATTCTAGATCATACTATTACCTTATAATAAGGGAATTAACAATTGATTCTCCAGCAACGTTTTGTTCTTAGCAATACCAGGCAAAAAAAAGTTTAGCAATTTGTTTGGATATTTTTTCAAAATTGGAATGATAAAACATAATAAAGAAGCTATAACCACTTCTACTAACCATCCAGATTTCAATGCAGGCTGCTCATAAGTAGAGATGAACGAACTTGTTCAGAAAACATTGGCCAATCTCAAATTTGGGACGAACATTGCACATTTGGATTCGAGTTCGAATTCCCAAGTTTCTTCCAGAAAAATCTGCAAGAGTCTGACAAAATTTGGTGATCAAGTTCACTAAGGGCTCTTTCAGATGTCAGTGTTTCTGGTAGTAGAACGGGCTGCAAAACACACTGCACACACGTGCACAATGATGACACACAGGTGATATCCATGTGTAATCAGTGACACATGTACCGGTGCCAGGGAATCAGTGGTACTGTTTGTGCTGCTCCCCGATGCCTGGTGATGCATGATGCAACTGTACAGCCTGCCATCCAGCAGAGACACTGAGCAGCTTGTGTTATCCTTGCTCAATATCGTGCGGTGAACTCCTATGACCTGACTGATGTCACTGTGAGCTCGAGGTGCCATCAGAAATGTCCTGAGAGTTCACAGCCAGCTCAACTAACTAACTAACGTCAGTGCGAGCGCCATGGAAAAAATGTATACTTTATTCTGGGTGTGTGTTTTTTATACAGTATGACTCTGGGGTTAGTTATGATGGTACCTTATAGATAGATGCCTTTCCATTGCTCACTAAATTATTTATTTAAAAAATTAAAAGAACAACATGGGAACCCCTCTATTATTGATATCCAGCCTTTCCAGAGTTGATAGCTGTGGGTTGCAGCCCGCAGCTGCTAATATTGCCTGCTGGTTATCAAAAATACAGGGGAACCCACATCATTTTTATTTAACTATTTATAGCGCATTTGATGGGTCAGTTGATGCCAATTTTCCTGGTGTCTGCCCCTAATTTGAGCTGTTTTGGCAGCTTTTGCACCAATCTGAAGGTGTTGTCTATGCGTTTGTTTTTTCCTCCCATTGAAATGTTCACCGAGCAGAATCAAACTTGAAAGGTTTGCTCATCTCTACTCTTGAGGTCTCTAGAGAGATGAGAATCGCTAATGTCTCATTCTTTGTTCACTTGACAACTGTGGCCTGTGATTGACTGCAGCAATTAATTTATCGGAACAGGACATCATCTAGGGCACATTCAGTAACATCACAATCTACCACTTTCTGTCCTGGTAGAGACTAGTTATGCAGCCGGCAATGATTTAAGGGGTGTAGAGCAAATGTGTATTGCATTTTTTCTTATGTTATATCTGTTAGGGTTGGAGGATTGCACTAAATAAAATATAAATTAAAGTGCAATCGCAACCCGGGGAGCACCATGCAGAGATGTATAACTGTTGCTAGTGTGAACAATGGCGGAATGAAGCAGTGAGCGTTAACTTAAATCAGACTGCGTTAACTCCACAAAGTATGAACAGAATGCAAAGTAGCAAGCTCAGTTACTTCACTGAGAGGTACTGCACTCAATATGCTGAGTACTATACCCTGTTAAATGTCACAGGGATAGCACGTGGGTTGAGCTTACTCTGCAACTAAAACGTTCTAACCGCACTCAAGAAAGAAGCAGATGATGAGCCAAAAGGACTCATGTGACGCTATGAGCAAAGCCCTGACGCTTTCCTTGAGAGGTGTAGCCTGAGGGTTGGACTTGCTCTGTAACTCAGCTGTGCTAACCGCATGCATGAAGGAAACAGATGCTAAGCCAAGGGGTAGCTACCCAGTCCTAACCCTACCTGCCAACATAAGAACTCTCAGTGTATAAAACGACACGTGCAAACAGAGTGGTAGATATCTACTCACAAACACCACACATAAGTGTTACTAGCGTGCCCACGTTCACCGGTAGGGGCCTTTTATACACAAGGTTCAACCCCAAACACTCACACCCAGTCGGGCGAGACATCGCTCTCAGGGAAATCTGGGGCTGCCACCTCACCAGAACAGCAAATGTATGACCATCAATGAGCAGATGCCACATCATGGACATGCACAGTCGGGTGAACTCTGGACTTAGACTCCCAAATGTCAGGCTGCACCTGCCTCTCGCATATTGCCATAGACTTGGCTGAAGAATCAGCAGTAATCACACAAATATCATGAGCCTGAGCAAGGCACTGGGACCAACATCTGTGCTGAGCAGCACTCACAGTGGCTGGACCAGAATGGGAGGTTTGCTATTTTTGTGCTAAGTCGGAAAAACACTTTGAAGCAGGATTTGTGTTCTAAATAATATCTTCTTATAATACCTTTTTAGCTTAGATCAATTAGGCTGCAACTAGTGTCAATGACTGCAGCTTAGGGAAGAGTCAGACAGCAGTATAATTCAGATGAGGATCGCAACGGAATGCTTGGACAGGCAGTCGGCTGACCTTAGTGTGAAGCTGCATACAAATACATGCTGTCACGCTGGGGTTAGGAGAGCCAATAGCCAGTCCGAGCATTGCATTGTGATCCTCTTTTGAGTTATACAGCCATCTGACTCTCGCCGAAGATGCATGGTAGTCTAAGATCCAGATAAAAACTGAGGTAGTCTTAAAATCTTTTGTTTTGTCATTTTGTGGACTTTTGCTTTATTCCTCCCATATGTTAGAATGCAGCTTTTTTTACTAAGATAAGCTGCTGTATGATAACAAAAGCTCCCCATGAAGTCAGCGCATGAAGACTTGATTTCTAAATCACTACTTTAAAGTAGATGGATGAGTGAGCAATAAATTTCTACTGTACATTATGTATTGCCATGTCTATGGGAGTCATAAAGTCCCCTAAAACCTGAATAATGCAAAGTAAATTATTTAACTGAAACAGTGATTGACTTTTTTTTCTGATCTACTGTTAATTGTTTTGATTACCTACAGAATAAAGGCATATTCCCACATGACATTTTTACTGCATTTTTTCATGCATTTTTCTGTGTGTAAAAACAGTAATATATATGAGGAAAACCTAAAAGAAAGCACCCATATAGAAAGTGCTAAGGGCATACAAACAACCTCGCATACAGGTCATGTATATAGAGGACTGAAGGTAACAGTACCAAGGGAAAACCCTAACATTGGTACTAGATATCCCAACAAAACACCTAGCTAAAATGCCTAATAATTGCGGGTTAATTTGCAGCCATGGAAAGACCTCAAGGCATATTTACCGCATAAGGAAACCCGAGACCTGTAGAGACCCCTACGCGCGTTTCGATGAATTCTTCTTCTGGGGGCGTACACCCCCATCTTTCCTTATGCGGTAAATATGTCTTGAGGTCTTTCCATGGCTACAAATTAACCCGCAATTATTAGGCATTTTAGCTAGGTGTTTTGTTGGGATATCTAGTACCAATGTTAGGGTTTTCCCTTGGTACTGTTACCTTCAGTCCTCTATATACATGACCTGTATGCGAGGTTGTTTGTATGCCCTTAGCACTTTCTATATGGGTGCTTTCTTTTAGGTTTTCCTCATATATATTTTCCATCATCATTGTGTTTATTTATGTGGCATATAGCCATTTTATGGCATGCATAAAATATAAATTGCACTGTTACTGACACATTGATATCAATATATGTTTACATGTGACCTGTTTTAGATCGGAGGTACTTTTTACATCATGATTGGATTGTGTAATATAGCTTGAGGATTTTATCTGTTCGATACAAATAAATTGATATGTTTTTGGAACTTTACATTTTGGTGGCCCGTCTAAATTCTTTTAGGGAGGTCTTTGTCTGTCTACCATTTTGAATGTGTTCTTTTTCATTCTGTGTATGGACTAATATGTATCCCTAAAGAAGATGACCAAGCTACGTGGATGGAAAGGCTAGGGCAAGGTGAGTATAACTTTTTTTTTTTAGAAATGTTTTTTATGCTCTTGGATCTGGAGAAACCTCAGAGCTTAGTAATGAACCTATGATTCAAATCAAATATATTCAATTGAAATCAAATTTTCTGGCCAAATTCAAGCAGATTGCTGAATCGAATTTTGGCAGATCTGTGCATCACTTATATAGTTATTGGCACATTACAAATGCTCTGCAGGTTGCAGTACATTTTGCATATATCAACTTCTGTCTTAGGAAAGACTAAGATATGTTTTGAAATGAAAGGTATATTTGTATTAAAGAGACTAAAAAGTGTATGCTATTTGTTAATTCACTAACACATATGGCATCTCAGTAATTCGCCCTTAGTCTTTTTTCAATGGACACCACGACCTTTCATGCTGTAAACGAGAACCTTGTATTCCTTTTCCATACATATGCTCTTTAATTATATCCATAAAAATACAGTTTTTTTTCAAACACAAGAATTATTGGCATGTCTTTGCATTTGTTGTCAAGATTGCGCTATCAACAAACCACAGGGAGCATCCTTTGTTGTTCATTACACACACATTGCAATTACATTGTGACCACAATGAAGTCAAGTATTTCCAATCAATGTTGATCTCTAGCCCCCCACATATTTGCTTGCAGAGAAATATAAACAGCTTGTGTAGATAATATACATGACATTTTCATTAGAACATTTACTCGAAGTCTTACTGCACTTGGCAACTCGCAGGGGTTTCTATTTCAATTTCCAATTCACTTATTCGTTATGGATGTTTCGTTAAAGATGTTATTTTTCTCACTAATGTTTTCAATACAACCCTTTATACTCAGATGAATAGACACAAAATAAATTGCAAACATTTTTTTTGTCTAAACATAATAAAATTTAAAATAAATAAGAAGCTTTACTTGCATAGATGCATTTGAAATCAGCCAGCTGTCTCTAGCAGCAGGTTAGGAGGGGCTCAAAAAAGAAGTTTACTAGCATGTGTATAGAAAAGGAAAATGCAGCAGGCATACATAATGAAAATATAGCATTCATAGAATGACTAGTTTTCTATAGATTACAAGATTTCAGTGCTAACCTTTACAGTATACAGTCATATGCTAGGAAGATCCAAATGTGACGAGGATGCATGATAGATGTCTCCATCTGTACTGTCAATTACATAACAAAAATCATATGAATATCATTTTGATAGTTTTGAAATTCTCAAAGATACCCACTGTCTTCAAAAACTCTTGATGTTTTCAAGTGACATATCATAAGTTCTGATCAATTCTGAGACCCCATTATCACTGTAATGTAGGGGTAGTATACTCAGCTGAAATTGCTTCACTTTATAGTCTTTTATCATGCTTCCCTATGAGATAAATTTATGGGTGTGACGGGGTATGTGATAGAGCACATAGGGACAGCAGATTGGTAAGCAATCAAACAACCTTTATTGCATCACTTGGAGAATATTCTACCAAACAGATATAATTCCCCAGATTCTGTAAAATGGCAACAGAGACCAATCCAGGGACATCAATCAATAATCCGATGCCAAGGAAAATAAAATAGCAGTCCATAGAATAGCTTGTCAAAGCCAGCAGTTTGGGCAATGCAACATAATACTACATGCCGATGATTCTCAGTCTCTAAAAGTCCAAGAAGTGGCAGCAGGATCTGGCATCAACAGTAAAGATGAGTGGACCCATGGACGTTCAGGTTCTGATACCCAACCCAAGCTTTAGTTCAAAGAGTATGGATCAGATAGCAGAAATGTTCTCAAACTTGAACCAGAACCTGAATCCTATTGAAAACAACTGGGACCCAATCTTTGAAGCAGGAAAATTCATCTCTCACTATTTCTCTTGTCTGGACTTTTCCAGGAACTGCAAACATTAACCCCTTAACCCCAGGAGCTTTTTTAGTTTTTTCGTTTTTGTTTTTTGCTCCCCTTCTTTCCAGAGCCATAACTTTTTTATGTTTCCGTCAATATTGCAATGCGAGGGCTTATTTTTTGCGCAACTAGTTGTACTTTTGAATGATGCCATTGGTTTTACAATTTCGTGTAACAGAAAATGGGAAAAAAATTCCAATTGCGATGAAACTGCAAGAAAAGTGCAATACCACACTTGTTTTTTGTTTGGCTTTTTTGCTAGGTTCACTAAATGCCAAAGCTGACCTGCCATTATGATTCTCCAGGTCATTATGAGTTTAAAGACACCAAACATGTCTAGGTTCTTTTTTATCTAAGTGGTGAAAAAAAAATCCAAACTTTGAAAAAAAAAATTGCGCCATTTTCCGATACCCGTAGCGTCTCCATTTTTTCGTGATCTGGGGTTGGGTGAGGGCTTATTTTTTGCGTACTGAGCTGGCGTTTTTAGTTATACCACTTTTGTGCAGATATATTTTTTTGATCGCCCGTAATTGCATTTTAACGCAAAGTCATGTTAGCCAAAAAAAATAATTTTGGAGTTTTGATTTTATTTTCCGCTACGCCATTTAGCGATCAGGTTAATCCTTTTTTTATTAATAGATCGGGCGATTCTGAAAGCGGCAAAACCAAATATGTGTAGGTTTGATTTTTTTATTGTTTTATTTTGATTGGGGCGAAAGGGGGGTGATTTGAACTTTTATATTTTTTTTATTTTTTTTAGATTTTTAAACACATTTTTTTTTTGTATGCTTCAATAACCTCCATAGGAGGCTAGAAGGACAGCATAGAGGTGAAGCACAGATCACCTCTATGTAGCAGAAATGCAGCATTGCTTTGAGCACTGACCACAGGGTGGCGCTCAGAGCAATGCACCGCTGACCCTCGATCATGTGACGGGGGTCAGCGGTGCGAGCGCTTCCGGTGGCGCTTGTTAAATGCCGCTGGCAGAGTTTGACAGCAGCATTTAACTAGTTAATGGGAAGGGGGCAGATCGCGATTCCACTCGCACCCATTGTGGCCACATGTCAGCTGTTGATAACAGCTGACATGTCACAGCTTGAGTTGGGCTCACCGCCGGAGCCCACCTCAAAGTGGGGGAGTCTGCCAGCTGACGTATTATCCCATCAGCTGGCTGAAAGGGGTTAAAACGGATTTCTGGAAGAAATCCATGTTCAGCGTTTAGCATCAGTACAAACACCAATGTTTTAAGTTTAGGTTTGCTCATCTCTATTCAGCATCAGATCTTCGCCCTTCCAAGATATAGCATCAACTGCAACCACCAAATGGTTGTCTTTTCTTTCTCTACCTTTTTCTTGGGCTCAGCCCCCTGCATGGGTAGAGGTACATACACCCCACCCCGTTAACAATCAGATACATTTATTCCAAAGAGTCAAAATAGGTCACTGAAGTCCAGTCTGAAAAGTTTTGAATCAGTAAGGCCCCCTGCAGAAAGAAATAAAAACACACATACCCCACCAGACCCAGAACATGGAATACTAATGGAGGCCTAATTACTTTACAGCCCATGGAGGCCAGCTGGGGGTTACACTGTTATAATGTCTAACCCCACCTCTACCAAGCAAGCTAGGTAAAAATAATCACAGCTAAAGGTGCCCAGCAATCAGCTGAGCTCTTCTGCCAAATTAGTCAAGTAAATGGACAATACCAATCAAATCACTTGAAAAGTTTCTATAACATTGGAAAAAGTTTTTTGTAGAACTATACAAAAACGTTAAGATAACAAATAAAATATATCTAATTGTATTCACCATGGGCTTACATATCTTTGGTGCAACGTGTGCAGCTACACAGAGGCCCAAAAGTAAGGGGTCCACTACCATTTATATAACAACAAGCAACTTCTGTCATTGGCAGAACAATTGGACTACATAAGGCACATGTTTTGTTCGTGCACAGGGTCCCTTTTCTTTCTGTGTCTGCCCCTGGTATTCACTGATTACTGATTTTTACAGATTCTCTAGAGGATCTCCCTGCTCTCCTCCTGATGCAGTGTCCCAAAAGAGTTAGGGATGTTGCTGGGTAAGAATGAATCCCACCCTTATGTGGCATACAGAAGAGTATTTCTTGTTATGTTTGTCAAATAGAAGGAGATGAATGAAAGAAAACAGTTCTAGAAAATAGATGATTAATTGATGTTTTAATAATGCAGATGTGAGAGACGAGAGGGCTGTATTAAATGTATACCTTGTACAGTTCCAAAAGGATATTTTGTGGTATAAAGTCTCTTTATAAGGCCAGGGTCACATGAATGTATAAAAAATCATCAGAGTTTCATTCAGTAAATTTGGAACAATTTTTTTCTCATATATTATCCATGTGCAGTCCGTATGCAACCCATTTTTTTACATCAGCATTTACTAATCCTTCACACCGCCATTTACAGTTTTTTATACTAAAGTATTAAAATGTATCTGTAAAACATGGATCATGGATGCTATATGAATGTCCTGTATGGGATCCGATTTGCTCTGCACACCAAAGGCTTGAATGATTTAGTCTGACCTGCAATATGCAATAAACGTGTGCACACTGCAATTTTTCACCTTTCATCTGAACTGCTGAATTAAATAATTGCATGGATAGCACTCCGACAAAAAATCGGTAATGTGAACCTACCCAAAATAATACTAATGAACATAAAGCTGATATATTGATATGGCAACTATTCTGGGAACTAGCGGTACATGTTGTATGATCATAAACATTTACTCAATATTCACAGAATATTCCAAGAACATGCTTCACATTTGTAACAAGCAAGTTTGCAAAATGAATAGCCAATAATGAGATATTTTCCATCAGTCCCATATAAGTAAATGGGGAGGTGGTCTTATACAGGCTTTCAAACCCCCTATTTTGATATCATTGTTCAGACTTCCAGTGATCATACATTTATCACATCTCTTGTTAATAGGTGATGAATGCACTTAGTAGGAAACCCATTTATAAATTGATAAACCATTTATGCTGCATTCCTACATTGTGGCCAGTACTGAACTGCAAACTTTATGCCACAATATTAGAAAATTGCTATAAAACTTTGCAATTTTGTCACAGTTGCAGCAAAAAGATGCACCGCAGCTGCTGTGTTTGATCACAGCTCTAAGGTAGCCGCACAGAATGTAAATTGAGTCCACTGAATATTTATCATATGTCAGGTCAGGAATTTAGAAGAAGAGAAAACCATCCAGCTTCTAAATCGAGCAGATTATTACAAATATTGTCTATAAGCAACGTGTGCATGACACTTCAGGATTCACATTCACTTTGCAGGCATCAGGAAACTCTTCATGTTTTGTGACAAATCTGCACAGATAAAAGGCGTCAAAAACCCCCCAAGCCTTAAAAGTATAGGGGTGCATGCCCACGATCAGAAACTGCTGCGGGTTTGACGATGCGCATTTATGCAGTGTCAAACCCGCTTTGGCCAGCAGTGACAGCACAGTGGATGGGATCTAGAAAAATCCCATGCCCTCTATGCGTGTATGATCGCCTGCCGATCACCTGTGAATACTGACATACGGCATGTCTTTAAAGACTGCAGCATGTCAATTTCTCTTGCAGAGATGCTAGTTTCCATAACAGAAATTACATCAATAGAATTATATTGAATTCAGAAAATCTGTAGGGCAGCACGGTGGCTCAGTGGATAGCATTGCAGTGCTAGAGTCCTGGGTTCTAATCCCACCTTGGACAACATCTGCAAGGAGTTTGTATGTTCTCCCTGTGTTTGCGTGGGTTTCCTCCGGTTTCCTCCCACATTCCAAAGATATATTGGGAATTTAGATTGTGAGCTTCAATGGGGACAGCGATGTTAATGTGTGCAAACTGTAAAGTGCTGCGGAATATGTTAGTGCTATATAAAAATAAAGATTATTAAAGATTATTATTATTATCTGTACAGTTCAGTGAACATATGCAGATTTACCTGCGTTCAATAGAAGGCAGCACTTTGGATGCAGCTAACATACACTAAAAGTAAAGCACTGCTACTTCCGGATCGTGGGCACATACCCTTATTGGACACATAGAGCACTATTTTAATATGAAAGATACATATAACGTCATAATAACAACAAATATAATAATTGCTATTATGCTGCTCTATGTACATTCCATATTCTATGATTTTTCTCTGACATGTTACATGGATCATGGGATTACCTTGTTCTCTGGATCGGTTGATAATGGTGAGCTGGTTATTCTTCTCTTTGCCTCTAAATCAGGAATGTCACATTGCGCAATGGTTTACAAATCTTTTACCAATTATGATCCAGCTTCAAATCTCATTTTCTTTTGAGTATTGAAATTTTACATCAAGGATATAATGAGAAAATAAATACAAAAATGCTGGATTTTTTTTCAATAATAGCTAATATAAAATTGTTTTTGTTGCCAGGATAAAAAAACATTATTAAAAGTTTTGCCTTGAATTTCAAGCAATCATTTTAGATATAATTACCCATTCTAACAGCAAGCTTTAATTTTACTTAATTTATATATATATATATATATATATATGACTAATCGTGTTAATTATTGTCTTTTACATTTCAAATAATAAAAATAAATGAAGCAGGATTTCTGTAGCTGGTCACCTTTAAATGATGATTTAAAGCTGGTTAACCTCACCAGATGTTACCATACCAAAGCTCAGCTTAGTCACGGCTTTCCAGACAGTACATTATAAAACACATGCTATTTTCTACTTGATTCATATTTCTATCATTATTTTGGGCAATATATATATATTGTGCATTTGGTTGCAGTGATAATCTTTGACCTATTCAAAACAAATTATTACCACTGATGAATAAGGAGCCTAGTATTAAAGGAAAAAAATCTAATTTTGTCTCTGAACTTAAAGGTTTAAAATTGACATTCAGCATCAAATGAAAACCAATATTGTGTGGGTAAAGGATTACCAGGGGAATGGTCCAGCAGATACCTTTTTTAAATTAAAGTTGTATGTTTACTGTAGGATAACCGCTGATAAAAACGCCTGAACTTTTAATATCTTAAATAAGGAATAAGTGACAGGGACTATTTGCTAAAATAAAATTAAGCTATTTAAGCATTCTACATCACAGGCAAAGGTAGGGTTATAATTAAAATATACAATTATAATAACATGAAAAAGTATAAATTCATAATTATAAACATTGACATTATTCAATAATAATTACATTAATATAATCATAACAATATCAATTATATTATCATTAGCATTATTACTATTACTTTATGCTCAATACCCCTTTGACTAATATTTTTTATGTTTAAACATTCAAACACTGGGATTTGAAAAAAGTCTTAACTTGTAAAAGACTGAAATATATTTTTGTGAGGAAATATACAGTGGGTACAGAAAGTATACAGACCCCTTTACATTTTTCACTCTTTGCTTTATTGCAGCCATTTGGTAAATTAAAAAAAAGGTCATTTTTTCACATTAATGTACTATGCTTTTTTTGGAAGTGCATTTGAACAGCAAGGTGGATTGCTGTTGAGGGGAAATAGACACAAAAAATCTTTAAATCTTCAGCATAGCGAGTGTGAACGAGCTGAGTGTGACCTAAGCGTAAGTGTGAACGGCGGTAAGTGTGACTTGTGATTCAGTGACTTTGGAATCAGGGAGTTTCCAAGGGAGGAATTGCTGTCTGTTTTTTATTAATACTTTGTATTTATTTTTTATTTAATGTTTCTGTGTGGTGCAATCCCCATTAGGAAATGTGCTCCACTATTGTTAATGCCATCCAGTGCACATCTTGCCACATGTATGCAGTCCTTGATCAGCCGGTCAAGGGTGCATACTGCTGTGCGAGATGTGAGCACGTTGTGCAATTGGAGACCCAGATTCTGGATCTAAATATGCAGCTGGCAACACTGAGATCCATAGACAATATGGAGAGGAGTCTTCTGCTCACTGAGCAGACGCTCAATGGGATAGATGAGGGGGGGATGGTAGGATGGAGCTGCAGGGCAGTGAAGTAGCTAGCTGGGTGACATTCAGAAAGTGGGGTAGAGGGAAGAGTGCCAGGGAGGCTAGTCCTGATCTGGCACACCCCAATAAGTTTGCTAAGTTGGCAGAAGAGGGGGGTGCCCATACAGGGGTAGCACTGCTGCAGCCAGGCATGTTCTCTGAAAGCCAGAGGAGTGACTGCTCCAGTAAGGAGGGAAATAGGAGAGCAGGGCAGGCCAGACAGGTGCTGGTAGTGGGGGACTCAATTATTAGGGGAACAGATAGGGCAATCTGTCACAGAGACAGGGATCATCGAACGGTGTGCTGCCTACCTGGCGCTCAAGTCCAGCACATCGCTAATCGGCTGGACAGATTACTGGGAGGGGCTGGTGAGGACCCAGCGGTCATGGTGCACATTGGCACAAATGACAAAGTTAGAGGTAGTTGGAAGGTCCTTAAAGATGATTTCAGGGAATTAGGCTGCAAGCTGAAAGCAAGGACCTCCGTTTTCCGAAATACTGCCTGTACCACGTGCCACACCAGAGAGGCACTGGGAGATTAGGGAGGTTAATAAGTGGCTCAAGAATTGGTGTAGGAAGGAGGGGTTTGGGTTCCTGCAGAACTGGGCCAACTTCTCAGTTGGCTGCAGGCTCTACGCTAGGGATGGGCTGCACCTCAATGGGGTAGGTGCAGCTGTGCTGGGGAGAAAATTGCTAGAAGGTTGGAGGAGTGTTTAAACTAGGGATTGGGGGAGGGTTTTCAATTTATAGGAGGGGAAGATAGTGCAGATAGAGACCTGGGCACAAATAAGGAAGTTGGGGGTGGTGGTGGCATGGGGGGTGGGGTTAGAACATTTAATAATTTAAGAAAGAACAGAGGTACAGAGAGGAACATCAAGTGCATGCATATTAATGCCAGAAGCTTCGTCAACAAAATGGACGAATTAGAACTAATGTTGTTGGAGCATAATTATGACATGGTGGGGATATCTGAAACATGGCTGGATGAGAGCCATGCAGGGCTATAGCCTGTTCAGAAATGACCGTACAGATAAGCGAGGGGGTGGGGTGTGTCTATATGTAAAATCGTCCTTAAAACCCATCCTGTGTGATAATATGGGTGAATTTAATGGAAATGTAGAGTTCATGTGGGTGGAGATAAGGGGAGGGGGAAAAATAATAAATTACTGATAGGGGTTTGTTATAAATCTCCAAAAATAATGGAAGCAATGGAGAATATCCTCGTAAAGCAAATAGATGAAGCTGCAACTCAAAGAGAAGTCATTATTATGGGGGACTTCAACTACCCTGAAATAGATTGGGGAACAGAAACCTGCAGTTCCAGCAAAGGTAATCAGTTTTTGACAACTATGAGAGACAATTACCTTTCACAACTGGTTCAGGACCCAACAAGAAGGGGGGCACTGCTAGACCTAATATTAACCAACAGGCCAGACCGCATATCAAATATAAGAGTTGGGGGTCACTTGGGGAATAGTGATCACAAAATAATAAGTTTTCATGTATCCTTTAATAAGATGTGTAATAGAGGGGTTACAAGGACACTAAACTTCAGGAGGGCAAATTTCCAACCGATGAGAGAGGATCTTGGTGCAATTAACTGGGATGATATCCTGAGACATAAAAATACACAAAAAAATGGGAGACGTTTATTAGCATCCTGGATAAGACCTGTGCGCAGTATATACCGTATGGGAATAAACATACTAGAAATAGGAGGAAACCAATATGGCTAAATAGAGCTGTAAGGGGCGCAATAAATGACAAAAAGAAAGCATTTAGAGAATTAAAGGAAGTAGGTAGTGAGGAGGCATTAAATAAATACAAAAAATTTAATAAATTCTGTAAAAAGCAAATCAAGGCAGCAAAGATTGAGACAAAGAGACTCATTGTCGGAGAGAGTAAAAATAATCCCAAAATATTCTTTAACTACATAAATAGTAAGAAACTAAAAAATGATAGTGTTGGCTCCCTTAAAAATAGTCTGGGTGATATGGTGGATGAGGATGAGGAATAAGCCAATATGCTAAATGACATCAGTATTTACAAAAGAAAATCCCATGGCAGACAAAATGACTAGTGATAACTAAAATTCCCCATTAAGTGTCACCTGCTTAACCCAGCAGGAAGTACGGCGCCATCTAAAAATCACTAAAATTGACAAATCTCCGGGCCCGGATGGGATACACCATCGAATACTGCAGGAATTAAGTACAGTCATTGATAGACCATTATTTTTAATCTTTAAAGACTCCATAATAACAGGGTCTGTACCACAGGACTGGCGTATAGCAAATGTGGTGCCAATATTCAAAAAGGGAACAAAAACTGAACTCGGCAATTATAGGCCAGTAAGCTTAACCTCTACTGTGGGTAAAATCCTGGAGGGCATTCTAAGGGATGCTATACTGGAGTATCTGAAGAGGAATAACCTCATGACCCAGTATCAGCATGGGTTTACTAGGAACCGTTCATGTCAGACTAATTTGATCAGCTTCTATGAAGAGGTAAGTTCTGGACTGGACCACGGGAGCCCCGTGGATGTAGTGTATATGGACTTTTCAAAAGCTTTTGTTACGGTGCCACACAAAAGGTTGTTACATAAAATGAGAATAATGGGGATAGGGCAAAATATGTGTAAGTGGATTGAGAGCTGGCTCAGGGATAGGAAACAAAGGGTGGTTATTAATGGAGCACACTCGGACTGGGTCGCGGTTAGCAGTGGCGTACCACAGGGGTCAGTATTGGGCCCTCTTCTTTTTAACATATTTATTAATGACCTTGTAGGGGGCATTCAGAGTAGAATTTCAATATTTGCAGATGACACTAAACTCTGCAAGGTAATCAATATGGGGAGGACAATGTTATATTACAGGGTGATTTATGTAAACTAGAAGCTTGGGCTGATAAACGGCAAATGAGCTTTAATGGGGATAAATGTAAGGTCATGCACTAGGGTAGAAGTAATAAGATATATGTGCTTAATTCTAAAACTCTGGGCAAAACTGTCAATGAAAAAGACTTGGGTGTATGAGTGGATGACAAACTCATATTCAGTGGCCAGTGTTAGGCAGCTGCTACAAAGGCAAATAAAATAATGGGATGCATTAAAAGAGGCATAGATGCTCATGAGGAGAACATAATTTTACCTCTATACAAGTCACTAGTTCGACCACACTTAGAATACTGTGCACAGTTCTGGTCTCCGGTGTATAAGAAAGACATAGCTGAACTGGAGTGGGTGCAGAGAAGAGCGACCAAGGTTATTAGAGGACTGGGGGGTCTGCAATACCAAGATAGGTTATTACACTTGAGGCTATTTAGTTTGGAAAAATGAAGGCTAAGGGGTGATCTTATGTTAATGTATAAATATATGAGGGGACAGTACAAAGACCTTTCTGATGATCTTTTTAATCATAGACCGGTGACAGGGACAAGGGGGCATCCTCTACGTCTGGAGGAAAGAAGGTTTAAGCATAATAACAGACGCGGATTCTTTACTGTAAGAGCAGTGAGACTATGGAACTCTCTGCCGTATGATGTTGTAATGAGTGATTCATTACTTAAATTTAAGAGGGGACTGGATACCTGTCTGGAAAAGTATAATGTTACAGGGTATATACACTAGATTCCTTGATAGGGTGTTGATCCAGGGAACTAGTCTGATTGCCATATGTGAAGTCGGGAAGGAATTTTTTTCCCCAAGGTGGAGCTTACTCATTGCCACATGGGTTTTTTTGCCTTCCTCTGGATCAACATGTTAGGGCATGTTAGGTTATGCTATGGGTTGAACTAGATGGACTTAAAGTCTTCCTTCAACCCTCATAACTATGTAACTATGTACATTCTGCACCCAATCTTGACTGAAAAAAACAGAAATGTAGAATTTTTTGCAAATTTAATAAAAAATAAAAACGGAAGTATCACATGGCCATAAGTATTCAGACCCTTTACTCAGACACTCATATTTAAGTAAAATGCTGTCCATTTCCTTGTGATCCTCCTTGAGATGATTCTACTCCTTCATTGGAGGCCAGCTGTGTTTAATTAAACTGATAGGACTTGATTTGGAAAGGCACACACCGTCTATATAAGACCTCACTGCTCACAGTGCATGTCAGACCAAATGAGAATCATGTGGTCAAAGGAACTGGCCAAGGAGCTCAGAGACAGAATTGTGGCAAGGCACAGATCTGACCAAGGTAACAACAGAATTCCTGCAGTACTCAAGGTTCTCAAGAGCACAGTGGCCTCCATAATCCTTAAATGGAAGAAGTTTGGGACCACCAGAAGTCTTCTTAGACGTGGCTGTCCAGCCAAACTGAGCAATCGTGGGAGAAGAGCCTTGGTGAGATAGGTAAAGAAGAAACCCAAGATCACTGTGGCTGTGCTCCAGAGATGCAATAGGGAGATGGGAGAAAGTTCCACAAAGTCAACTATCACTGCAGCCCTCCACCAGTTATGGCAGAGTGGCCCAACAAAAGCCTCTCCTCAGTGCAAGACATATGAAAGCCCGCATAGAGTTTGCTAAAAAAAACCACATGAAGGATTTCCCAGACTATGAGAAATAAGATTCTCTGGTCTGATGAGATGAAGATAGACCTTTTTGGTGATAATTCTAAGTGGTATGTGTGGAAAAAAACAGGCACTGCTCATCACCTGCCCAATCCAATCTCAACAGTGAAGCATGGTGGTGGCAGCATGATGCTAATGCTATGGGGTTTTTTCAGCTGCAGGAACAGGATGTCATTGAAGGAATTATGAATGCGGCCAAGTACAGAGATATCCTGGATGAAAACCTCTTCCAGAGTGCTCTGCACCTCAGACTTAGCCGAAGGTTCACCTTCCAACAAGACAATGACCATAAGCAGACAGCTAAAATAACAAAGGAGTGGCTTCAGAACAACTCTGTGACCATTCTTGACTGGCCCAGCCAGAGCCCTAAACCCACTTGAGCATCTCTGAAGAGACCTGAAAATGGCTGTCCAGTCCATCAACATTCACCATTCAACCTGACAGAACTGGAGAGGATCTGCAAGGAAGAATGGCAGAGGATCCCCAAATCTAGGTCTGAAAAACTTGTATCATTCTCAAGAAGACTCGTGGCTGTACTAGCTCAAAAGGATGCTTCTACTCTATACTGAGCAAAGGGTCTGAATACTTATGACCATGTGATATTTCAGTTTTTCTTTTTTAATAAATTTGCAAAAATTACTACATTTCTGGGGGGTTTTCAGTCAAGATGGGGTGCAAAGTGTACATTAATCTGAAAAAATGAACTTTTTTGAATTTACCAATTGGCTGCAATGAGACAAAGAGTGAAAAATGTAAAGGGGTCTGAATACTTTCTGTACCCACTGTACATTTGTACTGACTATAATTTAAAAGACTGAAAATGTAAAGTGATAGGAGTCAAAATAACACACCATTAGACAAAACATTTTACAAATAAAAAGATCCCAAATATAGCACAGTAGGGGAACAAAGCTTTGTGTGAAGTCAATAAAAGGGAATAAATCATGAGAAAATTACTTTTTATTCAAATTAGATATTTTTATGACAAATATATATAAATATATATTTTAATTTGTGATAATGTTTTATTTTTATTTTTCATCTCATGATGTAAATAAATATTTAAAAAATCAGACACCTGAGACATTTTTTGCACGAGCAGTCTTAAAACATTAAATAATGGTTAGACACACAAGTCTGACATTCATGATCTGAATATGGACCACTAATTCTGGACCAGTCATGAGTTTCCTGAGCCAAAACTCATAGCAAAAGCTGAGCTCATCAGAATTTATGAGGCTGTTACGTTCAGGTCAGTAGACTTATGGCTAGTCCAGACTTCTATTGTAAGCTAGGAAACATAGGCGCCTACACTGCCACAACAGCAATCACTATTACCTCCGCTATTCAATCCAGTTTTCTTGTTCTATTCCTTGTCCTATCCAATAAACGTGTATGTCTAATGAAATTTTAAATGACCAAAACGTCACACACTGTGGATGACATGAATAGGCAGTTTCTTTCATCTATTTGAGAGGTTTTTTTCA
Source organism: Ranitomeya variabilis (assembly GCF_051348905.1). NCBI lineage: Eukaryota > Metazoa > Chordata > Amphibia > Anura > Dendrobatidae > Ranitomeya > Ranitomeya variabilis. The sequence continues at coordinate 903,015,882 of NC_135233.1, forward strand.
TATTAAGTCCACATTGAGGTTTGTACTCAGACTGTGAATGTTGGAACCATGTAACCCACCTTATTGACCATATATTCACATGCAATAATGCTCTTGGAAAAATAATATTACACCTCCCATGGAAAAATAATATTACACCTCCCACAGAGGTGTATCATAACTGTTATCTATCACTAACCTAATAATTTTCTGAATAACAGAAAGGGAAACTGTAAAGGTTAAAATGATAATCAATGGAAAAAACATGTTACTCAACTTTACACATGAACTGTAAAAAGATGCTGAAAAGTGTTACTATAATTTGGGTAAATCTCAAGTAATCTCTAGACCATTCATATTTCCCAATTTATGGTCCAAATGTGGATAATATTTAACAGTTGCACAAGCTACTGGGATGAAGAAACTGATTGTTATACAACTCTGGGTAAGTAATTTATACAGCATGATTACAACACTCGATCTTGTTAAACCATGTCCTCAAAAGAAAAAGTCATGTGTTTAAAATCATTCTCTGTGGAGTATCTTGGAATGATTACAACACCATTAACAAAAGTTGAATTATTAATGTGTTCAGTTTTCAACTTTTTTTATGTCTCCACGAGATATATTATTTAACATTGCTACAAAGTACAGTATTTTGAAACTTAACATGGGAAATAACACATCAAAAATCTAGTACTACAGACAAAATTATGATCTTTGTAGATGAGGACAATCACTCTAGTTGCCTAAACACTTTATGATCACCAACCCCATGGGACATCTCCAGAAAAGCGATTTCATGCAAAACACTATTTATCCCTTCTAGCATAACTGGAATTTACTGTGCATTTATTTATTACATAACTATATAATTGCAAATATATACATATACCATGGCCAATGTTATAGGGTGCCTAATAACAGGAAAAAAAGAAAATACAAATGTTTCATGCAAGCTGTAGAGATTGTCGCTAAATCCAAACCACCAGCACTGTATAATATGTATACATGTAAATGGTAACTGTAAGTTCATCCAAAATCTAATTGAAAGTATATGTTTGCAACTCAAATACCATGAAACTAAAAATTAGAACTTTTTGTCCACATAACAGTCTTTTTTGCCAGAAAATGCAGTGTTTCTTATGCACTAAAAGCAGGAACAGAGATACAAAAACTCTCTCCCAATTCCTATCTCCACAACTTGGGATGGATTAGACATAACAATAACCAATGCACATACTGGCTGACACTCAGCATGACTTCAGTGTGAAAATTATATTGTGTTAAAGTCATTTGCAATTTTCATATTGAATATATTTGTCATCAGTTGAGCATAAACTGAAATGACAATGACCATTTCAATTTCAGTAAAGCTATAATTTGTTGAGCAACAGGGCATTATCCTAAGGAGTCTTTCGAAGTACATACAATATGACATGGTACCTATTAAATAATCACTGTCGTTTTAAACTACTTGTTCTCATTTAACATGACAGGTGGCAAACATGAAAACTGTAAGTCTCTTTTTTAAAGCTCAACTCCAGTGTTTTTTTTTTCAAGTCCCCTGCCCCCAGTCATATTCTTACCCTCTGGCGTCTTTGCCATTTTTGTCACTGCTCTGGTACCACAACGTCAACTTTTGAGTGCAGCTTCTGACCGGCTGGAAGGCAGAAGGTACATCACAAGCTCTCAATGCAAGTCTGTGAGAACCATAACAAGACTTGTAATAACCTCCACGCAGCTCCATGAAACACTAGATCTGACATCAGGTCCCTTTTTGCTGGACGCTGGAAGATGAGGAAGGTGGCTGCAGGTGAGTATGAGACAGGGTAATTGCAGTTAAAGAACCACTCCAGAGGTGCTAAAAAATGTAAATACTGGTGTGATGCTTTAAAAATATTGATGTTTTAAACTTTAAATACTTTTCCCATTGGCCAATACTACATGTCTCACTTCCTTCTAAACTGATTTCAAGAACCTGTTGTTAGGTAAACTCCATCTCTAGTAACAGAGAAACCAAGATGGAATTGTCATTATCCAGGTCAGAGTTTGCTTTCTGTTTCTCCTACTCCGGCCTGGTAATGGTGGGGTTAACTATTTCTGCCTCTCTTTGATTTGGGAGTGGCTATTTCTTGGTGCTCTTGCTGGCAGCTTGTGTCAGTGATAGTTTGGGGCTTGCTGGGGCTGCTAACCTGATAAACCCCAGTGTTCCATTTGCCTCTGACCTCCCTTAACGGTGTCTGACCTGTCTCCTGTACCTGACCTAGTGTGACTCTGGTGTGTATCCTCTGTTTTTGACTGGGCTTTAATTCTGACTTTGTCTCCTGTCTCCCGTCTTTGCTACCACACATCTGTCTGGCTTTTGACCTACTGGCTTACTCTGACTCCGTTCTCTGTCTCACGTCTCCAGTACCTTTGCTGCTGGCTCGTTCTGACCTTCAGCTTGTATTTTGACTACGAGTTCTGTTTTCCCCTTTAACCTACATGCTTACAGACCATTACTGACTTGGCTCGTTTTGACCACTCTCTGTTGACACCTGGAGGCGCAGTGCAGCGTGCACTGTGCTGCAGTGCGGCAAGTGCAACCTCTTTTTCTCTCACTCGCTCCCCCTTGTGGAGTTTGCACATACCTGCATTGCTGCAGCGTAACAGGAATAAAAGAAATAGGGGCAGATATCCTTCTGAGTCGTGTGCTGCTTTCTACTAATAGAAACTCAGCCACTGTTAGCATACACGTCGTCTTTCCAGTATGTCTGTTGGATCACTCAAGAGTCTACACAGATGAGTGATTGCAACAAGGTATAGGGATGGAAGTCTCCAGTGAAACATATTTGAAACATATACAACATTTAAGATCTCAGATGTAAATCAAGCTCTCATCCCCCATTGTGATCACTCAACTAATAATAATCTTTATTATCCAGCATGTCAAACTAAGGTAACGCAAAACACTTTCATCTCCTATTCATCATGCTTCTCTGTTTTACTATCTTACAGTTAATGTTTCAGCACGTGGAGATTGACTTGCCTGGCATGTCAGTGTAAGGAGGCCTTTAAACCATGCAATGCTCCACTGGGAAATTAAATTTACAAATTGCCTCTTCAGAAAAGAAGAGGATTAGAACTCTAGTACCTATTGGAAGTAGCTTTAATCCTAAGTCACATGGTAAGGCTCAGTAAAGGGTCGATATTGACTTTTAGGATTGATACTTCCAATACGTGGCACTAGAGTTCAAGTCTTCCTCTTCTCTAAAGATTCAATTTGTATCTATGTTTTAGCACTCACTAGTTTAAATATATATATATATTCCAAGTCTGGTAAACTAAGTTGGGTGCACAGAGACAAAAGCAGATTTCTACATACATTGGCACATAAAAGTTGGCACCCTTCATCAAAATTTTTGTTATTGTGAACTGTTAAGCAACTTAAAGATTAAATGATCTCTAAAATGCCTAAAGTTAAAGAGGAAACATTTCCTTTGAATGTTGCGAAAAATATATATATTGTCGTTTTCACATTTTAAAAATTACAAAAAGGAAAATAGGCCAATGCAAAAGTTTTGGCACCCCTTGAGATTTGTGTGCTTAGATAACTTTGACCAAGGTTTCAGACTTTAATTAGCCTGTTGGGATTATGGCTTTTTAACTATCATTATGAGGAGAGGCCAGGTGATGCAAATTTCCCAGCTTTCTAAAACCCGAGCCTCCTCTAACTATGTGCCAAAAAACTTCAGCTATCGGTTCTTCTAAGCACCTGCCTAGCATTCTGAAAATGAAAATGGTGGAGGCACACAAATGCACTAACCAAGGTGCAGTGGACCCATTGGCTGGCTGCCTTATCGGTATTATTGCACCTGTGTATTTGCCATCTTTACTTGAGTCCGCTGGAGGCACACAAAGCAAGGGAAAGCTATAAGAAGATGGCAAAGTATTTTCAAATTACCCTTAACTCAGTTCGAAATGTAATTAGGAAGTGGCATTTAACGGGAACAGAGAAGGTCAAGATAAGGTCTGGAAGACCAAACAAAATTTTAGTGAAAGATGCCCAAAGGATTGTTATAGAGGCAAACGATAACCCACACTTAACTGCAAAAGACCTCCAGAATGTTTTCATAGTGCTAGGCAGCCGCTTTGAAGAACTGTGGCGGCTATTTTTGCCAATAGGATAGAGGAGGCTGTGGTTTTATAAAAATGTGAAATTTGCATCACCTGACCTTACCTAACAATGATAGTGAACACACCATAACACTGACAGACTAATTAAGGTTTGAAACCTTGGTCACAGTATTCTGAGTACACAAATCTCCAAGGATGTCCAAACATTTGCATCGGCTCATTTCCCATTTTGTAATTAAAAATGACTATATATATATTTATATATAAAAAATTTTTTGCCTAAAATACAACGGAAATGTGTCATCTTGAATTATAGGATTAGAGATCATTTAATCTTCAACTTTCTTAACGGTTCTCAATAACAGTAATTGTGACCAGGAGTGCACAAACTTTTACATGCCTGTTATGATCCTGGTGGTTAGAACACATGAACTGACCTGATAAGTAAACCCAAAAATAAGGACAAGCTCTGGGAATATGGGAACTTTACTGACCGCAATCCTGATCCTATCAACACACACTATAGGCAGCCGTGGAGCGTTCCTAACTCGGCCTAGACGCCTCGTTCACAGCCTGAGAAACTAGCTACCCCTAGAGAGAAATAAAGCCTCACTTGCCTCAGAGAAATTTTCCCCAAAGTGTAGGCAGCCCCCCACAAATAATAACGGTGAGTTAAGGGGAAAACACAAACATAGAAATGAAAATAGGTTTTAGCAAATGAGGCCCGCTAACAACTAAATAGTCAGAAGATAGCAAGGAATCTGTGCGGTCAGTATAAAATACTACAAAAGTTATCCACGCAGAGAATACAAAAAGACCCCCACACCGACTCACGATGTGAGGGGCGCAACTCCGCACCCCAGAGCTTCCAGCTAGCAATCAAATAGCATATAAGCAAGCTGGACAGAACTCATAACATACTGAGAAACATTTTCAAATAGCAATGAGCAAAATGGACTATCATGAACCTAGCTTCTCCACGAGGAGACAGGTCACAAGGGAAGTCCCAGAGAGATCTGAACCAGTACTGAATACAACGACAGCAGGCAACAAGTAAAGGTCCAGATGGAGTTAAATAGGCAGCAAGCCTAGCAGGAAACGAGGCAGCTGGAGTCCAGCTACAGACCAGCCGTAACACTAAAAGCCACCAGAGGGAGCCCATGAACAGAACTCACAAAGTACCACTCATGACCACAGGAGGGAGCCCGAGAACGGAATTCACAACAGTACCCCCCCTTGAGGAGGGGTCACCGAACCCTCACCAGAGCCCCCAGGCCGATCAGGAAGAGCCAAATGAAAGGCACGAACCAAATCGGCAGCATGGACATCAGAGGCAACAACCCAGGAATTATCCTCCTGACCATAGCCCTTCCATTTAACCAAGTACTGAAGCTTCTGTCTCGAAATACGAGAATCCAAGATCTTCTCCACCACATACTCCAATTCTCCCTCGACCAACACCGGAGCAGGAGGATCAACAGAAGGAACCACAGGCACCACATACCTCCGCAACAATGACCTATGGAACACATTATGAATGGTAAAAGATGCTGGGAGGTCCAAACGAAATGACACAGGATTGAGGATTTCTGAAATCTTATAAGGACCGATGAAATGAGGTTTGAACTTAGGAGAGGAAACCTTCATAGGAACATAACGAGATGACAACCATACCAAATCCCCCACACGAAGTCGGGGACCCACACAGCGACGGCGATTAGCAAAGCGCTGAGCCTTCTCCTGTGACAACGTCAAATTGTCCACCACGTGGTTCCAAATCTGCTGCAACCTATCCACCACAGAATCCACCCCAGGACAGTCAGAAGGTTCAACCTGACCTGAGGAAAAACGAGGATGAAAACCAGAATTACAAAAAAAAGGTGAAACCAAAGTAGTGGAACTAGCCCGATTATTGAGGGCAAACTCAGCCAATGGCAAAAAAGTCACCCAATCATCCTGATCAGCAGAAACAAAACATCTCAGATAAGTTTCCAAGGTCTGATTAGTATGTTCGGTTTGGCCATTCGTCTGAGGATGGAAGGCCGAAGAAAAAGACAAATCAATGCCCATCTTAGCACAAAAGGACCGCCAAAATCTGGACACAAACTGGGACCCTCTGTCAGACACAATGTTCTCTGGAATACCATGTAAATGAACCACATTCTGAAAAAACAGCGCAACCAAATCAGAGGAGGAGGGTAACTTAGGCAAGGGCACCAAATGGACCATTTTAGAAAAACGATCACAAACCACCCAGGTGACAGACATCCTCTGAGAGACTGGAAGATCCGAAATAAAATCCATGGAAATATGCGTCCAAGGCCTCTTTGGGACAGGCAAAGGCAAAAGCAATCCACTGGCACGAGAACAGCAAGGCTTGGCCCGAGCACAAATCCCACAGGACTGCACAAAGGAATGTACATCCCGCGACAAAGAAGGCCACCAAAAGGACCTAGCCACCAAATCCCTGGTACCAAAGATCCCAGGATGACCCGCTAACACCGAAGAATGAACCTCGGAAATAACTCTACTGGTCCATCTATCCGGGACAAACAGTCTCTCCGGTGGACAACGGTCAGGTCTATCGGCCTGAAATTCCTGCAGCACCCGCCGCAAATCAGGGGAGATGGCAGACAAGATCACCCCATCTCTGAGGATACCAGCCGGTTCAGAAACTCCTGGAGAGTCAGGCACAAAACTCCTAGAAAGGGCATCAGCCTTCACATTCTTTGAGCCCGGAAGGTATGAAACCACGAAATCAAAACGGGAGAAAAACAGCGACCATCGAGCTTGTCTAGGATTTAACCGCTTGGCAGACTCGAGATAAATCAAATTCTTGTGATCCGTCAAGACCACCACGCGATGCTTGGCTCCCTCAAGCCAATGTCGCCACTCCTCGAATGCCCACTTCATTGCCAACAACTCCCGATTACCAACATCATAATTCCGCTCGGCAGGCGAAAACTTTCTAGAAAAGAAAGCACATGGTCTCATCACCGAGCCATCAGAGCTTCTCTGTGACAAGACAGCCCCTGCTCCAATCTCAGAAGCATCAACCTCGACCTGAAAGGGAAGAGAGACATCAGGCTGACGCAAGACAGGAGCCAAAGAAAACCGACGTTTCAGCTCCTGAAAGGCCTCAACGGCCGCAGAAGACCAATTAGTCACATCAGCACCCTTTCTAGTCAAATCCGTCAAAGGCTTAACCACACTAGAAAAATTAGTGATGAAGCGACGGTAAAAATTAGCAAAGCCCAAGAACTTCAGAAGGCTCTTCACCGATGTAGGTTGAGTCCAGTCATAGATGGCCTGGACTTTAACTGGATCCATCTCGATAGTAGAAGGGGAAAAAATAAAGCCCAAAAAGGAAACCTTCTGGACTCCAAAGAGACATTTAGAGCCCTTCACAAACAAGGCATTGACACGCAGGACCTGAAACACCATCCTGACCTGCTTCACATGAGACTCCCAATCATCAGAAAAGACCAAAATATCATCCAGGTACACAATCATAAATCTATCCAGATACTCTCGGAAGATGTCATACATGAAGGACTGAAACACAGAAGGGGCATTAGAAAGCCCAAAAGGCATCACCAAGTACTCAAAATGACCTTCGGGCGTATTAAATGCTGTTTTCCATTCATCGCCCTGCTTTATACGCACAAGATTATAAACTCCTCGAACATCTATCTTGGTGAACCAACTAGCCCCCCCTAATCCGAGCAAACAGATCGGACAGCAGAGGCAAAGGGTACTGAAATTTGACCGTGATTTTATTTAGAAGGCGATAATCTATACAGGGTCTCAGAGAACCATCCTTCTTGGCCACAAAAAAGAACCCTGCACCCAAAGGTGACGAGGACGGATGAATATGCCCTTTCTCCAAAGACTCCTTTATATAGCTCCGCATAGCGGTATGTTCTGGTACAGATAAATTAAAAAGTCGACCCTTAGGGAAGTTACTACCAGGAATCAAATTTATGGCACAATCACAATCCCTATGAGGAGGTAGGGCACTGGATTTGGGCTCATCAAATACATCCTGGTAATCCGACAAAAATTCAGGGACTTCAGAAGGAGTAGAAGAAGCAATTGACAACAAAGGAACATCGCCATGTACCCCTTGACAACCCCAACTTGACACAGACATTGCTTTCCAATCCAGGACTGGATTATGAACCTGCAGCCATGGCAGACCCAACACTACAACATCATGCAAATTATGTAACACCAGAAAGCGAATAACCTCCTGATGTGCAGGAGTCATGCACATAGTCACTTGAGTCCAGTACTGAGGCTTATTCTTGGCCAATGGCGTAGCATCAATTCCCTTTAGTGGAATAGGGAATTGCAATGGCTCCAAGATAAAACCACAGCGCCTGGCAAATGACAAATCCATCAAATTCAGGGCAGCGCCTGAATCCACAAAAGCCATAACAGAGTAGGATGACAGAGAGCAAATCAAAGTAACAGACAAAATGAATTTAGGCTGTACAGTACCAATGGTGACAGACTTAGCGAACCTCTTTGTGCGCTTAGAACAATCAGAGATAACATGAGTGGAGTCACCACAGTAAAAGCACAACCCATTCTGACGTCTGTGATTTTGCCGTTCAATTCTGGTCAGAATCCTGTCACATTGCATAGACTCAGGCTTCTGTTCAGAAAACACCGCCAGATGGTGCACAGGTTTGTGCTCCCGCAAACGCCGATCAATCTGAATGGCCAAAGACATTGACTCATTCAGACCCGCAGGCGTGGGGAACCCCACCATAACATCCTTAAGGGCTTCAGAAAGACCCTTTCTGAAAATCGCTGCCAGGGCACACTCATTCCATTGAGTGAGCACAGACCACTTCCTAAACTTCTGACAGTAAACCTCTGCTTCATCCTGACCCTGAGAGAGAGCCACCAAAATCTTTTCTGCCTGGTCTACTAGATTAGGTTCCTAATAAAGCAATCCAAGCGCCAGAAAAAACGCATCCACATTTAGCAATGCAGGATCTCCTGGCGCCAGGGAGAATGCCCAATCTTGAGGGTCACCACGTAACAAAGAAATAATAATTTTAACTTGCTGAGCAGGGTTACCAGAGGAATGAGGTCTCAGAGAAAGAAACAATTTCCAATTATTTTTGAAATTCAAAAACCTAGATCTATCTCCAGAGAACAGCTCAGGAATTGGTATTTTAGGTTCTGACATAGGACTGCGAACTAAATAATCCTGAATGCTTTGTATCCTTGTAGCGAGCTGATCCACACAAGAGGACAGACCTTGAATGTCCATATCTGCAGCTGAGTCCTGAACCACCCAGAGATTAAGGGGAGGAGAGAGGCTAAACACACTGCAGAGGAAAAAAAAAAAACCTCAGAGCTTCTCTTATCCCTCTTTTGCGATGCATTAACACTTTACGGGCCTGCTGTACTGTTATGATCCTGGTGGTTAGAACACATGAACTGACCTGATAAGTAAACCCAAAAATAAGGACAAGCTCTGGGAATGTGGGAACTTTACTGACCGCAATCCTGATCCTATCAACACACACTATAGGCAGCCGTGGAGCGTTCCTAACTCGGCCTAGACGCCTCGTTCACAGCCTGAGAAACTAGCTACCCCTAGAGAGAAATAAAGCCTCACTTGCCTCAGAGAAATTTTCCCCAAAGTGTAGGCAGCCCCCCACAAATAATAACGGTGAGTTAAGGGGAAAACACAAACATAGGAATGAAAATAGGTTTTAGCAAATGAGGCCCGCTAACAACTAAATAGTCAGAAGATAGCAAGGAATCTGTGCGGTCAGTATAAAATACTACAAAAGTTATCCACGCAGAGAATACAAAAAGACCCCCACACCGATTCACGATGTGAGGGGCGCAACTCCGCACCCCAGAGCTTCCAGCTAGCAATCAAATAGCATATAAGCAAGCTGGACAGAACTCATAACATACTGAGAAACATTTTCAAATAGCAATGAGCAAAATGGACTATTATGAACTTAGCTTCTCCACGAGGAGACAGGTCACAAGGGAAGTCCCAGAGAGATCTGAACCAGTACTGAATACAACGACAGCAGGCAACAAGTAAAGGTCCAGATGGAGTTAAATAGGCAGCAAGCCTAGCAGGAAACGAGGCAGCTGGAGTCCAGCTACAGACCAGCCGTAACACTAAAAGCCACCAGAGGGAGCTCATGAACAGAACTCACAAAGTACCACTCATGACCACAGGAGGGAGCCCGAGAAAGGAATTCACAACACATGCCATTGCATTTAAGACCTGTAGTAGCAAAGGATTGGTGGCTCTGTAAGAATGGAAGTTACTGTCAGTGTAATGTTGGCAGATACACTTACTGCAATCAAGTGGCCAGAAAATAGCTGATCACAGGCATGACAAATGGTAAAAATAAACCTATGGTAGCACTAAAAGCAACTTAGACTGGGAAAGGACAGGTGTACAATGAAGCCTATGTCATTTTTTTATGAAAAGATGGTAAACTTTAAAATCAGTTGATGGTATATGACGTTTATGAACACATCAGGTTTCCCAGAGACAAAGAAACTCATCCAAATCTGCTAAGTAAGGTCACAATGAAAAAATCTCTATGAACTGAGAAAAAAAATGATGAGGTATTGGAAAATTTGTTTTTCCGCCAGTCTATGGAACTTTCTTAACTCCTTAGCGACGGAGCCACATTTTTTAAATCTGACCAGTGTCACTTTATGTGGTAATAACTCTGTAACGCTTCCACAAATCCCAGTGATTTTGAGAATATTTTTTCGTGACACATTATACTTTATGATAATGGTAAATTTAGGTCAATATGTTTTGTTTATTTATAAAAAATATCAGAAATTTGAGAAAAGTGTAAACAAAATTAGCAATTTTCAAAGTTTGAATGATTATCCCTTTAATCCAGATAGTCACACCACAGCATAACATTAATAAATAAAATTTCCACACATGTTTGCTTTACATCAGTACCATTTGTAAAATGTTCTTTTATTTAGTTAGCAGTTTAGAAGGTTTAAAAATGTAGCAGTAATTTTTCATTTTTTTAAGGAAATTTACAAAATATATTTTTTTAGGGACCTATGCATGTTTGAAGTGACTTTGGGGGTCCTATATATTGGGAAACCCCCAAAAGTTATACCATTTTAATAACAGCACCCCCTGATATATTGAAAACTGCTGTCAGGTAGTTTATTAACCCTTCAGGTGCTTTTCAGGAATTAATGCAAAGTGGCATGACAGAAATGAAAAAGTGTATTTTTACCACCTAAATGTCGCTAACTTCTGAACAGGCCGCTATAGCCCGGAGACCCATAGGCCGCTATTTGGTCACGAATTGCCATGGCAAACATCAGGACCACACAATCATGATCTGAGGGCACCAAATGAGATAAAGAGGAAGCCCCCCACACTCTGTTAACCATTTATAATGATGCAGATTTGGACAGTGCTAATGCTGATCATGGCTGATGCAGCAAGTTGTCAGCTATAGTGTCCCACCGACAGCTGCTGGATTGTCACCTGTATGGGGAGGCTATTCTCTTATATTACAGGTCAGTAAAAAGGCATATCGACTGTCATTAAGGGGTTAAACAAAACCTTTTTTTAATATTAATAGCAACATTTATAGTATGGAATTACAAACCCTTTTAACAAGCTAACAGTACAAGCCTTAACAGTGTAAGCACGGAGTTTTATGGAAACAGGAATTTCATCACTTCACAATCTACTCTACAATGAGATTATTCCTAAGAACTATGTTTTAATAAAAGCATATTTTGTTCATAAACTGAAGAGCTATAGTATTTGGCAGAAAAATTGACAATCTGAAAACTAAGTGCCTGCAAGTATTAAAATTGTAATGTTTCCTGGCAACATAACCATCAGGACAAAATAGGGATAAAATCCTTTCATATCTCCTTGTGGTTGAACAATAATGTACACATTTTGTATATTATGTGTTATGAAATGTTTTTGAAAGATGAGGACAATTTTAAAATGCCTCACAATCATATTTGCTAAAGTAATGAGGTTATTAGAAAATACCCACACAATATTGTGTGAGGTTACTCTTCACAGAATTTAATCTTAATTTTTAATGATTTAATATTATTAGAGTTTAACTCTTAGTAATTGCCTGGGCAAAAACACAATTATTTAGCTCCGTCCAATGTAATTTAACTATTGAAAAAAAAAAAAAATTATGCAGTGCTAACGTTATCTGGGTCATACAACATTTGAACAAAGTAAAGTAAACATTTCTAAATGCTTACTATAAAAAAGCCTACTGTCCCATGCCACAGCTGGTCTCCCTCAGGTCTATATATTCACTAGCTATTGGAATGTTGCTGCCATTATGATGAAAATCAAACGGCTGCATCATCAAATCACTTTAACACTATGAAGGCGATGCTAATATACCAATAGCCATGTATGGTGCAGTCTCAGAAGCTGAGCCAGCTTCATAAGGTTGATACCAGAAAAATGCCAGCTGTGTTACATAGCCGCTATCTGCCTAAAATTACAGCAGTCAAAGCTTTCTCTGATTGTTGTGGTTTAACCATTTAATTTCTGCTATCAATCACTGGCAGTTGCACTTAAAGGATGTCAGTGCCTCAGCGTGCGATTAACCAGCTTCCAATGGTTCATCATTACGCGATTGCAAGGAACCAATGGTTTACCATGGCAGCAGTGCAATAATGTGGTATTGCAGTATACAGTATAAGTGAAAGGATTATCACAAGTTTGTTTCCCCTAAGATGAATAAAAAAATTTTTTTAAAAAAATTAAAACTTCAAAAACACAAAGGGGTTCCCCATTAAATATTAATAAATTAAAAAATGTAATTTCTGTTTCTTTCAGGTTTGTAAAATGTATGGAAATACAAGAATTTCAGACAACTCCGAGAGGTAAATATTATGCAATATATTTTTATTGGAAAGTTGTAATTCATTATGTACTAATAATGCAAAACTGGAGGAGGTCTAACTACATCAACAATGTATCAGACATCAGAAGACATTACAAAGGGTGAAATATTTGGGGCGCATATAATAAAGTCTATGTACAAAATAATAATAGAAAAATATTAAGGTAAATACTGAAGTGCCTTTAAACTATGGTCCACATAAACGATGTGTAATATAACTGGTTGTTCTAATTTGGATGAACATAGCTTAACCGTGTAGAATGAAATTAGTAAGAAATAGATCACTAGGTTTCCTGTTTTGGAGGGATTTGGGAATTTAAAAGAGAGTGCATTTAAAAAAAATTTTGATGCTTGGCCGTTCTTGGATACTATGGATCAGCTTCTATATTTTGCTGCTACATTTTTGCCGATTTTTTTTAAATTATTTTTTGGAGTGTTTTTGCAGCTGAAAAAACTCAGATTTAAACAGTACCAAAAAAGAGAATGCTATATCTGAAATATCATGCACATGATGCTTATTTCCTCTTATTTTGAGTTTTTTGCTGTGCTTTTCACTCATTCAAATGAATTGGGAAAAAATGCATAAAAAATGCACACAAAAAAGGGGCAAAAATTAACATTTTACGGGCTGTTTTTCCTGCCAATACACGATACTGATTGGGTGCATATACGCATAGTGAATTTGAGACAATACATTTTCAGCAAGAGGAAATGTCTGATTCTTCACATGACATTAAATGATAGCTTTCAAGTCCATGCAAACATCTGCCCTATACTGTGTATACAGTCTTCTAAGGGACATGCTGTGAGTTTACTTGGAGGACAGCTGGGGAAACACAGGTTGCTCATATGTGTTCTATGTTAATCTAACTATGGACAGAAAACACTTTGCATTTAACTATTTTCTGCTGTAGAGACCATCTCTATGGACCTACATTTACCTATCAAAATTAGAACCTAAATTCCTTTGAATAAGACTTACTACAAACTAACATCTGCCTGCTGTCTTGGAATTATAGAATATTTATGTCTGTGGAATCCACAGTAATCTTTGCTGCATTGAACTCTTTATTCAATCATTCTACACTGAGCTGTTACAAGTCTATCCAACACATGTCCTGTTTTATTACTCCTGATTCTGTATGTTTTATAATGATAAAATGGGATTAGATATACAATACTTTTTATAGAAAATCCACTGTAAGTATAAAATCTTGAATTGTGCTCTCCTATCATTTTTATAGGTATTACACAAGTTTCTCTCTTTTTTGTTCCAAGAAACAACTTGGATGTGATTATTGCCCAAACTGTCTGAGGACTTAGGAGTTTATTGATGGACTAGGCTGTTGAGATGAACGGATCCATTGATATTTGAATTCGCCAACTTTGACAAATTTTCACAAAAATTGATATTGCGGTGAATAAATTCACACAAATTTCAATACTGAAAAACATGTAATTAGTCAGAAAATACATGCAGGGGAGAGTAGAGAGTCCAGAGACCAAGTAGAATTGTGTGTTTTTCGTTTACATGTTTCAAAGTACCATACTTCTTCAGGACAAAAAAAAAAACTAATGGCAGGATACAGCCATACACACAGTATATTGGTGAGATTTAAAAAAAAAAATGTAGCTCCAAAAGAAAGTCACTTGATGCATCAAAGTTCATCTTGGGCATTTCGTTATTGCAAAAATGATTATAGAAGAAATAATGGTAATGAAAGGTTTAAAAATGAATAATTGTATATTAGTCATAAAATAAAATGCATTATAATTGGAAAAATAAAGATATAAATGTGTTTGTGCATTGTGATGGTTTATTTCATGTAAAAAAATAGGACTAGGACTAGAACTCATGGAATCACATTTAAACAGGGTTAGTGTGTAGGACATGATGTTGAAGTGCCATGGAAGATATTGACTGAACCCAGTGGGATAGAGAGAGATGAAGAGCCCTGTGGAGTCAGGTTTATTCAAAGACAATTGTAGTGATTAAAATTATTTGGATGCATTTATTCTCACATTGAAATATTAACATTTTAAAGATTATGTGAAAATATAAAAGAATGAACCAAGGAAAGAGAAATAAGTACCTCCACTGAACTCAAATTAACTCATATTCCAGGAAATACCCCACTGCTATAGAGAGGGGCTGAGGAAAGCCGTGACAGAAAGTGGGGAAAAATTGAAATGTCCCTCCAGAAAAGCTGCACTGGGGAAATAAGGAAGAGGGCTCAGCGCCAGATGAAAAACGAGCACAAAGGAGGAGACATAATTAGTTCAAATATCATTCAAGTTGAGGTAAGCTGATTTTGTGCAATATTTTAATGGTTTTGTCCTATACATATAATATACACAGGTACATGGAAAAGGAATTGTTCACTGGGATGGTGAGGGTTTTACCAAAAGGGTTTAACTGTTTTCCGCATGGACATGCCGTCATATAGATGACAAAATTAGTTAGACAAGTCAGATATTTGATCTGGAAGGTAGTGATCAGGCTATTGAGTGTGATCAATATAGATCTGTGGCAGACAGTGGAGCAACAAAGATGGTTTTTAGTGCAGCACTTGAAAATCCCACATTTTAAGGAATTATTATCCAAAGAATTGCTGGTACGAGAGGTTAACCTACTTGGGACTGTAATGTTCTTAACTGTAGAGGCTCTTCGAAAAGTGAAATCTTGATTTTCTGGTAATTGTTCACCAAGAATGGAGCCATTCAGCAAAATGTGCCAATGTTCACTCAAAATTGTCCTTATTTCTTTGTGGTGTATATTATAGGCTGTGAAGGAATTTAGTTCATATTTATTCTGCTGAGTATCATTCTTATGAGTTTCAATTGGATTTTTTTATCATACTTTTTGCTTCACGTTCAATTAGTTTCTTACTATTTTTGTTGCTCACATCTTTCTTTTAAAATCAGGGCTTGTCCATTGAAGTTGGAATTTAGCGAACAATTCTTTCTAAACCTTATAAACTGATTTATGGAATAGTGTCTAGCCATTTTTTGTAGTGACCGCTATTATAATGAATGTAATTGCTGGAATTGACTATTTTGATGAAGGTTGTGGTTTGAATGCAGTCATTTGGTACCAAGAGTGTAATATCCAAGAAATCTATACATTGTGCACTGACGGCAGGAGAAGAAGAGAGAACCCAATTGTTGCTATTAATTTCATGGAGAAAAAAATATATTTTTTAGAATCATCCCAAATAAGGAAGAGATCATTAATATATCTTTTGTACATTATGATATTGTCCTTAAGGGTTTTTTATTTAAATCTCCCCAGCATAAATATATGGCTGCAACCTGACATTTGCTATATTTATTTTTACCCTGAAGAAGTATGGCACTTCGAAATGAATAGACAAAATAAAAAAAAAAAACATTATCCTAGTGTTTATCCTAGTGTTTAGCAGCATGGATTTTTCCACTTTTTCCTTTCCACACAACTCTACAGGAATGAGAGAGGACACTGTGGGCATAAGAGCTTACACTCAACAGAAGAGAATGACAGAGAGGTAACCACTGATCCTAAGAGCTTGCATTTTACGGAAGAGAGTGCCCTGCTGACCATAAAAATGTACATTCTACAAGATAGAGTTAGTCAGAGAGGTCCCCACTGATCATAAGAGCTTATACTTTACAGGATTACAGGAGAGAGGGGACCCTGCTGACAATAAGAGCTTACACACTGCAGGATAGAGAGGTCCCCACTGACCATGAGTGCTTACACTCTACAGGAGAGATAAAGGAAACTGCTGATCACTAGAGTTCACATTCTACAGGAGAGAAAGTCAGAGACGTCTCCCACTGTAAGAGTTTACACTCCACAGGAGAGAAAGAACCCTGCTGACCACAATAGCTTATACTGTACATGAGAGAGATAACCCTACTGACCATAATTGCTTAAACGCTGCAGTAGAGAGATCACAAGAGTGAGAGAGGCCCCATTGTTCATAAGAGCTTACATCCTAAAAGAGAAGAAGAGACCAAGAGGACCTTGCTGATCATAAGAGCAAACATTCTAAATAAAGGTACCGTCACACTAAACGATATCGCTAGCGATCCGTGACGTTGCAGCGTCCTGGCTAGCGATATCGTTGTGTTTGACACGCAGCAGCGATCAGGATCCTGCTGTGATATCGCTGGTCGTTGATTAAAGTTCAGAACTTTATTTGGTCGTCAGATCGCCGTGTATCGTTGTGTTTGACAGCAAAAGCAACGATACCAGCGATGTTTTACAATGGTAACCAGGGTAAATATCGGGTTACTAAGCGCAGGGCCACGCTTAGTAACCCGATGTTTACCCTGGTTACCAGTGTAAAATGTAAAAAAATAAATAAATAAATACTCACCTTCGCGTCCCCCGCCGTCCGCTTCCTGCACTGACTGACTGCCGGCCGTAAAGTGAAAGTACAGCACAGCGGTGACGTCACCGCTCTGCTGTTAGGGCCGGCGCTCAGTCAGTGCAGGAAGCGGGCGCAGGGGGACGCGAAGGTGAGTATGTACTGTTTGTTTTTTTACATTTTACACTGGTAACCAGGGTAAACATCGGGTTACTAAGCGCGGCCCTGCGCTTAGCAACCCGATGTTTACCCTGGTTACCCAGGGACCTCAGCATCGTTGGTCGCTGGAGAGCTCTCTGTGTGACAGCTCTCCAGCGACCAAACAGCGACGCTGCAGCGATCGGCATCGTTGTCTGTATCGCTGCAGCGTCGCTTAGTGTGACGGTACCTTAAGTGACTAGTGACTCTGGAGATGGAAAACGATTGTACTGTACAAACTGTGCTCCACTGGCAACTGCTGATCTGTGATGGCCCAGGTACTGACCACCACTGTGCAATCTACTATATAATTGTCTAAGGGTCACTTCCGTCTGTCTGTCCTTCTGTCTGTCATGGATATTCATTGGTTGCGGCCTCTGTCTGTCATGGAATCCAAGTCGCTGATTGGTCGTGGCAAAACGCCCATGACCAATCAGCGAAGCGCACAGTCTGGAAGAAAATGGCCGCTCCCTACTCCCTGCACTCACTGCCCGGTGCCCGCATACTCCCCTCCAGTCGCCGCTCACACAGGGTTAATGCTGGTGGTAACGGACCGCATTATGCCGCGGTTAACGCACTCCGTTACCTCTGCTATTAACCCTGTGTGACCAAGTTTTTACTATTGACGCAGCCTATGCAGAGTCAATAGTAAATGACCAAGTTTTTTACTATTGACGCAGCCTATGCAGAGTCAATAGTAAAAACATCTAATGTTAAAAATAATTAAAAAAAAAAAAAGATTATATACTCACCTACGCCGCCTTTCCCGCTCCTCGCGATGCAAGCGGCACGTTCCGGTGGCAAGGATGGTCTGGCAGAAGGACCTGCCATGACGTCACGGTCATGTGACTGTGAAGTCATCACAAGTCCTGCGTGCCTGCGCAGAAAGGACCTGCCGTGATGTCACCGTCATGTGACCGCCACACAGTCATGTGACCGCGACATCATCACAGGTCCTGCGCGACAAGGACCTGCCGTGACGTCATGGTCATGTGACCGCGACGTCATCACAGGTCTTGCGCGACAAGGACCTGCCGTGACGTCATGGTCATGTGACCGTGACGTCATCACAAGTCCTGCGTGCCTGCGCAGAAAGGACCTGCCGTGATGTCACGGTCATGTGACCGCCACACAGTCATGTGACCGCGACATCATCACAGGTCCTGCGCGACAAGGACCTGCCGTGACGTCATGGTCATGTGACCGTGACACGGTCACGTGACCACGACATCATCACACCCTGGGAGCGGAAGCTGCCACCTGCACCCCACACAGGCGACAGAGCTACAACGCGCCTGCGGAAGGTGAGTATATGTTTATTTTTTATTTTTTTAACCTGTGTCATACATGGCTGGGCAATATACTACATAGCTGGGCAATATACTACATGGGCTGTGCAATATACTACGTGGCTCTGTGCTGTATACTATGTCACTGGGCAATATACTACGTAACTGGGCAATATACTACGTGGCTGGGCAATATACTACGTGGCTGGGCAATATACTACGTGGCTGGACAATATACTACGTGGACAAACATATTCTAGAATACCTGATGCATTAGAATCGGGCCACCATCTAGTGTATAATAATCTGCTAAATGTTTTAGCTGCAGGGCATTATGGGGAGGCCCACGTGTCATTTCAAAATTACGTTAGCCCACTATCTGATGCTTCAGCAGAGTAAGAAATGGTGCCAGGCAAGTTATTTTTTTAGAACCACAAATCAAATTTCAAAAATGTTCAAATTCACGTGAAGCTACAAATTTCAGGACATTTTACTCAAATTTGATCCCCCGCAGATCAATTTGCTCATCTATATTGGACTTTCTTGCCAATTTAGGTGTATATTGGACATATTTGCTCCTTTTCAATCTAGAAAAGCTCAATGACAACACCATGACAGTTGTAGTGGTGAGGCTGGCTATTGGCTGTCACAAAAATAACGCTGAATAGAAATGTAAACATGACGGAAGGAGACTTTTTTATATTAATATGCATTACTTTCCTATTAAATGTGTTTATGTTTCTACATGTAGGAAGGACATGTCTTTAGCACATATTTCGCTTCTACAGCAGAACTGGCAGAAGTAAAAATAACTGTACAGATTGAATATGGAAATGGGTGAGGAATTGAATCATTGTATGTATAATTCACATTTCCAGCAGAGAAAACAGATTTATCTAACAGTGGGTGTTTGCATGCAAAGTGAATCACTCAAACCGGAGATCTTTGTCGTCATTTTCCTATCTTTAAGCATGCTCGGTATTTAATGTTCTGCAAAAAAGAACTGAGCAATTCTTCCAGTATAGCATCTAGTTTATTTATAACAATGAACTCTCACAATACTTGCTCTGAAAATATAAACACTGCATGCACAATGTAAGAATAGCAGACTGCATTATCATGTAGTCAGTGATACATTCTGCATCCCAACAAGCCAAAATAAATATTGATAGACCTCACTATAGAGTAAAGTACATGAATTCTTTACGTTCGTTATAAATTTTTACCATTATAAATATCTGCCCTGTTTAAATAAATGGATATTTTAGCCTAAAATATTTAGTAACTCCCCTGCTCCTCTCCGCTGCCCTATTCAAAATTGATGGGGCTTTTTCTTTCTGTGACATAGATTTCGGAGTGGCAGCACACATCCTTATGGCTTGGTCAGATAAGCATATTTTTGTCAATATGCCAAACAGAGAAAAATTGCTCAACAGACGGCCCACGAGACAATGTAAATATAGAGATAATATATTAATTATTTAATATTTAAATATAGAGAAAATATCTAAAGACAATACAGAGGAGTCACATAGAGGTAGAAAAGCTATCTACCTCTATATCACTCCATTTTATTGTCTTTATATATTATCTCTATATTTTTCTTGCATTTGACTATTTTGCACTCACACTTAGATTTGAATAGCTGTCTGTTATGACCCCAATGGCAGAGGGTCTCAGAAATAATTACTAAGTCTGCAAACACAAAAAACCAGCTCATAGGGCAGTGGTAACTGAGCTGACCATATATCTAATCCTAGCACCACAAATAGCAGCAGCCGGGGAACGTGCCTACGTTGGTTCTAGACGTCTCGCGCCAGCCGGAGAACTAACTAACCCTAGAAGGGAAAAGAAAGACCTTTCTTGCCTCCAGAGAAAAGACCCCAAAAGTTGGATACAAGCCCCCAACAAATAATAACGGTGAGGTAAGAGGAAAAGACAAACGTAAGAATGAGCTAGGTAATTAGCAAAGAGAGGCCCACTAGCTAATAGCAGAATATAGTAAGATGACTTATATGGTCAGCAAAAACCCTATCAAAATATCCACGCTGGATATTCAAGAACCCCCGAACCGTCTAACAGCCCGGGGGGAGAACACCAGCCCCCTAGAGCTTCCAGCAAGGTCAGGAATCACATTTAGTACAAGCTGGACAAAAATGAGAGCAAGCAAATAACCAAAAAACAAAGAAGCAGGACTTAGCTTAATTTTGCACGAACCCGGACCAGCAGACAGGAGCAAACAGAAAGGATCTGATTACAACGATGCCAGGCACTGGACTAAGGATCCAGGAAGCTTATATAGCAACTCCCCTGGACTAACGACCCAGGTGGGTGCCAAACTGAGGAAAGACAATCCCAGAGTCATATCACTAGTAACCACAAGAGGGAGCCAAAAAGTCTAATTCACAACAGCTGTCCTCAAGGATTTGACTTTATGTACTGTATCACAGTCTATATTTCTTATTATTTGATCCACCATGTGCTCTATTCAGGTGGATGCTGTCATACTCACCATCTTTAGTATATTTTTTAACTGCCTTTTTTGTATGCTTGTTTCATTGTCTAATTTTTATCTTTGTGAAATAATAAAAAGGTATATTTTTTCTGTACATTGAGTCTCGCACATTTCTTGTCTAAGTTTTTCATCTAAAAATGGTTGTAGAACTAAAAAAAATCATAGGGAGTACAGTTTGCTGGTTGTATGTCAGAGGAATCCAAGTTCTAACTAAATGTTGCTGTGACCACAAATGCAATGGGTGTTCTCTATTTATGGGTACAATTTCTCTACACTAAACTAATCTTTAGTAATGCTTATATTAGTTTCCTTATTGTAGACATCAATCACATAAGAACAGAGAAGAGGGACTGGAAAATTCAGTGCAAAATGCCTTGGACACTGTACATGAAGGCACTGCCCATAAGGTGCTTTTGGTGGTATCAGTGGATTTTACTCTGGAGTCCTTCGTCATGCAACCAACATAACAATTCAGATAGCTATGTTCCACCTGCTGTACTTACGATCTAATCATATTGTTATCAGTGCTGAAACTTAAAAGTGAAATTATTTTTATTGAAGAGGAAAACTACTTGATGTGTTGTCTCTTCTGCTATTTGAAGCTCACAGCTGTTGGCTTTACCTGTGCTTGATGGGACCCCATGTTGTTGTTTTTTTTTTAAATTTTACACAATGCGCCTGTCAGTCACAGCCATGCCAATACTTGACATGGCTGTGATGGAGCCAGAAGTAACCACACAGGAAAAGCTTGTTGATTAGCTGTACTGCAATACAACTGTCTAACTAATTAAAGTAGGGGAGTCTACAACAAATCAAACAACCGGAAAAAACAAGCCTACCCCTTTAAAACATTAATCTTTATTAATATTCCAGTTTAATACAAAAAAATTCCCTATAAAAAACATCCCAATTAGGGGACCAAAAATTCTAGGATTAGGGACTCCGCTCATCCAAATCTTGTATATGTGCCAAAAAATAACACAATAGAAAAAATCAACAAAACGTGAAAAATAACACTAAAAAACCAAAAAACATGAAAAAAACATAAAAAATCAAAATTGAATATGGTATGCCTATATTGACCCTAGTATGCCCTTAGGTCTGATACCCTTCCTTGCAGCGAAGGTTGGCACCCTAGATTATCGATATGGCGCCCCCGGTCACCGGCGGCTGTCCCTTATATCCCTAAACGGCCCCTATAAATCTAAAATCCACAGACAAAAACACCACATAAATATGGATCAATTCAGATCCATAGTACCACACATTATTAATGATGCACCTGGTATCCCACACACTATTAGGTCAACCTATGATGAACTTGATAATAACCCCAACATGCGTTATGTAATGGATATATAATCTATATAGACAATGAGCTGCACCTAGGTTATTCTGTTATGCTGACAGTAACTATATCCAACTTAAACTTTGTTATCTAGTGGATATCTAGCAATCATTATAGACAAAAAAGCTGCCCGTAAGATTATTCTGTGTATGCTAACTATGGTTATATCCAATCAGCATCCCTATGACATGCGAATTCATCCAAGGTGCAGACTTAGATTTTTACAAAAACCTCATATACGTTTTAGAGGAAAAAATTCATATCTCCATCAATCATCATATAGGGAATAGTCCACCCCAAAAAATTATATTATTTGTTGCTTAGGTAATTCAAATCTACGTTCCCAAGTCTCTTCTTTATATATGCTGGGGGTATACATATGTTATATGCATCACTAACTTAGTCAAATAAAGTGCTTAATATGCCATCAATTGCATCATCATACAAAGCCAATGCTATTTATCAACTTAGCTCTTTGTTCATCAGATGTTCCCTCATAGCCGCTGTCCCGACGCGTTTCTCCCCCGTTTTATTCATTCAGGGGGTTCATCAGGGGACTTTAGATTATTGCACCATAATAGGTCATAGAGCCACACACAGGAATCGAGATGCTGAGTTCCGTAGTCTGTGCTATCTATTACCCACTCCCCTCACTTATATAGCATAACTATAGACGCTCCACCCACCTCCACCTGGCAGCGGCGTCTTCCCAAACCCGGCGCCATGATACATGTGTTTTAGTTGCAGCAGGAAGTATGGTGGCCCGCAGCGCTCAACCGCCTCTACTGATGACGTGCTTTGGACCGCATAAGCGCACATTGATGACATGTACGCTGTGCTGGAGTGCACAGCCATATCTAAACCTACTGCGCAGCTGCAGAGACATAATGACAAAATACTCCGCTTTCAGCTTGCACTTATTATAAAAACCTCTGAATAATACTTGCGGCTGCCCCTACATGCCTTTATCACCTAGTCCATATATTGTTTAACACACCGAAATGTATAATGTATACACTAAATCTCCTGATTTATGGACTATCAATAGCTGGCATGTAGATATGTCCATGCCCTACATATCCATTAACTGATTCTTATATTACCCGGGTTCTCTTATCTCATCTCACCAGGAGGGTATGGGCTACCTGTGTAGGCTATATGACATAAAATTAGAATATCTCAAATTATCTATATACATTTATCTGCCATATTTGAGCCTTACACTATTCCTAAAGGATGTTGCTAACAGGGGTATTTTTACCACCTGATTTTTACTAAATAACACACAGACAATATGTACAAAGGCTATATTGTTTCCTCTCATGGGAAATGTGCTACCCATTATGTCTCAGATGAAGCTCGAGAAGGTCAACTGTTCATTCAGACCATTTGGATGGACTGTATCCATCCAGAAAATCCATCTTGTTTCTCTCTGTAGGATCTTCTTGTCCCAATCTCCTTGGCGGACCGAAGGTTCCACCACCTCTATCACCCTAAACCCGATAGACCCTAGATCACCCCCATGATGCATATTTACATGACGCGCCAGAGGTGTATCTCTCTTGTTACGTATATCTCCAAGATGCTCTCCGATCCGGATTTTAAATTGTCTCTTCGTCTTGCCAATGTAATTCAATGGACAAGAGCATGTACACAAGTATACAACACCCACCGTTTTGCAATTTGCAAACTGTTTATTGTTATATGTCCCTCTTGGTCATTACACTCGCGAACGTATTGGAGGGCGTTACGTACCGACAGTAACAACAATGCCCACATCTAAAGGTCCCTGTGGCTCTATTGTCAAGCCACGTTCCTTGTTTTTTGTGGAGGGCAAAGTGACTGTTCACAAGTTGGTCCTTTATTGATTTACCCCGTCTAAATGTAACCGAGGGTCTCGGTGTAATCCATTTGGCAATATCCGAATCGGTCCTCAATACATTCCAATGCTTTCTAAGGATATGCATAACTTTAGGATTTTGGTCATCAAATGTACCTATCAGTCTAGTGAGTGTCTCTGGATCCTGCTCATTCTTAGTGGTCAGCAGGGATGTCCTCTCAGTCCTAAGTGCATTATCATACGCCCTCTTTATCACCGGCCCTGGATACCCTCGATCTCTGAATCTTTTAGTAAGGTCACGTGCCCTATTGCAGAAATCTGCTGTCCCCGAGCAGTTTCTTCTGAGACGAAGAAACTGCCCTTTGGGGATGCCCTGCTTTTGGGGGACAGGGTGGTGACTTTCCCACCTCAGTAAGCTGTTTGTAGCCGTAGGCTTTCTAAAGATCGAGGTTTTTAAAGAGCCATCTGGTTGTATAGTGATGGCCACATCCAAGAAAGCAATCTTATTGCCACCCACCTCATATGTAAATTTGAGGCCCAGATCATTGATATTAAGCTGCTGGACAATGGAGGCAAATTGTTGCACATTTCCTGACCACAGGACGAGGATGTCATCTATATAACGGCCCCAGAATTGAATCTTGGGGCCCCAGATGACATCCCCGTCCTTGAACACCACGGTATCCTCCCACCAGCCCAGGAGCAGATTGGCATACGTGGGAGCACAAGGGCTCCCCATAGCCGTGCCCCTGAGCTGGTGGTAGTACCTACCCCCAAAAAGGAAGAAATTATGTCTAAGTACAAATTGTAGTAGAGTCAGTATGAACTCATTATGAGCTGTTAGATGTCTGCCTCTCGTACTCAAAAAGTATCTCACTGCCATCAGGCCCTGTTCATGAGGTATACTTGAATACAGTGATTCTACATCAATCGATGCTAAGATGGTCCCTGGTTCAACACTGATACCATCCAACTTGTTTAACAGGTCCGTGGTGTCCCTCAGATGTGATGGCAATGCCGTGACAAAGCTCCTCAGGACTTTATCCAGATACACACTACTATTCTGACATAATGCATCAATCCCAGATACTATGGGCCTCCCTCTAAGCGGGGGGTATCCTTTATGTATCTTCGGGTTTGCATAAAATGTCGCAATTAATGGGTGTTTTGGCAAAAGAAAATCCATTTCATTAGAAGAAATAGGACAGTTCTGTTTGGCTTCAGATACTATCTCTTTCAGGGCTTTAGAGTAGACCGGACTGGGATCATATCTCAAAATCTCATAAGCTGTCCTATCAGACAGCAGTTCTAAACACATTTCTTGGTATTGTTCACTATTCATCAACACTGTGTTCCCCACCTTATCTGAAGGTTTTATAATAAGGGATGTATTCTCTTTCAGGTTTTATATTGCATGCAACTCATCCACTGATAAATTCCGAGATATACACTGTTGTCTTCTATTAATCTTCCTAATGTCCTCCTCCACCAGTTTCAGAAAAATATCAATACTATTCACCTCCCCACTCGGCGGCATCCTCACACTCTTACACTTCAGATTTGTGAAGGGACCTTCACCTATGTTCCTTTCTCCTTCCCTCGCCAGGTCAGTGAGTAAAAGTACATCAGGAAGTTCTTCAATTGATATGCCCAATTCCTGACACTTATTTCTATCATTATGAGCAAAAAATTTTCTCCACCTAAGTTTTCGTAAAAATAGATGTATATCTTTGACCCATAAGAATGGGTCAAACCGAGTGGTGGGAACAAACGTCATCCCTTCTTTCAATACCTTGAATTCAGATGCAGTGAGTGTGTGAGAGGACAGATTAATAATACAATTTTTTTCTGATTCCTTTGTACCCCAGTCTCTTTCTATATTGACACCGGCCCCTATTTGTTTCAGGTGACTGTGCGACCTCTGAGTTGATATTGGGCATCCCGACTCTCTAAAAAAGAAGAAGAGGAAGGGGAGTGTTGAATTGAATAAGAGGATGATAAAGCAGAGGCTGAGCCCTGATAGGAGCTCCCCCTTCCCCCCCCCTTTCTCCTCCCTTCCTTTGCCATCTCTTTGAGCGACCTCCTCTCCTATTTGGATAAGAAAATCTCTCGTAGGATCTACCAGAATCCCTAGAATTTCTATCAGAATCAGATGATTCTATATCAGAGGAGGATATATCGGTATAACCTGTCACCCGTGTCTGCAAATTCGGATATGCCTGTTTGTCTCTAAATTCTGACAGGTCCCTAAGAAACCGCTTGTGTTTCCTATCCTTTAGTACTGCTTGATATTTTTCCACAGCCACCCTTAAATTCTCCTCCTTAGTCGTAAAGTCAGTCTCGGTTTTAAACTTCAAGATCCCTTCAATGAGCTCTTTAAGTCTTTTGGAGGTTTTTTCAAATGTATGTTTTTCTTCCTCCAGTAAGATGTGCATAAATCTTATGGACGATGCTATTGACTCTTTCTCCCACTTCTCTAACAGAGCCACTGTACGACTTCTAGGGGCAGGTGCCACTCTGATCCTCAGTCCTCTAGGTACAATATTGTTTTTAATGTAATTGTCCAATGATTGGACTTCCCACCCAGACTTGATGTTTTCTTTGTATGCCTCTAATAGTTCCGAAAATAGATTTCTTAGGTTGGGACCTGAAGCGGTCCCTGGTAAGTTCTCCTGCTCAGAAAACACTTCTCTTGCCTCATCCAGCCATTTATTGGTACTAAAAGGTCCCGACAGGAAACCAGCCATTACACTTAACAGCAATACAACTGTCTAACTAATTAAAGTAGGGGAGTCTACAACAAATCAAACAACCGAAAAAAACAAGCCTACCCCTTTAAAACATTAATCTTTATTAATATTCCAGTTTAATACAAAAAAATTCCCTATAAAAAACATCCCAATTAGGGGACCAAAAATTCTAGGATTAGGGACTCCGCTCATCCAAATCTTGTATATGTGCCAAAAAATAACACAATAGAAAAAATCAATCAGATCCTACAGAGAGAAACGAGATGGATTTTCTGGATGGATACAGTCCATCCAAATGGTCTGAATGAACAGTTGACCTTCTCGAGCTTCATCTGAGACATAATGGGTAGCACATTTCCCATGAGAGGAAACAATATAGCCTTTGTACATATTGTCTGTGTGTTATTTAGTAAAAATCAGGTGGTAAAAATACCCCTGTTAGCAACATCCTTTAGGAATAGTGTAAGGCTCAAATATGGCAGATAAATGTATATAGATAATTTGAGATATTCTAATTTTATGTCATATAGCCTACACAGGTAGCCCATACCCTCCTGGTGAGATGAGATAAGAGAACCCGGGTAATATAAGAATCAGTTAATGGATATGTAGGGCATGGACATATCTACATGCCAGCTATTGATAGTCCATAAATCAGGAGATTTAGTGTATACATTATACATTTCGGTGTGTTAAACAATATATGGACTAGGGGATAAAGGCATGTAGGGGCAGCCGCAAGTATTATTCAGAGGTTTTTATAATAAGTGCAAGCTGAAAGCGGAGTATTTTGTCATTATGTCTCTGCGGCTGCGCAGTAGGTTTAGATATGGCTGTGCGCTCCAGCACAGCGTACATGTCATCAATGTGCGCTTATGCGGTCCAAAGCACGTCATCAGTAGAGGCGGTTGAGCGCTGCGGGCCACCATACTTCCTGCTGCAACTAAAACACATGTATCATGGCGCCGGGTTTGGGAAGACGCCGCTGCCAGGTGGAGGTGGGTGGAGCGTCTATAGTTATGCTATATAAGTGAGGGGAGTGGGTAATAGATAGCACAGACTACGGAACTCAGCATCTCGATTCCTGTGTGTGGCTCTATGACCTATTATGGTGCAATAATCTAAAGTCCCCTGATGAACCCCCTGAATGAATAAAACAGGGGATTAATGCGTCGGGACAATGGCTATGAGGGAACATCTGATGAACAAAGAGCTAAGTTGATAAATAGCATTGGCTTTGTATGATGATGCAATTGATGGCATATTAAGCACTTTATTTGACTAAGTTAGTGATGCAAATCCCTTATTATAAAACCTTCAGATAAGGGGGGGAACACAGTGTTGATGAATAGTGAACAATACCAAGAAATGTGTTTAGAACTGCTGTCTGATAGGACAGCTTATGAGATTTTGAGATATGATCCCAGTCCGGTCTACTCTAAAGCCCTGAAAGAGATAGTATCTGAAGCCAAACAGAACTGTCTTATTTCTTCTAATGAAATGGATTTTCTTTTGCCAAAACACCCATTAATTGCGACATTTTATGCAAACCCGAAGATACATAAAGGATACCCCCCGCTTAAAGGGAGGCCCATAGTATCTGGGATTGATGCATTATGTCAGAATAGTAGTGTGTATCTGGATAAAGTCCTGAGGAGCTTTGTCACGGCATTGCCATCACATCTGAGGGACACCACGGACCTGTTAAACAAGTTGGATGGTATCAGTGTTGAACCAGGGACCATCTTAGCATCGATTGATGTAGAATCACTGTATTCAAGTATACCTCATGAACAGGGCCTGATGGCAGTGAGATACTTTTTGAGTACGAGAGGCAGACATCTAACAGCTCATAATGAGTTCATACTGACTCTACTACAATTTGTACTTAGACACAATTTCTTCCTTTTTGGGGGTAGGTACTACCACCAGCTCAGGGGCACAGCTATGGGGAGCCCTTGTGCTCCCACGTATGCCAATCTGCTCCTGGGCTGGTGGGAGGATACCGTGGTGTTCAAGGACGGGGATGTCATCTGGGGCCCCAAGATTCAATTCTGGGGCCGTTATATAGATGACATCCTCGTCCTGTGGTCAGGAAATGTGCAACAATTTGCCTCCATTGTCCAGCAGCTTAATATCAATGATCTGGGCCTCAAATTTACATATGAGGTGGGTGGCAATAAGATTGCTTTCTTGGATGTGGCCATCACTATACAACCAGATGGCTCTTTAAAAACCTCGATCTTTAGAAAGCCTACGGCTACAAACAGCTTACTGAGGTGGGAAAGTCACCACCCTGTCCCCCAAAAGCAGGGCATCCCCAAAGGGCAGTTTCTTCGTCTCAGAAGAAACTGCTCGGGGACAGCAGATTTCTGCAATAGGGCACGTGACCTTACTAAAAGATTCAGAGATCGAGGGTATCCAGGGCCGGTGATAAAGAGGGCGTATGATAATGCACTTAGGACTGAGAGGACATCCCTGCTGACCACTAAGAATGAGCAGGATCCAGAGACACTCACTAGACTGATAGGTACATTTGATGACCAAAATCCTAAAGTTATGCATATCCTTAGAAAGCATTGGAATGTATTGAGGACCGATTCGGATATTGCCAAATGGATTACACCGAGACCCTCGGTTACATTTAGACGGGGTAAATCAATAAAGGACCAACTTGTGAACAGTCACTTTGCCCTCCCCAAAAAACAAGGAACGTGGCTTGACAATAGAGCCACAGGGACCTTTAGATGTGGGCATTGTTGTTACTGTCGGTAAGTAATGCCCTCCTATACGTTCGCGAGTGTAATGACCAAGAGGACATATAACAATAAACAGTTTGCAAATTGCAAAACGGTGGGTGTTGTATACTTGTGTACATGCTCTTGTCCATTGAATTACATTGGCAAGACGAAGAGACAATTTAAAATCCGGATCGGAGAGCATCTTGGAGATATACGTAACAAGAGAGATACACCTCTGGCGCGTCATGTAAATATGCATCATGGGGGTGATCTAGGGTCTATCGGGTTTAGGGTGATAGAGGTGGTGGAACCTTCGGTCCGCCAAGGAGATTGGGACAAGAAGATCCTACAGAGAGAAACGAGATGGATTTTGTGGATGGATACAGTCCATCCAAATGGTCTGAATGAACAGTTGACCTTCTCGAGCTTCATCTGAGACATAATGGGTAGCACATTTCCCATGAGAGGAAACAATATAGCCTTTGTACATATTGTCTGTGTGTTATTTAGTAAAAATCAGGTGGTAAAAATACCCCTGTTAGCAACATCCTTTAGGAATAGTGTAAGGCTCAAATATGGCAGATAAATGTATATAGATAATTTGAGATATTCTAATTTTATGTCATATAGCCTACACAGGTAGCCCATACCCCCCTGGTGAGATGAGATAAGAGAACCCGGGTAATATAAGAATCAGTTAATGGATATGTAGGGCATGGACATATCTACATGCCAGCTATTGATAGTCCATAAATCAGGAGATTTAGTGTATACATTATACATTTCGGTGTGTTAAACAATATATGGACTAGGTGATAAAGGCATGTAGGGGCAGCTGCAAGTATTATTCAGAGGTTTTTATAATAAGTGCAAGCTGAAAGCGGAGTATTTTGTCCTACGGCTGCGCAGTAGGTTTAGCTATGGCTGTGCGCTCCAGCACAGCGTACATGTCATCAATGTGCGCTTATGCGGTCCAAAGCACGTCATCAGTAGAGGCGGTTGAGCGCTGCGGGCCACCATACTTCCTGCTGCAACTAAAACACATGTATCATGGCGCCGGGTTTGGGAAGACGCCACTGCCAGGTGGAGGTCTATAGTTATGCTATATAAGTGAGGAGAGTGGGTAATAGATAGCACAGACTACGGAACTCAGCATCTCGATTCCTGTGTGTGGCTCTATGACCTATTATGGTGCAATAATCTAAAGTCCCCTGATGAACCCCCTGAATGAATAAAACGGGGGAGAAACGCGTCGGGACAGCGGCTATGAGGGAACATCTGATGAACAAAGAGCTAAGTTGATAAATAGCATTGGCTTTGTATGATGATGCAATTGATGGCATATTAAGCACTTTATTTGACTAAGTTAGTGATGCATATAACATATGTATACCCCCAGCATATATAAAGAAGAGACTTGGGAACGTGGATTTGAATTACCTAAGCAACAAATAATATAATTTTTTGGGGTGGACTATTCCCTATATGATGATTGATGGAGATATGAATTTTTTCCTCTAAAACGTATATGAGGTTTTTGTAAAAATCTAAGTCTGCACCTTGGATGAATTTGCATGTCATAGGGATGCTGATTGGATATAACCATAGTTAGCATACACAGAATAAACTTACGGGCAGCTTTTTTGTCTATAATGATTGCTAGATATCCACTAGATAACAAAGTTTAAGTTGGATATAGTTACTGTCAGCAAAACAGAATAACCTAGGTGCAGCTCATTGTCTATATAGATTATATATCCATTACATAACGCATGTTGGGTGTTGTGGATTCTGTTTTTGGGCTCCCTCTGGTGGTTACAACTGGTACTGGGTGACTTTGGTGGGTTGCGGTCTCTGGTTTTCACCTGTCCATCAGTGGCTGGGTGTTTCCTATTTAACCTGGTTTTCCTGTCATTCCCTTGCCGGCTAGCAATGTATCAGTGTGTGTCTCTGTTACCTGCTCCTAGGCCTTCAAGACAAGCTAAGTCTGTATTTCCCTGTTTCATGATTGCTTTCATGTTTTTTAGTCCAGCTTGCAGATATGTAATTCTCTGCTGCTGGTTGCTCTAGTGGGCTGAAATTACCACTCATGTACCATGAGTTGGGACATGAGTTCAAGTAATTTCAGGATGGTATTTTGAAGGGTTTTTCAGCTGACCGCGCAGTTCACCTTTTGTATCCTCTGCTATCTAGCTTAAGCGGGCCTCATTTTGCTGAAGCTGTTTTCATAACTACGTTTGTGCCTTCCTCTCATTTCACCGTCATTATATGTGGGAGGCTGCTATCTCTGTGGGAATATTTCTCTGGAGGCAAGTGAGGTCTGTTATTCTTCTGATAGGGGAAGCTAGATCTCCGGCTGGCGCGAGACGTCTAGGGGCCCCCCAGGAACGTCCCCCGGCTACTGTTAGTTGAGTGTTGAGGTTCAGGATCGCGGTCAGCTCAGGTTTCATCACCCTAGAGCTCGTCCTGTTTTTGCCCGTGTTATGTTGACAAATTCCCTGCCATTGGGAATCATGACAGTTGGGGTTATTATCAAGTTCATCATAGGTTGACCTAATAGTGTGTGGGATACCAGGTGCATCATTAATAATGTGTGGTACTATGGATCTGAATTGATCCATATTTATGTGGTGTTTTTGTCTGTGGCTTTTAGATTTATAGGGGCCATTTAGGGATATAAGGGACAGCCGCCGGTGAGCGGGGGCGCCATATCGATAATCTAGGGTGCCAACCTCCGCTGCAAGGAAGGGTATCAGACCAAAGGGCATACTAGGGTCAATATAGGCATACCATATTCAATTTTGATTTTTTTATGTTTTTTTCATGTTTTTTGGTTTTTTAGTGTTATTTTTCACGTTTTGTTGATTTTTTCTATTGTGTTATTTTTTGGCACATATACAAGATTTGGATGAGCGGAGTCCCTAATCCTAGAATTTTTGGTCCCCTAATTGGGATGTTTTTTATAGGGAATTTTTTTGTATTAAACTGGAATATTAATAAAGATTAATGTTTTAAAGGGGTAGGCTTGTTTTTTTCGGTTGTTTGATTAGCTGCGCTGCAGCCTTTCATCAAGCTTTGTTCTGACTGCCGTTACGGTGCTCGAACTGTACCGTTCATGTTCGCCCATCACTAAATATGATCAATTAAGTAAATACATTTCAACAGCAATGCTAAATCTAGAAATAATAAAAAATAATTGTATAAACTATGTATTATAAATAAATATATATATATATATATATATATATATATATATATATATATATATATATACAGGGTGGGCCATTTATGTGGATACACTTAAATAAAATGGGAATGGTTGGTGATATCAACTTCCTGTTTGTGGCAGCACTTTGAACACATTTTTTAAGTGGTCCTAAACTTGTAAATAACTCCTGAAAGAATAAAGTTACGTTAAAACCAAGCACACCATTGTTTTTTCTTGTGAAATTCTCAATAAGCTTGAAGTGTCACATGACCTGCTTCCCATTGATAAAAATAAAGTCGGATCCAAAATGGCCGACTTCAAAATGGCCACCATGGTCACCACCCATCTTGAAAAGTTTTTCCCCTCCCATATACTAATGTGCCATAAGCAGGAGGTTGATATCACCAACCATTTATTTAGGTGTATCCATTTAAATGGCCCACCCTGTATATATGTATCTATACATATATATATATATAGTGCATCCGTAAAGTCATGGTGCACTTTTGACCAGTCACAGGATCTATTTATAGTTTACATTTTGGAGACTTTTCTCTGGTCCAATCATATCAGACCTGTTCACGAGGAGAGATAACAAGAACCAATCAAACAACACAAACTCATTTAAGCTGTTGCTGAGCCCCCAGTCAGATTAACCCCTGATAAACTGAACTCTAATACACTTCCAGATCTGTGACATGATGAAACCACAAGCTTATGCCAGCTGTGTGGTTTTCCATGCTAGTCGAGATGTGGACGGTACAGAGGAAAGTTCAGTGTGTTCTGTGGCTCGCTAAATTCACATCCATGACCAAAGTGCTATGTGAATATTTGCGCGTTTATAACAAAGTGCCATCACATAAGAATAACATTACTCTGTGGGATAAGCAGTTGAAGGAAACCGGCAGTTTGGTTGAGAAATCCCATTCTGGCAGGCCATTAGTCAGTGACAAGTCTGTAGAGGCTATACAGGATAGCTACCTAAGGAGCCCTGAAAAATCTGTGCGTGCGTATGCTCAACAATTATACCTAAGCAAGACTACAGTTCATAAGGTGTTAAAGAAATGTCTGTTTTACGGGGTACAAATTGTGGCTGTTGCAAGGTATAAAACCGGCGGATAGACCCAAACGATGCATGTTTGCTACAGATATGCTTCATGAGATCGACAATAATGCAAAATTTTTTCAGAAAATTGTGTTTAGCGATGAGGCAACCTTCCATAAAACAGAGAATCACAGATGTTATTCACCATGTTACACCAAACGTCCTTACCCTTGTGTGGCAAGAACTTCACTATCGTTTGGATGTGTGTAGGGCAACAAATGGAGCCCACATCAAACTACACTGAATAGTATGAAACTTGGAGAGCTTTTCTTTTATTTGGAGCAGATTTCACATTTCTATTGGTTTTTGTTGCTTACCAGTGACTGGTCAAAAGTGCACCATGACTTTACAGACACACTGTATAAATATATATATATATTTTTTTTTTTTTTGCAGAGCCGCTTTATTCACGCACTGAGAGCTGGTATTTACATATCAGGGCAGACAACAAATGTCCATTTCTGTAGTTCCATATTGTTATTTTGATAACATATAGCCAAACTCCTTGTGTGTTTCAGCATCATTACCCATACGATTCCCTCTGGATATGTCTGGAGACAGCCGGCAAAAAGGAATGATTTCCAGCAAGCCTGAAACATATTCTAATCGTGTCAGATAACCCGTGATATTAGACAAATTACAAAAAGTGGAATCATTGTAATTCAGACCATTTTTCTTAGGGGTCATGCACAGAACATTTGTACTCATGCTAAAAACATGTCTAATCTATTTCAAAAGCTAGGAGAAATTCAAGTAATACTAATTAAGGTAAGTGCAGTGGCAGAACAGATGGATAACCTTAGACACTGATGTATATTTGTAGTCATTAACCAGAATTTCCTAGATACTGCTCTCATTAAAGTTAACTGAAATTGATTTTTAGAAAATAGTGCTGACAAACTGTGGCCCAGGGTTTAGTGTGAGAAGGCAACAAACATGCATAATCTCTGCCCAGAAGGTATGATTAACTAAAATGACTCGAAAGACACAACGTTTATCAAACCCAAGGGCAATTGTTCGGGTAATTTTCAACATAGCAAAGCCTGAAAAAAATTCTCTCAGGTATTTATCACCCACAATGTAATTTTCTTGCTGAACATTTGACACTCATCACAAATTAAGGAGCAATTAGAACCAGACACTAAATCATTTTCTATTTTTTCTAATTTGTTTTTATTTTTTGATAGTACATTTCTTTATTATTTTTTCTGTTCATGATTGTAGGAGGCCATCACACCTGAGTTGCTGTTTGCCATTCAATGCAGCCCCAAACTATCAAGTTACAGGCAAGTTTTTGTGTGTGAGGCTTTTTACATGTACAGTACAGTGAAAGGAGAGAAACCTGTGCCCCCATAAAAATTAGTGAGTATGATTTAAGAACCACTGTTTTGGGCACTCTAGAATGGTGTTTACGGTTATGTTTTCACCATGAGTATTTGGTGAGTTGTTGATGCTGTAGAATTTCTACGCACATTTCTACAGCATTTCTGCAGCTTTTATATAAATTAGTCTCTAAATCGCAGAGGAAGTTGAATAGCAGCACCAGTGCTGAAACATGTAATCCTTTGTATGGAGGAGTTGAGCCAGATTATAGAGCCTTTTTCAGCATAAATGTCCAAATTGGAGGTGCTCAGCATATATCAACATGTAGATATAAATAATTCAGAAAAAAAGTATGTGGCACTCACCATGGCAGCTTCAATGAAAAGTCCTTTATTTCTTTACTTTCATCTTAGATGGTAGGGTGCAGAGGGGTGCGGGGAGCAAGGACTATTACTTATTTACAAGGAGGGAGAGTAGGTGAGCTTTGACACAATATATTTTTAAAGGTGATGTACTATTAGCCTTAAGATTTATCAAAGTAGTTTTCAATCCTGCAAGTGATGATGAGATGACTGCCAAGAAGAGACCTATACAGGACATGAAGTGTTGCGGCTCATTCACAGAATCATAGAATGTTAAGTTGGAAGGGACCTCAAGGGTTATCTTGTCTAACCACCTGCTCAATACAGTGCAGGATAAACTAAACCATCTCAGACAGTTACATTTATTGATGAATGGAAGGATTTGTTTATTATTTTTGCCACTACTTTATGTAGCCTCATAAAATTCAGTATAGTTAATGGGTTTCCCCTAATGTGTTAGTATGCAAGAAACATATATTGTTATGCAGGGCCTACTCAAGTCAAATACTTTTTGTTTGGTTCACGAAATATAAAAATAGAATTATGCTAAAAGATTTGTACACACCTGGTCCAGCAACTATATTGGCAGTCCATAGATGATGGACCAAATCCCTGCAAAGCAATTCCTACCTGTTGATATATCATCACTGAGACAAATGCATTATGTTGAACAGGGTCTAGTATTTAGAAGATGAACTGACAGGGCCTACAGGTATATGGAAGCCTATAGGGCTCTGGTTTACCAAACACAATCTAGCATTGTGGCCTCTGGACTAGGATTATGAAAATCTTTTTCCTCAGCTCTAAAATATATACTTTTATTTCAATAAGGATCAATTATCATCTTTTCAATGTGGCATCAACTTAAAAAAGTAACTTTCTGCTAAATTCTTTGGCAGATTTTTCGCCTGAAGCGGCGCAAAAAGTGCAGGTTTCTTATATGTGAATCAGGTTGCAGAAACTCTACTCACATTCATGGGATATGAATTGTTGTTAATACAGATATGGATTTCAGCTCGGTATCGCAGTTAAGTTTTCATATAAAAGTATTCATTAACACCTAAAATGAACTAATCGGTTTATGGTCAATAAAATTTTTCCCCCAAAAAAATCAAATTTTCCAAAATCCAAATTTTCTGTTAATTTGATTTTTTTTGTGATTTTTTTGCACTTCATGAAAATTCAGCAGAACGGTTGTTAGGTGTCGAGTTCCCACCGCTACACAGGGGGAATCTCGAACTATGTCTGCTGCGGTCTCCTAATCTCCTCCAGCCGCAGTGGAACCTGCTCAGTGGAAACGTCGGTGCCAGTGTCTGGCTCAGCCTGATTCTGTGCGAATGGTTACTGCTTCCTTTCCAAGCTCTGCCTTTGTAGCCAGCACTGGTCAGTGGTGAGCAGGCTTTTCTGGGACTAAGTCCTGCTTTTCACGCACTGAGCATGCCCACGGGAGGACCTCTCATTGGAGGTCGGGGGTCACATGCTCAGGTTCTGTAGCAGCTCCCATTGGTCCACCAGGAAGTCCCTGAAGAGCTGCAACTATAAAAGGTTCGCATGGCCATGCGCTAGTATCAAATGTGTTTGGCTTATGCCAGTGGATACTATACCACTCTATTCATATGTGGTGTGAGGCTGTAGCTTTGGGACTGTACACTCAGGCAGGCAGCTAGCATCAGTGGGGGCAATTAGCCTTGGCTTAGCATCGGGTTCCTTCATGTGTGCGGTTAGAGTTCCAGAGCAAGCACAACCCTAGTTAGCGTAATAGTTTTGTGTACATCGCGACTCTGTGAGGCAACAGAGATCGCTTCCAGTTCACATGGGGTGAAGCTTAACCCACGTGTGAGCTCAGAGGTTATCCACCGTTACTTTGCAGCAGATATCTCTGCATGATGGACCCCAGGCTGTGAACACACCTTGTAGCTACCTATCTATATTCAGTGCATTCCGCTAGCCCTAACAGTGGTGGCTTTCTATTTTAGAGGGCCATAAACGTGGTAAAAAAATATTACCTTGCCGCTCACAGTCCCAGTCTTTTGTTACTTCTGGCACTGAGTAGGCCACTGTCAACATGACACACACTTTCAGAGCAGACCCATACATTGAGACTTCATGACATCACAACGTGCATTGCTGAAGGTATAATCTCTACTTCAGACGATGCATGTTGTAACATTATGGTGCAGATCATGATGTCATTTCATACCTTATAATGAAAGAGACCAAGTGAAAAAGTCATAACCGAAGGATAACTGCAGCAGTAGAAGAAGTGAATAGGCAAGTTTTTTTTTCTTTCACCTTAGGTTTTTGAAGCTGAAGTCTGAAAAGACCCAAGAACATATTAATAACAATTCAATTTGCATTGAAAATCATAGACGCAAATAGAATTTCCTAGCCAAATTTGACTGAACTGCCAAATATTAATTTTGGTCAGATTTGCACATTACTATTCATTATAATCCTGCAATCTTGTCTGCTTTATTTTATTTTATTTTTTACAATCTTTTTAAGATTTAGATTAAAAATATGTTTCTTTGAAATATAACCTACATTACCTAGAAAACTTTCCTATTATAAGTATAAAATATTATTTTAGATTTTTTTTTGTCCTGTTAATACGTTGACACCTTTTACATTTTTATTAGCTGCTAATCTGCACAGAGAAAATAGAACTAAAGTACAATTTGCATGAAGGGGAATGAAGGCAGATTATGCATGCTGAATGCTTACATATCTGCAGCATGTACAATCAGTTGTGAAATTTCATCGGTATCTGCATCAATTAACATTTTAGTTAAATATGATTTAAGGATTTGTCCAGTTTTTTCTGTAAAAAAAACCAGTTTAAAGTGCCTAAATGAAACAGATAATACATACTCATCCACTCCTTTCAGTGAGCCACCTTCTGACAGATATGGCATGTGACTGCCAGTAATTGACTATAGGATCCTATTCTGGTCATGGAAACATGTGACCAATCCAGCCAATGACTGGCCAGGATGCAAGGAGCATTGCAAGGAGCCCAAGTGGTTGTCCAAGAGAAGCAGCAGAGGATTAGTAGTTATTTTTACACAATGCTTTTCTGAGATTTATTATTATTTTTTTTTTTCAAATAGAAAAAGTGGACAAAATGTATTCAATCAAAAATATACGCAATCCCAAGCTAAAAATTGTTTTAATCCAGAAAACCTAGTGCCTGAAATGTTTTGTAAAGAACACTGCAACTGGTCATTTACGTATAGTTTTCATTAAATCCCAAAACACACAGGGTGAATTCTTGCCAAATTGTTCTATTTTAAAAGACATGAGACATATTTTTTTTTCTTTTTTCAACACTCTTCAAATAAACCAGCACATAGGAAAATGATAAATCTTGCCAAAATATGAGTAGGCATGTATCATGCATAAATTGTATTTCTTTTTTTTTATTTTAATTTCTATTTGTAATGACATTTTTGAATTGCAGGATGCACAGTGGATCCATTACGTGCTAAACTTTATTTTATCTTTTTAGAATCTGTTTCTTGTAGCTTTTAATACATTTGACAAGATAACAAATTAACCTTGAAAATAAACAATGCGTGATAGTAATTTTAAATTACTTTGGGAACACCAAGAGCAGCTGCTTGATGCTTTCTGAAAAAAAAAAATCCTGCAAGTTTCTTTGAATATTCTCTTGTCTATTTTCTCCCCCAGCAATGTTATTTTAATGACAAACTGCTTATTTTATAATATTCCCTCTGATTTACATGCAAATAGGTTAAGACTGTCATTCATTATTGAAGAAAGGGGAGGGATTCTTAAAAGTAATTGTAATAGGTAATTTCAAACAATATTAAACCAGTATTTTGAGCACAATAAAAATATTATTAATAGTTATAACAATCACAACAAATATATGTAATAATATGCCTATACAAGAGATCAATTAACATGACAAAATAATAAAAATCTATAGACAGCTGCAGAATTTATTATCAATTTCTAAACTAAGTTTTAAGACATTAACTCAAGAGTAGTGTTGAGCAATACCTAGTTGAAAGTATCGGTATCGGATTGTATCGGCCGATATCCAAAAAATATCGGATATCGCCAATACCGATACCCGATACCAATACAAGTCAATGGGACACAAATATCGGAAGTGATCCTGGATGGTTCCCAGGGTCTGAAGGAGAGGAAACTCTCCTTCAGGCCCTGGGATCCATATTCATGTGTAAAATAAAGTATAAAAATAAAAAATAGGGATATACTCACCCTCGGACGCGCCCTGGTTGTAACCGCTGAAACCGGCAGCCTCCGTTCCTAAGAATGAGCGAGTGAAGGACCTTCGATAACGTCGCGGTCACGTGAGCGGTCACGTGAGCGGTTACGCGACCAATCACAAGACCGCGACGTCATCGCAGGTCCTTCACTCGCTCATTCTTAGGAACGGAGGCTGCCGGTTGCAGCGGTTACAACCAGGGCGCGTCCGAGGGTGAGTATATCCATATTTTTTATTTTTATTTTTTATTTTACACATGAATATGCATCCCGATCCCGATTCCCGATATCGAAAAAATATCGGAACTCTGTATCGGAATTCCGATACCGCAAATATCGGCCGATACCCGACACTTGCGGTATCGGAATGCTCAACACTACTCAAGAGCCATCCATCCATTCATTATTATGCACCATCAGAAGCCTGCATTACACTAATATGAAAAATTCATAAAACTACAAAATATCTCGGATCATCAATGTCTCAGAAAGTTAACCTATTAGTGTACTGTAAACATATTACCGGTAATAAGAGATGATTAGGTGTGAAATATCAACTAATGCAAAAAAATAAATGTATAACTACTAGTGTTGAGCGATACCTTCCGATACTTGAAAGTATCGGTATCGGATAGTATCGGCCGATACCCGAAAAGTATCAGATATCGCCGATACCGATACCCGATACCAATACAAGTCAATGGGACACCAAGTATTGGAAGGTATCCTGATGGTTCCCAGGGTCTGAAGGAGAGGAAACTCTCCTTCAGGCCCTGGGATCCATATTAATGTGTAAAATAAAGAATTAAAATAAAAAATATTGATATACTCACCCGTCCAGAGGCCCCTGCACCTTACCGCTGTTAACCGGCAGCCTGCTTTGCTTAAAATGAGCACGTTCAGCACCTTCCATGACATCACGGCTTCTGATTGGTCGCGTGCCGCTCATGTGACCACCACGCGACCAATCACAAGCCGCGACGTCATTATCAGGTCCTAAATTCCTAGAATTGTTTTAATTCTTTATTTTTTACATGGATATGGATCCCAGGGCCTGAAGGAGAGTTTCCTCTCCTTCAGACCCTGGGAACCATACACTGGGAACTTCCGATTCCGATTCCCGATACCACAAAAGTATCGGATCTCGGTATCGGAATTCCGATACCGCAAGTATCGGCCGATACCCGATACTTGCGGTATCGGAATGCTCAACACTAATAACTACATAACAACTAGAATTTGACTGGTCTGGCAACAATTGAATTTGTTGGAGTTCAGGCCGCCTATCTTCATTGCCCATTG
Source organism: Ranitomeya variabilis (assembly GCF_051348905.1). Classification (NCBI taxonomy): domain Eukaryota; kingdom Metazoa; phylum Chordata; class Amphibia; order Anura; family Dendrobatidae; genus Ranitomeya; species Ranitomeya variabilis. The sequence continues at coordinate 903,057,503 of NC_135233.1, forward strand.
TCTGGTCCTTGACACATTTTCTTATCTCCTCATGGTAGTGATAAGAAGATGTGCTGAAGATCAGACTTTTAGTCCTCTAAAGAACAAAAAAATGCTAAATCCATGTGGAAATGACTTATCAAAAAATCCACATTTTAGCAAATACAGATTTTTGTAATATTCTTTAGAACTAAAATCCACTCAATTATATATGTTCAAAATCATATAGACCTCCGCATTAGTCATGAACGAGTGTACTCGTTGCTCAAGATTTCTGAGCATGCTCGGGTGCTCTCCGTGTAATTGGAAATTATGTTTGAGTCGCCGCAGCTGCATGATTTGCGGCAAGTAGACAACCTGAACACATGCAGGGCTTGCCTGTTTGTTAGGGAATTCCCACATGTATTCAGGCTGTCTAACAGCTGCAAATCATGCAGCTGCGGGGACTCAAACGTAATATACGAGCATGCTCAAAACACTCAGAGAACACCCAAGCACGCTCGGAAATCTCGAGTAACGAGCATACTCGCTCATCACTAATCTGCATTCAAGAAAAATATTACAATTAGTGTATAAATGAAAAACAAAATATAAAAAAAGAAAAGGAAAAGAACAGAGGAGCATGGGACTGTTTCCTGCCAAACCAAGAGCATCACTTGCTGGAGTTATAGACCATATAGACCAATAGAACGAAGTCTGGTGAGGATTGTATGAACTTTGTGGAAAAGGAAGATGACTCCATCAAGAAAGGGTGGTCATATTATTTTTAGCTATTTCATAAAGTATTTAAGGATGCCAAAACGTTTTCTTATTAACTATAACCCCCCAAAGGGTTGTCTTCTACATTAGCAAAAAGGGCTGATATACCAGACATAACCCAAGACAAGACAGCCAAGCATGGATTTAAAATAGATGTCAATGAACAAGAATCATATAGAGAAAAAACATTAATTGCAGATGAAGTGCTATATTCATCTGCCTTTGGGGGATTGGATCTCCCAGGATTGTTCACTAAATTAAGACAGATACCAAACTATATTTTTTTTTTATTCTAGTTCTTTTTTATGTTTTCTGATTGTATATTATTTTCTTTTTTTGCTTCTTTTTGGTTACAGCCATTATGCCTGAGATATGCTTTATATCTAGCCATGGTATGTGATTATTGTGCATGAAGGAGGAGGAGGTGAGCTGTGACATTACCTATTGTGAAAGGTCAATCCTGTGCTATCTATATAGAGTTCATATATTTCATTGTAATTCTTCCTCAGATATGACTATTGAACACGATCCCTATAAAACAAGTGTCAATCTGACATGAGACTTAGTGGATATTGTAAAAACTAAAAGATTTCAAATGGATTGTTTTAGAAACATAGAACACTGGGAAAAAAAATCACCAAAAATATGTTTTATATGAAAACTGGATGCAAGCAATAGGTCATTTTTGACAATCCATTCATTTTTAAGCTTCACTTATTTCTATCCTCACTTACTTTGTCCTTCGGTACGATGACTTCACACAGACATTTAAGGCACTGAACAATGATACTAGCACTGGCATCATCTGCTGTAAATTGTGCCCAGTATCTTGATAATATGTCTCAGCACTTAAAAAAATGTGGCAAGGGATCATGTTTAAAAAATCATGTGTCACATCACATATTTTCCTCTATTTCATCAAGATCTTTCTTTTGTATGACTGTTATTTTCTTTTCCTCTTGAAACCCTTTCCTTCGCCAACAGACAAAACACACTGCGCTATTCAGGAAAAAAGCAGAGAAGCAGATTACCAGTTTTATGTAGCATCCTCTATTATTGCAAGATATCATTCAGTGTCAATAACATGAAAGGAGTTTAATGTTCTCCACTATATATATAGCTTATTCAAGCAGTAATACATAAAAAATGAACAGTCAATCTTGATGGAAATCTTGGTAAAGGTTGGTCGAATAAGTCAACCAGCATAATCTATATATTTATACAATGCATATTGGAATATACACTCACCGGCCACTTTATTAGGTACACCATGCTAGTAACGGGTTGGACCCCCTTTTGCCTTCAGAACTGCCTCAATTCTTCGTGGCATAGATTCAACAAGGTGCTGGAAGCATTCCTCAGAGATTTTGGTCCATATTGACATGATGGCATCACACAGTTGCCGCAGATTTGTCGGCTGCACATCCCAAAGATGCTCCATACAAGGCAGGATGGATCCATGCTTTCATGTTGTTTACGCCAAATTCTGACCCTACCATCCGAATGTCGCAGCAGAAATCGAGACTCATCAGACCAAGCAACGTTTTTCCAATCTTCTACTGTCCAATTTCGATGAGCTTGTACAAATTGTAGCCTCAGTTTCCTGTTCTTAGCTGAAAGGAGTGGTACCCGGTGTGGTCTTCTGCTGCTGTAGCCCATCTGCCTCAAAGTTCGACGCACTGTGCGTTCAGAGATGCTCTTAGGCCTACCTTGGTTGTAACGGGTGGCGATTTGAGTCACTGTTGCCTTTCTATCAGCTCGAACCAGTCTGCCCATTCTCCTCTGACCTCTGGCATCAACAAGGCATTTCCGCCCACAGAACTGCCGCTCACTGGATTTTTTTTCTTTTTCAGACCATTCTCTGTAAACCCTAGAGATGGTTGTGCGTGAAAATCCCAGTAGATCAGCAGTTTCTGAAATACTCAGACCAGCCCTTCTGGCACCAACAACCATGCCACGTTCAAAGGCACTCAAATCACCTTTCTTCCCCATACTGATGCTCGGCTTGAACTGCAGGAGATTGTCTTGACCATGTCTACATGTCTAAATGCACTGAGTTGCCGCCATGTGATTGGCTGATTAGAAATTAAGTGTTAACAAGAAGTTGGACAGGTGTACCTAATAAAGTGGCCGGTGAGTGTATATGTATATATATATATATATATATATATATATATATATATATATATATATATATATATATATACACACACAACAGAATATAACTCCAAGTAAATTAAACTTCTGTGAAATCAAACTGTCCACTTAGGAAGCAACACTGTTTGACAATCAATTTCACCTGCTGTTGTGCAAATGGAATAGACAACAGATGGAAATTATTGGCAATTATCATGACACACTCAATAAAGGAGTGGTTCTGCAGGTGGGGGCCACAGACCACATCTTAGTACCAACGCTTTCTGGCTGATGTTTTGGTCACTTTTGAATGTTGGTTGTGCTTCTACACTCATAATAGCATGAGACGAACTCTACAACCCGCACAAGTGGCTCAAGTAGTGCAACTCATCCTGGATGGCACATCAATGTGAGCTGTGGCAAGAAGGTTTGCTGTGTCTGTCAGCGTAGTGTCCAGAGGCTGGAGGCGCTACCAGGAGACAGGCCAGTACACCAGGAGATGTGGAGGGGGCCGTAGGAGGGTAACAACCCAGCAGCAGGACCGCTACCTCAGCCTTTGTGCAAGGCCATAAATGTGCACGTGTCTGCACAAACGATTAGAAACTGACTCCATGAGGATGGTGTGAGAGCCCGATGTCCACAGATGGGGGTTGTGCTCACAGCCCAAAACCGTGCAGGACGCTTGGCATTTGCCACAGAACACGAGGATTGGCAAATTCGCCACTGGCGCCCTGTGCACTTCACAGATGAAAGCAGTTTCACACTGAGCATATGTGACAGACGTGACAGAGTCTGGAGACACTGTGGAGAGTGATATGCTGTCTGCAACATCCTTCACCATGACCGGTTTGGCAGTGGGTCAGTAATGGTGTGGGGTGGCATTTATTTGGAGGGCTGCACAGCCCTCCATGTGCTTGCCAGAGGTAGCCTGACTGCCATTAGGTACAGAGATGAGATCCTCAGACCCCCTGTGAGACCATATGCTGGTGTGGTTGGCCCTGGGTTGCTCCTATTGCAGGACAATGCCAGACCTCATGTGGCTGGAGTGTGTCAGCAGTTCCTGCATGATGAAGGCATTGAAGCTATGGACTGGCCCACCCGTTCCCCAGACCTGAATCTGATTGAAACATCTGGTACATCATGTCTCGTATCATCCACCAACGTCATGTTGCACCACAGACTGTCCAGGAGTTGGCAGATGCTTTAGTCCAGGTCTGGGAGGAGATCCCTCAGGAGACCATCCGCCGCCTCATCAGGAGCATGCCCAGGTGTTGAAGGGAGATCATAAAGGCACATGGAGGCCACACACACTACTGAGTATCATTTCCTTGTCTTGAGGCATTTCCACTGAAGTTGGATCAGCCTGTAACTTCATTTTCAACTTGGATTATGGGATATTAGTTGTGATTTACGTTGATCATTTTTAGGTTTTATTATTCTCAACACATTCCACTATGTAATGAATAAAGATTTACAACTGGAATATTCCATTCAGTGATATCTAGGATGTGGGATTTTAGTGTTCCCTTTATATTTTTGAGCAGTGTATATATATAATAAAAAAACTTTAATCCAGGCACTTGCTACGCAAATTTAATGTCTCTTAATATGCTCTCTCTAGACCCCAGAGTTGTCAAATTAAAAAAAAAATCCTTATACTCATCTTACTGCTTACGTCTATGACCCAGCTGCTTCTCACCATCACCTGCCCTGTCGCCTTCACATCTTCAGATTATCGCAAATCATGTTGAAATCTCCACACCTCACACTCTGGCCTGGGACTTTCGGAGCTGATGAGGCCCAGGCAGGTCCTCTACTCTGTGACATTGTGGGACTGTCACATTTTGCATGCTTGCGCAGAACCCTCCTGGGCCTCCTCAAAGCTGGGAGTCCCTGACAAGCATCAGAAACCAAGGGATTTCAGCATGAATGGCAGCAATTTGAGCAGGACAGGATGGGTAACGTGGATGGGTCAGAGAGGAGAGTGGTAAGGTGAGTAGAATTTTTTTAATTTTTTTATGTTTTGATGGAGTTTTTTTATTTACAAAAATGGTGGCCAGCAGTCCGAAGCAAATGAAAAGAAATCCACATTTTGATTAATGTGGATTATTGTAAAATTTGAGTAGAATTAAATTACACTAAAAACTGTATTTGCTGATCTCTACTATTAACATCAAGAACTTTGCAAAAATTGATTTACCGATAGGTATTTGCTGACTTTCATAATGGGGAATCAATTTAAATATTATGTTTGAGTTGAGAATGGTCCTTTAAGCACACCACTTCATTTTGCAATGCTAAAGACATTTTTACGATAAGTGCTTCACATACTAGGAGATGTCGAAATGGAGCTCCTAGCTTTTAAAAGGTCTAATTAGAGCTGTTGGACAATGCATTTTTTTTCGTAAAGCCCATTCTGGAACTATTGTCATATACAGTGAAACCTCTCTACCTGTTTGTGAGAACCATGACTATCCAGTGCAGAATTGTGCTACAGATTTGCAGTTCCACAATGTATTATGCATACTGGCCATCTTCTTTGAGAAGAGAACTCCTCTAGAATACTATTTTTAATGCTAATTTGAGGTGGTCATCTCAAAAAGGTTTGACTATATTAAAGATTAATGAATACTATTTATACAGTACATGTCTGGTGAATGCATCCATGTATACATTTTCCATGGAAATTCTGTATGACCTTTAACATCACAAAAGATTTGAAAAAAATATATCTAGTGCCATTGTCCATATTTTATCATCAAAGTAACCAGCCAGTGCCATATGCGCTATTTCAAAATGCTGCTCCACAATGCTTACCACTCAGCCCAGAAGATATAGTAGCTTTACATAAAACAATTACTTTGACTTATGCTTAGATGGAGACATACACAGAAGTGTAATATGCAGCACATATGCACAAGTGAGGTTTTCCATAGCAGAATCTTATTTTCCACACTTTTAAACATGCATGAGGAATATGCTGCCTATTTATAAATGTATAAAAAATTAATTTAACGTTTCACATTCAGGCTGTAAGCAGAATGTATTACACTAGGCAATAAAGCACAGGAACATGACAGATATTTATACATACTGATGGTAAATGTATGTTTGGAAAATAAATTAAAATGCAGTGACCTTTTCTGTTTCAACACAATAAATCACTTTATAATAGACTTTAATTTTTATGTAAAGGATTATAATGTATATTATAAATGTTTCACATGGTTTGTAACACAACATGATAAAATAAGAGTTATGGGAGATGCTGTTTATGAGGCCAATGATGAGCCCTTGTAAGACCTGCCTCATGTATGGAAGATGCCTTTTTTTTTTGTATAAGTAAATCCTCTTAAGAAGAAACGTATATAAATAAAAGACTTGAACTGTTATCTTTTTGCATGCATTCCATATTTTGTTGCTTAAAAACTGTATCTGTGAATCTAGTGAAAAGCCTGTTGTTGTAATAGAAAATTATCAAAGATCAACAACAAAGATAAAAAACTTTTCATAGGATTCACCACCAAAAACTGTTTGCCCCCCCAAAAATAAACTTTTATTCAAATATCATGTCATCACACACACAGCACATCCACATGTATACACACACTGCACATACAAAATGTATATACACAGACAGTGCACATACACATGTATATACACACACAGTGCACATACACATGTATATACACACAGTGCACATACACATGTAGATACACACACAGTGCACATACACATGTATATACACACAGTGCACATACACATGTAGATACACACACAGTGCACATACACATGTAGATACACACACAGTGCACATACACATGTAGATACACACACAGTGCACATACACATGTATATACACACAGTGCACATACACATGTAGATACACACACAGTGCACATACACATGTAGATACACACACAGTGCACATACACATGTATATACACACAGTGCACATACACATGTAGATACACACACACTGCACATACACATGTATATACACACAGTGCACATACACATGTATATACACACAGTGCACATACACATGTAGATACACACACAGTGCACATACACATGTAGATACACACACACAGTGCACATACACATGTATATACACACACAGTGCACATACACATGTATATACACACACAGTGCACATACACATGTATATACACACACACAGTGCACATACACATGTATATACACACCCTGCACATACACATGTATATACACACAGTGCACATACACATGTAGATACACACACAGTGCACATACACATGTATATACACACAGTGCACATACACATGTAGATACACACACAGTGCACATACACATGTAGATACACACACAGTGCACATACACATGTATATACACACAGTGCACATACACATGTAGATACACACACACTGCACATACACATGTATATACACACAGTGCACATACACATGTATATACACACAGTGCACATACACATGTAGATACACACACAGTGCACATACACATGTAGATACACACACACAGTGCACATACACATGTATATACACACACAGTGCACATACACATGTATATACACACACAGTGCACATACACATGTATATACACACACACAGTGCACATACACATGTATATACACACCCTGCACATACACATGTATATACACACACAGTGCACATACACATGTAGATACACACACACAGTGCACATACACATGTATATACACACACACAGTGCACATACACATGTATATACACACACAGTGCACATACACATGTATATACACACACAGTGCACATACACATGTATATACACACAGTGCACATACACATGTATATACACACACAGTGCACATACACATGTATATACACACACAGTGCACATACACATGTATATACACACACACAGTGCACATACACATGTATATACACACACAGTGCACATACACATGTATATACACACACAGTGCATATACACATGTATATACACACAGTGCACATACACATGTATATACACACACACAGTGCACATACACATGTATATACACACACAGTGCACATACACATGTATATACACACACACAGTGCACATACACATGTATATACACACACAGTGCACATACACATGTATATACACACAGTGCACATACACATGTATATACACACCCTGCACATACAAATGTATATGCACACACAGTGCACATACACATGTATATACACACACACCATATACAAATGTATATACACACATAGTGCACAAACACGTATATACACACACTATACATACGGTACATACCAGCCTATCTCCTTTTCAGTTTCTTTACACTCTCTACATTAAAGGGCCTATGGTGACCATTATGTCACCAAATGTCCTTTGGCATTCTTATCCTCAGAATAGAAAGGCTTGGCGCATCAAAAATGAATCGGAGCCGTGTGCATTTGCTCAGTCCCTCCATGCCACAATGCCAGCCCTGACTATAGTGATTATATTTCAAGCATACTCCAAAATCCTGTAAAATCATGCTATGGCTTATTATGAAGGTAGGACTTATATTAAAGAAATCATGGAACTTCTGAACTGTCCATGATCTATAAAGTATGAACAATCCCACAGTCACCCTGCACTGACATGCTAAAATGTCAGTGCAGTCTGAGCAGCTTTCACAAGATTGTGAGACTGTGGGGGAGGGAAGCCAGATAGCACATCCAGACTTCCTAGACACAAGATAAACCTGGTTTATTATCATATTTACGCTCTTGATCTCTGCCTACACAGCACTGAACCACCGCAGTATATACAGTTAGGTCCATATATATTTGGACAGAGACAACATTATTCTAATTTTGGTTCTAGACATTACCACAATAAATTTTAAACAAAACGATTCAGATGCAGTTGAAGTTCAGATTTTCAGCTTTCATTTGAGGGTATCCACATTCAAATTGGATGAAGGGTTTAGGAGTTTCAGCTCCTTAATATGTGCCACCCTGTTTTTAAAGGGACCAAAAGTAATTGGACAGATTAAATAATTGTAAATAAAATGTTCATTTCTAGTACTTGGTTGAAAATCCTTTGTTGGCAATGACTGCCTGAAGTCTTGAACTCATGGACATCACCAGACGCTGTGTTTCCTCCTTTTTGATGCTCTGCCAGGCCTTCACTGCAGTGGTTTTCAGTTGCTGTTTGTTTATGGGCCTTTCTGTCTGAAGTTTAGTCTATAACAAGTGAAATGCATGCTCAATTGGGTTGAGATCAGGTGACTGACTTGGCCATTCAAGAATATTCCACTTCTTTGCTTTAATAAACTCCTGAGTTGCTTTGGCTTTATGTTTTGGGTCATTGTCCATCTGTAGTATGAAACGACGACCAATCAGTTTTGCTGCATTTGGCTGGATCTGAGCACACAGTATGGCTCTGAATACCTCAGAATTCATTCGGCTGCTTCTGTCCTGTGTCACATCATCAATAAACACTAGTGACCCAGTGCCACTGGCAGCCATGCATGCCCAAGCCATCACACTGCCTCCGCTGTGTTTTACAGATGATGTGGTATGCTTTGGATCATGTGCTGTACCACGCCTTCACCATACTTTTCTCTTTCCATCATTCTGGTAGAGGTTGATCTTGGTTTCATCTGTCCAAAGAATGTTCTTCCAGAACTGTGCTGGCTTTTTTAGATGTTTTTTAGCAAAGTCCAGTATAGCCTTTTTATTCTTGATGCTTATGAGTGGCTTGCACCGTGCAGTGAACCCTCTGTATTTACTTTCATGCAGTCTTCTCTTTATGGTAGATTTGGATATTGATACGCCGACCTCCTGGAGAGTGCTGTTCACTTGGTTGGCTGTTGTGAAGATGGAGATTATTCTGCGATCATCCACCGCTGTTGTCTTCCGTGGGCACCCAGGTCTTTTTGCATTGATGAGTTCACCAGTGCTTTCTTTCTTTCTCAGGATGTACCAAACTGTAGATTTTGCCACTCCTAATATTGTAGCAATTTTTCAGATGGGTTTTTTTCTGTTTTCGCAGCTTAAGGATGGCTTATTTCACCTGCATGGAGAGCTCCTTTGACCGCATGTTTACTTCACAGCAAAACCTTCCAAATGCAAGCACCACACCTCAAATCAACTCCAGGCCTTTTATCTGCTTAATTCAGAATGACATAATGAAGGGATTGCCCACACCTGTCCATGAAATAGCCTTGGAGTCAATTGTCCAATTACTTTTGGTCCCTTTAAAAACAGGGTGGCACAGGTTAAGGAGCTGAAACTCCTAAACCCTTCATCCAATTTTAATGTGGATACCCTCAAATGAAAGCTGAAAGTCTGAACTTCAACTGCATCTGAATCGTTTTGTTTAAAATTCATTGTGGTAATGTCTATAACCAAAATTAGAAAAAGGTTGTCTCTGTCCAAATATATATGGACCTAACTGTACATATTAAGAAGCACATACGCTCAAAGAACAAATCAAGTCAAAGCAATAAAAGAAACCCTGCGGTATCCTGCCTTATGTATGAAAATGCCCCATTGGGCTTAGTCTAATGTCCCTTATCCACCTCCTGCCAAAGGCTTTTGTACATGTGAATCGGACTATCCTGGACTAATGTTATGACCTGTCACAATCCGACTTATTTTCAAGAAAAGCTATTCATGAAGTATCATTCATTCACTACAGGCCCTTATTGCATTTCTCTTTAATGGAATGACAGTGAGTCATAATGGTAATCCCATATTAAAAAAAAAATAATAATATTTTTTTTGGGGGGAGACCAGATTAAAGATCCCTTTATATCATTTTTACGTTACTTCGCAAGTACTGCTGGATTATTAATAATATACACAGTACATATGTGATTCTGCCATGGCTGGCACCTGCCTGCAGAAAGGAATTCTATTTTTCAATATGTATATATAATATTGATTATGTAAACTATGGGGGCAGATCAGTGAGGGGTCAGTGACTTGTCAGCAGTCTTCATAATGAATAGCTAATCAGAGCACCACATGAAGACCCCCCCACAGGCCACCCCGGGGCACGAGCATTTCAGTAACTCAAAACTGAAAATAAAGCTTAAACAACAACCACAAGACGGATTTCATCAACCAAGGTAAAATTTTAATCAGCGCCGATCTGACACTGTCTGTAGGTTACTGTACACAATCCTGCTGACAGGTTCCCTTTAAGTGGTGCACAGTGTATAAAGTAAATGAAAAAAAAAAGTGGACTAAATGAAAAAAACACTGCCATTCAAAACAGCTGTACAATATGAATAAGATCTAAAAAAATATTTCTATTTAAAGTCTAATATAGTTTAAAATATTTTTAGTGGTCCTCTCTGGTAATAAATAATGAAACAGTGAGAAGCAGAAATATGTTTCCTATTTTCCTGTACATTTTCCCTTAATATCAAAAAAGGTAAAAAAAGAAAAAAATATATCAAAATAGTAAAAAGTCCCTTGTGTCACAAATAAAGATGCAAAAATTATTTGAATATCCAAATAAGAAAAAACTGAGGACTACTAAATGCACAAGAATGATAAAACCTGAAAAGGTCCCAAGTTAGGAAGATAAATGGCCCCATCCTGAACAGGTTGGAGAGGTTACCTGAAAAAATATATATATGTAAAAGCTTGCACTATGCACATGTTGAAAACAGTAAAAGCAGCCATACTTATCCTTTGCAAGTTCAGTGCTGCCATTTAACTGATGCTCCGGTCTTTGTTTCCTGTTGTGAATTCTGTTGTGGGTTCTGCTCTTAGGCTCCCTCCGGTGGTTATAAGTGGTAGTGCTGCTGTTTGTCCTTCACAACAGTCATCAGCTGCTTCCACTTTGGACGGGGCTATTTAGTCTGGCTCTTTCCTTTAGTGAGTGCCAGTTGTCCATTGTTTTCTAGGGATCCACATCTCTGCTTGGTTTCTGGTTCTGTGAATTGCTATGTTTTTTCTTGTCCAGCTTTGTCTGTGTTAAGATTTACTCAGCCAAGTTGGAAGCTCTGGAGTCACAGAGTTACCCTCCATGCCTTTAGTTAGGTGTGGAGATTTTTGTATTCTCTGTGGTGGATTTTGTAGTATTTTTTATACTGACCGCACAGTACTCTTTCCTGTCTTTTCTTTCTAGGTAGCGTGGCCTCCTTTGCTAAATTCTGTTTTCAGTCTGCATTTGTAATTTCCCTCTCCTCTCACAGTCAATATTTGTGGGGGGCTGCCTTTCCTTTGGGAATTTTCCCTGAGGCAAGATAGTATTCCTGTTTCTTTCTTTAGGTGTAATTAGTCCTCCGGCCGTGACGAGGTGTCTAGGGAGTGACAGGAACATCCCACGGCTACTTCTAGTTGATGTGTTAAGTTCAGGGTCTGCAGTCAGTATAGAGGCCACCTACTCCAGAGCTCGTCCATGCTGCTCCTAGGCCACCAGTTCATAACAGTACAACTTGCCAACAATGAGTTAACCGCATCTCAAAAGAAGGGAAAGAAAGTGCTGAGCCATTTTTTTTTTCTGTACTTTGTTGTGTTTTTTTTTCCCTCTTCACTTCTGGGTGGCTCAGGAGTTAGGCGTTGACATGGATGTTCAGGGACTTGCTTCTCGGGTGGATCAACTTGCTGCTAGAGTACAGGGTATTTCTGATTATATCGTGCAGACTCCTGTTTTAGAGCCTAGAATTCCTACCCCCGATCTGTTCTTTGGGGACAGGTCCAAATTTTTGAGCTTTAAAAATAACTGTAAACTGTTTTTTGCTCTTAAGCCCCATTCCTCTGGTGATCCCATCCAGCAGGTAAAAATTGTCATTTCTCTGTTGCGTGGTGACCCGCAAGATTGGGCATTTTCCCTGGAATCTGGGAATCCGGCCTTGCTTAATGTAGACACCTTTTTTCAGGCGCTTGGGTTATTGTATGATGAACCTAACTCTGTAGAGCATGCTGAGAAAACACTTTTGGCCCTGTGTCAGGGTCAAGAAGCGGCAGAGTCATATATTATGATCCCTAGTGGCTGAGGATCACAAATAGATCAGCAAGTGATTAAGCTAAGGACGAGCTCTAGGGAGATGGTAACTGGACTGATCGCAAATCTGAACCTATCCAAAACAACTAGAGGTAGCCGGTGAACGTGCCTAAAAAATTCCAAGACGTCTCGAGCCAGCCTGAGGAACTAGCTACCCCTAAAGAGAAAGAAAGACCTCGCTTGCCTCCAGAGAAATAATCCCCAAAGATATAGAAGCCCCCAACAAATATTAACGGTGAAGTAAGAAGAAGGCACATACATAGGGATGAAATCAGATTCAGCAAAAGAGGCCCACTAGTACTAGAAAGCAGAAAATAGAGCAGGGGTCTATGCGATCAATAAAAAACCCTTACAAAATATCCATCCTGAGATTTCAAGAACCCACACACCAACTAATGGTGTGTGGGGAGAAACTCAGCCCACTAGAGCAACCAGCAAGCGAGGGAATTAAATTTTAGCAAGCTGGAACAGAAAACATGATAAACACTGCTGATGAAAAAATGAGCAAACAAAACTTAGCTTATCCTGGATGGACTGGGAGCAAGGTAGTCAGAAGGAATCTGAGTAGCACTGATTACATCGACAGCCGGCAACAAGTGGAAGAAAAACAGAGCTATATAGGAACCTCCCAGAGGATAACGAACCAGCTGATAGCCAGAGACCAGCAGGATAACAGGCAAAGCCACCAGGGGGAGCCCAAAGCAAAAGTCACACCATACCACCAGTGACCACAAGACGGAGCCTGAACACAGAGTTCACAACAGTCATATTGCCAGAAATTCAGAAAATGGTCTGTGCTTACTAAGTGGAATGAGGATGCTTTGGCGGCAATTTTCAGAAAGTGTCTTTCTGAATCTGTTAAAGATGTTATGGTGGGGTTCCCCACCCCTGCAGGTCTGAGTGATTCTATGTCTCTGGCCATTCAAATTGATCGGCGCTTGCGTGAGCGCAGAGTTGTGCACACTATAGCGTTGTCTTCCGAGTGGAGTCCTGAGCCTATGCAGTGTGATAGGATTGTGTCTAGAGTGGAACGCCAAGGATTCAGACGTCAGAATAGGTTGTGCTTTTACTGCGGCAATTCTGCTCATGTTATTTCTGATTGCCCTAAGCGTGCCAAGAGAATCGCTAATTCCGTTACTATCAGTACTGTACAACCTAAATTTCTGTTATCTGTGACCCTGATCTGCTCATTATCGTCATTCTCTGTCATGGCATTTGTGGATTCAGGCGCCACTTTAAATTTAATGGACTTAGAATTTGCCAGACGTTGTGGTTTTTCCTTACAGCCTTTGCGGAGTCCTATCCCTTTGAGGGGGATTGATGCTACACCATTGGCTAAAAATAAACCTCAGTTTTGGACACAGTTAACCATGTGCATGGCGCCAGCCCATCAGGAAGATTGTCGCTTCCTGGTGTTACATAATTTGCATGATGCTGTTGTGCTGGGGTTTCCATGGTTACAGGTACATAATCCGGTGTTGGATTGGAAATCTATGTCTGTGACTAGTTGGGGTTGTCAGGGGGTTCACGATGACGTTCCTCTGATGTCAATTTCCTCCTCCCCCTCTTCTGAAATTCCTGAGTTTCTGTCAGATTTCCAGGATGTTTTCGATGAGCCCAAGTCCAGTTCCCTTCCACCGCATAGGGACTGTGATTGTGCTATTGATTTGATTCCAGGCTGTAAGTTTCCTAAGGGCCGACTTTTCAACCTGTCTGTGCCTGAACATGCCGCCATGCGGAGCTATGTAAGGGAGTATTTGGAGAAGGGGCATATTCGGCCATCTTCTTCTCCATTAGGAGCAGGTTTTTTTTTTGTTGCCAAGAAGGATGGCTCCTTGAGACTCTGTATTGATTATCGCGTCTTGAATAAGATCACGGTCAAATTCCAATACCCTTTGCCTTTGCTTTCTGATTTGTTTGCCAGAATTAAGGGGGCTAGTTGGTTTACTAAGATTGACCTTCGAGGGGCATATAATCTGGTTCGTATTAAGCAGGGTGATGAATGGAAAACTGCGTTTAATACGCCCGAGGGCCATTTTGAGTATCTTGTGATGCCATTCGGACTCTCTAATGCCCCATCTGTGTTTCAGTCCTTCATGCATGATATTTTTCGGAATTATCTTGATAAATTCATGATTGTATATTTGGATGATATTTTGATTTTTTCAGATGATTGGGAGTCTCATGTGAAACAAGTTAGGATGGTATTTCAGGTCCTTCGTGACAACGCCTTGTTTGTGAAGGGGTCTAAGTGCCTCTTTGGAGTACAGAAGGTTTCTTTTTTGGGCTTCATTTTTTCTCCATCATCTATAGAAATGGATCCGGCTAAGGTTCAAGCCATTCATGATTGGATCCAGCCCACATCCGTGAAGAGCCTTCAGAAATTTTTGGGCTTTGCTAATTTTTATCGCTGTTTCATTGCCAACTTCTCCAGTGTGGTTAAACCCCTGACCGATTTGACGAGGAAGGGCGCTGATGTAGCTAATTGGTCCTCTGAGGCCGTTTCTGCCTTTCAGGAGCTTAAGCGCCGATTTACTTCTGCCCCTGTGTTGCGTCAGCCGGATGCTTCTCTTCCTTTTCAGGTTGAGGTTGACGCTTCTGAGATTGGGGCAGGGGCCATTTTGTCTCAGAGGAATTCTGATGGTTCCTTGATGAAACCGTGTGCCTTCTTTTCTCGAAAGTTTTCGCCTGCGGAACGCAATTATGATGTCGGCAATCGTGAGTTGTTGGCTATGAAGTGGGCATTTGAGGAGTGGCGACATTGGCTTGAGGGGGCCAAGCACCGTATTGTGGTCTTGACCGATCATAAGAATCTGATTTACCTCGAGTCTGCCAAACGGCTGAATCCTAGACAGGCCCGATGGTCCCTGTTTTTCTCCCGTTTTGATTTTGTTGTCTCGTATCTTCCATGTTCTAAGAATGTTAAGGCTGATGCCCTCTCTAGAACTTTCTTGCCTGATTCCCTTGGGATTCTTGAGCCGGTTGGTATTCTTAAGGAGGGGGTGATTCTTTCTGCCATCTCCCCTGATTTGCGACGGGCTTTCAGGAGTTTCAGGCTGATAAACCTGATCGCTGTCCAGCGGGGAAACTGTTTGTTCCTGACAGATGGACTAGTAAAGTGATTTCTGAGGTTCACTGTTCTGTGTTGGCTGGCCATCCTGGGATTTTTGGTACCAGAGATTTGGTTAGTAGGTCCTTTTAGTGGCCTTCTTTGTCACGGGATGTGCGTTCTTTTGTGCAGTCCTGTGGGCCTTGTGCGTGGGCCAAACCTTGCTGCTCCCACGCCAGTGGGTTGCTTTTGCCTTTGCCGGTCCCTGAAAGGCCTTGGACGCATATTTCTATGGATTTTATTTCGGACCTTCCTGTTTCCCAGAGGATGTCTTCCTCTTCTGAGTTGGTTCCGTTGTTTTTTCAGCATGTGGTTCGTTTGCATGGCATTCCGGAGAATATTGTGTCCGATAGAGGTTCCCAGTTTGTTTCTAGGTTTTGGCAGTCCTTTTGTGCTAAGCTGGGCATTGATTTGTCTTTTTCTTCCGCATTTCATCCTCAGACAAACGGCCAAACCGAGCGAACTAACCAGACTTTGGAAACATATTTGAGATGCTTTGTGTCTGCCGATCAGGATGATTGGGTGGCTTTCTTGCCATTGGCCGAGTTTGTCCTTAATAATCGGGCTAGTTCTGCTACCTTGGTGTCACCATTCTTTTGTAATTCTGGGTTTCATCCTCGTTTTTCTTCAGGGCAGGTTGAGTCTTCTGATTGTCCTGGGGTGGACTCTGTGGTTGACAGGTTGCAGCAGATTTGGGCTCATGTTGTGGACAATTTGATGTTGTCTCAGGAGGAGGCTCAGCGTTTTGCCAACCGTCGTCGGCGTGTGGGTTCCCGGCTTCGGGTTGGGGATTTGGTCTGGTTGTCTTCTCGTCATGTTCCTATGAAGGTTTCTTCCCCGAAGTTCAAGCCTCGGTTTATTGGTCCTTATAGGATTTCTGAGGTTATCAATCCAGTGTCTTTTCGTTTGGCCCTTCCAGCCTCTTTTTCCATCCATAATGTTTTTCATAGATCTTTGTTGCGGAAATATGTGGTGCCCGTGGTTCCCTCTGTTGATCCTCCTGCCCCGGTGTTGATTTATGGGGAGTTGGAGTATGTTGTGGAGAAGATCTTGGATTCTCGTTTTTCTAGACGGAGGCTTCAGTATCTTGTCAAGTGGAAGGGTTATGGCCAGGAGGATAATTCTTGGGTTGTTGCCTCCGATGTTCATGCTGACGATTTGGTTCGTGCCTTCCATTTGGCTCATCCGGATCGGCCTGGGGGCTCTGGTGAGGGTTCGGTGACCCTCCTCAAGGGGGGGTACTTTTGTGAATTCTGTTGTGGGTTCTGCTCTTAGGCTCCCTCCGGTGGTTATAAGTGGTAGTGCTGCTGTTTGTCCTTCACAACAGTCATCAGCTGCTTCCACTTTGGACGGGGCTATTTAGTCTGGCTCTTTCCTTTAGTGAGTGCCAGTTGTCCATTGTTTTCTAGGGGCCCACATCTCTGCTTGGTTTCTCCTTCTGGATTGTCCAAATCATCAAAGATAAGTCCTGGCTCTGTTTTTGCAGTCCACATGCGGTGGACTTAATAGTTCTGTGAATTGCTATGTTTTTTCTTGTCCAGCTTTGTCTGTGTTAAGATTTACTCAGCCAAGTTGGAAGCTCTGGAGTCACAGAGTTACCCTCCATGCCTTTAGTTAGGTGTGGAGATTTTTGTATTCTCTGTGGTGGATTTTGTAGTATTTTTTATACTGACCGCACAGTACTCTTTCCTGTCTTTTCTTTCTAGGTAGCGTGGCCTCCTTTGCTAAATTCTGTTTTCAGTCTGCGTTTGTAATTTCCCTCTCCTCTCACAGTCAATATTTGTGGGGGGCTGCCTTTCCTTTGGGAATTTTCTCTGAGGCAAGATAGTATTCCTGTTTCTTTCTTTAGGTGTAATTAGTCCTCCGGCCGTGACGAGGTGTCTAGGGAGTGACAGGAACATCCCACGGCTACTTCTAGTTGATGTGTTAAGTTCAGGGTCTGCAGTCAGTATAGAGGCCACCTACTCCAGAGCTCGTCCATGCTGCTCCTAGGCCACTAGTTCATAACAGTTTCCTAGTTGTGGAGGCGTAGTCAATACTATAGTGCACATGACCACTGCAGTCAATCACCGTGTTTAGCCACTTAACCGATTGATTAGCTTTCACGGTCATGTGCACTGTAGTTGTGAGGTCACTGCTATAGCAAAGGAAACATATGCAGGAACAGCAGTGGAGAAGAAGCATTAGGAGAGTATCTGTGTTGTTTTCAACATGTGCAATCATTGAGAATAAAAAAAGTATTCTCCGACAACCCTTTTAATGCGATAGAAACATATATATGTTTTGAGATAGCCTTTGATGAGCATTATTATGCAGACTGTCAAAACAATTTTGTTTCTAAGAAAAGAGGAGCAGATTTATGTAAAGACTCTCAGAAATTGAAATCCCAATTCCGAGCACCACCTAAAGCAGAGGTAAAGTACAGAGGGTTCGTTGTGTATACATTGCAGTCATTAAACTGAACATTTTAAGTCTTTCTAGGTTAAAAATACTTCATATTCCAAAAACAACGGGGTCTATATACTTTAGATGTCGATTTCTCACTGACTTTTTGCAAATAAAAAGGCCGTAGGTATATAGGAGTGAACAAGAACTTTTATTTTCTATAAATTTGAAAATACAAGTATTAGAGATGTACAGAATGTAAACGTTTCACATTGCATATTCCTTGAGAATTTCCTCAAATTCATATCTGGCAAAATTCAAATGATTTATGCTTGACGTTACTAATTCTTGGAAACATCCCTTTTTACCTGAGTGACCTTAATTAGTCAAGGGGCCTAAGTTTGAAAGAATGTATAGATCTTTTCTATCAAAGTTTTACTTCTCAATGCAGAATTTACATTCTATTTACAATTTGTTAATCTATCACAGTGCTACAAGAATGACACAAAGCTGGTATTTAAGCAGAAAGTAAAGAACCCAAAGATCTATAAGGAGTCATTGTCTGTTTAAATATTCAAAGCTTCCACCAATTCTTCAACGGTTTGAACATTTCTCACCATTGTATATCAGGCATGCTCGTCAGGGGGGCATTTGGTAGCTGCATACTTTTGTCTTGCCATTTTATACATTATTGTACTGGCCTACAAAGAACAACCATATCAATGGTATTAGGCATCTAAAATATTATGCATAGACATAAAAATATAGAATTTGGTAAGTTTGCATCAAACACGGAGAGATGCTACCTACATAAAGAGCAAGCTTCTAATTTTTTTATTTTTCTTTTCATGCAGCATACTTTAAAATTCAGACCCTGAAGAATGGCAAATAATTCAAGTTAATGAATAAATAAATCTCAATGTTTGTAATTGGGCAGATACTGTTTCAGGAAACCGGCAATAATAAGCAACTTGTCCTATGTTATAATTTGATTCTATATCATCTTTGTGTTTAATCATGGTTTTAGAGATATCACAAACTGCTTCAAAGTAATACAATATATTAAACAATCCTACTGTACTATACATTACTCGTGACCACAGTTCTGTTTATCACTATTATGGTTGTTTGGTGATCGCATTATAAAAAGTCCTCTTATATGTATGTATACATCTTGCAAACTGGGTTATTATCAGACAATGGATTCCTAGAATTGAGAGAATATAACGATAGGATTCAGCCCCCAAAGAAGAATAGATATAAAGCCAGTAATTCTTCCTTCTTTAAAAAGCTCAACGCAATTATTGTACCAATTAATGAAATGAAGGCTTTCTATAATGCTTAAACTGTTGTGTAGAATATGATAATAGGAGAAAAGTGGAATGAAATATCTTCTGGGATGAAAGAGCTCCAGGAAGAACCAACTGCCCGATCATTCTCCCCCACAACATCTGGTAGGCTGATGGTCAGCTGATCCTTAAGACATTGGTACACTTTAATGTGTACTGAGAATATATACTGTATCCACTGGCAGGCACAGACAGAAGAAGACCCCTGTGTAATGACAACATATAGGCCTTTTATAGTCCAATAGTTCATAATAATGCACAACTCTACCTGCAATTGCAAATGGAAATGGACCTTCTTATCTCTTGGAACTCTGTGGATCGGCACAGGTTGCACCAATGATATGTTCGCCCCTCTGTACAAACATATAAGTGCAGAAAAGCAGGCTGAACTCTATAGGATTATGAAAAAAACTCACCAAAAGGCTCCTTGGAGCTGAAACGTTGCTTTTTACCACACCTGGCAAATTAAAAGTTTGTCACTTTTTTATATTATTATAGTGAGCTGCCGAATTTTCCATACTTATATTATTAGGTTACCGGGCTGTGACCTGCAGGCTGGCACCTATCATCTGCTTTTTGTTTTAGCTTGTGCTGCCTCATCTTTTGAGATATATATATATATATTTTATGGGAAAATTTCCTTCACAACTCCACAAAGGAAAAACAAACTAATTCCTTCGATCAACGCTCCATCACAGAACCTAGGACTCGCATAACCTGTAAAATTATATTTTTGAGGAAATGCATTCAAGCTCTCTGTGGCCTTTTTAAAGTACGGATTTTTCAGAAAAGGACATCCCAATATTCAATTAAAAATTACAATGACATGATTTCCTATTTTGAAAACATTTATTTTACAAACACAACACAAAAAATTGCACCTAATTATAAAAATTATAAAATCTTAGTTGCTAGAAGCTAAAGATTAGGCATCCCAAAAAAAGGCATTGTTAGATAACAGGTTAAGTTAATCAACCAACAAAATATCAAGTGGCAGAGAATTTCCTAATCTCACTGCTCTTACACTATGATGTCCTCTAGTCATCGTTGCAGGCCTAGGTGTAACAATATCATTAGAAAGTATAACGGCAAGTGGCAGAAGGGTATCTTAAGGATAAACAATACAACACTATAGGCAGACATGACAAAGTAAAAACTAAAGCTAAATGACTTCACTATTGTATTTCAAATCTTACAGATATGGCACATTTAATAATACATTGTCAGATATTTGTTCTGTTTTGTGACCTTTCGGCCTTAAAACCTATAATTTGTGTTGCTATTCTATTTTCTGTGCACTTTATCAAGTGGTGTGGAATTGACTGACAAGTAGTTACCATGTCTCAAAGTATATAAAGCATTACACAAACTCATTTTCCAGCTTCTACTTTGTGTAATGCAATGTCATGCTGTTAAAAGCAACCTAGCAGAAAATGGGCACAGTTTAGCGACAATACTCATTTTTTCTTTAAAGGGTATTTTTTTATTTTAGCGTCTCTGTTGAATTTTAAGCATGGGAATAAAAACTTAGAATGAAAAAAAAAGCTATAGATGAATTTTAAATGTGTTGTTCCATGGGAAAGGTGAGAGTTACTCATTACTGAGGTCACACTACGTTTTAATTCAATTGTAACAGTGATAAAAAAAAAGGAGTGGCACATAAAATGTTATATGATTGTCATTTCTGTAAGTATTTTCCAACAGATATATCAGGAAAACTAAGGCATTATTCGCACATCACTATTAGACTATCATTTTCTATATGATTGTATATGAAATTTGGAGAATCTAATAAATGTATCCTTTAAAAGATGTATTATTCAAATAAAATACTTTTTTCTAAATAGTCCTGCAATTTGTTTCCAATTCTCAATCCCGCCCCTGATTGTCTATCACTCTGCATGTCCTTTATATATTGTATGGTGTAATTGCAGTACTTCCATTCAACTGAGCCTCCTATTTGCTTCTCTTTAAACTCGACTCTTGATTGCCAGATATCAACTGCATTTATTCCTCTATGCTCTGCTATACATAATGTCAATACAATGCAATAATGTCAGTACCATCAGTTTGCTCCTGTAAGAGTGTGATTATCCTTCCCTCTGTTTTTTCTGAATAAGTACACCAATTATAAGAATAACTGAACTGCCATTATCTACCATATAACTGTTATAGGAGCTGCGCAATCATCATCAGTAACGGTAATACAAGTTCTCCCCTCTCCCACACACCTTCACCTCCAACTGTGCAGAAATTGGGAGAAAAGACCATTCAATCTTAGTACAGAGGAAGAGATGGTGAGCCTCTGAGAAATAACAAGGCATGCAATTCTGACCATGAGATGAAATGACCCAAATAAGTCAAAGGAATCCATGAATCTTCAGACAGAAAGGAACTACTAAGTAAGTAATACTGAATGAATTATATTGGGGGACTAGTTACAGAATTTGGAAAAATATCACTGAACTGCTACTGTAATAACTAATACTTAATTGACACTGAAATTTAGCATGGGAACTACTTGAAAACAGTATATACAGTGGGGCAAAAAAGTATTTAGTCATTCAGCAATAGTGCAAGTTCCACCACTTAAAAAGATGAGAGGCGTCTGTAATTTACATCATAGGTACACCTCAACTATGGGAGACAAACTGAGAAATAAAAATCCAGAAAATCACATTGTCTGTTTTTTTTATCATTTTATTTGCATATTATGGTGGAAAATAAGTATTTGGTCAGAAACAAACAATCAAGATTTCTGGCTCTCACAGACCTGTAACTTCTTCTTTAAGAGTCTCCTCTTTCCTCCACTCATTACCTGTAGTAATGGCACCTGTTTAAACTTGTTATCAGTATAAAAAGACACCTGTGCACACCCTCAAACAGTCTGACTCCAAACTCCACTATGGTGAAGACCAAAGAGCTGTCAAAGGACACCAGAAACAAAATTGTAGCCCTGCACCAGGCTGGGAAGACTGAATCTACAATAGCCAACCAGCTTGGAGTGAAGAAATCAACAGTGGGAGCAATAATTAGAAAATGGAAGACATTTAAGACCACTGATAATCTCCCTCGATCTGGGGCTCCACGCAAAATCCCAGCCCGTGGGGTCAGAAGGATCACAAGAACGGTGAGCAAAAATCCCAGAACCACGCGGGGGGACCTAGTGAATGAACTGCAGAGAGCTGGGACCAATGTAACAAGGCCTACCATAAATAACACACTATGCCACCATGGACTCAGATCCTGCAGTGCCAGACGTGTCCCACTGCTTAAGCCAGTACATGTCCGGGCCCGTCTGAAGTTTGCTAGAGAGCATTTGGATGATCCAGAGGAGTTTTGGGAGAATGTCCTATGGTCTGATGAAACCAAACTGGAACTGTTTGGTAGAAACACAACTTGTCGTGTTTGGAGGAAAAATAATACTGAGTTGCATCCATCAAACACCATACCTACTGTAAAGCATGGTGGTGGAAACATCATGCTTTGGGGCTGTTTCTCTGCAAAGGGGCCAGGACGACTGATCCGGGTACATGAAAGAATGAATGGGGCCATGTATCGTGAGATTTTGAGTGCAAACCTCCTTCCATCAGCAAGGGCATTGAAGATGAAACGTGGCTGGGTCTTTCAACATGACAATGATCCAAAGCACACCGCCAGGGCAACGAAGGAGTGGCTTCGTAAGAAGCATTTCAAGGTCCTGGAGTGGCCTAGCCAGTCTCCAGATCTCAACCCTATAGAAAACCTTTGGAGGGAGTTGAAAGTCCGTGTTGCCAAGCGAAAAGCCAAAAATATCACTGCTCTAGAGGAGATCTGCATGGAGGAATGGGCCGACATACCAACAACAGTGTGTGGCAACCTTGTGAAGACTTACAGAAAACGTTTGACCTCTGTCATTGCCAACAAAGGATATATTACAAAGTATTGAGATGAAATTTTGTTTCTGACCAAATACTTATTTTCCACCATAATATGCAAATAAAATGATAAAAAAACAGACAATGTGATTTTCTGGATTTTTTTTTCGCAGTTTGTCTCCCATAGTTGAGGTCTACCTATGATGTAAATTACAGACGCCTCTCATCTTTTTAAGTGGTGGAACTTGCACTATTGCTGAATGACTAAATACTTTTTTGCCCCACTGTATATACACTCACCGGCCACTTTATTAGGTACACCATGCTAGTAACGGGTTGGACCCCCTTTTGCCTTCAGAACTGATCAATTCTCCATGGCATAGATTCAACAAGGTGCTGGAAGCATTCCTCAGAGATTTTGGTCCATATTGACATGATGGCATCACACAGTTGCCGCAGATTTGTCGGCTGCACATCCCAAAGATGCTCCATACAAGGCAGGATGGATCCATGCTTTCATGTTGTTTACGCCAAATTCTGACCCTACCATCCGAATGTCGCAGCAGAAATCGAGACTCATCAGACCAAGCAACGTTTTTCCAATCTTCTACTGTCCAATTTCGATGAGCTTGTACAAATTGTAGCCTCAGTTTCCTGTTCTTAGCTGAAAGGAGTGGTACCCGGTGTGGTCTTCTGCTGCTGTAGCCCATCTGCCTCAAAGTTCGACGCACTGTGCGTTCAGAGATGCTCTTAGGCCTACCTTGGTTGTAACGGGTGGCGATTTGAGTCACTGTTGCCTTTCTATCAGCTCGAACCAGTCTGCCCATTCTCCTCTGACCTCTGGCATCAACAAGGCATTTCCGCCCACAGAACTGCCGCTCACTGGATTTTTTTTCTTTTTCGGACCATTCTCTGTAAACCCTAGAGATGGTTGTGTGTGAAAATCCCAGTAGATCAGCAGTTTCTGAAATACTCAGACCAGCCCTTCTGGCACCAACAACCATGCCACGTTCAAAGGCACTCAAATCACCTTTCTTCCCCATACTGATGCTCGGTTTGAACTGCAGGAGATTGTCTTGACCATGTCTACATGCCTAAATGCACTGAGTTGCCGCCATGTGATTGGCTGATTAGAAATTAAGTGTTAACAAGAAGTTGGACAGGTGTACCTAATAAAGTAGCCAGTGAGCGTATATATATATATATATATATATATATATATATATATATAATGCTAAAATAAACACAGAAACATGAGGAAAAAGAAGTCTAAATAATCTGAAAATGTGTTTATTTGGAATAAAGATTGCTTGAACTGATCTTATTTCCTGCACAAGCTAGTACTGTAGTCTGCAATGAGTTGCTAAGTAACAAAGTGCATTTTTTTCCATCACCAGTGATTTTTACATTGGATAACAGATGGGAACTGGTTATTGAGAAGTAGGCAAAAAATGAGATAGAATCTAATTATTTGTCGACAAACAAAAGTTAGACTGTTGCAGTGGAAATAATGCAAATAACTGTGGATTTTGTTTTTGTTCTAATTAATAAAGAGCAAAGACATTGCCGGAGCTTAACATGCCAAAAGTCTAATATTTAAAATGGACAAACATGTTTAGGTTAGTCATTGAAAAGTTAGCAAAAGCTATACTTTTCCTTAAAGGGAACATATAATGTGAAAAAAATGCTGTTAACCTACTGTTTTGGGGATTAATCTGCAGGTTAACAGTTTACAGAAGCCGTGCTGCCATCACACTTTAAGTCCTGCTGGTGGAAAAAAAATAATTTGATTACTCCCGATTCCCATGGGCTTTCTGTCACAGAGGCCGATGTGGCTTAAATCAGGGCTCAGTACATAGTGAGAGGCGGCTATAACCAAACCCCTACACTGACTGACAGCTGGCTCCTCACTAATGCACTGCTGAGCTTTCAGTTGGTGTCGGGGGGTGTGGTTACAGTCACCACTCACTGTGTACTGAGCGGTGACTGAAGCCTAAAGTTAATTTTGTCCAGGTAGCCGATCTTGCAGTGCGGCAGACACACAGCTTCTGATTATAATAACCTAGAGATTAATCTAATAACTACCCCATGCCTAAAGAGTAACCCAATGTCTGCAGGTTTTTGGTGTTTTTTTCACATGACAGGTTTGTTTTAAATTGTAAACCTTAAAGAAAAAGAAATGTTCAAAACACAAAAAAAGTTGTGCACAATTCTTGATTCCATATAGAGTTTCCAATAGAGATGAGCAAATCTGTTCTGCTCCCTCCTTATTTGGCAAGCTATAGCGCTTACCGAAAAAGCTGGAGAGGGAACCTGCTCACCTGGAGCATGGCGGCTGATCAGCTGTCTGGCACCACAGCTGCTTGTGCCACGGCTGTTTCACAGTCACAATACATGCATGAAGTTGTTGGGAATTCCATGCATGTGTTGTGACTGTGAAACAACCGCGACACATTCAGCTGATCAGCCGGATCGATCCAGCAAGCCGGGTTCCCTCTGCAGCTTATCCGGTAAGCATTATAGCTTGCCGAATAAGCAGGGACCCAAACAGATTAGCTCATCTCTAGTTTCCAACTTTAAAACCTGCATTCTCTTATGTGCCTGCAACTTAGGCTGCAAGATATGAGTTTAGTGAGTGTTCTCTTAAAAGAATGCTTTCATTCTCTACTACCTTAATTCTCCCAATAGTATAGTGTGTAGACCTTCACTCCACCACTTCATATGTATGTCTAAATGGCTTTACAAGTTGCAATAAAAATATATATTTGCTGTTAAAAGTCTTACATGTCATAAGTGAAGTATTTCTTCATGTAAAAGAGAAGTAGACCCATAGACAATATTAAAATAAGCCAGCCTGATGCTAGGACAAATTGTGTTGTTGTTTCTTTTTCCCTCAGACATTGACATAATGATTCTTAACCACATACTTGCTAGCAATACAGTTCCTCTGGAGAAATTAGTCCTTCAAAGATATTCACCTCCTAGTTAAAAATGAAATATTACCAAGCATATCTGGTCCCAATATGCGTTTCTATAAAATACAGATACAAGCTGTTGGATATTTTTAATAAGAACAATTTGCAAATTAGCTCATTTTTATTCATTTAGATGTACTGGAGTTGAGAAATAAAAAGGTTGCTAAGGTAGACTTGCTGTGTTAAAAAAGCTAGTAGACAGATTGAATATTTTCAAAAATATATCTGAAGAAATGCAGCTTATCTTAGAAAAGTATGAAAGAATAAAACAATATGTAACTTGAATTTCGGTACTAAAATGATAGAGCTGGGATTCAGTTGTTCACAGCCTAAATTGCAATGTAAAATATGTACTAGTGGCAACACAATACCAAACCACAGAGGATTTTTTTATAGTCCTACTAGAACCAGTAAAACAAAAAATCAATTTATATATTGTACAAAATAAAAAAACAAATAATAAAACTAATAATGCTACTGTTTCCAAAGAAAAGATTTTTTTTAAATGTCTTTGTTGTGTGCCGCGTGTCAAAAAAATTAATTTCATTGCAAAAAAACGGAAAAAAAGATAATGCTGTTTCCCAACAGATGATGTTTTTAATTTCACTTTGTGTTAACCTCTTAAGAATTCAACCATTTTAGAACATGAGAACACATTTTTTTCTCATCTGTGTTCCAAGAGGGATAGTCATATAGGAAAAGTGTTTTGTGGCGTGGTTATTATTTTAACCCTTTATTGACCCCAGCTTTTTTCGGTTTTGTGTTTTCGTTTTTCGCTCCCCTCATTCCCAGAGCCATAACTTTTTTTTTTCTGTCAATATGGCCATGTGAGGGCTTATTTTTTGCAAGACAAGTTGTACATTTGAATGACATCATTGGTTTTAGCATGTCGTGTACTAGAAAACGGGAAAAAAATTCCAAGTGCGGTGAAATTGAAAAAAAAGTGCAATCCCACACTTGTTTTTTGTTTGGCATTTTTGCCAGGTTCACTAAATGCTAAAACTGACCTGCCATTATGATTCTCTGGGTCATTATGAGTTCATTGACACCAAACATGTCTAGTTAATTTTTTATTTAAGTGGTAAAAAAAATTGCGCCATTTTCCGATACCCATAGCGTTTCCATTTTTCGTGATCTGGGGTTGGGTGAGGGCTTATTTTTTGCGTGCCAAGCTGACGATTTTAATGATACCATTTTGGTGCAGATATGTTCTTTTGATCACCTGTTACTGCATTTTAATGCAGTGTCTAAGTGACCAAAAAAACGTAATTCTGGCCTTTCAAATTTTTTTCTCACTACAACATTTGGCGATCAGGTTAATCTTTTTTTTATTGATAGATCAGGCAATTCTGAACGCGGCGATACCAAACGTGTAGGTTTGCTCTTTTTTTTGTTTTATTTTGAATGTGGTGATTTAAACTTTTATTTTTTTTATTTTTTCATATTTTATAAAACATTTGTTTTACTTTTGCCATGCTTCAATAGCCTCCATGGGAGGCTAGAAGCTGGCATAGCCTGATCAGCTCTGCTACATAGGACGAATGCTCAGATCTCCTCTATGTAGCTGAATTACAGGCTTGCTATGAGCACCGATCACAGCAAGCCAGCATCAACAACCATAGAGGTCTTCAATAGATCTCTGGTTGTCATGCCGACTCATCGCTGACCCCCGATCACGTGACGGGGGTCAGCAATGTGCTCATTTCCAGACCAATGTCAGCATTTGGCAGCGGCATATAACTAGTTAATAGCGTCAGGTGAATTGCGATTCCACGCACCACTATTGCGGGCACATGTCAACTGTACCAAACAGCTGACATGTCCCAGCTTTGATGCGGTCTCACCACCGAAGCCCGCATCAAAGCGGGAGTTCTGACCTCAGACGTACTATCCCATCCGAGGTCAGAAAGGGGTTAATGGTACAATTTTTGGGGTTCATATATTGTTTTGAGAAATATATATTTTTTTTTCTCGGGGATGTCAAAAAACAACAATTCTGCAGAGTTCACTGCAAAATATAAATCACATGCTTGATTTATTCTATGGGTCTGTACGATAATGCATTAACAAATTTATATATATTTTTACGTTTTACAAACTCTACTTTTTTCGATAAAATCCAGGTAAAAAATAAAACTTTATTTTTGTGTTGCTATATTCTGATAGTCATACCATTTTAATTTTTATTGATTGTGCTGTATGATGTATATTTTTTGTGGGATGATTTAAGGCTTTCATTAATCCTATTTTGGTGCATTTGTGATCTTTTTTAAACAACTCTTAATTACATTTTTTGATAGTTAGATGGCCAAAATATCAGAAATTCATTTTTTTCAAACTACACTTATCTTGCAGAATTAAAACATGACATTTTATAGATAACTTTGTTATAGATGTAGCAATACCAATTATTATTTATTTTTCCTTTTATATATTTATTGTTTATTTATGTGTGTTTTTATGCAATGAAGAAACTGATATGAATGTTTATCTTTCATTCATTTAACTTTGTAACATTTTCTTTCAATTTTTTTATTTTATTTACACTAGTAGGCTTGATCGGTGACGTGAAGGGGTTGTCCAATCTTAGACAACCGTTTTGACACATCTGTACTGCAGTGTATCACACCTCTCAGAATAACATTGACAGGTATGGTGTTAAACTAATAGGCAGGCTAAGATGATGACCAGTCAAGTAATTTTTTATGCCTTTTGATGTCACGACAATGTATTGGCTGATAGAAAGAACTCCCTCCCTATGCCTAGTCTCCGAGATGTTGTAATCTTGTTGGGCTAAACTGCAAGGATTGATGTTTTCCCGTAGTTTCAGAAGAAGTCTTCATACATTTGTTAGTCAGGCTTCAGACTCTCATTCCTGGTTACAGAGGCAGTATCTGTTAAATTACTATGATGTATATATCCAGTTGGGAGCAGTTATTATAAAACTTTTCATTAAAGATACATATATCATAAAGAATGAAGGATTTTTCAGTCTTAAGCTTTATCAGTAGGAAACATAATCTATCTATAAAAGGTGCATTTCAACAAAAAAAGTATACAGCATAAACTACATAAAACATAAGCTAATTATAAAATACTAAACAATCTGATGCAGGTATTATGGCTGAGCACAAAAGTAAAAGCTGACAAAGCAATTCAGACTTATGACTGAATGACAAAACGGTGCTCAAATACAGTAAGGCTGACATACATGGATAATGTAATTGGACAAGGTTTTATCACCTGAAACTATGCTTCTAGGTAAGAATGCCTCCAGAATACTGCATTTAATGGAGCATGCATTAATGGGCAGATTTAGTTGATGCATCTTGACAAGCAGGTCATTATACTAACTCAAACAACAACATATCCTATAACTTACACAATATTCAAAGTTAACATCAGATACTTGATATACAAGGATTCAGAATCACATGTGCCAGTGGCTTTAAAGCGGCAAAATGATGTATATACAACCTGCTATTAGTAATAAATCAGCAAAGTTATACACATTACTATAAGTCCAAACTGTGTAATAGCTTTGGAACATCAGCCATGAATTAGGGAATTGAAAATAACAGTTCATACACTGAATGTGGAAATTTAATACTCTCAGAAAATAAATCGAAATGGTCTAACGGCACAGTCCGTTATGCATCAAAGGTCAAAGTAAAAAATGTCCTTCTTACCAAGTACCCCGAGGCGATAGTTGACGGTGATGACTATAACATTTCCATAACTTGCTAGGACACTTCCATCAAACAAATTAGCAGTGCCTTCCATATAGGAACCACCATGAATATAGACCATCACAGGCTTGGGACCTCCACTATCTCTGATGTCTGGAAAAGAAAATATGTTTAAATATACTGGTGCCAAATAATTGATGTAAGAAGAGACATTAGTTTACCCTTTTGGTGATGTTTCTTAAGAAAAAAAATTGCAATTGTTTTAACTATTCAACAATGTAGGGTTTCTGTGTTTTTACTATTTTATGCTGTGTTTGTTTGTTTTTTCATTTTTTAGTGAAATAATAAAGGTTGAATAAATGTAAATTTAATATAAATTTTCTATCTTTATGAATGCACATGGATCAAGATTCATTGGATTATGTTTTATTCATTTAGCTGTATTTTTTAGAAACTGTTGAAAGGATTGCAATACATAGCTTGTGTTCCAATTTTTTAAGGACAGTTCTTGCCTTTAAAGAGAACCTGTCATCAGGATTTTATGTCCTAAACGAATGTCATGTACATAAAGGTGCTTTAATGCTGATAAAATCCTGATCTTCATTATAGAAATCCATAGTGTGTGGTTTTAGAGACATCCATAGTTGAAATTGTATGCTAATAAGTTGCAAATGCAATGGGTGGGCACTGGACGTACAGCTCTCCTGTTTCTCTGCCTTTTTCCTGCCTGCTGCCTGTCCCCTGTCCCTGACTGACTTGTCTGTGAAACATGAGTGAATTATTGAATTATCAGTCAAGGAAAGGAGGCAGAAAGTAGGTATGGAATAGGGAGAGAGGCAGGAGAGCTGTAAGTGCGGTGTACATATCCTGCACTCACAACTCATCATAAAACACCAAAACAAATTTCTGCAAGAAAGGTAAGGCTTTACTCAGCATTATGCCACCTTCACACATTGAATATTTGGTCAGTATTTTACATCAGAATTTGTAAGCCATGAATTAGGAATGGAACAATCAGTGGAAAAAAATATTAGAAACACGTTATCACTTCTGGATTTAAAACCAACTCCTGGTTTTGGCTTACAAATACCGATGTAAAATACTAATCAAATATTGATCATGTGAATGTAAGTGTTAAAGGACCTTTACATGCATGCCATTAGAGTGAGGCATAACATCCTGATGACAGGTTCTCTTTATTGGTGATAATATTAACAGGAATACCTTAAAGTGAACCTGTCACCAGGTTTGGCCAGTAAGAGTTATGGCCACCGCCTTACACTGCTGACATATAGCCTTCTATAATGCTGTATATCTGCCCCAACCCAAACTGTAAGAGAAAACAAATAATTTATTATACTCGCCCATGGGTGGGCCGGTCTGATGGGCATCTCTGGTCTTGGTCCGGCGCCTTTCATCGTCTTACGATCCCTGTCCTCCTGCTTGCTTCGTGTGGATGATGTGTCCCTTCGTCATCCACACAGTCTTCTTAGCACAGTGCTCCTGCGCAGGCATACTTCTATGTCCTGTCGAAGGCAGAGCAAAATACTGCAGTGCGCATGCGCTGGGGCTCTTTTGCCTTTCCAGGCACCTATGCACAGCAGTACTTTGCTGTGTGCCCTCAACAGGGCAGAGAAGTATTCCTGCACAGGAGTGTAGTGCTGAGGTGGCAAGTTATCCACATGAAACAAGCAGGAAGGCAGCATCGTGAGAAGAAGGGAGGTGCCGGACCAAGCCCATCAGACCGGACCCCCGCAGGGGAGTATAATAAAAGTTATTTTTATTCTCTTGCAGGTTGGGTTGGGGGCAGATACACAGCATTATTGAATGGAATGCTGTATATCAGACCTGAAAGGTGATGGCCATATCTCTTATCGGTGAAACCTGGTGACAAATTTCCTTTAAATACAAAAGATATAGGCTACTCTACTTCTTAATAATTCTTTACAATACTCAATTTTTGTTATTCATTGCTCCTAAACTCCTGCATAAAGGAATAATTTAGTTATGGCTTCAATACAGTTTTCTTACTGTAAAAATTAAAACCTTATTGGCACGATGATTTGCAACTTTTAGAAGTTTTCCAATGCACCTGTTAACTTTTTCAAAAGTTGGTGCTATTTGATGGGTAGTGTGCAGCTTTTCACAGCCCTACGAGGTTATGGCAGTCCATAGCTAGAATAGTTTAGACTTTCTAGCTATCAAACCACCAAACATGCATCACATTTATTAAAATGTTTCACATTTTGATCAAATTAGGTCCATTTTGCTTCAGCAAGTTTGACATTAAGACTGGCACATTAAAGGCCAGTCCCAATAAATTTTCCACTAGACTACGGAAAACTAGTTGCCTACAACTACTATTGGAAATATCTTAGAAGCTTACTTTACATACTGTTATATTTATAAACAGTGTAAAATAAGACATAGCTAACAATAAGCAGTGAACTACCTGGAATAATCCAATAAAGATGCTGCAAAGCCAGGATTGCTTCTTTGCCCTGTCAGTGAACACAACTGATGCTCCAAGCAGAATGAACAAAATAATAATCAAGATTTTACTGCTCTCCTTGCTTTTAACACTATTTCGATTCAATAGGCCTTGCAAGTGTGGTGTACATGTTGACTTTCTCTAGTGGTGATACAGACATACTGAACTTGAGAATTTATTAATATGTTGAACCAATTAATGTGAAATGCAGAATAAGAAAAAAACAGCTATAAACTGCATTAAGTTAAGTAACTCACAATATTTGGAAATTTTCTGTAAAAATTGATGAAAAGGGATGAAAATTTTCTTTTGATAAAATGAAAAATAATAGTATATTTTACAATTTGAATATGATTCAGTTTTTTACTTATTCAAAGGTATAAATGGAAAAGTTCAACACAGGTACTATTTGTATATTTTTGTTGAAAAAATATATTAGTACCTGACACCTGACATTCACGCTACATTTTCTTATTTTGACAACTATTAAAGACCAACTTAAGCACTTTTTTATTTTTATTTACTCCTGGAGTGATGTAACTAACCTAAGTTCCCTGCCCCTAGTCTCATACTGACCAGCCACCATCTTCATCTATTATTGCCACTGATCTGGTCATTTTTCTGCAGGTTATGACCTACTGGATTGCTTCAGTTGGGCGAGCTGGAGATCAATTCTCAATGTGAGTCTATAAAAGCCAAAATAAGGCCAGAATGAGGCTCTCATAGACTTACGTTGAGATCTTTTAACCGTTACTTCTGACTTACAGCCAGTTAGACATTCACAATATGGTGCCGTGGGACCAGAAAGGCATTGGGAAGAGCAGAAGTATGAGTATAATACTAGGGTCAGGGAACTTACATTAGTGGCACCACTCCAGCACTGAAATATAAAAAAACACTGTAGTAATGCTTTAACAATAGAAATTAGTTCTTATTAAAATCAGTATATATGTAATTTTAGGAGTATTTAACCCCTTCACTCCAGGGCCATTTTCCATTTTTCATTTTCTTTTTTTTTGCTCCCATTCTTCCTAGAACCATATCTTTTTTTTATTTTTTGCATCAATTTGACCATGTGAGGGCTTGTTTTCTGTGGGGCGAGTTGTAGCTTTGAAGAACACCACTGATTTTACCTTATAATAAACTGGAAAATGGGAAATAAATTCCTAATGCTGTGAAATTGCACAACAAGTGTAATTCCACAATTGTTTTTTTTTTAACCATGTTCACTAAATGCTAAAACCGATCAGTCATTATGATTCTTCAGATCATTACAAGTTCGCAGTGCCAGAAAAGATGCTGGCTCAGCATCTAAGGGGTTAATATAACATTTAATCTAGTATTCCTTTAAAACATATTATCTTTTTATTTTATTCTACATTATTTTTTCTTATTTAAAATACTTATCTCAGAGAAAAAGAAATTATCCGCAAGATTGGGTGGAACAGAAACAATATATAATTTGTTCCCTTATTTTTATAACAATTACTGCTATAATACAGTAGCACTATAGTAAAATACCGTAGCTTTCAGTATAAATTGGAAACTGCAAAGCTTTTTGTTTGCGAAAGTTTTGTCTGCCATTCATGAGGTTTTATTAGTTGGGATTATTTATTTATATCACAGCTAACTGTTATATTTATTTTTTACTTCATGTAAAATATTCCAATTTTTCAATTAGGATCACTTTACACAATGCGTCCTTGTTACGATGTCTCCTGTTGTTCTTTTGATTCATTCTCAGAATAGCTACCTAATATGTATCCATTACTGTTGTGAAGAAACAGCTTTTAATATACAGATTCTTATTGGCTAAAACTCCATTTATAAGGACCGGCAGGTGGCACTAAATGACCACCAGTCAGTAAACATTTTATTGATTGGTGGTCATGTTTACATGGGTAAATAGTGGTAAACAATGAACACTAAGCAAAGTTACAAAGGTTGAAATTCGACCTAGGTCCCTCAAGTTCAACCTTGTAATTGTAAATTGCTCAGTGGCCGTAAGCTGCCATTGCCTCCCCAGCGCGAGTCCTGTTTATTCAAGACAGTACACTACTATAGTGATCTTTTGCACTGCACAAAAAATTATTTCATCCAATGAATTAACAAAACGCTCATTCATAGACTTCCATGACATGAGTGTTCCTAAGAATGCTCATTCATGATAATCTTTCTGTATAAATGCAGCTTAAAGGGGATCTGTCAACAGGATTTTGCTGTCCCATCTGATAGCAGCAAGATCCTTATTCCAATGATGTGTCACTTACTTTACTGTATGCTGCAGTTTTAATTAAAAATTGTTTTATTTGCTACAGTACTATCAGTTCTATGAATGCTGAGCACTGTACAACACAGCAACACCACTGATTGGCAGCTTTTGTCTGCACTGTGCATAAACAGAAAGCTGACAATCAGTGGTGGGTGTGGCTGGACTACATGGAAGCAGATTTACTAGTCCTCTAGTGATATTCTACTGGTGATAAAACAATGTTTTTTTAAAAACGTTTTTAAAACAGCCCAGGAAGTGACACATTGCTGAAATCACGGACTCTGTCTCTACACTATGTTGCTTCAGGTGGGGTAGCAAAAACCTGGATTCTCTACAACTTTCACCATAGTAAGTATAACTTTACTGATAATGTAGATGAGAACTTTGGAGCTAGGCTATGTTCACATGGAAAACAGACTTTCCCACAAACTGTTGATATGCTTGGCTCTGTATGCACCTCCATTCGCTTGTCCATGTAAGAGATAAGGGGTAAGGAATTTACATTTAATGTCTTGTCCATTGAATAGAAAACACTAGTGTATGCTGTGGTTTTATTTACACAGAATGCAGGCACATTGTCTATTATTGGATCGGTCTGCTGTCTGTGGTTTAGACGGACAGCACGCTTACCCAAAAATGATAGTCTGAAACTGGCAGAAGGTTTAGCTATGGAACTAAGTAGATGTTGTGAGAAAGAATCAAAAGTCCATTTCAAGGCACCGTAACTCCAACAGCTAGGTACAGGAGTACTTTGTGAACAATATTTGAATTGAAAAGTTAGAGTTGGCCTGATCTAGCCAAGAAATGTAAGAGTTAAAGAATTGTTTTTATACCTTGCCTAAGGAAAAGTCAGGGAATCATGAAAATTACATAACCCATAGATATGTTAATAATATACAAATAATTCCAAACGCACTTACATGCCTTATCATGCTCTCATTGAAGTGATTAACAGTTTTCTAAAGAATGTTCTGCCACACTGACTGAGTCCACTTGGGCACACAAATCATTAAGATCCACTGCTAGCAGGTCCCTTTGCAATTACCAACCAATAACGTTCTAGATGTGCATAATGGGAGAGAAGTCTGGAGACACTCCATGTACTGGTAGCAAGTTTACGCCCTTCAATCTGCTTAAAGTAGAGGGAGCAACATACAGCCTGACATTGTCATGTAGAAAAATGGCTCCTGAAATGCTTTTAATACATAGCCGTGTCAGTGGTTCCATGATTGAGTCATTCTATATGGCAAATGAAATTGGAGACCAAGAGTCACAGGCGTCATCAGAAGGTGTTTTCGCAACATAACCAAATTCCTCATGTACTGCAGTCAAATTAAAAGTCACATACCAACCATAAGGCGTCAAACAGTGTCTGCACAAACCATCAGAAGTCATGTGCACAACATTGGGCTACAAACCAAATGTCCGGCTACCGGTGTTTCATTGGCCTCTGGCCACCACTCTCAAGGGCTGCCATGGTGCATAGCAAGACATCAATGGAGGCTGAAATGGAGGTCTATAGTTTTCAGTGATGAGTTTTGCTTTGTCTAGAATGCAATGATATCTAAAGATTGGTTTGGAGACCACATGGGGGAACAGATGCATCACAGCATTGTATTACTGACATAAGAAAACATATTTAGTGTTTTTCAATCTTGAATGATGTGGGCAATGCCATGAAGAGGCCTTCACAAGGGAACCAATATTACTCCTGTGATTTTGGTGAGTGGTAACATAATACATGGTAGCTGGACCTCTCAAAGCTTCATTACATGTATACTACAACTTCGCATTATATTGAGTTGGTCGTGAAAACAGTGGTACCGTCATTTTTTCAAAATATCCCATGGGCCATTTTTCAACATGACAATGCCAAGACACATGTTGATCATACCACTGTGAACAGCCCGCATGGCCTGATTGTTCTACCATGCCTGCAGCATGCCGGGAATTGTCTTCCACGGTGTACCTCTCTGACATCATTGGCTGGCAAATGCAAAGGCAGTTATCAGCAGCAGATGATTTACATGCCCAAGTGCATTCAACATGGCAGAACATTCCTCAATCATTACTATCCTAATTGATAGCAGGCTGAAACACAAAACTGTGTGTATGACAGCACAAGGAGCTCATACTCGAAAATGAAGTTTGTTCCTCCTGATATAAAACTGAACTTAAGAGTGAAATGAGGGGCATACGCAGTGCAGGGCATTTATTAATTGTTTCAAATATTTTCTTTTTCCTCCCGTGAAATGGCCATAGTTTAATTATCTTAAAAGAGAGTGTGGCTTAGAAGGAAAGGATTGTTTAAAAATTGTTAAATAATGTTGTCTAAAAATGCCAAATTTATATTCCAGCATGAGGCAAGGCACTATAATTTGGGACATCTATTTGAGTTTTTAGCTGTCTAAACCTAATGGTAGTCTGTCACCAGATTTTTGCTACCCCATTTGAAAGCAGCAAGGTGTGGATGCAGAGACCATGATTCCAGCTATGTATCACTTACTGAGCTGCTTGCTGCAGTTCTGATCAAATCCATTTTATCTGCTCCAGATCTAGCATTTCTCTGAATGCTAAACACTGTATAACACCATTACCACTTCCAAAGCAGCAATCAGCTTCTCTCATAGACAGAGCTATCATAATACAAGGCCCCATTAACTGTTCTTACACTGGGGCACTTTTTTATCTGTGTCCTTCACTGGTGCACACCACTGATTGACAGATTTATGTGTACATACACAGAAAGCTGCCAATCAGTTTTGGGGTTGGGGTTATGCCATGTCCAGAGAATCAATCTGCTCATCTCTACTAGTCACAGATTCCCTTTAAAACAGTATTAATAAATTTGCCCCATTATGTGCAACCCAACTATCATTTTCTAATATAATTGTAAAACAAAAAAAATAGTGTACTTTTGCATGTGTATGTGTGAGTTCTTGGCTGTGGTTAGTGAACAGGTTCGTATGTCAAGTGGAGAACAGCCCATGCATTGGGATAATCCATAAAGTGAAAGATATTAGATTAATAAAAACTGTCAAAAAGACCATTTTTGTACCCACACTAGGTGACCACACCAAGCTCTCCTTTCTTACACTGCACTTGAAATATTAAATCTTTGCTCTAATTGGTTGTGATCAACAAAGGCAGTTATTCATTTACCAGGTTTGATAAATCTGCCCCTTAGACTTGCACACGACATACTGCACTGGATAAATATGTGGACTATTTTTCTACTGAATGGGAACCTGGCTTTGACTTAAAATTATGAAAAATTGTGTTTATTTTGTAAGGTGAACTCTCACATCGGATTCATTTTTACATGTGTGCTAGTTTTATAACATTGCTGAGGCTTAATACAGTAAGGATTTACCAAATATCACCTGTTGATAATTTCATATTCATAATTGTGACATTAATATGATTAAGGAATGAAAGATAAATTATTAAACTGAAATCATTAGCTGCATGTTCACAGCCAAATTGTACACTGCTAATTGTATGCTTGGAGGTAACTCAGAGGGAGATTGTTTCAGAACTCTTCCTTAATTAAAATTACATAGAATTAAAGAGTACCCACTGAGAACAGTAATGAAATGTTAGTACTACTGTTAAACTAGTTAGGCATCGTAGACTACTTACAAAATAGTTGTTTATTCCAGATCTAGGGTAAATTTTGCTATTCTCTTACTAGCACATGTTGTTTCACTGCATGATAATATATAAATCAGTGGAAACGACTGCGTAATTAGATACTTATAGGAACACTCTTCAACCTGTCACACAAGACAAGCTAGAACGCCATTGTGTTTCATTTGCTATGTCAACTGGATCCAATATAATTGATTGTTTTCCAATAGCTAACATTTTGGAAAATCACTTGGTTTACCATGACAATGAGCACCAGATTTAATCTATTTCAGTGAAATTAGAGAGATATTTTATTTCAGGTTCTCCAAGCAGTTAAAGGGAACCTTTCAGGTCCCCAATGTCCCCAGAACCACCAGGAGTTGTATCTGCGTATATAAATACCCTGACTAACATCCCCTTTATCACATTACATACATAACAGACCTTTATAAAAAGTATTTATAAAGTTATAAAGTCCATTTATGATATGTAAATGAGGGCTTTTACTTGGCAATGGGGCACTACTATCCCCAGGCTCGCCGGCCCACTTAGATGTTATCATGCCCCTGTGGACGTGATAGCATAACTTACAAGCACCAGCATCATCGTTAGAGCTATAATTACCATGCAAATGCATGCAACTTCTTTTCCTCACTGCATTCATCCTGAGCCAGGTGTACTGTCCAGGCTTCACAGAGACACACTGTGCATGATCGGAATTCTTCGGCACTTCCAGTCTTGCGCAGTGTGCCTTTCTGAAGCCGGGACACCCGGCTCCAGAGGATGAATGCAGTGA
This sequence comes from Ranitomeya variabilis, assembly GCF_051348905.1. Taxonomy (NCBI): domain Eukaryota; kingdom Metazoa; phylum Chordata; class Amphibia; order Anura; family Dendrobatidae; genus Ranitomeya; species Ranitomeya variabilis. The sequence continues at coordinate 903,096,920 of NC_135233.1, forward strand.
GGAAAAGAAGCCAGGGGCATGCCACAGGTAAATATAACACTAATGATGAAGCCGACGCTGGTAAGTAATGTTATCAAACCCACAGGGGCTGATAACATCTAGGTGGGCAGACTAGTCTGGGCAAACTAATACCCTAGTCAAAGCCCTCATTTGCTCATTTATTATTATTATTATTATTATTATTATTATTATTAATATTTATTTATATAGCACCATTAATTCCATGGTGCTGTACATGAGAAGGGGTTACATCAAAATACAAATATCACTTACAGTAAACAAAACTAACAATGACAGACTGGTACAGAGGGAAGAGGACCCTGCCCTTGCGGGCTTACATTCTACAGGATTATGGGGAAGGAGACAATAGGTTGAGGGTTGCAGTAGCTCTAATGGTGTTGAGGTGGCCGTGTGGTCTTTACAGGCTGTAAGCTTCTTTGAAGAGGTGGGTTTTCAGGTTTCTTTTAAAGGATCCAAAAGAAGTGGATAACCGGATGTGTTGGGGCACTGAATTCCAGAGGATGGGTGATATTCGGGAGAAGTCTTGTAGGCGATTGGGTGAGGAGCGAATAAGTGTGGAGGAGAGGAGGAGGTCTTGGGAGGACCGGAGATTACGTGAGGGAAGATATTGAGAGATTAGTGTGGAAATATACGGAGGAGAAAGGTTATGGATGGCTTTGTAGGTCAGTGTTAGTAATTTAAACTGGATACGCTGGGAAATTGGGAGCCAGTGAAGGGATTTGCAAAGAGGTGAAGCAGGAGTGTAGCGAGAAGAGAGATTAATTAGTCGGGCAGCAGAGTTAAGGATGGACTGGAGGGGTGCGAGAGTGTTAGAAGGTAGGCCACAGAGGAGTATGTTGCAGTAGTCGAGGCGGGAGATGATTAGGGCATGCACAAGCACTTTGGTAGAGTGTGGGTTGAGGAAAGGACGGCAAGAGGTGGCGAGAACTTGGATGTGCGGTTTGAAGGACAGGGCAGAGTCAAGGGTTACTCCGAGGCAGCAGATTTTGGGGACAGGGGAAGTGTGATTTCATTTATTTTAATAGACAGAACAGGTAGGGAAGATACGCATGATGGAGGAAAGATAATGAGTTCAGATTTGTCCACATTGAGCTTGAGGAAGCGAGAGGAGAAGAAGGAGGATATGGCTGAAAGACACTCTGAGATTCTGGACAGCAGAGCGGTGACATCTGGGCCAGAGAGGTAGATCTGAGTGTCATCGGCCTATAGATGGTACTGGAAGCCATAGGACCTTATGAGTTGTCCCAGGCCGAGTGTATAGATTGAGAAGAGTAAGGGTCCTAGGACAGAGCCTTGGGGGACACCAACAGAGAGGGGGCGATATGAAGAGGTAGTATGGGAGTAGGAAACGCTAAATGTGCAGTTGGCAAGGTATGAGGAGATCCAGGATAGGGCAAGGTCTTTGACCCCAAAGGAAGAGAGGATCTGTAGTAGGAGGCAGTGGTCAACTGTGTCGAAGGCAGAGGACAGGTCTAGGAGGAGGAGTATAGAGAATTGTCTGTTAGCTTTGGCTGTAAGTCGTTAGTAATTTTGGTCAGGGCAGTCTCAGTGGAGTCGTGGAGACGGACGCCAGATTGTAGGTTGTCGAAGAGAGAGTTAGATGCAAAGTGAGAGGAAAGTTCAGCATGGACGTGCTGCTCAAGGAGTTTGGAGGCAAATGGGAGCAAAGATATGGGGCGATAGCTGGACATAGCGCTCGGGTCGAGGGAAGGCTTTTTGAGGATAGGTGTGATTGTGGCATGTTTGAAGGCAGAGGGGAAGGTACCAGAAGTTAGTGAAAGGTTGAAGAGATGGGTTAGGGATGGGATTAGTGTGGTGGTAAGGTTGGGGTGGAGGTGGGATGGGATGGGGTCAAGTGCACAAGTGGTGAGGTGTGATTTGGCGAGAAGATGAGCAAGCTCCCCTTCAGAGATTTTGGAGAGTGAAGTTATGGGATTTGGGCATTGGTCTCTCATACAGAGGGGTTGTGTTGTTTGGACAACAAAGACTTGCCTTGTTTGGTCTATCTTATTTTTGAAGTGCATGGCAAAGTCCTCGGCAATGATTAGGGAACTCGGAGGGGGCAGTGGTGGGCGGAGGAGGGAGTTAAAAGTGTTGAACAACTGTTTGGGGTTGTGGGATAAGGAAGATATGAGGGTTGTGAAGTAGGCCTGTTTAGCAGAGGTGAGAGCTGATTTGAATGCCAGTGTTGCTTGTTTGAGTGCAGTGAAATCATCTTGTGAATGCATTTTCTTCCAACGCCGTTCTGCAATTCTGGACACTTGCTGAAACTTTTTAGTGATGTTATTGTGCCAGGGTTGTCTATTGGTTCGTCGCACTCTGGTATGCATAACGGGGGCGACCGTGTCAATAGTTGATGCAAGAGTGGCATTGTAGAAAGCAGTGGCAGTGTCTGTGTCGTGGAGTGAGGATATAGAGGACAGTGGTAGGATAGAGTCAGAGAGTGTGTGGGTGTTTAGGTGTGGGAGGTTCCTGCGTGGGTGCGCATGTTGCTTGACATGGGTGACAGGTGAGGAGGACAGGGATGAGAAAGTGAGTAGATGGTGGTCAGATAGAGGGAGAGGGGAGGTTGTGAAGTTAGATAGGGAGCATAAACGGGTGAAGACCAGGTCTATTGTGTGTCCGTCTGTGTGGGTGGCTGAGGAGGACCACTGAGTAAGTCCAAATGATGAAGTAAGGGACAGGAGTTTAGAGGCTGCTGACTGGTGGGTGTCAATGGGGATGTTAGTCACCCATGATGATGGTGAGAATGTCAGCAGACAGAAAGTGAAGGAGCCAGGTGGAGAATTGGTCAATAAAGGCAGTGGTCAGGCCCAGAGGTCGGTATATGATGGCCATTTGGAGGTTGCAGGGGGAGTAGATGCGGACAGAGTGGACTTCAAAAGAGGGGAGGATAAGGGAGGGTAGAGGTGGGATTGGGTTAAAGGTACAGTTGGAAGAAAGGAGAAGGCCCATTCCTCCACCATGTTTGTTGCCAGGGCGAGGAGTGTGGGTGAAGTGGAGGCCACCGTAACATAGTGCAGCACGGGAGGCTGTGTCAGAGGATGTCAGCCATGTTTCGGTGATGCCCAGAAAGAAAAGACTACGAGAGGTAAAGAGGTCATGAATCACATGAAGTTTATTGCAGATGGAGCGGGCATTCCATAGTGATCCAGAGAGAGAGTGCAGGGGGGTGGGCGTCATTTATGATAATAAATGGAGAGGGTGCAGGGGGTGGGCGTCATTTATGATAATAAATGGACTTTACAAATATTTTTTCTAAAGATCTGTTTATGTATGTAATGTAATAAAGGGACTCTTAGGCAGGGTGTTTATATGTAAAGACACAACTCCTGGTGAATCTGAGGGCACAGGGAACCTGGGCAGCACAGTGGCTCAGTGGTTAGTACTGCAGCCTTGCAGCGCTGGAGTCCTGTCTTCAAATCCCATCCAGGACAACATCTGCAAAGAGTTTGTATGTTCTCCCCGTGTTTGCTTGTGTTTCCTCCAGGTACTCCGGTTTCCTCCCACATTCCAAAGACATATTGATAGGGAATTTAGATTGTGAGCCCCAGCGGGGACAGCGATGATAATGTGTGCAAAACTGTAAAGCGCTGCGGAATATGTTAGCGCTATATAAAAATAAAGATTAATTATTATTATATTAAAGGCTAACTGAAAAGATGGTAACAGATTGCAAGCTTTCGAGAATACTCAGGCCTCTTCATCAGGCATAGACTATCTATACCTGATGAAGAGGCCTGAGTAGTCTCGAAAGCTTGCAATCTGTTACCATCTTTTCAGTTAGCCATTAAATGGTATCAACCACTGAGGACTCTCAATTCCAAATATTATTCATTCATTTGGTAAAACCATTTTTTGCACTGCACAGAAAATCATCATTCTTGGAAATGCATCATCTTGTGTAAACAGGACTCATGCTGCCGAGTACAATGGTAGCCTATTGCCACTGTATGATCTATTACAGATCGTTCAGTGCACATCTGAAGCTGGGTTGGCCTGTGTTATCAGGTTATAAGGCAACTATTGAATGGCAAGCAGGTTGCTGGTTGGTGGTCATTTAATAGTGTGCATCACACAGTGTAAATGGACCCTCAGATGTAGACTCCAACACTTTGTGTCTCTTTCTCCTACTGAAGAACCAGGCATGTGCATTGTATTGACAGCACAATAAACTCAAATTAGAGAGCGTAAAGTTTTTTTTTTCTCCTTTGGTTGAACTGCATAGAAAATAAGAACAAACTGTGATCAGGTTATTATCTGGGCAGGTTTATTAAAAAATAAAGAAATAAAAAGTAGACACTATCTTTAGCCATAATTTTTAAACTTTTTTTTATACCTTTATTATATTATCTTAAACATATTGTTATATCTATAAGCTACTATAATACCATTGGATTTGACATAACTGTGCTTTTGTAATGTTTCTTGATCAAATGTATCAGTATATCAATTTTTTTGCAAGAAAGTCTTCAAAAATATCTATCTTAAGAAACATCAAACCAGTGGATAATTAAATATATTAATTTTGAAATCATTTGTTTGAAAATAAAAGACAGCACCACATTTTCTCATTAGCGGTATTCAAATGAATATATTCAGGGAATGTTAAAAGACATGCAAAAAAAGGGTATGTTGAGAGACTTAAAACAGTGTTAGTTCAAAGAGCTCACAAAATATATTCAAGAAGTGGGATGTAAGTTATCAAAAATTCTTGTCAAGAAAACAAGAAGAGCTTTGGTGTACACACTTACTGTTTGCATAAAAATGTAAAACGCAACAACATTCAGTCGAGAAAAAAAATGTAGAAAAAAATATAAAACAAGCAAGAAGACAAAACACATCAATCAAAAATGGGATCAAAAGAAAAACTCTTCAAAATAGAGACAAGAAGTCAAGAAAAAGTAAAGGAGACAATTTTGCAGGGATTCCTTGTCATGCAAATCGGTTTGGTGGCAAAAAATACCTTCATCTTCAGCACCTTCATTATCACCTAAATCATCTGTCTGTTTCTTTGTAAGGGGACCTAGGATTGAGAATGAAGACATGGAGCAAAACAGTTCAAGAATATAGTATATAAAAAAAAAAAGAAAAACATCAAAATACTGTATAACACATCCCAAACATATTCAAAAAGGCCAAAAAAATAGATTTGTTTCTCTTTTCATATGCTGACTCTAAAATAATAACTTTGGATTTATTACCATAAATTGAAAATCATTTTATTTTTTCTAACAGTAGAATTCCATACTATAAAATTCATAAAAAGCTTCATTTAGTATTGCAATATTGTACAGCTTTCGACTGTAAAAAAAAAACAAAAAAAACAAAAAAAAACCACAGTCCTGGCTACAAAATATCGATATTGTGACAAAAAACATTGTTGAACATAATATTAAACATTTTATTTGTAAAAATGTAGAAAAACAATTGTTACATAGCAATATAATATTAAAAAAATAGAAACTGTAATCTTTTGCTAAAAGCGTAATATTCTATTAGTCAATATGCTTTATTTGAGCAATTTAGCAAAGAAAGAAACATGAAAACACACAGATGAGAAGATCAGAACGGGTTTCTGGCCTGCACATGTCGAGGCAACAGCACATTGCATGTTGTGTGAAAATATTTGGCATGCATAAAACAATATCAACAACAAAGATGCTCAAGTTAGTACCAGCTGCAGAAAAACAAAACAAAACAGTACCATGTCATGCATAAAAAATAGCACAATAAACAAGTGGAAGATGAAAAGGTGGATGTTAATAGCTTTTTATAAAAAAAAACATGCATTGCGTCAAAATACAGTCCACAAAAAAAAACTGGCAATGTTCAGTAAATATACTTTCGGTCAAGATGATAAATTCTTTTTAAAAAAAATGCTTAATCTCCTCAGGACAACAGAAGCGTGATATATCATCAAGCTCTTTCAAATTCCGTTTCTAAAAAAACTCCATCTTAGACTAAAACTAAAGAGTTGATTTTTTTAGATTTGCCATGGGCAGGCTAAGGGTCTCTAATAGATCTTATTTTAATCAAATGTTCTGTAAATATTAATATTCCATCCAACCACAAGGTTAATATGACAGGCTAGACCGTAGCCTTGAAGTATGGAATGTTTGTTCTTGAAATTGAGAATTTAATTATTTAACAAAATTTGTATAGGTATTGCAAGAGTTTTGGTTGTAAATCTCTTTCACAGTATGTCACTGAAAAAGAAATAAAGAGAAATATGATTAGACCACCATAAAAAAACACCATAGGGTACATGCTACTATAAATATATCATAGATAAGCTCTTGCTGGCAGGATGTATCCATTATACGTACTTGTCAGCACGCACCTCCTGGCATTTTTGTAAATATATTTTTGCTGTCGTTTCAGTGACAATAATCATGCATTATTTAGCTGTACATAAACAGTGTTAAAGCTCATATTTTACTTTACAGAAAAGATAACAGGACTTTAGAGACATTTAAATTAAAATGATTGTCGACAATGAAAGATGAAAGGATGGCTGATCGCTCAATATTAACTGATGCTTTTGCATTCAATTATTTAAATAGAGTAATGTTATGTGATAAATATACAAAACATTACCCTGGTGCAATACAACTAAGCGAAAAATAATAAAGTGATTATGGTGTTTGAAGAAAAAGTCTGTCTCCCAGAATTCTGAAATTAAACGGTTTATATATTCATGTAGGGAACTTAACCTCTATAAAAATCATTAAAATTCATAAATGTGGTACATATTTTGTGTTAAGTAAAAGCAGCTTTATTAGTCATGCAAATGAGGGGGCTTCAATGCACCGTTGTGTGGCCAAATACTTGATACATTCACTGTTCAGCTCTCTATAACTTTCCTTCACCCCCCTCTATGATGATGGGAAGTGCTCAGTCTTTACTTCAAAATTGCTTTGAATCCTCAAACCTTGCATGTACTTACATTGCAAGGTCCGAGAGCTCACACAATGTCAGTGTGTGAGTGTGGCACCCTCTAATCTACTTTTATTTATCTATGGAGGCACCTAGTTGCACACAGGTACAACTCCTCAATCAGAGCTTTTGCCCCCATTCAAATAAAACCACTTATACGCTCCTCCCGTGCCAGCGCCATTCCAGCTCACTCGAGGCTCTTGTGAGTTTGCAACGTCAAGAAAGCCCTGCACCAATAGCAGCGCCGACTTCACTGTTCCTGACTACGGATCAATAGGTAAGAAAAAGACAGAGTAGCAGCTGCTCTCTCTCCTCCTCTTCACTATTTTTATGTCGGAAGATGGGGACAATGATGTCAACGCTGATTGGTCGCATGATAGTATTGAGAAATATGCTTTATAGATTATTAGTAATTCATCCTTAAAAAGTGCGGTTAAAAATCAAGATGGAGAACCCATTAAGGTTGGGTTCACATGGCATTTTCCACTATACTCAGTGGCTCTGTAGGGGGTTTACGTTTGAACCCTCACAATATGGGATTTGGGAGTATGTGCTCACTGGGCAATTGGCTATAATGATGCAGATGAAGTCACAGTGTGCTCTGTTATGTACTATTTTCATCTGGATACACCTGTTGGAGGTAGACATCAAGTATAGTTGACTACACTGTGACTTTGACTGCATAATTCCACTCATTGGCTCCATTGGTGCAAACACATGAAACTCAATTTGCAGGATTTCGGATGCAAGTCCCAATAAAGCCAATGTATGACTTGTAGTGGAAAAAGATATATGAACCCAGCCTAAGAAATGATGTAGTCCCACAAGCAAATTGAAAAAAAAACCTTATACTCACCTCCATAACTGATGCTGCCCCTCTGATATCAGTGTACTCTCCTTGTGCTGGTGTGACATTATGCCATGTGAGCACTGCAGCCAATCAATAGGCACCAATAGGTCTCTCCACTCACACTTTCATTGGATGTCTGAGTTTTATCAGATGTAATAGAGAGTGAAGCAGCCTATTAGCAGCTGCTGATTGGCCGCAGCATTCATTTGACTTTAAAATGTCACATTAGCCTATAGAGGCTTGGCCTCAATATGATTTGAACTATCAACTACAATTTATAAGATGTAATTATAAGGATTTTTTTTATTTACTCAGGGAACTACAGCATTTAAGGAGGTATTGCCCATGTAATGGGCAACTCTATTATAAAAATAAAGTAGACCTGGATGGTTAAAAATGCTAGCTTTTTTTGCATCCTTACTGTTTCCTTAAAAGGGTTTTCTGATCTAATTGATAAGTCTGCAGTCCCTCTGTGTGACTACAGACTTATGCTTCCCCCCAGGGCATGCAGTCGCAACCTGTCTAGTGGGCCTTGCTCCATACACTTGACGGCTATGCCCACTAGATGGGTTCTGGCCAGGAGTATGCATAACGCATACATACCAACTGGTCTCTGCTCAGAAACCAGCAAATCTTTGCAGCACATAGGGCATGCATGGGGGCGAATATTAAGTCTGCAGTAACACAGAGTGACTGCAGACTCATCAGTTTAGACTGTACAACCTCTTATATGGTTGTCAATACTCTCACAAGGTGATCTATACAGTTGCAAATACAGTGCTGTTAAAAAGTTTTAGGCAGATGTGGAAACATCCTACAACCGTACATAGAAAATTTGTGATTAGTTCTCCAATATGTTTGGAAAAACCTCACAGCCGAGATGCTCCAAAAACTGTGTGCAAGTGTACCAAGATTAATTGATGCTGATTTCAAGAGAAAAGCTGATCAAACCAAATGTTAATTGGTTTTAGAATTTTCTTTTGCTAATTTATAGCGATGAGTGAGGGTGCTCGGTACTGTTCTTTACTCGACTGAGCATTATGGTGCTTGAGCTCAATGCTCGAGTCACTGTCCCGCATATTTTGTCGATGTTAGAAAACCAATTAACATTCAGAGATTGACTGCCATACACAGTAATGCAGTAGACAAGCTGGCCACTGGCATTACTGTGATTGGCAGGCCACATTGCGTCATTGAGTCTAAGACCCAGGGAGTCAATGCTTGGCCCACTGTCCTCTGAAATCAGATGATAAATTACATATTCACAACTCCCCCACACTTATCTCTTGGCGCCTAGATTTGGGCATTGTCAAAGTAGTTATTTGAAAACAAATAAACACACAAAAGTCCTTTCTTTAAAAAAAAAACACTTCCCGACTTTTCACCTCATTTATCTATTTATTAGAAAGTAAAGGTCTCATGCAGGGCTGACATAGTCCACAGATCCAACATCTGCAGCATATGAAGCCTTGTTCACTGAAAAAGCTTGATATGCTGTTGCAGCCGCATCCAGTTCTCACGCTGAGAGTAGCGCAAGAGCAAGCCGCTGTGATGAGCGGTGACATCAGGAAGGAATACTGGTCACAGACACTGTGTGACAATGTGGGAAACAGTGTCTGTGACCGGTGATAACCTTACTGACATCACCACCAGTCACAGACACTGCTGGCTATCGTGGACTGCTATGAGATTCGGCAGTATGTGTTTCTGTGACAGCCCATTTAAGAAGTCTTTAAGAGAGACTTTAAGGTTATGGGAGATGCCAGATGATGCACCACCTGGAGGCTTTAAACTAAGGTTACTATAGTTCACAACCTCCACATGTTCCTGCTGCTGAGAACTCTAGTAACCCTAAAGTCTCCCTTATGTTTTATTGACCTCTCCATTACAGGATCCCTTAAGTTTTCAGGGACTCATAGCTTCTGGGAGACTCCGTGGCTGTGAACTCTGGTAACATTACCAGATTTCACAGCCACCAGGTCTCATGGCAGCTGTGAGGCCCAGAAACTTTAAAGGAGCCTTTAAGGGAAACTTTAGGGTGACTAAAGCTCCCAACTGCTGGGACACCAGGTGGTTGTTATCTGAGGTTTCCAGAGTTCAAAGCCTCCAGGTGTTCCAGCAGCTGGGAACTCCATTAACTTAAAGTCTCCCTTAAAGACTTTCTAAAAGTTGCCGGACCATATTCATATGTGGAGCTAAGGGATTAAACTTAATTTTTCAAAAACTGCAGCTTCACTAAGGCACATAAAACACATTAGAATACAGAAATCCCATGAATTCTGCTAACTTAGTAGTTGGGGACAGTGAGGCAACCTGACTGGTTTCCTTGAAAATCACCTCTTCAGTATTAAACAATTTATATAACAACTCCAACATTTGATGGAAATAGTAGATGAATATTTTTGGATATTATGTAAATATTGGAACTTAGGTATCTCACTGTGAATATTAAGGGTTACTTTAAGTTTCATTTTTTTGGTAATAAAATTAACAGAAAACTATTTACAGAAAACCAAACTGATCATAATAGGAAAAAACCTTCGGCAGAAGTGTAACCTTGCGTAAAGTAATTCAATTTATTGAGCCAACCCAAAACACACATTAGACAGAATTGATAACTAAAGAAAATTCATGAACATATCCTGTAATACAAGAAAATCTAAATGTATACATTTTCTTATAGCATTTACGTAAGCTCAACATAATAGATGCTTTATGTAAATGTTATGAGAAAATGTATAAAGTTTGTTTTTCTCCCATTATGCGACATGTTCTTGAATTTTCTTTAGTTAGAAAATGTTTTATATTTCACATTTTGTGCAGATAACCTTGATAAAGGCCAAAAGGCTGAAACGTCGGTATCAATTTTGTCTCATGTGGGTTGGCTCAAGAAATTAAATTACTGTAAGCAATATTACACTTGCTCCGAAGGGTTTTTCCTCTTATTAGTGACAAAGTTTCCTTTTGGCACCATTGCTTGTTGTGGCACGGACCTTTTATAGATATTTATTATTCCTGACCATAATTGAAAATAACCTACAGTCTGCTATGTGTAATCTGTTCTCCTTACTAATAATGGCATCATAGAATTCAATAGAAATGTGAATCCCTAACAGACCTTATATTCGTAACAAAAATTATTTTTCAGGCAAATGGAATTTACAGGAGAAACAAGCTAAACATATTAATTACAAGACTGGTGCTTTACTGCGTATAACAGGTAATTATTATTTTGCAGTAAGATAATATCGGCTGATGACAGTCACTTAATATACTAATTAGTTATTTATAAAATTAATACTTGTGACATCTACAGAACACTGTCATGACACATTAAAACATCCAAAATAAGCACAAAATAAAAATTGCTTGAGCTGTTATTTTATACATTTGCAAATATATCCTATAGTCTTCTACTAGTAAAGCCAAGACTGTATGCATATTTACTGACCTCTTAATTGTGATTATTTAAGCCTTTCTTTGTTCTGCTGCCATGTTTATCATATACAGGTTTATACTGGCCCATTAGATTTCTAAACAAACCTCTGCTGGACCCAGGTTCTGATACAATTAATGACTCCAAAGGTCTAACAAAAGATACCGCAACCCCATTTGAAGCTGATTTGTAGGAAATAATTTGCAGCTAGTTACAAGATATACAACATTTGTTTTTCACGCTTACCTCTCATCCTATAGTAACAGATATGGTGTATTTTATACTTATCTTGATTTGGTTCAAAAATAGATTCATGATGCGTATTCAAAAAGAGCTGAATCTAAACTAAATTGGCACAAGTGAGATAACTTGGATTTGCCAATGAATTTCAGTACATTTGTATTTTCTGAATGTAAATGGGCTTTACATCTAACCTCAGGATAAGTCATAAATGTCAGATTTGTGCCAGCCTGACAGCCAAGCAAGCTCCACTTATCAGCCGCTATCGCCTCCAGTGATTTAAACAGTATATGGAGAGGAATAACTCTCCATGGGACTGTACAGCATCTTCCCTGCTAAACTGATATGGATGACCTGTTCATATCCATAACAAAATGGCGAAAGCCCCTTTAAAGAGATTGTCCAGGCTTGGGGACTTTTTAACTTAAATAAAGATATTTGGGAAAGTAAATCATATTCACGATTGATATTAACATTTTTTGAAACATTTAGCTTTATCAGGTTTTTTTCCCCGCACATTCAACTTTGATGTGGTCTGTGGTCAGAAATAAGTAGAGAAGAGCTCAGAAAATGATAGATAAAACAGTTAAAACTCCTCCTGGTAGACCACCAGAAAGAGTTCACTGATGGATTCCCAGATAACGCATTCTGCAGCCATGAATAGACAGTGCAACACAAAAGTTATAGAAGACAAGTGGTGCAACATGTAATACCATCAATATTCCTTACATCAACCTATATTCAAGAGTAGAGATTAACCCATTCAATATACCCCATACAAATCCCCCTGACCCAGATCATACAGCTCTGGCAAAAATGAAGAGACCACCACCACCACCACATCAAAACCCTGTCAGCCCACTCTCCAGACCTGAACCCCATTGCAAACCTCTGGAATGTAATCAAGAAGATGATGGATAGTCACAAGCCATCATGCAAAGAAGAACTGCTTACATTTTTGCATCAGGAGCAGTGTGAAACACTGGTGGAAAGCATGCCAAGACGCATAAAAGCTGTGATTAAAAATCATGGTTATTCCACAAAATATTGATTTCTGAACTCTTCCTGAGTTAAAACATTAGTATTATTGTGTCTAAATGATTATGAACTTGTTTTCTTTTTCTAAGCATAATTTGAAGTTTGAAAGCACTGTTTTGTTTTTAAATTTTGACCATTTTTCTTTGTCAGAAAAAATACAAAATGTATTGCTTGGAAATTCGGAGACATGTTGTCAGAAGTTTTAGAATAAAAGAACAATTTACATTTTACTCAAAATATACCTATTAAGAGAAAAATCAGACCATCTGAACATTTTGCAGTGGTCTCTTAATTTTTGCCAGCGCTGTATGTCTTGGGGATAATAACCTAGTGCAAATACCATGCCAATATTACCATAATAAAAACAAAATGAAAACTGACAAAAATTAGTATAAGAAATCAGTATTCACATATGTTCACATTTTAACATCACAATCTATATAATACCTCACTATACATGGAAACTTTTCCACCAGTTGACCGCTAGGTATGACCACAAATGTGTGAGGAGTCCTTAATACATTATAACTAGTGATAACCGAATATACTCGTTACTCGAGATTTCCCGAGCATGCTCAGGGTCCTCCGAGTATTTTTTAGAGCTCGGAGATTTAGTTTTTGTTGCTGCAGCGGAATGATTTACATCTGTTAGCCAGCATAAGTACATGTGGGGGTTGCCTGGTTGCTAGGGAATCCCCACATGTACTTATGCTGGCTAACAGATGTAAATCATTCAGCTGCGGCAAGAAAAACTAAATCTCCGAGCACTAAAAAATACTCAAAGGACCCTGGAGCGTGCTCGGGAAATCTCGAGTAACGAGTTTATTCGCTCATCACTAATTATAACCAATGTAGTAAAAACAATTTCTGGGGAAATACTACTAAATACATCTTGAAATTATTTTACAACATTGGTTATAATATATTAAGGACTCCCTGCACATTTTTGGTCATCTGGTTGGACACATTCCATGTATAGTGAGGTATTGTATAGATTGTGATGTTATATAATGTTGCCAAGTTCATATGTGTATACTGACTGCTTATGCTAATTTTTGTCATTTTTCAGTGAATGATACCTGCACTTTATATGAGTTCTGTACACTGTATCTCTAATTGTGGCATTATTGCTTTTTTATTATGTTTGTTTTTAAGAAATGTCTAAATAAAAATATTGTTATTATTAATATTGGCATGATATTTACACTAGATTCTTATTCCCAAGAAAGACTTATGATCTGGGTCAGGGGGATTTGTATGATTTAAAGTCGTGTAACAGTTTGCAAAGCGAAAAATGTTATAGGCAAACTACAAATTGTTTGATCGGATTCAAGACATTTTTTTTTTACTTTTCACATGAACGTTCGCATTGAATTGATTTGATTATTCCTAACAATAACTAAATACATCTGTGTATATGTAATGGTTGTAATAGCCCTAGGCTGGAAACTCCATACTACTTTACTATTCTGGGAAAACATAAAAAATTAATGTGAGGGCAGCAAAATAAATGTTAAGTACAGTTCACCACAGTACTGTATAAGTTTTATCTGTGACTAAAAGTATAGCAAGAACACCAGTGCCTGTGTATCCCTATTGTAATGCACTCTATGATCTGTACATCATGAGCCACATAAGTAAATAAGGAGTTTCCTTAGAGATTTTGAAGCTAATTAAACTTTACCCTCAACATTAAAATCTACATATTTCTTTATTTATTTTCAAAATATCAACATTAAGGCTATGTGCACACGTTGCGGATTAGGCTTAGGAATTTCTGGTGCGGATTCTGCATCTCTTGGAGGAAACACAGGTGCGGATTTGACGCAGTTTTTGTGCAGATTTTGTGCGGTTTTGCTGCGGATTTTACCCCTGCGGATTTCTATAATGGAATGGGTGCAAAAACGTTGCAGATCCACAAAAAAGAAGTGACATGCTACTTCTTTTAATCTGCAGTGTTTCCTCACGGAATTTTCCACACCATTAGCACAGCATTTTTTTTTACCATTGATATACATTGTACTGTAAATCACTTGCGGATCTGCAGCGTTTCTGCATCGCAAAAAAACGCTGCAGATCCGCTGGAAATCCGCAACATGTGCACGTACCCTTAAGGCTTAGCTCTAATCTTTTCTCTTAAATGCAGAACATGAGTTTCCATAGGAAAATGAATAGTAAGGATAGCTGATGATTATTACATATTTTGTGTTCTACAAGAGCTCAAAATCAAAGGAAAACACATTATTAAGTACAAAGTACAAAGTGCTAGTCCAATATCAGAGAAAACATCAGTAAGGCCTATTGTACATGTTCATGAAACACTGATTATTTTCACAATGGAAAACCCAGCCCAACTTCTGGTTCTCCTGATGTGAGGTAACTGCTTCATATATGTCTATGAAGGAGTTAGCTTAAGTTAGAAGACTGGGTGGTTGGTTAGGGTCTTCCGATGAAAGAACGATCCATGCTTCATGGAAGTGTATTTACACTACAACTCAACACATAATGTTATATGTTTGATGGATTGTGCTTTGTTAAAGGGTTTGTCTCATTAAAGGCACTATTCAAAACTCAATAGAGTATTCAAAAAGAATTGCATTTGTCATAAATATCAATTAAACCCTATTGTGATTCTCTTGTGACTGGATCACAGGTCCACCATCAATGCTGGAACGACATGCTCAGTTATTTTCCTGTCATGACTCTGGCCCAGCTGTGTAGTGATCAGACAGTGAAGAGACCGATACGATGTGGTTATGAGAGACCTACTCCAGGTACAGTTGATGTATCACACCGTAGTAATAAAGAGGATAAAATAAGATATAGACTGATATATTCAAATGGCCAGATAATAGATCTAAAATAAGATAGATAGATAAATAAAATGGAAATATCACTCCAAAAATATTTGAGGACTTTAATGGGCCATGTGGCAATGTTTTGGATCAAAATGTGAACCTTACTCAGGCAACGAGAAAGTTCACAATGTGATCCAAAACATCACCACATGGGCCATTAAAGTTCTATAATTTGCACTATTCTTGGAGTGCGATTTCCATTTTTTGTTTCTACTATTCAGGTTAGACTCATTGCCTGTGTGACAGATTATTTTCTCTTCAAGTTTTTGGATAAAGAAATGACATGTCTAAATAATAGAAAAAACTACAATTTACTCCTAGGAGATTTTGAACCTTCCTGATCACAGGTAGCAAAGAGGCCAAAATTGCAGATGAGTGACCGAAGGAGGTCAAAAAGGGTGAAAACAACACCGGGCAGTGGCATTAATATAGTTATGGTAATAATGAGCATTTTTTGTATTTTTTTCAAGTTCATGAGATAACTCCTGTCAAGTTAAAGTTTCCGGCATCAGGATATTTTTTGTCATCATGGTATAGATAATGCATTTTCTCTTAAGCTGACAAATGCTATATCTGTAGTTGTCTGACATTATAATGGGCCTTTAAGGTTGGGGTCATACTTGTGAGTGCAATGCAAGTCTCTTGCATTAATACCCAGCTTTTCCGCCGACACTCGGGATCGGAGCGTGCCGGGTATTGATGTGAGAGACTCTCGCGAGTTTCTCGCATTGCAGTTGCAAGTGTGACACCAGCCTTAGTGCTTTAAAATCAAGTAAATCAGTTTGCCTAAAGTGTTTCATTTATTCAAGCAAGTACGTACATAAGTATATTTAAAAGTATTTTAAGAGATAAGTGAATTGATCTGCCTGATTCTCCAATTCGCTCAATATGCCAGCTCATAGAATACAGTGAGCATATTGATTTAGTCTGTTATTTGTCAAAAGCAAACATTAAATATGTGAAATCAATTATTCCAATGTATACCAACGACAGGTGAATTGCAAATTGATTTGTGAATTAGCAAATTGGGAAGACCAATTATTCACTTGAGATTGAGCTGCAACACTAGACACAACCCACACAGGATAACAGCGGCACGGTTTTATGCATTTCTTGAAGATATCGTATCCCGCCAAAAATACCACTTCACAGGCAAATCAGCTTTGCCATGTGCCTATCTAATACAATGTGTTAGTGTCAATCTTCAAAGGAATGGAAAGAGCATTTATTCTAATTCTTATTACTGGAATAATCTGGAGTTTTCAATGGTCCAGGATTTGCGGAGTATCAAAATTTCATTCTCAATAGTCTGTGCCTTACATTTTATTATACTATTAAAGTCTACACTGACACTGATCACACAGCTGTGAAAGGAGAGCGACAACATAGAATTGTCAGAAATGACCCTGCAATCCTAGAAATTCCCTCAGTTTGATCAAAGGCAATCTGCTCTGCCCTCTTCTACTAGAAAGACATTCCCTTGAGGTAAAAGCTACGAAACTCTAACGATACACTTATAAAAATGTATTGAAAGATTTGTCATGTATGCCAGTCAGTATTAACTCAAAAATTACATATTCATGAAATAACTTGTGGAACTCTAAAAGGAATTTGATGCCTACTGGGATTATCCGGAATCTTAAACCAAAAGGTAATGTTCAAACTCCTAACACCAGTAATGTAAGTGTAATTGATAATTTTAGTCTTAATTATAGCGCTGGGTGTTGAAAAAGTCTAATAGGATTATTGTCGAGGGTTTGTACCATCTGTTTTTACTAATATAATAAAGCATTGGTGCCCAGATGCCAAACCAGGCTCAACAATTTTAACACATCTGTGTTTGCGGGTGACTTTAATATTAAAATGAGTTTTATTTTGCCGCACAGATTACTTAATTCATATAACCTGACCATGTGTATAAGAGGTTACAAAGGTATCCTAAGTCCCCAATTACACAATGTTTGTTTTGCTGAATTGCATTGATTTTTTTCTACTTAATTTTTCAAGTGTTAAATCTCTTCTGGAGCCAATCCCCTTTCTGGATTTTCATACCTTGTGATACATTTCCGTATAGCTTTTGCTTTATACAAAGCTTTGCTATGGGATTGGATCATATAAGGTAAAGGAAAATAACTTGTTGGCCAGCGTATATAAGAACTACACTCCATCGATCACCATAGGACTAACTTGGTGGCCAGCGTATATAAGAACTACACTCCATCGATCACCATAGGACTAACTTGGTTGTGAATGCATATAAGAACTACACTACATTGATCACCATAGGACTAACTTGGTGGTGAGTGCATATAAGAACTACACTCCATCGATCACCATAGGACTAACTTGGTGGTGAGTGCATATAAGAACTACACTCCATCGATCACCATAGGACTGGCTCTAATATTTTTAGGTTATTACTTAATAGGACAGTTGATGAATCTACAGACACTAGATTTTTAGCTTTATTCAGCACAAAGTAAAAATCCTTAAAGATTTTTCAAATATTTGTCTTATACAATGCATTTCTCCAGCACTAACAACGAGTACAAAGTGCTGTAAAGCAATCTAGTAATTATGGTGTTTTCAGGCCCTGTACAAAAATCTAAGTTAGAAATCACTTACATACTGTATTTCACAACAAATTAATCACAGCATTAGATATTTGTCAGCTGCCTTATCGCCTAAACTGCTACCACAAGACAGAATTGTTCTCTTGCTTTAGTGTTGTCTGCTCCTCACTCAACCATCTCCAACATTTTTCTTGAGCTTCCCCCATACTCTGTAATTCACTATCTCAGGAAATCTGACTCCCGTCTTTGAAATATTTAAAGGGAATCTGTCAGAAGGTTTAAGCTATAATATGTAATCTGAGCACTGCATGATGAAAGGGTTAAAACACAGATTTCAAGGGTATGTCACTTATTAGGCTGTGTGCTGTTGTTTACTTATAATAAAGGTTTTATCATATTGGCATTATCATTGTTGAGTTTAACTGCCTCATGCCAAGTCTACTAACCATGCCCCTCCTGTGTTAAGCAGCTCACTGTCAATAGACAATGTACATATAGAGCCTGGTGTGGGCATGGTTAGCTTCCTCAGCTCAGCTTCATGATATATCTAAGAA
Source organism: Ranitomeya variabilis (assembly GCF_051348905.1). Lineage (NCBI taxonomy): Eukaryota > Metazoa > Chordata > Amphibia > Anura > Dendrobatidae > Ranitomeya > Ranitomeya variabilis. The sequence continues at coordinate 903,115,429 of NC_135233.1, forward strand.
CTCTGATTGTGTCACAACTACTACACCCAGTAAACTAAGTGACACATTCTTGGATTCAGGGTCTCTTTTCTTACATTGTGCTGCTCTCATAAGAGATAGAGAAAAACCTGGTGACAGATTCCCTTTAAATTCAGACAAAAAAAATCAAAAAGCCTAAAACATGCAATAACTATGCTGCCATTATATTGCCATATAAGCAGATTTTGCCTTTTCCTACTGTCTCTTTCACCCCTTTCTATAGATTGCAAGCCCTTGCAGGCAGGGTTCCCTCTACCATTGTACCTGTCTGTCATTTACTAATCCATGTTTAATTAAAATTGTTGTACATTATTATAGATTGTTAAATGATTGTCATGTACTGTTATCCCTGTCTTCACATGTACACTGTGTGCAGAATTATTAGGCAAGTTGTATTTTGATCACATGATACTTTTAAACATGTTGTCCTACTCCAAGCTGTTCAGGCTTGAGAGCCAACTACCAATTATGTAAATCAGGTGATGTGCATCTCTGTAATGAGGAGGGGTGTTGTCTAATTACATCAAAACCCAACAGTATATAAGGTGTGCTTAATTATTAGGCAACTTCCTTTCCTTTGGCAAAATGGGTCAGAAGAGAGATTTGACAGGCTCTGAAAAGTCCAAAATTGTAAGATGTCTTGCAGAGGGATGCAGCAGTCTTGAAATTGCCAAACTTTTGAAGCATGATCACCGAACAATCAAGCGTTTCATGGCAAATAGCCAACAGGGTTGCAAGAAGCGTGTTGGGCAAAAAAGGTGCAAAATAACTGCCCATGAATTGAGGAAAATCAAGCGTGAAGCTGCCAAGATGCCATTCGCCACCAGTTTTGACATATTTCAGAGCTGCAACGTTACTGGAGTAACAAAAAGCACAAGGTGTGCGATACTCAGGGACAAGGCCAAGGTAAGGAAGGCTGAAAAACGACCACCTTTGAACAAGAAACATAAGGTAAAACGTCAAGACTGGGCCAAGAAATATCTTCAGACTGACTTTTCAAAGGTTTTATGGACTGATGAAATGAGAGTGACTCTTGATGGGTCAGATGGATGGGCCAGAGGCTGGATCAATAGTAGTAATAGTAGTGGCTGCTGCACGCAAGTTGATCGTAAACAGATCAAGCAACTGACACAATCTATGGATGGAAGGCTGTTGAGCGTCATCATAAAGAAAGGTGGCTATATCGGTCACTAATTTTTTGGGGTTTTGTTTTTGCATGGCAGAAATATTTATTTCTACATTTTGTGCAGTTATATTGGTTTACCTGGTGAAAATAAACAAGTGAGATGGGAATATATTTGGTTTTTATTAAGTTGCCTAATAATTCTGCACAGTAATAGTTACCTGCACAAACAGATATCATCCTAAGATAGCCAAATAAAAAAAAACACACTCCAACTTCCAAAAATATGAAGCTTTGATATTTATGAGTCTGTTGGGTTGATTGAGAACATAGTTGTTGATCAATAATAAAAATAATCCTCTAAAATACAACTTGCCTAGTAATTCTGCACACAGTGTATAGTATATCCATGTACATTGTAATCAATACATCTTGGGATAACTGTAGGTTCCACAATCGGATGTGGCTGTAATTCATGAAAATTCATATTTAGTTAAAGAATGTTCAAAAATAAACATTCTCTTTAAGAAAAAATCTTACAAAATCTAATGATTATTTATAACAACCCAAGGACGTTGTTAATTTAATGTTACACAATTTACTTCTCAATTATAATTACTGCATTTGGAATTGCATATAATATGAACATGCTGACTCAAGGTTTAGAACATAGAAATGACATGTCACACTCAAATGATTTAATATAAAGATGTTACACGTGACCTTTGGTGCTCTAAAGCTAACTGTCCCATTAATAGCCAATGGTCCACGTCTGGCCCGATCTCAACACATATCAAAATGCAACTACTATTTGTTACAAGATGTCCCTAGTCAGTTTGACTGACAATCCCTTTGCCCATTCTTTAGATTCAATAGTTGTTCAATGCTCACGTATAATTAAGATTCACACTGCATCAGTGGAAATACACACAAGTCATTATTGCAAAGCAAATACAATGTAGAAAAGTCTTCTTACGAAAAAGAAAATTAACAGATAGCAATGTGGAAAAAGGTTTTGGCATGGTGACAGTAGATTAATGGAATCATTTCATTGACAGACATATTGACATTGGAAAAGTTATATAAAGGTACCGTCACATTAAGCGACGCTGCAGCGATAGCGACAGCGATGCCGATCGCTGCAGCGTCGCTGTTTGGTCGCTGGAGAGCTGTCACACAGACCGCTCTCCAGCGACCAACGATGCCGAGGTCCCCGGGTAACCAGGGTAAACATCGGGTTGCTAAGCGCAGGGCCGCGCTTAGTTACCCGATGTTTACCCTGGTTACCAGCGTAAAAGTTAAAAAAACAAACAGCACATACTCACCTGCGCGTCCCCCAGCCTCTGCTTCCTGACACTGACTGAGCTCCGGCCCTAACAGCACAGCGGTGACGTCACCGCTGTGCTTTCACTTTCAGTTTAGGGCCGGCGCTCAGTCAGTGTCAGGAAGCAGAAGCTGGGGGACGCGCTGGTGAGTATGTGCTGTTTGTTTTTTTAACTTTTACGCTGGTAACCAGGGTAAACATCGGGTTACTAAGCGCGGCCCTGCGCTTAGTAACCCGATGTTTACCCTGGTTACCAGTGTAAAATATCGCTGGTATCCTTGCTTTTGCTGTCAAACACGGCGATACACGGCGACCTAGCGACCAAATAAAGTGCAGACCTTCTAGCAGCGACCAGCGATATCACAGCGGGATCCAGATCGCTGCTGCGTGTCAAATACAGCGATATCGCTATCCAGGTCGCTGCAACGTCACGGATCGCTGGCGATATCGCCTAGTGTGACGGTACCTTAAGGGGTATAGCACTAGCACATTTCAATTCTTGTGGGATTACTGGGGCTCAGTGGAATAATTGGCCATTTATGGTCTAGCGTACGGTGCATTTTACAGTGCTACAATATGTCTCCTCCTGTGATTTCCAGTAATCCCATAGGATCTGTAAATGAGATTGTGCTTTATCTTAAGACTTTTCTAAAGTCAAAGTGTCCATCAATAAATTGACTAAGTTTACAGCTTGCTTCAGCTGTCTATTGACTTCAGACCCGGAGTCCTGGAAGTAGACATGACAATACACATGGTCAACTTTCCGTTTTATGAAAAAATAAAGCCAGGAATCTACATAAAAACTAAACAATATTTTATGAAAAGTAAATTCAACGGATTCTCTATAATATGTTATCGTCAGCTCTATTATTGACAGATATAAGATGTGTATAGAGAATAAGGTGATGACAGGCTTGACACTTCCTCATATTAGACATTTAATAAAAAATAAGTACAATGTAAACCTTTAATAATCACATAATTCCCTGAATTCTACTATAAAACAGTCTCCAGTGTATTATACCTGTTATAAACATTATATAAATTTTCATACCACTGCAAAATAGCACCACTTTATACACAAAGGCCAAAAAGATGTACATTTGGAAAGAAAGAACAAAAATAATGAACAGAAAAACATATATATACAGTATATACATATATATATATATCTATATATATATATATATATATATTTTTTTATATATATATATATATATATATATATATATATATATATATTATAGATATATATAGACATATGTACATCTATATATAGCTCTGGCAAAAATTAAGGGACCACCACATCAAGACTATCAAAATCCTGTCATGGGCAGCCCAATCTCCAGACCTGAACCCCATTGAAAACCTCTGGAATGTAATCAAGAGGATGATGGATAGTCACAAGCCATCAAAGGAAGAACTGCTTACATTTTTGCCCCAGGAGCAGTGTGAAAGACTGGTGGAAAGCATGCCAAGACGCATGAAAGCTGTGATTAAAAATCCTGGTTATTCCACAAAATATTGATTTCTGAACTCTTCCTGAGCTAAAACATTAGTATTGTTGCATCTAAATGATTATGAACTTGTTTTCTTTGCATTATTTGAGGACTGAAAGCATTTTTTTTTTATTTTGACAATTTTTCTTTGTCAGAAAAAAATGCAAAATTCATTGCTTGGAAATTTGGAGACATGTTATCAGAAGTTTATGTAATAAAAGAACAATTTACGTGTTACTCAAAAATATACCTTTAAATAGAAAAATCAGACAAACTAAACATTTTGCAGTGGTCTCTTAATTTTTAGCAGAGCTGTACATATATATTTCAATATCTTTTCTCCCTATTTTTCCTCAGTTTAGCCACATAAGGATTGATTATTTTTATTTATGCCATAAGTTGTATTTTTTTTATTTGTACTATTTTGGGGTATGTATAATTTTTGATTAAATTATATACAACTTTTTTCGGAATACAAAAAAAAGACCTTCTTTTATTAATTATTTTTTTTTAATTTGCATTTGCTGCACTTATTGCACAATATAAGTCCTCATTCCCTGAGATAGATGTTCATCATGTTGAGGATAAGGCCGGCGTCACGCTAGCGAGTTTTACGGACGTATGAGCGCATAAACTACGTCCGTAAAATACACATTACACACGGCCCAATGAATCTCTATGGCCCAGCTCATATCTGCCGTATATTACGCATCCGTAATATACGGTCTTGTACGGCCATAGAAAATCGCAGCATGCTGCGTTTGTCACCGTATTGTGCAAAAAAATCGCCAATAAAAGTCTATGGGGGCGAGAAAAATACGGATTCCACACGGACCAGCAGTGTGACTTGCGAGAAATACGCAGCGGTGTTAGTGAAAAGCCGGTAATTCAATTGCCGGCTTTTCATTTCTCCTTCCCAAACCCGACAGGATATGAGACATGGTTTACATACAGTAAACCATCTCATATCCCCTTTGGGATGATCTGTACTTACCTTGAGTTGCGGTGATGCGCCCTCTGCTGGATGTCCTCATGAACTGGAGCCTTGGAAAAGTTCCCACGCTCGAGTTCATATGAGTTCATCCAGCAGAGGGCGCCTCACCACGACTCAATGTAAGTACAGATCATCCTGCTTTCCTTTCAGCACCCGGGGTTTACAGGCACGAGTGAGTGCTTTAGCACAGCTCCTGCCTGTAAAATGATTTAAACCCCTTCAGATGGATTTACTTCATGGGACGTGACAGTTCATCAGAAGGTATGTATATTGTTGGTTTACTATTTTGCAGAGCGAGGGTCTTCAGGTGGATTGAGAGAGCAATAAAATATTAAAACAACCTGTGTGTTTATTTCATTAAAATAATTTTTAATAGTGTGTGTGTTTTTTAACCCTTTCATACAATTGGATTAATAATGGATAGGTGACATAATTGACGCCTCTCCATTATTAATCTGGCTTAATGTCACCTTACAATAGCAAGGTGACATTAACCCTTCATTACCCCATATCCCACCGCTACACGGGAGTGGGAAGAGAGTGGCCAAGTGCCAGAATAGGTGCATCTTCCAGATGTGCCTTTTCTGGGGTGGCTGGGGGCAGATGTTTGTAGCCAGGGGGGGGCAATAACCATGGACCCTCTCTAGGCTATTAATATCTGCCCTCAGTCACTGGCTTTACCACTCTGGCAGAGAAAATTGCGAGGGAGCCCACGTCAATTTTTTCCGCCATTTAACCCATTATTTTAGCAGCTACAGCACCCAAATTTTGCACATACACACTACTAACATTAGTAGTGTGGAATATGCAAAAAAAGGGGATATGAGATGGTTTACTGTTAGTGTTGAGCGATACCGTCCGATACTTGAAAGTATCGGTATCGGAAAGTATCGGCCGATACCGTCACAGTATCGGAATCCAATCCGATACCGATACCCGATACCAATACAAGTCAATGGGACTCATGTATCGGACGGTATTCCTGATGGTTCCCAGGGTCTGAAGGAGAGGAAACTCTCCTTCAGGCCCTGGGAACCATATAAATGTGTAAAAGAAAGAATTAAAATAAAAAATATCGCTATACTCACCTGTCCGACGCAGCCGGGACTTCAGCGAGGGAACCGGCAGCGTTGTTTGTTTAAAAATCGCGCTATTACTTGGTTACGTGAATTCCCGGCTTGTGATTGGTCAGGTCGGCCATGTTGCCGGGACGCGGACCAATCACAGCAAGCCGTGACGAAATTACGTCACGGCTTGCTGTGATTGGTCCGCGTCCCGGCAATATGGCCGCCCTGACCAATCACAAGCCGGGACGTCACGGGAGGCTGGACACGCGCTCATTTTAAAATGGGCGCGTGTCCAGCCTCCCGTGACGTCACGGCTTGTGATTGGTTGCGCCGCGATCAACCAATCACAAGCCGGGAGGCTGGACGCGCTCATTTTGAAATGGGCGCGTGTCCAGCCTCCCGTGACGTCACGGCTTGTGATTGGTTGCGCCGCGATCAACCAATCACAAGCCGGGAGGCTGGACGCGCTCATTTTGAAATGGGCGCGTGTCCAGCCTCCCGGCTTGTGATTGGTTGACCGCGACGCAACCAATCACAAGCCGTGACGTCACGGGAGGCTGGACACGCGCCCTTTTTAAAATGAGCGCGTTTCCAGCCTCCCGTGACGTCACGGCTTGTGATTGGTTAATGGCGGCCATGTTGCCGGGACGCGGACCAATCACAGCAAGCCGTGACGTATTTTCGTCACGGCTTGCTGTGATTGGTCCGCGGCCCGGCAACATGGCCGCCCTGACCAATCACAAGCCGGGACTTCGCGTAACCATGTAAAAGCGGGAATTTTAAACAAACAACGCTGCCGGTTCCTGCGCTGAGGTCCCGGCTGCGTCGGACAGGTGAGTATAGCGATATTTTTTATTTTAATTCTCTATTTTACACATTTTAACATTAATGTTGTTCCGATACCCGATACCCGATACCACAAGAGTATCGGAATCCCGGTATCGGAATTCCGATACAGCAAGTATCGGCCGATACCCGATACTTGCAGCATCGGAATGCTCAACACTATTTACTGTATGTAAACCATGTCTCATATCCTGTCGGGTTTGGGAAGGAGAAATGAGAAGCCGGCAATTGAATTACCGGCTTTTCACATATATCGCGCTGAATTAAATATAAATACAGAATGTATATATATGTGTCTCAATGGCATATATATATATATATATATATATATATATATATATACTGTATATATGTTTTAACGAACATTTGAGCACATAAATCCATTAGATGTCGGTTTTGCAAGCCTGCGAGAAAATATTGCAGTACGGATGCCATACGGATTACATACGGAGGATGCCATGCGCAAAATAAGCTGACACACTCTGCCTACGGATGACATACGGGCCACTACTTTGGGGACTTTTCTGCATATTACGGCCGTAAAAAACGGACCGTATTTACATACGCTGAGTGTGACGCCGGCCTAACAGCTCCGGACCATTACATACAGTTTTGTCACAGTGCAAAAAAAGTTAAATTGCAAATACTAAATTGTGCTTAGAAATTGTCATACAATTAATCATTTACTGACAGCTAGCTGAAATTAGCCTTTGTTTATATACCATACGGCTAAACACCCTCATAAATAAAACAAAATACCCACCCAAATAAAATCTAAATTGGAAAAAATCCAATAACATGTATAGTAAATGGCAATAACAAAAACTGAAACAAAATATATTAATTAGAAGTGTCAATAAAACAATTATTTCAGGACACTTCACTGAAGTTGCAGGGTATTCCCTAAAAAGCTATTCTGACAGCCCTAGGAAATATATTGAATCGGTAACTTGAGGCTAAATGTCACCCCCAAGTGAGGCAAGACATAAAGGTTTTATAAATCAATAATTTCAAATGATTATATTAGCAAAAAATACCCCAACCTGGTACAATAATACCCTGAAGGTGCTAGTTCATTGATATAGCTAAATCTGACATTCATTATTATGTCAGTATCATTCCAATAGAAATCCAATGATTGAGTGTTAAACACATGCAAATTCTGTTGAATATTAATTGAATACTAGGGCTCCAATTCAACAAGACTGTCATATTTTACACCAATTTTGATGAAGATTGAGCTGGAGTTAGATGCTTCAATTCATTAAGAGATGTACTCATTCCCTTGAGGGCCACCCACTTTTCATAAAGTTACTAAAAAGTGTAAAAAGGCAAAAAGTTGCAGAGTTGTTGAGCAACTGTAAGTCTTTTTTAATGAATAAGGGTCTAAATTCCAACTGTCACATCGTTTTCACAATTCTTTGAATCATAGACTGTGCTCGACCAGGTCACTTGACCTGTGCTAACTGCCTCATATATGCCAATGAGCTAGTCTCAGAAGAACCAGCTTTTGAGTCTGGTATTGCAATAAAAGAATGTTTCACGTTTCAAGGACATGTGAAAACGGCGATGATCTTTAATATTCATTTCTTGTAGAATCATCAACTGGTCCCCAATACACTTTAAAGGAAACCTGTCAGTAAGTTAATGTTGCTGTATCTGAAGGCAGCATTAAATAGTTACATGGACTCTCTTTTACTTTAAGATTTGCCAGAATCAAGGAAAATGGAGTCTAGCCGGCCACCATTGTGTTGGATTCTAAAGAGTCTGGAAGGGAATAAAAAAGATATAATTCTCAACTCTTTCCTGCCATGCTGGCACTTCAAGCAGCTTCCAGTCAGTGTATGATTGGTATTATTGAGCTGTGGCTCATATCGCCCTCCCGATATGCATTTATGCTATCAGTGACAGGGAATTGGGGACACAGCCTATGAATATCTAGGACTCCATAACTCAATGGAAAAGACTTGAACATTTGGCTTTTGATGCTGAAATCATTGTCTCTCACTAGTGACCTTAGACCAATCTGGGTGAAAATCTAAGGTAAGGCCATGCACATTCACACATTGAGAAATGTGGTCAGTGTTTATCAGTAGCCAAAACCAGGAGTGGGGGAAAAATGCTAAAGTGGTGAGTAGTGTTGAGCGATACCTTCCGATATTCGAAAGTATCGGTATCGGATTGGATCGGCCGATACCAGCAAAATATCAGATCTCGCCGATACCCGATACCGATACCCGATACCAGATACCAATATAAGTCAAAGGGACACAAATATCGGAAGGTATTCTGGATGGTTCCCAGGGTCTGAAGGAGAGGAAACTCTCCTTCAGGCCCTGGGATCCATATTCATGTAAAAAATAAAGAATAAAAATAAAAAAAATGGATATACTCACCCTCAGACGGCCCCTGGCTGTCACCGCTGCAAGCGTCTGCCTCCGTTCCTAAGAATGCAGAGTGAAGGACCTTCGATGACGTCGCGACTTTTGATTGGTCGCGTGACCGCTCATGTGACCGCTCACGCGACCAATCACAAGCCGCGGCGTCATCGCAGGTCCTACACTCACTGCATTCTTAGGAACAGAGGCTGCCGGTTACACCGCTAAGGTCCAGGGTCCGCCGGAGGGGTGAGTATATCCATATTTTTTATTTTTATTCTTTATTTTTTACATGAATATGGATCCCAGGGCCTGAAGGAGAGTCTCCTCTCCTCCAGACCCTGGGAACCACACACTGGGAACTTCTGATTCCGATTTCCGATATCACAAAAATATCGGAACTCGGTATCGGAATTCCGATACAGCAAATATCGGCCGATACCCGATACTTGCAGTATCGGAATGCTCAACACTAGTGGTGAGTGCTTCTATTATACTTTTCCTCTGATTCTTCCACTCCTGATTTTGGCTTATACATACTGAAAGTGGAACGTGGCCTTAGAGTGAGCATTGTGTCTACTTCTAAAGCTGAACTTTTTACAATAACTGCAGCAGAAAACTCACATATGCCGTAATGACTGTTATTGCTACTTTTAAACTTTCTTTTATGTTTTGTATACTTATTCTCCCAGGTAAGAGAATACTTTCATAAAGTACGGAGCTTTAATTAGAAAATGTCACAGCAAATTGTATCTCTGCTATCACAATACTAATTAAGCTGGGAGTTAACAGTGTTAAAATGATGAAACATTTGTAATTGTTGGGCTTCAGACAATGCCAAATTAGATGCACAGCTAAAGCAAAAGTAATGTAAAAGCCATTTACCTGCCTCATAGCTATTGCAATATGCTCCAGGCAATGTATTTAAGTTGTCAAAGGTCATGTTTGCAAGAGTGCAGTTTTCTTATAACACCACAGATTCAATCTGTCCAGGCTCCCAGGCTTAAGGTCAGCAGCCGTGTGAATCTAGGGTCATTTATTTGTCTATAATTGCACAATATTCTCAGTTTAGTAGGACAGGCTGAATGTACTTGAAGCAACATTTTAATGTGTTTTCCACAATGAAGTTCACTTTTTTAAACATAATGAAAACTTAACACCTATCACTATAAAAATACAAGTACATACTTTATAATTCAGCACAATGACAAATTTTTGCAGTCATTCTCCGACATTATCTCTCTACTACAAAATTTATTATAAAGGTAATGATATAGTAATGAGTAGAGTGTTCAATAAAATAAATGAGCATAATAGGTGTATATTTGTATGAAATGGTTGTATAAATTAATTAAAAACAGTCCGAAGGCAGTCATACTACTAAAATTGGTAAATAATAAATACTCAACCTTTTACTCTGCTTAGTTTTAGCTCTGCATCACCTATTCACCCTGATGGTCCTTTGTCACATTGGCAGCAGTCAGCATAAGCCGTCTACCACCACTGAGACCAACAGTGCCATAACTTGAAGATTGTGGACACCAATACAAAATCTTTTATAGTATTCCTTTCATGAGCTATAGGAGATGCGGGGAACCCCCGGTCTGTGTGCCGTTTGCAGCCTGAAATGTTCTTTTCTGCTGCAGATTCCTGGGGATGGGCTCAGGGCAGCGACAACATTATTCTGGCCATTTAATTGCTCTAGTCACAAGCATACACGGAGTTCATTACAGTGCACACCATGAAGGATTACATCTAAATGCTGGCCAGTGCCAATGTCAAGATGTACAAATGCCCCCAGCATCTCCTGTGATGTATATATGACACCATCGTCTCCTTTGCAGTATATATGCCACCAGTGTCTCCTGTGCTGTATGTATGCCTCCAGTGTCTCTTGTTCTCTATATATGCCTCAACATCTGCTGTGATGTGTATTCCCCAGCATCTCATGTAATGTATAAGCCCCAGCCCTTCCTTTGATCTATATGTACTGATGAATGTTCTTTTGAAAATTCATCACCGAAGAGTTACCTGCACTCTAGACCAATAAATACCTGGAAAAGGAGTTGTGAGTAGCAACATCATCAATACCACATAACATCACAGCCACACCGAAGAGAAGCAGCTCCAGCCATCACCTTAGGGGTGAGTTCATTGTTTGATCAAATATAGCAGGATAAATTTCAAGTTATTTTTCAACAGCCCCTGAAGGATGGTATAAATCATTCAATGTGTCCATCGCAGTTCTTCTCTGCTTCCCTATGATGTCATCGCTCTGCAGACTGGCCAGGCCATGATGCACGCAGCATGACCAGGAAATAGCTTTTACAATGAAAGTGTAAACTACAGTATGTGAAGTGTAAACTATGTCCTGTGGTTCTGAAGGTAGGCATGCGATATAATGTGAATTGTTATGTAAAGGTTGTGTATGACGTGAATAGTGTTCAGTACAGAATAAGTATAGGGTAAGATATATTATGATAAACAGCATTGTGTGATATGCTTAGTGTATAGAACTGTAATGCATAGTGTTTGTGGGGGAGATTTGCCCAGCAACAGACAGCAAGGTGAGAAGTAGTTAATTGTTGGCACTAGCCCACAGGGGGAGAGCTTAGTGAAAGCAACAAGAGTGTGCTTCCTGGATAGAATTAATTTGAGTTTGGAGAGTTACAGATGTGCAGTGCTTCCAAGGGGTGATCTACAGCTAGAAGAGACTGGAGCAAGGAATAGCGAGATCCTAAAGGGAGTTAATGATGAAACTAAGACACCTTCCAGAAGGCGTTATTGGTAGTGTTGAGCATTCCGATACCGCAAGTATCGGGTATCGGCCGATACTTGCGGGTATCGGAATTCCGATACCGAGATCCGATACTTTTGTGGTATCGGGTATCGGTATCGAAACAACATTAATGTAAAAATGTGTAAAAGAGAGAATTAAAATAAAAAATATTACTATACTCACCTCTCCGACGCAGCCTGCACCTTACCGAGGGAAGCGGCAGCGTTCTTTGTTTAAAATTCGCGCGTTTACTCCTTACGTGAAATCCCGGCTTGTGATTGGTCGCGTGCCGCCCATGTGGCGGCGACGCAACCAATCACAGCAAGCCGTGACGTAATTTCAGGTCATTCAGTATTTTAAAATTACGTTCCGGCTTTGTGATTGGCCGCGTCGCTGTCACATGGGCGACGCGACCAATCACAGCAAGCCGTGACGTAATTTCAGGTCATTCAGTATTTTAAAATTATGTTCCGGCTTTGTGATTGGCTGCGTCACGGTCACATGGGCGACGCAACCAATCACAAGCCGGGACGTCACGGGAGGCTGGACACGCGCGCATTTTAAAATGCGCGCGTGTCCAGCCTCCCGGCTTGTGATTGGTTGACCGCGACGCAACCAATCACAAGCCGGGACGTCACGGGAGGCTGGACACGCGCGCATTTTAAAATGCGCGCGTGTCCAGCCTCCCGTGACGTCCCGGCTTGTGATTGGTTGCCTCGCGGTCAACCAATCACAAGCCGGGAGGCTGGACACGCGCGCATTTTAAAATGCGCGCGTGTCCAGCTTCCCGTGACGTCCCGGCTTGTGATTGGTTGCGTCGCCCATGTGACCGCGACGCAGCCAATCACAAAGCCGGAACGTAATTTTAAAATACTGAATGACCTGAAATTACGTCACGGCTTGCTGTGATTGGTTGCGTCGCCGCCACATGGGCGGCACGCGACCAATCACAAGCCGGGACTTCACATAAGGAAGTAAACGCGCGAATTTTAAACAAAGAACGCTGCCGCTTCCCTCGGTAAGGTGCAGGCTGCGTCGGAGAGGTGAGTATAGCAATATTTTTTATTTTAATTCTTTCTTTTACACATTAATATGGATCCCAGGGCCTGAAGGAGAGTTTCCTCTCCTTCAGACCCTGGGAACCATCAGGAATACCGTCCGATACTTGAGTCCCATTGACTTGTATTGGTATCGGGTATCGGTATCGAATTGGATCCGATACTTTGCCGGTATCGGCCGATACTTTCCGATACCGATACTTTCAAGTATCGGACGGTATCGCTCAACACTAGTTATTGGATAACAGACCAACTGACACGAAACCTGAGAGCTTGTTGGTGCTGAAGGTAAGAAACCTAAAGAGGATTGAGAGCTTGGGACTAGTGGGGGTCCTGAGTGGTAGATCCAGGGTGTCCACAGTGATAGGACATGGAACCGCTAAGCAGGAAAAGAGAAACTCGCTGATCAGAACTGTGGCCTAGAAGCTGGGTTGTGGTGACATAGAAACAAAAAGATAAGCTGTGCAAAGCCCTTGAGTAGTCTACAGGAACAAGGTACAGTGGAAATAAAAAGACTTTTTACTGTTAAGAAAATGTACTTTAGACTGCATACCCGCTATCTCTTGTACATAACCCTTATCAAGTTCAGTAAAGTGGAATTCATAGTCCTGGCCAGCCGACACCATCGGCTAAAGGCGGCCTGCATAGGCATAAGGCCATTACAACACTAACACCACCACCCAGCCAGGACCCACATTTTCATGTAGAAAGCCCGGACATCACAGGAGCAGACCAGTGACTTACCTGCAGCTACCACGTCACGCTACATACACACACATTTAGTGAATAAAAACAGTTAGTGGGAGTGTTTCCTTAAAAAGCATCCCCTCTGTGAATGAAGATGTAATGCACATACATAGCCACTGCTCCCATGTACAGTGAATGTTTGGATAGGCTATGAATCCTGCTCGTAGGACTAACCCTCTAGGGGTAATACCTGTTTTCAGTATCCACCACCAAAGCTGACAATGCCATTACAGGCTGCAGATTAGTAATGTATTAATGATCATCTGTTGCCAGATTTATGCATTCCTTGGGAAGCTAAAGTTTTGACAAATACTCTGATTACAGCGTTGTGCACTAGAAGGCTCAGATTGCGCTTCAGCTGATAAACAGTGGTTTTTTAAAAACTCATGTCAGAAAAGTAGTACATGACACAGTATTAGAAGAGAATCAGGGTCTTTATCACTACTTTATTCCAATATTCATAAAGGCATTGTGAAACTATTGACAAATTATGTCTCACAGATTCATTTTCATGAATCAATATATAAACTGTACAATAGTATTTGAATATTGGGTTTATAATCCAATAACCCCTGTAATTCAATGTTTTTACAACAATCTACAATTAAGTGAATACTGTTGGCATCTCAATACCTGGCATTATAATTGAGTAATTCTTCTGTTTTTGCAACAATAACATGTTTACATCTTCTTCTGCAACTACCATTAAGAATGGAGCACTTTCTAGCAATCTACATGAAAGGTTAACATGCTAGTTAGTGTGAGATATACTATTTATTGATAATTGTTTTTATACTACAAAAGCGCACAGTGGTAGCCTGGTGATGGCATTTTATGTCTGCCAGCTGTAATACCATTACATTTTGTCATTTAAAGATTACTTCTCCAATTTAACATCTGCTCAGTATCTGCCTATTACATTATATCACAGCAAGGTAAAGCTCGGATTTCCAGCAATAGTAATAATAACTGGATAGGCTAAACACAACCTTAAGCTGGTGTCGGTCTGAAAGTATACATGCCACATTGTTCCCAGAGTGAAAAAAAAAATTGCTATATTTTCAAAAGTGAATGTAGTGACAAAATGAAATTGCAAAGACATTTATAACAAAGAAAACATTGACAGTGTAACCAATATTAGCCAAAACATCTACAGTAATTGCAAAAGTTTTAAGAATGCTTTAAAAATAGCACTGTTAATAGTTTATTTTTTATAAAATTGTGCAAAGTGAATGAACAAAAGAGACATTTTTAATAAAATCAATATTTGTTATGCCCGCTCTTTGACTCCAGACATGATAGTGATAAGGGCTTGATACATAGCTTCTTGTTCTTCTTTAAACTTAAGATAGTTCTTAATGACAATGGTTGTATGTTAGGAGGTTGGGGTCAGAACAAATTTGGAGCCATTTCTTAGCATTGATGACATCCTTAATCCTGGCCAACACCTTAACTCAATTTGCTAAAATTCAGTCCCAAATTTGCAAGGAACATCCACTGTTCTTCTCTGTTGCCTGCTGACACACAATATTGTACCACTATCCAGCCCTTCAGCAAACAGACTGCTTTCTGTTACAGGTATATAGTTCAACTTTTGACTCGTCAGCCCAAAGCATCTTCTGCCATGTTACTCAGCCCAGCTCTTATATTTTCAAGCAGAGTAGAATTACTTGGCCTTGTTTCCATGTCAAAAGTTTGATCATTGGTTTTTGACCACAATGATTCCATTCACACCAGACTTCTTTGAACAGAAGATGTATGTTGCTAAATCTCACTGGTTGCTTGCAGTTCTGAATTGATGGTACTGCTGGACATCTTCCAATTTTGAAGGGAAGCATGATGTGTCCTGGTTGATGACTGCATCTACAGACTTCAACATTGCTCATTGCTTTA
This sequence comes from Ranitomeya variabilis, assembly GCF_051348905.1. Lineage (NCBI taxonomy): Eukaryota > Metazoa > Chordata > Amphibia > Anura > Dendrobatidae > Ranitomeya > Ranitomeya variabilis. The sequence goes on from NC_135233.1 coordinate 903,131,155, forward strand.
ATGCTGAGAAATACAAGCAGATGCTTTGTGTCATGGCTTAGTTTGGGAATTTGAACTTCTGATCTGTTGCGACATGGTCAGTTCCTTTGTCTGCAGAGCTATTACCTTATCTTCCCTGTCCAAATGCTAATGTTTTCAACTGTCTTTGTCCCTCTTCTTGATTTGCTACTTTCCAGGTGTTTTTAATCTTCCTCTTTTGGCATGCTTATCACATTGTGGGTTGAGTTTTATTGTTCACCCCTCCTTGCACTTCCTTGCTAGCTATACCTCTAGGTAGACTTTGGTTTAGGATTTCCAGCCCTACAGCTAAGCAATTTATCTTGCATGGAAAACACCAGTTACATTTCTGCGGAGAGACTGTTTGTTTTCTTTCACAGTTCCACTTCCTTTCACCTGTTTAGGTTTCTGTAAGGTTATGGTTGCTCTGTTTACCTTTGGCTCTACTTAATTTTCCCTCTCTACCCTATGTGAACATGTTTTAATTTTCTCACCCTGGGTTTTTTCCTATCTTCTTGCACACTTTCCTCTACTCTTGTTGGCAGTGTGTTGCAATCATGCAATAACATCATGCAATACCATCAGGGAGACGTCTGATTGGCTCCAAATTTAATCTACAGTAGGACAACAACCCTAAACACATAGCCAATGTCATTAAGAACTATCTTGAGTAATAAGAAAAACAATGAGTCCTGGAAGTGATAATATGGCCAAACAGAACCCTGTTCTTAATATCATTGAGTCTGGGACAGAAGGGTTTGAGCTAGCCTACATCCACATAAGAGCTTTAAATAGTTCTGAAAGATGTTTGGAGTAACCTCCCTGTTGAGTGCCTTCCAAAAATGTGTGCCAGATATATATATACATATACACTCACCGGCCACTTTATTAGGTACACCATGCTAGTAACGGGTTGGACCCCCTTTTGCCTTCAGAACTGCCTCAATTCTTCGTGGCATAGATTCAACAAGGTGCTGGAAGCATTCCTCAGAGATTTTGGTCCATATTGACATGATGGCATCACACAGTTGCCGCAGATTTGTCGGCTGCACATCCCAAAGATGCTCCATACAAGGCAGGATGGATCCATGCTTTCATGTTGTTTACGCCAAATTCTGACCCTACCATCCGAATGTCGCAGCAGAAATCGAGACTCATCAGACCAAGCAACGTTTTTCCAATCTTCTACTGTCCAATTTCGATGAGCTTGTACAAATTGTAGCCTCAGTTTCCTGTTCTTAGCTGAAAGGAGTGGTACCCGGTGTGGTCTTCTGCTGCTGTAGCCCATCTGCCTCAAAGTTCGACGCACTGTGCGTTCAGAGATGCTCTTAGGCCTACCTTGGTTGTAACGGGTGGCGATTTGAGTCACTGTTGCCTTTCTATCAGCTCGAACCAGTCTGCCCATTCTCCTCTGACCTCTGGCATCAACAAGGCATTTCCGCCCTTAGAACTGCCGCTCACTGAATTTTTTTTCTTTTTCGGACCATTCTCTGTAAACCCTAGAGATGGTTGTGCGTGAAAATCCCAGTAGATCAGCAGTTTCTGAAATACTCAGACCAGCCCTTCTGGCACCAACAACCATGCCACGTTCAAAGGCACTCAAATCACCTTTCTTCCCCATACTGATGCTCGGTTTGAACTGCAGGAGATTGTCTTGACCATGTCTACATGCCTAAATGCACTGAGTTGCCGCCATGTGATTGGCTGATTAGAAATTAAGTGTTAACAAGAAGTTGGACAGGTGTACCTAATAAAGTGGCCAGTGAGTGTATATGTATATATATGAATGCTGGTTTGAAGGCAAGGGGTGGCCCACCAAATATTGATTTAGATTTCTCTTTTGTTCATTCACTTTGAATTTTGTCGACAAAAAATAAATGATTAACAATCTTATTTTTTTAAAGCATTTTTACTTTGCAGAAGTTTTTCCACACAGTAGAGACAGTCCCTTAATTGTTGTACATGGAAATTTAAAATGTGAAAGGTATATTAGATAAGACAACCAAAATTGAAAAGTTCTTCAAGCATATTGGAAAAGTCATTGCTAAGGCTTTATTCATATTAACGTTTTCTTCAATGCACACCTGCATCAGAAGGCATTAGCTACCAATTAAAAACATAATGTGTTATATACGTTTGCAAATAATGGCCCACTTTAAAAAAAAAAGAATGAAATACAGTTAAAAATGGCATATGAATATAAACCAGAGACAAAGGCCAAAAGCATACAAAAAGGTTTATGTATTAGTTCGACATTTGTACTTTCTCAAAGTAAAATATCTAGCTAATTGCACTCTAGAGACATTTGCCCAGGGAAGGCAAACAATACATTTCCATGAAATGATACAAAATCAATTGTGCACATGCAATGTCATGACCCTACAGTATCCTAATTGAATAGAACCATTTACATACCATCTACCCCACACTATTATCATAGGTAACCTATTTTATTTTTTACTTACTTATATAGCGCCATTATTCCCACAGCGCTTTCAAGACATTATAGGCACTCTCCCCATTGAGGCTCCCTATCAGTATGTCTTTGGAGTGTGGTAGGAAACCAACACAAACATGTGGAGAACATACAAACTCCTAGCAGATGTTGTCCTTAGTGGGATGGGTACTCAGGAACCTAGTGCTGCAAAGCAGCAGTGTTAACCACTGAGCCACTGTGCTGTCTCAACCTGTTGCATGCCTTTGAGTCCTGGCTTTAATGCAATCATATGAGAACTGACTTCACTCTTGACAGACATGTTGAATATGGACAATAACATTAACAAGTTATTGTAATTGTACAAAAGCAGTATCTAGAGTTTTTTAGCAGTTTTTTCAAAACTAAATTACCTTAAAGGCGTCTCATTGACAAGAAAATTGATGTTTTTTTTCTTCAAATAGGTCATATATATCAAGTCCTTACATTCAAATGATCAGCTCACTGCAGGGACTACAATACTCCAGGGAGTTCAATACCCTTCATTTTTAAAATTCTCAGCAACATGCACCAAGTGGTTGGGGTTGTGCGTGGTATTGGAGCTCCTCAATGGGACAGCAAGTACCAGGCACACCACCATTAGTCCTTTGACTAGTGTAGATTGCTGGCACCTATGAGATTTTCTATGGTCTATGGATACAAATTTTATACCACCAGGTTCTCATTTGTTCATATAGTAGGCTGCAGATGAAAAATAATTCTATATAAGGTTTAACGTTAACATAAAAAAGGGTAGACTTTAATTATGTGGTTACACAAAGTCTGAGTGCTATATGCAGCATGAAAACTACAGTTAGCACCAGAAAAGTAGGGAGACGTTCAGCAAACTGCATGCTACCAAGGACAGAGGTGCAGGAGAGTCTGGCAGACTGCGGAAGAACTTCATCTGGACTGTGTCACTTACAGATTAACTAGAAATATATGGGATAGACCAGGCAGCTAAAATCCTGCCTACTGAGTTGACCCATGACCACATGATTGAATGCCATCGGTAGGCGGAGATAGTCACATAATTGGCAGATCCCGCACCCGTCTGCTGCGCAGGGAGCCAAAAATTAACACTAAGCCTTGTGCAAAAAGAATAGGAAGAAACAGGGGGATCAGAGACAATCTCACGGGTGTGTTCACATTGAAAACTGAAGGTTTAAGTAAATCATATTCTTATACAGCTAAAATATATCTTTCTACTGTTACATATATATTTGCTGGTAATATCTTTGTTATCCATGAATGCAGGATTTTTTTTTCTACTGCAGAACTGTTTAGTTCTTGTACATTGGCTATGTTATATAAGCAAGCATCTGAAAAAAAAAAATCTCTACTTAACGTTTCCAGAACAAGTAAATTAGTCAAAACGTTAATTAGTATCCACGTAACAGGAACTGGAGATAAGCCAGTGCCATTTGAAATCTGTTCTCTTCTGCTTTTAATGATTGAATACCACATTAAGGTGCCCAATAAAAATGTGCTATAGATTTTGTTTCCTTACCAGTCAATATGAATGATTGATGTATTCATCAAAGAGAAATATAGAATTTTTATGAGATATTCTGGCCTACCTAATGGTCGAATTCAAAAAACAAGCGTGACAGGCAGTCACTGATTCAGGATGTGATGCATCACGTCCGATAAACATTACATGGCTCTTCCATATCTGTAGCTAATGTATTGTTATAGGAAAGGTTTAGCAGAACAGAGAAAATATGAAAAGATTTAGTGAATTTCCATACTGCTTTTTCTTTTTTTAATTAAAATAGAGCCACAATTTTGAAATGATTACTTTCAAAATAGCTATTATTTATTTAGACAGGTTGGATCTCCATTTTTCTGATGTGGGAACCAAATTCCTTGCACATATACGAAAAAGAATTGGCTCCCTGCAGCAACTAGAATGCCGTAATCTCCTAAACTCCCTCTAGTGGCATCTTCAAGAAGCCAGAACTTAATTTGAAATCTGTTTGTGCGAGGCAAAAACTAAGCGCATACACTGCACAGATATTAAAAGGGTTAAGAGGGTCGACATTCAATTTAAGGTAGAAAATCAGCAGAGCACGATAATTTCCTTTTTTTTCTTTTTTTGATCCAAAAAAAAACAAGTGAAGAGAATGGAAAGGAATTAACAATGTGTCCTCACATCAAATAAATAATCGGTGCTGGACATGGAAATGTTTTCTCTGTAATATATTTTTAAATATAGGTCTATAATATACTGATGCTACTAAATGTCACATCACTGTTATCCCCTTACCGAGATGACCTATTTCTTTGTTCATCAAATGAATTGTTCCTTTATTCTAATTCTCATTGTGTTCCACAGAAGACAAAAAGGAAATTTGTTTTTCTACATACACATGTTCTTCCTTAATGTATCTCTAAGCGTGACATAGACCAACATGTACAGAGAAAAATGTTAAATCAAAATGTTAGAAAAGATGCCTTTGATGGATACTTTCTAATTTATAACATGACTTCAAATTTATTCAGCAGCAGGACAATGAATCCTAATATACAGTCAATGTCATTAAGACCTTTCTTCAGTATACAGAAGAATAGGAGTCCTAAAAATGATGATACAACCCCCACCCACAGAGCCCTGATCTCAACATCACTGAGTCTTTTTAGGATTATGTGAAGAGACAGAAGAACATGCACTATCCTGGACCAAAGTGATCTGTGTTCAGCTCTCCAAGATGTTTGAAAGAACTTTACTGTTGAGTTTCTTCCAATACTATGTGCCAGAGTACCTAAAATAAATGGGTGATTTGATGATGATTTGATGCTTTTTTGAAGGAAATAATGTTCACACCCAGAGATAAATGGATCGATTTATGAGTCTTTGGTTCAGTGTCCAGATCAGTGGTACCTGACAGCTAAACAGGAGGCCCGAGTATCTCTTACCTTCCAACGTCTACAGGGTGGCATTTGATTTGTTGGGGACGGTGTCCTGGGGATGCCAGAAGATAAGAGATTTGCAGGCCTCCCATCTAGCTGCCAGGTACCACTGACCTGGATGCTGGGTTGGAGATCCACAAATTGATCCACTCATCCTTAGGTCACACCAAACATTGATTTGATTTAGATTTCTCTTTTGTTCACTAATTTTGCATTTTGCTACGTTATAAAAATAAACTATTAACACTTATATTGTTGCTGCATTCTTTCTTTGCAACAGCTTTTCCACACCTGCCTAAAACTTTTGCATATTATTATATGTACAATACATCAGTAGTTTCCAGCAGTAATGAGCGAACATGCTTGGATAACATCTTATCCTAGCACGCTCGGGTGTTATCCGAGCATCTGTGCATGCTCGTATATTATATTCGAGTCTCTGCGCTGCATCATACGTGGCTGTTAGCCTCAACACATCTGGGGATTATGTAAGAAACAGGCAATCCCCACGTGTTCAGGATGTCTAACAGCCGCAACTCATGCAGCCGCAGAGACTTGAACATTATATACGATCACTTGCAGATGCTCAGATAACATCTGAATGTGTTCGGATAAGACGTCATCCAAGCTCGTTCGCTCATCACTGGTTTACAGCAACAGAATGCTGCAAAAAAACTAAACCACCTGCAGCAGATGTTGACTACTAAAATGCTAACTTAATTCAGGCATATCAGACCTTTAGCTTTCCATACACATTAAGTCATCAGAACATGACAATTTTTGCAATATCAGATATTTAATGTTTTTGGGGTCTTCCGATTTTCCCCAAACTGATAGCATAGAGAATTTAAGGACTGGAAAGTTTGAATCCATTTGCATTATCTTTTCTGTTCTCCAGTTTAGATAAGTCACTGATGGAAGTGCCTGAAGTAGCTGATTCAAGCAGTGATGTGTATATGGAAGATGGAAGATAGCCTCATTACAGCCTCATTACCCTGATGATGCCTGAGTGATGAAACATGTTGGGGAGGTTAATAGGTGAACAATTTTAAACAAGGATAAGGCTTATGCAATTTAATTGTGGCATATACTGCACAAAACCAATAGCAATTAGGATTTAGCACTTTACCTATCAAAACTCATATGCTATACACAGAAAAGGTTCCTTCTCTTATGGCAATTTGTGTTTTTAACCCCTTTCTGATATTGGGTGTAATAATACACCTATGTCGAACTCCCTCACTTTGATGTGGGCTCTGGCGCTGAGCCCACATCTTTCCCAGCACATGTTAGCTGTTTTGAACATCTGAGGTGTGCCGTTAACCCGTTAAAGGGAACCTGTCACCCCCAAAATGGAAGGTGAGGTAAGCCCACCGGCATCAGGGGCTTATCTACAGCATTCTGGAATGCTGTAGAAAAGCCCCCGATGTATCCTAAAAGATGAGAAAAAGAGGTTAGATTATACTCACCCAGGGGCAGTCCCGGTCCGGTTCTGGTCCGATGGGTGTCGCGGTCCGGTCCGGGGCCTCCTATTTTCATCAGATGATGTCCTCTTCTTGTCTTCATGCTGCAGCTCCAGTGCAGGCATACTTTGTCTGCCCTGTTGAGGGCAGAGCAAAGTACTGTAGTGCGCAGGCACTGGGAAAGGTCAGAGAGGCCCAGCGCCTGCGCACTGCATTACTTTGCTCTGCCCTCAACAGGGCAAAGTATGCCGGAGCATGAAGACCAGAAGAGGATGTCATCTGATGAAGATAGGAGGTGCCGGACTGAATGCTGTAGATAGGCCCCTGATGCTGGTGGGCTTAGCTCACTGTTATGGTTCTCAATGGCAAGAGAACATAGCCCAGCAAACATGAGTACTAGCTCTTGGAAGGATGGAAACTAAACTGACCATGAACTAAACCTGCCGCACAACTAACAGTAGCCGGGTAGCGTTGCCTACGTTTTTATCCCTAGACGCCCAGCGCCGGCCGGAGGACTAACTAATCCTGGCAGAGGAAAATATAGTCCCGGCTCACCTCTAGAGAAATTTCCCCGATAGGCTGACTGAGGCCCCCACATATATTGGCGGTGATTTTAGATGAAATGACAAACGTAGTATGAAAATAGGTTTAGCAAAATTGAGGTCCGCTTACTAGATAGCAGGAAGACAGAAAGGGCACTTTCATGGTCAGCTGAAAACCCTTTCAAAATACCATCCTGAAATTACTTTAAGACTCTAGTATTAACTCATAACATCAGAGTGGCAATTTCAGATCACAAGAGCTTTCCAGACACAGAAACGAAACTACAGCTGTGAACTGGAACAAAATGCAAAAACAAACGAGGACAAAAGTCCAACTTAGCTGGGAGTTGTCTAGTAGCAGGAACATGCACAGAAAGGCTTCTGATTACAATGTTGACCGGCATGGAAGTGACAGAGGAGCAAGGTTAAATAACGACTCCCACATCCTGATGGAAACAGGTGAACAGAGGGGATGATGCACACCAGTTCAATTCCACCAGTGGCCACCGGGGGAGCCCAAAATCCAATTTCACAACAGTACCCCCCCCTCAAGGAGGGGGCACCGAACCCTCACCAGAACCACCAGGGCGATCAGGATGAGCCCTATGAAAGGCACGGACCAGATCGGAGGCATGAACATCAGAGGCAGTCACCCAAGAATTATCCTCCTGACCGTATCCCTTCCATTTGACCAGATACTGGAGTTTCCGTCTGGAAACACGGGAGTCCAAGATTTTTTCCACAACGTACTCCAACTCGCCCTCAACCAACACCGGAGCAGGAGGCACAACGGAAGGCACAACCGGTACCTCATACCTGCGCAACAATGACCGATGAAAAACATTATGAATAGAAAAGATGCAGGGAGGTCCAAACGGAAGGACACAGGGTTAAGAATCTCCAATATCTTGTACGGGCCGATGAACCGAGGCTTAAACTTAGGAGAAGAAACCCTCATAGGGACAAAACGAGAAGACAACCACACCAAGTCCCCAACACAAAGCCGAGGACCAACCTGACGCCGGCGGTTGGCAAAAAGCTGAGTCTTCTCCTGGGACAACTTCAAATTGTCCACTACCTGCCCCCAAATCTGATGCAACCTCTCCACCACAGCATCCACTCCAGGACAATCCGAAGATTCCACCTGACCAGAAGAAAATCGAGGATGAAACCCCGAATTACAGAAAAAAGGAGACACCAAGGTGGCAGAGCTGGCCCGATTATTGAGGGCAAACTCCGCTAAAGGCAAAAAAGCAACCCAATCATCCTGATCTGCAGACACAAAACACCTCAAATATGTCTCCAAGGTCTGATTCGTCCGCTCGGTCTGGCCATTAGTCTGAGGATGGAAAGCAGACGAGAAAGACAAATCTATGCCCATCCTAGCACAGAATGCTCGCCAAAATCTAGACACGAATTGGGTTCCTCTGTCAGAAACGATATTCTCCAGAATACCATGCAAACGGACCACATTTTGAAAAAACAGAGGAACCAACTCGGAAGAAGAAGGCAACTTAGGCAGGGGAACCAAATGGACCATCTTAGAGAAACGGTCACACACCACCCAGATGACAGACATCTTCTGAGAAACAGGAAGATCCGAAATAAAATCCATCGAGATGTGCGTCCAGGGCCTCTTCGGGATAGGCAAGGGCAACAACAATCCACTAGCCCGAGAACAACAAGGCTTGGCCCGAGCACAAACGTCACAAGACTGCACAAAGCCTCGCACATCTCGAGACAGGGAAGGCCACCAGAAGGACCTTGCCACCAAATCCCTGGTACCAAAGATTCCAGGATGACCTGTCAACGCAGAAGAATGAACCTCAGAAATGACTTTACTGGTCCAATCATCAGGAACAAACAGTCTACCAGGTGGGCAACGATCAGGTCTATCCGCCTGAAACTCCTGCAAGGCCCGCCGCAGGTCTGGAGAAACGGCAGACAATATCACTCCATCCTTGAGGATACCTGTAGGTTCAGAGTTACCAGGGGAGTCAGGCTCAAAACTCCTAGAAAGGGCATCCGCCTTAACATTCTTAGAACCCGGCAGGTAGGACACCTCAAAATTAAACCGAGAGAAAAACAACGACCAGCGCGCCTGTCTAGGATTCAGGCGTCTGGCGGACTCAAGATAAATTAGATTTTTGTGGTCAGTCAATACCACCACCTGATGTCTAGCCCCCTCAAGCCAATGACGCCACTCCTCAAAAGCCCACTTCATGGCCAAAAGCTCCCGATTCCCAACATCATAATTCCGCTCGGCGGGCGAAAATTTACGCGAGAAAAAGGCACAAGGTCTCATCACGGAACAATCGGAACTTCTCTGCGACAAAACTGCCCCAGCTCCGATTTCAGAAGCGTCGACCTCAACCTGAAAAGGAAGAGCAACATCAGGCTGACGCAACACAGGGGCGGAAGAAAAGCGGCGCTTAAGCTCCCGAAAGGCCTCCACAGCAGCAGGGGACCAATCAGCAACATCAGCACCCTTCTTAGTCAAATCAGTCAATGGTTTAACAACATCAGAAAAACCAGCAATAAATCGACGATAAAAGTTAGCAAAGCCCAAAAATTTCTGAAGACTCTTAAGAGAAGAGGGTTGCGTCCAATCACAAATAGCCTGAACCTTGACAGGATCCATCTCGATGGAAGAGGGGGAAAAAATATATCCCAAAAAGGAAATCTTTTGAACCCCAAAAACGCACTTAGAACCCTTCACACACAAGGAATTAGACCGCAAAACCTGAAAAACCCTCCTGACCTGCTGGACATGAGAGTCCCAGTCATCCGAAAAAATCAAAATATCATCCAGATACACAATCATAAATTTATCCAAATAATCACGGAAAATGTCATGCATAAAGGACTGAAAGACTGAAGGGGCATTTGAAAGACCAAAAGGCATCACCAAATACTCAAAGTGGCCCTCGGGCGTATTAAATGCGGTCTTCCACTCATCCCCCTGCTTAATTCGCACCAAATTATACGCCCCACGGAGATCTATCTTAGAGAACCACTTGGCCCCCTTTATGCGAGCAAACAAATCAGTCAGCAGTGGCAACGGATATTGATATTTAACCGTGATTTTATTCAAAAGCCGATAATCAATACACGGTCTCAAAGAGCCATCTTTCTTAGCCACAAAGAAAAAACCGGCTCCTAAGGGAGATGACGAAGGACGAATATGTCCCTTTTCCAGGGACTCCTTTATATATTCTCGCATAGCAGCATGTTCAGGCACAGACAGATTAAATAAACGACCCTTAGGGTATTTACTACCCGGAATCAAATCTATGGCACAATCGCACTCCCGGTGCGGAGGTAATGAACCAAGCTTAGGTTCTTCAAAAACGTCACGATATTCAGTCAAGAATTCAGGAATCTCAGAGGAAATAGATGATGAAATGGAAACCACAGGTACGTCCCCATGCGTCCCCTTACATCCCCAGCTTAACACAGACATAGCTTTCCAGTCAAGGACTGGGTTATGAGATTGCAGCCATGGCAATCCAAGCACCAACACATCATGTAGGTTATACAGCACAAGAAAGCGAATAATCTCCTGATGATCCGGATTAATCCGCATAGTTACTTGTGTCCAGTATTGTGGTTTATTACTAGCCAATGGGGTGGAGTCAATCCCCTTCAGGGGTATAGGAGTTTCAAGAGGCTCCAAATCATACCCACAGCGTTTGGCAAAGGACCAATCCATAAGACTCAAAGCGGCGCCAGAGTCGACATAGGCATCCGCGGTAATAGATGATAAAGAACAAATCAGGGTCACAGATAGAATAAACTTAGACTGTAAAGTGCCAATTGAAACAGACTTATCAAGCTTCTTAGTACGCTTAGAGCATGCTGATATAACATGAGTTGAATCACCGCAATAGAAGCACAACCCATTTTTTCGTCTTAAATTCTGCCGTTCACTTCTGGACAGAATTCTATCACATTGCATATTCTCTGGCGTCTTCTCAGTAGACACCGCCAAATGGTGCACAGGTTTGCGCTCCCGCAGACGCCTATCGATCTGGATAGCCATTGTCATGGACTCATTCAGACCCGCAGGCACAGGGAACCCCACCATAACATCCTTAATGGCATCAGAGAGACCCTCTCTGAAATTCGCCGCCAGGGCGCACTTATTCCACTGAGTAAGCACAGCCCATTTACGGAATTTCTGGCAGTATATTTCAGCTTCGTCTTGCCCCTGAGATAGGGACATCAAGGCCTTTTCCGCCTGAAGCTCTAACTGAGGTTCCTCATAAAGCAACCCCAAGGCCAGAAAAAACGCATCCACATTGAGCAACGCAGGATCCCCTGGAGCCAATGCAAAAGCCCAATCCTGAGGGTCGCCCCGGAGCAAGGAAATCACAATCCTGACCTGCTGAGCAGGATCTCCAGCAGAGCAAGATTTCAGGGACAAAAACAACTTGCAATTATTTTTGAAATTTTGAAAGCAAGATCTATTCCCCGAGAAAAATTCAGGCAAAGGAATTCTAGGTTCAGATATAGGAACATGAACAACAAAATCTTGTAAATTTTGAACTTTCGTGGTGAGATTATTCAAACCTGCAGCTAAACTCTGAATATCCATTTTAAACAGGTGAACACAGAGCCATTCCAGGATTAGAAGGAGAGAGAGAGAGAGAAAGGCTGCAATATAGGCAGACTTGCAAGAGATTCAATTACAAGCACACTCAGAACTGAAGGGAAGGGAAAAAAAAAAAAAAAAAAAAAAAAATCTTCAGCAGACTTCTCTTTTCTCTCCTTTCTCTGTCAATTAATTTAACCCTTTGCGGCCGGTCAAACTGTTATGGTTCTCAATGGCAAGAGAACATAGCCCAGCAAACATGAGTACTAGCTCTTGGAAGGATGGAAACTAAACTGACCATGAACTAAACCTGCCGCACAACTAACAGTAGCCGGGTAGCGTTGCCTACGTTTTTATCCCTAGACGCCCAGCGCCGGCCGGAGGACTAACTAATCCTGGCAGAGGAAAATATAGTCCTGGCTCACCTCTAGAGAAATTTCCCCGATAGGCTGACAGAGGTCCCCACATATATTGGCGGTGATTTTAGATGAAATGACAAACGTAGTATGAAAATAGGTTTAGCAAAATTGAGGTCCGCTTACTAGATGGCAGGAAGACAGAAAGGGCACTTTCATGGTCAGCTGAAAACCCTTTCAAAATACCATCCTGAAATTACTTTAAGACTCTAGTATTAACTCATAACATCAGAGTGGCAATTTCAGATCACAAGAGCTTTCCAGACACAGAAACGAAACTACAGCTGTGAACTGGAACAAAATGCAAAAACAAACGAGGACAAAAGTCCAACTTAGCTGGGAGTTGTCTAGTAGCAGGAACATGCACAGAAAGGCTTCTGATTACAATGTTGACCGGCATGGAAGTGACAGAGGAGCAAGGTTAAATAGCGACTCCCACATCCTGATGGAAACAGGTGAACAGAGGGGATGATGCACACCAGTTCAATTCCACCAGTGGCCACCGGGGGAGCCCAAAATCCAATTTCACAACAGCTCACCTTCCATTTTGGGGGTGACAGGTTCCCTTTCAATGCCACTGTCAATCTCTGACAGCGGCATTTAACTCAAGAAGTGTGCCAGAAATCCTGCCCATCAGTGACCCCATCAAGTGTTTGCGGGTCACCGATGGGTTGTCACGACAACCAGAGGTCTCCAGCAGAAATATGGTTGTCATTGCCAGATTGCTATGAGCGCTGCCTGGTGAAATAGCAAGTGAGCATTTCTGCTACATACAGGTGATTAGATCATTGCCTGTATGTAGTGAGCTGATCGGACAACTGCAGCTGCTAGTCTCCCATGGAAACTACTGAAGCATGCAAAAAGTTTTAAAAAATCACGATTGCACCTGTGGCTGTTAGGGGCACATGTCAGCTGTTCAAATCAGATGACATGTGCTTGGAAAAATGTGGGCTCATCGCCGATGCCCACATCAAAGGGAGAGACAAGGCATGTACATTAAATGTATGGCGCGTCTCATGAAGGGGTTAGATAGAAGGTATCCCTATGTATTTTGGAGAAATGTACCCCTAAGAGACACTGTTTTGTCATATTTTTCTTTAGTCACAGTGTACAAGCAAAGTTGTGATTGGCTGTTTTCAACTCCGGCAAAACCCAGTTGTAAACAGTGAGTGGAGTGGAAACTGGATAGTCCCATTCACTAGTTACAATTTGTGCAGAATTATTAGTGCACTTTAATGCAATTTTTACAACTTCAAGATGCATAAATTTGAATGCTTATTGGATGAAGCAGGTCAGGTGATGTGTAATGAGGGAGGGTGCGGCCTAATAATATCAACACCAAGGTGTGCCAAATTATTAGGCAGCTTGTTAGTCCCAGACAAAGAGGTTTAACTGACTCTGAAATGTCAACTAAGTGACAATTCTTTCAGATAGATGCAATACTCGAAATTGCCAAGATAGGCCTCTTTCACACTAGCGTCGCACAACGCATGTCGCAATGCGACGTTGCGACGTACCGATGCAAACTGTGCTAGTGCCGCACAACGGTGGCAGCGGATGCAGTTTTACAACGCATCTGCTGCCCCATTGTGATGTGCGGGGAGGCGGGGGCAGAGTTCCGGCCGCGCATGCGCGGTCGGAAAAGACGGTCACGACGCACAAAAAAACATTACATGTAACGTTTTTTGGTGGCGACGGTCTGACGCAACATGACGCAACCATCGCACGATGGTTGCGACGTGTGGCTGTGCGTCGCACTGTGTCGCTAATGCAAGTCTATGGTGAAAAAAACGCATCCTGCAAGCACTTTTGCAGGATGCGTTTTTTCTACAAAACGACACATAGCGACGTGCAGTGCACGACGCTAGTGTGAAAGTAGCAATACTGGGGGTGTGATCATACAACCATTTAAAGTTTTGTTGCAAATTGTGAACAGTGTCAGAATTTGTGTTGGGAAAAAAGACACACATTAACACCTTCACGACATATGACATATATATGTCATATGTCATGTCTCTCCCTTTCATGTGGTCTCCGGTGCTCAGATCACAACTTTTCCAGCACATTTCAGCTGATTTGACCAGCTGTTATTGTCCCTAACAGCCATGGGTGAAATCACAATCCAATCTCTGACAGCGGCATTTAACATGATTGCACTAGCTCCTTCCATCTGCACCCTGGTCACATGATCGGGGGGCGCCGATGGGTTGGCTGCAGGAGAATCCCGTGGTTGTCAGTGCCGATCTGCTATGAGCGCTGCCCTGCTATGTGTAACACAATAAGCTTCAAGTCTCCTATAAATACTATTGAAGCAAATTAAAAAAGTCTAAAAAAAAGTTTTAAAATATATAAAAAAATAAATAAATATATAAAAGTTCAAATCACCCCCTTTTGCTCCAGTCAAAATAAAACAATAAAAAAACACATTTTGTATCACCACATTATCACCCAACCTATCAAAATATAAAAAGAGTCAATCCGATCGAAAAACAGCATAATGATAATAAAAATTAAAAACGCCATAATTACGTTTTTTTGGTCGCCGTAACATTGCAATAAAATGGAATAACAGTTGCACAAAATACCATATCTACCCCAAAATGCTATCGATTATAGCATCAGCTCGGCACCCAAAAAATAAGCCCTGACCCAGCCCAAGACGCTATGGGTCTCTGAAAATAGTACCATTATTATTTAACAAACTTTGGATTGTTTTTCATCACTAAAAATAAAACAAAACTTATACATGTTTGATATTTGCAAACACGCAATGACCTGGAAAATCATAATGGCAGGTCAGCTTTAGCATTTAGTGATCATGGTAAAAAATACCCCACAAATATTGTGGAATTTATTTATTTGTTTTGCAATTTCACCACACTTGGAATTTTTTTTCCCCATTTTCCAGAACATTATGTGGCAAAATCAATGGTGTTGTTCAAAAGTACAACTTATCCACCAAAAAAAAGCCCTCACACAGCCATACTGATGGAAAAATTAAAAAGTTATAGCTCTGCGATGAAGGGAAGTGAAAAACAAACTGCCAAAAATGTGAGAAGAATTAAAGTAAAGTGACCAAGTAGGCATTATCCTCTAGTGCTCTCATGCTCCAGAGCTGCAACTTTCCTGGAGGGCCCAGAAGTACAAGGTGTTCAGAATTCAGAGACATGGCCAAGGTAAGGAAGGCTGAAACCGTGACCACAACTGAACAAGACACACAAGTGGAAAGTCAAGATGTCAAGATTTGTGATCAGCTGTTTTCAGCTCCAGTGAGACCCAGTTGTAAACAGTGAATGGAGTAGAAACAGTTTAGCCTCATTCACTATATACACAGTGTGCAGAATTATTAGGGAAGTAAGTATTTTGACGCTATCATCATTTGTCTGCATAGCTTCAATCTTTTAGAAGTTATGTAATATGTCCATGCAGTATCTACTTATATATGGGGTGGCTACTGAATAGGGGGTGATGGGTTTGGAAGCAGGAAGCTTATGACCTGCTTTTCTGGACTTGCTCTCTCACTGCTACATCAACTCTCTGGCTAATTGCAGTCTATGGAGCCTCTATTGTCTCCTGTTTCTCTTGTCACATCTTTATTTTCTTCTTTTTCACCACCCTTTTGTTTCTCCTGTCTTTCTCCTTGACTATTGACTCTGCCACTTTCATTTTGACCCTGCCCCTCTTAATCATTTCCTGACCATGCTGATGTTGCTTCCCAGAGGCGGACTGCTGTGACCTTGATATTGTGGAGGGATCAGCTGCAGACACGAGTGAGTCTTTCTTCTCTGTTGCAGTACTGTTAACCACTCTATTGGGCAGCACTGTTAGGGGAGGCATAGTGCTGAATGGTCTCTTTCAGGTGGAAACGTTGTGAATCGTCTCTCTTATGGAGAGGCATAGTGCTAAGTGGTCACTCTCATGGAGAAGCATAGTGCAGAGCGGTCTCTATCAAGGGGAGACATAGTGCTGAGTGGTCTCTCTTATGGGAAGGTATAGTGTGGAGTGGTCTTTCTCAGGGAGAGAAATAGTGCTGAGTGTTCTCTCTCAGGGGTAGTCATAGTGCTGAGTGGTCTTTCACTATTGAAGGCATAATGCTGAGAGGTCTCTATCAGGAGAAGGCATAGTGCTGAGTGGTCTCTCACTATTGAAGGCATAATGCTGAGTGGTCTCTCTCAGGAGAAGGCATAGTGCTGAGTGGTCTATCTCAAAGAGATGCATAGTGCTTAGTGGTCTCTTTTAGAGGGAGGCATAGTGCTGAGTGGTCTCTCTCAAGGGAGAGGCATAGTGTTGAGTGGTCTCTCTCAGAGTGAGGCATAGTGATGAGTGGTCTCTCTCAGAGGGAGGTATAGTGCTGAGTGGTCTCTCTCAGAGGGAGGCATAGTGATGAGCCATCTCTTTCAGGGGAAAGCATAGTGCTGAGTGGTCCCTCTTAAGGAGAGGCATAATGCTGAGTAGTCTCTCTCAGATGGAGGCATAGTGCTGAGTACCTTCTCTCAAGGGAAGGCATAGTGCTGCGTGGTCTCAGGGTGAGGCATAGTGCTGAGTGGTCTCTCACAGGGAGAGGCATAATGCTGAGTGGTCTCTCTCTCGGGGTTGTCATAGTGCTGAGTGGTCTCACTCGAGGAGGCATTGTGCTGAGTGGTCTCTCTGAGGGTGAGGTATAGTGCTGAGTGGTCTATCTCAGGGTGAGGTATAGTGCTGAGTGGTCTATCTCAGGGTGAGGTATAGTGCTGAGTGGTCTCACTCAGAGGGAGGCATAGTAGCGAATGGTCTCTCTCAGATGGAGGCATAGTGCTGAGTAGCTTCTCTCAGGGGAAGGCATAGTGCTACGTGGTCTCAGGGTGAGGCATAGTGCTGAGTGGTCTCTCACAGGGAGAGGCATAATGCTGATTGGTCTCACTCAGGGGGAATCATAGTGCTGAGTGGTTTCTCACAGGGAGAGGCATAATGCTGAGTGGTCTCTCTCAGGGGGAGGAATAGTGCTCCTTCTGTAGGAGGGTTACACCATCTACTGAGAGACACCTCAGAGCGCTGACTGAGATTACATACTCATCTCGCCACATAACAGAAGCGACCCTGCATATCATACACAGCGATTCAATTGTTTCCATACTATCTAACTGGTTTTGTAGCCTAGATCATCCAATCGGAGGACATGTTTCATTTTTTATACTGCTCTGGGGAAATGGAAGTTGCACTGTGAATGGTTGATGTGAGTAACCTGGGCTGCTTTTCTGTCGGAAATTTTTTACAAATATGGTCCAGTGACTTCTTCCTATTCATGAAAACTTTGGAATAAATTGTTATTACACACTGAAGCAAAAATTACAAATGTGATTAGTAGAGATGGGTGAACCTGACCAGTAAAGTTCGGCATCCATACTGAACACTTACTATTCAGGCATGGACACCAAATACGGACTTCACCAGGACTGTTCAGGTTTGGTCCCCCTCGAACACCGGGTGTTTTTCATGCCCGAACCTCAGCCCGGACCTCACTCACTTGAATGGGGGGGCCCGAATATCCAGTGTTTGCCACACTGTCATGTGCATGACAGTGTGGCAAACACCTCTTCTGATCGGCGGTAAACTCATCACCACAAGTCAGACAGCCACAGTTCCCACGCTGTCAAATGACATCATGAGCATGCATCTGTGATTGGAGCCATAAAGTTTACCTCTGGTCACTGGTGTATGACTGTCAGTGATGATTTTTCCACCAATCAGAAGCTGTGTTTGCCAGGCTGTCATGCATATGACAGCGTGGCAAACACTGGATGTTCAGGCTTCCCCATTCAAGTGAATGAGGTTCAGATTCGGGTCCAGGTGCTGTTCTAGTACACGAACCCAAAGTTTTTGTAACTGTTCGGCTGAACCTGCCGGATCCAAACATCCAGGTGTTCACCTATCTCTAGTTATTAGTTTTACCTTTTTTTATATGGTAAAATGTATCTACAAATTCTATGGTATCAACAGCTATAGAAATCAAAGCTATCTATACAATAAAAGAGGTAACAAAATAGGTTTAGAATGTGAAGCATTCCACAGCTGAAAAATCAATAAACATATTGAAATGAAACAGAACATTTTAAATAGTTTTCTGATATTCTTTGTACTTTTTATGTAAAAGCCATTTTGAAACCATTATTCATTCCCTCATTTTTAGCCAAAATTATACTTTGATATACAGATCTATGTTATATTGCTGGAACTAAAAGAAAAAAGAAAAAGTGAAAAGCCTTATGATATTTTATCACGATCTGTCCACTTGACCTGACCATTTCAGGCTGTTGACTGCATTCAGCTCCTCAGTCCTTATTTATGTGCTTCTGCAGTAAAAGCATCAGCTAATGAAAATACATTACACCTACAGTATTGTTGCGATCAGAAAACATCACATTTGATTTCATTTCAAGTCCATTATCATAGAAAAAGCACTGCATATGGCCACATAGAAACAATTCTAGGTACATTCTCGAAATGGTAAACACATAGGGAGTAAACATCTAAGTATTACATTTGATTAAAAAAAACTCTTGCGGAGGCATCAATGAGTCAGAAGGAAGGGAAGTTAGTGTTGCAAAATGACTGTAATATGACGAGTAGTGTTGAGCGATACCTTCCGATATGCAAAGGTATCAGTATCGGATTGGATCGGCCAATACCGGCAAAATATCGGATCTCGCCGATACCGATACCCGATACCAATGCATATCTATGGGACACAAAATATCGGAATGGTTCCCAGGGTCTGAAGGAGAGGAAACTCTCCTTCAGGCCCTGGGATCCCTATTCATGTATAAAATAAAGAATAAAAATAAAAAATATTGATATACTCACCCCTCCGGCGGCCCCTGCTCTTAGCGGTGCCTCCGTTCCTAAAAATGCAGAGTTAAGGACCTTCGATGACGTCGCGGCTTGTGATTGGTCGCGTGACCGCTCATGTGACCGCTCACGCGACCAATCACAAGCCACGACGTCATTGCAGGTCCTTCACTCGCTCATTCTTAGGAACGGAGGCTGACGGTTGCAGCGGTTACAACCAGGGCGCGTCAGAGGGTGAGTATATCCCTATTTTTTATTTTTATTCTTTATTTTACACATGAATATGGATCCCAGGGCCTGAAGGAGAGTTTCCTCTCCTCCAGACCCTGAAAACCATACACTGGGAACTTCCGATTCCGATTTCCGATATCACAAGAATATCGGAACTCGGTATCGGAATTCCGATACCACAAATATCGGCCGATACCCGATACTTGCGGTATCGGAATGCTCAACACTAATGACGAGTGCAAGGAAAATATTGTATAACATTGTAGTTGTGTGCTGTTTGACCCAATTCCCAATATTACAGTTTCCCAAACTGTTCTATCTTGTGATCCACAAAACATAAGATTAACCAGGTGACATGATCCTAATATCAATGTGAATTAATGCTATGAGTTTCTTATGGTTGCACAGAAAAAAATCTTTACATTTCAAAAACTGTAGACCCACGGGCAGGGAACACAGAAGTCACTCGTAGCTCCAAAGACATTGAGTAACAGTAAAATTGTTCTTCTTTCAGGAGCGTAAAGGGGCTGTCTCTTATTCCTATTTCAGGAACGCACTGACCATTAAACTCCAGGCTCCTAGCTTGCTGGAAGGTGGTGCACTTATAACTAATTGGCACTTGCTCTCACAGAATGGTTGTGTCACCAGCCTGAACTGTGCGTTCTGCAGAAGCAGCTTTACATCTGAAGCATAGGAGGAGATCAGAGGCAGTGAATGAGGCACAGTCTGTTATGGTTCTCAATGGCAAGAGAACATAGCCCAGCAAACATAAGAACTAGCTCTTGGAAGGATGGAAACTAAACTGACCATGAACTAAACCTGCCGCACAACTAACAGTAGCCGGGTAGCGTAGCCTGCGTTTTATCCCTAGACGCCCAGCGCCGGCCGGAGGACTAACTAATCCTGGCAGAGGAAAATATAGTCCTGGCTCACCTCTAGAGAAATTTCCCCGAAAGGCAGACAGAGGCACCCACAAATATTGGCGGTGATTTTAGATGAAATGACAAACGTAGTATGAAAATAGGTTTAGCAAAATTGAGGTCCGCTTACTAGATAGCAGGAAGACAGAAAGGGCACTTTCATGGTCAGCTGAAAACACTATCAAAACACATCCTGAAATTACTTTAAGACTCTAGTATTAACTCATAACATCAGAGTGGCAATTTCAGATCACAAGAGCTTTCCAGACACAGAAACGAAACTACAGCTGTGAACTGGAACCAAATGCAAAAACAAACAAGGACTAAAGTCCAACTTAGCTGGGAGTTGTCTAGCAGCAGGAACATGCACAGAAAGGCTTCTGATTACAATGTTGACCGGCATGGAAGTGACAGAGGAGCAAGGCTAAATAGCGACTCCCACATCCTGATGGAAACAGGTGAACAGAGAGGATGATGCACACCAGTTCACTTCCACCAGTGGCCACCGGGGGAGCCCAAAATCCAATTTCACAACAGTACCCCCCCTTCAAGGAGGGGGCACCGAACCCTCACCAGAACCACCAGGGCGATCAGGATGAGCCCTATGAAAGGCACGGACCAAATCGGAGGCATGAACATCAGAGGCAGTCACCCAAGAATTATCCTCCTGACCGTATCCCTTCCATTTGACCAGATACTGGAGTTTCCGTCTGGAAACACGGGAGTCCAAGATTTTTTCCACAACGTACTCCAACTCGCCCTCAACCAACACCGGAGCAGGAGGCTCAACGGAAGGCACAACCGGTACCTCATACCTGCGCAATAATGACCGATGAAAAACATTATGAATAGAAAAAGATGCAGGGAGGTCCAAACGGAAGGACACAGGGTTAAGAATCTCCAATATCTTGTACGGGCCGATAAACCGAGGCTTAAACTTGGGAGAAGAAACCCTCATAGGGACAAAACGAGAAGACAACCACACCAAGTCCCCAACACAAAGCCGAGGACCAACCCGACGCCGGCGGTTGGCAAAAAGCTGAGTCTTCTCCTGGGACAACTTCAAATTGTCCACTACCTGCCCCCAAATCTGATGCAACGTCTCCACCACAGCATCCACTCCAGGACAATCCGAAGATTCCACCTGACCAGAAGAAAATCGAGGATGAAACCCCGAATTACAGAAAAAGGGAGACACCAAGGTGGCAGAGCTGGCCCGATTATTGAGGGCAAACTCCGCTAAAGGCAAAAAAGCAACCCAATCATCCTGATCTGCAGACACAAAACACCTCAAATATGTCTCCAAGGTCTGATTCGTCCGCTCGGTCTGTCCATTAGTCTGAGGATGGAAAGCAGACGAGAAAGACAAATCTATGCCCATCCTAGCACAGAATGCTCGCCAAAATCTAGACACGAATTGGGTACCTCTGTCAGAAACGATATTCTCCGGAATACCATGCAAACGGACCACATTTTGAAAAAACAGAGGAACCAACTCGGAAGAAGAAGGCAACTTAGGCAGGGGAACCAAATGGACCTTCTTAGAGAAACGATCACACACCACCCAGATGACAGACATCTTCTGAGAAACAGGAAGATCCGAAATAAAATCCATCGAGATGTGCGTCCAGGGCCTCTTCGGGATAGGCAAGGGCAACAACAATCCACTAGCCCGAGAACAACAAGGCTTGGCCCGAGCACAAACGTCACAAGACTGCACGAAGCCTCGCACATCTCGAGACAGGGAAGGCCACCAGAAGGACCTTGCCACCAAATCCCTGGTACCAAAGATTCCAGGATGACCTGCCAACGCAGAAGAATGAACCTCAGAAATGACTTTATTGGTCCAATCATCAGGAACAAACAGTCTACCAGGTGGGCAACGATCAGGTCTATCCGCCTGAAACTCCTGCAAGGGCCGCCGCAGGTCTGGAGAAACGGCAGACAATATCACTCCATCCTTAAGGATACCTGTAGGTTCAGAATTACCAGGGGAGTCAGGCTCAAAACTCCTAGAAAGGGCATCCGCCTTAACATTCTTAGAACCCGGCAGGTAGGACACCACAAAATTAAACCGAGAGAAAAACAACGACCAGCGCGCCTGTCTAGGATTCAGGCGTCTGGCGGACTCAAGATAAATTAGATTTTTGTGGTCAGTCAATACCACCACCTGATGTCTAGCCCCTCAAGCCAATGACGCCACTCCTCAAAAGCCCACTTCATGGCCAAAAGCTCCCGATTCCCAACATCATAATTCCGCTCGGCGGGCGAAAATTTACGTGAGAAAAAGGCACAAGGTCTCATCACGGAGCAATCGGAACTTCTCTGCGACAAAACCGCCCCAGCTCCGATTTCAGAAGCGTCGACCTCAACCTGAAAAGGAAGAGCAACATCAGGCTGACGCAGCACAGGGGCGGAAGAAAAGCGGCGCTTAAGCTCCCGAAAGGCCTCCACAGCAGCAGTGGACCAATCAGCAACATCAGCACCCTTCTTAGTCAAATCAGTCAATGGTTTAACAACATCAGAAAAACCAGCAATAAATCGACGATAAAAGTTAGCAAAGCCCAAAAATTTCTGAAGACTCTTAAGAGAAGAGGGTTGCGTCCAATCACAAATAGCCTGAACCTTGACAGGATCCATCTCGATGGAAGAGGGGGAAAAAATATATCCCAAAAAGGAAATCTTTTGAACCCCAAAAACGCACTTAGAACCCTTCACACACAAGGAATTAGACCGCAAAACCTGAAAAACCCTCCTGACCTGCTGGACATGAGAGTCCCAGTCATCCGAAAAAATCAAAATATCATCCAGATACACAATCATAAATTTACCCAAATAATCGCGGAAAATGTCATGCATAAAAGACTGAAAGACTGAAGGGGCATTTGAAAGACCAAAAGGCATCACCAAATACTCAAAGTGGCCCTCGGGCGTATTAAATGCGGTTTTCCACTCATCCCCCTGCTTAATTCGCACCAAATTATACGCCCCACGGAGATCTATCTTAGAGAACCACTTGGCCCCCTTTATGCGAGCAAACAAATCAGTCAGCAGTGGCAACGGATATTGATATTTAACCGTGATCTTATTCAAAAGCCGATAATCAATGCACGGCCTCAAAGAGCCATCTTTCTTAGCCACAAAGAAAAAACCGGCTCCTAAGGGAGATGACGAAGGACGAATATGTCCCTTTTCCAAGGACTCCTTTATATATTCTCGCATAGCAGCATGTTCAGGCACAGACAGATTAAATAAACGACCCTTAGGGTATTTACTACCCGGAATCAAATCTATGGCACAATCGCACTCCCGGTGCGGAGGTAATGAACCAAGCTTAGGTTCTTCAAAAACGTCACGATATTCAGTCAAGAATTCAGGAATCTCAGAGGGAATAGATGATGAAATGGAAACCACAGGTACGTCCCCATGCGTCCCCTTACATCCCCAGCTTAACACAGACATAGCTTTCCAGTCAAGGACTGGGTTATGAGATTGCAGCCATGGCAATCCAAGCACCAACACATCATGTAGGTTATACAGCACAAGAAAGCGAATAATCTCCTGGTGATCCGGATTAATCCGCATAGTTACTTGTGTCCAGTATTGTGGTTTATTGCTAGCCAATGGGGTGGAGTCAATCCCCTTCAGGGGTATAGGAGTTTCAAGAGGCTCCAAATCATACCCACAGCGTTTGGCAAAGGACCAATCCATAAGACTCAAAGCGGCGCCAGAGTCGACATAGGCATCCGCGGTAATAGATGATAAAGAACAAATCAGGGTCACAGATAGAATAAACTTAGACTGTAAAGTGCCAATTGAAACAGACTTATCAAGCTTCTTAGTACGCTTAGAGCATGCTGATATAACATGAGTTGAATCACCGCAATAGAAGCACAACCCATTTTTTCGTCTAAAATTCTGCCGTTCACTTCTGGACAGAATTCTATCACATTGCATATTCTCTGGCGTCTTCTCAGTAGACACCGCCAAATGGTGCACAGGTTTGCGCTCCCGCAGACGCCTATCGATCTGGATAGCCATTGTCATGGACTCATTCAGACCCGCAGGCACAGGGAACCCCACCATAACATCCTTAATGGCATCAGAGAGACCCTCTCTGAAATTCGCCGCCAGGGCGCACTCATTCCACTGAGTAAGCACAGCCCATTTACGGAATTTCTGGCAGTATATTTCAGCTTCGTCTTGCCCCTGAGATAGGGACATCAAGGCCTTTTCCGCCTGAAGTTCTAACTGAGGTTCCTCATAAAGCAACCCCAAGGCCAGAAAAAACGCATCCACATTGAGCAACGCAGGATCCCCTGGAGCCAATGCAAAAGCCCAATCCTGAGGGTCGCCCCGGAGCAAGGAAATCACAATCCTGACCTGCTGAGCAGGATCTCCAGCAGAGCGAGATTTCAGGGACAAAAACAGCTTGCAATTATTTTTGAAATTTTGAAAGCAAGATCTATTCCCCGAGAAAAATTCAGGCAAAGGAATTCTAGGTTCAGATATAGGAACATGAACAACAAAATCTTGTAAATTTTGAACTTTCGTGGTGAGATTATTCAAACCTGCAGCTAAACTCTGAATATCCATTTTAAACAGGTGAACACAGAGCCATTCCAGGATTAGAAGGAGAGAGAGAGAGAGAAAGGCTGCAATATAGGCAGACTTGCAAGAGATTCAATTACAAGCACACTCAGAACTGAAAAAAAAAAAAAAAAAAAATCTTCAGCAGACTTCTCTTTTCTCTCCTTTCTCTGTCAATTAATTTAACCCTTTGTGGCCGGTCAAACTGTTATGGTTCTCAATGGCAAGAGAACATAGCCCAGCAAACATAAGAACTAGCTCTTGGAAGGATGGAAACTAAACTGACCATGAACTAAACCTGCCGCACAACTAACAGTAGCCGGGTAGCGTAGCCTGCGTTTTATCCCTAGACGCCCAGCGCCGGCCGGAGGACTAACTAATCCTGGCAGAGGAAAATATAGTCCTGGCTCACCTCTAGAGAAATTTCCCCGAAAGGCAGACAGAGGCCCCCACAAATATTGGCGGTGATTTTAGATGAAATGACAAACGTAGTATGAAAATAGGTTTAGCAAAATTGAGGTCCGCTTACTAGATAGCAGGAAGACAGAAAGGGCACTTTCATGGTCAGCTGAAAACACTATCAAAACACATCCTGAAATTACTTTAAGACTCTAGTATTAACTCATAACATCAGAGTGGCAATTTCAGATCACAAGAGCTTTCCAGACACAGAAACGAAACTACAGCTGTGAACTGGAACCAAATGCAAAAACAAACAAGGACTAAAGTCCAACTTAGCTGGGAGTTGTCTAGCAGCAGGAACATGCACAGAAAGGCTTCTGATTACAATGTTGACCGGCATGGAAGTGACAGAGGTGCAAGGCTAAATAGCGACTCCCACATCCTGATGGAAACAGGTGAACAGAGAGGATGATGCACACCAGTTCAATTCCACCAGTGGCCACCGGGGGAGCCCAAAATCCAATTTCACAACAACAGTCCATCGATCTGGCCAACTTTACAGCAGAGCTGCAGAGCTACTTGCCTAGAAAATTCGCCACATTATGGTGGAGACTGGTAAACTATGCAACAAACGGTAAATAATAAATGAAAAATCCCTCTATCCTTGAGAAGTGAGAGGGATTTTAATCTTAATATATATTTACCTTGTAATGTCTTCACATCCTTTTCCGTCCAGATGTGTCCAGATCCCAGAATTCCAAGCGGCAGAAGTTCATCGACTGCCATATTGGGACACCCAAGTGCTGGGTGTCTCAATATGGAAATTGCTTGTGGTACCAGCCTCATTCGCGGTACCACCAGTGGAACACCGTTGCACCACACACACACAGAAGCACTGTATACACCGTACGCACCACACACACAAGCACACACTGTATATGCCGTGCACACCACACACACACACACTGTATATGCCGTACGCTCCACACACACACACACACTGTATATGCCGTACGCAGCCTCTTGCGTGGTACCACCAGAACACCGCCGCAAACACGCTGCCGCCGGGATTAGCCAAATGATTCACTGACCGCCGCCATCTTTGTACAGGAGGAGCGCATGCGCAGTTTTAATTTGACCGTCGCTATCTGTCTGCACAAAGATGGTAGTCTGATTTACTGCACCTGTGCGAATTCCATGTAGGCGCAGTGAATCATTCGGCTGATCCCGGTGGCAGATGCACGACGTGTTTACAGGCAGAGCAAGCCGGTCACATTAAAGTGGTTTTCCCACGAACGAAAGTTAATTTTAAAAATTGTCTGTGTCTCACCATGTACGGAGCATACCACATCTCCTGGGCAGGGGAGGAAGCAAAAGACAATACTGACATTACAGCAGGGGACCACACAGGATTCATTTTGTCAGGTAAAATATTTCACTGACTGTTTTTAAACAATATTTTAAAATGCAAATATCAATGCCAACATGGCTCATCTTAAAAAGTACACCAATGACAATGAAAGGAAAGCTGCAAAGGCACAACATCGAAGACAGCAACGGGCAAATGAGACTCTTGAAGAGCAACAGCATCACTGGGACAAAAACAATGAATATAAGTGTAGGCATCAAACACATGATTCCCCTGATGCAAAAGTCATTAGATTATCACAGGATTCCATTAGGCAACAAAAGCGCCACAAACAGAAATCTGCAGTCTTAACAGCAATACCAAGCTCACAAGATGACCCATTGGTACTACACACCACACCGCCGAGTGTACAACTTCATACCATGTATGATTTATTGGTAGATGATGGATAAATATCACATAGATATACAGATAGTATAATAAATGCATAGATATTTTATATATACATACATATGACACAGATATAGATAGGTGGATAGCTAGATGCACATAAACATAGATATATGTTTCATAGCTATGAGATATAGATAGATTGTGTCCTATATAGACAGATATTTAATATTGTAAGGTGGTCACAGGGGAGATATGTGTCATCCACTTTTTAAAACTTGGTGATATGAACCCGGATTTAATGCTTCTGTGTCACAGATGCTGAGAAACTTAACTTTAATTGGGCTGTTTTCTTTTGGGAACAGCTAAAGAGATGGGCGGGATGGCTGTGCACCACATCTCCACCTCAGGGTGTGGTCCATAGAGATAGATATAGCCATACATAGATAGATAAATAGATAGCTAGATAGATATGAGATACATAGATAGATGATTGATACATATGACATACATTGATAGATGATAGATACATATGAGATACATTGATGATAGAGACATACATAGATGAGATAGAAATGACATATATATATATATATATATATATATATATATATATATATATATATTAAATATAAATTGAGACAGACAAATAACATGATAGATACATAGATGATAGATCAATATAAAATACATATATAAAATATAGATACAGGGATAAATAGATAAATAGATAAACATAGATTACAGAATAGAATGTGTTTTCTGTCCTTATGTGAATACAATGTAAATTAAAACACTTTTGTCATAAATTTTTCCATGTTAATAAAATGTTATCTTTACCTACTTTGCTTTCATTTTAACAGAGGGAGGGGTGAGTGCACATAGGAAAGAGGGCACACACACAGGGGGGAGACAGCTCAAACAAGAGAACACATGAGGGAAGAAGACAGGACAGTGGTGGAGAGAGAGAGAGCACACAAGGGGGAGAGCACCTGGGGTACACAGCTCAAAGAAGAGATGACATGAGAGAAGACAGCAGATGGGGAAAGAGAAAGTGCACAGGGGCGAGAGAGACAGAGCACAAGGGGAGATAGCTCAATCAGGACAGCATATGAGGGGAGAACACAGCACAGGAAGGAGAGAGACAGCAAACAAGGGCATGGGGTACACAGCTCAAAGAAGACATGACATGTGAGGAGAAGACAGCAGATGGGGAGTGAGAAAGCGCACAGGGGTGAGAGAGACAGAGCACAAGGGGAGACAGCTCAAACAGGACAGCACATTAGGGGAGAACACAGCACAGGAAGGAGAGAGACAGCAAACAAGGGGGATAGCACATGGGGTACACAGCTCAAAGAAGAGAGCACAGATGGGAGAAGTCAGCACATAGGGAAAGAGAGAGTGGATAGGTGGGTGAGCGCATGGGGGGAGAGATTGTCAATGCCGCAAAGCCAGCCCCCCGTCATGACATTACCACCCTCCATCTAGTAATAAATAAACTCGCAAAGTTGCTTATCTTTAGAAGTACTTTGCAATATGAGCCATTTATAAACTAGAGAATAACCTATTCACTATTCAGGAACACTAAATTTAGGTGAACTTTATGGTTCTAAAGTGTCTATCTAGCCTGGCTTCAGAATGGTCCCTACCACAGAGCTGAAACTTTTCTACTGTCACTATGGGCTAATGAACAACTGTTTTTTTTAATTGCCATAGTGTTTGGTGTGCTGCCTCCATTTTTTACTTTTTATCTGCACCCTCCTAATTAGGGTATGCTTCCATGATCAGGAATGGCTCAATATTTGCTCAGGATTTTATGCAGGTAAAATCTGCATCTGAGGTCATTAGCAGGTCACCTGCATTTTTTATGTGTTTTTCATGCAGATTTGTGTGTTTTTCTAAGCTAAATAAAGATATACAAAAAAAAGAATTGTGATGTAATTTCCTTGTCCAACCTCTTCTTTTACATAGTCCATTGAAGAGAATAATGTTTACACACACAGACAGATCTATAGATAGATAGATAGATAGATAGATAGATAGATAGATAGATAGATATCAATAGATAGATAGATATATCGATAGAGAGTTAAAAAGTTATATAAATTGGCAGTGTACTTTTTTTATATCAAATTACAGAAGTTTTAAAATTCTCTGTATGCATTTTTTCATACATAGATAGATAGATAGATAGATCGATAGATAATAACAAGCTAGATGATTATTAATAAACATAATAAAATGGTACATAAAGAGTTAGGCGGGGAATCCACATGAGAGAAACATGGAAAAGTTTCGCATCTTAACCCCTTTCTGACCTCGGACGGGAGAGTACGCCCGAGGTCAGATCCCCTGCTTTGATGCGGGCTCCAGCGGTGAGCCAACATCAAAGCAGGGACATGTCAGCTGTTTTGAACAGCAGATATGTTCCAGCAATAGTGGCGGGTGGAATCATGATTCACCCACCACTATTAACTAGTTAAATGCCACTGTCAAATGCTGACAGCAGCATTTAACTAGCGCTTCCGGCCATATGCCCACATCGCTTACCCCCGTCACGTGATCGGGGGTCAGCGATGCATTGGCATGACAATGAGAGTTCTATTGAAGACCTCTATGGTTTTTGATGACGGATTGCTGTGACCGCCACCCTGTGGTCGGTGGTCATAGCAATGCAACAATTCTACTACATAAGATCGATCTGAGCATCGCTTCTATGTAGCAGAGCCGATCGAGGTGTGCCAGCTTCTAAGCCTCAAATGGAGGCTATTGAAGCATGGCAAAAGTTAAAACAAGTTTTAAAAAATCTGAAAAACATAGCAAAAATATAAAAGTTTAAATCACCCCCCTTTCGCCCCATTCAAAATAAAACAATTAAAAAAATCAAATATACACAATTTTGGTATCGCCGCATTCAGAATGGCCCAATCTATCAATTAAAAAAAGGATTAACCTGATTGCTAAACGGCGTAGTGAGAAAAAAATTCGAAACATCAGAATTTTCTTTGGTCGCCATGACATTGCATTAAAATGCAATAATGGGGGATCAAAAGAACGTATCTGCACCCAAATGGTATAATTAGAAATGTCAGCTCAGTGCGCAAAAAATAAGCCCTCACCCGACCCCAGATCATGAAAAATGGAGACGCTACGGGTATCGGAAAATGGCACAATTTTTTTAGCAAAAGTTTGGAATTTGTTTTTACCACTTAGATAAAAAATAACCTAGACATGTTTGGTGTCTATGAACTTGTAATGACCTAGAGAATCATAATGGCAGGTCAGTTTTAGCATTTAGTGAACATAGCAAAAAAGCCAACAAAAAAAACAGTGTGGGATTACACTTTTTTTGCAATTTCACTGCACATGGAATTTTTTTACCGTTTTCTAGTATATGACATGCTAAAACCAATGATGCCATTCAAAAATACAGCTCATCCCGCAAAAAATAAATCCCAACATGGCCATATTGATGGAGAAATAAAAAAGTTATGGCTCTGGGAATGAGGGAGTGAAAAACGAAAACGAAAAAACGAAAATACCCATGAAGGGGTTAATACCCAACACTGCACTTGGGAGCAGTGCGTGCGGCTGTATTTATTTCTATGCAGCCGCACGCTCTGCTCCCGAGTGACGGCGGCAGTGCCTGGTACTAAGATAGGAGATTCTTCCGAGTTTCTCGCATGTGTGATCCTGGCCTTAAATAAAGATACTCACATACAAAAAATCTGCCTTTTGCCGGGGTCACACTTGCAAGAAACTCGCATGAGTCTCGCACCTCAATACCCGGCACTGCCGTCAGCACTTGGGACCGGAGTGTGTGGCAGCATGTATTTCTATGCAGCTGAACGCTCTGGTCTGAGTGCTGGTGGCAGTGCCGGGTATTAAGGTGTGAGACTCATGCAAGTTTCTTGCAAGTGTGACCCCAGACTTAAATGCAATATCTGTTTAATTAAAAATTAAATGCAATTTTCTGCGCCAGAAAGGGAAAGCCAGTGACTGGGGGCTGATGTTAATAGCCTGGGAAGGGGTTAATACCCATGGATCTTCCCAGGCTATGAATCTCAGCCCACAGCTGTTTATTTAGCCTTTACTGGCCTCCCAAAAAACCTGACTTGGGGTCCCTCTATAATTAATAGCCAGAAAAGGCTATGCAGACAGCTTCGGGCTTATATTCATTGCCTAGAGAGGGACCATGGATATTGGCCCCCTCCCGGCTACAAACACCAAGCTGTGCTAATTCCGGCCCTTAGCCTCTCTCTTCCCACTGCCCTATAGCAGCGGCATATGAGGTAATAAGGGGTTAATGTCACCTTTGTAAGGTAACATTACGCCGGCTTAGTAATGGAGAGACGTCAATAAGATATCTACCATTATTAATCCTATAGTTGGTAAAGGGTTAATAAAACACACACATGCAGAATGAATATTTTAATTAAATAAAGCAACCACACAGTTTTGCCATCTTTATTATACTGGTAATTAGTGTTGAGCGATACCGTCCGATACTTGAAAGTATCGGTATCGGAAAGTATCGGCCGATACCGGCAAAGTATCGGATCCAATCCGATACCGATACCCGATACCAATACAAGTCAATGGGACTCAAGTATCGGACGGTATTCCTGATGGTTCTCAGGGTCTGAAGGAGAGGAAACTCTCCTTCAGGCCCTGGGATCCATATTAATGTGTAAAAGAGAGAATTAAAATAAAAAATATTGCTATACTCACCTCTCCGACGCAGCCTGCACCTTACCGAGGGAAGCGGCAGCGTTCTTTGTTTAAAATTTGCGCTTTTCTTTCCTTACGTGAAGTCCCGGCTTTGTGATTGGTTGCGTCGCAGTCACATGGGCGACGCAACCAATCACAGCAAGCCGTGACGTAATTTCAGGTCCTTAAGGATTTTAAAATTACGTCCCGGCTTTGTGATTGGTTGCGTCGCAGTCACATGGGCGACGCAACCAATCACAAGCCGTGACGTCACGGGAGGCTGGACACGCGCGCATTTTAAAATGCGCGCTTGTCCAGCCTCCCGTGACGTCCCGGCTTGTGATTGGTTGCGTCGCGATCAACCAATCACAAGCCGGGAGGCTGGACACGCGCGCATTTTAAAATGCGCGCGTGTCCAGCCTCCCGGCTTGTGATTGGTTGATCGCGACGCAACCAATCACAAGCCGGGACGTCACGGGAGGTTGGACAAGCGCGCATTTTAAAATGCGCGCGTGTCCAGCCTCCCGGCTTGTGATTGGTTGATCGCGACGCAACCAATCACAAGCCGGGACGTCACGGGAGGCTGGACAAGCGCGCATTTTAAAATGCGCGCGTGTCCAGCCTCCCGTGACGTCACGGCTTGTGATTGGTTGCGTCGCCCATGTGACTGCGACGCAACCAATCACAAAGCCGGGACGTAATTTTAAAATCCTTAAGGACCTGAAATTACGTCACGGCTTGCTGTGATTGGTTGCGTCGCCCATGTGACTGCGACGCAACCAATCACAAAGCTGGGACTTCACGTAAGGAAAGAAAAGCGCAAATTTTAAACAAAGAACGCTGCCGCTTCCCTCCGTAAGGTGCAGGCTGCGTCGGAGAGGTGATTATAGCAATATTTTTTATTTTAATTCTCTCTTTTACACATTTTTACATTAATGTTGTTTCGATACCGATACCCGATACCACAAAAGTATCGGATCTCGGTATCGGAATTCCGATACAGCAAATATCGGCCGATACCCGATACTTGCGGTATCGGAATGCTCAACACTACTGGTAATCCAAGTAACCCCATCGATCTCCTGAAAAAGAACAAAAAAACAACAGTATTACAGTATACTCCCTGGTCTGACACAGTCCTTAACAGTGACAGTCCCACGATGAGTCCAGATCTGCTATATCTGGATGTCTGGCATCCAGACATAGCAGAGCTTGTAGATGACCACCGGAGATCTCCGGCGATCACCTACACTCTAGTTCTCGTGGTCAGCTGACCGTAAGTACTAGCCTAGGGTGTCCTGAGATAACCCCCAGTCACGTGCATGGCAGTTCTCACGGTAAGCTAAGTTATCGCAGAACTGCAGTGGACACGGACTTCCAGTGGTGTGACAGGTAAGAGATTATTTAAATTAGTAGACATGCATAGAAAGCTGCCTTTACGCAGTTATTACGTATGTGAGTAATCACTAGATGCGGTTTTACTGCATCTAATGATAGCCTATGGGAAATATACGCTGCGGGGATGGAGCATCTCCGCATCGTAAATAGACATGCTGCGGTCTATAAAGATGCGCTGCATGTCCGGATACGCAGGTCTGCCGCCTGCATCTCTGAACATATAATGGAGATGGGATTTCATGAAATCCCCTCCACGATGCTGTAACATCTGGACGCTGCGGGTTTGAAGCTGTGGATGTATGCTGCATAAAACCCACAAAGTTTACTGATCGTGGAAACATAGCCTTACCCTGGTGCTGCTCCTGCTTTTCTATTTTTGAATAGCTAGATCAACCACAGCAAGGTGACCTCCTTCTAATGGGTCCTATTGTCCTAAACATATCTCTCTTGTTAAGGATGTTAGGACTTATCAGAAGGAGGTCACTTTGCCGTGGTTTGAGGGCATACATGAATTGGCCAATTTATGTGAAAAAAACCTTCATTTTTGTAAGTACTTTTTTTGGTAAGTACATTTTATTCAGGAAAAATATAGTTTACATATCGTTTTTGCATATATCTTGGTCCTTTCAGAGTGCCCCTGTGTCCCTTTTTGGGGATGTTATGCAGTCATTGCAGCTTGCACCTGTTCACACTTTATGGAGGTGCTGATCAGATTTTTTTTTGCAGATAGATATGGGATAGAAAGATATGGATAGATAGATATGGGATAGATCGATAGATAGATAGATAGATAGATAGATAAATAGATAGATATATAGATAGATACAGAGATAGATAGATAGATAGATAGATAGATAGATAGATAGATAGATAATAGATACATACAGAGATAGATAGATAGATAGATAGATAGATAGATAGATAGATAGATAGATAGATAGGTAGGTAGGTAGGTTTGTAGGTAGGTTCAGGGTTCAAATCCCACCAAGGACAACATGTCCCTGTTTTTTCCCTGCTTTTCTGTGTGTTTCCTCTGGGTTTTCCTAGCTTCTCTCACACTCTAAAGGCATGCTGATAGGAAATGTAGATTGTGAGCCCCAATGGGGACAGTGATGATAGTGTCTGTAAAGCACTGTGGAATTAATGGCGCTATATCAGTGAGTAAAATAAATAATACAATATTTAAAGATAGATTAAATCGATAGACACAGACATATATATATATATATATATATATATATATATATATATATGAATAGATATAGTATTGATAAACACATAGACAGATAACAGATATTGATAGATATGAGAAAGATAATGAACAGACCGGTCTTCATCCGGCAGTGCTGTGTAGCTGGCGGCAGCATCTTAGGCCTGCAATGACTGTATCCTTGGCAACTAAGCAATAGTTAAAGCAGCGCAGTGTTTGTTTAAAACGTGATGTGAAAAGTAATCACAGGAGCTGGAATTCTATGGAAATTCTCTTTTTCCGTGTTATGTGCCTAAGAGCATTAACAACTGTGTTACAAATAACAATGCAACCGAGTACTGAACGCAGACAGTGGTGGAAGTAACGATTTCCCTATTACCAAAATTTATGTATCAATCCAAAACTTCCCAAATGCACATTTTTATGCTCCATGTTTGGAATGTATCAAAGAATATCGATGTGGTGCTCGGCGAAGAACATTACAAAACACGGTAATACAAAACACGGCTTGTAGGAAACGCAAACTAATTTGGCAAACAAATATTTTGGGTCATACTTCAAAACATTTACAATTCACAATGTCAGAATGCAGTCACAATTGCCATTTGTTTTGTAGTACTTAGTAAAACAAACATTTATGTGGTGTACAACACCGCCCAAGGCTTACATATACTGAACCCAAGAATGACTATCAATAATAAATGTGCATATATTATATTGCAGAAAAGCTCTCTTTTTTCTCCTTCACTTTTATGGGAGATTACAGTTACACCAAAGAAAGTTCATTTACACACTGTTTCAACACACTTTTCACAGCCGTTCTTTAAAGCTTTCAAGATCTCTGATTGCAGATTTATTAGGAATGTTTCTAGGGAATAAAAATATTAACCCCTTAACCCCCAGAGCTTTTTTCGGTTTTGCGTTTTCGTTCTTCGCTCCCCTCCTTCCCAGAGCCATAACGTTTTATTTTTCCGTCAATATGGCCATGTGAGGACTCGTTTTTTGCGGGATGAGTTGTTCTTTTGAACAACATCATTGGTTTTACCATGTCATGTACTAGAATACTAGAAAACGAGAAAAAAATTCCAAGTGCGGTGCAATTGCAAAAAAAATGCAATCCCACACTTGTTTTTGTTTGGCTTTTTTGCTAGCTTCACTAAATGCTAATACTGACCTGTCATTGTTATTCTCCAGGTCATAGCGAGTTCATGGACACCAAACATGGCTAGGTTCTTTTTTTATCTAAGTGGTGAAAAAAAATTCCAAAGTTTACTAAAAAAATGTGCAATTTTCTGATACCCATAGCGTCTCCATTTTTCGTGATCTCGGGTTGGGTGAGGGCTTATTTTTTGGGTGCCAAGATGATGTTTTGTAATGATACCATTTTGGTGCAGATACGATCTTTTGATCACCCGTTATTGCATTTTAGTGCAACGTCGCGGCAACCAAAAAAGTTTTGACTTTTTTTTATCACTACGCCGTTTTGGGATCAGGTTAATCATTTTTTTTATTGATAGATCGGGCAAGTCTGAATGAGGCAATTTTTTTATTGTTTTATTTTGAATGGGGCGAAAAAGGGGTGATTTGAACTTTTATTTATTTATTTTTTTTCATATTTTTAAAAACATTTTTTTTTTACTTTTGCCATGCTTGAATAACCTCCATGGGAAACTAGAAGCTGGCATAGCCCAATCGGCTCAGCTACATAGAGGAGATATTCAGATCTCCTCTATGTAGCTGAATTGCTGAGTTGCTATGTGCACCGACCACATGGTGGCGCTCACAGCAATCCGGCATCAACAACCATAGAGGTCTCAAGGAGTGATGGGGTCACCGGTGCGTGCATTTCTGGCTGGATGGCCAGAAACGCTTCTTAAATGCCGCTGTTAGAGTTTGACAGTGGCATTTAACTAGTTAATAGGTGCAGGTGGATCGCGATGCCACCCATGCCTATTGCGGGTGCATGTCAGCTGTTCAAAACACCTGACATGTCCCGGCTTTGTTGCGGCTCACCTCCGGAGCCAACATCAAAGCAGGGATATTGCCATCAGGCGTGTTCTATTCCGTCTGATGGCAGAAAGGGATTAAGATTTGATGTTCCCAGATGAATATTTGTGCATCTCATGGCCAGGGCAGATTTTTTTTCCTCTAGAAGAAAACAAAAAAGTTTTTTTCAAACAATTGAATGGGTAAATCAATGTGTGTATCCATAGGGGGACAGGCTGCAGGTATGTGGCAGAAACATAATAGTCAGCATTACATTTCTGCCTCAGGATCTGCTGAAAATTTACAATGACGAAAAACACTCTTCATACCCAGAAGGGATCAGTAACTTATGGCATCATATCTATTCTGAAACTATAACTCCCAGCCTGCTCTGACAGTTTCAGAATATCCGGAGGATGCTGATGCTGACATCTGCTGGAAGGGTTTGCTTGAAATGCATACAGAGATTTTTAAAACTTCTGCAATTTGATATAAAAAGTACACTGCCAATTTATATAACTTTTTAACTATCTATCTATCTATCTATCTATCTATCTATCTATCTATCTATCTATCTATCTATCTATCTAACAGTCTAGAACTAAATATCCAAAGCAGCTCCAGCTAAAAAATTGTGAAGTTGCATAGCCGTTCAGGCAATTGCGAAGTCTGCCAAATAATACAAACATGCTTGAGAAAGGTTCACATCCATCCTTAAAACTACATATCATATACAGATATGAGAATTCATTAAAGTAGAGCTGAATTCAAAATTTATAAAAATCCTTATATAGGAGAATATGGAATTTTTATAATTTGCTCTGAACAAATTCAGCAAAATTGTTGCCAGCTGCAACCTCCATCTTGCTGAACAGTAGAGGCCCAATAAAGGTTTAAAAAAAATACTCACCCAATGCTCACTGCATGCTGGCCGGTCTGCTGAGCCTCTATCATGCTGCACTTCCAGTCAGGTGTTCCTGGCCACGACCAAGCCCAAGAGTTCATTGAACACACTACACTGCCTACTTGTGACTGGAAGCCCCAGCCAAAAGTGAACACGAGGCTGGAAATGAGATGTTATGGAAATGGACAGGCCACAGGGAGCAATGGTATGGGTGAAAAAGTGAGCAGCGAGGTATGTTTCTTCTCTTTCTAGCCTTTTCCCAACTTCCCCCCACCTCCTGCCTACTGTCAGGTCCTCTTATGCGCTACATTTTTGGCTTGATAAAATGGCCTCATGGTTTTCTTTATATTGTAGATGCAGAAAATTTAAGGGGTTGTCTACTACTTAGATATTTATAATCCATCCTTAGTAGTGGTTGATCTTAGGTACTGTTGCTCAATTCATAAAAAGTAGGAGCTGAGCTGCAGTAACCAAGAATGTCCACTACACCATGTGCCGAGCTGTGCTTTTCTATACAAGGTTTACATCTAGATAATTCTTGGGCTGCAAACAGCTGATTGGTTGAGGTGATGGGTGTTGGAACCTTTTCAATCTGATAATTATGACCTATCCTAATCACCAGCTAAGTGGTGGACAACCACTTTAAATATTTTGGGATGTTTTTG
Source organism: Ranitomeya variabilis (assembly GCF_051348905.1). NCBI lineage: Eukaryota > Metazoa > Chordata > Amphibia > Anura > Dendrobatidae > Ranitomeya > Ranitomeya variabilis. Next base: position 903,169,153 of record NC_135233.1, read on the forward strand.
AATATGTAATACTTCAAAACTCCTTTAACTTCAGTAGAAAGATTACAATTCCCCATACGTTTGCTCCAGTGTTCTAAACATTTTGAATAACCAAAAGTTTCTCTGGGCCAATTTCCACAATATTCAACCAAGGAGCACCGGCAGTCCCACTTCGCATAGGGTGAACATCATAACATGGTGGTAATTTATAGGAGAAGGTGTAAATAAACAGTATTCTTGTTTTCCAGTAATAATAATGATAAGCAGCAGCTATTATAGAATCATATATAGCAGCGGAATGTAATAATACAACATTTGGCTATGACTTCACTCTTCGGATTTGTAATATAGCCCTTAGGGAAAGATTGTGTCTTCACACTGAGAATCAATTTCTTGCATTTTCTGCTCCGACCCTGAAGATTTTATAATGCAAATAGGAAACCATCTCAGAATCCATGGCAACAGATTCAGTCAACTCAGGTGCTTATCCACAATTCTTTTAAGCTGCCTTCAGTCAGTTTTGTATTTAGGATTGATAGTGGTTTTATGTGTTGCTGGGTGTTTTTATCATAATGACATTGCACAGCCTCTATTTTAATAGCTTCAACAAAGAGAGACATACAAATATAATATCAAAACTGAGAAAAGGTTGAACTGTTGTCACAGCAACTAAAGTTTATGTGTCATTATTTCTAATGAGGGATAGGAAATTAAAGTTCAACTTTGGCTTGACATGGCAACTTTTATCCATTGAACAAGTGTAAACACACGAGGTCCACTGCATTGCCATTATGCTATGTGTTGCAGGATAATCAAGGTTTGCCAGTGCAGAATGCAAATTGTAAGAGATTGTTAAGAGTATAACTTGGCAATAAAGTAATGATAATTTATGATGGCAAGAAGTATTATGAACATTTCACAATTCACAGGCAAAAGTTTGTCAATAGCATGGAGGTTCATGGACATCATGAATAATGGCTAACTCATTGGAGAAGGACATAGGTTTGATGGTAACATCAAATGGCATTTAAATGTCATGGTGCCTAGGGGGCAATATATCATGACAAATCTTGGCTACAGTACCAAATGACACAATTCCCATTTAAGGTAAAAGCCACAATAACATAAAGTAGTGTGGAAATCATAGCACATATTCAAGTATTTAGAAGAAGAGCTATCCCCTGTCTCTTTCCTTTTCCCCTCTCTAAGGACAGAGAAATAATGTTTTTGTTAATTCAATTTGTAACTATTATTGTTCTTTCAGCAAACATATTGATAATTGTTACTAATGCCACCAAATCTACTTTGTCCCTACTTTCTTGGCAATTTTATTATCCCACCATCCTACCTTCTTGTTTCTTGCAAATATTAATTTTGTATACCAAAATGTCCTTGTTCTGCCTTCAACCATCCTCCTTGTACTGGAAGGGATAGGTCTGCTTCTATAACAGGTTGATTTAAGGCCTTAGTGATGCAATATTAGTATTACAACATTAGTGTGATAGTATTGTTGTTCTGGGCTTCAACTTGAACTTGCCAGATGTCAAAGATATAATCTTCGCTAAATGTATAGTTTCATGATGGGTGAAACAATGTTAAAAATATTAATTGAGAATGTGAAACAGGATTGACAACTGTCCCGAAATTCCATGACAGGCCACAAAAATAGGACATTTTTTGCCCTGAATTTAGCCAGTGGTAGAATCCAACCAGTAGTGAATATCAGTGTTTTGGATTAAAATATAACTTTTAGTATATATCCTTAAAAGATATTAATCTAAGGGCAATAAAACACACAAAGGAAAAGAAAAAGAATGTGCAAGGTGCTTAGGACAAACAACACTATAACATAGTGGAGTTCACATCAGAGAGTAGGGTAATCTTATGCATCAGAAACCCTTACAGGATTATGCAATGATCGGTTCTTTATATATAAGATCAAAGAACCTACAATCCCCACAGAACTAAATATTCACGGTATTCAATTCCTAACTACTGGAGCCAAATTTTGGCAAACAATCTCATGTATACATATCCGCCCAATTAGTGCAAACTCCACATTATTATATTAGTCTATTAAAAACCTCAATGGGCGGGCTATATAGGCCATACATCAAACAGTGTCATTGTCCAAAACACCTTGCTCTTTCTTTTCCTTTGTGTTTTTTTGCCCTTAGATTAATATATTTTAAGGATATATATTAAATATTATAATGTAATCCAAAATGCTGATTCACTTTTTTGCCCTATCCGTAAAAAAATGTAGGGTGTCTGTGATTTTTTTGAAACTGAAGAATACAGATTATCACGACTGTAATTATAATTGTACAATTTATAGTGAACTAGCTGAAGAGCCCGGCATTGCCCAGGCATAGTAACTAACTGTGGTGAGTTATAGCACCTCACTTCTCTAATTTTCCCATCATGCCTCTCATTTTCCCCCTCACATATCTCATTTTACCCTTCACTGCTCTGAATTTCCCCCTAACACCTGTCATTTTGACCTCACACCTGTCATTTTCCCCTCAGTATATACCTGTATGTCATCTCCCCTCTATAGAGTATATACCTGTGTGTCATCTCCTGTGCATAGTATATACCTGTATGTCATCTCCCCCGTATATAGTATATACCGTCTTCAAGAAGCATCCACGCGAAACGCACGTCAAGGGGTCTCAGCGGGAGGACCTATACTCTATGCTAGCTATTATGGGTGAGCTTTAAACAATCTCCGGGATACGTGGGTTTTTGGGGGCTTGCTCTATGGGGCATAGTCTATGATACTTACTGACAGCCTCTTAACTCATACCTATTATGGTTGCGATGGTTTCATATGTACCCACCTGACTGGGGTCTGTTATTCTCAAATTGGCTATTTTATTACTGATACTAACGGATCCTCGGCTGTGCAAGCACGTCTCCTATACTTATTCCCCTCTTTTCTTTGATGCCTTAATATTTGTCTAGCATTTTTTGTATGTATGTTTGATTCAATAAATTACTTTCTGGTTTTTATTCTACCTCTTTGGTGTTCTTTGTACTCCATGGTGCTCTGTGTTGTAGTATCAACTTATGTTCATGTGTGTATGAACTTTGCAACTGTGTGGTCTGTGACAACATGTGCTCAGGGTCATCGGTAAGTCGTTAGAATTCCAGCACCTCCAGAGAGGAGTTTGTTCATATGGATTCAGGGCTGGGGTAATGCCACTGGAATTCCGGCACCTCCGGAGAGGAGTTGAGTGCTGTTACTGACTGACCACTGTTGCTACCAGCTCCATTTGTGGGCTTCAATCCTTTGTAAAGTAAACAGGGATCGTGTCTAGCTTCATAGCTTTCGTTGCTGTGTGTGAGTGACATGGCTCTATTGCTGAGCATCTGCTTCATTGCTTTGTGCGAGTGACACAGCTCTATTGCAGAGCATCAGCTTCCTTACTGTGTGCAAGGGACACTACTTTGTGTGCTGCTCACTGAGTGACTTTTAACTCAGTGCCATTTAGCAATCGCTCACTGCATTCTCCATCATTGTTCACATTAGCTGCAGTTTTACATCTCGGCACGGAGGACCCCGGGTTGCGATTGCACTTTCTCATTAAATCTATTTAGTGCAATCCACCATCCCTAACAGTAGGTGCTCTAAGATAATGTATTACTCATCCACATAATGGCTCACAAATTGTTGATCAGTGTAGGACCCCTACCAATAACAAGAATGGGCATTGTGAGTTCTCTGTATGAATGGAACAGCCAAGCATTTTACTGTTGGAGATATGAGTGATGTGCTTTGCCATAGTCTTATTAACAATGAATGATTGGGTCCCGACAGTGTAACCCATATCCTGTTGACAAGTGCTAATTTGTAATCTTGGTAAAACATGGTAAAGACAAGATTTTGTGTTCATTGGGATTTTCCATGCTGGTATCAACTAGGAGTGCATTGGAGAATTAGCCAGGCAGTGAAAGTGGTATTTCTATAAACCTGTTCAATGGTAATGTATTCCGAATAGTAGTAAAATGAAGATACTATCATTAGGCTGCAGTAAGAAAGTAAGGCTAAAATAAATAGATAAGTATATGGTATCATACTCTCTTTCATTTATTTTTGGAAATAATAGAATAATTTCAAAATAGTAGGTGCAATTCTATATACAGCATAAAACATGGCTATTATTGGTTCACATTGTTTTTTCTTGTCCTACTCATATCAACTGTTAATTATCTAGTTCACTGAAACAAAATACTTAATAACAAGAAGCTGAACTTTATTTTGATGTTAATACTTGGTAAACATTTTCAGTGCTAACTTCCCAGAAAAATAAAAAACCTGACAAGTAAAAAGGTGAATTTAGGGCTACCGTCACAGCTTTTCGCACGTAACATAAATATTAAACTTGCAAATAACATGAATTGAGCGATAGTGACATGAGCAACACAAGTAACAACTATGAGTCACTGTAATATATAGTCGTATTATATAAGCAGGGTATTGCTTAAAGCTTTGTAAAGTTTTGAATTTGTATTCTAGCCAATGTTAGTCCTATAAATTCCTATGCTAGATCTATCTATCTATCTATCTATCTATCTATCTATCTATCTATCTATCTATCTATCTATCTATCTAGTCATCAAAAAAGGCAGTGCATCCATCAAATTGAAGGTAAAAATGGTGAATTTGTTCCATACCAGTGAAGGCAGCAATCTTGCATTTCCTACATTGAACCTTTCTCCATGTAAGAACTGAACCATTGATGTTTACACAGGCACAGAGTAAATTTACCATTTTTTACTTGCCATTTGATGGATGTGCTGCTTTTTTGGAATAATATATTGTTTGGTCCAGTGACTATAGGATTTGTATCTATCTATCTATCTAATCAAGTGCGTGCATTTATCTATTTATCCTTGAAGTACTTTATTTGGATGGAGTGCTGGCCACACGTGTGAGTCAATTCAGTGTCTACAATGGTTGGGCATGGCATTGCTAATTACAGTGTGTTTCTTTCTCCGGCATTCCAGTAGACAATGAATAGAGAAGTTGTGTATGTAAAACCATCAATCCATTCCAATGAGGCACTTTATTACAAGGCTGTACAAGGATTTTGTGTCTGCAATATTGTTTAGAATACACATTGTTCCTTATTCCTCTATTTATTGGAAATTTGTGTAGTCTAATTTGGTATAACTTTACATTAGCCATAATGGAAAGAAATATCCTTCTAAGAGTCAAAACTAAAATAATCATTCGTGTAATTTTGTCAGTAGCTCCAATTTACACCAAGTGGAAATTTTGCCATTCCTGAGCCCAACTGGTTGGGGGATTTTGAGTTGTCTTTGGGTACCCATAGTATGTCAACTATGACTATATGTTTTTTTGAAATTAGGGAAAAAAGATAATTACAGAGGTGATCTGTTCAGGAAATTTATTTCACAAATTGGCTCACTGTTTTTTTAGCCTTGAAGATACGGCACCTACTGTAGATGTTGCTGTTTTAATAGCTTTAACCCATTGCTTTAACATTGTGGTATAAGTACTGTAGAGTTACTGTAGAGCCAATTTATGTCGGGACATCTGCCAGGTCTATATGTGTATCGTTAGAACACCAGAACAATTCATCTGTTTACATTATGCTTTTAGAGTCCCATGAAGGCAGTTTTCAATTTGGCAAAGTCTACATCTCCTTCATTTACAATACCTCTGCTCTTCCATCATCTGGCATCAATCTGAAAGTATATATATTATGCTGAGCTGTATGAGTTTCACATAGGAAGAGCATATATCTAAACAGCCTGTCAATATTCAACATGAGAGGGAAACATTTTAACATCCTTCGTACTACACAGGCAAAACTGTGTAACTAGGAGTGAGAATGAAGTTTTACAAAGACTAACACAGGATCTGAGTAGTCTGCCATCTTACCAAAGAATCTTTAAGAGATCACAGACACTGACTCAAATTTAGGAAATACACTTCTGTCTACTTCTTATTGATTTATCCTCAGAAAACTTTTTAACCCTTATTAATGTGATTAAAAATGGACATGGATATGTTTTCACCAGATCCTGAAAAATTTCCAGTGGCAGACCCATAAAACCCTAACAAGGCAACTGACAAAATGGATTACTAAATATTTTCATCACTTAACCACCACTAATAGAATCTGACCATGCATCTGCTATGTAGTCTGTGGGGCAAGTCAACCAGGAACTAACTGGCCATCCCAATGTCCCATGAAATTCATTGCAACGGAAGTTAATGGATTATTCTCCCACTCCCAACGTCCTGCCATCCCATGTACAATATGTCCTAACTTTTTTCTGCTGTTATATCTGGCCCGAATGTGTATAGATTCAGATGCCAGTAGGGAGTAGGCAGTAGTGGGGAGATGGCTGTCAGACAGCTGGACTTTTCAGAGAGAAGATAAACATTTTTTGAGTCTCTGCAGCTGCATTATTTGCAGTTGTTAGATCGCCTCAACACATGTGGGGATTGTCTAAGGGTACCGTCTCAGTGGGACTTTGGTCGCTACGACGGCACGATCCATGACGTTCCAGTGATATACATACGATCTCGCTGTGTCTAACACGCTACTGCGATCAGGGACCCCGCTGAGAATCGTACGTCGTAGCAGATTGTTTGAAACTTTATTTCGTCGCTGGATCACCCGCTGTCATCGCTGGATCGGTGTGTGTGACACCGATCTAGCGATGTGTTCGCTTGTAACCAGGGTAAACATCGGGTTACTAAGTGCAGGTCCGCGCTTAGTAACCCGATGTTTACCCTGGTTACGATTGTAAATGTAAAAAAACCCACTACATACTCACCTTCTGATGTCTGTCACGTCCCTCGCCGTCAGCTTCCTGCACTGACTGTGAGCGCCGGCTGTAAAGTAAAAGCAGAGCACAGCGGTGACGTCACCGCTGTGCTGTGCTTTAAGGCCGGCCAGCACTCACAGTCAGTGCAGGAAGCTGACGGCGAGGGACGTGACAGACATCGGAATGGGAGTATGTAGTGTTTTTGTTTTTTTTACATTTACAATGGTAACCAGGGTAAACATCGGGTTACTAAGCATGGCCTTGCACTTAGTAACCCGATGTTTACCCTGGTTACCCGGAGACTTCCGCATCGTTGGTCGCTGGAGAGCTGTCTGTGTGACAGCTCAACCAGCGACCACACAACGACTTACCAACGATCATGGCCAGGTTGTATCGCTGGTCGTGATCGTTGGTAAATCGTTTAGTGTAACGGTACCCTAGCAAACTGGCAATCTCCACATGTAGAGGCTGTCTAACAGCTGGAAATCATGGAGCCATGGGGACATGAACATGATATACGAATACGAGCACTCCCAGATGCTCGGATAACATTCGAGGGTTTTCGGATAAGATGTTATCCAAGCACGTTCACTGATCACTATTTATGACCCGTTTCATTCTGTAGAGACCTAATATTTTGTGCGTCAGGCTGGATTCACATGCAATGCTCAGGTTTTTGTAGTATTTGTATCTTTCTTCATAATGCAGTATGCTCTGGGTATGGAATGTTATTTTTACATTTTATAATAGGTTTCCCTAGGTCTCTCTCTTTTTCTAAGGCCTCATTCAGATATCATTGATTTTTCTCATAAGCAAAAAAATGTTCCCATTTTCATCAGTGTTTTATATTAGATATTCATCAGTGTTTTTAATAGATTTCTATTGGTGATTTTGATTTATTTCTCGGATTAAAATCATAGATTTAAATAGTTCTGTAGAACTACTACTTCTGTAGTGTGTGAAATAGAAGGATAGAACACATACATGAAAAATGGACGTCTGAAAGGGGACTTGAAAAATGCATTTTTAAAACTGTTACTAAAAATGCAAATAAAAATTATTTAAAAACATGGCATTATTCTGGCATAGAACACTTATGATATGTGCATACAGCATGTTTTAGATGAATTTTTTGGAAGGAAAACGCTTCAAGACATGCTGGTGTCTTCTGTACTGAAGTATTTTTTTTCATCTTTTCGGTTGTTTTTTGCAATGTTCTTTGCAATCTGATTTTTTTAAAACTTCCATGGAATAAACTAGTGAGCAGTTTGCAAGCAGAAGCCAAGTGAAGAATGGTCAGGTGAATTAATGTAATCATTTTCCACATTTCGAAACTTTAATCGTTTAAAAGGTGATGAAGACTGAACACTGCTGAAGCAAATCATTTTTATAGTGAAATTCATGTTTATTCTCCTTAGTGTTCATTTAGTGCTTTTTTAGGAGGAATATGCACCGTACACATCTGAACACTGGTGGCCACAGACCAAAAAAGGGCCCTAGTATAAGAGCAATATATGGGCCCTTTACAGCCCAAAATGTCATCATAATACACAATTTCACCTACTGTGGAGCTAGAAGTGGGTCCAATTACTTGTTGGACCCATGTGCGGCTGTACAAGTTTGCAGCAATATATCTGTTCCTGCATCTGTAAGGCTGCCGTCACACTAGCAGTATTTGGTCAGTATTTTACATCAGTATGTGTAAGCCAAAACCAGGAGTGGAACAAATAGAGGAAAAGTATAATAGAAACATATGCGCCACTTCTGCATTTATCACCCACTCCTGGTTTTGGCTGAGAAATACTGATGTCAAATACTGACCAAATACTGCTAGTGTGACGGCAGCCTAAAAGACATTGTGTGCACATACCCTTAGAATGGGAACACACAAGCAGTTTTTGATGCCCTTTAAGGTATCAAAGCATGGAGTGGATTTAGCAAAAAAAAAAAAAACAGAAGTACAAGTCCTGCCTTCAAGTTTCCCATTTCCTTTGAAAACACTCCTAGATTTAACTAAAAAAAGCATTTAATCATAAACTTCATATGTGATTTCCGCTTTAAATTGATAGCACATTTTAAAGTAAAAAAAAAGCAACACATTTTCTGAAGCTGATTTTATGTTACAATGTAGAATTTTATGATATGAAACTGGTTCTTCTACCCCATTACATAAACTTTTACTAATGAAGAAAATTCACTTAAGGCGCTTTGTGAGAGATGATTTATTGAAACCTTACAAAAATGAAATTATTCTGCATAAATGTTCTCTATCATAGATGCATTTTTCCAAATTGCATTTCTACACTTTGGAAACACATTCTAACTGAACTCTTCACTCACAAGAATATTACTAATTTGGAACCTGGAAACTGACATTGTAAACTATCAGCCTAAACACCTGCTGTTTACTTCTTTGCACAGGAAAACGCATGTAATTATAAGATAACACCTAGCAATATATTTGTAACTTTGAAAAAATGGTACAAGTATCACCTGTGTTTAGGATCCGAGTTTCAACAAGTAAAAAAATAAAACAACATTCCAAAAAGAACAATCGGAGGATTGAAACAATATTTATTTTAAGCTACAAGGAGGCTATGCATATTAGAATCTCTATATGTCTGCCTCCCAGCAATGCTAGTGACAGTAAGGCCGGCGTCACACTCAGCGTAAGACAATACGGTCCGTATTTTACGGCCGTAATACGGCCGTAATACGGAGAAATGTTCCCAAAATAGTGATCCGTAGTCAGGGTGTGTCAGCGTATTTTGCGCATGGCATCCTCCGTATGTAATCCGTATGGCATCCATACTGCGAGATTTTCGCGCAGGCTTGCAAAACCGACATCTAATGGATTTATGTGCTCAAATGTTCGGGAAAACATATATACAGTATATATATATATGTCATTGAGACACATATATATATATTCTGTATTTAGATTTCATTCAGCGCGATATCTGTGCACAGCCGGTAATTCAATTGCCGGCTTTTCATTTCTCCTGCACAAACCCGACAGGATATGAGACATGGTTTACATACAGTAAACCATCTCATATCCCCATTTTTTTTGCATATTCCACACTACTAATGTTAGTAGTGTGTATGTGCAAAATTTCAGCGCTGTAGCTGCTGAAATAAAGGGTTAAATGGCGGAAAAAATTGGCGTGGGCTCCCGCGCAATTTTCTCCGCCAGAATGGTAAAGCCAGTGACTGAGGGCAGATATTAATAGCCAGGAGAGGGTCCACGGTTATTGGCCCCCCCGTGGCTAAAAACATCTGCCCCCAGCCACCCCAGAAAAGGCACATCTGGAAGATGCGCCTATTCTGGCACTTGGCCACTCTCTTCCCACTCCCTGTAGCGGTGGGATATGGGGTAATGAAGGGTTAATGCCACCTTGCTATTGTAAGGTGACATTAAGCCAGATTAATAATGGAGAGGCGTCAATTATGACACCTATCCATTATTAATCCAATTGTTGGAAAGGGTTAAAAAACACACACACACACATGATTTAAAAGTAGTTTAATGAAATAAACACAGCGGTTGTTGTAATAATTTATTGTTCTCTCAATCCATCAGGAACACCCTCGCTTGGAAAAATAATAAACGCACAAGATACATACCTTCTGGTGAACCGTCTCGTCCCACGAAGTAATCCATCTGAAGGGGTTAACTAATATTACAGGCAGGAGCCCTGCTAAATGCAGCTGTGCTCCGTGCCTGTAATCCCCGGCGAATGAATGCAATGTAGGTCATTGACCTACATTTCCTTCAGTCGCGGTGATGCGCCCCCTGGTGGATGTCCTCATATGACCTGGAGCGTGGGAAAAAGTTCCCAGGCTGCAGTTCATGAGAACATCCACCAGAGGGCGCCTCACCGCGACTCAATGTAAGTACAGATCCTGCTTTCCTTTCAGCACCCGGGGATTACAGGCACGAGCGAGTGGTTTATCGCAGCTCGTGCCTGTAATATTAGTTAACCGCTTCAGATGGATTACTTCGTGGGACGAGACGGTTCACCAGAAGGTATGTATCTTGTGCGTTTATTATTTTTCCAAGCGAGGGTGTTCCTGATGGATTGAGAGAACAATAAATTATTACAACAACCGCTGTGTTTATTTCATTAAACTACTTTTAAATCATGTGTGTGTGTGTTTTTTAACCCTTTCCAACAATTGGATTAATAATGGATAGGTGTCATAATTGACGCCACTCCATTATTAATCTGGCTTAATGTCACCTTACAATAGCAAGGTGGCATTAACCCTTCATTACCCCATATCCCACCACTACACAGGAGTGGGAAGAGAGTGGCCAAGTGCCAGAATAGGCGCATCTTCCAGATGTGCCTTTTCTGGGGTGGCTGGGGGCAGATGTTTTTAGCCACGGGGGGGCCAATAACCATGGACCCTCTCCTGGCTATTAATATCTGCCCTCAGTCACTGGCTTTACCATTCTGGCGGAGAAAATTGCGCGGGAGCCCACGCCAATTTTTTCCGCCATTTAACCCTTTATTTCAGCAGCTACAGCGCTGAAATTTTGCACATACACACTACTAACATTAGTAGTGTGGAATATGCAAAAAAAATGGGGATATGAGATGGTTTACTGTATGTAATCATGTCTCATATCATGTCGGGTTTGTGCAGGAGAAATGAAAAGCCGGCAATTGAATTACCGACTTTTCACTAACAGCGCTGCGTATTTCTCGCAAGTCACACTGCTGGTCCGTGTGGAATCCGTATTTTTCTCGCCCCCATAGACTTTCATTGGCGAATTTTTTGCGCAATACGCTGACAAACGCAGCATGCTGCGATTTTGTACGGCCGTAGAAAGCCGTATAATACTGAACCGTAATATACGGCTAATAGGAGCAGCCCCATTGAGAATAATTGTGCCGTTTATTTTGCGAGTTTTACGGACGTAATTTCTGCGCTCTTACATCCGTAAAACTCGCCAGTGTGACGCCGGCCTAATACTCAGCTTAGCAAATGTTTTCAACCTGGTTGAAACATATTTAAAGCATACCTGATATAACTGTCAGAGTAAGCTATCATGTCTGTACACAAATAACACTATTTCTGGAAATGATTTGACTAGTACTTTACCACACATGCTCTGTCTAGTTTTCAGTCATCTCTGAGCTAGTGGGGATAACTAGCTGATATGATGTCTCCTATATACCATATGCACAAATGGAAGGACTTCCTGCTTATGCATGTCTATGTAGCAAATATTCAAAAACAGCAGCATGGAAGATATCTAGGAAATTATTAAGAAATGTTGCTGTGAATCCAGTAATGAGATAAACACTTACTAGAAAAAATCAACAGGGATTTGTTTATGAAACTGTATTCTGATACTTGACTGAATAATGTAGACAATGGGAAATTCCTCTCATTGTGGGAAGGCTAACATGGGGAAGTGGAGCAGACTACTTGACTTGGGTGACTTGGTGTGGCAAAGGCAAAAAAAGCAAGCAAAAGTGTCCTAAAATGTCCTAATATAGTATCTGATCTGAAGGCAAGAGTTTTCCATTAAAACAATTTTAGAAATGTTACACCTACACATGGTTCGGCGGAACAGTGCCGAGCCTGGCTAGGAAGAGGTGTAGCTAAGCGGCTACCTGGCATTAACTGGAGCTTCTGATGGTGGAGACAGGCTGGGCTGCAGGTAGCCACAAGGTTCCACTCCTAGGCATAACCCGATATTGTGGCTGCTGATCCAAGGGGTCAGATTCGCTGACACTGTTTAAGGACTAGGGCTCCATTTAGACTAATAAGTTCTGGCTTCTCTACAGAATAGAGAGTGACATGGATTCGGGCTACATTGAGACTGGGATGATTGGAAACTGGTTTTAGCAGACTGGATTCAAATGGACCGATGGGAAGAGGTTTCAGCCACTGGCCACACATGGGCCTGTGGAGTAGGTTCAGGCACAGGCTGCACATGGAATAGAGGAGCAGGTTCCGGCACTGGCTGCCCACGGACCAGGAGAGCAGGTTTAAGCATTGGCCGCACATGGGCCAGGGAAGCAGGTTCAGAAACTGGCCGCACAAGGACCAAGGGAGCAGTTTCAGGCGCTAGCCGCACATATGCCAGGTATTTGGGTTCAGGACCTGTCCATACCAGGACAAGGGGACCTCACAACTCAGTAGAAGGAGAAACTACACAATTATGAATATTGTTTCTTTGGTGACACCCTAAAAGGGTGAGTGTCTTCTGAGATGCTTCTCAGCTTTTGGCTGAGGGCCATCTTGCAGGGGTACTCTGATATTCAATGCCTCTCAGCAATCAGCTGTGGGCATTTTACTATGTACACAATCTTCCCATTTAAGAATGGGGGAGCACTCACATGTGCACACTAGGCATGCCACCAGGAAGTGCGGTGTGCACGAGCAGGAGACATGCCAGCAGATGGGAGCCAAGCAGCAGGGCCATATCAGTGAGTATACCAGTGTCTCTGCATAGAGTGGGAAGGGAAACCATACAGAGGTGCTGGCAATAATGTTACAACAATTATTTCAACATATTTGTATTTTTAGCTTGTCCAGCTTAAAGAGTACCCACCATTTTATTTTTTTTATAAATCAATTGTAGAAACTTTGTAATATATCTTAGAGAAATCTGCTTCTTTCTCATCCTAGACAGATCATTAAAAAGGATGAGCGAATGTGTTCGGTGACATTGGGATATAATACAATACTGTGATTGGCTGTGTGACATCATCAGCGGTTCTAAAAGGACAGGCATCACCAAACTTGGCAAACTAATGCCATTGCACAGCTCTGTTACAGTTTTTATTGGAGGGCAAGAGTGCTTGTCTAGGCGTGTGTGTGCACAGTTTAACAAATCGGATTCCTGTAATGTTGATACGGTTGCTAAAGCTGAACCATCTTACTAACAGTTCTTGTAAGGGATAATTTTTGGCTTTGTTCTTTGTATCAGATAGAATCAGCAATTAGCCTAGGGAGGGAGAGAGTGTTGCAGGAGCAGGAAGAGGTGCTGAATACAGTCTCTAGGCAGGGATTAGGGCTTTGCAGTCTGTTGCTTAATATATAGCTGCGTCAGTTGACCATATTTTTATTTTTTGGCTGAAAAAATTGACTATTCATTGACATTCATAGAGTATTAAGTGCTTTGTGTATTTTCTGTATTCAATTACTCATCCATATACTATTATGTGGCCTGTGGTACATTTCAGTGTCATATAACAGTCCAAAAAAGCGTTGAAATATTTTTCTGCATTCAATTACTCATCCATATACTATTACACGGGCTGTTGTACATTTTAGTGTTGCATAACAGTCCAAAAAAGCATTGAAGATTTTTTATAAAATCAATTAGTCATCCATATACTATTACTTGGTCTGTAGTATACTTCAGTGTTACATAACAGTCTAAAAAAGCAATTAAATATTTTTCTGTATTCAATAACTCCTCCATAAATTATTATGTGGTATGTGGTACATTTTGCTGCTATATAACACTCCAAAAAAGCCTTGAAACATTTTTCTGTATTCAATAACTCATCCATATACTATTATATGGTCTGTGGTATATTTCAGTGTTACTTAACAGTCCAAAAAAGTAATGAAATATTTTTCTGTATTTAACTACTAATCAAAATACTATTACGTGGTCTGTGGTACATTTTGTTGCTACACATACCAGTCCAAAAATGCACTGAAAACTTTTTATGCATTTAATTACTCATTCATATTCTATTATGTGGTCTTTGATATATTTCAGTGTTACATAACAGTCATATGGAGCATTGAAATATGTTTCTGTGTTCAATAACTCATCCATATACTTTTACGTGGTCTGTGGTACATTTTGGTGTTATATAACACTCCAAAAAAGAATCAAAACATTTTGCTGCATTCAATTCCTCATCCTATATTCAATTACTTATGCTATTATGTGATTTATGGTACAAAATAGCAGTACAAAAAGTTTTGACTGTAGTAGGCAACCATTTTTTTTATTAAAAGTAAACTTGATTTCAAGAGACCTAACATTTAAAAAATGTGTAAGGCTCACGGGAAGGGATGAGGAATTGGAAGTCCTGATGATAAAGCATGCAGTCGTCGAGGGCATGGGGCAGGAGCGATGACGCCTGTTGCTGGAGCACAAGAAACACGCGCATCCATTACAGATAGGTTCCGGTCCCTCTTTGCAGGGAGGCACAGTGCACCACTTCTGAAGTCAGAGCAGTGCAAAAAGGTGGTCTGTTGGATAGCAGATAATGCTTCCAGCATGCATGGCAGCTCAACCCAGCACTCCACATGGTCAAGTCTCACCAGCAAACTGTTGGATCACTTAATCATTACCCCAATCCCTCTTCCTCCCAACATGTTGAGTCCCAGGAGACTAGTGATCCCACACTAGGTTACTCTGAGGATCTCTTTACAAGATCACTTCTTGATTGTGGCCTCTCACCCTGTATGTTACAAGAGGGACAGGAGGAGATGCTGTTTAGTGATGCAAAAACCTTAGAGCAGCCATGGCCACAAGTAAATGATGGTGGAGAACAGAAAATGTATGATCATGGGGTGCATTAAAAGAGGTCTGGATACACATGATGAGAGCATTATACTGCCTCTGTACAAATCCCTAGTTAGACCGCACATGGAGTACTGTGTCCAGTTTTGGGCACCGGTGCTCAGGAAGGATATAATGGAACTAGAGAGAGTACAAAGGAGGGCAACAAAATTAATAAAGGGGATGGGAGAACTACAATACCCAGATAGATTAGCGAAATTAGGATTATTTAGTCTAGAAAAAAGACGACTGAGGGGCGATCTAATAACCATGTATAATATATAATATAATATATAAGGGGACAATACAAATATCTCGCTGAGGATCTGTTTATACCAAGGAAGGTGATGGGCACAAGGGGGCATTCTTTGCTTCTGGAGGAGAGAAGGTTTTTCCACCAACATAGAAGAGGATTCTTTACTGTTAGGGCAGTGAGAATCTGGAATTGCTTGCCTGAGGAGGTGGTGATGGCGAACTCAGTCGAGGGGTTCAAGAGAGGCCTGGATGTCTTCCTGGAGCAGAAAAATATTGTATCATACAATTATTAGGTTCTGTAGAAGGACGTAGATCTGGGGATTTATTATGATGGAATATAAGCTGAACTGGATGGGCAAATGTCTTTTTTCGGCCTTACTAACTATGTTACTATGTTACTATGTATTTTAAGGAGGAAAATGGTGACGAGATACAGTTGCCGATATGACAGGTTGTTGTTATCTCACTAAGTCAGGAGGAGGACCAGGATGTGGCGGTGTTGATGAGGTGGTGGATGACGAAGTCACCATCCCAACCTGAGAATCTGGCATGCACAGCAAGGCCAGGAGCACTGAAGGGGAGGGATTGGTAGCACCAAAACAGGCAGGAATTGGAAGTGAAGTGACCAGAGGCAGAAGGTGGGCAACTGTTCCAGAGAGCAAGGACACTCATGAATTTCTCTGTCAAAGATTTTTGTCTGGGACTTTTTAACCCCTTAATAACCAGAGGTATTTTTGGTTTTGCATTTTCATTTTTTGCTCCCCTTCTTCCCAGAGCCATAACTTTTTTATTTTTTGGTCAAAATGGCCATATATGGGCTTGTTTTTTGTGGGACAGGTTGATGTTTTGAACAACACCATTGGCTTTACCATGTTGTGTACTCGAAAACGGGAAAAAAAAATCCAAGTGCTGTGAAATAAAGAAAAAGTGCAATCCCATAGTTTTTTTTGTTTTGCTTTTTACTTTGTTCACTAAATGCTAAAACTGACCTACAATTATGATTCTCCAGGTCATTGAGCTCAGAGACACCAAACATGTAGAGGTTCTTTTTTTATCTAAGTGGTGAAAACAAATTCCAAACTTTGTTAAAAGAAAAATTGCACCATTCTCCGATACCCATAGCGTCTCCATTTTTCATGATCCCGGGTTTGGGTGGGAGCTTATTTTTTGTATGCCAAGCTGACATTTTTAATGATACCATTTTGCTGCAGGTACAATCTTTTAATCACTCGTTATTGTATTTTAATTAGTGATGAGCAAATGTACTCATTAATTGATGCTTCTCGAGCACGCTCGGGGGTCCTCTGAGTATTTTTTAGTGCTCGGAGATTTAGTTTTTATTGCCGCAGCTGAATGATTTACATCTGTTAGCCAGCATAAGTACATGTGGGGATTCCCTAGCAACCAGGAAACCCCCACATGTACTTATGCTGGCTAACAGATGTAAATCATTCAGCTGTGGCAAGAAAAACTAAATCTCCGAGCAATACTTGGAGGACCCCCGAGCGTGCACGAGAAATCTCGAGTAATGAGTATATTCGCTCATCACTAATTTTAATGCAATATTGCAGCGACCAAAAAAACTTAATTCTGGATTTTGAATTTTTTTTCTCATTACGCCGTTTAGCCATTGGGTTATTTATTTTTTATATTGATATGTCGAGCAATTCTGAATGCAGCGATACCAAATATGCGTATATTTGATTTTTATTACTGTTTTATTTTGAATGGGAAAAAAGGGGGGTGATTTGAACTATTATATATTTTTTATTTTTGTAATATTTATAAAACTTTTTTTTTACTTTTTGCACGCTCACAGCAATCCGGCAGTGACAACTAGGGTTGAGCGACCTTTAGTTTTTTAGGGTCGAGTCGGGTTTTGTGAAACCCGACTGTCTTAAAAGTCGAGTCGAGTGTAATCGGCCAACCACCGTGAAAAGTCGGGTTTCGGCCGAAACACGAAACCCAATGAAGAAATTTTTTTAATATTATTTTTTAAATTTCTCTCTCTCTCTCCCTCTCCCTCTCTCTCTCTCTCTCTCTCTCCCCCTAAACGCTGATTTTCCACATCGCTCCCAGAACGCTCATTTTACACTTTGCACATCGCTGTAATGCACGCGAAAAAAAAATGCCTGTTGTTGTGTACGCCCCCTAACACCTACGTCAGCACTCTACCGCTCCTTCATTGGCTGCAAAAATGGCACTAAACGCGTCATACGAAATGCGACTTTCGCGCCTAGATCGCGTACCGCATGGCCGACCCCACACAGGGATCGGGTCGGGTTTCATGAGACGCCGACTTTGCCAAAAGTCGGCGACTTATGATAATGAACGACCCGTTTCGCTCAACCCTAGTGACAACCATAAAGGTCTGCAGGAGACCTCTGGTTGTCATGCCAACCCATCGGTGACCCACGATCACATGATGGAGGTCACCAATGAGTGGATTTCCGGTGCATTTGCCAGAATCGCATGTTAAGTGCCACTGTCATAGTAACGGGTTAATAGCCGTGGGTGGATCGTGATTCCACCCGTGACTGTTCCTCGCACATGTCAGCTGTACAAAACAGATGTGCCGGGAAAGATGTGGGCTCATTGCTGGAGCCCATATCAAAGGGAGGGAGTTCGACCTCGGTGTACAATTACGCCCGATGTCAGAAAGGGATTAAAGACAGTTCTGAGACAAAAAAATGGCCATTTGCAACCTGTGCCATGCCAAGATCTGCAGGGGCCTGACCACTGAAAGCCTTAGAACCACCAGGAAACCTGGTTTCACGATTGCCAGTGGGTGACGCCACTGCCTCTTTCACTGTGCTAAGTGCTTCCCAGTCTCCTTTCCATGACACTGGTGCATATGCCTCCTGCCCTGCACCTGTCCTCCTACATTTTGATGCACCATCATCAGGCACTTCCAAATCCTTGTCCCAGCACAACATTCAGCTGTAGAAATAGTCGGGTATTGATGCAAGAGACTCGCGCGAGTTTCTCACTTCACACACGCAAGTGTAACCCCAGCCTAAGGCCGTGATCACACTTGTGAGAAATACAGCTGAGTCTCGCATGTTAATACCCGACATTGCCACCATCACTCAGGAGCGGAGCGTGCAGCTGCATGTATTGCTATGCGACCACATGCTCCACTGCTGAGTGACGGCGGCAATGCCGGGTATTAACATGCCAGACTTGGCAGTATTTTTCGCATGTGTGATCCCGGCCTAACTTTCATTATACTCGTTACTCAAAATGAGCAGGTGAGCATTAGAAATTGCTCAGTTTGAGTAACAAGCAACTGAGCATTTCAGTGCTAGCTCATCTGTAATCATTAATTTTCAAAATTTTCAATTTGCAGGAAAAATCTGTATTCAGTGAAGACAGACTTTCCCATTGCTGAGATAGGAAATGACAGTCGATACTTATAAGATTGCACGTAGGAGGGAGAAGCTTTGCTTATTGCTCCTCCCTCTTCCTCCCTGCTGCATAAAATCTTATTAGTCGCAACTGTCATCTCTCCTATCTCAGTAATGGGAAAATCTGTATACACACTGAAAACAGGTTTTCCTTGTAATTTGAGAATTTTGAAAACTAATGATATGTCCAGGATGAGAAAGTAGCAGATTTTTCTGATAACATATATTATAAAGTTTCTTATTTTCAAGTGTATTATTATATGTATTTCTTATTTTCACATGTATTATTGATTTATGAAATAAAAAATAAAATGACAATTACTCTTTAAGCTACAGTTGCATTCTCATAAATTTCTGGAAGGCTACATGGAATAGATGCCTTATTTTGCTGCCTAATATTAGAGCAGCATGATGTAGAAATAGAATCCCTGATTCCAGGGATGTGTTACTTCCTGGGCTGCTTGCTGTAGTGTTAATAAAATCACTGTTTGATCAGCAGGATGTTATCACTAGATAACTAGCAGACCTGCGGCCTTGTAGTCCTCCATAGTCATATGCTCTGTATAAGGCCTCTTTCACACGTCAGTGTCTCCGATACGTGTACTGACAGTTTTCTCACGTACCGGAGATACTGACACACGTAGACCCATTCAAATGAATGGGTCTATGCACATGTCTCCATGTTTTCACAGACCGTTTGTCCGTGTTGAAAACACGGAGACATGTCCGCTTATCTCCGGCAGCACGTACAGCAATACGTCCTGCACACGTGCACATGGAGAACAGTGTGCAGTCTCCTCCGTGTGCACGTACCGCCCGCAGGACAGACAGCGCTACAGTAAGCGCTGTCCCCCCTGCATGTGGTGCTGAAGGCGGCATTCATCTCTTCTCCCCTGCAGGAGAGAAGAGATGAAAGATCAAGTTTTTGTTATTTTTTGTTAAAAATAAAGTTTGCTGGTGACCTCTCACCTCCCATCCCCAGTGCGCCGCCCGGCCGCTTGCAGAGAAATACTTATCCAGCTCCCGCGATGTCTCCTCTCAGAGCTGGCAGCCTGTCCTGTGTGAGCGGTCACATGGGACAACTCATTACAGTGGTGAATATGCGCATATTCACCACTGTAATGAGCGGTCCCACGTGACCGCTCACACAGGACAAGCTGCCAGTGCTGAGAGGAGAGTGGAGACATCGCGGGAGCTGGGTGAGTATTTCTCTGCAAGCGGCCGGGTGGCGCACTGGGGATGGGAGGCGGGAGGTCACGGCAAACTTTATTTTTAACAAAAAATAACAAAAACTTGATCTTTCATCTCTTCTCTCCTGCAGGGGAGAAGAGATGAATGCCGCTTTCAGCACCACACGCTGGGGGGACAGCGCTTACTGTAGCGCTGTCTCTCTTGCACAGTCCATGTGGTCCTCAGGAGGCACACGGGCGGCACACGGCTGCCACACGTGTGCCACACTGATGTGCCTCGTGAGCACACGGACACACGGACATGGATAACTCCGGTACCAGTTTCTCCGGTACTGAAATTATCTGGACGTGTGAAACCGGCCTAACCCTGCTTCCATCACCCATTTGCAGTTTTCTGCCTATGCACAGTGTACACAGAAAACTGCCCATAAGTGTTGTGGCAGGTTTATACATAGCTCAGAATTAAATAATAGCTATATCTGTAGCAAATAAGCCAAATTTTAAACAATTCTGCAGCAACTGATAAAGCAAGTGACACATCACTAGAATCAGGGTATTTGCCCTTATATCATGCTGTTCTCAGATGAGTTAACAATAACCTTTTGACAAATTTCTTTTAAACAAATAAAATTAGTTTTTTGTCGATATAACAGGAGTAGGTACCATGGAAATCAAATTAACAGAGCAAAGAATCCAATCTTATGAGATGACATTTAATGAAATTCATTTTTTAAGAAATAAGTAACATTTTTAGGCGATTCTAGGTAATACCAATAGCAAACGTATTCTCTTCTATTACTTAAAAGTATAAATCATTGACCCCCTTAGCAACGAGATTACTTATCATCCATTTTATTTACCGAAATGAAGTAGCCTCTGTCATTATTGCTATGTAACTATCTCATGACTTCATTACCCTTTAGGAAGACTTATATTTCCACATATTCCTCAGGCATCCATCAGTTCATCCATTAAACAGTTTAGCCATACATACAGCCAGATAATAAAAACGAAACTGGCCTGAAAATCTTTTAACAGTGCATCCCTGCATTTCAGACCAGAGGATTAATCTTCAAAAAACAGCTTGAGTTTCCTAATTTCCCCATGTCCTGTAATAGTACAAAACGCAAGGCTGCCAAAGGGAAAATATTCTAATACAGAAATACCTTTTTTCGGGTGTTAAATAAAGAATAAAAGCTAGTGCGGCCACCGTTTACTGTGGGATGTGTGGAAATAGACAGAAGGCTCTGTGTGGGAATTATGCTGTCTTACGGAATTTCTGATGAAAGGAGAGCAAAGCAATCTAAATGCATCTAATGTATTATGAATATTATCGAAACACCAATGGACCAGTTGGGTAGAAATTATGCTGAGCTGAGCATATGATACAGAATGTCATTTTTTTATATTCTGTGTGGGTTCTAAAACAGCACAACAAACACAAATTATCTGCAGGAAAAACATTGTGATTTATGCTCGTATTTGCTTCTGGATGTGTTCCACCTTGCACCTGTGGGAAATTTACCATTCAAAGTAAGTTCATGCACAATTTATAGAAGCATTTAATAGCGCAGGTGATGTGAACAATGCGCCCTATTGTAGGTGAGCAGAATAGTTTCTCATGGAAAGAAAAGCAACGTGCTTTAGAAAATTAAGGGATACCTCCACCTTGGCACTATACTGCAGAATATACTAAGCCACTTATTCAGTGGCAATTTTATAATACAATGCAAGTAAAGTATATATATAGTATAGTATATAATACTGTTGTGTATAGTACAAGCAATGGAATAACTGCAGGCTGAAGTCCCTTAAAGGGATTAACAAATACAGTAAACAGTTATTTTTTATTTTTGGAAAAAAATAAAAATTCAAATCACCGCCCTTTTCCCAACCATTAAAAATTAAGAAATAAGAACAATTAAAAAATAAACATATTTAAAATGACTGTATTAGTAAACATTCACTCTATCAAAATATAAAATAAATTAATCTGATTGGGAAACAGCATAGTGAGAAAAAAATCAAAACGACAGAATTGCTGTTTTTTGATCGCCAAAACAACCCCAAAATATTTTTTAACAGGCGATCAAAACATCATATCTACCCCAAAGTGATATCAATAACAACATCAGATCAGTGAAAAAAAAACAGGCCCTCAAACAATTCCATATCCCAAAAAATGGAAACAGCTCTTGGAAAATGGCGAAACAAGCAAATATTTTTTCTTTAGAAATTTATATCACACAAAAACTATTCATGTTTGGCATTACTGTAACAGTATGGACTTGGAGAATCATTTTTGGCTTGCAAATAGTTATGTACAACAAATAGTGAACGTGTGAATGTGGCCTTAAAGGAAAATGCAGGCAGTGTTCTCCATGTATCTTTTCTAATGTCATCTTGGATGTCTTTTGCAGCAGTTTTGTTGTCTGCTTTTTTAAAATTCCAAATATAACACACTGTCTAAGGCTGGTTTCACACGTCAGTGGCTCCGGTACGTGAGGTGACAGTTTCCTCACGTACCAGAGACACTGACACACGTAGACCCATAAAAATCAATGCATCTGTGCAGATGTCATTGATTTTTTGCGGACCGTGTCTCCGTGTGCCAAACACGGAGACATGTCAGTGTTCGTGGGAGCGCACGTATTACACGGACCCATTAAAGTCAATGGGTCCATGTAAAACACGTACCTCACACGGACAGTCTCCGTGTGGCGTGCCGGAGACAGCGCTACAGTAAGCGCTGTCCCCCCCACATGGTGCTGAAGCCGCGATTCATATTTTCTGTGCAGCAGCGTTTGCTGCATAGAAGATATGAATAATAGTGTTTAAAAGAAAGAACTATCTGTCCGCCGCCCCCCCACCCCCTGTGCGCCCCCCCGCTGTTCTGAAAATACTCACCCGCTTCCCTCGTTGGCTGTCGCGGCTTCCTGTCCTGCCTTCCTGCCTTCCACTGTAAGCGGTCACGTGGGGCCGCCGATTAGAGTCATGAATATGTGGCTCCACCTCCCATAGGGGTGGAGCCGCCTATTCATGACTGTAAATGAGCGGCCCCACGTGACCGCATACAGTAGAAGGCAGGACAGATAGATCTTTCTTTTAAACACTATTATTCATATCTTCTTTGCAGCAAACGCTGCTGCACAGAAGATATGAATCGCGGCTTCAGCAGGAAGCAGGGGACAGCGCTAAACTTTAGCGCTGTCTCCTGCACGCTCTGTGTGGTACCCACTCGGCACACGGGTGGCACACGTGTGCCGCACGTATGGCCTACGTGAGCTCACGGGCACACGGACACGGATAACTCCGGTACCGATTTTTTACGGTACCGGAATTATCTGGACGTGTGGGACAGCCCTAAGAATGGACACTGTCACTTCTGTTAGCAGCTTTCGAAGTCTGAAATGGTTAATGGAAGATACAAAAGACAGAACACATGTACAGCAAGTCGTTTTGACATAGCTGTGCATATGTTCACTCATTTTGGAGTTTATTTTAGTATCTTACTTAACGAATGCAAAAATGCTAAAGAAAACATACAACTAGTGATGGGAGACTATGCTCGTTACTTGAGATTTTCCGAGCATGCTCGGGTGTTTTACGAGTATTTGGGCGTGCTTGGAGATTTAGCTTGTGTCGCCACAGCTGCATGATTTGCAGCTGCTAGACAACCTGAATACATGTGGGGATTGCCTGCTTGCTAGCATGCCCAAATTCTCGGAGAACACCCAAGCATGCTCGGGAAATCTCGAGTAACGAGTATACTCACCCATCACTATATGTAGCTTTTGGGTGCCAGATTTGTCTTACCAATTGATGTTACTGAATAGATACATCTGAATTAGATTCTTTTTGTGCCAGCATATACACCAGGAATAAAATGTGCCAAAAATCGGGGGCTGCTGGGGCATCAACACAGAGATTTTAGGAGACTTGGGAGAAAAACTGAGCAAAAACTCTCCAAATCCTTCTTAAAAGCCCAGAACTGAGTTTTCACTTCATTTTTGCCATAAAAGTGTAGCAAACAGAATCAGTGTGCGCACTGTGCCAACATTTAAAATGTAGGTTTCAGCTGTAAAGTACACCTGTTTTCTGGCATATATTACAGGAAATTAGTTACACAGTGATAGATCATGCCTCGTTTGCTACGGTGGTGCAAAAAGACCTTAAATCCTCCCAGTCTTCTTTTTCTCCCTCACCAGCATCTCACCATTTAAGCAAAAGACTCTGGTACAAGTCTAGTGTGATCCGACTCAGCTAGCTCCATGTCTAAGGGTCTGAGCGAAGACCCTTCCTTTTCCTTCTATAAGTGTTTGGATGCCAGAAATAATGAAGCTGCAAAGGGTTAGTATCTTTACTTTACGGAAGCCAGTCATGTCTTCTAAAATAATCCAAAATGAACGGATGGGAATGCAGTCATCAGTCACATGGCATGGTGTTAATTCACGACAACTTAGGAAGAAACTACAGAAAATCCCGCGCAACGTGATAGAGGTTTATGGAGGATCAGCACATCTTTAAAAGTTAAAATATATGAATAAGTGTTTTCAATGCTAAAATAAAATCTTTTCCTGCCAGATAACCCCTGAGATAAAAAAAATGCCTCCAAATCACTTGGAAGAGGACATGTAAAAACTCCTGAAAATCATCATTCCTTTATACAAGCTGTTAGCAACGCTGTTAATAAACGCTTATGAAGGATACCTAACAGAAATGTTGGCACAGTTTGTGAGTATTTTCTCTAAGCTGCTTTATGGACTCCGTTCCTAAACATATAGTGTGCTCCTTGGGTCAAGCTGAAGTAGATAATGGCTGAACCTTCCTGATCAATCGAGCATAGATTGCTAGATATTTGAATGTGTTTCATGGGAGGTTAAGGGTTCTTCAGCATATGAATGAAGTCTATTGCTGACAATCGTTTATGTCGTAGAAAGTAACGGAGGCTATAAATACCCCATAAAGTGACGAGTTAAACAGAGACATCATTGTGTATTTGTGTTCTGTTGATTGCTTCCTGTAATGACATATGGTGTTTTGCTCATTTCTGCGGCATATATTCCTGATTGTACAGCTATTTATGGTATGCGGTATTTCAACCAATATTGCAGGTGTGATTCTGACTCCATCAAATTTTGTTACAAAAAATACTGAAGTGCCAATTCTAAGAATATTATTTTTAGCTGAATTTCTATGAATCTTTTGAATCACTAAAAATGGTTTCATTGCATGTTTTAGAATGTATATTGTGATATTACAGATTCAGGAGGGTTGATAACATTGTTGCCTTGATGCATTTGGGTTTCAATATTGACTAGTGCAATACTTGTGTGAAACTTACATACTCTGCCTACGTTGAGCTGGTATTTCAGTGGGATGGCTGCAATTTGTATATATGATAAGAAACATTTGATTCATATGAAATTGTCCAAACTGTGTGTTTGCCTCCGTCCATGCTTTTTCTATGTGGAAAATATGGACCAATTTCCATTAGTGTTTTGGATCAGATTTTCATCGGCGATTGGTCAGTGTTTCAACTTCATCAGTAATTTTTTGGGTTTGAAAAAATTTATAAATAAATGTGCAAAGCTTCTCCTTCCAATTCCAATGTTAAAAACTGACAGCATAAGCATTGCACATGTATGGCATCCAAGTGATGGTTGCGATTTTCATAGATTTACTGACTTTTGGGGGTATTTTTGATCCATGACTTGGACCAAAACCTGACAAGCAAAACACGAATAAAACACATATGTGAAAATGGATGTCTGAATAAGGCTTAAAGCTAAGAGCAATAACACATATGGCCATTACCAACCAAAAAAATACATAGTGGAGCTGAAGGACCCCAATGTTCTTTAGCTAGGCGTTTGCCAAAAAAATCAATAGGCACAGTGGTCTATATCAGAGGGTGCAATGATCTATACTTTGCTAGATATACCTGGTATTTATGCCAATCTGGCTCTATTTACATAATGAATACATTTACACTGAAAGATTATCGTGAACGTGTGTTCATAAAAACTTGATGAATGCGCAGAACGCTCATTTATGGGGTGAAATGATCTTCTGTGAAGAGCAATAAGTCATCTTTCTTGGTGGCACTTCAATCTTTGTAATATAGAATTGCACTGCCAAGAAGAATGGCCGCCTATGTGCACCCAATAATTTATTGCAGATCACTCAGAACGCAATGTTTACCGTGATCTGCCTAAACAGGCTTTTCAATGATCACCGATTGGTAAATGGTTACCGTTTGGTGGTCATTTAGTGCCGTCGATTGATTCATGTAATCAGACCCATACTTTGCTGTAATTATTAAATATAACATTTAGATGCATTATAACATCCTACTTTACAAATTGGTTTCATCATAATAAAGATGACATTTAGAGTATGAATGTATATAGGTATATTTATATACAGGAGGTTTGCAGAAATTCATGTGTTTACCCCCGCGGCAACCTTAATTCAGTGGACTAAGGGCTGTCCCACACGTCCAGATAATTCCGGTACCGGAAAAAATCGGTACCGGAGTTATCCGTGTCCGTGTGCCCGTGAGCTCACGTAGGCCATACGTGCGGCACACGTGTGCCGCCCGTGTGCCGAGTGGGTACCACACGGAGCATGCAGGAGACAGCGCTAAAGTTTAGCGCTGTCCCCTGCATCGTGCTGAAGCCGCCATTCATATCTTCCCTGCAGCAGTGTTTGCTGCATAGAAGATATGAATAATAGTGTTTAAAAGAAAGAACTATCTGTCCGCCGCCCTCCCACCCCCTGTGCGCCCCCCTGCTGTTCTGAAAATACTCACCCGCTTCCCTCGTTGACTGTCGCTGCTTCCTGGTCTGGCCCCATCTTCTCCTGTATGCGGTCACGTGGGGCCGCTCATTTACAGTCATGAATAGGCGGCTCCACCCCTATGGGAGGTGGAGCCACATATTCATGACTCTAATCGGCGGCCCAACGTGACCGCATACAGTAGAAGGGGCGGCCAGACCAGGAAGCATCGACAGCCAACGAGGGAAGCGGGTGAGTATTTTCAGAACAGCGGGGGGGCGCACAGGGGGTGGGAGGGAGGCGGACAGATAGATCTTTCTTTTAAACACTATTATTCATATCTTCTATGCAGCAAACGCTGCTGCAGGGAAGATATGAATGGCGGCTTCAGCACCATGTGGGGGACAGCACTTACTGTAGCGCTGTCTCCTGCACACCACATGGACTGCACATGGAGAAGGTCCGTGTGTGGTCCGTGTTTTACACGGACCCATTGACTTTAATGGGTCCGTGTAATACGTGCGCTCCCACGAACACTGACATGTCTCCGTGTTTGGCACACGGAGACACGGTCCGCAAAAAATCAATGACATCTGCACAGATGCATTGATTTTTATGGGTCTACGTGAGTCAGTGGCTCCGGTACGTGAGGAAACTGTCACCTCACGTACCGGAGCCACTGACGTGTGAAACCGGCCTAAAACTGTTTCTTGTGAAATCCACTGAGAAAATTCTCTGCTTAAGATCACATTCACAAGTTGAGGGCTCCTTCTCACTTGCGAGATAAACGTCCGTGTCTCGCATGTGAAAGCCAAGCTGTGGCGCCGGCACTTGGGAGCGGAGCGTTCGGCTTCATAACAACACATGCAGCCGCACGCTCCGCTCCCAAGTGCCGGCGCCAGAGCTTGGTTTTCACATGCGAGACACAGACGTTTATCTCGCAAGTGAGAGGGAGCCCTAAGATTTTGTTCAGTATTTTACATCATTATTTATAAGCCAAAACCAGGAGTGGAGCAATCAGAGGAAAAGTATGAAAGAAGCATGTGCACCACTTCTGTATTTATCACTGACTCCTGGTTTTATCTTACAAATACTGATGTATAAATCTGACCAAATAATGAACGTATGAACGTGGCCTAAGACTAGATGCAGAAAAGCATATTTTTTGTCACCCTAAAAAAAATCAGATCAACTATACTAATCACACTGATCACAGTTTTATTAGAGTATGATTATGATTACAGAGTCTTCTGATTCACTTGGAGAGATGATAGAGAAAAAATGTTTCCATCTTCTAAATTCTGTTAGGCCGCGGAAATCAGACTGCACTTGGATGTCATCTGAGTTCAGTCTTATGTTTTCCAATGGACTCATTGACAAATATGGGATCAACCTAGGGCATGCAGCATTTTTTTTCCTTAGACAGACTCTGTCAGATGAAAAAATCAGACATATGCACGTCCCCATATACTAACGTTGGTCTGAATGCGATCCAAAGTTTTGTCGGATTGCAATTGGACCAAAAATACGATCAAAATAAAAGCAAATATATATTCGCGCTTAGACATCTAGTCCTAATGGGAAATCGAAATATTAAAAATAATATGTGCACTATTGAAACCCTGTTAGTGCCACACTTGGAGGGTTATAGCAATAGATCATATAACAGGATGAGAATCATTTTAACTCAATTCACCATAACCGGGTACAATATCAAGTTTTTGAAAAGTTTTTATGAGGTACATATCAGTGGCAAACAGACATTTGGTTTAAACAGTTCTTATGAAGAGTCCACCCTTAAAGTGCACTAGTGCCTGCTGAAATATGCACTGTCTGTCTAACAAAAATAAGCAGCAAACAGACATATAGTTCAAGTTAGACCGGGATCACACATACGAGTGATATGGCCGAGTCTCGCAGGTGAAATCCCTCCTCTGGCGCTGGCACTTGGGAGCGGAGCGTGCAGCTCCATGTGTTGCTGTGCGGCTGCACGCTCTGCTCCGGAGTGCC
This sequence comes from Ranitomeya variabilis, assembly GCF_051348905.1. NCBI lineage: Eukaryota > Metazoa > Chordata > Amphibia > Anura > Dendrobatidae > Ranitomeya > Ranitomeya variabilis. The sequence continues at coordinate 903,198,135 of NC_135233.1, forward strand.
GGCGCCAGAGGAGGGATTTCACCTGCGAGACTCGGCCGTATCACTCATATGTGTGATCCCGGCCTTAGTGTCCAAATAGCATAGGTAATTGTGGAGGCTCTGTCTGACCTTTAACCCCATAGAATCTGTGAGGTATTGTCAAGAGGAAGATGAGACAACAGACCCAACAATGCAGACGAGCTGAAGGCTGCTATCAAAGCAACCTGGGCTTCCATAACACCTCAGCAGTGCCACAGGCTGATCGCCTCCATGCCACGCCGCATTGATGCAGTAATTGATACAAAAGGAGCCCTGACCAAGTATTGCGTGCATTTACTGAACATACATTTCAGTAGGCCAGCATTTCGGATTTTAAAATCATTTTTCAGGCTGGTGTTATAAAGTATTCTAATTTACTGAGATAATGACTATTGGGGTTTCATTGGCTGTAAGCCATAATCATCAACATTAACAGAAATAAACACTTGAAACAGATCATTCTGTATGTAATGACTTTATATAATATAATGAGTTTTACTTTTTGTATTGAAGAACTGAAATAACTTACGGTAACTTTTTGATGATATTCTAATTTTGTGAGAAGCACTTGTATATGATGGAAGATGTTTCTTACTGATTGCAATGACAGCCTTTAACTCAATAAAATATTAATGATATTCTAAGATTTCCTAGACATTATATGGTAAAAAAAAAAAGGTAATTTTTTTATAAACATAAAAATAAGCCTACATTTTTTATGGAAAATTAATCTGCTTTACTAGATTGAGAAAATTGTCACATGTCAAATGTATGGCAATTTTTCAAAGTATCCTGTATAATAATTTGGACTATATCTGTAAAATATCTTAGGCAATACACGTAAGCTTCTCTTGGGTCTCATGAATCTCAATATAATCAATATGGTTACTTGGCATCAACATGCAGTGGCTGATAAATGGGATTATCCTGACATTTAACCTCTAATCTAATCTACAGAACACTAAAGGTAATCTATTTTTTTTCAAAGCCCATTTACAAGCACAGAAATAGGACCGTATGTGTGAAGTTATATAATATGTGAGACATATTGAGACAATCCTATATTTGGAATGTTAATCGAGTCAAGAAAATTGTGGTGGTCTGTGTCTTTTAGGAATCATTGTGTCCTCATTTTGATTTGGTTGAATTATGAGTAATTTCTACATTATGATGATATATTTTAGTACATCCTACATTTAAATTCATAAGCTAATATTCTGGCTGCCAAAAATGTCATTTATCAGGTTGCCTTTTACAAACTGTTTCTGAAAGCAAGGAGCCTTATCTGTCGTTGTTAATTAAACCTCCACTTTGTCAATACATGATAATCCTTTTGTTTGAGCTAAAACATTATTTTTTTTCTACCCTACAGAAAATATGCAATTGTAAAGCATGCCTGATTTCAAAGAGGAAAATTGTGAAATAATTTTAGTAAGTTACTACCGTTTTAGATAAACCAGGAACAATGCAAGGGCACATACCCAATCTCACAGCTATACCACGTATCATAGAATAAAATGGTCTTCCCAATTAACACACTATAAATTTCTATATATTTGGATAAGATAAAAAATATGATTTTTTTAATTTTAGTTTTTAATATTTTTTTTGCTTAAAACTATTATTTTATGTTATTGTTTTTATTTTTATTATAAGTAAAGTCTAATAATGAAGCAAGCTAGCATCCACCATGATGCTATGGACAGATGGACTTTTCAGAACATTGAACATTTCTCATATCACCAGTGGACTTTTTATTGGTAACTCTATTTCATATTGCAAGCAATTATACTGATCCCGTTTCGATATATCGAATTGTTCTGAAACCTGACTCTGAATGTTTATCATTACTTCTCTGAGGACACTTGGACTTGACCTTTGTTTGCTTTTACCCTTTGGAGCCTCCCTTATTTCATCTTCTTGGTTTTCTTACTGGCTATCCCTATATCTTCCACCCTGTCTGCTTAGTTTACCTCTTATTTCGTCCTTCTGGCTCTGACCCAGCTTGATGTCTCCAAATGCCAACTCGTCTTACCAGCTAGAAGCTACTCCTTGGACCAGGGCCAGTTATAGACAAATTGGGGCCCTCGGCAAAATTAAAAGTGAGGCCCCAATCCTGAAATATTCTACCAACACTGTTAGGCAATGTCCATATAAAACACTTACGTATTACACGGATATTAGTGTCACTGGTGTTTTCAATCAGTGTGTCATCCATGTGCCATCCGTGTTTTTTTGTATGGATACCCTTAATTAAAATTACAAAGCTTCTCACATACTTTCCATGTTAAACAGGTGCAGCACACATACGGCACACGTACGGCACACGGATGGCATGTTTACACAGACCCATAGACTTGTATCGGCCCTTGTCATCTGTGGGAAAACATGGACATGAGTGCAGCACCATAGGTTAAACAGGGTACACATGGCATGCGTGAAAAACATGATACCTGGTTGTGTGAAGGGGGCCGTACAGTCAAATAATAGAAACCATTAGCAGAATTGCAGTCTTTTTCTACATCCTACCTCACAAAAGGCAGAATAAAAAGAGAATAAAAAAAGTCCTACATGTTCCCCAACCTACTTTGCTAAATCCCCTCAGGCTCTGTGGCCGATGGTTCGGGGTTCGTGATGGTTATTATTCACTTTGCAGCTATTCTATAAGGTGAAGTCACAAAGTGACTGCAGCCCAGTGCTGAGACTGGAAGAGACCCCCACAGCATCAGTGCAGGAGCCGCGGGGGATTTATCATTTCATGCTAATTATTTTTACATTCTCAGAAAACCCCTGTAGTGTCTGGTCACATGCACCATGTTTGCTGCAGATTGATCTGCAGTGTTGTACAGAAAATATCATTCCTTGACACCAAGATTATGAAGGATACATCTGGCAACCTCAGTACTGACTTATATACGAAACCAACTGACTGTAACAGCCTACTACTCTACAATAGCTGCCACCCAAATTCCACCAAGGAGAGCCTCCCCAGATCACAATTCAAAAGGGTCACTAGGATTGTTTCCAATCCGGTGACCAGGGAGACCAGAGTACGAGAAATGTCTGACAAATTTAGGGCACGTAATTACCCAACTAAACTCCTAGAGATAGAGTCCACTAAAGCCCTTAGTGAAACTGTCGAAACAGCCATAACCAGACACAAAAATCCCAGACTTCCGTTTGTTCATAATCATCACCCCACCATGCGCAGGATTCACAACCTCATACGAGGCCACTGGCCTCTTCTTACTAAAGCTTACCCCCAGATCCAAATTTTTAAGGATCCACCCCTAATGTGCATGAGACGCCCACGGAATGTGAAGGATAGAGTGGTTAGGGCTGACTTGGGGACATCAAAACCATCTCCACCCAGGACATTGACGGGCCAAAGGAGGACAGGTACATTCCCCTGCCTAAGTTGTATGAGCTGCTCTAACGTGATCAAGGGTAGCGAGGTACTGCACCCCCGCACGGGCAAATCCTTCCCGATCAAAGAATACCACACTTGTGAGTCCAAGTTTGTGGTATATGTCATCAAATGCCCGTGTGGACTACTATATGTAGGCGAGACCACCCAAACCATTAGAGACAGGATCTCTAGCCACAAGTCGACCATCAGGTGCGGGAAAACATGGCTACCTCTTCCCTTTCATTTCAAAGAAGCTCAGCACACGGTCGCTCAATTAAGATACCAAGTTATTGAGAAAGTACAACGCCCCAGAAGGGGTGGCAATCATGTTCAATTGTTAAAACAGCGAGAAACTTTTTGGATCTACACGTTAGACACCCTCCACCCTCGAGGCCTAAATAGGGAAATGGATTGGCTAATCTAACCAGGTTTTTATGTCTCTCTCCAGGCGTGTTGACCCATCGTATTTGTAGACTCGATACCCCCTTTTACGCAGGATGGTAAGACCCTCTACCCCTTAGGAGCTATTCAAGTTTCATTTTTCCCCCATTAGCTTTTATTTCCATTTTTATTTTCATTTTTTATCTTTATCATTTATTTTTATTTTTATTTTGGTTTTATTATTATTTTTATTATTATTATTATTATTATTATTATTTTTATTTTATTATATTATTTTATTTTTATTTTATATTATATTTTATTTTTTATTCTTCTTTTCTTATTATTTATCCATTTTTTATTTTATTTTGATTTTGATTTTTATTTTTATTTTTATTTTTATTTTTATTTCTATTTTTTTATTTATTTTTATTTTTATTTTTATTTGTATTTATTTTTTCTATTTTTTCTATTTTTTCTTCTTTTTTTCTTCTTCTTTTTTCTTTTTTCTTTTATCCCATTCATGTATTCAACTCAGTGACTGCTCTGTGAATAATCATTCTAGTTTGGACTCCTACTGTTTTATTGATATTGCTCATCTGTATGTTTTTCTGTTGCCATATGAACTATACATGTATACCTAATTTTCATCATTTTATCCCGCTCTGCTTATTATATATGGTTATTCAGGCTTCAGTATCACAGCCTTCTACACTGCTGTTCCCTGCTTTTGGCCATATTAGCGTTATTTTCAGTTATCCTTATCTCCTAACATGTAACCGTGGCCAGATCTTTACTTATGGCCCCCTTCACTGCGGTTTCTTCAACCGTATACACTAGTTATCGCCTCTGGATAGGGTGCGCCCCTTGCGGTCACTCTGGGAGCCGCTATCATAGCGGTCTTCTACTGCGCATGCGCAGAGCCTTGTCCAATCACGCAGGCTCTGTATATTCCCCTTGGTTACCGGCGCCGCTGCATTCTGCGCAGGCGCCAGCGTCCTCACAACATTTCCGGTCACATGACCGCCGTGTCCGGATATAGAACGGCGCCCAGCAGCTAAGTCCCTGCCGCCTTCACTTGCCAGGACACGGACCGTGTCGGCACCTCCCACTGGACCACCAACGCTGGGTACCGGTTACTTCACTCTCCACACCGCGCAGCACATGTGTATGGAGCTATCCCGAATCGCAGATAAGTCCCCCCTTTCTTGTATGGAGCTATAATTTGCTTTCACCCCTCTCTTCCAGGAGCAAGCTATTTTATCCATCCTGGGTGATGGTGACACACTCCTTGCTGTCAGCTCACACTTACAGTAACAGCATAACTCTACATGGGCAAGCGGGATTGAAGTATGTGTATATATGTGCCCTGACACTTCACCAATCATTTGGCAATACTCCATATCCAACATATGCTTTTGTCTATCTTTTACAGCCAATCGTATGCGCAAATTGATGGTTTTGGGCATAGACTCACCTTTCCAGGCGCTCTTGGTTTGTTTCACAGATTTTGCTTCCCTAAAAATTGTGGTTATTACCTTTCTATATCTAGCCCAGACTACCCACACGTATAGATTTCTCTACATATGACCGCATACCGAGGGGTTGTCATTGGTAGGGTTTATATCCACACGCACTGGTACCTACGTGATTATTAGTCATTGGCTTATCCTTTCCCATTACTTCTAACAGGCTTGAAACTTCTCTATCTCCTTCTTCGTGTGTACACGAATGATGCAGCATATTATACTTGAAACGAATAACCTATAAGGGTATGTGCATTGGGCTTTACCTCCTTTGTAGTCTCCTACGTAATTGGATTTCTTGTGACGCCAGTCTCTAGTTTAAATGTTCTTTTGTAATATAGGTCATAGGACCACCAGTAATCTTACTGGTTGTGTTTGCCATTTATGGATTTCTGACATTTGTTCCATAGCCTCCAATTTTGTACATAGTAATTGTTGAACTAGTTTGTCATAACTTGTAAATAGTAATTCACCACTGTATATAATTTTGTACTTATACACTATTTTTTTATTTCTTGTTACAGCACTGTATTGTGATCAAGACCACTGTGTGGTCGAAACGTTAAAACTGCCATAACCACTTTCCGTTTCATCTACATCACCATTTTCTAAAAATAAATTTTTCACTTCAGCAAAGAACTTTTGTTTTCTCTGAACTGGATGAGTGCAGTGATTCTTGTATACTGATCTGCAGTGTTGACAGGAAATATTCTGCTTTTTTCAACCTTTTCACTTGCATTTTTGTTTCCCATTCATTTGAAAAAAACGCTGCAGAAATGCTGAAAGGCTATGTGCACACGATGCAGATTTAGTGCGGATCCGCAGCTTTTTTTTCCGCGCAGAAACGCTGAAGTTCTGCAAAGTGATTTACAGTACAATGTAAATCAATAGGAAAAAAAATGCTGTGCTAATGGTGTGGAAAAATCCGCATGAAAACCACTGCGGATCAAAAGAAGGATTATGTCACTTCTTTTGTGCGGAACTGCAGCGTTTCTGAACCCTTCCATTATAGAAATCCACAGGGGTAAAAAATGCATAAAATCCACACGAAATCCGCATCAAATCCACAACAAAAACGCACAAAATCCGCATACAATCTGCAGCAAATCTGCACCTGCGTTTTCTGCCAGGAGATGCAGATTTTGTGTGGAAAATTCTGCACCCCATTCAGCAACGAGTGCACATAGCCAAAGACATCAGCAACAGGTTAATTAAAAAAAAGTGTCTTGTTGCCGGTGTCCGTGTCTGGCCTCTGTACTGGGACAGCGCGGAATAGTATAGTAGACGGCATTATTCCATACAATAGTATATTAGGCCCTGTTCCCACTGCTCTTCTACAGTGTGTCCGGGAACTTTGCCTGAATCCCCCTAAAATAGGATTCACATAAATTCCTGACAGGGCCAGAGACTGCACCGACACAAGCAAAGTTCAACTGAATTAGCTTTTTTTTCGGAAATTGATTGATTTATTTTCTCTGGGTATGTGCAGATGTTCAGTAATTGGCAGAGCTTTGGACGCAGCACATGTCCGCTGCGTCCAAAGTGCTGCCGGCTATTGAACACAGGCAAATCCTCTGTGATCACTGAACCGTGTGCATTCACCGCATCCAATACATTCGAAGGGTGAAATTTATCTTACTGAGATTCACATCTCCACAAGATATATAGACATGCTGCGGTCTGGAAAGACGCGCCACATGTCCGTCTCTGCGGGATTTCTTGAAATCATTCACTATGATGTAACATCTGGACGCTGCACAAGTACACAGCATCCAACCCACAGAGTTTACTAACCATGTGCACCTACCCTACCCTCGCGGAGTATCAAACAACTCTCCAAGAGCGTAAGAGACAGAAGTTTCAACGCGATAACGAGGACTATTCTAACAATAGGGTATATAGATGGAGCTAATCCATCGGCAACACATCATGGCGGCGTCGCAATGTCTCCAGAAGACCCGGGTCATTCAGTTCTGTCAGTGATTTAGCAGTCGGTTCCACCAGATCGCATTTTTTATCTTAGGGCCGCAAGGGGGATATCAGCACAGAGACCAACCCGACGAGCGCGGAGAAAGAATGACGACACGCAGCCAGGTAAGCCATCGTACTCAGTGGGTAATATCTCCAGCTATTCCCTTTACCCAGCAGAATTAACAGTGCTTCAGAAAGGGTTGTATTTCTGCTCAACACCTCATTGGGACTCATTCCAATTGGAAAACGATTTGCATCACTTCTATCGAACAATCAGACTTAAGACCCACTTTCGCACCTCTCTTGCCTCCACAATATGATTTATCAGAATTGTCTATCTCTTCTCTGGGTCTTTGTAACCCCAGCACTTTCTCACCTCCACATTCCTATCACGCTGCTGAAACCTTTATCTCTCTAGTGGACCGCGCCATAAAATCTTTGTCATATCAGCAAAGGTTGGGATTTTTCCCAACACACACAAATTTGACACTGGAAGAGAAACAAGCACTGACATCTCTTCGGTCCAATAGTAAAATAATAGTCAAACCAGTGGACAAAAAGGGTGCGACTGTCATAATGGACCGGATACAATTTTGCGGTGAGGTCCTATGACAACGCTCGGACACCAAACCTATAAAATCATCCCTAGAGACCCCACGCCAAACATTACCAAAAAGATCCAGGATTTGGTCAATCTGTACTTAGATAACAGAACTATCGATAGCAAAACAGCGAGTTTCCTACAAAATCCACATCCTGTTACTCCCGTGTTTTATGTTTTACCTAAAATTCATAAATCTCTTAATAACCCCCCAGGGAGGCCCATCGTGGCCTCCACCGACTCAGTCCTATCACCACTTTCCATATTTCTTGAGAAAATCCTGACACCACTGACCAAAACCACCAGGTCCTTCCTTTTGGATACTAGTCAATTTCTAGAAAACATTAAGCGGACCCATCGGGTACCCACGCATAGTCTCCTTGTTACGCTGGACGTAAATAGTTTGTACACGTCAATAACTCACGAAAAGGGCATCCATGCCACTAAGGATCTCCTAGCATTATCAGACATGTTCCAGACTTCCATTTCTTTCTGTCTTGACCTCCTGAGAATAGTCCTCTATGAACATTTCTTTCTTTACGAAGATACCTATTATGTCCAAGTGCGTGGGACCGTGATGGGCTCAAATGTAGCCCCGGCCTATGATAATGGATATATGAGCGCCTTTGAGGAACAATATGTCTATAACAATGAATCTTTTCTACAATATGCCACTCATTACTGCCAGTATATAGATGATATTTTTTTCATCTGGTCTGGGTCACTAGGCTCTCTGGAATCCTTTTTTTCAATCCTCAATTCGATTTTCCAGGAACTGCAGTTTACCATTCATCACATTGACACACACATTGCTTTCTGGACACCATGGTACTGAAAGACACTAAAGGATTTCTCACAACTGATCTCTACTCTCAACCTACCGATTATAACAGTCTATTACTCTACTCTAGCTGCCACCCTAGCACCACTAAGAATAGTTTACCATGCTCACAGTTTAAGAGGGTTTGTCGCATTGTCACGGACTAGACTACTGACAATGTCACAGAAATTAAAAGACAGGGACTATCGCTCCACTCTCCTGGCACTTGAACTAATGAGATCTCAAAACCCCCCTACTACTCCCATATCACGACAGCCACAGGAAAGAATACCATTCGTCCACACACACACCATCCCTTCATGACTAAAGTCTACTCTGTCATTAAGAGACACTGGCCACTTTTGGGTAGGGCCTACCTGGAGGTTTCTTCCTTTCAAGCACCGGTACTGATGAGCACCAGGAGACCACCCAATATCAAAGACCGAGTGGTCAGAGCCGACATGGGGAGCACCCGCCTTAACCCCACTCAGGGATTCCTCGCTCCATGCCGGTATGGCACTTTTCCCTGTGCCGCCTGTTCAAATGTCATTAAATCGGATAACGATACTCACCCCAGGACTGGTAAAACCTTTCCTATTCATAGCTTTTAAACATGCGAGTTGAATTTTTTAATCTACATTGTCAAATGTCCCTGTGGTCTTCTCTATGTCGGGGAGACCACCCAACATGTCCGGGACCGTATAGCAAGCCATAAATCGAGGATACGCTGTGGTAAAACTTGGCTTCCACTCCCAGATCATTTTTCCAAAGCTAGGCAGTCTGTGGCACAACTCAAATTTCAGGTACTTGAACAGGTACCCCATCCCAGATGGGGAGGAAATCATATTAAACAATTAAAATCCAGGGAAACATACTGGATCTTTACATTGGATACCTTATCCCCAAAAAGGCCTTAACAGAGAAATTGATTGGTTAATTTAATGACAGGTTCTTTAATGTTGTATTTCCTCTTTTTTCAGACACGTTGAACCACAGGGTGAGTCTCATTTAGTTTATTATTGTTTTCCCTTTACATACTTACCCCATCCTTTCCCCTCATTTACATGGTGTCTGCATATATATCATTCATGATCAGTAGGGTTGAGCGAAACGGGTCGGCCATTTTCAGAAGTCGCCGACTTTTAGCAAAGTCGGGTTTCATGAAACCCGACCCGACCCCTGTGTGGGGTCGACCATGAGGTCGGCGATCTTCTGAATCTGGTATCGGAATTCCAATACCGAGTTCCGATATGTTTGCGATATCGGGAATCGGTATCGGAATCCATATTTAAGTGTAAAATAAAGAATCAAAATAAAAAATATTGATATACTCACCCTCGGACGCGCCCTGGTACTAACGGGCAGCCTTCCTTCCTAAGAATGAGCGCGTGAATGACCTGCGGTGACGTCGCGGCTTGTGATTGGTCGCGTGAGCGGTCACATTGGTGGTCACGTGACCAATCACAAGCCGCGACGTCATCTAAGGTCCTTCATGCGCTCATTCTTAGGAAGGAAGGCTGCCGGAAAGAAGCAGGGCACGTCCGAGGGTGAGTATATACCTAATAGGAATATACTCACCCTCGGACGTGCCCTGCTTCTTTCCGGTAGCCTTCTTTCCTAAGAATGAGCGCGTGAAGGACCTTACTTGACGTCGCGGCTTGTGATTGGTCACGTGACCGCCCATGTGACCGCTCACACGACCAATCACAAGCCGCGACGTCACCGCAGGTCATTCACGCGCTCATTCTTAGGAAGGAAGGCTGCCGGTTAGTACCAGGGCACGTCCGAGGGTGAGTATATCAATATTTTTTATTTTGATTCTTTATTTTACACATTAATATGGATCCCAGGGCCTGAAGGAGAGTTTCCTCTCCTTCAGACCCTGGGAACCATAGTATCCCATTGCACTGCATTGGGTTTCGTGTTTCGGCCGACCCCGACCCCGACTTTTTTATAGGATCGGCCGATTTCACTCGGCCCGACTTTTGAGAAAGTCGGGTTTCGTGAAACCCGACCCGATCCTATAAAAATAAAAGTCGCTCCACCCTAATGATCAGTACATTCCCCTGTGCCTGTCTCCCCGGCCACGCATGGGTCACATAGTGTATTCACCAGCCTTTCCTTTCCAACACTGGCCAGTACACACCTACACTGTATCTTGGCAACCTGAGACGCACCATTCGCCGGCCGTGCATGTGCACATGAACACTGTATCTTGGCAACGTGAGACGCACCATTCGCCGGCCGCACATGCGCGGTCGTGTCCTCAGTAGCAGCATCATCACTTCCGGTCCGGAGGACGCTCTTCTGGCCCGGTTATCATGAGCACTCACTTAAGTCCCAGCACCGCTGGCTGCAGCACATTCACATAGCAGGGCGTGGGAGTGCTGCTCTTCCAACACATGTGTCAGGTAACTACCTCTTATCTGGACCCTCATTTCCACTAATATCGCTGTGGGATCCAACTAACTGTTGCCACTACATTGATGTTTCTGCATATCTATTTATAGAACCCACACCAGGGACCACACACGGCACAAGCTAAAATACCATTACGCTATAGCATAAGGTATACTGCATGTCATATAGTATTTACTGCATGATATTCGCTTTAATATTCTTATACACACTATCACTATTTTTCACAGTCTGCTCTACAATCTCAAGTGATTTTCTTCACCTTCCACTCTCTTTGAGCCAAGGAAAAATTGCTCAATGCCATTTTAATAGTAGCTCTTTATTTATTTATACTTTTTTTGCTTATTTTCATTACTTCTGGACTACAATTGGTGCTTGCTGTACTCAATGCATTTTCATTTGGTTGTAAATATTTTTCTTTGTTGGGGCCATTTTTCTCCACCTTCTTTTTTAGGTTATGTTTATATTTCACACTTGATCGGGTACATTGTATAAATTGTACATTTATATTTATTCTCTTTGTTTCATTTTAGCGATTGTAAGATTAAGGCTCTGGCAGAGCCGAAACGTCATTAACTTCTGGTTGCTTTCAACATATGGAATCCTATGTTTGTGCCCATAAATAAATTTTTACTATTTTGCATTGTATACACATAGAGTGTGCGGTGTATTCTATTCTCTCTCACCTACCCTCAAAGTCTGTGTTTTTGCGTCTAAAAGTGTCGACTTTTCTGTGGCTGTTGGAACAGACAGACACATTCAGAAAAAAATGTGGAATTCACATGTGGAATTCATTTGAACTCCATTCTTGTCATTGCAGTCTATGACTCTATACAGGGTTCAGGCAGAATCCATTGGTGATATAAAGAAAGACAGTGTGAACAGGCCCTAATGTAAAACACAGGCATTAGACATAAACTGCTGATCCCTATTATGGCGACAATACAATTACAGAACTATATATGCAGCACATATACACAGATATACATTATACATGTACACACATTTTATATACTTTATAAATATAGCAACTTGCATTATATACTGTATATACAGTATACAGACACATACTGTACAGTGTGTACAAGCACGTACTGTATATAAAATATATACATACAGAAACATTCAGTTTATATACAGTATGCTCACAAACAAATACACTTTAAAAATATATTTACAGAATACACTGCACTCTTGCAGTATACATATATAATATACAGACACACATACTATATACTATACAGTATACTGCATGTACATGCATATATACAGTACAGACCAAAAGTTTGGACACACCTCATTTAAAGATTTTTCTGTATTTTCATGACTACGAAAATTGTAAATTCACACTGAAGGCATCAAAACTATGAATTAACACATGTGGAATTATATACTTAACAAAAAAGTGTGAAACAATTGAAAATGTGTCTGATATTCTAGGTTCTTCAAAGTAGGCACCTTTTGCTTTGATGACTGCTTTGCACACTCTTGGCATTCTCTTGATGAGCTTCACAGGTGTGCCCTGTCAGGTTTAATAAGTGGGATTTCGTGCCTTATAAATGGGGTTGGGACCATTAGTTGTGTTGTGCAGAAGTCTGGTGGATACACAGCTGATAGTCCTACTGAATAGACTGTTAGAATTTGTATTATGAGAAAAAGGCAGCTAAGTAAAGAAAAACGAGTGACCATCATTACTTTAAGAAATGAAAGTCAGTTTGAAAAATTGGGGAAACTTTGAAAGTGTCCCCAAGTGCAGTGGCAAAAACCATCAAGCGCTACAAAGTAACTGGCTCATGTGAGGACCGCCCCAGGAAAGGAAGACCAAGAGTCACCTCTGCTTCTGAGGATAAGTTTAGTTCCAGCAGCAGACACATCTCTACAACAACTGTTAAGAGGAGACTTTGTGCAGCAGGCCTTCAAGGTAAAATAGCTGCTAGGAAACCACTGCTAAGGACAGGCAACAAGCAGAAGAGACTTGTTTGGGCTAAAGAACACAAGGAATGGACATTAGACCAGTGGAAATCTGTGCTTTGGTCTGATGAGTCCAAATTTGAGATCTTTGGTTCCAACCACCGTGTCTTTGTGCGACGCAGAAAAGATGAACGGATGGACTCTACATGCCTGGTTCCCACCATGAAGCATGGAGGAGGAGGTGTGATGATGTGGGGGTGCTTTGCTGTTGACACTGTTGGGGATCTATTCAAAATTTAAGGCATTCTGAACCAGATTGGCTTACACAGCATCTTGCAGCGGCATGCTATTCCATCCGGTTTGTGTTTAGTTGGACCATCATTCATTTTTCAACAGGACAATATTCCCAAACACACCTCCAGGCTGTGTAAGGGCTATCTGACCAAGAAGGAGAGTGATGGGGTGCTACGCCAGATGACCTGGCCTCCACAATCACCAGACCTGAACCCAATCAAGATGGTTTGGGGTGAGCTGGACCGCAGAGTGCATGCAAAAGGGCCAACAAGTGCTAACCATCTCTGGGAACTCCTTCAAGATTGTTGGAAGACCATTCCCGGTGACTACCTCTTGAAGCTCATCAAGAGAATGCCAAGAGTGTGCAAACCAGTCATCAAAGCAAAAGGTGGCTACTTTGAAGAACCTAGAATATAAGACATATTTTTAGTTGTTGCACACTTTTTTGTTAAGTATATAATTCCTACATGTGTTAATTCATAGTTTTGATGCCTTCAGTGGGAATTTACAATTTTTATAGACATGAAAATATCTATTGTATCTATTGTATGAGAAGGTGTGTCCAAACTTTTGGTCTGTACTGTATGTATATACACACACACTACAGATATACACAATCATACTATATACTGTATATATACACAAACTATATACACATTTAGGAAGGCTGCCGGAAAGAAGCAGGGCACGTCCGAGGGTGAGTATATACCTAATAGGAATATACTCACCCTCGGACGTGCCCTGCTTCTTTCCGGTAGCCTTCTTTCCTAAGAATGAGCGCGTGAAGGACCTTACTTGACGTCGCGGCTTGTGATTGGTCACGTGACCGCCCATGTGACCGCTCACACGACCAATCACAAGCCGCGACGTCACCGCAGGTCATTCACGCGCTCATTCTTAGGAAGGAAGGCTGCCGGTTAGTACCAGGGCACGTCCGAGGGTGAGTATATCAATATTTTTTATTTTGATTCTTTATTTTACACATTAATATGGATCCCAGGGCCTGAAGGAGAGTTTCCTCTCCTTCAGACCCTGGGAACCATAGTATCCCATTGCACTGCATTGGGTTTCGTGTTTCGGCCGACCCCGACCCCGACTTTTTTATAGGATCGGCCGATTTCACTCGGCCCGACTTTTGAGAAAGTCGGGTTTCGTGAAACCCGACCCGATCCTATAAAAATAAAAGTCGCTCCACCCTAATGATCAGTACATTCCCCTGTGCCTGTCTCCCCGGCCACGCATGGGTCACATAGTGTATTCACCAGCCTTTCCTTTCCAACACTGGCCAGTACACACCTACACTGTATCTTGGCAACCTGAGACGCACCATTCGCCGGCCGTGCATGTGCACATGAACACTGTATCTTGGCAACGTGAGACGCACCATTCGCCGGCCGCACATGCGCGGTCGTGTCCTCAGTAGCAGCATCATCACTTCCGGTCCGGAGGACGCTCTTCTGGCCCGGTTATCATGAGCACTCACTTAAGTCCCAGCACCGCTGGCTGCAGCACATTCACATAGCAGGGCGCGGGAGTGCTGCTCTTCCAACTATATACTGTATATATACACAAACTATATACACATTTAGACACACATACTGTATACTGTATGAACATATATATACAGTGGGATAAAAAAATATTTAGTCAGCCACCAATTGTGCAAGTTTTCCCATTTAAAAAGATGAGAGGCCTGTAATTGACATCATAGGTAGACCACAACTCTTAGCGTCAAAATGAGAAAATAAATCCAGAAAATCACGTCTGATTTGGTAAGATTTATTTTGCAAATTATGATGGAAAATAAGTATTTTGTCACCTAAAAACATGCAAGATTTCTGGCTCTCACAGACCTCTAACCTCTTCTTTAAGAGGCTCCTCTGTCCTCCACTCATTACCTGTAGTAATGGCACCTGTTTGAGCTTGTTATCAGTATAAAGACACCTGTCAACAACCTCAAACAGTCACACTGCAAACTCCATTATGGTGAAGACCAAAGAGCTGTTGAAGGACACCAGAAACAAAATTGTAGCCTTGCACCAGGCTGGGAAGACTGAATATGCCATAGGCAAGCAGCTTGGTGTGATGAAATCAACTGTGGGAGCAGTAATAAGAAAATGGAGGACATACAAGACCACTGATAATCTCCCTTGATCTGGGACTACATGCAAAATCTCACCCCATGGGGTCAAAATGATCACAAGAACGGTGAGCAAAAATCCCAGAACCACAAGAGGGGGACCTAGTGAATGACCTGGGACCACCGTAACAAAGGCAACCATCAGTAACACACTACGCCATCAGGGACTCAGATTCTGCAGTGCCAGACGTGTCCCCCTGCTTAAGCCAGTATATGTTCGGACCAGTCTGAAGTTTGCTAGAGAGCATTTGGATTATCCAGAAGTGTATTGGGAGAATGTCATATGGTGTATTGAAACCAAACTAGAACTGTTTGGTAGAAACAAAACTCATCATGTTTGGAGGAGACAGAATGCTGAGTTGCATCCAAAGGGCACCATACCTACTGTGAAGCATGGGGGTGGCAACATCATGCTTTGGGGCTGTTTCTCTGCAAAGAGACCTGGATGACTGATTCGTGTACATGAAAGAATGAATAGGGCCATGCATAGTGAGATTTTTAGTGCAAACTTCCTTCCATCAGCAAGGGTATTGAAGATGAAATGTGGATGGGTCTTTCAGCATGATAATTATCCCAAGTACACTGGCAGGCCAACGAAGGAGTAGCTTTATAAGAAGCATATGCTTCTGTTAATGAGCAAAAACTTATTTTCCACCATAATTTGCAAAATAAATCTTGCCAAATCAGACAAGGTGATTTTCTGGATTTGTTTTCTCATTTTCACTCTCATAGTTGTGGTCTACCGATGATGTCAACTACAGGCCTCGCTCATCTTTTTAAGTGGGAGAATTTGCACAATTGGTGGCTGACTAAATACTATATTTCCCCACTATATATATATATATATATATATATATATATATATATATATTTATATATATATATATATATACACACACACATGACAGATTTACACAATCATACTATATACACATAAACAGGCACACACACTGTATACTGCACATGTACACACAGATACACATATATATGTATTCTTACCAAGTCCTGCTGATTCACTTGTGCAGATCTCAGGACAGCGGTTTAGGAGCAGCCATGATGAGGAGGGGACACAGACAGGGATGCAGGCATCTTCCTGCCCAGGTGTCTGACCTCTGCTGTGCTGTGAGATGGCCCCTCCCCCTCACTCGCAACTTCTAACCTGACACTGTGGGGGAGAGGGAGAGAGACAGGGGAGAGGGAGATAGACCGCTATTGGACTACAGAGGAGGCACAGCATTATTCACTGTAAGTAATGCTGCACACTTCATAAAGGGCTGCAGACACAGGGGGCCCCCTTTTTGGGTGGAGGCCCTAGGTATCTGCCTTGTTTGCCTGCCCCAAACATCAGTCCTGCCTTGGACACAAACAAGTGCCAGATCCCTGTATGATGGTGGAAGGTAAAAAAACCCAGGGTCCCCTTATGCCTGCCTAATGGAGTAACTAGTGCATGGACTGAGTATGAAGGCCTTCTTAAGAGTTGTCATGATCAGTTCTTGTAGCACTCTCATTATATTTTCAATTCCTTTTGAGTCCCCTTCTGGTTTACCTCAAAACATGTTAATAAGTGCAATGATATTTTAAAAAATGCTGTAAATGACATCCCTGAGAAAGCATCTCTAAAACGCGCATAGGGTGCATGGTGGCGCATTGCACTGTTCCTATACTCCTTCAAGTATTTGTGTAATCCGTTGTTCATCAGAGTAATATTACTTGGTCTACAGTGACCGCCACCACTTGCTTATCTTTGTTCCCTAGCATTAATATTTTTGTTAATATTTTTGGATTTGATAATATGTGCAATTTTTACCCATGGTTCCCTAGCCTTATATTGCATCCTATAAATTCCAGCATTTGGTATTTATATGTATACATTCATTGTGTTTGGCTCACACACTATTTCTTTCTTGTGTCTGTGTATTCTGGCACTTTATCTTTTATTGCATACTTAGTCACTATTTCATATATTTTTTATGAGATCTAAATAAAATTCATAAGTTTTATTGATTGTTTCCATTTTTGTATTCTTCTTCTTGGTTTAATATTTACCTCAAAGCATGTTAAAAACTGCAGTGGTATTGAAAGGGAATCTGTCACCCCCTGGGTCGTACATGTCTTATTAATATGGGGATACAGGTGATAGAAATGTTAAACTAGTCCTCCCTGTATGCCTCATATCAGTGGTCTTGTTGTTAAGAAATCTTTTCTTTCTTTATTGTAATCATTTCTTCCAGGCTTCAGGGCCTGCGGTGCCTGGAAGAAATCCCTTCCTCCTGTCTTCATTTTAATACTACCCCCTTCACATGCATGCCAGCTGTGTCAGCGCCCTGAATTCCCTCCACAATCCGTACCTTTTTCTCCCATCTATGGGCAGTGTATTTAGGGATCTTCAGTGCAGGTGCCTGAGAGTCACTGTGACCTCTGGCATGTGCGACTATAACGTGCTCTCCCCACTGCCTTCCTGCATAGTCATCCCTAGGAACCATGTGTACATATCAATGACAATGCAGGGAGAAAGTGGGGAGAGCACTTTATTGTCATGCACGCTGGAGGTCATAAGCGTCGCTGGCGCCTGAGCAGAAGGTTCCTGAATGCACTGTTCATAGAAGGGAATAAAAGGTATAAATTGTGGAGGGAATGCATGGCACAGGCATGGGATTCTGGTGCCACAACTGACGTGCATGGGAGGGGAGAGTGTTAAAATGAAGACAGGAGGCAGGGATTTCGCACGCTCGCCGCAGCGCCTGGAAGAAATCTTTAGCATGAAGAAAGAAAATAAGATTTCTCAACAAGACCATTGATATGAGGCACACAGGTAGGACTAGTAGGATTTCTATCACCTGTATGCCCATATTAATAGGTTCTACATGCTTCAGGTGGTAACAGATTCCCTTTAAAAAAAAAATGCTGTGACGCCAATGTTATTGAAGTAAATCTGGATGTGTTCCCAATTTTAATTTCTATTACTAGTTTTTAGTGACAACCCTTCTTCCTTACTAAGTCCACGAATGTAGTGTTTTCGAAGAGTCTTCGTACATTATGTCTTTTCGTTTGAAACTAGATTACATGTTACATGCATTTTTTGCCAGTAAAATTTTGCAAACTTCATGTCATGTAAAGTGAGACTTTGCACAGAAATCTGGAGCCAAAACTACCTCTGATAAAAAAACCTTTACAGTATCTAGATAGATACTAATACGGCTCATACACAGTTTCAGAACAGAAAATACTAGCCGAATGTTTGCTCTTTATGAAAACATATGGCTGAATTAAGGTTGTTTTCATAAATATCAGCAGTACCCGCACTGTAATAACCAGATCCTTACATGAAGGTTACTGTTTAATGTGGGAAGTTGTTTAATATCCTCACAAAGTCTTTGTGTTGATGAATTTCCCCGTATTTGAGTATCCTCCCCAGTGCACCATTTTCTCGGGAATATGTCCATGTAAGTGACATTTTATTAACTCTGAATAAATATTTAAAAAACAAGTCAAAAGAAGGAATCTGGCATATTGTCCGCTTTCCCAGCTGTCACCTCAGCTTTTACAAGGATTGCAATACCAATGCCAAGTTCAGGTCCCAGTACACATTCTGAAACTGAACTCATGTCAGAAAGGCAGATCCAAGAATTATTAATTTATAATATACAGTATAAAATCTGCACTTCTAAATACTGTCTACCATATACCAAGCAGGAAAGTAAATGGAGGATAGTTACTACTGCAATGCAATTTATAAGTATCTACTATTAATTGAATATAAATACATTTTCTATATACTGTAACATTGATGGTGCCAATGTATTATATGGCAGGAATGTATCATAGAACATTACTTTTACAATGCCACCCTATTTTTTTCATAATGTCTGTATAAATAAATACTGTATATACTCGAGTATAAGCCGAGAATTTCAGCCCATTTTTTTAGGCTGAAATTGCCCCTCTCGGCTTATACTCGAGTCATACCCAGGGGTCGGCAGGGGAGGGGGAGCAGCAGCTGTCTAATAATACTCACCTGCTCCTGGCGCAGTCCCTGGATGTCCCTGGCTCTCCGGGTGCTGACAGCTTCTTCCAGTAGTAAACGGTCACATGGTACTGCTCATTACAGTAATGAATATGGACCCGACTCCACTCCCATAGGGGTGGAGCCGCATATTCATTACTGTAATGAGCAGTACCATGTGACCGCTCACTACAAGAAGCTGCCGACACCCGGAGAACCAGTCACTGCACCGCGCCAGGAGCAGGTGAGTATAACGCAGTGCGCGATATTCACCTGTTCCCCATTCCACCGACGGCCGAAGCTGTGTCTTCTGCATCCTCTGCAGTGATGCTCAGGTCAGAGGGCGTGATGATGCGATTAATGTGTGCGCCACCCTCTGCACAGGACAGGGAAGACACAGCGGCGGCCGTCGGTGGAACGCGGACCGGTGAATATAGCAAGTGCCGGGGGCCTGAGAGGTGAGCACGTGATTTTTTTTAATAGCAGCAACAGCATATGGGGCAAATGTCTGTATGGAGCATCTTATGGGGCCATGTGCAGCATTATATGAGGCAAATATATGTATGGGGCCATGTGCAGCATTATATGGGGCAAAAATTTGTATGGGGCCATGTGCAGCATTATATGGGGCAAATATCTCTATGGAGCATCTTATGGGCCATAATCAGCATGTGTGCAGCATTATATGGGGCAAATGTGTCTATGGAGCATCTTATGGGGCCATAATCAGCATTTGTGGAGCATTATATGGGGCAAATGTCTGTATAGAGCATCTTATGGGGCCATAATCAGCATTTGTGCAGCATTGTATGGGGCAAATGTCTGTATGGAGCATCTTATGGGGTCATAATCAACATTTGTGCAGCATTATATGGGGCATATTTTAATATGGAGCATCTTATGGGGCCCATCATAAACTGTATGGAGCATTATATGGGGCTCCTGATTCAATATGGATATTCAAAAACACTTAAACTACTGATGTCTCAATTCATTTTACTTTTATTGGTATCTTTTTTTATTTTTGAAATTTACCAGTAGCTGCTGCATTTTCCACCCTAGGCTTATACTCGAGTCATTAAGTTTTCCCAGTTTTTTTGTGGCAAAATTAGGGGTCTCGGCTCTCGTGTCGGCTTATACTCGAGTATATACGGTAGTAATATTTCAAAAGCCTTCTCCAAGAAGAATTAACAATACAAATAGAGATCAATTTATTTATTCAAACGGAGTTAAACTTTACTCCAATATTCAAAAAAATCTGCATTTTTGAGAAGATCAATTTTTGTAATCTCGATTTGCGCATCTAAAGCACAATAGTAGACATTTGGCTGCCATTTTACTGAACTGTAGACTGCTGGAAAAAGTTTACAAAAGAAAAAATAGGTTTACTCTATTCACCACTCACCTGTCTGGCCCATCCGCTGCTCTCTGCCAACTGTCCGATCTACAGATGTGTCTCTTATTTCCCTCACTATGTGCCAAATTTCCTGATATTTTTACACATGCACACTAACCCACACAGCAAAACACATGTACACATTGGAAAAATACGCAAACGTGCATGCTCACACACATCAAAACACACACAAAAACACACATGCACGCTCACACATTGCAAAAGACACACTTACACACTCACACACATGGGAAATAACACATGCATGCTCACGCACATGGGAAACACACACACATACACGCTCACCCATATTGCAAAAGGCACACACATGCACACTCACCCACACAGCAAAAAAACATTTACACATTGGAAAATATGCACACATGCATGCTCACACACATGAAAACACACATGCACGCTCACACACACATAGGAAAACACACATGCACGCTCACACACATAGGAAAACACACATGCATGCTCACCTACATTGCAAAAGACACACATGCACACTCACCCACACAGCAAAACACATGTATACATTGGAAAATACACACACATGCACACTTACTGTTAGGCACCGAGATACTCCCACTGCACAGGGTAGATCCCAAGCCTTGCCTGTATCTGCAGTCTCCCATTCAGCTTTGGCCACTGCTGAGCATAGATGTCGGTCCCAGCAGTGGCTCAGGCCCGTGCTGTTCATCTGGTTACTGCTGGCTCTTTAGCCAA
This sequence comes from Ranitomeya variabilis, assembly GCF_051348905.1. Taxonomy (NCBI): domain Eukaryota; kingdom Metazoa; phylum Chordata; class Amphibia; order Anura; family Dendrobatidae; genus Ranitomeya; species Ranitomeya variabilis. The sequence goes on from NC_135233.1 coordinate 903,219,755, forward strand.
GTCTATGGTAACCAGTGGTAGGCAGCGATGGGCGAATGCTCTGGAGATTAAGTCCAGAAATCACCTTACTGAGCATGTTCGTGATGTGGCGACGTCTCATTGGTGGTCAGTCGTCAGCTGCTCTGGTGATGCGGCAGCTCCTGATTGGTCCACAAGCAAGATCCTGTCCGACTGGACATGACCTAGACATATAAAAGGTCCTCTGAGGCGCAAGCCACTGCTCTAGTATCAATCTTACTACATGCATGTATGGGACACTGCATCAGTGTGGTCTTTGTCAGCATGTGCTCAGGGTCGGCGGTAAGCCGTTAGAATTCCGGTTCTCCAGAGAGGAGATTATCTGCATGAATTCAGGGCTGGCGTTTAGCCATTAGAATTCTGTCACCTCCGGAGAGGAGTTTGTTGTTTGCTTTGTGACTGTGTGACCAATGATTGCTTTTTACCCTGTGGCAGGGCTTCTTTCCCCTGTGAGGTTAACAGGGATCGTACAGTATCTAGCATCATACCTTTTCTGTTATTGTGTAAGAGTAACATGGCTCTACTGCAGAGCATCTTTCCGTTACTGTGTGCGAGTGACACAGGCAGCTTCATGTGCTGTTCACTTAGTTTAACCCAGTGTGTGCAAGCAATCGCTCCCTGTGTGTTCCGTCATTGCTCACACTAGCTGCAGTTTTACATCTCTTCATGGTGGACCCCGGGTTGCAATTGCACTTCTCTATTAATTTAGTGCAATCCGCCAACTGTAACACTCACACACACGAAAACACACATGCATGCTCACACATATTGCAAAAGACATACATGCACAATCACACACATGAAAACACACATGCATGCTCACCCACACTGCAGAAGACACACACATGCACACTCACCTACACAGCAAAACACACATACACAATAGAAAATATGCACACATGCATACTCACACGCATAGGAAAACACAGATACATGTTCACATGCATAGGAAAACACACATGCATGCTCACACGCATAGGAAAACACACATGCATGCTCACACGCATAGGAAAACACACATGCATGCTTACACGCACAGGAAAACACACATGCATGCTCACCTACATTGAAAAAGACACAGATATGCATGCTCACCCAAACAGCAAAATACATGTATACTAGGGTGCCAAGTAAATGCATGGAAAAAATAGTAGCAAGTTTTTGAAGGTCTTACCTCCTAATTTTGTGCCTTTTTGGTCATAGATATTTTATAATTTTCTTTTTTTAAGATTAGTTATCATTTACTAGTTGCTCAATGGCACATCATATTGCAGTTTTAAATGTTTGTTTAGTATTTATCGTCATGCATATCCCGCGTTATGTATGGTAAGTTATGCCATTTACTGATCAGATTAATTATACTTACGTGAAAAACTGAACTTACTGCAACAAAGTACTGATACATGTACCATGTACATAATTGTATAATGAATATTTTACTGTAATAGAATGCTTACTGCCATTCTATGTTTTTTGAATTATAAAAGTATATCCAGTTAAAGATATGATGACAAACTGACAAACAAATTCACATGCCTTGAGCAAGTGGTAAATCTAAATTTATTGTCAACATATTTTACATGGTGAATCCTTATGCCAAAAAGAACAAATTTGAGGGGTGAGACTTACCAATTTGCAAAGTGCATTTTTCCTTGGCACCCTAATGTTTACATTGTAAAATACGAACACATGCACACTCACACACTTGGGAAAACACACATTCATGCTCACACATAGGAAAGCACACATGCACATCACACACTTAGGAAAACACACCTGAACGCTCACACACATAGGAAAACACATTCTTACATGCTCACACACATTGCAAAACACACACATTGGAAAAGACACACAAATGAATGCTCACACATTGCAAAAGACACATACATGCATGCTCACTAGTGTTGAGCATTCCGATACCGCAAGTATCGGGTATCGGCCGATACTTGCGGTATCGGAATTCCGATACCGGGATTCCGATACTTGGCGCGTATCGGATACCGGAATCGGAAGTTCCATGATTCAAAATTCTGAAATTCAGCCAATGAGAAAGATTCCAAGTGTGGGCACATCCTGTTTAGCATGGAGGGCATGAAACTACTGGCAAGGCTGTGATTGGCTGCTTAAATGATGTCATGATGCAGTTTAAAAGTCGCTGGCGCCATTTTGCGATCACTCTGCTGTGAATTCAGTTAGTGACAGGACGCTGTTTGCTGACTGAGGGACAGTTTAGAGATAGCGATTTGCTTCTTTGTGCTTTCCAAAGGCTAATTTAGCAACCGCTGTGTTCACCTACTAATCACCTTCCTTTTGCCTTGTAGCGCTGTTTTCACAGCGATCTGCAAGGTCTCTCTGTGTGTGTGTGTGAGTGCAGCCCACTCTCTAGTCTGAGTGCAGCCACATAGGCCATCCATAGCTGGTTGTATTCAGTTCAGGGAGGGTGGTTCATTGCCTCATACTGTCCTTTTTTTTTTTTTTTTTGAAGTAGTGCAGGCTGCTGCACATTTTTTCCAAAAATTCCTATTAGTGTCTTTCCACCCGTCTCCAGCTAATTTGTGGAAAAACACTACATAGGATAAAGTAGAGGAGGGTTTTTGGGCCTTGCAGCGCCGTTTACGGCTGTCTGCACGGTCTCCGTGTGACTGCAGCTCGCCCTGTAGTCTGTGAGCAGCCGTAGCTTGGTTGTCTCCAGCTCAGGGTTGTTCACTGCGTCATACCGCCAAATCAATTTTCATTTTGTTTTCAAGTAGTGTAGTCTGCTGCTAATTAATTTAAAAAAATCCTATTAGTGTCTTTCCACCCGTCTCCAGCTAATTTGTGGAAAAACACTACATAGGATAAAGTAGAGGAGGGTTTTTGGGCCTTGCAGCGCCGTTTACGGCTGTCTGCACGGTCTCCGTGTGACTGCAGCTCGCCCTGTAGTCTGTGAGCAGCCGTAGCTTGGTTGTCTCCAGCTCAGGGTTGTTCACTGCGTCATACCGCCAAATCAATTTTCATTTTGTTTTCAAGTAGTGTAGTCTGCTGCTAATTAATTTAAAAAAATCCTATTAGTGTCTTTCCACCCGTCTCCAGCTAATTTGTGGAAAAACACTACATAGGATAAAGTAGAGGAGGGTTTTTGGGCCTTGCAGCGCCGTTTACGTCTGTCTGCACGGTCTCCGTGTGACTGCAGCTCTATCCGTTGTCAGTTCAGCCCCAAAAAAATAAATAAATAATAAAGTTCACCAAACACACCAGTTACACCACTTTACATTTGTGTAGGCCACATTAGCTCATATTCAAGTCTAGTCCACACTTTAGAAAATTAGTGTGTCTTATACCTGTTAGGAGGAGTTGCTCAGGAATAAGCACACAAAGCCGTTAGTACTTTTCTGCTTATCTTTATCAGTCAACCAAGATGAAGAAGGCAGTGAGTAAGGCACGTGGGCGTGGGCGTGGGCGCGGAGCAGGGAGGGGACGTGGGGATTCTGTGCCTGCTGCGGGCACCGGTGAGTCATCAGCACCCACTTTCACAAGGGAACAGTCGTTCATGCGCAGCTTTGTCGCCGAGCGCCGTACACCGCTGCTGCGTCAAGACCAAATTGAAGCCGTTGTGGGATGGATGGCAGCTAATGCATCAACTTCCATTAGTGCCACATCCTCTCAGACACAGAGCACTGGAGAGCAGCCATCTGTCTCTTCACCACCTGCAAAATTGCCCAGGCAGACAGAGATCCCAGGACAGGAGCAGTCTCTACTTCTGTTCTCTGAATCATCTCTTGGCTTGGAAACAGGGGGCCAGCCAAGCAGCATTGGAGAAATGGAAGAAGAGGCAGGGTGCAGTGATGCCCAACCGCTTTTTCTGTCTTCCTCTGAAGAGGCGGGTGGGCCAGTGGCTCCGGTCACCACCTCGCAGGCCGCATCAGCTGATGATGACACTCAGGTGCCACTTACTGGTGCGTGCTCTGCTGCTGAGACTACCCAGGAGGAGCAGTTGGGGGCAGAGGGTAGTGTAGATGATGAGGTCCTTGACCCATCTTGGCGTCAGGGACAGGAAGGTGGTGGGAGCAGCTCTGAGGAAGAGATTCCCCGTACGGCCCAAAGAGGGAGAGGGAGGGGGAAGACTGCGGATCCTGCAGCCTCCGCTTTGGCACCCGTAAGGAGCATGTCTCTTCCAAAAGTCAAAAGGGGGGCTCCCAAGACTTGCAGTGCCTGGTCCTTTTTTGACACAGTTGCAGATGACATTTGCTATGTCAGATGCAAGGTGTGTCATCAAAAAATCAAAAGAGGTCAAAAAGTCGCCAACCTCAATACCTCCAACATGTGGAAACATGTGCGCAACAGGCACCCGGCGGAGTTAGACAAACACACTGAAGAGCTAGGCCAACCAACAGCGGCAGCTACCACCTCTTCAGCTCGTGTTGCCTCTTCCTCTAGCTCACACGCAGCTGGTTCGGCTTCCTCCCAGGATCGCCGTGGAAGAACCTCTGGCCCTGTTGTCCAGAGACCCGCTGTCATTCCACCCGCAGCACCACTTTCCCAGTCAACCACACACTCCCAGCCCAGTCTACAGCCATCGGTAGTACAGGCATGGGAGAAAAGGCGGCCTTTCTCGTCAAACCACCCACGAGCACAGGCTCTGACTGCAGGCATTGCCAAACTTCTGTCACTGGAAATGCTGTCATTCAGGCTGGTGGAGACTGACAGCTTCCGTGACTTGATGTCATTGGCAGTCCCACAGTACAGTGTGCCCAGCCGCTTTTACTTCAGCAGGCAAGCCGTCCCTGCCCTGCACAAGCATGTTGAGGGACACATAAAACACGCGCTACTGAACGCCGTCAGTAGCAAGGTCCACCTCACCACCGATGCGTGGACCAGTCAACATGGACAGGGGCGATACCTTTCCCTCACTGCCCATTGGGTTAATGTAGTTGAGCCGGGTACAGACCGTGCGAGTGGCGCAGGACGTGTCCTGCCCACTCCAAGGATTGTAGGAATCCATTCTGTACGCATTGACTCCTCCTCTTACACCAGTTCCTCAGAATCATCGCTGCAGGAGCCGTCACAGTCCACCTCCACATGGACCCGTGATGAACGTGTACCTTTTACGACCGACATGAGCACAGCCGTGGCCAAACGTCAACAGGCCGTCTTGAAATTAATTTTTTTGGGGAATCGTAGCCACACAGCGCAGGAGCTCTGGAATGCCATCAAGCAGGAGAGCGATGTGTGGTTTGAGCCAGCGAATCTCCAGCCAGGCATGGTAGTGTGTGATAATGGCCGAAATCTGGTGGCAGCCCTGGGCCTCGGCAACCTCACTCACATCCCATGTCTGGCACATGTGCTCAATTTGGTCGTGCAGAGTTTTTTGAGGGACTATCCGGATCTTGATGCACTGCTGCACAAGGTCCGCCTAGAGTGTGCTCACTTGCGGCGTTCCAGCACGGCAAAAGCGCGCATTGCGGCTCTGCAGCGCCGACACCGCCTGCCGGAACATCGCATCATATGTGACCTACCTACCAGGTGGAATTCCACGTTACATATGTTGGAGCGGTTGTGTGAGCAGCAGCAAGCTGTAATGGAGTATCAGCTGTATCAGGCGCAAAAAAGTCGCAGTCAGCGCCGTACAGACTTCACAACCACAGAGTGGGCCACTATGAAGGATGTCTGCCAGGTTTTGCGTCCCTTTGATTATTCCACGCGGATGGCGAGTGCAGATGATGCACTAGTCAGCATGACTGTCCCCCTTATCTGCCTGCTTGAAAAATCACTGCAAGCGCTAAGGGATGATGTTGTGGAAGAGGTGGAGGATGAGGATTCACCACTTCCATCATCTTCTGGACAGTCAGCGCCACGTGGTTCCTCACAAACGCGTAGGCAGGGGACAGTTTGTGAGGAGGATGAGGAGGAGTCAATGGAGGAGGAAGACATCCGTCCAGAGGAGGGAGTTCCCGAATTGTCCAGTACTCAGTGTGTACAGCGAGGGTGGGGTGATGACGAGCGGGCAGAGATCACGCCTCCAGCTGGGGACAGCGTTTCTTGGGCAGTTGGCAGTCTGCAGCACATGGTGGATTACATGCTGCAGTGCCTGAGAAACGACCGCCGCATCGACCACATTCTCAACATGTCTGATTATTGGGTGTTCACCCTCCTCGATCCTCGCTACCGGGACAACGTAGAAAGCCTCATCACACCGTTGAACCGGGAGCGAAAAATGCGGGAGTACCAAGACACACTGGTCAGTTCCATCATCTTCTCCATTCCAACTGAGAGAAGTGCTGCTACTGCATTCCAAAGCAGCTCAGTGCGTCCAGGCAGTGGTGGAGGCTCTGCACAAAGAGGGAGCAGAAGCAGTGCCTCTGCCCAAGGCAAGACCAGTATGGCCCAACTGTGGCACAGTTTTGTGTGCCCCCCACAAAAGTCTACACCATCACAGACGGCTCCAGTCAGCAGGAGGCAACGGTTCCGTCAGATGGTGACAGACTACATGTCTTGCCCTCTTGCTGTACTCCCAGACGGCTCTTCCCCTTTCAAGTTTTGGGTCTCAAAGCTGGATACATGGCCAGAGCTAAGCCAGTATGCATTGGAGGTGCTGTCTTGCCCTGCGGCCAGTGTATTATCGGAACGTGTCTTTAGTGCTGCAGGTGGTGTACTAACTGACCGTCGCATGCGACTATCCTCCGATAACGTTGACCGGCTTACTTTCCTGAAAATGAACAAGGCCTGGATCTCGCAGGAATTTGCCACTCCTCCTCCTGATTAAATAATTAGGTCACTGTATACGTTATCCAGGTCTCCTGTTGTGTTCATCTTTCTACCACCTGAACTTAAATTCCTGGGCTCCAACACCGCCAGTTGAGGCTCAGACGTGCCGTCTGCACAGTCAAAACATACGACCCAGTGTTATTGGGTTTCAGTAACGTCAGCTGATCCCCAGCTGTGTAGCCGGCAATGTGTCATGCGACCGCCACGCTGACACAACAACTGAAATGTAAGGGAATCTGTCCCCCCCCCCCCAAGGCGTTTGTTACTGAAAGAGCCACCTTGTGCAGCAGTAATGCTGCACAAGGAAAAAGGTAGCTATTTTGGTTTTGCTCCTTGCACACGCAAAACTTAACACTTATAAAATGTGTCCACTGATACCGTAAAACCGTCCCGGAGGTGGGACTTTCCTTCGTAATATGACGCAGCACAGCCGTCATTCCTACCCCCCCGGCGCCGCGCCCCGGCTCCTCAGCGTTGTTTGATTCCGTCCCGGAGCCTGCGCTGTTATGTTATCCCGTGGCCAGGCACACTTAGCGCTGCCCGTCTTCTGGCATCATTTGGTGTCAGGCTGGCTGCGCCTGTGCGGCCACGCTGGCCGAGAGCCCGCCTCGCAGTGTCTTCTGATTTAATCCCACTGGGGGCCTGGGATCTATGGACATGCGCAGTGCATATCTGAACCTCCACCTCTCACTCATCTCCCTATGGCTTCTTCAGACTGTTCGGTGTCAGCTGGTCCCTAATAGCATGCCACGGCCGTGACACCGCACAGTCTGGAAAAGAAGCCGTAGGGAGGGGAGTGAGAGGCGAGGATATGCACTGCGCATGGCCATGGATCCCAGGCCCCCAGTGGGATTACATCAGAAGACACTGCGAGGCGGGCTCTCGGCCAGCGCGGCCGCACAGGCGCAGCCAGCCTGACACCAAATGATGTCAGAAGATGGGCAGCGCTAAGTGTGCCTGGCCACGGGATAACATAACAGCGCAGGCTCCGGGACGGAATCAAACAACGCTGAGGAGCCGGGGCACGGCGGCGGGGGGGTAGTAATGATGGCTGTGCTGCGTCATATTACGAAGGAAAGTCCCACCTCCGGGACGGTTTCACGGCTTCAGGGGACACATTTTATAAGTGTTTAGTTCTGTGTTTGCAAGGAGCATGATGAAAAGAGCCACCTTTTCCTTTTGCATCTTTTGTGCTGCACAAGCTGGCTCTTTCAGCTACAAACGCCTTGGGGGGGGGGTTAAAGGTTCCCTTTCGACTTTCTCAGGCTTCGGCCTACATTGTGTTCCTCTGCTTTTCCACCTGCCCCTGGGCTCCAACACCGCTAGTTGCCGTCCAGAAGTGCTGTACGCACAGTCAACAGTCGCTCCTCTGTTATTGGGGTTCAGTAACGTCAGCTGTTCCCCTGCTGTGTGTGTGGCAATCCCTCCTACCTCCTCCAACCTCCTCCAACCTCCTCCTCCTCCACCTGTCCCTGGGCTCCAACACCGCCAGTTGCCGTCCAGAAGTGCTGTACGCACAGTCAACAGTCCCTCCTCTGTTATTGGGGTTCAGTAACGTCAGCTGTTCCCCTGCTGTGTGTGTGGCAATCCCTCCTACCTCCTCCAACCTCCTCCAACCTCCTCCTCCTCCACCTGTCCCTGGGCTCCAACACCGCCAGTTGCCGTCCAGAAGTGCTGTACGCACAGTCAACAGTCCCTCCTCTGTTATTGGGGTTCAGTAACGTCAGCTGTTCCCCTGCTGTGTGTGTGGCAATCCCTCCTACCTCCTCCAACCTCCTCCAACCTCCTCCTCCTCCACCTGTCCCTGGGCTCCAACACCGCCAGTTGCCGTCCAGAAGTGCTGTACGCACAGTCAACAGTCCCTCCTCTGTTATTGGGGTTCAGTAACGTCAGCTGTTCCCCTGCTGTGTGTGTGGCAATCCCTCCTACCTCCTCCAACCTCCTCCAACCTCCTCCTCCTCCACCTGTCCCTGGGCTCCAACACCGCCAGTTGCCGTCCAGAAGTGCTGTACGCACAGTCAACAGTCCCTCCTCTGTTATTGGGGTTCAGTAACGTCAGCTGTTCCCCTGCTGTGTGTGTGGCAATCCCTCCTACCTCCTCCAACCTCCTCCTCCTCCACCTGTCCCTGGGCTCCAACACCGCCAGTTGCCGTCCAGAAGTGCTGTACGCACAGTCAACAGTCCCTCCTCTGTTATTGGGGTTCAGTAACGTCAGCTGTTCCCCTGCTGTGTGTGTGGCAATCCCTCCTACCTCCTCCAACCTCCTCCAACCTCCTCCTCCACCTGTCCCTGGGCTCCAACACCGCCAGTTGCCGTCCAGAAGTGCTGTACGCACAGTCAACAGTCCCTCCTCTGTTATTGGGGTTCAGTAACGTCAGCTGTTCCCCTGCTGTGTGTGTGGCAATCCCTCCTACCTCCTCCAACCTCCTCCTCCTCCACCTGTCCCTGGGCTCCAACACCGCCAGTTGCCGTCCAGAAGTGCTGTACGCACAGTCAACAGTCCCTCCTCTGTTATTGGGGTTCAGTAACGTCAGCTGTTCCCCTGCTGTGTGTGTGGCAATCCCTCCTACCTCCTCCAACCTCCTCCAACCTCCTCCTCCTCCACCTGTCCCTGGGCTCCAACACCGCCAGTTGCCGTCCAGAAGTGCTGTACGCACAGTCAACAGTCCCTCCTCTGTTATTGGGGTTCAGTAACGTCAGCTGTTCCCCTGCTGTGTGTGTGGCAATCCCTCCTACCTCCTCCAACCTCCTCCTCCTCCACCTGTCCCTGGGCTCCAACACCGCCAGTTGCCGTCCAGAAGTGCTGTACGCACAGTCAACAGTCGCTCCTCTGTTATTGGGGTTCAGTAACGTCAGCTGTTCCCCTGCTGTGTGTGTGGCAATCCCTCCTACCTCCTCCAACCTCCTCCTCCTCCACCTGTCCCTGGGCTCCAACACCGCCAGTTGCCGTCCAGAAGTGCTGTACGCACAGTCAACAGTCGCTCCTCTGTTATTGGGGTTCAGTAACGTCAGCTGTTCCCCTGCTGTGTGTGTGGCAATCCCTCCTATCTCCTCCACCTCCTCCTCCACCTGTCCCTGGGATCCAACACCGCTAGTTGTTGCCTGGTAGTGCTGTACGCACAGTCCCAACAGTCCCTCCTCTGTTATTGGGGTTCAGTAACGTCAGCTGTTCCCCTGCTGTGTGTGTGGCAATCCCTCCTACCTCCTCCAACCTCCTCCTCCTCCACCTGTCCCTGGGCTCCAACACCGCCAGTTGCCGTCCAGAAGTGCTGTACGCACAGTCAACAGTCCCTCCTCTGTTATTGGGGTTCAGTAACGTCAGCTGTTCCCCTGCTGTGTGTGTGGCAATCCCTCCTACCTCCTCCAACCTCCTCCAACCTCCTCCTCCTCCACCTGTCCCTGGGCTCCAACACCGCCAGTTGCCGTCCAGAAGTGCTGTACGCACAGTCAACAGTCCCTCCTCTGTTATTGGGGTTCAGTAACGTCAGCTGTTCCCCTGCTGTGTGTGTGGCAATCCCTCCTACCTCCTCCAACCTCCTCCAACCTCCTCCTCCTCCACCTGTCCCTGGGCTCCAACACCGCCAGTTGCCATCCAGAAGTGCTGTACGCACAGTCAACAGTCCCTCCTCTGTTATTGGGGTTCAGTAACGTCAGCTGTTCCCCTGCTGTGTGTGTGGCAATCCCTCCTACCTCCTCCAACCTCCTCCTCCTCCACCTGTCCCTGGGCTCCAACACCGCCAGTTGCCGTCCAGAAGTGCTGTACGCACAGTCAACAGTCGCTCCTCTGTTATTGGGGTTCAGTAACGTCAGCTGTTCCCCTGCTGTGTGTGTGGCAATCCCTCCTACCTCCTCCAACCTCCTCCTCCTCCACCTGTCCCTGGGCTCCAACACCGCCAGTTGCCGTCCAGAAGTGCTGTACGCACAGTCAACAGTCGCTCCTCTGTTATTGGGGTTCAGTAACGTCAGCTGTTCCCCTGCTGTGTGTGTGGCAATCCCTCCTATCTCCTCCACCTCCTCCTCCACCTGTCCCTGGGATCCAACACCGCTAGTTGTTGCCTGGTAGTGCTGTACGCACAGTCCCAACAGTCCCTCCTCTGTTATTGGGGTTCAGTAACGTCAGCTGTTCCCCTGCTGTGTGTGTGGCAATCCCTCCTACCTCCTCCAACCTCCTCCAACCTCCTCCTCCTCCACCTGTCCCTGGGCTCCAACACCGCCAGTTGCCGTCCAGAAGTGCTGTACGCACAGTCAACAGTCCCTCCTCTGTTATTGGGGTTCAGTAACGTCAGCTGTTCCCCTGCTGTGTGTGTGGCAATCCCTCCTACCTCCTCCAACCTCCTCCAACCTCGTCCTCCTCCACCTGTCCCTGGGCTCCAACACCGCCAGTTGCCGTCCAGAAGTGCTGTACGCACAGTCAACAGTCCCTCCTCTGTTATTGGGGTTCAGTAACGTCAGCTGTTCCCCTGCTGTGTGTGTGGCAATCCCTCCTACCTCCTCCAACCTCCTCCAACCTCCTCCTCCTCCACGTGTCCCTGGGCTCCAACACCGCTAGTTGCCGTCCAGAAGTGCTGTACGCACAGAGCCAAACACCTCGCCAATGTGTTAGTGGGGTTCAGCACCGCCAGCTGTTCCCCTGCTGTGTATACGGCAACGTGTACTGCGACCGCCACGCAGACACAACAAGTTAAATGTAAGGGAACCTGACCCCCCCCCCCCCCAGGCGTTTGTTACTGAAGGAGCCACCTTGTGCAGCAGTAATGATGCAAAGGGAAAAAGTGCCTCTTTTCGTGATGCTCCTTGCACATGCTGAATGTCAGCTGGTCCCTAATAGCATGCCACGGCCGTGACACCGCACAGTCTGAAAAAGCCGTAGGGAGGGGAGTGAGAGGAGAGGATATGCACTGCGCACGGGCACGGATCACAGGCCCGCGGTGGGATTACATTAGACGACACTGCGAGGCGGGATCTCGGCCAGCGCACCCGCACAGGCGCAGCCAGCCTGACACCAAATGAGGTCAGAAGACGGGCAGCGCAACATGTGTGCATGGCCAAGGGCTAACCTAACAGCGCAGGCTCCGGGACAGATTCAAACAACGCTGAGGAGGGGGCGCACGGCGCCAAGGGGGTAAAAATGATGGCTGTGCTGCGTCACACGACAAAGGAAAGTTCCACCTACCGGACGGTTTAACGCTGTGAGGAGACACATTTCATAAATGTTAGGTTCCGCATGTACAAGGACCATAATTAAAAGAGCTAAGTTTACCTTTTCCAGCATTAGTGCTGTACACAATGGCTCTTTCAGCTACAAACGCCTGGGGGGGGGGGGGGGTTAAAGGTTTCCTTTCAACTTGCTCGAGTGCAGGCTTCGGCCTACACTCCGCTCCCCCTGCTCCTCCTGCTGACCCTGGGCTCTAACACCGCCAGTTTTTGCCCAGATGTGCTAGCTGCACAGAGAAAAACACCAGCCAATGTGTCAGTGGGGTTCAGCACCGCCAGCTGTTCCCCTGCTGTGTAGCCGGCAACGTGTCCTGCGACCGCCACGCAGACACAAGAACTGAAATTGAAGGGAACCTGTCCCCCCTCCCCCAGGTGTTTCTATGTTTTACAGCTACCTTGAACAGCAGTAATGCTGCATGTGTTCAAGGTGGCTCAGAAACTTATTCTCCTTGCCCATGTTGAAGTGAACACGTCTAAAATGTGTCCTCTGTGACCATTAAAACGTCCCTCAGGTGTGATTTGACTTTGTATTGACACACGCAACAAGCTCCTTGGTAACGCTGCCCGTCTTCTGGCATCATTGTTTGGCTGCCTGCGCCTCTGCGGCCGCCCTGACCCACACAACGCCCCTCGGTGTCTTATTTATTGGGACTGCGAGGGTGTGATTCATGGGCAGGATCAGTGCATCAGTTCGCCTGTCCCTCCTCTCCTTCCGCCTTCTTCGGACTGTGCGGCTTCATGGCCGTGGCATGCGATAAGGGATCAGATGACGCCGCACAGTCTGAAGCGGGTGTAAGGACCCGAGTGTGAGAGGCCAACATATGTGCTGCGCCAGGCCCTGAATCCCAGCCCCGCAGTGTTTTAACAATGTTAAGACACTGCGGGGCTGGGATTCATGGGCATCGCGAACCGCACCGGCCGACATTACATGATGCCAGAAGATGGGCAGCGCTAACGGCGCTAGGCCAGGGGATAACACGACAGCGCAGACTCCTGTACAGCAAATAACAACGCTCGGGAGGCTGCACCCAGCACCAAGGTGGGATTCTTGACATCTGTGCTGCGTCTCATTACAAAGGGAACTCGCGCCTCCAACACAGTTTGACTGTATAAAGGGCTGAATGTTATACGTGTTCCATTCAGCTTGTGCAAGGAGAAAAATTACAAGAGCAACCTTTGACTTGCGCAGCACTGCTGCTGCATAAGCTGTGGCTCTTCTACTTTCTAACCCCTGAGGGGGGGTTAAAGGTGACTTTTGAAATCGGTTCAATTAGGCTTCGGCCTACACTCTGCTCCACCTGCAGAGCCCGGGCTACAACAACGCTAGTTGCTGTCCGGAAGTGCTGGCTGCACAGAGCCAAACACCTCGCCAATGTGTCAGTGGGGTCCAGCACCGCCAGCTGTTCCCCTGCTGTGTAGCCGGCAACGTGTCCTGCAAAAGCCACGCAGACACAACAGACCCAAAGCTGCCGCCAGTGCAGGCTTCGGCCTACACTCCCCTCCCCCTGCTCCTCCTCCTCCTGCTCCTCCTCCTGCTGTCCCTGGGCTCTAACACACCGCCAGTTGGGGCCCAGATGTGCTAGCTGCACAGAGAAAAACACCAGCCAATGTGTCAGTGGGGTCCAGCACCGCCAGCTGTTCCCCTGCTGTGCAGCCGGCAACGTGTCCTGCAAAAGCCACGCAGACACAAGAACTGAAATTGAAGGGAACCTGTCCCCCCTCCCCCAGGCGTTTTTACGTTATCCAGCCACCTTGTACAGCGGTAATGCTGCATGTGTGCAAGGTGGCTCAGAAACGTATTCTCCTCGCACATGTGGAACTGAAAACACGTCTGAAATGTGTCCTCTGTGTGACCATTTAACCGTCCCGGTGGTGTGACTTTCCTTTGTAATGACACGCTGCAACCCCCTTGGTAGCGCTGCCCGTCTTCTGGCATCATTGTTTGGCTGCCTGCGCCTCTGCGGCCGCCCTGACCCACACAACGCCCCTCGGTGTCTTATTTATTGGGACTGCGAGGGTGTGATTCATGGGCAGGATCAGTGCATCAGTTCGCCTGTCCCTCCTCTCCTTCCGCCTTCTTCGGACTGTGCGGCTTCATGGCCGTGGCATGCGATAAGGGATCAGATGACGCCGCACAGTCTGAAGCGGGTGTAAGGACCCGAGTGTGAGAGGCCAACATATGTGCTGCGCCAGGCCCTGAATCCCAGCCCCGCAGTGTTTTAACAATGTTAAGACACTGCGGGGCTGGGATTCATGGGCATCGCGAACCGCACCGGCCGACATTACATGATGCCAGAAGATGGGCAGCGCTAACGGCGCTAGGCCAGGGGATAACACGACAGCGCAGACTCCTGTACAGCAAATAACAACGCTCGGGAGGCTGCACCCAGCACCAAGGTGGGATTCTTGACATCTGTGCTGCGTCTCATTACAAAGGGAACTCGCGCCTCCAACACAGTTTGACTGTATAAAGGGCTAAATGTTATACGTGTTTCATTCAGCGTGTGCAAGGAGAAAAATTAAAAGAGCAACCTTTGACTTGTGCAGCACTACTGCTGCATAAGCTGTGGCTCTTCTACTTTCTAACCCCTGAGGGGGGGTTAAAGGTGACCTTTGAAATCGGTTCAAGTAGGCTTCGGCCTACACTCTGCTCCCCCTGCAGAGCCCGGGCTCCAACACCGATCGTTGCTGTCCGGAAGTGCTGGCTGCACAGAGCCAAACACCTCGCCAATGTGTCAGTGGGGTCCAGCACCGCCAGCTGTTCCCCTGCTGTGTAGCCGGCAACGTGTCCTGCAAAAGCCACGCAGACACAACAGACCCAAAGCTGCCGCCAGTGCAGGCTTCGGCCTACACTCCCCTCCCCCTGCTCCTCCTCCTCCTGCTCCTCCTCCTGCTGTCCCTGGGCTCTAACAGACCGCCAGTTGGGGCCCAGATGTGCTAGCTGCACAGAGAAAAACACCAGCCAATGTGTCAGTGGGGTCCAGCACCGCCAGCTGTTCCCCTGCTGTGCAGCCGGCAACGTGTCCTGCAAAAGCCACGCAGACACAAGAACTGAAATTGAAGGGAACCTGTCCCCCCTCCCCCAGGCGTTTTTACGTTATCCAGCCACCTTGTACAGCGGTAATGCTGCATGTGTGCAAGGTGGCTCAGAAACGTATTCTCCTCGCACATGTGGAACTGAAAACACGTCTGAAATGTGTCCTCTGTGTGACCATTTAACCGTCCCGGTGGTGTGACTTTCCTTTGTAATGACACGCTGCAACCCCCTTGGTAGCGCTGCCCGTCTTCTGGCATCATTGTTTGGCTGCCTGCGCCTCTGCGGCCGCCCTGACCCACACAACGCCCCTCGGTGTCTTATTTATTGGGACTGCGAGGGTGTGATTCATGGGCAGGATCAGTGCATCAGTTCGCCTATCCCTCCTCTCCTTCCGCCTTCTTCGGACTGTGCGGCTTCATGGCCGTGGCATGCGATAAGGGATCAGATGACGCCGCACAGTCTGAAGCGGGTGTAAGGACCCGAGTGTGAGAGGCCAACATATGTGCTGCGCCAGGCCCTGAATCCCAGCCCCGCAGTGTTTTAACAATGTTAAGACACTGCGGGGCTGGGATTCATGGGCATCGCGAACCGCACCGGCCGACATTACATGATGCCAGAAGATGGGCAGCGCTAACGGCGCTAGGCCAGGGGATAACACGACAGCGCAGACTCCTGTACAGCAAATAACAACGCTCGGGAGGCTGCACCCAGCACCAAGGTGGGATTCTTGACATCTGTGCTGCGTCTCATTACAAAGGGAACTCGCGCCTCCAACACAGTTTGACTGTATAAAGGGCTAAATGTTATACGTGTTTCATTCAGCGTGTGCAAGGAGAAAAATTAAAAGAGCAACCTTTGACTTGTGCAGCACTACTGCTGCATAAGCTGTGGCTCTTCTACTTTCTAACCCCTGAGGGGGGGTTAAAGGTGACCTTTGAAATCGGTTCAAGTAGGCTTCGGCCTACACTCTGCTCCCCCTGCAGAGCCCGGGCTCCAACACCGATCGTTGCTGTCCGGAAGTGCTGGCTGCACAGAGCCAAACACCTCGCCAATGTGTCAGTGGGGTCCAGCACCGCCAGCTGTTCCCCTGCTGTGTAGCCGGCAACGTGTCCTGCAAAAGCCACGCAGACACAACAGACCCAAGCTGCCGCCAGTGCAGGCTTCGGCCTACACTCCCCTCCCCCTGCTCCTCCTCCTCCTGCTCCTCCTCCTGCTGACCCTGGGCTCTAACAAACCGCCAGTTGGGGCCCAGATGTGCTAGCTGCACAGAGAAAAACACCTCGCCAATGTGTCAGTGGGGTCCAGCACCGCCAGCTGTTCCCCTGCTGTGCAGCCGGCATCGTGTCCTGCAAAAGCCACGCAGACACTTGCTCTTGTACCTTCTGCTCCCCATCCTGGTTCCAGTACCGTCAGCTGGTTCCGGGCAGAGCCTTTGGCTTAGGTGCCTCCCTTTGGTATCCGAGTTCCACCAACGTCAGGTGGTCCTTGGTAGTGCTTTCAGGCACGGGTACCTCCTGCTTAGTAACCGGGTTCCAGTAACGTCAGCTGGTCCTCGGTAGTTCCATTGGCTCTTGGACCTTCGGCTACCCATCCGGGTTCCAGCACCGTCAGCTGGTTCTCGGCAGTGTCTTTTGCTCTTGTACCTTCTGCTCCCCATCCTGGTTCCAGTACCGTCAGCTGGTTCCGGGCAGAGCCTTTGGCTTAGGTGCCTCCCTCTGGGTATCCGAGTTCCACCAACGTCAGGTGGTCCTTGGTAGTGCTTTCAGCACAGGTACCTCCTGCTTAGTAACCGGGTTCCAGTAACGTCAGCTGGTCCTCGGTAGTTCCATTGGCTCTTGGACCTTCGGGTAGCCATCCGAGTTCCAGTTCCATCAGCTGGTTCTCGGCATTTTCTCAGCCTTCTTGTACCTTCTGCTACATTTCCAAGTTCAAGAGACTAAACACAATGACCCAGAAGACCACCCCTAAGATGACGACGACACCAGAGACGACAACCACCGTGATGACGACGACCCTGGAGACGATGACCCCGAAGACCACCCCGATGACGACGACCCCGGAGACGACGACCCTGAAGACCACCCCGATGACGACGACCCCGGAGACGACGACCCTGGAGACGACGACGACCTGGAAGACCGAGAAGCAGAAGAACAAGAGGCTGCAGAACAAAGAGCAGAAGGACATTAAGCATAACACAAAATATCAGAGCAAAAAATATTATGTAAATTATAAGCAGAAGAAGACTAAGCAGTGTATGGGGGTGAGTCCGTTCCTCCTCGTGGTGCCCCTGGATAAAGCCTGATGCTGCAGGCCAAACTGAACGCGGACAAATGTAACTGTTTTGTGACAGGCAGAACGGAAGGTGTAATCTTCAAACTTTTATAGATAACAACTACGGGAATGCCTGTCACAAATAAGAATATGATGAAGAAGTTGAATATGATGAAGATAATAGTAAAATAAAAAGAATATGAACAATGTAACCCAAAAAATAATAGGTAGAAGATGAAGAAGAAGATGAATAAGGTGAAGAAGTTGATGTCAAAGAAGCTGATGATGAGGATAATTAAGAAGAAAGCGTGGGAGAAGTAAAAAAGAAGGTGAAGGGCGTGGAAGTAGTGAAACATCAATATCTGACATAAAAAAAAAAAAAAAAACATAGTCAAATTCTTTCTAACGCCGAACTTCATAAAAAAAAATAAAAAATCCTGCTATTCTATTACATTGGGCTAAACCTCTGTCCCTTTAATATCTCCGCCACGTCCCCCAATACATCCTACAATATTCTTAGTTGTTTTCCTTCATGTAGAATGAACCTACAAGTGTATAAAGGGTTTATTTTAATTCCGATATTTTCGTCCCATTGACTTGCATTGGGATCGGGTATCGGTATCGGATTGGATTCCGATACTGTGACGGTATCGGCCGATACTTTCCGATACCGATACTTTCCGATATCGGAAAGTATCGCTCAACACTAATGCTCACCCACAGTGGAAAATATGCACACATGCACACTCACACATTGCAAAAAACACATGCACGCTCACACACATGGGAAAACACACATGCACACTCACACACTTGGAAAAACACACATGCATGCTCACACATAGGAAAGCACACATGCACATCCCACACTTAGGAAAACACACATGCATGCTCACACGCATATGAAAACACACATGAACGCTCACACACATAGGAAAACAGATTCTTAGGAAAACATACATAATCTAACCTGCCATGTTTATGATTTGCAAAATGACCCCCTGGCCCCTGCTACGTATCTCAGCACAGCAAAAGGTGAGATGGGCAGTGCAGCAGATAACCAGCTGGAGAGGTTACTTGGAGTCATGGGCAGTGGGCACACAGGGCACTTATCGCTCACCTTGTCCTGCTGTCCTGTGTTGCTGCTCTGCACGCTAATGATCCTCCCCTACTGCTCCTGGCTGATCAGAAGAGATATGCACACAGAGAAGAGGAGGATGCTGTCTGCAATCACTATGTAAGTAATGCACCCTCTTTTTAGTTGTGTGCGAGGAGCTGCCCCCTCTCACCACTGCATGCACATTGCTGAAGCCGGCCATGGCTCCAGCCACATGTGCATGCTGTGCATCCTGCCCCCCATGATGCTTCACCACCAGGAAAAATTAAAGAGTGCCGGCAGCGGGAAAACAGGCTGGCGGCCCCACAAGAGGTGGCACACCACGGCCCACCGGGCAAATGCTCGAAATGGCAGATTAGCAGTCTGGGCCTGCCCATAGCAGTGGACTATAAAGAAGCAACCAAGTTGGTAATGGTAACTGCTTCCCTTTTTTTGCACCATTATTACACAAAATATAATCCAGAGATTCACAAATTTTAGAGGTATTATGGTCAGATTTGTATGTCCTTATAATCGGACCACAATTGAAAGCTTTCTGGATATTAAATATGAGCAGAATTTGCCAGCTTTGCTAAATTTTAAGAAAAAAATTAATTTATGGAGAAACATTTCTCCAGGAATTTTGATACTATAAAGGTACCTTCACACGAAGCGACGCTGCAGCGATAGCGACAACGATGCCGATCGCTGCAGCGTCGCTGTTTGATCGCTGGAGAGCTGTCACACAGACTGCTCTCCAGCGACCAACGATGCCGAGGCCCCCGGGTAACCAGGGTAAACATCGGGTTGCTAAGCGCAGGGCCGCGCTTAGTAACCCGATGTTTACCCTGGTTACCAGCGTAAAAGTAAAAAAAACAAACAGTACATACTCACCTGCGCGTCTCCCAGCGTCTGCTTCCTGACACTGACTGAGCTCCGGCCCTAACAGCACAGCGGTGACGTCACCGCTGTGCTTTCACTTTCACTTTAGGGCCGGATCTCAGTCAGAGCAGGAAGCAGACGCTGGGAGACGCGCAGGTGAGCATGTACTGTTTGTTTTTTTTACTTTTACGCTGGTAACTAGGGTAAACATCGGGTTACTAAGCGCGGCCCTGCGCTTAGTAACCCGATGTTTACCCTGGTTACCAGTGTAAAACATCGCTGGTATCGTTGCTTTTGCTGTCAAACACAACGATACACGGCGATCGGACGACCAAATAAAGTTCTGAACTTTATTCAGCGACCAGCGACATCACAGCAGGATCCTGATCGCTGCTGCGTGTCAAACTAAACGATATCGCTAGCCAGGACGCTGCAACGTCACGGATCGCTAGCGATATCGTTTAGTGTGACGGTACCTTAAAGGCTCTTATTTTCCCTTAAATAATGTGTACAATTCTCAGATGTCTCTTAAGAGTGCACTGCAAACCTTTGGAGATGGTAACCGACAGCCTATTAAACATCACACTGCAGTATCAGATGCCTGCCTTGCTGTTGTTTATCTACACATGGTACAAACGGAAGAAGCCATGACATTTTCACAAAGGAAGGTGCAAGGAAGACACAATCCCAAAAGCTGTATTTGGGTGGTATGTACGTTCATAATATTGGAGTATTACGACATGGAAGTGAGCAAAAAATATATAGTGTTGTGAAATAACGCTGAACATTTTTTATTTACTATCCTCACCAATAAAATTGCTAATTGTTCAAATTCGCGAGCACATGCAAATTTCAGGACCTTCAACTTGCATTCGATCAGGAATGGATTGGATCGATCCACTTATCTATAGTAGATATCTTTAGAGCTGTTAGTTCGGTTCTTGGACCCACAGTTGGACCAGGGCTCTCTTCCCAAATGCACCTTCACTAAGCTTGTCTGATACTGCCCCTTAGCTCAGATTATGAGCTAGTAGAAAAAAAACTGCAAAATAATAATTGAAACTAGTTTTAGGTCTATGCTCATGGTAAATTCCAGGAAATTCTTCTAACGGTTACAAATATCTTGGCCATACCTCATCATCATCTATCTGAATACCGGAAGATTGACCTGTTCACATACTGTAGCAATATTTTCCTTACACAGCTATGATTTCTTAATTTGGGAATCAACATCAGATAAAAAAACGGTATTGACATACAATAATATACATTTAGGTGACATGTTTGGAAGACCATTTTTTCATTTTCCTGTTGATCCAAATTCTCAAATGTGTGAACTTTGCATTACTCATTATAATCTTGGCTAAAGGTATGAATTTTACATAATTGATGTATGGATATTGAAATAGAGCCTGAAGATTTTAAGTGGATTCATGATGCTGGATACATTTTTCTTTATAAAATTAATGTTTTTATACAAAATCGGTTTACGTACATGTAATATAGATTGCATCGAAATTATGATCTAAGAAGAACAATCATTAAGCAGAAATAATAAATCTAAGCATAATTCTTCATAATGTAAATTAGGAACATAGTATTATGGTGTCAGAATAGCCACATTATGTATGATTCTGCATAGATTGCTTATAATGCACTCATGGCTCTGTAGTGTATGACAGAGAGATTGTGAACGACAGTGTAAGCGGTGAAAAGCAGAAGACATTATTATTTTATAAACTTCCACTTTGACATTCCAACAATCATAAAAGAATTAATAACTTTTTTCCTATAGTAATCGGTGAATCCTGCTAGATTTGCAATCATCTTTGTTAGGTTTTATTATCCCGTTTGTGAGTTTAGTTATATAAACAGAGCTCGGAATTTCTCTATTAAACTCCAGGGAGTAGTTGACTAAAGGCCCCGTCTCACTTAGCGATTTACCAACGATCACGACCAGCGATATGACCTGGCCGTGATCGTTGGTAAGTCGCTGTGTGGTCGCTGGGGAGCTGTCACACAGACAGCTCTCTCCAGCGACCAACGATCAGGGGAACGAGTTCGGCATCGTTGAAACTGTCTTCAACGATGCCGAAGTCCCCCTGCAGCACCCGGGTAACCAGGGTAAACATCGGGTTACTAAGCGCAGGGCCGCGCTTAGTAACCCGATGTTTACCCTGGTTACCAAAAAAAACAAACAGTACATACTCGCCTTTCGGTGTCCAGGTCCCTCGCCGTCTGCTTCCTGCTCTGACTGAGATCCGGCCGTACAGTGAGAGCAGAGCGCAGCGGTGACGTCACTGCTGTGCTCTCACTTCTCACTGTACGGCCGGCAGTCAGTGAGAGCAGGAAGCAGACGGCAAGGGACCTGACGGACATCAGAAGGCGAGTATGTATTGTTTGTTTTTTTTTACATTTACGCTGGTAACCAGGGTAAACATCGGGTTACTAAGCGCGGCCCTGCGCTTAGTAACCCGATGTTTACCCTGGTTACCAGTGAAGACATCGCTGGATCGGTGTCACACACACCGATTCAGCAATGTCAGCGGGGCCTCAACGACCAAAAAAAGGTCCAGGCCATTCTGACACGACCAGCGATCTCGCAGCAGGGGCCTGATCGCTGGTACGTGTCACACATAGCGAGATCGCTATGGAGGTCGCTGTTGCGTCACAAAACTTGTGACTCAGCAGCGATCTCGCTAGCGATCTCGCTATGTGAGACGGGGCCTTAATTGTTGGTCACTTCAATAATCAACAGAGGATGACTTTTATGTTCAGCAATTCTCTCTTTGTACAGCTCACTTAATAGCCGCGAAGGATCATTTGTCTACAGCCAAGTGATAAAAATGTACCTGAACAGAACATTCCAGCCTGCACCTTTCCAACTTAAATGTTTTGCAAGAATTAGCAATTACTGTTATGTTAACACGGCAACAGAGACAGAAGGGACCCAGGGCCCATCAATATTGAAATATTAAGAGCTGTACTTTCCCCAGCAGCTGTTACAATGACAAGTTAAAATGCAATAGGACAATATGTGTGTGATTTAGGGAACAATACGTGCGCTGCTTCTAATTGCTCTCAGGATTTGAATTGGTAAAACCATAAGATGTTCAACAAAAGGCTCAGTGCAGGTAGGACTATAAAACTTAATTATTTCTTACAAAGCAAGCCATTCTTTTTAGAATAAAAGAAAGCTATGAGCAATAAAGAGAACGCCATTATCAATTAGTCTTCTGCACACATAATTAGACTTGCAGAGATAAAGAAGCCTGTAAATTTAACGACAAATCCCATATTTTTTGCCGAAATTTAATGCTCTGTGCAGATTATGCTAGGAGATCTCATCAGGTTCTGCACTATGGAATGTACTAAAGTACTACTTTAATTTATAATACAAATATAAACAGATTTTCTAATGGTTCCTACATCTTTCAGGCAGAAAATCACTATCAAATTAGAGAAATCTGGAATTAGGTTGCACGATGTGTGAAACCTCCATATGGCACACAATCAGCGCACTCAGAGAAATGTGATCTTTAAAGACGGTATTGTAAAATTGAGAAGTGGGTCTTCTTCTCCTTTGGTTCTAAAGGCAAAAGAGGATACTAACCTGTGTGACCCTTGGTTACATCTAGTAAAAATTTTCCTTTATTTTTTTCCAACCGATACAGTGATTCCTCAAGTTCTAATTACATGAAGTAACAACATATTCATCAGACAATGGTCTTTCCCTGGTCATCATGATGTTAGATTACATACAAGCTACATTTCTACAAATATTACCTATATGTGGTGCATCCAGAATCCAACCAATTAGAATAGGCAAATTTTAAAACTCCTGTATTACCAAAATGCATGAACTGTTTTGCAGTGTAGTAGAGCCTCTCCAGAAGTTTTAAAGAAAACATGTTACATGAAAAAACACTATTAACATGTAGATATGGGGTTAATATGTAGGTTAGAAGTGTTTGAACCTACCCAACCCAGGCACTTTAAGTTCGGGTTTCTTTCATGGGGGTGGCACTAGTATGGGTTCAGTCACTGCACTGTGTATATAGACAGCTATGGCTGTAACTGACCCCCTGCACTGACTGACAGCCAGGCCTAATACTGAGCGGGTCAGTGTCGGGGGCATGGTTACAGCGGCCGCTCTCTATACACAAAGTGGTGACAGAACCCACACTAAAGGATCCTCCATGACAGAAAACATGCATGCTACAGGCAGTATCAAAGTGTATTTCCTCCTGGAAGCAGGGGTCCAAGTATCGGCTCTGGGTAAGCTCAGAACGCTACTTACCTGCAGATTAACCCATATCTGCAGGTCATTTTGTCACATGACAGATTCACTTTAACGTACAATAGATGTCTAAGAATCAACAACATTGTATCTTGAGAGACAACTACAATCTGCTCCATTCAGATACGTAAAAAGTATAGATGAAAAGATCATGTAATTCGCAAATTCACTTGTTCACAAAGATTTTGCCAGAAAATGTAATTCGTAAAAGAGGTTACTCTCCGCATTTGAGTGCCCCTTATTATGCTGTGAGGTCTCGCTAGACCCCATAGCATAATAATTGTAATATATAAAAAAAAACCTTATACTCACCTCATCGCTCACCTCTCCAGGCCCTCCGCTGTACTCCGTGACTCAACGGTTATCTTAGGATTTTCTTATCACCACTACGAGTGCTGAATGGTTCTGGGCAAGAAGTGCAGAAGTGTCCCAAGCATTGTGAGAGCTGGAAGTTCCTGGTGTGAAGTGGTTCAAGAATTCAGTGCTCGCGGTGGTGATCAGAAGATGCAACTAGGCCTGGACAGGTGAAAGTGGGGAGTGATAGAGCCAGAAAGGTGACAGGTAAGGTGAATATTTTTTTATTTATCAATCTTTGGATGGTTGAGAGATTCAAAAAAATGGCTACTAGAAAATTGCAAAAAAACAGCATTTTGGAGAATGCAATTTTGTTTTGTTATTCAAGTGGAATTAAACGCCGCTCAAATACATTAACTCATTTCTAATAGGGAGACATCTCATGCACGACTTTCAAATATTAATTCATGTTAACCTGTTAGATGCCCCAGTACACACTGTACAGTTATTGTACTTGCAGCACTACTCCCCTCCACCCAGTTAATAAATGTAGAAGACTAAAGGTACCGTCACACTAAGCGACGCTGCAGCGATATAGACAACGATCCGATCGCTGCAGCGTCGCTGTTTAGGTCGCTGTAGAGATGTCAAACACAGCAGCTCCAGAACGATGCAGGAGCGATCCTGTGACGTAACGGTGACTCACTTATCGTTCTCACAGGTCGTTAGCTCCATGTTTAACATTGCTGGCATCGTTGCTTTTACTGTCAAACACGACGATACACGCCGACCTGACGACCAAATAAAGTTCTGGACTTCTAGCTCCGACCAGCGATATCACAGCAGGATCCTGATCGCTGCTGCGTGTCAAACTAAACGATATCGCTAGCGAGGACGCTGCAACGTCACGGATCGCTAGCGATATCGTTATAAAGTCGTTTAGTGTGACGGTACCTTAACAATGACTGATCTGTGTGCTATAGTATTTTGTGGTTCTTAGGGATTACCACTTAATAACAGTTTATACTAGTCCAGGACAAAGATTTTAATAAACTGGGAGATGTTTTAATACCCAACATTGTACTAATCCCCACTAGCATTTTTGAAAAGTCAAACGAGGGAATATTTTCTGCAGATGTGCACAAAACAAATGACCTTTTATACATGGCTGTAGCGAATGTAAGAAGTAGAATGAAAAAATGAATACAAAAAAAAGAAAAGCTAGAACCTATGACAACAGCTAGCTAGTTACACACAGATTGAAGGATTTGAGACTATATAAGACTTTCCAATGACAGAATATTGGATGTTAAATATAGTGGTGGTCTACTAATGTATAATTACTAATCTACGTTTTTTCCATCTACTATTAACCTCACCAGTGAACCAAGCAGTCATAAGCTATAGTCATAATGTCATTGTTGCAGCTACGTGAAGACCAAGTGCAACAGTGGAGAGGTAGAGCTCTACCAGAGGAAGGGAGTGAAACAAACTGAGAGTGGAATCCTCTTTAAAGTTTATTCATCCAATTTTTTATTCCCAAAAATCTAAATTATAACCTATCCAAATGATAGAGGATACTTAACTGGTGTCTGTGGGACTGGCCACCAAGATTCCCATGCTCCCGAGATCACAGAGCCACATCTTGAATAGATCAACACATGATACATCCATGTCAGTGATAGATTTCTGATATTTGTATTGGCATATTAAGAAGCTAATCTTATCCATTGATAGTGGTATGGTAAAAAAGCTAAAGTATAATGGTGAATTGTAGATACCATGTATAGTTTTGCGCTCACGAATGGGAAAGAAGCAAAAAAATAATAATAATAATAATCTTTATTTTTTATTTAGCGCTAACATATTCCGCAGCGCTTTACAGGCTTTACAGTTTGCACACATTATCATCGCTGTCCCCGATGGGGCTCACAATCTACGGTAAATTCCCTATCAGTATGTCTTTGGAATGTGGGAGGAAACCCACGCAAACACGGGGAGAACATACAAACTCCTTGCAGATGTTGTCCTTGATGGGATTTGAACCCAGGACTCCAGCGCTGCAGTGCTAACCACTGAGCCACCGTGCTGCCAATATTAAAAAATATTGCAGCCTTGAACCCATAAAAAAGACAATTTCAATTAATTTGTCTTTAGTGAAGCTGTATTCTGATTGGCTAATAGTTGTGAGTACTTTTGTATCTTGGTTTTGTGTTAATTTATCTCATTGCAACAGTGTGCGCATACTTCTATGTTATTTTTAAATCAATCTGTAGCCCTTTTCCATACGACATGTGGGAGACATAAAAGGTCTCGGTGGTTGATGTTTTTTCATACCAACTTTTCATTTAAAGTAATTCTAAAATAAGAAATGAGAAAGTTCAACAAAGACTGTCTTATGACCCAGAAGTCGCTACAGAAAGCAGGCTCTTATTTTTACTGGTGTAATAATTTTGCACAAGCACCTCTGACTAGGAATTATCTGTCTACATCAAAGCAGGGAAGGCTTGTAAAAGAGCTGAAATTTAAGAATCTATTAAAATATTTAATATAATAAAGTAATTCTCTTGGAAATAAATGAATTATTAAATAAAGCTGTAAATTTGTCTGTAATTTAATATCTGGAACTGAGTGCTATTTCTTTTATCTTCTAAGGTCATTGGTTTAGTTATATGTGGTCCCACTCAGTCTATTCTAACATTTGACCCATATTAAGATCTATTGCTCATGCAATACATTTTCTGGGAAATATATGTCCACGTCACCATTTCATAGGCATGAAAATGACAGTCAGTCCCAAACAATTAAAGTCTTTCTGGATGAGCAGTTAAAGGCAATCAGGTTTTTAAAGTACTGAAATAGGCAACAAGGTCTAGTCAAGTGTGTTATCGTTGACAGAAACCACCAGTATTGCTGAATATATGCTATTTTGTAGGACTATTCCAGGCTTACAAGCTGTCAAAAGCTTAATATGACAATCCATGATTTTCACAAATTTTATTTTATAACAACTATTTCATTTTGATACAAAGATTTATTATCTGAGACGCTTCAGTCATTTTTTCTTGACAGGTCTCTTTTCTTTTTCTTTTTTACAGAATTTTGTGAATTCTTTATCAAACATATGAAGTTATTTTTGTATAAATGCAAAGCTATTTCTACTGGCGTATGGAAATACACTGTATAGACAAAAGTATTAGGACACCAAAACGTCCCATATACAGGAGCTTTTATGACATCTCATTCTAAATCATAACATTGATATGGAGTTGGTGCCCCACTGTAGCTACATATGTCTTCACTCTTCTGAAAAAATTTTATAGAAAGAGCCTGTGGAAATTTTGGGTCATTCACCATAAAAGCATTTGTGAGACATTGATGTTTGAAGAGAAGGCCTGGAGATTGTGAGCCAGGTCTTACTGTTTTACTTCAACCCAAAAATTTTAAATGGAGTTAAGGTCAGGACTGTGTTTCCAGTCACGTTCCCCCACAGTAAACTCACCTAACCGTGCCATTATGTGCCTTGCTTTGTGCACCGATGCACAGTTATGACTAAACTGAAAAGTTCTCAATCCCATAGATTTATCTTTCCTCCACCAAACTTTACAGTTAGCACAACGCATTTAATCAGTACAGTTCTCCTGGCCTTCACCAAACCCAGACTTCCAAATAGCAAATCACGACTCGTCACTCCAAAAAACATGTTTCCACTGCTTCTGAGTTCAGTGATGATGTGCTGTACATGACTCCATCTGATGCTTGGCATTGTCCTTGGTGAGGTAAGGCTTGAATGAAGATGCTCGGCTATGGAAATCTATTCCATAAAGCTCAAAGAGCACAGTTTTTACATTGATATTAATGCAAGAGGAAGTTTGAAACTCTGCAAGCTAATGACTCAGCAGAGTGTTTGGGACTTTAATGCAATATGTGCTTCAGTAATCGGAGAGCCCTGATCTGTAACTGTACATGGTCTGCCACTTTGTGGCTGATTTTCTGTATTTCCTAAGTCTTTCACTTTTTAATCATACCACTGTTACACCCAGTCCGGTCCCTGTACCTTTGCGGGGTCCCCATTGGGACTGTCGCTCTGTGTCGGCTCAACGCTGTCCTGACAGAGCCTCTGCTTCCTCTTCCTCCTCTGCTTCTTGGCATGTAGCCAGCAGGTCCTCCAGCTGTATGCTAAGGTTGTGCTTACACCGTTTGTCTCCACAGACTATCTGCTACCCGTTACCTGGCTTTCCTGTACGATCTCCAATCTGCTTACTCCAGTTCCGTCTCATCCTGCCATTCAGTTACCTGAACCTCTGGACAACGTCAGTACCGCTGATGAACCAGCTTCTACCCGTACTCCCGGTACCCACCGGTTAGCTCTACATCACCCGCTAACCCTGCTTGTCCGTCTGTCCCGCTAGGTCAACTACCACGAGTCCGGGGTCTAACTGGAGGTAGCACCCGTGTCCCCAGGCATCCCATTTTGACCCTGTTTGAGGGGTCTTACCATGGGTGTCTGAGGCTCACGTAGTCATGCCCCCTTCGGAGCCCCCCAGACCATGGTCCCGAGGTTCCATGTTAAATTACAATAAAAATGAATGTGAACTTCACCATCTGTGCCTCTGTTTCCATTCGTTACAACCACTCACAGTTTATTGTGGAATAATTGTTACAATGGTTGCATGGTATGAGTCAATTATGCTCAAATTCAGTGAGCTCTTTAGACTTACCTATTCTTTCACAAATTTTTGCATAGACAGACTGCATGGCTAAGGGTTTGATTTTATACACCTGTGACAATGTAAAAATCATACATTTATTGATTTAGATGAGTTCCAGTACTTTTGTCCATGAAGTATATTTGGATTTTTTACAGTAAATCCTGTTTCATGTGTAAACAGGTAAGTGTCAAAAAAAAATCACAAGAAATATAATCCCTAAAATATACTGAAAAATTTAAATTTGGTCTAAATTTGAGTATTTGCTTTCTCGTGGTTACGAGTGAGATGCATCTATGGTCTCCAAGCTGTATTACAGAGATGATCAAAATCACTAGAATATAAGCTTCTATCTAGGAATTCATCAGGATCCTGTGGAATAAAACATAGTAAGCAAACTGGAGATGAAAAAAAGCGCAATAGGGTCTTATCTGGGTAAAAATTGGGATAGAAATGCATAATTGTGCTCTCCTGGCTGGTTTGTGTGCACACAACCACTGAAAAGGCTTAGACTGCTGCAGACCCACAAAGAGAAATCAAAGAAACCGGGCGCAAATTGGTTTACCTGCACTGCCATTGATGGCAGAGCTGGTTAACCCATTTGTTTCCGATTTCTTTGATGGAATAAAACATGTCTTTTAAGGTTCCGAACTTCAATATTTCCTTAAAGTAGTCCACTGAACAGGCCTATGTCTGTTTGAGCTATACAAAGTCTTACTGTTAATAAAAAAAAACTCTGTAGAGCCATAGACTATGATGGTCAAAAACTATTCAACTATACTTGTGTTTGATTATTTTTTATGCCAAGTATGTGCCTAACCTTGAAAGGCCACAGCTAGAGATCAGCAAATAAATTCAAGTGGAATTGAATGCTATTTGCATTTTACAAGAATCTGCATTCACCAAAATACGTATTTGTTGTAATACGCTTCCATGTGGATTTAAAAAAATGACAGTCACTGACTGCCGTTATTGGTGAACCATAATATGAAATCAAATGGTTAAAAAAAAACAATGATTATACTCATCTCCATGCTCATCACTCTAGCCCCTCCGCTACTCACGGCCACCGGTTTTTCTGAACCATAATGTGCAACCAAACGTTTAAAAAAATCAAAAAATCATCAAAGTCAAATCACTGCTTACCACTTTGGCCCCTCTGCTATTCATCCGCACCCACCTCTTCTGGTGCCCTGCTGCTTGCTTTGGAATCTTCATTCCTTTCACACTGTTTCGGACTTCCGGGTGTCAATGGTCAACGGTGCTATAATGTAACAACGTGCATGGTTGTCCTTTCATGTGCCTGCTCAGAGCCCTCCTTTATGCCATGACACCCGAAAGTCTGATGCTGCATAAGAGGACCAAAGATTGCAACATATGCAACGTGGGATCAGAAGATGCAGCAAGGACCAGACAGGTGGCGGTGAGTAGTAGAAAGGCTGGAAAGGTGAGAACAAGGTGAGGAGTATACCGATTCTTTGTATTCTTTTACATGTTACATTTTATTATGCTATGGAGTCTCGAGAGATCTCAGAGCATGATAAATAAAATTACATTTGAATAACTTCTCTTCAGATCAAATTCCTATGTACTGTAACAATGAGTGAACGTT
Organism: Ranitomeya variabilis; assembly: GCF_051348905.1. Classification (NCBI taxonomy): domain Eukaryota; kingdom Metazoa; phylum Chordata; class Amphibia; order Anura; family Dendrobatidae; genus Ranitomeya; species Ranitomeya variabilis. The sequence continues at coordinate 903,249,938 of NC_135233.1, forward strand.
TCTAACTGAGTAGAAAAATGAGAATAACTAGCAGGTTTGCTTGGCTAGTTCCAGTTTTACTGTATAAAATCAACACAAAATGATCATAAACAGCGTGGAAAACTTTTTTCAAAAGGTATACAACTCAAATAGAACATTATGTAAGTTGTAACATAAAAAAGGAACATTAAGTAACTTATACAAATGGAACATTAACATCATAAAGAACAATGTTGCAGTGAATTTCAAGATAAGATGATTTCAATGCAGCATTCTGACAACTTTTCTTAGGCCGGTTTCCCACTTGCGTTTGGAGCAGCTGCAGAGGGCTGCGGACTTCCTCCATGAAGCCCTGCCCTCTGCCGCTAGCTCCGCCTACTTCTGCATGCGGCCGGCATGAGGCCTGTGTACCTATATTTAACATTAGGTACGCAGGTCGTGCGGCTGTATGCGGAGGCTGCCGCATGCGTCGTTTTGACGCTGCAGATAAAAAAAAAAATGCTACAGGCTGCGTCCTACACTGGTCGCCGCAGCGTCAAAACGACGCATACGGCAGCCTCCGCATACAGCCGCATGACCTGCGTACCTAATGTTAAATATAGGTACACAGGCTGCATGCCGGCCGCATGCAGAAGTAGGCGGAGCTAGCGGCGGAGGGCGGGGCTTCACAGAGGAAGTCCGCAGCCCTTTGCAGCTGCTCCAAACGCAAGTGGGAAACCGGCCTTATAGAGAAAACTGTGACCTTGATTAACCCCTTCATGACCTTGGGATTTTTCGTTTTTCCGTGTTCGTTTTTCACTCCCCTCCTTCCCAGAGCATTAACTTTTTTATTTTTCCGTCAATTTGGCCATGTGAGGGTTTATTTTTTGCAGGACAAGTTGTACTTTTGAACAACAGCATTAGTTTTACCATGTCGTGTACTAGAAAACGGGAAAAAAATTACAAGTGCGGTGAAATTGCAAAAAAAGTGCAATCCCACACTTGTTTTTTGCTTGGCTTTTTTGCTAGGTTCACTAAATGCTAAAACTGACCTGCTGTTATGATTCTCCAGGTCACTACGAGTTCATAGACACCTAACATGACTAGGTGAAAAGTGGTGAAAAAATATTCCAAACGTTGCTAAAAAAAAAAAAAAAAAAAAAAAAAAAAAAATTGCGCCATTTTCCGATACTCGTAGCGTCTCCATTTTTCATGATCTGGGGTCGGTTGAGGGCTTATTCTTTGTGTGCTGAGCTGGCGTTTTTAATGATTCAAATTCGGTGCAGATATGTTCTTTTGATCGCCCGTTATTGCATTTTAATGCAATGTCGCGGCGACCAAAAAAACGTAATTCTGGCGTTTAGATTTTTTTTCTCGTTACGCCGTTTAGCGATCAGGTTAATGCTTTTTTTTAATTGATAGATCGGGCGATTCTGAACGTGGCGATACCAAATATGTGTAGGTTTGATTTTTTTTTATTGATTTATTTTGATTGGGGCCAAAGGGGGGTGATTTAAACTTTTATATTTTTTTTTATTTTTTTCACATTTTTTTAAACTTTTTTTTAACTTTTGCCATGCTTCAATAGCCTCCATGGGAGGCTAGAAGCAGGCACAGCAAGATCGCCTCTGCTACATAGCAGCGATCTGCTGTTCACTGCTATGTAGTAGAAAATCAGGTGTGCTGTGAGCGCCGACCACAGGGTGGCGCTCACAGCTGCCAGGGATCAGTAACCATAGTGGTCTCAAGGACCTCTATGGTTACCATTCAGAAGCATCGCCGTCCTCCGATCATGTGACGGGGGTCAGCGATGCGGTAGTAAATAGCGGCGGGTGAATCGTGATTTCACCCGCCGCTATTGCGGGCACATGTCAGCTGTTCAAAACATTTGATGCGGGCTCACCGCGGAGCCCTGTATCAAAGCAGGGGAGCTGACCTCGGACGTACTATCCCGTCCGACGTCAGGAAGGGGTTAAGGTCATCTTCAGTTTCCCTAAGATCCTTTAATTCGTATCATGAGTTATGTGATCATTAATTGTAGGTCAAATAGTTTTTTCTAATTGACATCACAATGTCTGATCTCTTGCAGTAATATTTAAGCAACTATAGTTCACAGCAGAAGCCTATACTGATCGTAGGTTTAAATGTTTATTCTCATCTTCATAGATGAGTGTTGTTGAATAGTGCTTGTAAAAAAAAATCACTTTTGGTTTATTACATTTTTCAGCCATTCTTGAGACTTGCAACAGTTCTGTTTTCAGCTGATTGCATTGGAGATAGACCACCACTGCTGTCTAGCTTGTAAGCATTGCACTGGATTACCCTCAGATTTCCTGCATTTTTTGTGTGGATTTCACCTGCGTTTTTACACCTGCGGATTCCTATTGAGAAGCAGGTGTAAACCACTGCGGAATCCACACAAAGTATTGACATGCCGCGGGAAATAAAACGCTGCGTTTCCGCGCCGTATTCTCCACATCATGGGCACTGCGGATTTGGTTTTCCATAGGAAAACTGCTGCGAATCTGCAGCCGCCAAACCTCTGCGGATCCGCAGCCAAATCCGCAACGTGTGCATAGACCCTATCAGTGTGATCCCGCAATCCCGTCACCTACAAGCAGTATTTACAAGCTCGATATAAAAGAGCTGGTAAACACCATGCATGTTTTGCTTTCTCTTGCAGCGGTGTCTGGTCACCTAGGCACTGAGCTGTATAGGATACAAAAGAGTGATCGATCATATCTCAAGAATGGCTAAAATATTTAATAGAATAACGATTTGTCATAGTATTACAGTTGTAGTATGAAAGTTGAAATACACATACTACAACCATGGAAAAGCAGTCCTAGAAAGTGGTTAGGAAACTGTTAATTTTATGGAACAAACATAGTTTTACACAAAAAATAACAGCACTTCTAAAAAACAGTACGAAAATGGACATATATAGTGTATACATATATATATATTCTAGCTGCTGCTGAGCTGTTTATAATAAGGATCGGCTCTGCTCCGTCGCTCTATGAAATTCTCCTATGAATTACACGCTGCACCATTGGAGATCTTTGAAGACAAAGATAATTATATATCACCTAGTTCCTTGTGAAGAAATTACTTTATGCAGCCACCGCAATTCTGTTATATCTGCGATTTTGGTACATGTTTTTTTCATGAATATTCTATATCTAAAAGAAAAAACTTCATCTCACTTTTTACTTTTTATAGATAAAAGAAAGTTTTTTTTAAACTATCAATACTCACAAATTACCATAGAACAGCAGCCAATCACTTTATTGTGAGCAGACGAAAAGACAAACAAACATATATACAGTATACAGTATATATGTATGTATGTGTCTGTGTGTTTTCTTCTTCTGCACACAAAGTGATTGGCTGCTGTTTGTGTTACCGCACAATAATACATTGCCTCCTCTTCTATGATAATTTGTGAGTGTTGATTGTTTTATTGTATAAATTTAAATATATAATATACATGTGTGTGTATACTTTATGTGTGTGTATGTATAACATATAGTTTATATGCCGTATAAACATATACACACATAGGGTATATATATTTAAATATGTACAGTACAGACCAAAAGTTTGGACACACCTTCTCATTTAACCCCTTCACCCCGGAGCTTTTTCCTTTTTTCGTTTTCATTTTTCGCTCCCCTCCTTCCCAGAGCCATAACTTTTTAATTTTTCCGTCAATATGGCCATGTGAGGGCTTATTTTTTGTAGGATGAGATGTACTTTTGAACTGTACCATTGGTTTTACCATGCCGTGTAAGAGAAAATGGGAAAAAAATTCCAAGTGTGATGAAATTGCAAAAAAAAGTGCAATCTCACACTTGTTTTTTGCTTGGCTTTTTTGCTAGGTTCACCAAATGCTAAAATTAACCAGCCATTATGATTCTCCAGGTCATTACGAGTTCATAAACACCTATCATGTCTAGGTTATTTTTTATCTAAGTGGTGAAAAAAAATTCCAAAGTTTGCTAAAAAAAAAAATAAAAATTGTGCGATTTTCCGATACCCGTAGTGTCTCCAATTTTCGTGATCTGGGGTCAGGTGAGGGATTATTTTTTGCGTGCTGAGCTGGTGTTTTTAATTATACCATTTTGGTGTAGATACGTTCTTTTGATCGCCCGTTATTGCATTTTAATTCAATGTCGCGGCGACCAAAAAAAACGTAATTTTGGAGTTTTGATTTTTTTCTCGCTACGCCATTTAGCGGTCAGGTTAATCCTTTGTTTTTATTGATAGATCGGGCGATTCTGAATGCGGCAATAACAAATATGTGTATGTTGAATTTTTTTTTTATTGTTTTATTTTGATTGGGGCGAAAGGGGGTGATTTGAACTTTTATATATTTTTTATTTTTTTTATATTTTTAAACATTTTTTTTTAATTTTGGCATGCTTCAATAGCCTCCATAGGAGGCTAGAAGCATGCACAACTCGATCGGCTCTGCTACATAGAGGTGAAGTACAGATCACCTCTACGTAGCAGAAAACCAGGTGTACTTCGAGTGGCGACCACAGGGTGGTGCTCAAAGCAATCGGCCATCAACAACCATAGAGGTCTCAAGGAGACCTCTGGTTGTTATGGCAATGCACCACTGACCCCTGATCATGTGAAGGGGGTCAGCGGTGCGAGCACTTCCGGCTGCGTGGCCGGGAGCCCTAGTTAAATGCCGCTGTCAGCGCTTGACGGCGGCATTTAACTAGTTAATGGGCGCAGGCGGATCGCGATTCCACTCGCGCTCATTGCGCGCACATGTCAGCTGTACAAAACAGCTGACATGTTGCGGCTTTAAGGTGGGCTCACCACCGGAGCCCACCTTCAAGCGGGGGATCTGCCAGCTGACGTACTATTCCGTCAGCTGGCAGAACGGGGTTAAAGATTTTTCTGTATTCTCTACCTCTTGAAGCTCATCAAGAGAATGCCAAGAGTGTGCAAAGCAGTCATCAAAGCAAAAGGTGGCTTCTTTGAAGAACCTAGAATATAAGACATATTTTCAGTTGTTTCACACTTTTTTGTTAAGTATATAATTCCACATGTGTTAATTCATAGTTTTGATGTCTTCAGTGTGAATGTACAATTTTCTTAGTCATGAAAATACAGAAAAATCTTTAAATGAGAAGGTGTGTCCAAACTTTTGGTCTGCACTGTATATATATAGTGTATTAGTTTATGGAAGTGAATGCAGATATATGTTATCGCTCAGGTGTATAGCAGTATTTATCTACCTCTACATGTGGTGGTACAATTTTATCATTTGGTCCCACTGAATATGGTGTGTTTTTAGCCATACTTATTCCACATTCAAAACTACTGACAAGCAGTGACATACCCTCCTATGTTTGAAAAACCTTTTAGGGGTTAACCAGTCGAAAATGATACATCTGCAGTCACTCTGTATGACTGAAAATTTATGGATCCACCCAATATATGCACCATGTTCTGCGAGGATTGGTCACTTTCTGAGCATAATAGACTACTCGGCCACCCCAACTGGATGGCCACGTCGCTAAACTGGGAGTGGCCTCACTCACTACAGGTGTATGCACACTAGTTAGGGTCTGGCCAGGGGTATGTATAAATCATACATCACTGCCGTTCCTGGCTCAGAAATTGTCAAAACCTCGCAGCGCACAGTGCTTGTGCTGGGGGATCAATTAGTCTGCAGTCACACAGAGTGACTGCAAACTTATCATTTTAGACCGGACAACCCATTTAGAATGGTTAATGCTGTTCTGCCTGGTCAGCAAATAAATGCCTTAACCCATTACTTGCCAAATTAGCAATTTTCTTTTTTTTTTTAATGACAGATTTTTAATGATTTGGGTCCTACTGAATCAGAAACATAATTTGCTAAATTTTTACAAGTGCGGATTTTTCATAAAAGGGCGTCCCAATATTCAATTAAAAATGACAATGACATGATTTCCTATTTTGAAAACATTAATTTTACAAAACACGACACAAAAAATTGGACCTAATTATAAAAATTATAAAATCATAGCTGCTAGGAGCTAAAGATTAGGCGTCCCAAAAAAAGGACATTGGTAGATAATGGGTTAAATAAAATAAGCACTACAGCACACACAGTGAAGGAAATGTAGGGGTGATGAGGAGAGTAAGGGTACTGTCACAGTGCAATTTTGATCGCTACGACGGTACAATTCGTGACGTTCTAGCGATATCGTTACGATATCGCAGTGTCTGACACGCAGCAGCGATCAGGGACCCTGCTGAGAATCGTACGTCGTAGCAGATCGTTTGGAACTTTCTTTCATCGCTTGATCACCCGCTGACATCGCTGGATCGTTGTGTGTGACACCGATCCAGCGATGTGTTCGCTTGTAACCAGGGTAAACATCGGGTAACTAAGCGCAGGGCCGCGCTTAGTAACCCGATGTTTACCCTGGTTACCAGCGTAAACGTAAAAAAAACAAACAGTACATACTCACATTCCGGTGTCTGTCCTCCGGCGTCTCAGCTTCTCTGCACTGTGAGCGCCTGCCGGCCGGAAAGCGAGCACAGCGGTGACGCGGTGACGTCACCGCTCTGCTTTCCGGCTATGGTGCTTACACAGTGGAGAGAAGCAGAACGCTGGGGGACAGACACCGGAATGTAAGTATGTACTGTTTGTTTTTTTTACGTTTACGCTGGTAACCAGGGTAAACATCGGGTTACTAAGCGCGGCCCTGCGCTTAGTAACCCGATGTTTACCCTGGTTACCCGGGGACTTCGGCATCGCTCCAGCGCCGTGATTGCACAGTGTGACCGCAGTCTACTGCTGGAGCGATAATCATACGACGTTGCGACGTCACGGATCGTGCCGTCGTAGCGATCGAAATTGCACTGTGTGACAGTACCCTAAGACATGTACAGTGCCTACAAGTAGTATTCAACCCCCTGCAGATTTAGCAGGTTTACACATTTGGAATTAACTTGGCATTGTGACATTTGGACTGTAGATCAGCCTGGAAGTGTGAAATGCACTGCAGCAAAAAAGAATGTTATTTCTTTGTTTATTTTTTTTTAAATTGTGAAAAGTCTTTTCAGAGGGTCATTTATTATTCAACCCCTCAACCCACCAGAATTCTGTTTGGTTCCCCTAAAGTATTAAGAAGTAGTTCAGGCACAAAGAACAATGAGCTTCACATGTTTGGATTAATTATCTCTTTTTCCAGCCTTTTCTGACTATTTAAGACCCTCCCCAAACTTGTGAACAGCACTCAAACATGGTCAACATGGGAAGGACAAAGGAGCATTCCAAGGCCATCAGAGACAAGATCGTGGAGGGTCACAAGGCTGGCAAGGGGTACAAAACCCTTTCCAAGGAGTTGGGCCTACCTGTCTCCACTGTTGGAAGCATCATCCGGAAGTTGAAGGCTTATGGAACTACTGTTAGCCTTCCACGGCCTGGACAGCTTTTGAAAGTTTCCTCCTGTGCCGAGGCCAGGCTTGTCTGAAGAGTCAAGGCTAACCCAAGGACAACAAGGAAGGAGCTCCGGGAAGATCTCATGGCAGTGGGGACATTGGTTTCAGTCAATACCATAAGTAACGTACTCCACCGCAATGGTCTCCGTTCCAGATGAGCCCGTAAGGTACCTTTACTTTCAAAGCGTCATGTCAAGGCTCGTCTACAGTTTGCTCATGATCACTTGGAGGACTCTGAGACTGACTGGTTCAAGGTTCTCTGGTCTGATGAGACCAAGATCGAGATCTTTGGTGCCAACCACACATGTGACGTTTGGAGACTGGATGGCACTGCATATGACCGCAAGAATACCATCCCTACAGTCAAGCATGGTGGTGGCAGCATCATGCTGTGGGGCTGTTTCTCAGCCAAGGGGCCTGGCCATCTGGTCCGCATCCATGGGAAGATGGATAGCACGGTCTACCTGGAGATTTTGGCCAAGAACCTCCGCTCCTCCATCCAGGATCTTAAGATGGGTCGTCATTTCATCTTCCAACAAGACAACGACCCAAAGCACACAGCCAAGAAAACCAAGGCCTGGTTCAAGAGGGAAAAAATCAAGGTGTTGCAGTGGCCTAGTCAGTCTCCTGACCTTAACACAATTGAAAACTTGTGGAAGGAGCTCAAGATTAAAGTCCACATGAGACACCCAAAGAACCTAGATAACTTGGAGAAGATCTGCATGGAGGAGTGGGCCAAGATAACTCCAGAGACCTGTGCCGGCCTGATCAGGTCTTATAAAAGACGATTATTAGCTGTAATTGCAAACAAAGGTTATTCCACAAAATATTAAACCTAGGGGTTGAATAATAATTGACCCACACTTTTATGTTTAAAATTTATAAAAATTTAACTGAGCAACAAAACTTTTTGGTTTGTAAGATTTATGCATCTGTTAATAAATCCTGCTCTTGTTTGAAGTTTGAAGGCTCTAACTTATTTGCATCTTATTAAACCTGCTAAATCTGCAGGGGGTTGAATACTACTTGTAGGCACTGTATATATGCATATATGTGTATAGTAGAATGTATAATAAATGCGCTTGAAGAATTATTAACACTTTCATGGCAGTGGACCTATTTCAGAGCCTCCAGTAATAATTTTATGGGAGTGGTATTGTACCTAATTTAATCTCTCCAGGACTGAATTAATCAATTATTACATGGCATGAAGTAAGGTCACGACTCACGATACCATGTTCAAACGCATTAGATATCTCAGGGTGTCGGAAAATGTACTCACTATACAATGGGATACAGGAAGGAGAACAGAACATTTCCCCCTCATTAGCTTGTCCCTTAAACATTCCGACAGCTCGCAATGCTCATTAGCCAAATGGACCGCTGGCTTTCTTTGAGAAATTGCAGGAACCTCGCTAGGCTCCCAGAGCTAATTATATCAAATTTAGATTGGCTCTATAATAAAAGGGAGACATTTTTTATGCCATCTTTTATTTAATATCGAGATGTGCCGCTACTAGAATCTCTAATGTCACTGCATAATCATAAAATGATTACAAGAAATACCTAAAACCTCCGGTTTGGGATTGACAAGCCATGCCAAGTAAAAGGTCAGACTGCATTCCCTGACAGATTACCTGCAATGTAAAGTGATGCAAGTCCATTATAAGGTCATATCTCAAAGCCGCTCAAGATGAGACGTAGAAAACAGGGGAGTCGGGCTGAGCTTACGATGCATGGGCACTTCCGCTAAACTGTTTAACATGCAGCTGTCACAGGTACGCAAGATTCCTTGACAATCTGACACATCCTATTAAAAACATATGTAACAATTACATGGACTAGAGCAGCCACAAGGGCAATCTAGGCACTTAGCCACATGCAGATTTGCAATGAAAAGAAGCTAAATTTATTTATTTAAGAGGTTAATAAAATTATGTCACTAATTCATTTACGGTAGCCATCTAAAAGCAATTATAACCAGAGAATAAAGCTTGTTAGCGGCATAATAGGTTAGAGAAGCACACACATAGTTATAGCATCAACAGCAAGTGCCTATTATAATAGCATCAAGTTGGTTTTATATAACATATTCACATACCCTTTGCTGCGTGACACTAAGCCCCCTGCATTCCCGTGACTATTCTACATCTTAGGCTGGTTTCACACGTCAGTGGCTCCGGTACGTGAGGTGACAGTTTCCTCACGTACCGGAGACACTGACACACGTAGACCCATAAAAATTAATGCATCTGTGCAGATGTCATTGATTTTTTGCGGACCGTGTCTCCATGTGCCAAACACGGAGACATGTCAGTATTCGTGGGAGCGCACGTATTACACGGACCCATTAAAGTCAATGGGTCCGAGTAAAACACGGACCGCACACGGACGTTGTCCGTCTGCAGTCCGTGTGCGTGCAGAAGACAGCGCTACAGTAAGCGCTGTCCCCCCCACTGGTGCTGAAGCCGCCATTCATATATTCTCTGCAGCAGCGTTTGCTGCAGAGAAAATATGAATAATAGTGTTTAAAATAAAGATCTATGTGTCCGCCGCCCCCCCACCCCCTGTGCGCCCCCCCCCCCCGCTGTTCTGAAAATACTCACCCGCTTCCCTCGCAGTGTCCTATGCTGGCCGGCCCTTCTACTGTATGCGGTCACGTGGGGCCCCCGATTAGACTCATGAACATGTGGCTCCACCTCCCATAGGGGTGGAGCCGCCTATTCATGAGTGTAAATGAGCGGCCCCACGTGACCGCATACAGTGGAAGCCGCGGCCAGACCAGGAAGCAGCGACAGCCAACGAGGGACCGGGTGAGTATTTTCTGAACAGCGGGGGGGCGCACAGGGGGTGGGGGGGCGGCGGACAGGTAGGTCTTTATTTTAAACACTATTATTCATATTTTCTCTGCAGCAAACGCTGCTGCAGGGAACATATGAATCGCGGATTCAGCACCAAATGCTTGTACGTGTGGTACCCAGCACGGTGCGTGTGGTACCCAGTGGGCACACGGGCGGCACACGTGTGCCGCAAGTGTGCCACACTGATGTACACAAGAAACGTAGGAGCACACGGACACGGATAACTCCGGTACCGATTTTTCCGGTACCGGAATTATCTGGACGTGTGGGACAGCCCTTAGGGTATGTTTCCATGGTCAGGAAATGCTGCAGATTGGATGCTGCATACAGCTGCAGTGTCCAATCCGCAGCGGCTAGATGTTACAGCATAGTGGAGGGGATTTTATGAAAAGCCACAGTGCTTTGGGTGGAGCTGCGTCCAAAGCGCTGCATATATGGAACGTGGGAACATACCCTTAATGTGTTGTCCATATTAACGGCACGTCAGCTGAAGCCACGCCAATGGTCAATATTACCATTATGGAATACATACCATCATGAGGGTTTGTTAACACAAGGGCTTTACAGATCAGTGTATAATTAATTAATGGAAGCCTGCGCATGTAGACAACTTTATTTTTGGTCTCAGTGCGATTTGACAAAATATGGGTATGCACTCAGACCAGTGTTATTATATAGAGTTGTGCACATGTCCGATTAATTGCTTGGACCAAGTCTGTCTTAAGGAAAAGCTGCAACACTCACAAGTTGCATCCGATCATCGGATCTCACTCGACCATGTAAGTCAAGGAAAAAAATCAGACTGCACTCAGATGACATATGAGTGCAGTCCTATTTCCACAGACTGACAGAATGGAGAAGTTGACAACATTTTTTCCATGTTGTTAGGTGTCGAGTTCCCGCCGCTGCACAGGGAGAATCTCGAACCATGTCTGCTGCGGTCTCCCATTCTCCTTCAGCCAGAGTGGAGCCTGCTCAGCAGAGACATCGGTCCCAGCATCTGGCTCAAGCAGATACTGTGCATATGGTTACAGCTGCCATTCCAGGCTCAGCCTTTGTAACCAGCATTGATCAGAGGTGAGAAGACGTTCCAGGGATTAAGTCCCGCTTTTCTTCTACTGAGCATGCCCACGGGACAACCTCTCATTGGTGGTCGGGGGCACAAGCTCAGGTCCTGTAGCGGCTCCAATTGGAGCACTAGGAAGGTCCTGGAAGGCTACAGATATAAAAGGTTTGCATGGCCGCTTGGCCATGAGCTAGTATAAATCAGTTATTGTGTGTGTGCGGATGTGTGCCTGTTCTGGTGAAAGCTCCGAATCATTCCCATCCCTAGTGTTGATGATGAATGCTCGCAAATGTTGGAGCTGTCTAGCACCAGATAGTGCCATCCAGCACCAGGCACAATCTATAGCGTCTAACAGCAGCATTAGCCAGTGCGGCACCGTGCACAACCAGTGCGCTTACCTGTCCCTAGTTAGGGCAGTTAGTGGTGTTTGCCAGAGCAGCGCTGCACGCACTCAGTGCGGGAAATCATTATTTAGGTTTTTCCCTGGCACCACAGTTGCGGCGCCAAGGGCTAGTGGTCTTGGTGCAGAGTCCTGTGACCCAATACTAGCGTTCACTCTGCGGTATTGCAGCCCTGTGATGCAACAGGGTTTGCTTCCTTACATACAGGATGAAGCTAACCTGTGTGTGTTCACATTATACCGCCATATACTGTCCGCCATTACCAAGCAGCAGGTGCCATCTCTGCATGGTGGACCCCGGGCTGCGAACGCACCTTATACCGTCCTTATAATTATTTGGTGCGTTCCGCCAGCCCTAACACATGTTCTCTTCATTTGAAAAAAAAATGTAGCACACTTTGATCATACTCTGATCAAACTCTGGAGGGGAGGTTTTTTTTAATAAAATGATGAACCAAGGAAAATGTCTGAGAGTGTTTTTTTAAATAAAGTATTTTTTGGGTTTCCTTATAAATACTGGGTTAGTCATGGGGTGTCTTATTTACACCTCTATCACCAACACAAGGGCTTGATGTCAGCTGTGTTTTTAGACAGCTGACATCAACCCCACGTGCCATTCCCCTGATTGCCAACACACCAGGGCATTAGGAAGAGCCAAGGTGAAGCACCGGAACTGAAGCATATCATGTGATGCTCCATTTGTGGGGTGGCTGCAGGCTGATATTCTTGGGCTGGGAAGGGACCAATAGCCATGGGCCTCCCCAGTCTGATATCAGCTCTCAACTGTCTGCTTTACCTGTGCAGACTACCAAAATGGAGGGAAACCTTTTTTTTCATGTATTTTTTTCTTTTCTGTTAGGGTAATACATGTACAGTAAGCAACACATGCAAGGCACTAATGATACATCTCACAGATATCTATTTATCTATATCTTGGCACATAAAAATCTGTAATTTTTATTCTGCATTCTGTTCCGATATGTGTCAAAATGACGGCACACGGATGTTCCACAGATGACATATAGACGGCACATGGATGATACGCTTATACCCAAAGACAGCCAATGGACAACCAAACTGATGGTAAAAATGGACCGCCTCATGCGTATGCTTTTTTAAGCAAACGTGTGAAGGGGGGGCTAAGTCAAAGTTTATAGCTCCATAGTTTATTAAGGTTGAAGATAGATATCAGTCTATTGATTTCAACTTAAAACCTAACTTGTTGATACCGAGAAAGGCTAAAACTCGATGTAGCAGATGGTAATTGCCCTATGTTAGATGAGTGTATTTTCAGTCCAAGTGCGATCCGACAAAACATCTGTTCACACTCGGACCAAAGTTAGTCTATGGGACTGTGCACATGTTTGATTTTTTCCTCAGACAATGTCGGTCTGGGTAAAAAATTACAACATGCACAAGTCTGATCCAATATTTAGATTGAACTCAGCCATGCAAGTCAATGAGTTCATGGAAAACCTCAGAGTGCAGTTCGATTTCCATTGACTGAAACAATGGAGAAGGTGGAGATTTTTTTTGTCCATCTTCTCCTCATCCATGAAAATTGGATCACAGTATTGGATCACACTTTGATCAAACTCTGATCGACTTGATAATCTTGGATGAGAGAATACATTGTCATCTGCACTGGCCCTTAGCAGACACATTCCTTTTTAACCCCAGATACGGCAATCTGACTAGTTCACTGGATCAATGTCCCCTCAAAGAATCTAGTATTCATCTTCTTTGGGTTTTAATATAGCACATTTCAGAACTACTCAGAACATAGAGAGAAATCACATAAAGAGAAACACAATTCTAAATTACAGAAGACCAATAAACACATGTCAGTGTTAAAATACTCAATGTTATTGACTGAAAAAAATGACTGATGTATTGTTCCAGTTATGCTGTTCATGCTTCATAGAGGACTGCCAGCAGAATAGCACTGAATGCATTATTTCAATGCTTTATTTCAGTACTTTACTGGAAATTTGCACAGACAACATATTTTATTGAATTTTCCATTAAAAAGAGTTTTGATCACATGAAGTGAAAATTTCTGTATCCACATGAAAAACTGCAATGCCGTAGTATTCAACTAGTGATAAATTCTATCAAGACATTTTTCTATAAATTCTTAGTTAATATGCCATAATACCTGCCATCTTTCTTTTGGCTGCCATCCGCCTCCTAATGGATCCCTATGAAAAAGCAAAACCACACAGTCTACTAGTACTATTGAAAGAAGAATGACATTTATGGCTATAGGTCTACAGTGCCAAATAAATAGGTGATTAGGAATATTTCATTGTGTGCATAGCTCACAGGCAGCAAAGTAGTGTTGTATCTTTTAATAAGTCAGCAATGTTTTCGTAAATTGGATAAAACCTCTCTTTCTGTAAAAGCTTGCCCTTCTCTTACACAATAGCTATATCCCCATCACCAATGTCATCCCTGAAGATGCTCAACATTGCTTTAATGTAAAAAAGGATAATGTAAAGAAGCTCTATGTTTTTTGCAAAACAAGAAACAGTCCTAGACTTGGCGCAGTTTACGCAATTATAGCAGTGGACTTTTGATTCCAGACATCCTGTCCCTTCAAACATGTCACTAGCCACTTGTCAACACATACAAATGGGGGACAAACTCCCTGCATCATAATACTTTAAAGCTACCAGGAAAGCCTTCGAACTTCTAGAACCATGTAACCACAGATGCAATTAGACGATATGTGAAATTTTAAAAAATAGATTGTATGGTTGAGTTATATTTTCCATTTTCACTTAAAGCCTTTCACAACATATGACATACATTTACGTCATATGTTGTGTTCTACACTTTGATTCGGGATCGCACACCGAGCCTGCATATTTCCGCACACCGAGCCTGCATATTTCCTGACAGATGATGGCTGATTTAGTCAGCCATCATCCACCTCTAACAGCCGTGTATGGAATGACGTCTGCAGCTCTTAATGTGTTAAATGCTGCCATCGCTCTCTTACATGCCGGGGGCATGAGGGGGCATCATTCCACGTGTCCAACAGCGTGCCCATAGCATGATTGCAGGGTGCCGGAGGGTTGCAATGACAGCTGGGGGTGTGCTGAAGATCCCCGTGCTTGTCATGATGAGCCCACAGCGAAAGTCAGCAATTAGTTGGCATTCATAGGAGACCGTAATTTTCACTATACATAGCAGTGCTGATGTCAATCACAGCTTCATGTCCCCAAATGGGACCATTAAGTACAGTAAACAGTAAAAACAAATGAAAAAAACAACAAAGTTCAAATCACCCCTTTTACCACATTAAAAATAAAACAATTACAAAAATACACATATTTGGTATTGCTGCATTCGTAAATGTCCAATCTATGAAAATATAAAATAAACTAATCCAATCAGTAAACAGAGTAATGAGAAAAAATCCAAACTACAGAATTACTTTTTTTGGCTACTGCAACATTACACTAATATGTATGGTAATAAGAGGTGATCAGAACATTGTCTTTATTAATATAAGTAAAAATGTCAGCTTGGGTTGCAAAAATTAGGCCATCACATAGCCCCAGGTCCTGAAAAATGAAAACATTATGGGTATCGGAAATGGCAACAAAAAGAGCATTTTTTTAACAAATTTCTTTTCACCACTTAAATAAAAAAAAAATACATGTTTGAGATCTGCAAAATCAAACTGACTTGGAAAATAAAATTACCAGATCAGTTTTACAGTATAGTCAACATGGTAAATACACAGCTTAAAAAACAATTGAGGAATTGCACTTTTTTTGCAATATCAATGCACTTGGAATTATTTTACCCGCTTTCGAGTGAATCACATGATAAAATGAAAAGCGTCATTCAAATGTACAGCTCATTCCACAAAAAAAAATTGCCTGGTCGTGGAGGCGTTAAAGGAGACTTGAATGCTCACCTTTATAGGTATAGATAATTCCTATTCATTTCAGTGAAAATAGAACCCGAAATGGGAGTCTAGATTTTCATTAAAATGAATCTGTCCCCAAATTTTACTATGCAAATGCATAGCTTATTAAATATAGCTTATACAGTAGTCCGGATGAAGCTGGTGTTTTTGCTTTGAAAAACAATGCCAGAATGGCTTTTTGAAATGCATTGCATTAAAATTTCAGGCAGGAAATAAGATTCCACAGTGGTAACATCCTTATCAAACCTAAGTGGTCCATTTAATTAATAATGTATGAAGTTTGGATTGTGAGATCTGGAGACAAATCTACAAATTAATTCAAATTATAATATTCAACAGAAAGTAAAGCTTAATTTTAAAACTTCTTAAACAATAATTCCATAATATAGTATTGACAGTGCAATTTTCCTAATATTCTTGACCTGTTAACTATATTGTTTTTGTCCTATTGCCGAGCTGCAATAAACAGTGCTGTTTTCCTGAATACATACAGTAATACCTCTTTGAGACCACCACACAAATTTGCATTAAAAAGGGTCTGCATGGGGAATGATCTGCTAGAACATTTATATTTAATATACAGCTCTGGCAAAAATTAAGAGACCACCACATCAAAACTATGTCATGGGCAGCCCAATCTCCAGACCTGAACCCCATTGACAACCTCTGGAATGTAATCAAGAGCATGATGGATAGTCACAAGCCATCAAACAAAGAAGAACTGCTTACATTTTTGCACCAGAAGCAGTGTGAAAGTGGTGGAAAGCATGCCAAGACGCATGAAAGCTGTGATTAAAAACCATGGTTATTCCACAAAATATTGATTTCTGAACTCTTCCTGAGTTAAATCATTAGTATTGTTGTTTCTAAATGATTATGTTTTCTTGTTTTCTTTGCATTATTTGAGGTCTGAAAGCACTGGGGTTTTAATTTTAACCATTTCTCCTTTTCAGAAAAAAAATAAAAAATGTATTGCTTGGAACTTAGGAGATATGTTATCAGAAGTTTATAGAATAAATGAACATTTTACTCAAAAATATACCTATAAAGAGAAAAATCAGACAAACTGAACATTTTGCAGTGGTCTCTTAATTTTTGCCAGAGCTGTATATAATAAAATGTATCTATAATATATGGAGAAATACATTTTGGTTACAAATCTGGTCTGAATAAAGCTGATGACGGCCACAATCGGCTACATTTTTTGCCTATCAGCGGTCATTTAGACCTTCTGATCACAGAACGATGTGCACATAGAACATTGTGTTCTTGGCAGCACATCTTGCGTGTGCTACTGAGAATGATGATTTCAGCCCTAATTTTATTAAAAAAATCATTTCAACCAGCAAAACAGCATTGTGGTAATTGACAGCCTGTGTACACGCTCTGATTTTTAGGAAATGACCATACATATGAGCGCTCATTCATAACAATCGGCCAACTCTAAAAGAGTCAGCCTTTTAGAAAGGTTTCACTGTATTTAAAATTTTAAAAAATCATCTGCCTTCTGCTGTCACTAGAGTTGTGTGACTCCTACAAAGGGCAAAATTGTGATAATTAGTTGTGTGGGATAACCGAGCCCAGCATCTTCATCAACACTAAATAACAAATGATATACACTTACCATAGCTTGGTGAAAAATACAGAAAAAATTCCGTAATTCTTTTTAAAAAATGATTTCCACAATGAAGCCACATTGTAAACATGAAATGTTCTGTGCAGCCCAATATGATGTTTGCAGAGCTGTAAAAATGAATTTCTTACTGTAATAAGGTGTCAGTATTTACACGAGCAGTGTCAACCACAATGACTGTGTAGACAGAAGACGACGCTTAAGGCGTTTTATAACAGCCCCTAAACCATAATCTCAATTAAGGACATATGCCTTGGGAGCCGCGAGGTCCCTGAGCTGTAGCTTTGTGCCGCTCACCACCTCGAAATGTCTAACCTCTATAATGAAACGCTGCATGTGATAATATCTTTATGGTCACTCGGATTGGTGGCGGCAAGATAATGTCGCATGCCCTCCCTAGAGGATTAATGCGAACGCACAAACATTTATGACATGTCATTAAGAAAGTCTATTTTAGAGGAAATAAACCCTTATGAGTATACTTACTGGGCCATTTTCAAGCATGCTTACGATACCAGCAGGAATATTATTTTTTTTCTATATTGGTACAATTCTTATTAGTTAAAAATAATTGTTACTGACATTTCTTTTGCTGCGTTTATAAAATGTCAGTGGCCTAAATCTAGAAAGGTGCAAGCGGTGTGGGAATTGTTATCTGTCACGTATTGAAATGATTGAACCCACACGTCAACACGGCTTTCTAATTTAGCCACATTCTGGCCTTGTTTCTCTGTGGGGTTCCGGTGACTGCAAACTGTAATTAGTAACTGTCAAGTGTTCTTCACATTGTCTATATACATTGTCACATTAACAGGAGCTCATTTAAATTGATTCTCCGCAGAGAGGAACACTGGAGACCTCATAATTATCTCTTATTGTACACAAAAACACTGTAAACTATTTAACGGGATCTTCTACAAAGTAACAAAAAAAACGCAATGAGCAAGACAATGAGGCAGAATAAAGTGAGCAGGCTCTGCTTTGTATAAACTGCTTTTGCACCACTAACCCCCCACATAGACTTTATCTAGCTGTCGGCCGATTAATGGTTTTGGCCGATTGTTCTCACTACTGTGTCCTCTTTCAGAGAGCCACTTCCAGACATCTTTGACGGCATCTTATTTCAGAGAGAACAAAAGGATTGGCAGTCCAAAACCAGACATGCTGGAATCTTAACTCGCCTGACAATAATTTGTTGGGACCCCCATACACATTGGACTGTCAGCCAAACCCATTGATATTGGCAGATTTGGACAAGGTTTGTCTATTGTGTATTGAGACCTTAAAGGTTTTTAGGAAGAGAGGTGAAATATGGGTTGGGGTGATGGGACACAACACTCGCCATTTCCTGCGCTTTGTTGACCACTGCAGTATTAGGCTTTCGTACCAATCTGTATATATATTATTTTACAACCTGGGCATAGTTGTGGAGGGTGAACTTGGCAGGCATCTTAATAGGGGGATTTTAGCACTTTCCTACTAGACACTGGGTCTGTAAAGATTTCAACTATTATTTGACAATATGCTATGTGCCTACCATTTTATATTTTAAGTTGGGCACATTGTGTGTACCTTTTTGAGGCATTCACTATAATATACTTATTTTTATTCATTTGTTTGTTAATATTTGATTAACCCTAGAACGCGTACCTGGGGCCTCGCAGGCCTGCTAGGTTACTTGTTTTCTATTATCTGTAAAACTACATTAGTTAGAATTTTGAAACTCAAGGTAATCCTCAGGTATATAGTTGTTAGTAATATCCAGTTGTTCATATATTTTTATGTTATAGGCATCTCGTATAGCAACGCTTTTTTTGTGACTACCCCAGATTCACGTACCTGGGGCCTTTGAGGCCTGCTTTGGTTTACATGTACTCTTCAGTCTTTTTGTCTGTACTGTTGTTGGGGAAGAACTTATGACTCAGTCTTTATGACTATTGGTCGATGGCTGTTGCTGGGAAGAGTGTGGATTCTGCCTGACATGGTAATGTGATCCTGGAAGGGAGTTTCCCCTCACAAAGTAACGTGATTATGATGTCAGTACAGGTCCTTTAGTCCTAAATCCTAGTTGCTGGAGAGACTTTGGAGGAAGAAGTCAGCTTTCTTTGGTCTGTAACAAAGAACCTTTCTGAGCTCCAAAACCAGAGGCTTCTACTGCACTTACAAGAAAGTGATCTGTTGAAGGTAAGGGTTCCGTCACACAGTGGCATTTTCATCGCTACGACGGCACGATTCGTGACGTTCTAGCGATATCGTTACGATCTCGCAGTGTCTGACACGCTACTGCGATCAGGGACCCTGCTGAGAATCGTACATCGTAGCAGATCGTTTGAAACTTTCTTTCGTCGCTGGATCTCCCGCTGTCATCGCTGGATCGTTGTGTGTGACAGCGATCCAGCGATGCGTTCGCTTGTAACCAGGGTAAACATTGGGTTACTAAGCGCAGGGCCGCGCTTAGTAACCCGATGTTTACCGTTGTTACCAGCGTAAAAGTAAAAAAAAAAAAAACGTACATACTCACCATCTGATGTCCGTCAGGTCCCTTGCCGTCTGCTTCCCCCTCTGACTGTCTGCCGGCCGGAAAGTGAGAGCAGATCACAGCGGTGACGTCGCCGCTGCACTCTGCTCTCACTGTACGGCGGTACTCAGTCACAGCAGGAAGCAGACGGCAAGGGACCTGACGGACATCAGATGGTGAGTATGTACGGTTTGTTTTTTTTTACTTTTACGCTGGTAACCACGGTAAACATCGGGTTACTAAGCGCGGCCCTGCGCTTAGTAACCCGATGTTTACCCTGGTTACCAGCGAACCTCGGCATCGTTGGTCGCTGGAGAGCGGTCTGTGTGACAGCTCCCCAGCGACCACACAACGACTTACCAACGATCACGGCCAGGTCGTATCGCAGGTCGTGATCGTTGGTAAATCATATAGTGAGACGGTACCCTAAGAGTAGGGGGGCTGTACTTTACCCTAAGCACACAAACACTAACAAAGTCTTAGCACACACAGTGTATAGTGCACAAGCCTGATTGTAATCTTTATTTTTTACTTTTAATTTTAGTTTACTCACATCTAAGAAAATCGGAGCGTTTCTGTTCTACTTGCGGACAAAATGTATGCAGGGAACATTCTGAAGAAAAAATAATATGCAAGAATTGTCGGGGGAATATGTAAAGTGGAAAATAAATATTCCTGCACCAAGTTTGCTACAGACTTTATGTAAAAACTTTTTATAAGAAAAAATGTATCCATCATAAAAAATTGTACTGAGTGAATATATTGGGTGTGCCCGTTTAGTTACATTTTTGTTGTTTTATGTACAGAATTTTTTTTGGGAATTATACACATCTTAGGCTATGTTCCAAGTAGCGCTGTGGTTCACCAGAATGGGATCCATAAAGGATCTGACCTCCTGGTAACTCCAGCTAAGGCTGATGGAATGCCGGGATTCCACCAGCCTTAGCTGAGGTCACCAGGAGGTCAGATCCATTACGGATCCCCTCCTGGTGGACCCCAGCGCTAGTGGGAATGCATCCTTACTTTGCAAATTTAAAATAAACTTTGAAAAGTATTTTTATTTGAGTTATTCCATGTTATTTGCACACAGGCCTAAAAGGCCCCAGGTACGTGAATATGGGGTAGTCACAAAAAAAGCGTTGCTATATGAAATGCCTATAACATAAAAATATACGAACAACTGGAAATTACTAACAACTATATAGCTGAGGAATACCTAGAGTTTCAAAATTGTAACTAAAGTAGTTTTACAGAAAATAATAAAAAAGTAACCTGACAGGCCTGCGAGGCCCCAGGTACGCGTTCTACCAGCCTTAGCCGGGGTCACCAGGAGGTCAGATCCATTACAAAATCCTGTCCAGGCGGACCCCAGAGCTAGTGGGAATGCATGCTTACTTTCAAATAACTTTGAAAAAAAAAATGTTTTGAGTTATTCCATGTTATTTGAAAACAGGCCTCAAAGACCCCAGGTACGTAATAGTGTAGATTTCTATGGTCACGCATTCTAGAGTTAATAAACTCATTGGATTTTATATTAATTCATGGATGTCTTCTGTTCCTGTGTAAGAGTATCATGCCCCGGAAAATAGGTTGTGTCCAATTAGAAATGCAGTATAGTTCTGATAAGCAATGTCGCTTACCCCATGTGCTGGGCATTGCAGTACCTTGGGTATTCGTGATTACAACCACACACATAATGACAATGACTTAGCTGTTAGTGATCACAACCATGGATACCTAAGCTACTGCAATGCCTGCACATGGGCTAAGTGACTTAGGGTACCGTTACACTAAACGATTTACCAACAATCATGACCAGCGATACGACCTGGCCGTGATCGTTGGTAAGTCGTTGTGTGGTCACTGGGGAGCTGTCACACAGACAGCTCTCCAGCGACCAACGATGCCGAAGTCCCCGGGTAACCAGGGTAAACATCGGGTTACTAAGCGCAGGGCCACGCTTAGTAACCCGATGTTTACCCTGGTTACCATCGTAAATGTAAAATAAAAACAAACAGTACATACTCACATTCCGGTGTCCATCAGGTCCCTCGCCGTCAGCTTCCCACACTGACTGTGAGCGCCGGCCGGCGCTCACAGTCAGTGCGGGAAGCTGACGGCAGGGGACCTGACGGACACCGGAATGTGAGTATGTACTGTTTGGTTTTTTTTTACATTTACGATGGTAACCAGGGTAAACATCGGGTTACTAAGCGCGGCCCTGCGCTTAGTAACCCAATGTTTACTCTGGTTACAAGCGAACGCATCGCTGGATCGGTGTCACACACACCGATCCAGCGATGACAGCGGGAGATCCAGCAACGAAATAAAGTTCCAAACAATCTGCTACGACGTACGATTCTCAGCGGGGTCCCTGATCGCTGCTGCGTGTCAGACACAGCGATATCGTATGGATATCGCTGGAACGTCACGGATCGTACCGTCGTAGCGACCGAAATGCCACTGTGAGACGGTACCCTTAGATTATTTGAAGAGCTACACTATATTTCTAATTGGAGATACTATTTGCTCCTTCTGAGTGAGCAGAAGCGTAGGTCACTCGAAACAGCTGTCACTTGCTTCCCTTCTTATGTTCCCTCTCCTCATATGGCAACCATAATAAAGTGCTGCGCACCTGTGGTGAGTGTTGCTCTCATTTTACCTTTCATACTATTCTGCTCACAGTGTTTGAATGTAGACAACTTCTTTAAAGGGTTTTTATGTAAATTATAAAAATATGTCTACTTTTTTATAGACCTTGAATAGTAATTTTTTAATTCACGTGGTGGAACCACGTAGAATTTGAACAACTGCTGCAGGGCCCTCCTAAACTGCTTCAGGGCTAAAGAGTTCAATTCTTATAAGGTGAGCCTGTCACCAAATCTGCCCCATTAAATGAAACATATGAGGGTACAGAGCTTTTCTACTCCAAGTACTTTTGTATTCCAAACTATGGTGAGAGCCATGAATAATGTTTGCCATCCAGCGATCCTTTATTATGAGCACAACTCTGGTTGGGAAACATATGTGAGATCTGAGGCCTAAAATATTTCCAGCTGTCAATCTAAATTATGTTTAAGTACTTTCGGACCACCTAACAAATCAATCCAATGTGCGTATTACTCTGTAATGACTTTTTGAACATCATTAAAGATCAGGCAGCTGCACAGAGATCGAACGACCATAGAGCAAGGTGTTGGAGACTGCCGGACATTATAAAAAGTAGGTAGAGATGCGCCATTGCCATCTATGTTTTCCTGACCACTGTACACACCGCGCTGAACGAGAGCTGTGTAGAAGATATAGAATTCCTCCTCTCGTCCTAGCAAACATGTGGTTCCCGGATGGCAGGAGGGAGCAGAAGTCGCTAAGTGACCCAAAACAGCTCAGGATTTCAAGCAGGAAGCTGAATTACTACTGTAGCTGTGACTAACATGCCAATAATAAAAATTTATATAAATGTTGAAATTTCTTAAGACCTTGGGGAGTGCAAAGAAGGGAATAAAAAAGAAAGCAAGCAAAAGCAAGGTACAAGAAAACATAGTGCAACATTAAAAAAAGAGAGCAATTGACAGTCCAATTTGCTTTTCCTAGCCCCATCCACAACCCAAAAAAAATCATTCTGTTATATTATAATAATTTTCATAGAAAAGGAAGCTAACTTTATAATGTTCTTAAATGGTCCTGTGTGGTTATTAACCCCTTTCTGACCTCGGACGGGATAGTACGTCCAAAGTCAGATCCCCCTCTTTGATGCGGGCTCCGGTGGTGAGCCCACACCAAAGCCGCAACATGTCAGCTGTTTTGAACAGCTGACATGAGCGCGCAATAGCGGCGAGTGGAATCGCGATCCCCCGCCGATATTAACTAGTTAAATGTTGCTGTCAAACTCTGACAGTGGCATTTAACTACCTCTTCCGGCTGCGAGGCCAGAAATGCGCGCATCGCCGACCCCTGTCACATGATCGGGGGTCAGTGATGCATCAGGATAGTAACCATAGAGGTCCTTGAGACCCCTATGGTTACTGATGCCGGCTTGCTGTGAGCGCCACCCTGTGGTCGGCACTCATAGCAAGCCTGTAATTTAACTACATAGCAGCAATCTGATGATCGCTGCTATGCAGCAGAGCCTATCAGGCTATGCCAGCTTCTAGCCTCCCATGGAGGTTATGGAAGCATGGCAAAAGTAAAAAAAAAATGTTTAAAAAAATATGAAATAAATAAAAAAATATAAAAGTTTAAATCACCCCCCTTCGCCCCATTCAAAATAAAACAATAAAAATAAAATCAAACATACACATATTTTGTATTGCCGTGTTCAGAATCGCCCGATCTATGAAAAAAAAAGAATTAACCTGATCGCTAAACGGTGTAGCGATAAAAAATTTTGAAACTATAAAATTACGTTTTTTTTGGTCGCCGAGACATTGCATTAAAATGCAATAACGAGCAATCAAAAGAACATATCTGCACAAAAATGGTATCACTAAAAACGTCAGCTCGGCACACAAAAAATAAGCCCTCACCCAACCCCAGATCACGAAAAATGGAGGCGCTACGGGTATCGGAAAATGGCACAATTTTTTTTTTTTAGCAAACTTTGGAATTTTTTTCACCACTTAGATAAAAAATAACCTAGACATGTTTGATGTCTATGAACTCATAATTACCTGGAGAATCATAATGGCAGGTCAGTTTTAGCATTTAGTGAACCTAGCAAAAAATCCAAACAAAAAACAAGCATGGGATTGCACTTTTTTTGCAATTTCACCGCACTTGGAATTTTTTTTCTCCATTTTCTAGTACACGACATGGTAAAACCAATGATGTCGTTCAAAAGTACAACTCTTCCCGCAAAAAATAAGCCCTCACATGGCCATATTGATGGAAAAATTAAAAGGTTATGGCTCTGGGAAGAAGGGGAGTGAAAAACGAACACGGAAAAATGGAAAATCCCAAGGTCATAAAGGGGTTAAAAGAAAAACCAAGAAATTACTTTTACTATTGTCTAGAGATGATCACAGTGGTGAGCTGTCCCTGTTTATCAGACACAACTGGAGAGACATTAACAGACGTGATTATATGAAGCCAAACCCTTTCTCTGGCTCTACCAATTGATGGTTGAGCAATAAAACTGACTCATATATCATTTTCAAACATTTTTATGTGGACTTTTACTAAGAGTGAAGCAAAGATATTTCCATATTCTGGCTGCTAAGGCCAAAGCAGAAGAAAAAAATAAGACGGTTTAGATGTCTAGAGGTCCGATACAGCCCTCTATGTGTATTTGATGGATAGAAATACAGGCAACATTTTGGGATGAAAATGAATATTCTTTCTAACAAATCAGGCAAGGGGGCAACTATGTGATACCTACAACATATGACACTATCGGTGTTAATTATTGGGTAGTATCCGGAGGACTTCAAAGATATTAGCTGCTCACAAAAAATAGTGAGTTCTAAAACTATCAATTGCACAATTCTACCATTCCTCTACGTCTTGAAAGGGCCGATTTCCTTTGAGGGTAGATATAGTACACATGCATTTACATTGCAACATCTGGCATTGGGGAACAGATTACATTAGCTAGATAATACTTTGCTCAGAACTTATTTTAATTAGAAAAGAAAAGATTAATGTTACTGAACGCTGAGTAACGCTTAGTTAGCTTCAAAATAACTACTCTAAACTTGATGATTTCGAGCACAAAAGTCATAAAAAAGCAACGGAATATATATATAATTCTGCATTGTATACAAGTGTGAAGGTTTTCTCCAAGACATTAAAAAGAAAAGACATTTGAAATGGGAGTGTGTAGAGACTGACTTCTTAGCTGAATGCAGACTACCCTGTATAATGTTAAATATTCAGACAATTACAAAATCTGAGGGTATGTTTACACGGTCAGTAAATGCTGGGGGTTTGACGCTGCATTCATCCGCAACATCAAACCCACAGCGGCAAGATGTTACAGCATTGTGGATGGGATTTGAAGAAATCCCATCTCTACTATGCATACACAGATGCCTCTGGCTTTCCTGCGGAGACGGACATGCAGCACATCTTTCGAGACCGCAGCATGTCAATTTATCTTGTGGAAACGCTCCTTCTCCGCAAGCTAAATTTCCCATCCAATGTATTAGGCGCTGTGCTTCCGCCCAGTTCAGTGAACACATATGGAATCACCTGTGTTCAAAAGCCGTCAGCGCTTTGGACGCAGCGGACACGTACTGCATCCAAAGCGCTGCCGGTTCCTGACCGTGGAAACATACCCTAACTGGGTGCCCAAGATAACAGAACCATGGCTGCTTTCTTCCTAAAGCAGGGCTTTGCCTGTTTGCAGGTTGTGTCTGGCATTGCGGCTCTGCATCATTTACTTAAAAAGAACTGACCTGCAATACTAGATACAATTACTAGAGCTATGATACAGGTTTTAAAAGAAAGTAGATAGATGTTTTTCCTATTTCTGATATACAGTATAATTGTTTTGACAAAGGTGGCACTTGATTTTTCAGTAACTATTATTATAGCCTTCGAAGATAGCTACTAGAGATAATCTCATCTTTTGAAATTGAGGTTTGCTAGGTTTGGTGAATTTTTCCAACAAAAATTGATTTCTGAGGAATAGAGATAAGTGGATCTTATGAAATATGAATTTACTGACTTGGCCGAATTTTCCATAAAAATCTGATTTAAAGCAAATAAACTTCTATGAATCTCAATACTGGAAAGCTGGTAATTACTTGGAAAATACACGTGGGGTAGAGGAGAAAGAGAGAGTGAACCTCGCTGATCATAAGAGCTCATACTTTACAGGTGAAAAAGAGGATCCCGCTGCCTATAAGATCTTATACTTTTCAGACAAGATAAAAAAAGTGATGGCTCTGTTCACCATAAGAGCTTATACAGTACAGACCAAAAGTTTGGACACACCTTCTCATTTAAAGATTTTTCTGTATTTTCATGACTATGAAAATTGTACATTCACACTGAAGGCATCAAAACTATGAATTAACACATGTGGAATTATATACTTAACATAAAAGTGTGAAACAACTGAAAATATGTATTTTATTTTAGGTTCTTCAAAGTAGCCACCTTTTGCTTTGATGACTGCTTTGCACACTCTTGGCATTCTCTTGATGAGCTTCAAGAGGTAGTCACCGGGAATGGTTTTCACTTCACAGGTGTGCCCTGTCAGGTTTAATAAGTTGTATTTCTTGCCTTATAAATGGGTTGGGACCCTCAGTTGTGTTGTGCAGAAGTCTGGTGGATACACAGCTGATAGTCCTACTGAATAGACTGTTAGAATTTGTATTATGGCAAGAAAAAAGCAGCTAAGTAAAGAAAAATGAGTGGCCATCATTACTTTAAGAAATGAAGGTCAGTCAGTCCGAAAAATTGGGAAAACTTTGAAAGTGTCCCCAAGTGCAGTGGCAAAAACCATCAAGCGCTACAAAGAAACTGGCTCACATGATGACCGCCCCAGGAAAGGAAGACCAAGAGTCACCTCTGCTTCTGAGGATAAGTTTATCCGAGTCACCAGCCTCAGAAATCACAGGTTAACAGCAGCTCAGATTAGAGACCAGGTCAATGCCACACAGAGTTCTAGCAGCAGATACATCTCTACAACAACTGTTAAGGGGAGACTTTGTGCAGCAGGCCTTCATGGTAAAATAGCTGCTAGGAAACCACTGCTAAGGACAGGCAACAAGCAGAAGAGACTTGTTTGGGCTAAAGGACACAAGGAATGGACATTAGACCAGTGGAAGTATGTGCTTTGGTCTGATGAGTCCAAATTTGAGATCTTTGGTTCCAACCACGGTGTCTTTGTGCGACGCAGAAAAAGGTCAACGGATAAACTCTGCATGTTGTGATGGTGTGGGGGTACTTTGCTGGTGACACTGTTGGGGATTTATTCAAAACTGAAGGCATACAGAACCAGCCTGGCTACCACAGCATCTTGCAGCGGCATCCTATTCCATCAGGTTTGCGTTTAGTTGGACCATCATTTATTTTTCAACAGAACAATGACCCCAAACACACCTTCAGGCTGTG
Source organism: Ranitomeya variabilis (assembly GCF_051348905.1). Lineage (NCBI taxonomy): Eukaryota > Metazoa > Chordata > Amphibia > Anura > Dendrobatidae > Ranitomeya > Ranitomeya variabilis. The sequence continues at coordinate 903,277,833 of NC_135233.1, forward strand.
TAAGGGCTATTTGACGAAGAAGGAGAGTGATGGGGTGCTACGCCAGATGACCTGGCCTCCACAGTCACCAGACCTGAACCCAATCAAGATGGTTTGGGATGAGCTGGACCACATAGTGAAGGCAAAAGGGCCAACAAGTGCTAAGCATCTCTGGGAACTCCTTCAAGATTGTAGGAAGACCATTTCTGGTGACTAACTCTTGAAGCTCATCAAGAGAATGCCAAGTGTGTGCAAAGCAGTCATCAAAGCAAAAGGTGGCTACTTTGAAGAACCTAGAATATGAGACATAGTTTCAGTTGTTTCACACTTTTTTGCTAAGTATATAATTCCACATGTGTTAATTCATAGTTTTGATGCCTTCAGTATGAATGTACAATTTTCATAGTCATGAAAATACAGAAAAATCTTTAAATGAGAAGGTGTGTCCAAACTTTAGGTCTGTACTGTACTTTACAGGTGTAAGAGTGATAGAAGAGCCTCCTGACCTTAAAAGCTTACACTCTACAGGCGAGTGAGACAAAGAACCCCACTCATCAGAAGAGCTTCCACACTACAGAAAAGAGAGACAACCAACAACTCTGATGTAAAAACTGTGCTCCCCGGGAACCGCTAATCTCAGTTGGCCCAGGTACTGTCCACCACTGTACAACGTACGATAATCATTAACATGTCATAGCTGCAAGGCATTATGGGCAGGCCCATGTCACACTGCAAAATTACATTAGCCCACTATTTTATGCTTCATCACTTCATTAGTCTGTAAAATGGCACCAAGCTTTTTTTTTTTTTAAACAAATTGAATTTTAAAATATTTAAATTTGCATGTAACAGCAAATTTCAGGAAGTTTAGCTAGAATTTGATCCTCCTCAGATAGTTCCAATCATCTCTAGGGAAGGGGTCAATAAGCAAGTGAAGAAAAAAATTACAATATTCTGAATTACCGCATTTGTAAAAGTCTGCTCTACTAAAATATTAAATTAATTGTCCTGATAAGTAGCACAATAAAAAAAATCAAAATGCTCGGGCTGTGTTTTTTTGATTACTTCCATATGAAATTGTAAGAATAGGTCATCAAAACATTGTATGGACACAAAGTTAGTATCAATTATAAATATAGATCACTGCACAAAACATATTATCTTCATTCAGCCCCAGCAACAGAAAAATAAAAATGTGACAAATTTCCTAAAATGGCAACACATAGCAATATATATATATACACTCACCGGCCACTTTATTAGGTACACCTGTCCAACTTCTTGTTAACACTTAATTTCTAATCAGCCAATCACATGGCGGCAACTCAGTGCATTTAGGCATGTAGACATGGTCAAGACAATCTCCTGCAGTTCAAACCGAGCATCAGTATGGGGAAGAAAGGTGATTTGAGTGCCTTTGAACGTGGCATGGTTGTTGGTGCCAGAAGGGCTGGTCTGAGTATTTCAGAAACTGCTGATCTACTGGGATTTTCACGCACCACCATCTCTAGGGTTTACAGAGAATGGTCCGAAAAAGAAAAAAAATCCAGTGAGCGGCAGTTCTGTGGGCGGAAATGCCTTGTTGATGCCAGAGGTCAGAGGAGAATGGGCAGACTGGTTCGAGCTGATAGAAAGGCAACAGTGACTCAAATCGCCACCCGTTACAACCAAGGTAGGCCTAAGAGCATCTCTGAATGCACAGTGCGTCGAACTTTGAGGCAGATGGGCTACAGCAGCAGAAGACCACACCGGGTACCACTCCTTTCAGCTAAGAACAGGAAACTGAGGCTACAATTTGTACAAGCTCATCGAAATTGGACAGTAGAAGATTGGAAAAACGTTGCTTGGTCTGATGAGTCTCAATTTCTGCTGCGACATTCGGATGGTAGGGTCAGAATTTGGCATAAACAACATGAAAGCATGGATCCATCCTGCCTTGTATGGAGCATCTTTGGGATGTGCAGCCCACAAATCTGCGGCAACTGTGTGATGCCATCATGTCAATATGGACCAAAATCTCTGAGGAATGCTTCCAGCACCTTGTTGAATCTATGCCACGAAGAATTGAGGCAGTTCTGAAGGCAAAAGGGGGTCCAACCCGTTACTAGCATGGTGTACCTAATAAAGTGGCCGGTGAGTGTATATATATATATATATATATATATATATATATATATATATATATATATATATATATATATATATACTATATAATTGTCTAAGGGTCACTTCCGTCCTTCTGTCTGTCTGTCTGTCACGGATATTCATTGGTTGCGGCCTCTGTCTGTCATGTAATCCAAGTCGCTGATTGGTCGTGGCAAAATGCCCACGACCATTGCCACGACCATTGTCACGACCAATCAGTGACGGCCACAGTCCAGCGGCAACATGGCCGCTCTTTCCTCCCCGCAGTCAGTGCCCGCTCCATACTCCCCTCCAGTCATCCAGTCAGCCCTCACACAGGGTTAATGCCAGCGTTACCAGAGCGCGGTGTAACGCACTCCGGTTACGCAGCTATTAACCCTGTGTGACCAAGTTTTTACTATTGATGCTGTGTATGCTGCATCAATAGTAAAACGATCTAATGTTACAAATAATAATAATAAAAAAAACCCTTATTCTCACCCTCCGACATCGCGTCCTGTCCGCCGGCAGGTTCTGGTGTTAAGAGAGAAGGACCTGCCATGACGTCACAGCAATATACTACATACTACGTGGCTGGGCAATATACTACGTTGATGGGCAATATACTACGCCACTGGGCAATATACTACGTTACTGGGCAATATACTACGTGGCTGGGAAATATACTACGTGGCGGGGCAATATACTACGTAAACATGCATATTCTAGAATATCCGATGCGTTAGAATCGGGCCAACATCTAGTATATATATATATATATATATATATATATATATATATATATATATATATATATATATATATATATATATATATTTTTTCCCAACTTAACCCCTTCATGACCTTGGGATTTTCCATTTTTCCGTGTTCGTTTTTCACTCCCTTCCTTCCCAGAGCCATAACTTTTTTATTTTTCCGTCAATTTGGCCATGCGAGGGCTTATTTTTTGCGGGATCAGTTGTACTTTTGAACGACATCATTGGTTTTAGCATGTCGTGTACTAGAAAACGGTAAAAAAATTCCAAGTGCAGTGAAATTGCAAAAAAAGTGCAGTCCCACACTGGTTTTTTGGTTGGCTTTTTTGCTATGTTCACTAAATGCTAAAACTGACCTGCCATTATGATTCTCCAGGTCGAGTTCATAGACACCTAACATGACTAGGTTATTTTTTACCTAAGTGGTGAAAAAAATTCCAAAGTTTGCTAAAAATAAAAAAAAAATCGCGCCATTTTCCGATACTCGTAGCATCTCTCTTTTTCATGATCTGGGGTCGGTTGAGGGCTTATTTTTTGCGTGCCGAGCTGACGTTTTTAACGATAGCATTTTGGTGCAGATACATTCTTTTGATCGCCTGTAATTCTGGCATTTCAAATTTTTTTCTCGCTACGCCGTTTAGCGATCAGGTTAATGCTTTTTTTATTGATAGATCGGGCGATTCTGAACGCGGTGATACCAAATATGTGTAGGTGTGATTTTTTTTTCATTGATTTATTTTGATTGGGGCGAAAGGGGGGTGATTTAAACTTTTATATTTTTTTTATTTTTTTTACATTTTTTTTAACTTTAACTTTTTTTCTTTACTTTTGCCATGCTTCAATAGCCTCCATGGGAGGCTAGAAGCAGGCACAGTGCGATCGCCTCTGCTACATAGCAGCGATCTGATGTTCACTGCTATGTAGCAGAAAATCAGGTGTGCTGTGAGCGCCGACCACAGGGTGGCACTCACAGCTATCCAGGATCAGTAACCATAGAGGTCTCAAGGACCTCTATGGTTACAATGGAGAAGCATCGCCGACCTCCGATCATGTGACGGGGGTCGGCGATGCCATCTTTTCCGGCCGCCCAACCGGATGCGGTAGTTAAATGCCACTGTCTGCGTTTGACAGCGGCATTTAACTAGTTAATAGGCGCGGGTGGATCGCGATTTTGCCGGCGCCTATTACGGGCACATGTCAGCTGTTCAAAACAGCTGACATGTCCCGGCTTTGATGCGGGCTCACCGCCGGAGCCCGCATCAAAGAGGGTCTTCTGACCCCGTCCGAGGTCAGAAAGGGGTTAAATACAGGTTTGTCATCCCTGTAATTATGCTCAGCTGGACAATGATTTTTCCACGTAATTCTTACTGCACAATAAACACCATAAAGACAAAACCTAGAACACAATGGCAGAAATACATTTTTTTCCATTATACTCATATTTTCTACCATTTTTCAGTACATTAAATGGTTAAATGAATAGTGTTATTCAAAATATTATCTTGTTCCACAAAAAACAAACCACCATGTGCCTTATGTCAATGCAAAAAGAAAAAGTTAAGGCGATTGAAAGAAGATGAGGAATAGGAAAGCAAAAGCACAAAAAAAATATTGGTCCTTAGGGGTTAAGAATGAATTTTATCATCTCTAGACGCTACAGATAAAAGGGTGACTCCACCACAATTACTTCCCTAAAGGAAATCTGTCAGCAGGTTTTCGTTATGGAATCTGAGCACTTCATGATGTAGGGGCAGAGAGCATGATTCCAGGGATGCATCACGTATTGGACTGATTGGTGCAATTTTGATAACATCCCTATTGTCACCTAGTCTTGTAGTAATACTCTCCTGCTGGTAAAACACTGATTGTATTGAAACTACAGCAAGTTGCTGAGGAAGTCACTTCCCTAGAATCAGGCCCTTTACCCCTACATTATGCTCTGCTCAGATTAAATGGCAGTAACCTGCTGACAGATTCTCTTTAAAGTAACTAAACTTTGATAATTAAAAATGAATCTACAGGTAATGTCAAATTGTACAAAATGACAAAATCAACTGAATCTACTGATACCAGGAAAACTGGAAAACCATCTAATCTGTACGGGGGGATTACCAGCTATCCCCTGACACATAATGTAGGGGAAAGAAGGACTAAGCATGTTCTCACAGCAGATGTGCCATGACAGCAGTGTGTAGCAGTAGTCTGCTCCCCCGCCCCATTGAGAAGACATTCAGTCTTGAGTAGGGTTGAGCGAAACGGGTCGTGCATTTTCATAAGTCGCCGACTTTTGGCAAAGTCGGCGTCTCATGAAACCCGACCCAATCCCTGTGCGTGGTCGGCCATGCGGTACGCGATCTTGGCGCTAAAGTCGCGTTTCGTATGACGCGTTTAGCGCCATTTTTTCAGCCAATGAATGAGCGTGGGCAGAGTGATGACATAGGTCTTAGGGGAGTGAACGCCTATCATCATGTTATCGCTTGTGCGCAGTAGGGATTTGGAATGTGCAATACGAAATTTTCTGTGCTGGGACGGAGGGGAGAGAGAGAGAGAGAGAGAGAGAGAGAGAAAAAAATAAATAAAAAAAATAAATTCCTTCATTGGGTTTCGTGTTTCGGCCGAAACCTGACTTTTCACGGTGGCCGGCCGATTTCACTCGACTCGACTTTTAAGACAGTCGGGTTTCACAAAACCCGACTCGACCCTAAAAAACTAAAGGTCGCTCAACCCTAGTCTTGAGCTCACCTGTACATATATGTACAAAGGGGCTGGGCCAGGAAGAACAGAGGTCAGCTGAATGAGTTCTATTGAACGCAGGTAAATCCACATGTGATCACTGAACCGTGTGGATTTACCGCATCCAATACTTTCTATTGATGAAATCTTTGTTGCGGAGACTAGCGTTTCCGCAAGAGAAAATGACATGCTGAAGATCTGAGAGATGCGCCTCATGCCCATGTCCGTGCGTGATCCTCAAGTGCACATACACACATAATGGACATGGGATTTCTTGGTGGCTCAGTGGTTAGCACTGCAGCCTTGCAGCGCTGGAGTCCTGGGTTCTAATCCCACCAAGGACAACATTAACCCCTTCAAGTCGTGGCCCTTTTTCGTTTTTGCGTTTTCGTTTTTCACTTCCCTCCTTCCCAGAGCCATACCTTTTTTATTTTTCCGTCAATATGGTCATGTGAGGGCTTATTTTTTGCAGGACGAGTTGCACTTTTGAACGACACCATTGGTTTTACCATGTCTTTTACTAGAAAACGGGAAAAAAATTCCAAGTGCGGTGAAATTGCAAAAAAAGTGCAATCCCACACTTGTTTTTTGTTTGGCTTTTTTGCTACGTTCACTAACTGCTTAAACTAACCTGCCATTGTGATTCTCTAGGTCATTACGAGTTCATAGACACCTGACATGTCTAGGTTATTTTTTATCCAAGTGGTGAAAAAAAATTCAAAACTTTGCTTAAAAAAAAAAAAGTGCCATTTTCCGATACCCGAAGCATCTCCACTTTTCGTGATCTGGGGTCGGGTGAGGGCTTATTTTTTGCGTGCCAAGCTGATGTTTTTAATAATATCACTTTTGTGCAGATACCTTCTTTTGATCGCCCGTTATTGCATTTTAATGCAATGTCGTGGCAACCAAAAAAACGTTATTCTGGCGTTTCAATTTTTTTTTTCGCTACGCTGTTTAGCGATCAGGTTAATGCTTTTTTTATTGATAGATTGGGCGATTCTGAATGCGGCAATACCAAATATGTGTAGGTTTGATTTTTTTATTGTTTTATTTAGGATGGGGCGAAAGGGGGGTGATTTAAACTTTTATATTTTTTATATTTTTTTCATATTTTTAAAAACATTTTTTTTTTACTTGTGCCATGCTTCAATAGCCTCCATGGGAGGCTAGAAGCTGGCACCATTCGATGGGCTCAGCTACATAGCAGCGATCATGAGATCGCTGCTATGTATCTGAATTGCACGGTGTGCTGTGAGCGCCGACCACAGGGGGGCGCTCACAGCAGGCTGGCATTAGTAACTATTGAGGTCTCAAGGACCTCTATGGTTACCATCCTGATGCATTGCCGACCCCCGATCATGTGACAGGGGTCGGCGCTGATGTCAATTCCGGCCACCCGGCCAGAAGCGCCGGTTAAATGCCGCTGTCTGCGTTTGACAGCGGCATTTAACAGGTTAATAGCGGCGGGTGAATAGCAATTTCACCCGCCGCTATTGCGCGCACATGTCAGCTGTTCAAAACAATTGACATGTCGCAACTTTGATGTGGGCTCAGCGCCGGAGCCCACATCAAAGGGGGAGACACGACATGCCCAGTACATGTACGGCGCATGTCGTGAAAGGGTTAAGGAGTTTGTATGTTCTCCCTGTGTTTGCGTGAGTTTCCTCTGGGTTCTCTGGTTTCCTCCCACATTCCAAAGATATACTGATAGGGAATTTAGATTGTGAGCCCCATCGGGGACAGCGATGATAATGTGTGCAAACTGTAAAGCACTGCGGAATATGTTAGCTCTATATAAAAATAAAGATAATTTTTATTATTAATGAAATCCCATCCCCTATGCTGTAACATCTGGACTCTGCGGTTTTTACTGAATAAATACGCAGCGTCAAAACCACAGCAATTCCTGATCGTGGGCACGTACCCTTACCAGCACCAAATAATGGCAGTACACATTGCCACTTTGGTGAGAACATGACTGGCTGGATTTTAACAGTGTTGTAATGGAGAAAAATGAATATTACTAGTATTTGAAGATAATTTATACCGGAATGGTAGCGTGTCACCAACAAGTGAGTCTGATTGTGATTTTGCTCACTGAGTACACTAACCTTCATATCAGAAAATATTTATTCTAGTCTGATGTTACTTTCTTGTCAACTGTTTCTCTAATGTAGAAAACTACATTTACAACACCGGCAGGAGAAAAAATGTAGCAGCTAAAAATGAATTATATGTGATGCAACAATACAATAGAGAGCAAGTCACTGAAGAAATAGAAACCTCAATAAGAAGTGTATAATTAAACAACCGTCTAAAGACATAAATGTGAAAATGGTTTATTCTCTCTTTCAGCAATTGCAGAACAAAAGCTTCTTCTGTTGACTAAGCAAAGTGAAAAACATGCATACAATGATGAAGATAACCTGAATAATATAGGTTTTTTTTTATCCAGGGAATTTATCATTTAGAGTGACAGAGAGGTAATGGGATTGCAAATTTACCTTGCGTTTAGGAAATAGTTTGTTTCTCAGGAATGAGAGAAAGGTTAGAAGTCAATGATTATCTATCATGACAAAAATCGCTCTTCACATACCAATAATGAAACCTTTATGTTGCTTATCTCCAAGCAGGCTCCATCTTCATGTCTCTGGAATCAGCACTATGAAAAGTCAGGGATGCAAAGGCATCAGCAGAACGAAAAATTTGAGTCCTAAAAAATGTAAACATCTTTTGAAGGCAATAAATAAAAAAAGGAAAAGATGCATCTGATTTCACAGCAGCGTCCACTTCGAGTTGATAAAGCACTTTGGAAATGATTAAAGAGCTTTTTAGGTTTTCTCATAGCACACATTCTGTATGTATTAATCTTAAGAATGATGACACATTGCCAGTAAATATTCAGCATTTTAACCTTCACTTTTTCACTGTGCAAAAGCTACAGTACTTTACACTGATGTCACATAACCATAGAGAAGCAGAACACATAATTACGTTTTTTAAAGGCAACCTGTCGGCACCTTTGTGCACATCGAATTAGTGTTATGGTTGTACAGGTGCTTGGCCTAAATAATATTTTTTTTTGAGGAATCCAATGTTCCAGTCATGAGAAATTTAACATAGAAGTCATATGCAAATCAGATTGAAAGTACACTGGGGCATCACAATGCACATGTAAGGATTCTTTGAAGAGCATTGACACGCCCCAAGTGCACCTCCAGCCTGATTTGTGTATGGCTTCTACTGTAAATCTCCTGCGGGCACATCTAATCTCTACAAAAAGGTGTTAGTTTATTGGGGGACAAACATATTATTAACAGTAGAGGGTCTAGCTTTGGGGATCACTACACAAAGTGGCTAACAGAGAGTATTCTATTCTCCACAGTGCCCTCACAGGGAAAATGAAGTGTAACATATAAAAACTGATAGGTTTTCCATGTAAAAGACAATTAAACTAGTTCATTCAGAAATATTGTGTAGTCATGGCTGAGGACACCGGGCCTCTGTGCCCTGGCCTCCCATCACATGAAAATAATGTCCATTACTCTGCACACCTGTGGCCTCACTTTCTGCGCTGTCAGGCTCCTCTCTGCTCTGCTGTAGGCTCCCTTTCTACGGTTCTGCATAAATAGAGACACAGTCCATTGCAACTTTCAAATGAACAACTTCACTGTTTTCCTTACGCAGCATATCCATATTCTTCACAGCATTTTCATCAGGTTTCACACTGAACATTTCTTCCTCTTTCCCTGCACTTCTCTATCACACAGCACATACCCGGGTCAGAACATCTCACATGGTTCTTCAGCATCCTCCGTTTAGCTCTGCTATGGTTAGACCTTCCCTAGTCTGTTTCTGTTTCCAGACATGAGAGTATCAGCCTGCGAAGTCAGTTACCACATGGCTAGCGACCTGCCCATCTATGCTGTCTCTTGAGGTGATACGGCGTGCTCCTGGTCCAAGCTCACTGCTTCTGAGCATTCCCTCAGCTGTTTCACAACAGATCTGAGGGCATCAGCCAATGCGATAAGTTGCCACATTATGGATCCACCGGCGTCCCCGTACTGTCATTGCTTATGTCTTAAACTTCTTTACCTGTTGCTATACTGGCCTACTACTGTTCAGGCCTGATGCTGTGGATGGCTGGGCTTCTCCCTTAATCAACATTGCATGGTCATTGTTATCATTCCGGGCACTTAAGCCCACGCAGGTGGTTTGGCACCCTGGTCCGACTAACTCTGTCCAGGAAGCTACTCCTGCCTTATCCCAATAAACCCCTCCTATGTTTTAACTATCTATAGTGTGGAAACCTATCCTTACTAAACATACTAGAATGCCCTCATCTAGAGGCCAAAAATGGACATTACGCTCTCCCTAACACAAACCTTAATACAATACATTACATGCAATATATTTATACATATAGCAGCGTAGAAAGCGTAAAGGGGTAGACTTTTCATCCCAACTTCTAAAGATAACCAAGTGTTGTACCAAGTCTTCCTAATGTATCACAAGAATTGTATCAGTTTAGTATCTGTATATATAACTATTCAATAGTTGGTCCAATATTTAAGGTTGCTATTCACATTAGATGAATGTGAGCCAAGCCCACCCACTTTTCTGGGGCTAAATGATCATTTATTATGTATAGTGGTGGTGGTCCAACACTCCCTCATGGCAGATAAAAAGTGGTAAGAAAAGCTCAAGCATGCTGAATGTCTGGCAGCTGTTGACTTCTGAATCTCCATTGAAGATGCATACATGCTCAGCCGAGCATGCCTGTGAAAAGGAAAGAGGGAGAATGAACTGTCTACCAAACAAATGTTAGGCTGACAGCTATCTTATGCATTGTATTTTTGGATTATAAGGTACACTTTTTTCCTCAAAATTTTTGAGGAAAATGGGATGCATCATATAGACCGAATTGTATATGCGGTGGAGTTTACCGGTTGCTGTGGAGCGGGATCCCAGAGTCATAGCTGCTGGAAGCTTCTGGAGGCAGCAGAGGAAGAAGTTGGGTGATGGATGCAGGCCCCAAGCTGGTAGGTGTTCGTCGGTGAGGGGGCTATACTGACAATTTGTGACAACCCGGAGCTCCGCACTTTCCATACTCTTCTATGGACTGGACTCTGGAAAAATGGCCGCTAATTGAAATCTCGGTGCCAAGATCTCATCTCACGAGATCTCAGTTCCAGAGATCCAAATTGCGCATGCACTGCCTCTGGTGGCCATTTTCTTGGAGTCCAGCGTATTAGAAAGTATGGAAGGTGAGGGGCTCCGAGCTGTCACAAAATGCTAGTGAAGCCCCCGCACCACTGAACACCTCATCGTACCAATTTGAGACTCGCAGTCATTGCCTGCTTCCTGCTGGCGATGAACATCCTATCCTTCCAGTCTTGAGCCCTCAGCATCTGCTGCCTCCACCATTAGCGACCCTGCTACCTTGGACCCCGCTCCACCACCACTGCCCCCCAGTTAAGCAGGTAATAGCATGCACCATTTTATAAAAAAAAAAATGTTTTCCTATTTTTCCTCCCCAAAATTTGAGGTGCATCTTATAAACCACTGCATCTTATAATCCGCAAAATACAGTATATGGTCACATTCAGAGAATGATCAGAAGCCACATTCTACGGTATGTCTGTTTACAACTCGAGAAAACACAAAAGAACAAAGATTGCTATTTTTGCCAAGAACACAAAGCTTACTTAAAAGGATAGACAGAGGAATAATCCACATGAAATTGACATTTTGGAGAACATATTTTTCAAAACATCATGTTTATAAAATGGTCAAAGTTATTTTGCTAATAGCCATCTATCCATCTGAAACATAGAGAAGCAGAGAACAAAATCAACAAATGCAGATGAAATGTTAAAAGGGATGAACATTGGCCTTTCAATAAATGAAAGTCATGGGAGATTTAAAATATAAACTAGAAAGGGTGGAAGAGTCGTGTATAAAATTATAATGCTGAGGATCTCCAACATACAATGCATTAAAGGCCTTTTTTTATTAAATAAAGTGATTGTATTCCAGCTTATTATGATATACTCCCCCTTTTAAATCAGTGCATCCCGCAGATTCTTAAAGCGCATTTCTTAATTCAGATGACTTATATTAACTCCTTTACCATGTTGGGTTTTTCCATTTTTGAGTTCTCATTTTTTGCTCCCCTTCTTCCCAGAGCCATAACTTTGTTATTTTTCCATCAATATGGCCAAGCAAGGGCTTGTTTTTTGCGGGACTAGTTGTTGTACTTGAGAACGACACCATTGGTTTTACCATATAGGTAAATATATGCCGTAAAACGGGAAAAAAATACAAAGTGAGGTGAAATTGCAAACAAAGTGCATTTCCACAATTTTTTATTTTACCGTGTTCACTAAATGCTATAACTGTGAGGCCATTATGATTCTCCAGGTCTTTATAAGTTTGAAGATACCAAACATGTACGGGTTATTTTTTATTCAAGTGGTGAAAAAAAATCCAAATTTTGCAAAAAATAAATTTTCACAATTTTCGAAGATCTGTAGCACATTCATTTTTTGTGATCTGGAGCTGGGTGAAGGATTATTTTTTGCGTGCCCAGCTGACGTTTTTATTGATACCAATTTGGGATAGATACAATGTTTTGATCACCCATTATTGCATGTTAATTAATGATGAACGAGTATACTGATTACTCGGGTTTCCCTGACCATGCTTGGGTGGTCTCTGAGTATTTTGTCGTGCTCGGAGATTTAGTTTTTGTCGCCGCAGCTGCATGATTTGCGACTGCTAGACAGCCTGAATACATGTGGGAATTCCCTAACAAACAGGCAACCCCCACATGTATTCAGGCTGTCTGGCAGTCGCAAATCATGCAGCTGCAGTGACGAAAACTAAATCTCCGAGCACGACAAAATACTCGGAGACTACCCGAGCATGCTCGAGAAAACCTCGCTCATCACTAATGTTAATACAATGTGGCATTTTGACTTTTTTTCTCATTACGTCGTTTACCAATCATATTAATTCTTTTTACATACTAATATATGAGGCGATTCTGAACGTGGCAATACAAGACATGTGTGGGCCAAAAGAGGAGTGATTTGAAAGTTGATTTTTTTACATTTTAAAAACTTTTTTTACTGGCTTCACTATTCTCCATGGGAGGCTAGAAGCTGCAATCGTACGATCGCCTGTGCTACACATAGTAGGGCTTCAGCCCTGCTATGTGTAGCTAAAATGGTCATTTGTTTTGAGCGCTGGCCACAGGGCGAGGTTCATCGCAATCCGGCAATGACAACTACAGAGGTCTCCTGCAGACGTACCTATACGTCATATGTCTTAAAGGGGTTAAGCTGTCATTCAAGTATCCATGAGGAGTAGCATTATTTCTAGCCATTAGAGGACATACAGTATATAGGGCATATTTCACCAGCTAATAAAAAGCTTTTACACATTGCTTCCCATAAAGAAAATCATTCTGATTCAGTGTGAATCATGAAGCAAATCCGTTTTTTAATTAATCTCATCAGGGACTGATACTGAGGAGAATAATGAAAATAGTGCAAATATGCACTGTAATAAGCTATTTCAGTGCTCTACTTTTGCTATATACAACGGCCCTGATTCATCAGTGATTACATGAGAATTCTGGCATAAATCGCTTTGTATACTTTCAATTTTTTTTAATGTGAAGACACCAAAACTGTTGTAACATTTGCCATTTCCACACAAGTTTCACCCAGCTGCACCAAAATAGTGTGCAAGGGGGACATGATACCATAGCTCATCTAATTCCTCATCAGTTGTGGCGTACTTTATGCCACATATTTGTTGAGGTGAACAGAGGTGCATGCCCTTTATCAGATGCTTCTGACTCCTTAAAGGGAATCTTTCAGCAGGATTTTGCTACCTCACCTGAGAACAGCAATATTAGTTAACGATAAGCAGAATCCAACAATGGAACACCTAGATTATTGGGTGCAGACGTTCTGACACAATCAGAGCTTTTATATTTAGAATGAAGCAGAGCTGTGAAAGCAAACCCCGCCCACAGTGGGCTCTATGTGTACAAAGTCCATAGACAGTGAGGAGGGGGTGGCAGCACTAGTTCAGCAATATTAACCCCTTTCTGACATCTGACGTACTATCCCGTCGAGGTGGGGTGGGCCCGTATGACCACCGACGGGATAGTACGTCATACGCGATCGGCCGCGCTCACGGGGGGAGCGAAGCCGATCGCGGCCGGGTGTCAGCTGCATATCGCAGCTGACATCTGGCACTATGTGCCAGGAGCAGTCATGGACCGCCCCCGGCACATTAACCCCCGGCACATCGCGATCAAACATGATCGCGGTGTACCGGCGGTATAGGGAAGCATCGCGCAGGGAGGGGGCTCCCTGCGGGCTTCCCTGAGACCCCCGGAGCAACGCGATGTGATCGCGTTGCTCCAAGGGTCTCCTACCTCCCTCCTTGCTGCAGGTCCCGGATCCAAGATGGCCGTGGCATCCGGGTCCTGCAGGGAGGGAGGTGGCTTACCGAGTGCCTGCTCAGAGCAGGCGCTGGTAAGCCTGCAGCCCTGCACAGCAGATCGTCGATCTGACAGAGTGCTGTGCACACTGTCAGATCAATGATCTGTAATGTCCCTCCCTGGGACAAAGTAAAAAAGTTTAAAAAAAATTCCCCACATGTGTGTAAAAAAAAAATAAAAAAAATATCCTAAATAAAGAAAAAAATATATATATATTATTCCCATAAATACATTTCTTTAGCTAAATAAAATAAAAAAAACAATAAAAGTACACATATTTAGTATCGCTGCATCCGTAACGACCCAACCTATAAAACTGCCCCACTAGTTAACCCCTTCAGTAAACACCGTAAGAAAAAAAAAAAAAACGAGGCAAAAAACAACGCTTTATTATCATACCACTGAACAAAAAGTGGAATAACATGTGATCAAAAAGACTGATATAAATAACCATGGTACCGCTGAAAACGACATCTTGTCCCGCAAAAAACGAGCTGCCATTCAGCATCATCAGCAAAAAAATAAAAAAGTTATAGTCCTGAGAATAAAGTGATACCAAAATAATTATTTTTTCTATAAAATAGTTTTTATCGTATAAAAGCGCCAAAACATAAAAAAATGATATAAATGAGATATCGCTGTAATCGTACTGACCCGACGAATAAAACTGCTTTATCAATTTTACCAAACGCGGAACGGTATAAACTCCTCCCCCAAAAGAAATTCATGAATAGCTGGTTTTTGATCACTCTGCCTCACAAAAATCAGAATAAAAAGCGATCAAAAAATGTCACGTGTCCAAAAATGTTACCAGTAAAAACGTCAACTCGTCCCGCAAAAAACAAGATCTCACATGACTCTGTGGACTCAAATATGGAAAAATTACAGCTCTCAAAATGTGGTAACGCAAAAAATATTTTTTGCAATGAAAAGCGTCTTTCAGTGTGTGACGGCTGCCAATCATAAAAATCCGCATAAAAAACCCGCTATAAAAGTACATCAAACCCCCCTTCATCACCCCCTTAGTTAGGGAAAAATAAAAAAATTAAAAAATGTATTTATTTCCATTTTCCCATTAGGGCTAGAGTTAGGACTAGAGTTAGGGCTAGGGTTAGGGTTAGGGTTAGGGCAAGGGTTAGGGTTAGGGTTAGGGCTAGGGTTAGGGCTAGGGTTGGGGCTAGGGTTAGGGCTAGGGTTAGGGCTAGGGTTAGGGCTAGTGTTAGGGCTAGTGTTAGGGCTAGTGATAGGGCTAGTGATAGGGCTAGGGTTATTGCTAGGGTTAGGGCTAGGGTTAGGGCTAGGGTTGGGGCTAGGGTTGGGGCTACAGTTAGGGTTGGGGCTAAAGATAGGGTTAGGGTTTGGATTACATTTACAGTTGGGAATAGGGTTGGGTGTGTCTGGGTCAGAGGAGTGGTTAGGGTTACTGTTAGCATTAGGGTAAGGGGTGTGTTTGGATTAGGGTTTCAGTTATAATTGGGGGGTTTCCACTGTTTAGGCACATCAGGGGCTCTCCAAACGGGACATGGCATCCGATCTCAATTCCAGACAATTCTGCGTTGAAAAAGCAGTGCTCCTTCCCTTCAGAGCTCTCCCGTGTG
Organism: Ranitomeya variabilis; assembly: GCF_051348905.1. Lineage (NCBI taxonomy): Eukaryota > Metazoa > Chordata > Amphibia > Anura > Dendrobatidae > Ranitomeya > Ranitomeya variabilis. The sequence continues at coordinate 903,293,564 of NC_135233.1, forward strand.
CCCAAACAGGGGTTTACCCCAACATATGGGGTATCAGCGTACTCAGGACAAATTGGACATCATCTGTTGGGGTCCAATTTATCCTGCTACCCTTGGGAAAATACAAAACTGGGGGCCAAAAAAGAAGTTTTGTGGGAAAAAAAGGATTTTTTTATTTTCACGGCTCTGCGTTGTAAACTGTAGTGAGACACTTGGGGGTTCAAAGTTCTCACAACACATCTAGATAAGTTCCTTGGGGGGTCTAGTTTCCGATATGGGGTCACTTGTGGGGAGTTTGTACTGTTTGGGTACATCAGGGGCTCTGCAAATGCAACGTGATGCCTGCAGACCAATCCATTTAAGTCTGCATTCCAAATGGCGCTCCTTCCCTTCCGAGCTCTGTCATGCGCCCAAACAGTGGTTCCCCCCCACATATGGGGTATCAGCGTACTCAGGACAAATTGGACAACAACTTTGGGGTCCAATTTATCCTGATACCCTTGTGAAAATACAAAACTAGGGGTTAAAAAATCATTTTTGTGAAAAAAAAAAGAATTTTTATTTTCACGGCTCTCCGTTATAAACTGTAGTGAAACACTTGGGGGTTCAAAGTTCTCACAACACATCTAGATAAGTTCCTTGGGGGGTCTAGTTTCCAATATGGGGTCACTTGTGGGGGGTTTGTACTGTTTGGGTACATCAGGGGCTCTGCAAATGCAACGTGACGCCTGCAGACCAATCCATTTAAGTCTGCATTCCAAATGGCGCTCCTTCCCTTCCGAGCTCTGTCATGTGCCCAAACAGTGGTTCCCCCCCCCTTATGGGGTATCAGCTTACTCAGGACAAATTGGACAACAACTTTTGGGGTCCAATTTATCCTGATACCCTTGTGAAAATACAAAACTAGGGGTTAAAAAATCATTTTTGTGAAAAAAAAAAGAATTTTTATTTTCACGGCTCTCCGTTATAAACTGTAGTGAAACACTTGGGGGTTCAAAGTTCTCACAACACATCTAGATAAGTTCCTTGGGGGGTCTAGTTTCCAATATGGGGTCACTTGTGGGGGGTTTGTACTGTTTGGGTACATCAGGGGCTCTGCAAATGCAACATGGCATCCCATCTTAATTCCAGTCAATTTTGCATTGAAAAGTAAAATAGCGCTCCTTCCCTTCTGAGCTCTGCTATGCGCCCAAACAGTGGTTTACCCCCACATATGGGGTATCATCGTACTCAGGACCAATTGCACAACAACTTTTGTGGTCTAATTTCTTCTCTTACCCTTGGGGAAATAAAAAAATGGGGGCGAAAAGATCATTTTTGTGAAAAAATATGATTTTTTATTTTTACGGCTCTCCATTATAAACTTCTGTGAAGCACTTGTTGGGTCAAAGTGCTCAACACACATCTAGATAAGTTCCTTAAGGGGTCTACTATCCAAAATGGTGTCACTTGTGGGGGGTTTCAATGTTTAGGCACATCAGGGGCTCTCCAAATGCAACATGGCGTCCCATCTCAATTCCAGTCAATTTTGCATTGAAAAGTCAAATGGCGCTCCTTCCCTTCCGAGCTCTGCTATGCGCCCAAACAGTGGTTTACCCCCACATATGGGGTATCATCGTACTCAGGACCAATTGCACAACAACTTTTGTGGTCTAATTTCTTCTCTTACCCTTGGGGAAATAAAAAAATGGGGGCGAAAAGATCATTTTTGTGAAAAAATATGATTTTTTATTTTTACGGCTCTGCATTATAAACTTCTGTGAAGCACTTGTTGGGTCAAAGTGCTCACCACACATCTAGATAAGATCCTTAGGGGGTCTACGTTCCAAAATGGTGTCACTTGTGGGGGGTTTCAATGTTTAGGCACATCAGGGGCTCTCCAAATGCAACATGGCGTCCCATCTCAATTCCAGTCAATTTTGCATTGAAAAGTCAAATGGCGCTCCTTTCCTTCCGAGCTCTGCCATGCGCCCAAACAGTGGTTTACCCCCACATATGGGGTATCAGCGTACTCAGGACAAATTGTATAACAAATTTTGGGGTCTATTTTCTCCTGTTACCCTTGGTAAAATAAAACAAATTGGAGCTGAAATAAATTTTGTGTGAAAAAAAGTTAAATGTTCATTTTTATTTAAACATTCCAAAAATTCCTGTGAAACACCTGAAGGGTTAATAAACTTCTTGAAAGTGGTTTTGAGTACCTTGAGGGGTGCAGTTTTTAGAATGGTGTCACACTTGGGTATTTTCTATCATATAGACCCCTCAAAATGACTTCAAATGAGATGTGGTCCCTAAAAAAAATGGTGTTGTAAAAATGAGAAATTGCCGGTCAACTTTTAACCCCTATAACTCCGTCACAAAAAAAATTTTGGTTCCAAAATTGTGCTGATGAAAAGTAGATATGTGGGAAATGTTACTTATTAAGTATTTTGCGTGACATATGTCTGTGATTTAAGGGCATAAAAATTCAAAGTTGTAAAATTGCGAAATTTTCTAAATTTTCGCCAAATATTCATTTTTTTCACAAATAAACGCAAGTTATTTCGAAGAAATTTTACCACTATCATGAAGTACAATATGTCTCGAGAAAACAATGTCAGAATCGCCAAGATCCGTTGAAGCGTTCCAGAGTTATAACCTCATAAAGAGACAGTAGTCAGAATTACAAAAATTGGCCCGGTCATTAACGTGCAAACCACCCTTGGGGGTGAAGGGGTTAATCACTTAGTGATAAATCCTTCACAATTAGTAAACAACTGTTCTCACTTTGACAAATGACACATTCCTGAATTCTGTGTTTCTGCCTCTATCTCCTGCTGTCTTCAGATTACATAACAAAAACCTGCTGACAGATTCCTTTAAAAGGTGTGAACTTCTTAATGAATCAATGGCATCTGACTCCAACACATCCCCTCATCAAGAGCATCAGTGGTCTTTATAAATTGAGGTCATGGCTTGTATCATTCAGATTTGTATGGCAAAAAAGATTGCCAGAAAAGATTTAGATTTTTTTTAGATCTTTTTGTTTCCAACATGTGCTATTGTAATAGAATTCTGCTATAGTAATTATAAGTGACGAAAAAAGGAAATGTGCCCAAACTTCAGCTGCCATAAAAATACAAAGGACTTTTAAACCGTCCATACATTTATTCTGCTCAAGCATACCAAGATCATATTTTAATGGGTTAAGCCTGGTGAAAAAGAGCATGTTATTACAATGCCTTTATATCACTTTATTATGAGTACATTTTAATTACAGTGCTTAAGAGTGCTAGTGAAATGTATGCATATAGAATGCAGCAGCCATATATTACTTTCTGAGCCTTGCAAGATTATTACTAACGTCTGCCGGAACTTTACTACCTAGAGCAGATGGATATATAATCTGGAAATAAATGACTGTAGTGTAGATTTTCCCCATTCAGAGCCCAAAATCATGATACACAGGAGAAAGGCTGAAGTGGGTTTTATTAATGAGAGCCTGAAAGTTGGGATAACAAAGCCAAACTCTAACCTCAATTTTCTGACCTAACACACTTAATTCTTAGAAATCAGCTCAGAAGTTTTGCCTTGGAGGCCACGTTATCTTTACAAATAATAGATATGGCTTAAAATGTTTCATTCTTCACATTGCTAGAAAACATTTTCTGTACTCACAGATACCTTTTAGGTCTTTGCCATTTGTAGCGACAAGCAATTCTTGGCCTATTTATTTTTTGGCACATTTGCTTTGCAAGATGTGGGAACATCATGCTTCATTGATGTCAGGTGTACCGTGGTCTGGCACATCGCTTGTGCACGCTGGCTTATGGCTAATAAGTGGAGTCTTCCTATGAGCAGCAGGATTGTGGTAAATCACAGTCTGACAGATCTGATTGCAAAAAGAGTAGCGAAGCTTGAGAAGTGATTGGGATGAGGTAATAGTCCTGAAGCAGTGTAAATACATAAATAATGAAGAATAAATGCTGAAAGAAATGCTGTGCAGTAAATTCTAACAGGATGAATTGTGCATATAAATAGAGTAGCCCAGAACACTATAAAATATAGGGCCCTACTACAGTGATGAATTAACCTTTTAATGTTAAGGGATTGTCTTGTCTATAACTTTGATATTGATGGCCTACCTCTCAGTGGGGTCTGACACTCACTCTAAATGAATATACTGTAAAAGAACTTCTAAATTACCATAACAGACATGCCCTTTCTCACCCTTCCATTTGGCAACACATCAACATTTCTCAGTATGACTGTCACAAGATGATCAGCTTGGGTTTACGATAGACTGTTGGCAGATGTTGGCTATATGTGTCTATGTGGCCACCCAGTTGAGGAGATGTGCATTATATCCTGTAGTGTGTTTTTTCTAGTAAGTCGTGCTAATGTCTTGAATTTTTGTCTCTCAAAAGAAAAAATATATTAGTTATATTTCGGGAAATTATGGACACGTTTGCATATCACCTACAGTATTCAGGCGGCTGGAGGCGCTAAACCAAAGTATAGTGTGAAACATTTTAATGCACTAGGAAATTCATTCTAAATAACTGTTGTATAAACATAAAAGCCTATGAGGCCTACTATTAGGACCAATTTTCCACTATCTTGAGGGGAGGGTTACCCACCAACTTGTGTCATTTGTGTCTTTTGTGTTGAAACATTTATTATTTGTTGTTTTTAATCATTTTTTGTAATAAAAGTTATCCATTTGGTAAATTTTTATGTCCTGCACATTGTCATTGTTAGTTTCTAAATTACATTTTGTGCATAATTGTTCTATTTTTTTTTCAGAAATCAAAAATACAATTGAAAATAAGAAACTTTGTAACTTAGTAATATTTCTTATCAGAGAAAATCTGCTACACTGATCACCTATTCTCATGTTTTAAGTGAAATCTGTCATCAACGACTACAGATTTTCCCATTTTTGAGGCTTGAGTTGATAGTTGCTGCTCATAAAATTCTATGGAGGTGGGAGGAGGTTGGAGCTAAAGGAGTATGCTGACATACTGCTGCAAGATGACTTGTTGCGACAGTTACGATTTGGGTTTTTGGATTTTTCAGTTATCGTCGTACAGCCACTGAAGGGTGAAGAAGGATGAGTGTTGGAGTCCCATTTCTTAGCAGATCCACAGAGTAAAACCTCTTATCTCGTGATCAGCACTTACTATTTAGTGGGCTTAACAGCTACTTCTACTTTAGCTAAACTTTGATAGCCTTAATCTAAATGCAATCTGTCCGCCTTTACAACGCAATTCTATGTTTTATGTCTTTCCAAGTTTATGTGTAAAAATCTTTCCCTTTTAAATGTCGCCTTGAACTTTCTTTTAATTCCCAGGCTTTCCATCAAACTGTGCACTTAACCGGGATGTATTGTTACTTACAGTAAGTCTACTTGCTGTTACAGAAGCTGAGTATATACAAGTTTTAAATGTTAAAAAATATCATCTAGCTCGGAGAGAGGGTACAGCGTCGTATTAAAGAATATCACTTTTATTTTCTGGTTTAAATCATATTCGGAGAGAACCATGCTTTAAATTCAGTTATTTGGTATTGGATGGTGTGTAAGTTTCAATTCTCAGGATAGCAATGAATCTGTAACACATCCAAGGACTGGGATCAGTTTCAAAGTACAAGGATATCATCAAGAGAATCCCGGCTCATGACATGATTTATCTGTTAATCAAAACAGTGCTGTAGGACAGAAGATCTGTTGCATTTTACTATCTAGCTCCATGATGAACTATGAAAATTCTGTTACCTCTATCCAAAAAATATACAGCACTTTCAAAGTTATCACACAGTATTGGCTTCTGCTACCTGCATGAAGTTATGAGTTACTCATTTATATCCAAACACTACATCACATTTAGGACTTGATTTCCAGTTCTTGAATGTTTTCATAGGAGCTCGTCATATTTATTATGAGGCATGTCTTGGGTTCTGGCTTTATAAGTACTATATTCTTTCAAGTATAGTCACCCTTCCATGTCAGGCTTGCTATCTACAGAAGTTTCAGTTCCTGATAAAACAAATTGAGAAAAATCTGAAGAGCAGTCTTCAAACACCATGTCCTGATGATATAGCAAGTGTCATTTACTACTGACCTCTTCTTTACCGCAGTGAGAAAGTTCAATAGTCACTTCTTTAGAAACCTTCTCTGGAATATTCACATCTGATTGCTAATAAAGCTAAAAGGCTTAACGAAGTATAAAAAAACTGAATTGAAGAAAATGATATACTACATAAAGTCTTTATTACAAACTCAATAGATGTCATAAAGTCTTCTAGGTAGAAGATTTTAGAAACTCCACACCTTTAAATAAACATGACTCCATGTGAGTTATAAAGAGAAGTGTATAAAAGTATATAGCTTTTAGCTCAGTTTCAGCAAATAAAGTCCATTTATTGTATTTTTTCTATGTTGTATTCTATATTATTGTATCAACTCCTTCACGACTGATGATGTATATTTACGTCATTGGTTGTGTCTCTGCCTTCAATTTGCGCTCCGGTGCTGAGCTCGCATCTTTCCCAACACTTGATGTTTGTTTTAATATGAGATCCATTCACGGCTGTTAACCACTTAAATACTACTATCACTGACAATAACAAATAATATACGCCAGCCGGAAGCACATGACAAGTCTCACCCATCGGTGTCCCTGTCACATAATCGCAGGGTGCTGCTGGTTGGTTCATAGTAACTGTTGTTCTGCAGAAGACCCTCATGCCTAACATCATGATCCTCCTATGAACGCTGGCCTGTAGCCTGGGTTCATAGAAGATCGTGATTTTTGCTATACATATATATACACATATGTGTATTGTACAGACGATTGGAAGATCGCAGCTTCAGGTCTCCTAAGGAGACTACTGAACATAGTAAAAAGCAAAATAAATTTTTTTTAAAATAGAAAAAATTAAATCACCCCTCTCTTGCCCCAACAATAAAACAAGAAAAAAACCCACATATTTGGTATCTCTTCACTCAGAAATATCGAATCTATCAAAATATAAAGTTAATTAATCTGATCAGTAAATGGCGTGACGAGAGAAAAAATGTCAGGATTACTTTTCTTTTGGTCGCCACAGCATTGCAATAAAAATGCAATACGAGGCAATCAAACATCGTATCTACCCCAAAATGGTATTAATAAAAATGACAGATCAAGCTGCAAAAAATAAGTCATCACTCAGCCCCACATCCCAAAAATGGAAATGACATGGGTCTCAGAAAATTGCAACATATGCAAAAAAAATTTTCATACAAATTTCAGATTTTATTTACCCTTTAAATAAAAAAGAACCTATATATGTTTAATATCTGCATAATCATAATCAAAAAGAATGATATCGCCTGAAAAATGATATTGCCAGGTCAGTTTCACCATATAGAGAATATGTTAAGTGAAAAACCTGAAAAAAAATTATGGAATTGCACTTTTTTTTTGCAATTTCATCACACTTGGATTTTTTTTCCCATTTTCTATTACATCGTGTTGTAAAATAAATGGTGTTATTCAAATGTACAACTCATCCTGCAAATAACAAGCCTTCATACTTCTGTATTGACATTAATATAAAAAAGTTATGGTTCTTGGAAAAAGGGGTGGAAGAAATAAAAAAAGGAAAATTGCCCTTGGTTAAGGGCAAGGGTGCGGCCCCCTGACACTGAGCTCATTTAATTCTTGAGACGTGCATATAATATCATGTCCATGGCCAGCTCTATTTACGGCGTTAACTTTGAGCGCTCTGCTATCAAGCTCTCTTCATTAGTCAACAACTAAATCAGCTCCTGCGGGAGCCACACGGGATGCTGTGATCAAATTTCCAACCATCTCCAATGGTCTGTATTTCTCAGGCTGTGTACCCAATGTGATGTATTTCTGAGGATGTGTGCTTATGGGACAGGCTGAGGTGTACAGCTGATAGCAGATACAGCCTGAAGGTATACAGCACATAGCCTCCAGCTGTGTGGCCTATCTGCTGTATACCTCAGGTTGCATCCCATATGTGAATACCTAAGGCAGCATCCAGTATTCGCTGTATACCTCAGGCTATGTGCCATATTTGCTGCTTGTGTCAGGCTGATTCCTATATTTGCTGTATACCTCAAGCTGTGTCCCATATTCACTGTATACTTCAGACTATGTCCCATATTTGCTGTATTCTTTAGGCTGTCTCCCATATGTGCTGTATACCTCTGTCTGTGTCCTATATATGGCCTGTATACCTCAGGCTGTGTCCCATGTGTGTATACCTCAGGCTGTGTCCAATATGTGCTGTATAACTCAGTCTTTGTTCCATATCTGCTGTATTGCTCAGGCTGTGTCCCATATTCACTATATACTTCAGACTGTGTCCCATATTTGCTGTATACCTCAGTCTGTTTCTCATATGTGCTGTATACAGCATCTCATGCTGTGTCTCATATGAGCTGCATGCCTCTGTCTGTGTCTCATATATGCTGTATACCTCAGGCTGTGTCCCATATGTGCAGTATACCTCAGGCTTTGTCCCATATGTGCTGTTTATCTCAGACTGTGTCTCATATGTGCTGTGTACCTCAGTCTGTGTCCCATATGTGTGGTATTTCTCACTCTGTGTCCCTTATGTGCTGTATATCTCAGGCTATGTCTCATATGTGCTGTATACCTCTGTCTATGTCCCATATATGATGTATACCTCAGGTTATGTCTCATATGTGCTGTATACCTCTGTCTATGTCACATATATCCATATATGATGTATACTTCAGGCAGTGTCCCATATGTGCTGTATACCTCAGTCTGTGTGCCATATGTGCTGTTTACCTCAGGCTGTGTCCCATATGTGCTGTATACCACAGGCTATGTCCTATATGTACTGTATACCTCAGTCTGTGTCTCATATGTGTTGTATACCTCAGTCTGTGTCCCATATGTGCTGTATACTTCAGCCTGTGTCCTTTATGTGCTGTATATTTCAGGCTGTGTCCCATATGTGCTGTATACCTCAGGCTGTGTCCCATATGTGCTGTATACCTCAGGCTGTGTCTCATATGTGCTGTATAATTCAGGCTCAGTGTACCCTATGTGCTGTATATCTAGGTGACACCGAGCCTTAGTATACTAGTGCCAGGGTTTGGCTAGTAATGGCGGATGAGCAGTGTCTTCAGCAGTACATCCAGCAGCTTGAGAACAGGTTGTCCACACTTGAGCAGGCGACCTGTGCTGTGGCTCCTGTTCCATCTTTATCTCATTTCCTGCTTCCCAATAAATTCTCTGGGGACAGCAAGGCTTTCAGGGGATTAGTGAACCAGTTCTCTATCCAGCTGGCGTTATTGGCCTCACGTTTCTCTTCTGAGCGAGCTAAGGTGGGATTTGTGGTGTTTCTGTTGATGGACAGAGCATTGGAGTGGGCTATGCTGCTGTGGTAGCGTAAAGACCAAGTGGTCAGGTATGCCTCTCATTTTTTGGGTGCCCTGAAAGGTGTTTTTGGGGCCACAAGTAACTCATGATACAGCCCTTCAACTTCTGGCATTAACTTAGGGTTTGTCCTTGGTTAGTCAGTTTGCCATTCAGTTTTGCACTCTGGCTTCTGAGTTGGAGTGGCCTGATAAGGTCCTGATGCCTATCTTATGAAGGGGTTAAGCATTTCATGTCAGGGATGCTTTGGCCACTAGGAAGATTCCCACTACTCTGGAGGAGTTAGTATCTGTGTCCACTCACATAGATCTTAAGCATGCCGAGCGGGGATTGGAGCAAGCTCAGAGTAGATCTGGGATTCAGATGGCTCTGAACTTCGCCAATCCCGTGCTCCAACTCGGGTTGATGACCCTGTGGAACCTATGGATGTCTCTCGAGCGGAGTCATTCGCCCTCTCTGTACTTCCACACCATATTTGTTTTGCCTGCAGGCAAACCAGACATTTTGTCAATAAATGTCTCAAGCGTCAGAAGTAGTGTTGAGCATTCCGATACCGCAAGTATCGGGTATCGGCCGATATTTGCTGTATCGGAATTCCGATACCGAGATCCGATACTTTTGTGGTATCGGGTATCGGTATCGAAACAACATTAATGTGTAAAATAAAGAATTAAAATAAAAAATATTGCTATACTCACCTCTCCGACGCAGCCTGCACCTTACCGAGGGAACCGGCAGCGTTGTTTGCTTAAAATTTGCGCTTTAACTTCCTTACTTGAAGTCCCGGCTTGTGATTGGTCGCGCGCCGCCCATGTGACCGCGATGCGACCAATCACAGCAAGCCGTGACGTAATTTTAGGTCCTTCAGGATTTTAAAATTACATTCCGGCGTTGTGATTGGTTGCGTCGCGGTCACATGGGCGACGCGACCAATCACAAGCCGTGACGTCAGGGGAGGCAGGAGACGCGCGCATTTTAAAATGCGCGCGTGTCCTGCCTCCCGTGACGTCACGGCTTGTGATTGGTCGCGTCGCCCATGTGACCGCGACGCGACCAATCACAGCAAGCCGTGACGTAATTTTAGGTCCTTCAGGATTTTAAAATTACGTTCCGGCGTTGTGATTGGTTGCGTCGCGGTCACATGGGCGACGCGACCAATCACAAGCCGTGACGTCACGGGAGGCAGGAGACGCGCGCATTTTAAAATGCGCGCGTGTCCTGCCTCCCATGACGTCACGGCTTGTGATTGGTCGCGTCGCCCATGTGACCGCGACGCAACCAATCACAACGCCGGAACGTAATTTTAAAATCCTGAAGGACCTAAAATTACATGACGGCTTGCTGTGATTGGTCGCGTCGCGGTCACATGGGCGGCGCGCGACCAATCACAAGCCGGGACTTCAAGTAAGGAAGTTAAAGCGCGAATTTTAAGCAAACAACGCTGCCGGTTCCCTCGCTGAAGTCCAGGCTGCGTCGGAGAGGTGAGTATAGGAATATTTTTTATTTTAATTCTTTCTTTTACACATTAATATGGTTCCCAGGGCCTGAAGGAGAGTTTCCTCTCCTTCAGACCCTGGGAACCATCAGGAATACCGTCCGATACATGAGTCCCATTGACTTGTATTGGTATCGGGTATCGGTATCGGATTAGATCCGATACTTTGCCGGTATCGGCCGATACTTTCCGATACCGATACTTTCAAGTATCGGACGGTATCGCTCAACACTAGTCAGAAGGAGTCACAGCATCTAGTGGCTTTAGGGAGAGGGCTCACTAGTACCAGTAGGTGTGACTTCCAAATTGGCCTTTGGGGTCTCTTTAACGTTTGAGTCGATTACTCTCTATGCTGAGGCTTGTGTGGACTCCGGGGCTGAGGGCAATTTCAGATCTGCTTCCTTTGCCCAACAGCACGCAGTCTCATTAGCGAAGCTTCCAAAGCCAATGTCCATTCGAGTGGTTAATGGGTCCATTTTACCAACCCCAATTTCCCATCAGACTATACCCCTTACTCTCACTATGTCTCCAAAACATCAGGAGATAGTCTCTTTTCTCATTATCCCCGAGGTTATGGATGAGGTACTTCTGGGGATGCCTTGGCAGCATCTGCATTCTCCCCAGATTGGTTGGGCGAAGGGGAGCATACAGAAATGGGGAAGTTTATGTGAGAGTCTGTGTCTTAAGGCCCGGGTATTCCCGGGCGAGATGTATGTACCATCTGTTCTTCAGCTGGAGGGTCTCTCTGGGGCATATATCTGCAAACGGGACGATATCTCATGTACTTAAAGAGCCGCTGTGCGGTTGGATCAAAAGAGAGCTTCGGCCGATGAGCAAGAGCAGATCCATGCCTCCCAGCTTGTGGCAACTTTCAAGCATGGCAAACATCACCAGGGAGGGGATGTTCAGGGGGGGTAATGTTAGGTGTTTGGAATCTCCCACAATATGGGACAGATCTCAAGTCTTATGTGCCTCTTCGGTCTCCCATTTAGTGCTGCTGAGCATAGACGTCAATCCCAGCATCTAGCTCAGGCTCGTGTTATATGGTTGGTTACTGCAGGCTCTCCAGCCAAAGCCTTTGTAACCAGTGTTATTCAGGAGCAACCTGCCACTCTGGAGTTTAAGTCCAGAAATCACCTTACTGAGCATGTCCGTGAGGTGGCGTCTTCTCATTGGTGGATGGACGTCAGTTGCTCTGGTGATGTGGCAGCTCTGGATTGGTCCACAGACAAGGTCCTGTCCAACTGGACAGGAGTATAGTGTATAAAAGGCTCTCAGAGGCACACGCCGGTGGGCTAATATCATTTATGTGTGGTTGTTGCCAGTGGATACTCTACCACTCTGTCTGCATGTTTTGTATGTCTGTCTAGCCTTGAGACTGTACACGTATGCAGGCAGCTAGCATCAGTGGGGGCAACTAGCCATTCGCTTAGCATCTGGTTCCTATATTTGTGTGACTAGCACAGTAGAGATCCAGAGCAAACACAACCCTAGTCAGAGTATTATACTGAGCATCTTTTCCATTTCTGTGTGTGTGACACAGCTCAGTTGCAGAGCATCACTTTTGTTTCTGTGTGCTAGTGACAGCTCAGTTGCAGAGCATTTCTTCCGTTTCTATGTGCGAGTGACACAGCTCAGTTGCAGAGCTTCTGTTTCGTTTCTGTGTGCAAGTTCAGTTCATGTGTTGTTCACACTGAGTGGCGTTTAACCCAGTGTGTATGGGTAATCGCTCACCGTGTATTTTGTCATTATTCAATAGCAGCAATTTTCCATCTCTGCACAGTGGACCCCAGGTTGCAATTGCACTTTATTATGTACATTATTTAGCACAATCTGCCAACCCTAACATGGTGTTACTTGGTGATTGTTGAGCATTGGGGTCTTGAAAATCTTACTGATAAGATCACAGGGTGAAAACCCTTAGTTCACACATGAGTAAGCACTAAGGACCTTAGACTTATTATTGAGCATGCACACCAATCTGGGCATGCTCATACACAGCCTAAGCACTTGCGCCCCATGGTTTGGATATTGGGAGTGGATCTCAGAAATCAAACTTATACTAATTACTGTTGTTTAATAAGTTTTACAACATTTCAAAATTGCTTAAAATTTAGTTATATCATCTGCATATCAATTGCTAACAGTTTTAAAGACCTATGCTTGCAGCCATTGATTGACAAACTAAATCATGTACTTCCCATTCCTCTACCGTGCAACAAATTGTTAATTTTGGGGTTTAACACATAACTAAAACTTTTTTTACCTCGGCAAGTAAAGGATGGAATGACTGCAAACTAATTTAACCCCTTAACCCCAAGGGTGGCTTGAACGTTAATGACCGGGCCAATTTTTACAATTCTGACCACTGGCCCTTTATGAGGTTAGAACTCTGGAACGCTTAAATGGATCCTGATGATTCTGACAAAGTTTTCTCGTGACATATTGTACTTCATGATAGTTGTAAAATTTATTTGATATTACCTGCATTTATTTGTGAGAAAAATGGAAAATTGGCAAAAATATAGAAAATGTAGCAATTTTCCAACTTTGAATTTTTATGCCCTTAAATAACAGGGATATATCACACAAAATACTTAATAAGTAACATTTCCCACATGTCTACTTTACATCAGCACAATTTTGGAACCAAATGTTTTTTTGTTAGGGAGTTATAAGAGTTAAAATTGACCAGCAATTTCTAATTTTTACAACACCATTTTTTTTAGGGACCACATCACATGTGAAGTCCCTTTGAGGGATCTATATGATAGAAAATACCCAAGTGTGACACCAGTCTAAAGACCGCACATCTCAAGGTGCTCAAAACCACATTCAAAAAGTTTATTAACCCTTCAAGTATTTCACAGGAATTTTTGGAATGTTTAAAAAAAAATGAACATTTAACTTTTTTTCACAAAAAATTTACTTCAGCTCCAATTTGTTTTATTTTACCAAGGGTAACAGGAGAAATTGGACCCCAAAAGTTTTTTAAAATTTGTCCTGAGTATGCTGATACCCCATATGTGGGGGTAAAACACTGTTTGGGCGCACGGCAGAACTTGGAAGGGAAGGAGCGCCATTTGACTTTTCAATGCAAAATTGACTGGAATTGAGATAGGACACCATGTCGCGTTTGGAGAGCCCATGATGTGCCTAAACATTGAAACCCCCCACAAGTGACACCATTTTGGAAAGAAGACCCCCTAAGAAACTTAACTAGATGTGTTGTGAAAACGTTCAACCTTTATATGTTTAACTACAGTTTATAACGCAGAGCTGTGAAAATAAAAATTATTATTTTTTCCACAAAAATTATTTTTTAGCCCCCAGTTTTATATTGTCCCAAGGGTAACAGGAGAAATTGGATGCCAAAAATTGTTGTCCAATTTGTCCTGAGTATGCTGATACCCCATATGTGGGGGAACCACCGTTTGGGTGCATGGCAGAGCTCGGAAGGGAAGGAGCTCTGTTTGGAATGCAGTCTTAGATGGAATGATCTGCAGGAGTCACATTGCGTTTGCAGAGCCCTTGATGTACCTAAACAGTAGAAACACCCCACAGGTGACACCATATTGGAAACTAGACCCCCCCCAAGGAACTTATCTAGATGTGTTGTGAGAACTTTGAACCCCCAAGTGTTTCACTACAGTTTATAACGCAGAGACGTGAAAATAAAAAATCTTGTTTTTTCCACAAAAATTATAATTTAGCCCCCGGTTTTGTATTTTCCCAAGGGTAACAGGAGAAATTGGACCCCAAAAGTTGTTGTCCAATTTGTCCTGAGTACATTGATACCCCATATGTTTTGCCATATCCTTGTTGTGGTGATCCCCTTTTTTAGGACCTTGTCTGTTTCATCTTTTGTGTATGCCCATATGTTGGGGTAAACTCCTGTTTGGGAGCACGGGAGAGCTCGGAAGAGAAGGAGCACTGGTTTACTTTATCAACGCAGAATTGGCTGGAATGGAGATCGGATGCCATATCGCGTTCAGAGAGCCCCTGATGTGCCTAAACAGTGGAAACCTGCCAATTCTAACTGAAACCCTAACCCAAACACACCCCTAACCCTAACCACACCCCTAACCCTAATCCCAACCCTAATCCCAATCGTAAATGTAATCCAAACCCTAACTTTAGCCCCAACCCTAACCCTAACTTTTGCCCCTGTTAGGGCTGGCGGAACGCACCGAGTAAATATACATGTTAAATAGCTGCGTTCGCATCCTGGGGTCCACCGTGCAGGAGAGAAACCTGCTGCTAGCAATTGGCGGTGCTATATGGCAGTATAAGTGAACTCTGTTACTTCACAGAATCGCAAAGATATGAAAACGCTGTGCTCTGTTAAGCTCACAGAGGAACACAAATACCTAACTGAGCAAAAGCAAAGAGAGGTCATGCAGTCAGCCTAGCACACAAACAACTCCTCTCCGGTGGAGCCAGAATTCTATTGGTTATACGCCAGCCCTGAATCCATACACACAAAACTCCTCACGGGAGGGGCCGGTATTCTAGAGGCTAATTTCAACTAACCCTGACCACATGCATACATGACCACAAGATAGCAAAGCTCATAACATGGTTGATACTAGCGCATGGCCGTGCGGCCATGCAAACATTTTATCGCTGCAGCAGACAAGGACCTTCCTAGTGGTCCAATAGGAGCTGCTACAGGACCTGAGCATGTGACCCCCGACCTCCAATGAGAGGTCCTCCCATGGGCATGCTCAGTGTGTGCAAAGCAGGACTTTGTCCCGGAAAATCCTGCTCGCTGCTGACCAGTGCTGGCTACAAAAGCAGGGTCTGGAAAGGCAGTAGTAACCCTTAGCACAGTATTAGGCTGAGCGAGATGATGGGACCGACGTCTCCACTGAACAGGGTCTATTGCGGCTGATGTAGAATGGGGGACCGCAGAAGACATGGTTCGAGATTCCCCCTGTGCAGTGGCGGGAACTCGACACCCAACAGCCCCAACCCTAACTTTAGCCCCAACCCTAAACCTAACTTTAGCCCCAACTCTAACCCTAACTTTAGCCCTAACCCTAACCCTAACTTTAGCCCCAACCCTAACCCCAACCCTAATGGGAAAATGGAAATAAATACATTTTTTAAAATTTTATTATTTTTCCCTAACTAAGGGGGTCATGAAGGGGGGTTTGATTTACTTTTATAGCAGGTTTTTAAGTGGATTTTTATGATTGGCAGCCGTCATACACTAAAAGACGCTTTTTATTGCAAAACAATAGTTTTTGCGTATCCACATTTTGAGAGCTATAATTTTTTATATTTTGGTCTACAGAGTCATGTGAGGTCTTGTTTTCTGCGGGATGATTTAATGTTTTTATTGGTACCATTTTCGGGCATGTGACATTTTTTGATCGCTTTTTATTCCGATTTTTGTGAGGTAGAATGAACAAAAACCAGCTTTTCATTAATTTCTTTTGGGGGGGCGCTTATACCGTTCCAAATTTGGTAAAATTGATAAAGCAGTTTTATTCTTCGGGTCAGAACAATTACAGCGATACCTCATTTATATAATTTTTTATGTTTTGTCGCTTTTCTACGATAAAAACTATTTTATCTAAAAAATAATTATTTTTTATCGCTTTATTCTGAAGACTATAACTTTTTTATTTTTTGTTGATGATGCTGCTTGGCAGCTCGCTTTTTGTGGGACAAGATGACGTTTTCAGCGGTACCATGGTTTTTTATATCCGTCTTTTTGATCGCGTGTTATTCCACTTTTTGTTTGGAGGTATGATTATAAAGCGTCGTTTTTTGCCTCGTGTTTTTTTTATGGTGTTTACTGAAGGGGTTAACTAGGGGGGCAGTTTTATAGGTCGGGTCGTTATGGACGTGGCGATACTAAATATGTGTACTTTTAGGCCATGTGCACACGTAGGTTCGGGTCCCTGCGGGTTCTCCCGCAGCGGATTTGATAAATCTGCAGGGCAAAACCGCTGCGGTTATCCCTGCAGATTTATCATGTTTTGTCTTGCGGTTTCCGCTGCGGGCTTTGGTTTTACTATTGATGCTGCATATGCAGCATCAATAGTAATGTTAAAAATTTAAAAAAAATGGTTTATACTCACCCCCTCTGACGTCCAGATCTCCTCGGTGCTGCACGCAGCGGTCCATTTCCAAAGATGCTGTGCGAGAAGGACCTTCATGACGTCACGGTTATGTGCCCGCGGCGTCATCACGGTCATGTGACCGCGACGTCACCGCAGGTCCTGCTCGCACAGTAAACCTGAGACCGGACGGCCGCATGCAGCGCTGAGAGGTGAGTATAGCATTATTTTTTATTTTTATTCTTTTTTTTTACCACAAATATGGTTACCAGGGCCTGGTGGACAGTTTCCTCTCCTCTACCCCGGGTAGCAACCGCACATTATCCGCTTACTTCCCGCATCGTGGGCACAGCCCCATGCGGGAAGTAAGCGGATCAATGCATTTCTATGTGTGCAGAATCGCTGCAATTCTGCACAAAGAAGTGACATGCTGTGGGTTGTAAACCGCTGCGTTTCTGCGCGGTTTTTCCCGCAGCATGTGCACAGCAGTTTGCGGTTTCCATAGGGTTTACATGTAAATGTAAACGTTATGGAAACTGCCAGATTTCTAATTATGTGAATCTAAATACATTTACGCCAATATGCTTTATTCCTTGTGGTCTTTTACTTAGTTTTTAAAAACTTTAGAGAAACTAATTCTATGTATCACTATAGTTACAGACATTGGCATTTGTTAATAATAAGCCATTTTCCTATACAAAAGTTATAAAGGACTAATCAAGGCTACAATGAAACCATGAGAGGTAGAGAGAGGTGAGGGACTATAAAACAGAGATTTACATATATTTACTCTATGTTACTGTGCACACTGCGCAAGGCTCACTGTGTGATCGGCCACGTACAGCCTGCTATATTCATTTACTGAAATAAGGATAACTTGACAGGGACCAAGATTAAAGGAGACCAAATGAACTAAAGGCTGACCGCTCTTGACCTCTTGTCCTAAAGAATATTATTACTTGAATTTAATTGAGAGCCTATCTAGAAACCACCATCAAGGTTGGGGTCTTTCAATGATCAGCAAGTTGAATTGCATATTGATTTGCATCTAACCATTGACATTGTATGTCTTTATGTTTTGTAACCTCTTCCTTCACTTGCATTTTATTGAATGTATTACAATTTTAATATGGAAAATGCTGAAAAGTAACTGTAAGTACTTAATTATCTAATCTTCTAAAGTATATAAATCACTAATACTTTGCTTTTAAAATTTCATTGGAAATTGTATGTGATAGTGAGAGTATTAGATCCATGAACTAAAAAAACTCAGTTACTAACCTCAATGATTGATTTCCTTTTATCTTAGTAATAATCAATAACAATTTATGTGGAAAATGAACTGCAGGGCATAAGATGAAACCAGAGTAGTGCCAGAAACACACACATTCATATATAATATGTGTGTATATATACAGCTCTGGCAAAAATTAAGAGACCACTGCAAAATGTTTAGTTTGTCTGATTTTTCTCTTTATAGGTATATTTTTGAGTAAAATTAAATTTTTTTAATTTATTCTATAAACTACTGACAACATGTCTCCAAATTTTCAACCAATAAATTCTGTATTTTTGTTTTCTGAAAAGAAGCGGTCAAAAAAAACAAAAAAAACAGTGCTTTCAGACCTCAAATAATGCAAAATAAACAAGTTCATACTAATTCAGAAACAACAATAGTAATGTTTTAACTCAGGAAGAGTTCAGAAATCAATATTGTCACACTGCTTCTGGCGCAAAAATATAAGCAGTTCTTCTTTATTTGATGGCTTGCGACTATCCATCATCCTCTTAATTATATTCCAAAGTTTTTCGACGGGGTTCAGGTTTGGAGATTGGGCTGCCCATGACAGGGTTTCAATGTGGTGGTCTATATATATATATATATATATATATATATATATATATATATATATATATATATATATAGTGGTTTATATATACAGTTGTGGAAAAAGTATTTGATCCCTTGCTGATTTTGTAAGTTTGCCCACTGATAAAGACATGAGCAGTCTATAATTTCAAGGATAGATTAAATTTAACATTGAGAGATAGAATATCAAAAATAAAATCCAGAAAATCACATTGTATAAATTATATAAATTTATTTCCATTTTGCAGTAGGAAATCAGTATTTGATCCCCTACCAACAGTTAAGATTTCTGACTCCTACAGACAAGTTAGACACGCCTAATCAACTTGTTACCTGCATTACAGACAGCTGTCTTACGTAGTCACCTTTATAAAACTAAGACTGCTGTCCACATACTTAATCAGTCAGAATCTAACCTCTACATGGACAAGACCAAAGAGCTTTCTAAGGATGTCAGCGACAAGATCATATACCTGCACAAAGCTGGAATGGGCTACAAAACCAAAAGTAAGATGCTCGGTGAGAAGGAGACCACTGTTGCTGCAATAGTAAGAAAATGGATGAAATACAAAATTACTGTCAATCGACATAGATCTGGGGCACCATGCAAAATCTCACCTCGTGGGGTACCCTTGATCATGAGGAAGGTGAGAGATCAGCCTACAAACACACGGGGGGAACTTGTTAATGATCTCAAGGAAGCTGGGATCATCTAAAGTTTGCCAATGAACACCTGGATGATTCTGTGAGTCATTGGGAGAAGGTGTTGTGGTCAGATGAGACAAAACTTGAGGTCTTTAGCATTAACTCAAATCATTGTGTTTGAAGGAAGAGAAATGCTGCCTATGACCCAAAGAACACTGTCCCCAATGTCAAGTATGGAGGTGGAAACATTCTGTTTTGGGGGTGTTTCTCTGCTAAGGTCACAGGACTACTTCACAGCATCAATGGGAGAATGGATGGAGCCATGCACCATAAATCCTGAGTGACAACCTCCTTCCCTCCACCAGAACATTAAAAATGGGTCGTGGCTGGGTCTTCCAGCAAGACAATGACCCAAAACATACAGCTAAGGCAACAAAGGAGTGGCTCAAAAAGAAACACATTAAAGTCATGGAGTGGCCTAGCCAGTCTGCAGACCTTAATCACATAGAAAACTTATGGAGGGAGTTGAAGCTCCAAGCTACCAAGTGACAGTCTCAAAATCTTAATGATTTAGAGATGATCTACAAAGAGGAGTGGACCAAAATTCCTCCTGACATGCGTGCAAACCTCATCAACTACAAAAAAGTCTGACTGCTGTGCTTGCCAACAAGGGTTTTGTCACCAAGTATTAGGTCTTGTTTGCCAGAGGGATCAAATACTTATTTCTCACTGCAAAATGCAAATAAATTTATATAATTCATACAATATAATTTTCTAGATTTTATGTTTGATATTCTATCTCTCAGCATTAAAATTAGCGTACCCTTAAAATTATAGACTGTTCATGTCTTTGTCAGACAGCAAACCTACAAAATCAGCAAGGGATCAAATACTTATTTTCCCCAGTGTGTGTGTGCGTGTGTGTATATATATATATATATATATATATATATATGTATATATATAAACATATATGTATGCATGTCATTAAGATTGATGTGTACAACAGTAATTAAACAGGCCTTTTTCATTTTGGGGCTATGGGGCCCTTTTACATACAATCATGGCTGAAAATGTTGACACCCATGAAATTTTTCCACAAAATTAAATATTTCTCCCAAAAATGTTTTGCAATTACATATATTTTGTTATACATGTTTATTTCCTTTGTGTGTTTTGAAATAACTCAAAAAAATAAGGAAAAAAAGGACATCATTTTAAGCAAAAACACCAAAATGGATTAGACAAAATAGTTGGCATCCTCAACTTAATATTTGATGGCATACCCTTATAATAAATAACTGCAATCAATTGCTTCCTATAACCATGAACAAGCTTCATTCACCTCTCAACTAGAATTTTGGACCACTCTCCCTTTGCAAACTGCTCCAAGTCTCTCATATTTGAAGGGTGTCTTCTCCCAACAGAAATGTTAAGATCTCTCTACAGTTGTTTAATGGGATTTATATCCTAACTCATTGCTGGCCACTTCAGAACTCCCCAGCGCTTTATTTCCATCCATTTCTGGCTGCTTCTTCAAGTATGTTTGGGGTCATTGTCCTGTTGGAAGACCCATGCCCTGGGTCTGAAACCTAGCTTTCTTACACTGGGCACTACATTATGACCCAAAATATTTGATAATCTTCAGATTCCATATTGCCTTGCACAAAGTCAAGGCACCCACTGCCAATGGCAGCCGATCAGCTCCAGAAGTTGTGGACCCACAATATTGGAAAGGTGTCAACTATTTTGTCTGGTCTATTTTGGGGCTTTTCTGTGAAATTATGTCCCATTTGCCTTTCTTCTTCTTTTATTAAACATGTGTACAACAAACGTGTTATTGGAATAATTTTCTGGGAGAAATACCTTGTTTTTTGGAACAAGTTAAATTGTGCCAACATTTGGCCATACACACATATACAGAAGCCCAAAACACTTGTATATGTATATATAAACAATCATGGTGCAGTAAGATGTGCCTTATTCATTAAGAAGGGCACACCACTTAATAAATTAGGTGCATCTTACAATTTCTGTGTGCCTCCACCACAGATATGCTCAAGGACAAGAGTATATTTCTGTTAAAATGCATTCCACTAAAGGCCTTAGACATGCCCCGTCCAGCTGCTGCTCCCTCCATGTTGATGAAGTTAACTGGGACTTGCTTGATAAAGCCAAAAGTAGCAATATCGCAACTTCTCGTTGCTCAAAATGTTTTGACATTTTAAGATGCTTTATGCCAGAATTCTACTGAAATCACAGTAATGGGTCAGGTCTTCAGTATAATCTGAAATAGTATGCAAAAACAACCTAATATTCACCTAATATGGTTTCCTGTTTCCTCTAGGTCACTATGCCATCCTCAAGGTGTTCATTCTGAACATGGTTTCCAGTACTGATCACCATTTATCCTTTCCAATCGATGCTCCTCAAAAAGATTGGTGCCCTACTACATTTGACCGCAAGTATGTCATTTGTATGCCCGGTCACATGCTGATTAGATTCTCTTTTGCTTCTCTCAAGGCAGATATGGTTAGAATTCTCCTGTCTTCCAAGCATGAGTGGGAAGTCACATGATTGCAGCTCTTTAATTTGCACAGCTGCGCTCTCATGCCGACTGGATTCTCACTGCTTATCTCACTATTCTATTGGTAATTATATGCTCATTATAGAGAATTGTGAGAGAAGTGGATGAGAATGAGAATATACTTAGCACATGACCACTACTATGCAAATCACAAATCTGCAGTCTTGTAATTAATCACTCGCACTAGTAATATTGGGGAATTATGACATCAAGCACATTGTACACTGTCAAGATTCAGTCATTCACATTGAATGACTGCTGAAAACTCCTTTATTTCACATTGCTTGTTAGTACATAGGGTTTTGCCTATTTAAGCACCATTTCAGGCCTGTCCCACACGTCCAGATAATTCCGGTACCGGAAAAAAACGGTACCGGAATTATCCGTGTCCGTGTGCCCCTGCGTTTCTGTCTCACATCAGTGTGGCACACGTGTGCCTCCCGTGTGCCCACTGGGCACCACACGCACCGTGCAGGAGACAGCGCTAAAGTTTAGCGCTGTCCCCTGCATCGTGCTGAAGCCGCGATTCATATCTTCTGTGCAGCAGCGTTTGCTGTAAAGAAGATATGAATAATCCATTTTTTTAGTGGTATTTCGTGTTTAAAATAAAGCTCCATGTCCCCACCCCCTGTGCGCCCCCCCGCTGTTCTGAAAATACTCACCCGGCTCCCTCGTTGGCTGTCGCTGCTTCCTTTCCTGGCCGCACCTTCTACTGCATGCGGTCATGTCTCCGTGTTTGGCACACGGAGACACGGTCCGCAAAAAATCAATGACATCTGCACAGATGCATTGATTTTAATGCGTCTACGTGTGTCAGTGGCTCCGGTACGTGAGGAAACTGTCACCTCATGTACCGGAGCCACTGACATGTGAAACCGGCCTCAAAAGGTGAGGACTCCCCTCATCTAAACTTTCCTTGCCTGTAGTTACGCATAGTCTGTGTATTCTGTATTTTCGCAAGCCACAACTACAAATAATATATATCTATATATATAATTGTCTAAGGGTTTTTCCGTCTGTCTGTCTGTCTTTCTGTCTGTCTGTCTTTCTGTCTGTCTGTCTGTCTTTCTGTCTGTCTGTCTGTCTGTCCTGGAAATCCTGGCCTGGCGGCCTCGACCAATCAGAGACGGGCATAGCATGGCGACGATGATGTCATAATGGAAATCCCGCGTCTCTGATTGGTCGAGGCCGCCAGGCCTCGACCAATCAGCGACGGGCACAGTATCAACGTAGATGTCATAATGGTTGCCATGGCGATGATGATGTCATAAAGGTTGCCTTGACCAATCAGCAACGGGCACAGTCTGCCGCGAATTCTGGAATCATCATTGTCCATATACTACGGGGACATGATACATATTCTAGAATACCCGATGCGTTAGAATCGGGCCACAATCTAGTATATATATATATATATATATATATATATATATATCTGACAAAAATTAAGAGACCACCACATTAAAACCCTGTCATGGGCAGCCCAATCTCCAGACCTGAGCCCCATTGAAAACCTCTGGAATGTAATAAAGAGGAAGATGGATAGTCACAAGCCATCAAACAAAGATGAACTGCTTACATTTTTGCGCCCGGAGTGGCATAAGGTCACCCAAAAGCAGTGTGAAAGACTGGTGGAAAGCATGCCAAGATGCATGAAAGCTGTGATTAAAAATCATGGTTATTCTACAAAATATTGATTTCTGAACTCTTCCTGAGTTAAAATATTAGTGATATTGTGGTTTCTAAATTTTTATGAACTTGTTTTCTTTGCATTATTTGAGGTCTGAAAGTACTGTTTTTGTCTGTAATTTGATCACTTCTCCTTTTTTAGAAAAAAAACAAAATTTATTTCTTAGAAATTCGGGGAGATGTTGTCAGTAGTTTATAAAAATAAATGACAAATTTACATTTTACTCAAAAATGTACCTCCCAAAAAAAAAATCAGACAAACTGAACATTTTGCAGTGGTCTCGTGATTTTTGCCAGAGTGCTATACATATACACTGTGTGTGTGTGTGTATATATATATATATATATATATATATATATATATATATATATATATATATATATATATGTTCTTTTGAATTACCATTGTGATCTTTAGTTTAACAATAAAAAAATATCTTTGAGGCTGTGTGCACACCTTGCATTTTTTTCGTGTTTTTTCGCTATAAAAATGCATAAAAAACGCATACTTATGCATCCCATCAATTATAATGCATTCTGCAATTTTTGTGCACGTGATGCGTTTTTTTTTCCGTGAAAAAAAAAACGCATTGCGGTAAAAAACGCATCATGTTCATTAATTTTGCGGATTTTTTGCGCTTTTTCGCTATTTAATGCATTGGGAAAAAACACAAAAAAAACGCCCAAAAACACGTAAAAAATGCTCAAAAAACACATCAAAAACGCGACAAAAATGGGAAAAAAATTCATGCAGATTTCTTGCAAAAAAAATCCGGTTTTCTTCACGAATTTTTTGCAAGAAATCCTGACGTGTGCACATACCCTGAGGGTTTTCTAAAAAAAATTTGTATTTTTGGAAATTTTGTAGTTTGACTTTTTGTTACCAAGGGTAAAAAATAGTTATTTTTTTTAGACCTGAATATGAATAGTGGCAAGACAAAGACTTTTGTGACTGTAGTGTATGTTAGTGTGGCATAAATATAACAAATTTATTGAAGCCCATTGATTTCAAAAAGTCTCGCTGACAGTCCTATGCGTATAGTGGTGTCAACTGATGAAATATGTCGGTGTCGATATGCCGCTGCTACCAGAAGTTGTGTGGTGGCAGCTTTTTCTTCATTTTCTAGTGAAAACACTTCAATCATGCATGAACAGATAAAAATCACCTTAATTGTCTTAAATTTACAATATAAAGTTTAAATTTATAGGGAATATATTGTAACAAAGCATTATTATTCTTGGATTGAGACAAGAATGAAATTTCTCAGTGTTTTTTATATCTTAAACACGATCTATATTGTCTGCAGTGTATATATCTCTCTAATGCTAAATTAATGCCTTAGGGTTATCATGAAGCCCTTATTTTTAACTCTCTGAAGAACAAGAATTTGACACTGCCAAGAAAAGCAATCAGTAACTGGCTGATCTGTACGAGAAGCTTAGTGCGGACATTTCCTTTTATTGTGACTTCTGTGTACTGTTATTTAATGGTGGCAGAATTATAATAATGAGATCACATCCAAGCTCATTAGGAGGATACTTCTACATAGATGGGTCAAATCAGCTTGACAGGATAGTGCCACCAGTGCCCTTACAATAATTCAGTTAAGAAGATGGCACACACACCAAGAGAAATCAGGAAAGATTTAAGCGGCTTAATTATCTCGGTAATATGACTGTAGTAGACATATAGCACTTACATTGGAAAATAATTAACAAATTGCATGCATTATCTAGAACTAAATATAGTACCATAAATTAATTAAAAGTAGTGGTGCACTTATGAAGGTTTTTAAGCCACAACACCATTTACCAAATTGTACCTTTTGCACCAAACATAAGAATCATAGTATTAAAACAGAAGCAACCTGAATTTATATAAATGAAAAATACAGTTTTGTAGAAAAATAAAAGTAGAAATTTTACCTAAAAATAAATTGGAGTTAAAGTGAATCTGACAGCTGATGCATGCTGCCCGATCCACAGGCAGCATGTGTCAGAGACTGGCTGAATATGTCTGACTCTGAAACGCTGTGGCCTTTGACTCTGAAGAAATACATACTTTAGAAGCAGCACGTGGATATGCTTAGAGGCCACCTCATTTAGGTACAGCTAGACAAAATTCTCTTTATTTTCAGCACTTTAGTATGGATTCTCCAGAAAAGTGCTTCAGAATACCGCATTATATTCCATAATGACCTAAGTCATGTTGACATTATAGTATCTTGTGGACGTTGATTTTTTTCTAATTGAACAATTGCTCTTAGAATGTACAAACCCACAGAAATGGGATCTGAAAAAATTGAATTCATGTGTTCCGTTCTGTAACCTACTAACTAGCTAAAGATGACATATTAGTTTTGACTCACTCAGTTATCAATTATCCAGTGAATAAAAAAATGCCTTTTTTTCAGCAAAAAAAATTGCTTTGACATTAAAAAAAATCCCTGTCACTGGCAACATTGGAGCTAATGTTTACCAAGAAAACATTCCCTGAACAGTTTCGCTAATACCACCACCACTCTAAATCATTGGCACCACACTAACTCTGCCACCTTCAGCTCTACATATTGCACCTACTGCATATAAAGAGATTTGTCAGACCAGGAGACAGTTTCCCAAATGCATTCTAGTCTGGTCATTGTGTATTAACCGGGATGTTTGTGTGAAAACACCAAAGTGCCATTTTTACCTACGTTGCTCAGATGTAAAACTTCGACTGACAGCAGTCCTTTCAAATTTGATGGAAAGAATATTGTGTTTATAAAAGAACAGTCACAATGATGAATTGCTGCCAAGCTCCATTATGTGTTACCAGGGTCTGTAGAGCCTCATTGGATTTGTCTAACTGTATGTACAATGCAGATGTGAACTGAGGCTTGTTAATTTATCCTTGATATATCTGCACAGCCATTTGACCAAGTGTTGCCAATATAAACCTAACGTTACAATAAATCAGCGTACTAAACTTTCTATGACCTAATTTATCTATTCATTCTAACTGAAATTGTTCTTCATGGTAATTATTATGATTCTCTCAGCCCTTGACCTTGTGAAAACTGGGCTAAGGTCACTGAAGAGGTATTCTGTAATTTTGTTAATTTGTCACTCACATCCAACATTTATGATTGTGTTGACAATGAGTTTGGGGCATAGCATCATGAACACTGCACAATATGGTCAATACAAATTGCTCTATGCTAGATGTTTTCTAAAAAAAATTCCATGGATGAACATCCCTATTAATTACTTTTTTACTAATTGGATAGAAAGGCAACAATGATTCAAAAGATGTACAGTAAGTGCATTAAAAGGCTATACATAAATCCATATTCATTAAAAGAACAAAAATAACACAATGCAGCTTGCTAAAATATTTTCTGGGATCCGAATAGCATAAACACATAGGTGAATCGACTTGAACTCTTAGTTAATTTTAATGTTATCAGGTCAGCATAACTTTGTAGAACAGATAACATTCACTGACAGTCATATAAAGTGAATACTAAGTAATTCAAGAATGGTATAATATGTTGGGGTATGGGTGCACGGTAACTTTGCAGTGCTGGGGTCCTGGGTTCAAATCTCACCAACATATGCAAGAAGTCTCTACGTTCTCCTAAGTGTGAACAGGTACAAGCTGTGATGACTGCATTATATAGAAAAAGAATACACAGCAGCACTCTGCATAAACTTAGGCCATGTGAAATCACTGAAAACATTAAAAACAGTAAAACAGTGAATTAATACTTTGCTACTTAGAAAGATGTACTTACAAAAATGAAGGTACTTAGTGCATAAATTGGCCAATTCATGTATGCTCATCAACCACAGCAAGGTGACCTCCCTGTGATGGGTCCTACTCTACTGTACATGCCACTCTCGGGCTATCAACCTTCAGTTAAATGAACAAACATGTCTCTCCCAGGTTATGAGCCTACAATTTCTGGGCAGGTAGAACTGATTGGTTTATATATATATATATATATATATATATATATATATATGTATATACCAATTTATTTAATTAGACACTACATCTTTTAGGATTCATGTTACTGTTATAGACTTTACTTTGATGTGAAGCATATAATTATAGTACTCTATGCACAGTACTGTCATTAGACACTCCTCTTCAAAGTAAAGTCTATAGTAGTCACATGTACACGATAATAATTGGGTTCAAGTATACTGTATATGTATATATATATATATATATATATATATATATATATATATATATATATATA
Source organism: Ranitomeya variabilis (assembly GCF_051348905.1). Classification (NCBI taxonomy): domain Eukaryota; kingdom Metazoa; phylum Chordata; class Amphibia; order Anura; family Dendrobatidae; genus Ranitomeya; species Ranitomeya variabilis. The sequence continues at coordinate 903,321,554 of NC_135233.1, forward strand.
TATATAAATATACAGTATATACATACAATCATTCTCTTATATACCTTATATATTTATTCATTAATTGAAATTGCAGTATTGAGAAGGAAATGTTGTTTTGGAATTATAGAAATCATAGAATCGATATAAATTTTTACGATATGCAAGTGGCACTTACAAGCCTTGGTAGGCTGTTAATGGAGTTATTAATGGTTCTTTTAGGAATGTTCTGCCATGCTGAATGTACTTGGGTAAGTGATCAAGATCCACTTAACAATGTTTATAGGCAATTGCTAACTAATGACTTTCCAGATATGCTCGATGGGATACATATTGTGGCATGGCACTCCTACTCAAAACTGAATGGAGATGTTTTAAAAATGTAGGTTCCATTATTTTATCATCTATATATATATTTGTCATGATTGTCCATCATGTGATATATAAATATATATATTCACATTTAGGCATGTAGCCTGAGAGTGGCATGTTCAGTAGGATAGCACCCATCAGAGGGAGGTCACCTTGCCATGGTTGATGTGAATACATGAATTGGCCAACTTATGCCCTAAGAACAGGGCACAATACTGTAAAACTGCACATTTTAGAGTAGCCTTTTATTGCAGCCAGCCTTAGGCATGCCTGTGCAATAGTCATGCTGTCTAATCAGCATCTTGATATGCCACATAGGTGGGTGGATTATCTTGGCAAAGGAGAAGTGTTCACTACCATAGATTTAGACAAATCTGTGAACAATATTTGAGAGAAAAAGGCCTTTTGTGCACATAGAAAAAAATCTTAGATCTTTGAGTTCAGCTCATGAAAAATGGGAGCAAAACCAAAATGTTTAATTTATATTTTTGCTCAGTATGTAAATGTTTTGCTGACATATTATGGTCCTCTTCAAAGTCTTCAAAGTACAGTACAGTCTTTAGCGGTCACATGAATTACATGAGCTGTAGCTGCCAACTATATTCATTTACATCATAATAAGCAACTGTTTCTTACCAGGGTCTACATATAGATTATAGCCAAAAAGATGACAAAAGAAATACATATTAAATTAGTATTCATCAGTAAAGTATTCATTAGAAGAATATTTTATTCTATCTGGCATTTGTAATTCTGACATTAATATTAAAATCTTTTCAACTGAAAGATCAATTCCACGAAAAATTATTCTAACATTAATGTGCTAAAAAAAATGTTTTATCTGAGCATTGGTGTTAAATATTAATGGATAATACCATGCAATGAAAAGAATGTGTAACTACTCTAACAATTTACATAATGTATTTACAAGTGCAACAGAGACTGAAGCATTATGTACCATTAAGATACTAATCTCAGTGACTTAAATCTTCAAAGAATTGTCTGCTTCTCTGGATCACATCTTTCCTGCTTAGTATTCACCCTCCTTAAACGCTCTATATGTTGTCTTTGTTTGCCTTTCTTTCTTATTCCCGGTGATGTGCACAAAGGTCAGGCAGTACAACCATTATGTGTATTGCTTGTCTATGTTTGTCTAGACCTAGCAACAAGAACACTGTTTCTGTGCAATACTGAATATACAACTTAATGTACAACTCAAGGTACTGAATCTAGTAAAGATTTTTGAAAAGCAATGGACACGTCAAAAGGAATACACTGTGTCATACCTGCAGCGGAACCTGAATGAGCAATGCGGATCACTCTTGGATTCCTTTTTTGATGTTGCTTGAAACTCTGTATCCTGCATCCAGGTGGAAGTGTTGACACAGAAAATGATGTACATGTCACAAAAGGTATGTTACTGAATGCCATGTGTTATGGTACCCTGTGATACACGTTGTTAACAGTGATTCAATAATCATAGAGGTTATTCCTATGTGAGCTACAGCCAGACCGCCTCTATATCCCATTTTTCGAGACGATCTGATCCCGTATATTTAATTCCCTTGATACACAAATAAGTTACCATCAGGCTATGTGCACACGTTCAGGATTTCTTGCAGAAATTTCCTGAGCAAAACAGTACATTTTCTGCAAGAAATACGCATGCGTTTTTATCGCGTTTTTACCGCGTTTTTGGTGCGGTTTTTTTTTGCGGATTTTTCCGGGGTTCCCAATGTAATAATATAGTGGGAAATCCGCAAAAAATCCGCAAAATTAATGAACATGCTGCGTTTTTTAACGCAATGAGCTTTTTTTCCGCGAAAAAACATGTGCACAAAAATTGCAGAATGCATTCTAAATGATGGGATTTAAAAATGCACCTAAATTGCATTGCATATTTTAACAAATGTTTAATAGGTTAGCGTAGAGTAGGGCCAAGCCAAAAGAGTCTACCATGTCGTGGTGGCTGCTTAAAAAATCTTTTGGCCAAAACAAAGGCTGCTGGTTATATGTGTGAGTTAGCTCACCAGAGTTAGCAATCTGCTAAAGCACAAGATCTACATGTCACCTACTCCAAGAGTGACACTGTGCAGAAACGCCACTATCAGGACTTATTTTCCAGAACACACTGTGGACTAGTAAGTGACTAAGTGACCAATCATTACTATATATTAGGTCGGACTGGGAGTTCCACTTGGAAGAGCCTCACATCACTTCACCCTGCACAGCCACCCGTTCTTTGGATAGGAGTGTGCAGCTGCATAGAAATACGGACGTTTTGGGTGATGCAATGCAAGGCTCGTGCATCGCTCTCGCATAATTGGCATATAAGGGGTTGACTTATATAAAGCCCTTCTGCTGTATTATATTGTAGAATTTACAAACGCTATCACTCATGTAAGAAGTGAAATCTGGGTTGTACTATACCTATATTTCTCTGCTGTATGTGTTAAAGGGGGGGGCACTGAGACTCTTTCGCCCGGGGCCCTCAAAAACCTGGAGCCGACCCTGGTGGCGTTCATGCTCGATACTGAACAAATCAAGATGCTGTGAGATTTTTTGTTCCATTTTTTTCATTTATGTACATAATTTATATAACATTACACATTTTCAGAGGATACAATGTGAATGGAAATATACATCCAGCCATTTTCATGTATTGTAAAAAGTTGATATACAGTATGTATATATATATATATATATATATATATATATATATATATATATATATATATATATATATATATACAGTGCCTTGCGAAAGTACTCGGCCCCCTGGCACTTTTCAACCTTTTCCCACAAATCAGGCTTCAAACACAAAGATGCCAAATGTAAATTTTTGGTGAAGAATCAACAACAAGTGGAAAACAATTGTGAAGTTGAACAAAAGTTATTGGTTATTTTACATTTTTGTGGAGATTCAAAAACTGAAAATTGGGGCGTGCAATATTATTCGGCCCCTTTAACTTAATACTTTGTTGCGCCACCTTTTGCTGCGCTTACAGTTGCAAGTCGCTTGGGGTATGTCTCTCAGTTTTGTACATCGAGAGACTGAAATTCTTGCCCATTATTAATTGGCAAACAGCTCGAGCTCAGTGAGGTTTGATGGAGATCGTTTGTGAACAGCAGTTTTCAGCTCTTTCCACAGATTCTCAATTGCATTGGGGTCTGAACTTTGACTTGGCCATTCCAGCACCTGGATTCGTTTATTTGTGAACCATTCCATTGTAGATTTTGCTTTATGTTTGGGATTATTGTCTTGTTGGAAGACAAATCTCTGTCCCAGTCTCAGGTCTTTTGCAGACTCCAACAGGTTTTCTTCAAGAATGGGTCTGTATGTGGCTCCATCCATCTTCCCATCAATTTTAACCATCTTCCCTGTCCCTGCTGAAGAAAAGAAGGCCCAAACCATGATTCTGCCACAATGTTTGACAGTGGGGATCATGTGTTCAGGGTGATGAGCTGTGTAGCCTTTACGCCAAACACATTGTTTGGCATTGTTGCCAAAAAGTTTGATTTTGGTTTCATCTGACCAGAGCACCTTCTTCCACATGTTTGGTGTGTCTCCCGGGTGGCATGTTGCAAACTTTAAACAACACTTTTTATGGATATCTTTGAGAAATGGCTTTCTTTTTGCCACTTTTCCATAATGGCCAGTTTTGTGCAGTGTACGACTGATTGTTGTCCTATGGACAGACTGTCCCACCTCAGCTGTAGAACTTTGCAGTTCATCCAGAGTGATCATAGGCCTCTTGTCTGCATCTCTGATCAGTATTCTCCTTACTTGAGATGAAAGTTTAGAGGAACGTCTGGGGCTTGGTAGAAGTGGTATGATACTCCTTCCGATTCAATATGACCGCTTGCACAGTGCTCCTTGGGGTGTTTAACATTTTGGAAATCATTTTGTATCCAAATCCAGCTTTAAACTTCTCCACAACAGTATCACGGACCTGCCTGTTTTGTTCCTTGGTCTACATGATGCTCTCTGTGCTTCAAACAGAACCCTGAGACTATCATAGAGCAGGTTCATTTATACGGAGACTTGATTACACACAGGTGGATTATATTTATCATCATTAGGCATTTAGGACAACATTGGATCATTCAGAGGTCCACAATGAACTTCTGGAGTGAGTTTGCTGCACTGAAAGTAAAGAGGCCGAATAATATTGCATGCCCTAATTTTCAGTTTTTGAATTTCCACAAAAATTTTAAATAACCAATACATTTCGTTCAACTTCACAATTGTGCTCCACTTGTTGTTGATTCTTCACCAAAAATTTACATTTGGTATCTTTATGTTTGAAGCATGATATGTGGAAAAGGGTTGAAAAGTTCCTGGGAGCCGAATACTTTCGCAAGGCACTGTATATAAAACTATGTATCTATTAATAAATATAAATAAGTACATATATATCATGTATTTCTTTTTAATAAAAATGGGTACCAATAAAAGTGGTACAGTCTAATTGAAATTACATAATTTAAACTCTGCATTCTTAAAAGCAGTTTCTACACTTTTTCATAGTAATCTGCATACATTTTTCTACAGGACTTAAATCCAAGATCACACATTTAAGTGAGTTTTTATCCTGTAAGACATAATGTAAAGTGGAGATGATTTCCTATCCAGGTTTTTGGTGATTAAGTAACTTACGGACTCCTTGGCTAATATTAATGGTGATATTAATAATAATAATAATAATAATAATATTTAACACTTCATGACTGATTATGATAAAATCATAATTTACTTATTTACATATTTATGAAGTACCGTATATACTCGAGTATAAGCCGACCCGAATATAAGCCGACCCCCCTAATTTTGCCACAAAAAACTGGGAAAACTTATTGACTCGAGTATAAGCCTGGGGTGGAAAATGCAGAACCTACCAGTAAATGTCAAAAATAAAAATAGATACCAATAAAAGTAAAATTAATTGAGACATCAGTAGGTTAAGTGTTTTTGAATATCCATATTGAATCAGGAGCCCCATATAATGCTCCATACAGTTCATGATGGGCCCCATAAGATGCTCCATACAAAATGCGCCCCATATAATGCTCCATATTAAAATATGCCCCATATAATGCGGCACAAAGGTTAATAATGGTCCCATAAGATGCTCCATAGAAACATTTGCCCCATACAATGCTGCATAAAGGTTGGTGGCCCTATAAGATGCTCCACACATTATGCCCCATGAGATACTCCACACATTGTGCCCCATAAGATGCTCCACACATTATGTTCCCATAAGATGATCCACACATTATGGCCCCATGAGATGCTCCACACATTATGGCCCCATGAGATGCTTCAAACATTATGGCCCCATGAGATGCTCCACGCATTATGGCCCCATGAGATGCTCCACATTGTGGCCCCATGAGATGCTCCACACATTATGGCCCATGAGATGTTCCATACATTGTGGCCACATATGATGCTCCATACATTGTGGCCCCATACGATGCTCCATACATTATGGCCCCATGAGATGCTCCACACATTATGGCCCCATGAGATTATCCACACATTATGGCCCCATGAGATGCTCCACACATTATGGCCCCATGAGATGCTCCACACATTATGGCCCCATGAGATGCTCCATACATTATGGCCCCATGAGATGCTCCACACATTATGGCCCCATGAGATGCTCCACACATTGTGGCCCCATGAGATGCTCCACACATTGTGGCCCCATGAGATGCTCCACACATTATGGCCCAATGAGATTCTCCATACATTGTGGCCCCATACGATGCTCCATACATTATGGCCCCATACAATGCTCCAAACATTATGGCCCCATGAGATGCTCCACACATTATGGCCCCCATGAGATGCTCCATACATTATGGCCCCATGAGATGCTCCATACATTATGGCCCCATGAGATGCTCCACAAATTATGGCCCCATAAGATGATCCACACATTATGGCCCCATGAGATGCTCCACACATTATGGCCCCATGAGATGCTCCACACATTGTGGCCCCATGAGATGCTCCATACGTTGTGGCCCCATATGATGCTCCATACATTGTGGCCCCATATGATGCTCCATACATTGTGACCCCATGAGATGCTCCATACATTGTGGCCCCATATGATGCTCCATACATTGTGGCCCCATATGATGCTTCATACATTGTGGCCCCATGAGATGCTCCATACATTGTGGCCCCATGAGATGCTCCATATATTGTGGCCCCATATGATGCTCCATACATTGTGGCCCCATACGATGCTCCATACATTGTGGCTCCATGAGATGCTCCATACATTGTGGCCCCATACGATGCTCCATACATTGTGGCCCCATAAGATGCTCGACATATTTGCCCCATATGCTGTTGCTGCGATTAAAGTAAAAAAATCACATACTCACCTCTCTTCGCTCAGGCCCCCAGCACTTGTGATAGTCACCTTCCTCGTTCCATGCGCCGCTCTGTCTTCCATCCTCTGCACTGACTGTTCAGGCAGAGGGCGGCACGCACACTAACTACATCATTGCACCCTCTGACCTGAACAGTAAGTGCAGAGGATGGAAGACAGAGCAGCGTGCAGCGGTGGAACGAGGAAGGTGACTATCGCGCAATGCTCACCTCCCTCGATATACTCACCTGCTCCCAGCGTGGTCCCTGGCAGTGTCTCACTGTCAGATGGTCTCCGGGAGCCGGCGGCATCTTCCTGTATTCAGCGGTCATGTACCGCTCATTACAGTAATGAATATATTCATTACTTTAATGAGCGGTACCAAGTGACCGCTGAACACAGGAAGAGCTGCCCAGAGACCATGGGACATGCAGGGACAGGGCCAGGAGCAGGTGAGTATGTCACCGCGCCGCTCCCCCGCTGACCCCCCCGCTGACAATGACCCGCTGACAATGACTTGAGTATAAGCCGAGAGGGTCACTTTCAGCCCAAAAAAGTGGGCTGAAAAATCTCGGCTTATACTCGAATATATACGGTATTTGTTTTAAGGTAAAGTGAGAGCAGTAACTCAATGGCGCTTTTCTAATCTTAGTATTTAATTTCATACAAGAATAGTAGAAGTTGATTAAAAGCAAACAAAGCTGTACAGTCTATGCAGATTATGCTATCGTCTGGATTTGTACTACATGGTATTTCTTTTTAATTTACAAAAATAAATACTAGGATTAAATCAACTAATTTGCAATTATTTTGTTCACAAGACTTAACTAATAATTTTAGCATTAATATCAGCTTAATTTGATCATGTATGTTTTTTTTCCAGTGTAGAACTGGAAACACTGAAAATTAACATACAAAATAGTTAAAATTAACTATGATTCCTACAATTGTTTTGATACATGGCAAAGAACATTTGGGAAGGCAATTTGTTTTTAAGCTCTGTGTCACTGAAAGTACACTTATCACCAGGGATTTTATGGACTTTTGAAAATGTCATCACAAAGTGAATATTGGGTTTTCTGAAAGTAGGAGTTGCAATACATCACCTTTATTTCCAGTAGTTGTCATACTTAATTCTGCTCTGGCTGATATAGCCAAATCTGTATAGTGTGGAATGAGCAACAAGATTTTTAAGATGTTTCAGGCAAAGTTTGATGTAATAAATCAATGCTGAAATACTGACAAAATTTCAAGTCATGTCTTGTGCACCTTTAATGCTGCACATTTTCTCTGCACAAAACGTAGCATCTTACAGTTACAGCAAATTGGATTAGATTTACAGTTATCGCATGCAAATAAGATTTTTTTACTCAGTGTAAACTGACCTGCGGTGCATCTTTTAAATCCCCAACAACTCGATATATTTTCCATGTGATCTAAGTTTTATGCTCAGATTTTCCCATAGAATTGCATAAGACATGGAAAATCTACAGATAAAAACACATGTCAAAGCAAAATACCAAGAAGAATCAAAAGCAAAACTTCTTAATATGTACCATGACATACCAAAAAGAGACAAAATCTAAAGCATCAAAAACAGGAATAAAATACTTAAAAAAAGCACTCAAAAATGCAATGAAAGAAGCCCAAGCAATCTAATTTAACTAATAGGTGCAGAAATGCTGCCAAAAATCTGAAACCACAAAAGCTCACCAAAAATTCATCATGGGGACATGCCTAAAATTGCAGACTTGAAGCAATTTTTATGCCAAGTCTTGAAGAGGATCCAAAAATAAGGTAGTCAAGAAATTATGTACAATATGCTCTTTTTCAAATCCAAAATCGCAAGTGCAAGTCTACTTTCTGGGTTCATTTTGTCAGGCTGGTCATAGTGAATAAGCTTTAATAATAATGCTCATTATTTCATGATTATCGGCCTGTCTTAACATGCTGGCAATCACCTTATGCATAAGCCAATAAATCTTTCTTTGGGTGAGATGATTTTTAAGCAAGCTTAGGAGTCATTGTCTTGCTTAAACAAGTGCTGCCCTGCTGATTGAATGATGTTCTATGAGCACAGAACAATCTTTTTAACAATCGTTCTGCACTCATGAAGTCTAAACAAGCCATTAACCGCTGATAGGTTTGCATGTAGCCAACAGGTGGTCTAAATTCAGCATTACACTATCTAAGATTCAATCATAACTAGGGTTGAGCGAAACGGGTCGGCCATTTTCAGAAGTCGCCGACTTTTGGCAAAGTCGGGTTTCATGAAACCCGACCCGACCCCTGTGTGGGGTCGGCCATGAGGTCGGCGATCTTCTGAATCTGGTATCGGAATTCCGATACCGAGTTCCGATATGTTTGCGATATTGGGAATCAGTATCGGAATCCATATTTAAGTGTAAAATAAAGAATCAAAATAAAAAATATTGATATACTCACCCTCGGACGCGCCCTGGTACTAATCGGCAGGCTTCCTTCCTAAGAATGAGCGCGTGAATGACCTGCGATGACGTCGCGGCTTGTGATTGGTCGCGAGCGGTCACATGGACAAGCCGCGACGTCATCTAAGGTCCTTCACGCGCTTATTCTTAGGAAGGAAGGCTGCCGGAAAGAAGCAGGGCGCGTCCGAGGGTGAGTATATACCTAATAGGAATATACTCACCCTCAGACGTGCCCTGCTTCTTTCCGGCAGCCTTCCTTCCTAAGAATGAGCGCGTGAAGGACCTTAGATGACGTCGCGGCTTGTCCATGTGATCGCTCGCGACCAATCACAAGCTGCGACGTCACCGCAGGTCATTCACGTGCGCTCATTCTTAGGAAGAAAGCCTGCCGATTAGTACCAGTGCGCGTCCGAGGGTGAGTATATCAATATTTTTTATTTTGATTCTTTATTTTACACATTAATATGGATCCCAGGGCCTGAAGGAGAGTTTCCTCTCCTTCAGACCCTGGGAACCATAGTATCCCATTGCACTGCATTGGGTTTCGTGTTTCGGCCGACCCCGACCCCGACTTTTTTATAGGATCGGCCGATTTCACTCGACCCGACTTTTGAGAAAGTCGGGTTTCCTGAAACACGACCCGATCCTATAAAAATAAAAGTCGCTCAACCCTAATCATAACAAAATGACACATGTGAATTCAGGCAAAAAAAAATCTTCTTTGTCATTCCTTCAGTAAGTTTTTGAGGAACAAAGTTAAGAAAGCAAAAAATATTAGTTGATAGGAAGAATATTTTCAAATAAGAGTAAGAGAACAGAGATACATAGAGCACATGGGAAGTCTCAGAATAAATATTGGTGACACGGTTACACCACTGGAGTCCTTGGCTACCATGTGGCCCCAGAAAAGCAAATGACAACTAACACAACAGCTTGTGTTAATGACTTTTTTTTTGTATTTTATGAGTTTTATTTACAACCATCGTTTCAAAAATGATAATATGCTGTGTAAAATGTAAAGAATACAAGAATGTAATGATTTGGAAAGCTGTTATAGCCTTATTTTGTGAACAACCGGACATGAACACAAATCAGAAGGTGAAGTTAGACATTTTTTCATTTCATTTGAAAAAATTAACTCATTTAGAAATTAGTGGCAACAATACAGGGCCCATAGAGCATAAGTATCTACTATTGACTATCATCCTAGTCCCTTGTGCATATAGATTTCCCAGAATCTCTGACTCTCTTGATGACACACCTTTATCATCTTCAGCCTCGATTACTGCAACCTCCTACTCTCTGGCCTCTAGCACTCTGGCACTACTCCAATCCATCCTACACTCTGCTGCCTGACTAATCCATGTTTCCCCGTTATTCCCCAGCCTCTCCTCTCGGCCAAGCCCTTCACTGGCTTCCTATTGTCCAGAGGCCCCTGTTCAAAATCCTAATTATGACAAACAAAGCCATCCACAAGCTGTCTCCTCCATACATCTGTGACATGGTCTCCTGGTACTTACCCACACGCAACCTTTGTTCCTCTGAAGATCTCCTTCTCTACTCCCCTCTTATCTCTTCTTCCCACAACCGCATACAAGACTTCTCCCGTGCTTCCCCCATACTCTGGAACTCTCTACCCCAACACATCAGACTTTCGCCTACCATGGAAACCTTCTAAAAGAACCTGAAGACCCACCTCTTCTGACAAGCCTACAACCTGCAGTGATCCTTAAGGTACCGTCACACTCAGTGATGCTGCAGCGATATAGACAATGAGCCGATCGCTGCAGCATCGCTGTTTAGGTCGCTGTAGAGATGTCAAACACAGCAGCTCCACAACGATGCAGGAGTGATCCTGTGACGTAGCGGTGACTCACTTATCGTTCTCAAAGGTCGTTAGCTCCATGTTTAACATTGCTGAAATCGTTGCTTTTGCTGTCAAACATGATGATAAACGCCGATCTGATGACCAAATAAAGTTCTGGACTTCTAGCTCCGACCAGCGATATCACAGCGGGATCTAGATCGCTGCTGCGTGTCAAACACAAGGAGATCGCTATCCAGGACGCTGCAACGTCACGGATCATTGTCGTTCTCATTGTAAAGTTGTTTAGTGTGAAGGTACCTTTAGTCTGCTGAACCCAAACAAGCTCTACACTCTCCTAGTGTATCCTCACCCATCCCCTGTAGACTGTGAGCCCTCATGGGCAGGGTCCTCTCTCCTTCTGTACTTGTGTGTGCCTTGTATTGCTCATGTTTATTGTGCTTGTCTATATTTGCCCCTTTCACATGCAAAGCGCCATGGAATAAATGGCGCTATATAAATGTATAATAATAATTATAATAATAATAATAATAATAATGACATTATGTACTTTAGATGGTGGGATATTAAAAGTCTTTGTAATTTTAGTTTGAGGAACATTTTTCTGAAATTGTTTCACGATTTTAGATGTAGTTGTTCACTGACTGGTCAACCTCTGACAATATTTGCTTCTGAGAGACTCTGCCTATCCAACATGCTCTTTTTGCACACTATCAAGTGACTTGGTTTAAAATGGACCCTTTAGCTGCTTTTTAATAGTAACAATTACTTTTTCTGACATTCTTAACCCTGTCTCAACCTTGAACTGTTCATTTTTTCAAATGAAATGGAAAAGTGCCTGATTTTCAACTTCTCATCTGTTCTGTTGCATGAAAATAAAACATGTCTACAAGAGATTCTTAAATCATAACATTCTTGTTTTCTTTATATTTTACACAGCCTCCCTACTTTTTTGGATTGAGTTTTTATTTTCTAAATTGATTCCCTTGTGATGTAAAGTTTCACCTTTACAGTATTTTAGAAGAATGTTCACTGCTCTTAGGACATCAGCCAACTTATTAGATAATGAGTCTGTGCTTTAAATAAAATAAAAGGGAGATAAAGAACCAGAGTGCATGACAGAGAGCACATGCCGAGATCTATAGAGCACATCAAACATCAGCCATGTTTGTGATGTTGCAGCAATTCTTTTTGTACTGTGATTTTAATTCAACTGGGGATGCAACAAAACATGGCTATTGCAACAATATTAAAAAGCATCAATGGTAAACCCTGCTGTGAATGTGTCACCAGCTATTTCAGTAAATGATGTTGTATATTTTCAGATTTAATTTCTCCCAGAAAATATTCGGCAGTTCAAAATAAAATCTGGACACATGCTATTATTAAAGATCATCTGAACTCTAATTCTACTGATCACTGGTAGCAAGTGCTTTATGAACTCTGGCTAAAATGTGTGTTACAATGAACAATTTACATTATCACACTGAAACACGTTCCTCACATGGAATTAGAAATCAAGAAATGAAATGTTTAGCATAATATTTGCAATGTAGGTTGGTCAAATTAAAGTAAATAACCCCATAGGCCTCATTCCAGTGGTTATATTATACCAGTAAAAATCTGTCCAGATAGAGTGCTACAGCATCTCATATAGTAGTTCTCAAATGTGAGCTGCAATAATGTACACAGTAATGATTTTCCTACCTGCGCAAAAAAAGTTAAAAAATTAAAAAGTTCTAAATATGTATGAAAATGTATCCACGATGATGGCATATGCTGGATATTTGTGCAATGCACTGAAGATAGCAATCATAAGCTGTTTCTAGTAAGTTAAAAGGGTTGTCTAATCTGTTTTGCTGGGAGGTGGTGCGCTCCTGAAAAATGAATGGTAAGACCTGCAGCATACTTTCACTGGCGGTGGATACTATAGTGCTGTCAGCAGAGGCGGTTTTGTATTTGAACCATAAGAGGAGCGCAGAGTAGTGTTGAGCGATACCTTCCGATACTTGAAAGTTTTGGTATCGGATAGTATCGGCCGATATCCGAAAAATATCGGATATCGCCGATACCGATACCAATACAAGTCAATGGGACACAAGTATCGGAAGCTATCCTGGATGGTTCCCAGGGTCTGAAGGAGAGGAAACTCTCCTTCAGGCCCTGGGATCCATATTCATGTAAAAAATAAAGAATTAAAATAAAAAATATGGATATACTCACCCCTCCAGCGGCCCCTGGACCTTACCGATGTAACCGGCAGCCTCCGTTCCTAAGAATGAGGAGTTTAGGACCTTCGATGACGTCGCGGCTTGTGATTGGTCGCGTGACCGCTCATGTGACCACTTCTCATGACCAATCACAAGCCGTGACGTCATCGCAGGTCCTAAACTCCTCATCGGAATGCTCAACACTAGCGCAGAGGTAGTGAAGTTAGCTGTATCCAGAAAAATCGACAGCTGTAGAGCTGCACTTGCAAGTTATTTAGCAAACAGCTTTAAAATCAGTGCTCCTTGACCAATAAACTGGGCACCTCTGACAGACTGAAGAGGTGTCCGGTAGCTGAGACAATGAGCAGCACAATATCAATTTTAAAACCCCTCTGTTCTTGGGAGCAGAGAGGATATTTAACCCCTTCACGAATTTGCAATTTTTCGTTTTTGTGTTTTCATGTTTTCATTCTTTGCTACCCTTCTTCACAGAGCCATACCTATTTTATTTTTCCATCAATCTCGCCACTTGAGGGCTTGTTTGTTGTGGGACAAGTTGTAGTTTTGAGCGACACTATTGATTATACCATATAACTGGAAAATCGGGAAAAAAAATCCAAGTGTGAAATGCAAAAAAGTGCAATTCCACAATTGATTGGGTTTTTTATTTACCATGTTCACTAAATTCTAAAACAACCCCAGCTTAATCAATTCAGGAGCTAACTTAAAATAAAAACAGTGAATACTCACTTCCTATAGTTGCACCATTCCAGTGATGTCAACACCGCTCTTCACACTAATTACATAAATTTGCCATGTGCCGGCTGCTGCCAACGAGTTACCACTTGTTAGCTGCAGCTATTACTATTACATCAATGCTAATGTCCACCTTGATGAAATACTTATGAGCATACCATTGAAGAGTAGCTGTTCATCGGCTGCTAGCAATACATAACACAATTCACTTTACCAACGAGAAAAGTGGTGCTGACATTTTTGGAACAGCTCAACCATTGGAGGTGTGCAGACATTGCTTTTATTATTTAAATTTGGCTCCTAAATTGAGCAGGATCAACCTGCATAGCAAAGGAAAACTAGGTAATTTTCTGATGATAGCTTTCCTTTAAAGAACATAGTCAATTTCACTGAAACTGAATAAAAATCATCATAAAACAAAGAACTGTTTAAATCCTAAAAACTAAATTCAGAATTAATGTTTCCTGTTCATAGGTTGCATGGGATTTCACAACTCAGCTCCAATTACTTTAATGTTGTGAACTCTGTTTTTGGGCTCCCTCTTGTGGTCACAAGTGGTACTGTGTGAGTGCTGTCTTTGGGCTCCCTCTGGTGGCTATTTGTGTCATTCTGCAGCTCTGAGGCTGGATCAGCTGTCTCGTTATGTTAGCTGGTTTCCTATTTAGCTCACCTGGACTATCAGTTGTTGCCTGCTGTCAATGTATTCAGTGCTATTTTGTTTTCTCCTGCCTACCTTGGTTTCCAGTCTCTTCAAGAGAAGCTAAGTTTTCTGTTTGTTCATTTTTTGATCATCAGTGTTCAATATATTCCTTGGTTATTTATTTGGTTATTTATTTGTCCTTGTCCAGCTTGCTATTATGTGATTTCCTTGCTTGCTGGTAGCTCTAGGGGGCTGAGTTTCTCCCCTCACACCGTTAGTTGGTGTGGGGGTTCTTGAATTCTCAGCGTGGATATTATGTATAGGGTTTTTTACTGACCGCACAGTTCCCTGCCTGTCTTCTGCTATCTAGTATTAGTGGGCCTCATTTGCTGAATCTGTTTTCATTTCTACGTTTTGTATTTTCCCCTTACCTCACCGTTATTATTTGTTGGGGGCTTCCTATATCTTTGGGGTCATTTCTCTGAGGCAAGTGAGGTCTTACTTTCTCTATAGGGGTAGCCAGTTTCTCAGGCTGCGTCGAGACGTCCAGGAATTTAGGCACGTTCACCGGCTACCTTTAGTGTGTTTGGTTAGGATCAGGTTTTGCGGTCAGTCCAGTTACCACCTCCCTAGAGCTCGTTCTATGTTCAGTAACTTAGCTAGTTCATTCTGTGATCCTCAGCCACTAAGGATCATAACAGTACAGCAGGCCAAAAAGTGTTTAATGCATCGCAGAAGTGGGATAAGAGAAGCCCTGAGTACAATTTTTTTTTTCCTCTCCCTTTGTTGCAGTCTGTCCAGCTTCTCTCATCCCCTTAATCTCTGGGTGGCTTTGAGTTCAGCTGCAGACATGGATATTCAGAGTCTGACTTCTAGTGTGGATCATCTTGCTGCAAGGGTGCAAAGCATTCAGGATTTTGTTGTTCACAGTCCTATGTCTGAGCCAAAAGTACCTATTCCTGAGTTGTTTTCTGGAGATAGATCAAGGTTTCTGAATTTTAAGAATAATTGTAAATTATTTCTTTGTTTGAGACCTCGTTCCTCTGGTGATTCCGCTCAGCAAGTTAGAATTGTTATCTCCCTGTTACGTGGCGACCCTCAAGATTGGGCTTTCTCCCTGGCGCCAGGAGATCCTGCATTGCTGAATGTGGATGCGTTTTTTCTGGCGCTTGGATTACTTTATGAGGAACCTAATCTTGAGAACGAGGCAGAAAAGGCCTTGCTGGCTCTCTCTCAGGGCCAGGATGAAGCCGAGGTATATTGTCAAAAATTTCGGAAATGGTCGGTGCTTACTCAACGGAATGAGTGTGCCCTGGCTGCAAATTTCAGAGAAGGTCTTTCTGAAGCCATTAAAAATGTTATGGTGGGGTTCCCCACGCCTGCAAGTCTGAATGACTCAATGGCTTTGGCCATTCAGATTGATCGGCATTTGCGGGAGCGCAAATCTGCGCACCATCTGGCGGTGTTTTCTGAACAGAGACCTGAGTCTATGCAATGTGACCAAATTCTGACCAGAGTTGAGCGGCAAAATCATAGACATCAAAATGGGTTGTGCTTTTACTGTGGTGATTCAACTCATGTTATCTCAGCATGCTCTAAGCGCTTAAAAAAAATCGCTAAAACTGTCACCGTTGGTACTATACAGCCAAAATTCATTTTGTCTGTTACTTTAATTTGTTCTCTGTCATCTTACTCGGTTATGGCTTTTGTGGATTCAGGTGCTGCCCTGAACCTGATGGATTTGTCGTTTGCCAGGCGCTGTGGTTTTGTCATGGAGCCTTTAGAATTCCCTATTCCACTGAGGGGAATTGATGCTACACCATTGGCTGAGAATAAGCCTCAGTATTGGACTCAAGTGACCATGTGCATGACTCCTGTACATCAGGAGGTGATTCGCTTTCTTGTGCTGCATAATTTGCATGATGTTGTCGTTTTGGGTCTGCCATGGCTGCAGGCTATGTGCTGGATTGGAAAGCTATGTCTGTTTCAAGTTGGGGTTGCCAGGGGATTCATGGCGATCGTGGTGCGTATAACCTTGTGCGTATTAAGCAGGGGGATGAATGGAAAACAGCATTTAATACACCCGAAGGCCATTTTGCGTACTTAGTGATGCCTTTTGGACTCTCTACTGCTCCTTCTGTGTTCCAGTCCTTCATGCATGACATCTTTCGAGCATATCTGGATAAATTTATGATTGTGTATCTGGATGACATTTTGGTCTTTTCTGAGGATTGGGAGTCCCATGTGAAGCAGGTCAGGATGGTATTTCAGGTCCTACGTGCTAATGCCTTATTTGTGAAGGGCTCAAAATGTCTTTTCGGAGTACAGAAGGTTTCCTTTTTGGGTTTTATTTTTTCTCCTTCTACTATTGAGATGGACCCAGTCAAGGTTCAGGCTATTCATGACTGGACTCAGCCTACATCTGTTAAGAGTCTTCAGAAGTTCTTGGGTTTTGCTAATTTTTATCGTCGCTTCATTGCTAATTTTTCTGGCGTGGTTAAACCCTTGACGGATTTGACCAAGAAGGGTTCTGATGTGACTAATTGGTCTCCTGCGGCCGTGGAGGCCTTTCGGGAGCTGAAGTGCCGGTTTTATTCGGCTCCAGTTTTGTGTCAGCCTGATGTCTCTCTTCCTTTTCAGGTCGAGGTTGATGCTTCTGAGATTGGAGCAGGGGCTGTTTTGTTGCAGAGAAGCTCTGATTGCTCTGTGATGAAGCCTTGTGCTTTCTTTTCGAGAAAGTTTTCGCCTGCCGAGAGGAATTATGATGTTGGTAATCGGGAGTTGTTGGCTATGAAGTGGGCATTTGAGGAGTGGCGACATTGGCTCGAGGGAGCTAAGCATCGTGTGGTGGTCTTGACTGATCACAAAAATCTGATTTATCTCGAGTCTGCCAAGCGGCTGAATCCTAGACAGGCTCGTTGGTCATTGTTTTTCTCCCGTTTCGATTTTGTGGTCTCGTACCTGCCTGGTTCGAAGAACGTGAAGGCTGATGCGCTTTCTAGGAGTTTTGTGCCTGACTCTCCGGGAGTTTCAGAGCTGGCTGGTATCCTCAGAGAGGGAGTGATTTTGTCTGCCATTTCCCCAGATTTGCGACGAGTGCTGCAGAAATTTCAGGCAGATAGACCTGACCGTTGCCCACTAGAGAGACTGTTTGTCCCAGATAGATGGACCAGCAAAGTTATTTCCGAGGTTCATTCTTCGGTGTTGGCAGGCCATCCTGGGATTTTTGGTACCAGAGATTTGGTGGCTAGGTCCATCTGGTGGCCTTCCTTGTCGCGGGATGTGCGTTCCTTTGTGCAGTCCTGTGGGATTTGTGCTCGGGCTAAGCCTTGCTGTTCTCGTGCCAGCGGTTTGCTTTTGCCTTTGCCTGTCCCAAAGAGGCCTTGGACGCACATTTCCATGGATTTTATTTCGGATCTTCCAGTCTCTCAGAGAATGTCTGTCATCTGGGTGGTGTGTGATCGTTTTTCCAAAATGGTCCATTTGGTGCCCTTGCCTAAGTTGCCTTCCTCCTCGGATTTGGTTCCTCTATTTTTTCAGAATGTGGTCCGCTTGCACGGCATCCCTGAAAATATTATGTCTGACAGAGGATCCCAGTTCGTGTCCAGATTTTGGCGGATCTTTTGTACTAAGATGGGCATTGATTTGTCTTTTTCATCAGCCTTCCATCCTCAGACGAATGGCCAAACCGAGCGAACTAATCAGACCTTGGAAACTTATTTAAGATGTTTTGTTTCTGCTGATCAGGATGATTGGGTGACTTTTTTGCCATTGGCCGAGTTTGCCCTTAATAATCGGGCTAGTTCTGCTACTTTGGTTTCGCCTTTTTTCTGCAATTCTGGTTTTCATCCTCGTTTCTCCTCGGGTCAGGTCGAGCCTTCTGACTGTCCTGGGGTGGATTCTGTGGTGGATAGGTTGCAGCAGATTTGGAACCATGTGGTGGACAATTTGAAGTTGTCACAGGAGAAGGCTCAGCGCTTTGCCAACCGCCGTCGCGGTGTGGGTTCCCGACTTCATGTTGGGGATTTGGTATGGCTGTCTTCTCGGTATGTTCCTATGAAGGTCTCCTTTCCTAAATTCAAGCCTCGCTTCATCGGTCCTTATAAGATTTTGGAAATCCTTAACCCGGTGTCATTTCGTCTGGACCTCCCAGCGTCGTTTGTCATTCATAACGTGTTCCATAGGTCTTTGTTGCGGAGGTATGTGGTGCCTGTGGTTCCTTCTGTTGAGCCCCCTGCCCCGGTGCTGGTTGAGGGCGAATTGGAGTATGTGGTGGAGAAGATCTTGGATTCTCGTATTTCTAGACGGAGGCTTCAGTATTTGGTTAAGTGGAAGGGCTATGGTCAGGAGGATAATTCCTGGGTTGTCGCCTCTGATGTTCATGCGGCCGATTTGGTTCATGCCTTCCATGTTGCTCATCCTGATCGCCCTGGGGGTTTTGATGAGGGTTCGGTGACCCCTCCTCAAGGGGGGGGTACTGTTGTGAACTCTGTTTTTGGGCTCCCTCTTGTGGTCACAAGTGGTACTGTGTGAGTGCTGTCTTTGGGCTCCCTCTGGTGGCTATTTGTGTCATTCTGCAGCTCTGAGGCTGGATCAGCTGTCTCGTTATGTTAGCTGGTTTCCTATTTAGCTCACCTGGACTATCAGTTGTTGCCTGCTGTCAATGTATTCAGTGCTATTTTGTTTTCTCCTGCCTACCTTGGTTTCCAGTCTCTTCAAGAGAAGCTAAGTTTTCTGTTTGTTCATTTTTTGATCATCAGTGTTCAATATGTTCCTTGGTTATTTATTTGTCCTTGTCCAGCTTGCTAATATGTGATTTCCTTGCTTGCTGGTAGCTCTAGGGGGCTGAGTTTCTCCCCTCACACCGCTAGTTGGTGTGGGGGTTCTTGAATTCTCAGCGTGGATATTTTGTATAGGGTTTTTTACTGGCCGCACAGTTCCCTGCCTGTCTTCTGCTATCTAGTATTAGTGGGCCTCATTTGCTAAATCTGTTTTCATTTCTACGTTTTGTATTTTCCCCTTACCTCACCGTTATTATTTGTTGGGGGCTTCCTATATCTTTGGGGTCATTTCTCTGAGGCAAGTGAGGTCTTACTTTCTCTATAGGGGTAGCCAGTTTCTCAGGCTGCGTCGAGACGTCCAGGAATTTAGGCACGTTCACCGGCTACCTTTAGTGTGTTTGGTTAGGATCAGGTTTTGCGGTCAGTCCAGTTACCACCTCCCTAGAGCTCGTTCTATGTTCAGTAACTTAGCTAGTTCATTCTGTGATCCTCAGCCACTAAGGATCATAACACTTTAACACATGATTGGTGTGGCTGTCTCTTAAAACCAAGGCATTTCATTGTAAGTATCAACTTAATATGTCTTAAGTGAAATGAAAAGGTAGAAGAACCCACAATTTATCAAGAGAGGTATTTTGTAAAGTAGTCTTAATAAAGGGTTCATTGGAGGAAAATGAATTAATTTCATTAAGACACGCATGTATAATAAATCTACTGTATTCATGGACTGGAGTATGTTTCAGTATTTCAGAAATATTTTATGCCTATTTGTTATAAATATGTCAGTTGACTTCAGCTATGTTCAAAAAGTGGGTGGAGCTAACCAAAGTTGGAGAGAAAACACTGAGACTTTATATATTTTTATACAATGTTTAAAACAGTTTTATGCCAGAATTCTACTGCAAACTTTTTGATGAATCGATGCTCTTAGATTTTAGATGGGCTATTGATGGAGAAAGTAGCTATGATACAAAAGTCTAAGGCTGGTGTGGTTCAAATTCAGATTATAATAATCGAGTCACATTGTGGATGTGGATATAATTGGCTCCACGTGCAGCTCTGTGTGCTCATCTATATTACAGATGGTGTAGAAGTTGTCTGTCATTAAATACACTATTCTGATCTATAGAAATAAAAAGGACAAGACCAGTACATATTGAGAGAGAAAAATCACTCATACGCCCTAGCATATAAGCTACAACTTGCCTATGTGCTTACAGAATTAATCCTAAGTCATAAAAAGTAGATACAGAAACCATTAATCAACCTGTTGGAAATGTCCAAAACTAACTTTTTATATATATATATATATATATATATATATATATATATACTAGACTGTGGCCCGATTCTAATGCATCGGGTATTCTAGAATATGCATGTCCCCGTAGTATGTGATTCGCGGCAGACTGTGCCCGTCGCTGATTGGTCGAGGCAACCTTTATGACATCATCGTCGCCATGGCAACCATTATGACATCATCGTCGCCATGCTGTGCCCATCTCTGATTGGTCGAGGCCGCCCGACAAACCGTCGACCACTCCATATAAGGTATGGTCTACAAACCGCCGACCACTCCATATAAGGTATGGTCTACAAACCGCCGACCACTCCATATAAGGTATGGTCTACAAACCGCCGACCACTCCATATAAGGTATGGTCTACAAACCGCCGACCACTCCATATAAGGTATCCTGTTTGTAGACCATACCTTATATGGAGTGATTTCCAGGACAGACAGACAGACAGACAGACAGACAGACAGACAGACAGACAGACAGACAGACGGAAAAACCCTTAGACAATTATATATATAGATATATATATGGTCTAGTATTACTGTCATGGTTTGGACAGGGTTAATGCCCTGCCTTCTCAGGGTTAATTGTGGCCTCCTTTTGGATCTTCAGAGGGATATTTATACCCACACTGGACTAGGATTCTCTGTCAGTTATACTTTCGTTTTGTCTTTGTGCCTGACCCCATGATGTGTGTGTGCATACTGTGTTGTTTGCCCTCCGTGCTATCTGGTCTGTTTGATTCTCTCGGCTTTCTGACCTCCGGCTTCCACCTGACTATCCTTCTGCCTCATCCTCCTGTACCTCACTTATCTTCCGGTTATTGACCTCAGGATGTTTGACTGTTCTGCGCCGTTCACCTCCTTTGCACCTGGGTGCCTGGCTCCATCCCTGGCCACTCCCCCTCTGTCACATGGCTCAGGTCCTGCTTGCTACCAGGTGAGTTATCCGCCGTTCCGCTCTAGGCTCCCTTACTGCGGCGAGTAGTCTCCCGGAAGTAGTTACACCCGGGATCCTTGACAATTACCCTACTTCAGGACTGCCCATAGACTAAACATCCAGGCAGGCCACACTTTACTCTGTCAATGTAAAATAAGAATCTTGCATGAGATTTTGAAAAGTAACCATGTAAAATACATGAATGATTTATTAAATCCTTCACAACCAGAGGTACCGTATTTTTGGTTTGCATTTTCATTTTTTGCTCCGTTTCTTCCCACAGCCATAACTTTTTTACTTTTTGATCAAAATGTCCATAAGTGGGCTTGTTTTTTTTTTTGTTGTACTTTCAAACGATACCATTGGTTTTAACATATTGTGTACTGGAAAACAGGAAAAAAATTCCAAGTGCGGTGAAATTGCAAAAAAGTGCAATCCCACAGTTGGTTTTTTGTGTTTTTTTACCATGTTCACTAAATGCTAAAACTGACCTGCCATTAAAAATTCTCCAGGTCACAAGTTCTTAGAAACCAAACACGTCTATGTTCTTTTTATTTAAGTGGTGAAAATTTTTTCCAAAGTTTGGTAAAAAAGTGTAATTTTCCGATACCTGTAGCGTCTCCATTTTTTGTGATCTCGGGTTGGGTGAGGGCTTATTTTTTGCAAGTCAAGCTGTCATTGTTAATGATACAATTTTGGTGCAGATACGATCTTTTGATCACCCATTATTTCATTTTAATTCAATCTTGTGGCAACCAAAAAAATGTAATTCTGGCATTTTGACTTTTTTTCTCATTACGCCGTTTAACGATTGGGTTAATTCTTTTTTTATATTGATAGTTCGGGTAATTCTGAATGCAGCGATACCAAATATGTGTATGTTTGACTTTTTTAATTGTTTTATTTTAAATGGGGCAAAAGGGGGTGATTTGAACTTTTATTTTTTTATTTTTTGATATTTTTAGAAACTTGTTTTTCACTTTTGGCATGCTTCAATAGTCTACATGGGAGACTAGAAGCTGCCATAGTTTGATGAGCTCTGATACATACAGGCAATCATCAGATCGCCTGTATGTAGAAGAATTGCTGACTTGCTATGAGCGCCGACCACCATAGAGGTCTGCTGGAGACCTCTGGCTGTCATGCAAACCCAGTGGTGACCTGCGATCATGTGACAGGGTCACTGATGGGCAGGATTTCTGGGGCACTTGCCAGAACGCATCTTAACCCCTTAAGCCCCGAGGGTGGTTTGCACGTTAATGACCAGGCCAATTTTTACAATTCTGACCACTGTCCCTTTATGAGGTTATAACTCTGGAACGCTTCAACGGATCTTGGCGATTCTGACATTGTTTCCTCGTGACATATTGTACTTTATGTTAGTGGTAAAATTTGTTCGATATAACTTGCGTTTATTTGTGAAAAAAACAAATATTTGGCGAAAATTTGGAAAATTTCGCAATTTTCCAACTTTGAATTTTTATGCCCTTAAATCACAGACATATGTCACACAAAATACTTAATAAATAACATTTTCCACATGTCTACTTTACATCAGCACAATTTTGGAACCAAAATTTTTTTTTGTGACGGAGTTATAAGGGTTAAAAGTTGACCAGCAATTTCTCATTTTTACAACACCATTTTTTTTTAGGGACCACATCTCATTTGAAGTCATTTTGACGGGTCTATATGATAAAAAATACCCAAGTGTGACACCATTCTAAAAACTGCACCCCTCAAGGTACTCAAAACCACTTTCAAGAAGTTTATTAACCCTTCAGGTGTTTCACAGGAATTTTTGGAATGTTTAAATAAAAATGAACATTTAACTTTTTTTCACACAAAATTTATTTCAGCTCCAATTTGTTTTATTTTACCAAGGGTAACAGGAGAAAATAGACCCCAAAAGTTGTTGTACAATTTGTCCTGAGTACGTTGATACCCCATATGTGGGGGTAAACCACAGTTTGGGCGCATGGCAGAGCTTGGAAGCAAAGGAGCGCCATTTGACTTTTCAATGCAAAATTGACTGGAATTGAGATGGGACGCCATGTTGCATTTGGAGAGCCCCTGATGTGCCTAAACATTGAAACCCCTAACAAGTGACACCATTTTGGAAAGTAGACCCCCTAAGGAACTTATCTAGATGTGTGGTGAGCACTTTGACCCAACAAGTGCTTTACAGAAGTTTATAATGCAAAGCCGTAAAAATAAAAAATCATATTTTTTCACAAAAATGATCTTTTCACCCCCAATTTTTTATTTTCCCAAGGGTGAGAGAAGAAATTGGACCCCAAAAATTGTTGTGCAATTTGTCCTGAGTACGCTGATACCCCATATGTGGGTGTAAACCATTGTTTGGGCGCAGGGCAGAGCTCGGAAGGGAAGGAGCGCCATTTGACTTTTCAATGCAAAATTGACTGGAATTGAGATGGGACGCCATGTTGCATTTAGAGAGCCCTTGATGTGCCTAAACATTGAAACCCCTAACAAGTGACACCATTTTGGAAAGTAGACCCCCTAAGGAACTTATCTAGATGTGTGGTGAGCACTTTGACCCAACAAGTGCTTTACAGAAGTTTATAATGCAGAGCCGTAAAAATAAAAAATCATATTTTTTCACAAAAATGATCTTTTCACCCCCAATTTTTTATTTTCCCAAGGGTAAGAGAAGAAATTGGACCCCAAAAATTGTTGTGCAATTTGTCCTGAGTACACTGATACCCCATATGTGGGTGTAAACCATTGTTTGGGCGCAGGGCAGAGCTCAGAAGGGAAGGAGCGCCATTTGACTTTTCAATGCAAAATTGACTGGAATTGAGATGGGACGCCATGTTGCGTTTGGAGAGCCCCTAATGTGCCTAAACATTGAAACCCCCCACGAGTGACACCATTTTGGAAAGTAGACCCCTTAAGGAACTTATCTAGATGTGTGTTGAGCACTTTGACCCAACAAGTGCTTCACAGAAGTTTATAATGCAGAGCCGTAAAAATAAAAAATCATATTTTTTCACAAAAATGATCTTTTCACCCCCATTTTTTTATTTCCCCAAGGGTAAGAGAAGAAATTAGACCACAAAAGTTGTTGTACAATTTGTCCTGAGTACGCTGATACCCAATATGTGGGTGTAAACCATTGTTTGGGTGCATAGCAGAGCTCAGAAGGGAAGAAGCGCTATTTTACTTTTCAATGCAAAATTGACTGGAATTAAGATGGGATGCCATGTTGCGTTTGGAGAGCCCCTGATGTGCCTAAACATTAAACCCCCCCACAAGTGACACCATTTTGGAAAGTAGACCCCCTAAGGAACTTATCTAGATGTGTTTTGAGAGCTTTGAACCCCCAAGTGTTTCACTACAGTTTATAACGCAGAGCCGTGAAAATAAAAATATTTTTTTTTTTCACAAAAATGATTTTTTAGCCCCCAAGTTTTGTATTTTCACAAGGGTATCAGGATAAATTGGACCCCAAAAGTTGTTGTCCAATTTGTCTGGAGTACGCTGATACCCCATTTGTGGGGGGGGACCACTGTTTGGGCGCATGACAGAGCTCGGAAGTGAAGGAGCGCCATTTGGAATGCAGACTTAAATGGATTGGTCTGCAGGCGTCACGTTGCATTTGCAGAGCCCCTGATGTACCCAAACAGTACAAACCCCCCACAAGTGACCCCATATTGGAAACTAGACCCCCCAAGGAACTTATCTAGATGTGTTGTGAGAACTTTGAACCCCCAAGTGTTTCACTACAGTTTATAACGCAGAGCCATGAAAATAATATTTTTTTTTTTTCACAAAAATGAAATTTAGCCCCCAGTTTTGTATTTTCACAAGGGTATCAGGATAAATTGGACCCTAAAAGTTGTTGTCCAATTTGTCCTGAGTACGCTGATACCCCCTATGTGGGGGGGAACCACTGTTTGGGCGCATGACAGAGCTCGGAAGGGAAGGAGCGCCATTTGGAATGCAGACTTAAATGGATTGGTCTGCAGGCATCACGTTGCATTTGCAGAGCCCCTGATGTACCCAAACAGTACAAACCCCCCACAAGTGACCCCATATTGGAAACTAGAGCCCCCAAGGAACTTATCTAGATGTGTTGTGAGAACTTTGAACCCCCAAGTGTTTCACTACAGTTTATAACGCAGAGCCGTGAAAATATTATTTTTTTTTTTTTTCACAAAAATGAAATTTAGCCCCCAGTTTTGTATTTTCACAAGGGTATCAGGATAAATTGGACCCTAAAAGTTGTTGTCCAATTTGTCCTGAGTACGCTGATACCCCCTATGTGGGGGGGAACCACTGTTTGGGCGCATGACAGAGCTCGGAAGGGAAGGAGCGCCATTTGGAATGCAGACTTAAATGGATTGGTCTGCAGGCGTCACGTTGCATTTGCAGAGCCCCTGATGTACCCAAACAGTACAAACCCCCCACAAGTGACCCCATATTGGAAAGTAGACCTCCCAAGGAACTTATCTAGATGTGTTGTGAGAACTTTGAACCCCCAAGTGTTTCACTACAGTTTACAACGCAGAGCCGTGAAAATAAAACATATGTTTTTTCCCACAAAAATGATTTTTAGCCCCCCAAATTTTTATTTTCCCAAGGATAACAAGAGAACTTGGACCCCAGAAGTTGTTGTTCAATTTGTCCCTAGTACGCTGATACCCCATATGTTGGGGTAAACCCCTTTTTGGACGCACGGGAGAGCTCGGAAGGGAAGGAGCACTGTTTTACTTTTTCAACGCAGAATTGGCTGGAATTGAGATTGGACGCCATGTCGCGTTTGGAGAGCCCCTGATGTGCCTGAACAGTGGAAGCTCCCCAATTCTACCTGAAACCCTACCCCTAACCTCACCCCTAACCGTTTACTGAACATTTTCTGACAGTCATAAGTGCCACGTATATAAGTGCCACGTATTTAAGAGCCACGTATTTAAGTGCCACGTATTTCAGTGCCACGTATTTCAGTGCCACGTATTTCAGTGCCACGATATTTCAGTGCCACGTATTTCAGTGCCACGTATTTCAGTGCCACGTATTTCAGGCACTGAAAAATACGTGGCACGTAAATACTTCAGTGCCACGATATTTCAGTGCCACGATATTTCAGTGCCACGAATTTCAGTGCCACGAATTTCAGTGCCACGTATTTCAGGCACTGAAAAATACGTGGCACGTAAATACGTGGCACGTAAATACGTGGCACGTAAATACGTGGCACTGAAATACGTGGCACTGAAATACGTGGCACTGAAATACGTGGCACTGAAATACGTGGCACTGAAATACGTGGCACTGAAATACGTGGCACTTAAATACGTGGCACTTATATACGTGGCCACTGAAATATCGTGGCACTTATATACGTATATACGTATATAAACGTATATTTCAGTGCCACGTATTTCAGTGCCACGTATTTCAGGTTAGGGGTAGGGTTAGGGGTAGGGTTAGGGTTTTTTGTTTTTTTCTTGTTTTCTTGTGTTTTTCTATAAAAACACATGCGTTTTACCGCGTTTACATGCATTTTTTCACACATGCGGTTTTTTTAAAAAACGCATGCAGATAAAAACGCAAGTGTGAAACCAGACTAAAAGACGCTTTTTATAGCAAAAAAGTTTTTGCGTCTCCACATTTTGAGACCTATAATTTTTCCACATTTTGGTCCACAGAGTCATGTGAGGTCTTGTTTTTTGCGGGACGAGTTGACGTTTTTATTGGTAACATTTTCGGACACGTGACAGTTTTTGATCGCTTTTTATTCCGATTTTTGTGAGGCAGAAAGACCAAAAACCAGCTATTCATGAATTTCTTTTGGGGGAGGCGTTTATACCGTTCCGCGTTTGGTAAAATTGATAAAGCAGTTTTATTCTTCGGGTCAGTACGATTACAGCGATATCTCATTTATATCATTTTTTTATGTTTTGACGCTTTTATACGATAAAAACTATTTTATAGAAAAAATAATTATTTTGGCATCGCTTTATTCTGAGGACTATAACTTTTTAATTTTTTTGCTGATGATGCTGTATGGCGGCTCATTTTTTGCGGGACAAGATGACGTTTTCAGTGGTACCATGGTTATTTATATCCGTCTTTTTGATCGCGTGTTATTCCACTTTTTGTTTGGCGGTATGGTAATAAAGCGTTGTTTTTTGCCTCGTTTTTTTTTTTTTTTTTCTTACGGTGTTTACTGAAGGGGTTAACTAGTGGGCCAGTTTTATAGGTTGGGTCGTTACGGACGCGGCGATACTAAATATGTGTACTTTTATTGTTTTTGTTTGTTTTTTTTAGATAAAGAAATGTATTTATGGGAATAATATTTTTTTTTTTATTATTATTTATTTAGGAATTTTTTTTTTTTTTTTTTTACACATGTGGAAATTTTTTTTTTTACTTTTTTACTTTGTCCCAGGGGGGGACATCACAGATCGCAGATCTGATAGTGTGCACAGCACTCTATCAGATCCGCGATCATACTTTCATCGGAGCAGGCTGCAGCTTTCATCTGCAGCCTGCTCCGACCCGGAAGTGCTCCCTGCAGGACCCGGATACAGCCCCTCGGCCATTTTGGATCCGGGGCCTGCAGGGAGAAGACGTTCGGTACGAGGTGAGTACATCACCTTGTACCGATCGTCTCAGGGAAGCCCGCAGGGAGCCCCCTCCCTGCGCGATGCTTCCCTGTACCGCCGGTACACCGCGATCATGTTTGATCGCGGTGTGCCGGGGGTTAATGTGCCGGGGGCGGTCCGTGACCGCTCCTGGCACATAGTGCTGGATGTCAGCTGCGATATGCAGCCGACACCCGGCCGCGATCGGCCGCGCTCCCCCCGTGAGCGCGGCCGATCCCGTATGACGTACTATCCCGTCACCGGGAATTAAGGCCCACCCCACCTCGACGGGATAGTACGTCATACGGGCTTAAGGGGTTAAATGCTGCTGTCAGAGATTAACAGCTGCATTTAAATAGTTAACTGCCGTGGGTAGATCCCGATTCTACCTGCGGCTGTTAGAGGCACATGTCAGCTGTTCAAAGTCAGCGCCAGAGCCCACATCAAAGGAAGGGAGTCCAAAATCTGCATACTGTTACGCCCCATGTAGGAAAGGGGCTAACAGATTTGTCTTCCTAATTGCTGTGTACACAATGCTGAACCAGTGCTTGTTTGTACAGATGAGAAAGCACTGAGTGATTTCTCCCCTGAACCCACCTGATCACAGGGAGTAATGAGACAGCAGGGGTTATTGGGTCCTAGAAGACCCAGTTAGCTCTGCTTTGCAGCCTGGAAGCTAAATTTCTTTCTTAACTGGGCCTAATAAACAATCTCCAGTTAAAGATGAAATTAGTAACAAAAATAAAGTATTAATATGCTCAAACACCCTAAAAAATCTTGTATGATCTTAATGGGTGCACAGTGTGTAAAATAAATGAAAAAATAGGTAAATAAAAAACAAAAGCAAGAAAGAAAAAGAAAAATCCATTGCCAGCCCAAAATGCTGTTTATAGCCCTGACCCCTATCTAACAAAAACATTTCCAGAATATAAAAATAATATCTCTGGAAAGGGAAACAATTTTTTTTTTTTTTTAAACTGTCCTGTGTAGTTGTAAAAATAAAATAATAAAAACATGAAAAAAAATAGACACATATTTTCAATTTTTCTTTACATTTTCCCCTGGCAGCAGCAAAAATACAATATTAAAATGACATTAAAATTAAGAGTGCATAAATGAAAAAAATCCAAAATGTGCCTAGTCAGGATTATGGTATAATGGCTAGGTCCTGAACTGGTTAAACTATGGTGGAATAAATAAGATTGTATGATGTAGCACAGTATAGCGTATAGGATGCCTGAGGATATAAAGACAGTGCTAATTGTTCAGATGACAACTCATCAAATAATAATTTCTGTATTACTAAAACATTAAAAAAATTAAAGTAGTATATGTCACATACATCCACATCACACAAAGGAGCAAAGTAAAGGTTTTCCATACTATTTCTCAACTCTTCCTATGAAATTTGCTGATGACTGATATTTGCTAATTCCTGGTAGAGGGAATAGTTACTTGTCAAACCAATAGCACATGATAATTATCTCAGAGCTCTTAGATCTTATGCTATGAGTGGAAATATGCTGAAACTGAAAAATTCTGTGTAGTTAAGCAAAGAAAATGCAAGCTGCCATGCTAAGGTGTAACAAAGAACTTTTGTGCCCCATAAATCTACATGTGAATGAGTTTTGCCAATACATTTTTAGATGAAGGGCCGAACACATTACATAAGAACATACCCTCAAGTCTGACCCTCTTAAATTTTGTCCTGGTCCATAACAATTGCTATGCCTTTAACTTAAAGGGAACCTGTCACCACGTTTTTGGAAGATGGGATAAAAATAGCGTTAAATAGGGGCAGAGGTGGGCGTTACATTAGTGTGTGTGTTATGCGTTTATTACCCACCTAAGTTGCCGAAATAACTTTGCAAAGTCTCCGTTTTCGCCTGTCAATCAGGCTGGTCAGGTCGCATGGGCGTTGTCTTCCCCCAGATTTGGCGTAGTTTTCCGTTGGTGGCGTAGTGGTGTGCGCATGCCCAAAGTCCGGAATCCTCTTCCAGGGGATTTAAAATAGCGCGGTGTTCGTTATTGCATTGGTGATCGGTGGGCGCGGCCATCTTCCTTTGGCCGCGCGTGCGCAGAAGCGGCGCTCTGCTGGCCGCGGCTTCAGGAAAATGGCCGCCGCGATCTCCATCTGCGCACGCGCGGCATCCCGCGGCCATTTTCCTGAAGCCGCGGCCAGCAGAGCGCCGCTTCTGCGCACGCGCGGCCAAAGGAAGATGGCCGCGCCCACCGATCACCAATGCAATAACGAACACCGCGCTATTTTAAATCCCCTGGAAGAGGATTCCGGACTTTGGGCATGCGCACACCACTACGCCACCAACGGAAAACTACGCCAAATCTGGGTGAAGACACCACGCCCATGTGACCTGACCAGCCTGATTGACAGGCGAAAACGGAGACTTTGCAAAGTTATTTCGGCAACTTAGGTGGGTAATAAACGCATAACACACACACTAATGTAACGCCCACCTCTGCCCCTATTTAACGCTATTTTTATCCCATCTTCCAAAAACGTGGTGACAGGTTCCCTTTAAGACTTAGACCACATTTTAACATATATTTTTCCTTTAGGTGTTCTATCTGTGATTTTTAGTCACAGAGCAAGTATCCATTACATTTTCTGTGGCTGTTCTCATGTCTGTGTGCAAAAAAACAAAAACAAAACGGAAACATGCCCACTTTTGAGTCAAGCTAAATTCTTCCATTCAATCAAGGAGTCCATAGAAATACATACAGTATATACTGTAGATGCCATTAATATGTCATCTGAATGTTGACTTTTTTATATTTTATAGGTAGAAGCTTGAAATATTTTACTTCTACTTACGGTACATACAAAAAAAAAAAAAAATAGATGTTGCAATGATTGTAAATGTTAGTACTCGGACCAAAGCTGATGAAATTCTTTTCCAAAACGGTGATAAAATATTTTTTATACATTTCCAAAAAATATATACAGGCATCTGAATTGGGTCTTATATTCTTGCAGCGAATGACTGGATATGACCTAAAGTTTCAAATGGTACAACTATATTTTTGGTGTTCGAACCTAATAGATCAGTAAACAGTATTTTAAGTTAAATACAACAAATTTATTTTAGGCAAAATGCCAGAGGCATTGAGTGCACCGATTAGCTGACATGCGGTCAACATGTTATCAGTGCCACAACCACTGCCAGACACCAGGAGCAGCATCGGGAACTCTCTGATGGACCCAAGGAAAGTGAGTATAGTGCGGTTTGCTTATTCATATTAATCTACAGCAGGGGGAATTCATTGAACTGAAAAAGAGCAACTCCTTTAAGATAGAGTTGAATATAGCTCATGTACGCATATAAGGCTCTTTATATGCGGCAATATGTCATCATTCTTATAAAATCTAAATATGATAAAGGAACAACAAAATCAAGAAAACAGCCTCAGCACAAGTTCGAAATTGAGATAATACTACAACATACTGTATATATCAAAATTGCAAATGACAACCAATCATAATGTAGCTTTAATTTTACCAGAAGATTTGTTTCGCACTTTGGATATCAATGAAGGTGAACAATGATAGGAATAACAATCCCAACATCCAATTTAGAAAACATCCATGGCACTCAAAATTGTCAGGTGAAGTATGCAAGAGAATTCATTGAAGTCCTTCAAGAAGACTATATTCATGGAGCTCACCACATAAATCTTCATCCAAGATTTCCA
The DNA here is from genome assembly GCF_051348905.1 of Ranitomeya variabilis. Taxonomy (NCBI): domain Eukaryota; kingdom Metazoa; phylum Chordata; class Amphibia; order Anura; family Dendrobatidae; genus Ranitomeya; species Ranitomeya variabilis. The sequence goes on from NC_135233.1 coordinate 903,353,523, forward strand.
TTTATTTACATAAGGTGCATACAGGACATATATGGGAGGGAAAAGCATAGTAGCAGCTAACAGCTGTTTCACTTCGTCAGATGCTTTCTTGAGGTGGATTAATTCATCGAAATGTCAGCAAAAAAATTCCAGTTTCAGCAATATGGCCAATGTTTCAGTATGACCGGCACCTTGTTGACAGCTAGGGTGTAAAGTGTGGAACACAAGTGTAGTTGACCATCCATGAACGCCTGCACATTTGAGTGCCGTGCATATTTTCTAAATTTCATTTTACAAGAAATTTGGTTCTTGAAATTTTGGAACATGTACTTTAAGAATTATGAAGACCACACAAGCTGACTACATTACAAATGAGTGATGTCTCAAAGGACATGACATTATTTTTTATAGAAGTTTCCTAGAAGTTACAATAAGTCAAATGTGACACTGGCAAAACTAAAATTTCACCCTTGCCAATACTGTTCAGAAATATGAGTTATAAAATCCTTGGCACTGCAGGGAACTAAACCAAAAAATGTCTGTGCCCTGAGGGCTCTTTACACTTGACCTTCTGATATGATATATGCTGCTACAGGTTTATAATCATGAGGACAAACTTTCTAGCACAATTCTCCAGGGAGGAAAGAGTTAAGCATGACCCAGTGAATGAGGATGAGGATAAATGAATTGAAAAGAAAAAAAAAAATCTTAAAATCCAAAAGCAGACCTGAGTCCAATCTTCGTATAATTAATTATACCAGAGTTACAGGTACTATGCAGCTAATAAATTCCATTTGTCAAGCTGGTTGCTGACACAGACAAAAACGGAACTGCAGAAAGCTCTTAAATAAAGGACTTGAGGTTGAATCATAAAAGTCTTTCACATGGACACAAAAGGTTGATAGACACATTAACATAGTTAAAATCGCAAAGGCACAGACTCAAATGAATAGCACTAAATGTCTATCAACGGGAACAACTTAACAGAATAATTAAATGTTTAGCTGACTCCTATTTTTATTTAGTATTGAGGGAGGTCATTTGTCAGGTGACAAAGGAAGTCCATGACAGACTGCAAGACGCTATTGACATGGGGGCACCACTACAACTATTAATATTTTGTTGAAAAAATAAATTAAAAGATATCCTGTTATGTCAAAAGAGCCACAATCGGCTCGGCTTCAGTCACCGCTCAGTACACAGTGAGTAGTGGCTTTAACCAATGTCATTGAATGACAGCCAGCTCAGCAGTAGTTATGGCCACTGCTCACTATGTACTCAACGATGTCTGAAGCTGAGGGGGCCGTGTCTTCATGACTGAAAGCCAGGGGCTTCTGGGAGGAATAAGGTTAATTTCCTACCTGCATCAGCATTCAGTACAGCAACTGCAATGTTTTGGAACAGTATTAACCCCTAAATTAAGCCCATATCTGCAGGTTTTAAAGCATTTTTTGAAGTTAGATGATGCCTTTCATTATATCATGTATTCAAGAAGTTGCCTACTACTCTGACAACCCCACCCTAAATAATATATTCTTTAGTGTAAAATAAAAATAACAGATACCTCACACTCCAGTGCCATTCCCATTACTTTGGTGCCAACTCTCCCAGGGCACACAAGACAATTTTACACCATGTGTGCCATGCAGCCAATCAGTGGCCACTAGTAGGCTGTTGTACTCAAACTTCCTTTAAAAGAAGCTTGGATGTCTGAAGAAAGTGTGAGAGCTGCAGCTCATTAGCAGCAATTAATTGTCTGCAGTGCTTACATGGCAAACAATGCTGTACAAGCCCTGGAGAACAGGCTGGAACTCTGGAACTGTATGGTTTTATTAAGATTTGCTAAAGGAGTCTGTCATTATTTCAATTAAAAGACTTTATTCTGGCCCTGTCTTTATCTACCATACAACTATAGAATTAGTAATGGATAGGTGTCTTATAGATGCCTCTCCATTACTAAGCTTGATGTCACCTGACAATACAAAAGTGATATCAACCCCACAAATATTACCCCAATTGCCAACACTACAGGACAAGTGGGAAGAGCCAGGTAAAGTGCCACAATTGGCGCATCTTTGAATGTGCCAGTTGAGGGGCGGATGCGGGCTATTTTTAGGCTGTGAGGGCCAAAATTCATGGGCCTTGCCAGCCTGAGAATAACAGGCCGCAGCTGTCTGCTGTTTCCTTGGCTGGTTAACAAAAATAGGGGGACCTCATGCTATTTTTTTGGAGGAGATCCCACTATTTTTGCTAACCAACCAAGGTAAGCAGATTGCTGTGGCCTGTGTTATGATCTGGTGGCCTAAGAGCAGCATGGACGTACTCTGGAGAAGGTGGAACCTGTACTGACCGCAGACCCTGAACCTAACACCGCAACTAGAAGTAGCCGTGGAATGTACCTAGCGCTCCCTAGACATCTCGACACAGCCGGAGGACTAATTACCCCTAGAGATAGAAAAGGGAAAACTATCTTGCCTCAGAGAAAATCCCCAAAGAACAGGCAGCCCCCCACAAATATTGATTGTGAGAGGAGAGGGAAAAAACATACACAGACTGAAATGAGAATTTAGCAAAGGAGGCCACTTCTAGCTAAATAGAAAGGACAGGACAGAGTACTATGCGGTCAGTATTAAAAACACTAGAAAATATCCACCACAGAAAATACAAAAACTCCACAGCTAACTAAAGTCATGGAGGGTATATCTGCATCTCCAGAGATACCAGCTTGGCTAAACAAATCCTTATACAGACCAAGCTGGACAAGACAAAACATGGAAAACAACTGAACAATAAGACCACAGCATGTGGACAGCAAAATCAAGGCCAGAACTTATCTTGGTTGAAAAGAACTGCAAAGCAGAAGAGACCAGGCAGGGATGTGAATCCTCCAGGAACAATGGACAACTGGCACTGACTAAAGGGTGAAGCAAGACTAAATAGCCCTGTCCAAATTGCAAAAAGTGAAAACACCTGATAAATGCTGTGATTCAGAGACAGCAGCGCTACCACTTACAACCACCGGAGGGAGCCCAAGAGCAGAATTCACAACAGTACCCCCCCCTTGAGGAGGGGTCACCGAACCCTCACCAGAGCCCCCAGGCCGATCCAGACGAGCCAAATGAAAGGCACGAACCAAATCATCAGCATGAACATCGGAGGCAACAACCCAAGAATTATCCTCCTGGCCATAACCCTTCCATTTGACAAGATACTGAAGCCTCCACCTCGAAAAACGAGAATCCAAAATCTTCTCAACCACATACTCCAACTCCCCATCAATCAACACCGGGGCAGGAGGATCAACAGAGGGAATAACGGGCACCACATATTTCCGCAACAAAGATCTATGAAAAACATTATGGATGGAAAAAGAGGCTGGAAGGGCCAAACGAAAAGACACTGGATTGATAATCTCAGAAATCCTATAAGAGCCAATAAACCGAGGCTTAAACTTAGGGGAAGAAACCTTCATAGGGACATGACGGGAAGACAACCAGACCAAATCCCCAACCTGAAGCCGGGAACCAACACAGCGACGACGGTTAGCAAAACGCTGAGCCCCTTCCTGAGACAACACCAATTTGTCAACAACATGAGCCCAAATTTGCTGCAACCTGTCAACCACCGAGTCCACCCCAGGACAATCAGAAGGCTCAACCTGCCCTGAAGAAAAACGAGGATGAAAACCAGAGTTACAAAAGAAGGGTGAAACCAAGGTAGCAGACCTAGCCCGCTTATTAAGGGCAAACTCGGCCAATGGCAAGAAAGCCACCCAATCATCCTGATCAGCAGACACAAAGCATCTCAAATAAGTTTCCAAAGTCTGATTAGTTCGCTCGGTTTGGCCATTTGTCTGAGGATGAAATGCGGAAGAAAAAGACAAATCAATGCCCAGCCTTGCACAAAAGGCCCGCCAAAACCTAGAAACAAACTGGGAACCTCTATCGGACACAATGTTCTCCGGAATGCCATGCAAACGAACCACATGCTGAAAAAACAATGAAACCAAATCAGAAGAGGAAGGCAACTTAGGCAAAGGTACCAAATGAACCATCTTAGAAAACCGGTCACAAACCACCCAGATAACTGACATCCTCTGGGAAGATTGGAAATAAAATCCATAGAAATATGTGTCCAAGGCCTCTCAGGGACCGGCAAAGGCAAAAGCAACCCACTAGCGCGGGAACAGCAAGGCTTGGCCCGCGCACAAGTCCCACAGGACTGCACAAAAGAACGCACATCCCGTGACAAAGAAGGCCACCAAAAGGACCTACTAACCAAATCTCTGGTACCAAAAATCCCAGGATTACCGGCCAACACAGAACAATGAACCTCCGAAATCACTTTACTAGTCCATCTGTCAGGAACAAATAATTTCCCCACTGGACAGCGGTCAGGTTTATCAGCCTGAAATTTCTGAAGAACCCGTCGTAAATCAGGGGAGATGGCAGAAAGAATCATCCCTTCTTTCAGAATACCGACCGGCTCAAGGACCCCAGGAGAATCAGGCAAAAAGCTCCAAGAGACGGCATCAGCCTTAACATTCTTAGAACCCGGAAGATACGAGACCACAAAATCAAAACGGGAGAAAAACAGGGACCATCGGGCCTGTCTAGGATTCAGCCGTTTGGCAGACTCGAGATAAATCAGATTCTTACGATCGGTCAAGACCACAATACGGTGCTTGGCCCCCTCAAGCCAATGTCGCCACTCCTCAAATGCCCACTTCATAGCCAACAACTCATGATTGCCGACATCATAATTGCGATCCGCAGGCGAAAACTTTTGAGAAAAGAAGGCACATGGTTTCATCAAGGAACCATCAGAATTCCTCTGAGACAAAACGGCACCTGCCCCAATCTCAGAAGCGTCAACCTCAACCTGAAAAGGAAGAGAAACATCCGGCTGACGCAACACAGGGGCAGAAGTAAATCGGCGTTTAAGCTCCTGAAAGGCAGAAACAGCCGCAGAGGACCAATTCGTAACATCAGCGCCTTTCTTTGTCAAATCGGTCAGGGGTTCAACCACACTGGAGAAGTTGGCAATAAAACGGCGATAAAAATTAGCAAAGCCCAAAAATTTCTGAAGGCTCTTCATGGATGTGGGCTGGATCCAATCATGAATGGCCTGAACCTTAACCGGATCCATTTCTATAGATGAGGGAGAAAAAACGAAGCCCAAAAAAGAAATCTTCTGTACTCCAAAGAGGCACTTAGACCCCTTCACAAACAAGGCATTAGTAACATAGTAACATAGTAACATAGTTATTAAGGTTGAAGGAAGACTTTAAGTCCATCTAGTTCAACCCATAGCCTAACATGCCCTAACATGTTGATCCAGGGGAAGGCAAAAAAAACCCATGTGGTAAGAGTAAGCTCCACCATGGGGAAAAAAATTCCTTCCTGACCCCACATACGGCAATCAGACTAGTTCCCTGGATCAATGCCCTATCAAAGAATCTAATATATATACCCTGTAACATTATACTTTTCCAGGAAGGTATCCAGTCCCCTCTTAAATTTAAGTAATGACTCACTCATTACAACATCATACGGCAGAGTTCCATAGTCTCACTGCTCTTACAGTAAATAATCCGCGTCTGTTATTATGCTTAAACCTTTTTTCCTCCAGACGTAGAGGATGCCCCCTTGTCCCTGTCACCGGTCTATGATTAAAAAGATCATCAGAAAGGTCTTTTTACTGTCCCCTCATATATTTATACATTAACATAAGATCACCCCTTAGCCTTCGTTTTTCCAAACTAAATAGCCCCAAGTGTAATAACCTATCTTGGTATTGCAGACCCCCCAGTCCTCTAATAACCTTGGTCGCTCTTCTCTGCACCCGCTCCAGTTCAGCTATGTCTTTCTTATACACCGGAGACCAGAACTGTGCACAGTATTCTAAGTTTGGTCGAACTAGTGACTTGTATAGAGGTAAAATTATGTTCTCCTCATGAGCATCTATTCCTCTTTTAATGCATCCCATTATTTTATTTGCCTTTGTAGCATCTGCCTGACACTGGCCACTGAATATGAGTTTGTAATCCACCCATACACCCAGGTCTTTTTCATTGACAGTTTTGCCCAGAGTTTTAGAATTAAGCACATAGTTATACATCTTATTACTTCTACCCAAGTGCATGACCTTACATTTATCCCCATTAAAGCTCATTTGCCATTTATCAGCCCAAGCTTCTAGTTTACATAAATCATCCTGTAATATAAAATTGTCCTCCTCTGTATTGATTACCCTGCAGAGTTTAGTGTCATCTGCAAATATTGAAATTCTACTCTGAATGCCCCCTACAAGGTCATTAATAAATATGTTAAAAAGAAGAGGGCCTAATACTGACCCCTGTGGTACCCCACTGCTAACCGCGACCCAGCCCGAATGTGCTCCATTAATAACCACCCTTTGTTTCCTATCCCTGAGCCAGCTCTCAATCCACTTACACATATTTTCCCCTATCCCCATTATTCTCATTTTATGTAACAACCTTTTGTGTGGCACCGTATCAAAAGCTTTTGAAAAGTCCATATACACTACATCCACTGGGCTCCCTTGGTCCAGTCCGGAACTTACCTCTTCATAGAAGCTGATCAAATTAGTCTGACATGAACGGTCCCTAGTAAACCCGTGCTGATATTGGGTCATGAGGTTATTCCTCTTCAGATACTCCAGTATAGCATCCCTTAGAATGCCCTCCAGGATTTTACCCACAGTAGAGGTTAAACTTACTGGCCTATAATTTCCGAGTTCAGTTTTTGTCCCCTTTTTGAATATTGGCACCACATTTGCTATACGCCAGTCCTGTGGTACAGACCCTGTTATTATGGACTCTTTAAAGATTAAAAATAATGGTCTGTCAATGACTGTACTTAATTCCTGCAGTACTCGGGGGTGTATCCCATCCGGGCCCAGAGATTTGTCAATTTTAGTGATTTTTAGACGCCGCCGTACTTCCTGCTGAATTAAGCAGGTAACCTTTAATTGGGAATTTTTATCACTAGTCATATTGGCTGCCATGGGATTTTCTTTTGTAAATACTGATGAAAAAAAGTCATTTAGCATATTGGCTTTTTCCTCATCCTCATCCACCATTTCACCCAGACTATTTTTAAGGGGGCCAACACTATCATTTTTAAGTTTCTTACTATTTATGTAGTTAAAGAATATTTTGGGATTATTTTTGCTCTCTCTGGCAATGAGTCTCTCTGTCTCAATCTTTGCTGCCTTGATTTGCTTTTTACAGAATTTATTTAATTTTCTGTATTTATTTAATGCCTCCTCACTACCTACTTCCTTTAATTCTCTAAATACTTTCTTTTTGTCCCTTATTGCGCCCCTTACAGCTCTATTTAGCCATATTGGTTTCCTCCTATTTCTAGTATGTTTATTCCCATACGGTATATACTGTGCACAGGTCCTATCTATGACGCTAATAAACGTCTCCCATTTTCTTTGTGTATTTTTATGCCTCAGGATATCGTCCCAGTTAATTGCACCAAGATCCTCTCTCATCCGTTGGAAATTTGCCCTCCTGAAGTTTAGTGTCCTTGTCACCCCTCTACTACACATCTTATTAAAGGAGACATGAAAACTTATTATTTTATGATCACTATTCCCCAAGTGACCCCCAACCCTTATAATATTACATTATCACGAAGGATCTGAAATACCATCCTGACTTGTTTCACATGAGGCTCCCAATCATCTGAAAAAATTAAAATATCATCCAAATATACAATCATGAATTTATCAAGATAATTCCGAAATATATCATGCATGAAGGACTGAAACACAGATGGAGCATTAGAGAGTCCGAATGGCATCACAAGGTATTCAAAATGGCCTTCGGGCGTATTAAATGCAGTTTTCCATTCGTCCCCCTGCTTAATACGAACCAGATTATATGCCCCTCGAAGGTCAATCTTAGTAAACCAACTAGCCCCCTTAATCCTAGCAAACAGATAAGAAAGCAAAGGCAAAGGGTATTGGAATTTGACTGTGATCTTATTCAAGAGGCGATAATTAATACAGGATCTCAAGGAGCCATCTTTTTTGGCAACAAAGAAAAAACCTGCTCCCAATGGTGAAGAAGATGGCCGAATATGCCCCTTCTCCAAGGACTCCTTCACATAGCTCCGCATGGCGGTATGTTCTGGCACAGACAGGTTGAAAAGTTGGCCTTTAGGGAACTTACAGCCTGGAATCAAGTCAATAGCACAATCACAGTCCCTATGCGGTGGAAGGGAACTGGACTTGGGCTCATTGAATACATCCTGAAAATCTGACAAAAACTCAGGAATTTCAGAAGAGGGGGAGGAGGCAATTGACATCACAGGAACGTCACCATGAACCCCCTGACAACCCCAACTAGTCACAGACATAGATTTCCAGTCTAATACCGGATTATGCACCTGTAATCATGGGAAACCCAGCACAATAGCATCATGCAAATTATGCAACACCAGAAAACGACAATCTTCCTGATGGGCCGGCGCCATGCACATGGTCAGCTGTGTCCAAAACTGAGGTTTATTTTTAGCCAACGGTGCAGCATCAATGCCCCTCAAAGGAATAGGACTCTGCAAAGGCTGCAAGGGGAAACCACAACGTCTGGCAAATTCTAAGTCCATTAAATTTAGAGCGGCGCCTGAATCCACAAATGCCATGACAGAAAATGACGATAATGAGCAGATCAGGGTCACAGATAACAGAAATTTAGGTTGTACAGTACTGATGGTAACCAAACCAGCAATTCTCTTGGTACGCTTAGGGCAATCAGAAATAACATGAGCAGAATCGCCGCAGTAAAAACACAACCTATTCTAACGTCTGAATCCTTGTCGTTCAGCTCTAGACACAATCCTATCACACTGCATAGGCTCAGGACTCCGCTCGGAAGACAATGCCATAGTGTGCACAACTCTGCGCTCGCGCAAGTGCCGATCAATCTGAATGGCCAGAGACATAGAATCACTCAGACCAGCAGGCGTGGGGAACCCCACCATAACATCTTTAACGGATTCAGAAAGACCCTTTCTGAAGATTGCCGCCAAGGCATCCTCATTCCATTTAGTCAGTACAGACCATTTTCTAAACTTCTGGCCATATGATTCTGCCACTTCTTGACCCTGAGACAGGGCCAACAAGGTCTTCTCAGCATGATCCACTGAATTAGGTTCGTCATACAATAACCCAAGCGCCTGAAAAAAGGTGTCTACATTAAGCAACGCTGGATTCCCAGGTTCCAGGGCAAATGCCCAATCCTGGGGGTCACCACGCAGCAGAGATATAATAATTTTAACCTGCTGGATGGGATCACCAGAGGAACAGGGTTTCAGAGAAAAAAAGAGTTTACAATTATTTTTAAATCTCAGAAATTTGGACCTATCCCAAAAAACAAATCAGGAGTTGGAAATCTAGGCTCTATAACTGGAGTCTGAACGATATAATCGGAAATACCCTGTACTCTAGCAGCAAGTTGATCCACACGAGAAGCCAATCCCTGAACATCCATACCAGCGCCGAACTCCTGAGCCACCCAGAGGCAAAGAGGGAAAAGAAAAAAAAAACACAACAGACTACAGAAAAAAAAATGGCTCAGCACTTTCCTTCCCTTCTTCTGAGATGCGGTTAACTCATTGTGGGCCAGTTGTACTGTTATGATCTGGTGGCCTAAGAGCAGCATGGACGTACTCTGGAGAAGGTGGAACCTGTACTGAACGCAAACCCTGAACCTAACACTGCAACTAGAAGTAGCTGTGGAATGTACCTAGCGCTCCCTAGACATCTCGACACAGCCGGAGGACTAATTACCCCTAGAGATAGAAAAGGGAAAACTATCTTGCCTCAGAGAAAATCCCCAAAGAACAGGCAGCCCCCCACAAATATTGACTGTGAGAGGAGAGGGAAAAAACATACACAGACTGAAATGAGAATTTAGCAAAGGAGGTCACTTCTAGCTAAATAGAAAGGACAGGACAGAGTACTATGTGGTCAGTATTAAAAACACTAGAAAATATCCACCACAGAAAATACAAAAACTCCACAGCTAACTAAAGACATGGAGGGTATATCTGCATCTCCAGAGATACCAGCTTGGCTAAACAAACATGGAAAATAACTGAACAATAAGACCACAGCATGTGGACAGCAAAATCAAGGCCAGAACTTATCTTGGTTGAAAAGAACTGCAAAGCAGAAGAGACCAGGCAGGGATGTGAATCCTCCAGGAACAATGGACAACTGGCACTGACTAAAGGGTGAAGCAAGACTAAATAGCCATGTCCAAATTGCAAAAAATGAAAACACCTGATAAATGCTGTGATTCAGAGACAGCAGCGCTACCAATTGCAACCACCGGAGGGAGCCCAAGAGCAGAATTCACAACAGGCCTGGTATTATCAGGCTGGTAAGGTTCATGAACATTGGATCCTTACAAGCCTGAAATACCAGTCCGGGTAGTCTGCTTTACTCTGGCTGGTTAACATATATAGGGGACCCAATGCTATTTATTTATTATTATTATTATTATTATTTATTAAAAAGGAGGGGACATCTTTCTGTGCTTTCCTTCACTTCCTGTGTCATGTACTTCTGGCTGTGTCACAAGATTCACCATTAAATTAGTGCACATGTGTAGTAAGATGCGTTCCCACACTTAATACTCAAAAGACTAGGAAGATAATGCGGTTTTACCACATCTAATGAAAGTGTATGGGTAATTTTCGCAGCGAAGACTGAGTGTCTCCACTACATAAATTGACATGTTGCGGTGTGGAAAGATGCGCCGCATGTCCGTCTGTGCTCGGGAGCCGCAGACATCGGTGCACACATAGTGGGCATGGGATTTCTTGACATTCCATCCACTGTGATGTAACATCTGTACACTGCAGGTCGGATGCCGTAGATGTACGCAGTGTCCATCCGGCTGTGTTTACTGACCATGTGCACATACCCCAATATATCTGCAAATAGGAAATTATTCTTTCCTTCTCAGAAGACAACTCTCAATTAGCTTTATTTCAAGTGACAAAAAAGGCATGCAGTGAAAAAACGCTTCAAAAGCGCATGCAGAAAAAATGCATCAAAAACGCAAGTAAAAAACGCATCAAAAACGTAGGTGACCTGGCAGTGACCTCAGATGCAGATTTGGTGCAGATTTCACCTGTGTCAAATCCTGAGCAAATACTGAGCCATTCCTGATCATGTGCACATACCCTAACAGAGTGACTGTAAGTAAACACCACCATCTACTGGTCAAAGACAATAGAGAAAGTGAAATAAGAGAAAAGTGCATTAGTAGGTACTCAAGATTGAAGTGCATTTTCCCTCAGAGAAGAGTTTGGAGGAGACACCAAATCAGGTGATAGCTGTGGTGCAGTTAGTAATTGTAAAAGGCCCAAGAGGGTAGTAAAGGGTATAAGTTGGCAGCTGGATCTGCAGCAGGATGGACATGCGGTGCTGTGGAGATGGGTTATAGCTGCTGTTATGAGTAATCAGATATGAGTGAAGATCACAGTAACTTGATGCAAGTGAAGGACCAAAGCAACCAAATGCAAATAAAGGACTGAGTAACCAGATCTGAGTGAAGAACCTGGTGACCAGAGCTAGAGATGAGAGACCAGAGCCATAGTGCTGAATCGAGTCAGCAGCATCAGAGCAGAGAGAAAGATCACTAGACCGCAGCAGAGGGACATTCGTGTGAGTAGTCACTACTAGTGTTGAGCATTCCGATACTGCAAGTATCGGGTATCGGCCGATACTTGCTGTATCGGAATTTCCGATACCGAGATCCGATACTTTTGTGGTATCGGGTATCGGGTATCGCAACAACATTAATGTAATAATGTGTAAAAAAGAGAATTAAAATAAAAAATATCGCTATACTCACCTGTCCGACGCAGCCGGGACCTCAGCGAGGGAACCGGCAGCGTTGTTTGTTTAAATTTTGCGCTTTTACTTGGTTACGTGAAGTCCCGGCTTGTGATTGGTCAGGGCGGCCATGTTGCCGGGACGCGGACCAATCACAGCAAGCCGTGACGAAATTACGTCACGGCTTGCTGTGATTGGTCCGCGTCCCGGCAACATGGCCGCCATTAACCAATCACAATCCGTGACGTCACGGGAGGCTGGACATGCGCGTATTTTGAAAAGCGCGCGTGTCCAGCCTCCAGTGACGTCCCGGCAACATGGCCGCCATTAACCAATCACAAGCCGTGACGTCACGGGAGGCTGGACATGCGCGTATTTTGAAAAGCGCGCGTGTCCAGCCTCCAGTGACGTCCCGGCAACATGGCCGCCATTAACCAATCACAAGCCGTGACGTCACGGGAGGCTGGACATGCGCGTATTTTGAAAAGCGCGCGTGTCCAGCCTCCAGTGACGTCCCGGCAACATGGCCGCCATTAACCAATCACAAGCCGTGACGTCACGGGAGGCTGGACATGCGCGTATTTTGAAAAGCGCGCGTGTCCAGCCTCCAGTGACGTCCCGGCAACATGGCCGCCATTAACCAATCACAAGCCGTGACGTCACTGGAGGCTGGACACGCGCGCTTTTCAAAATACGCGCATGTCCAGCCTCCCGTGACGTCACGGCTTGTGATTGGTTAATGGCGGCCATGTTGCCGGGACGTCACTGGAGGCTGGACACGCGCGCTTTTCAAAATACGCGCATGTCCAGCCTCCCGTGACGTCACGGCTTGTGATTGGTTAATGGCGGCCATGTTGCCGGGACGTCACTGGAGGCTGGACACGCGCGCTTTTCAAAATACGCGCATGTCCAGCCTCCCGTGACGTCACGGATTGTGATTGGTTAATGGCGGCCATGTTGCCGGGACGCGGACCAATCACAGCAAGCCGTGACGTAATTTCGTCACGGCTTGCTGTGATTGGTCCGCGTCCCGGCAACATGGCCGCCCTGACCAATCACAAGCCGGGACTTCACGTAACGAAGTAAAAGCGCGAATTTTAAACAAACAACGCTGCCGGTTCCCTCGCTGAGGTCCCGGCTGCGTCGGACAGGTGAGTATAGCGATATTTTTTATTTTAATTCTTTATTTTACACATTAATATGGTTCCCAGGGCCTGAAGGAGAGTTTCCTCTCCTTCAGACCCTGGGAACCATCAGGAATACCGTCCGATACTTGAGTCCCATTGACTTGTATTGGTATCGGGTATCGGTATCGGATTGGATCCGATACTTTGCCGGTATCGGCCGATACTTTCCGATACCGATACTTTCAAGTATCGGACGGTATCGCTCAACACTAGTCACTACCAGTGTAGATGTATGGCACAAAGTTGGGACCAGGGCCATGCATCAGGGAATGAAGGCAGTCAGTGTGACAAGTGGGCTGAGTAACCCAGGCCTTGCAGACTCATCGACCCCCTTTAGGACCTGTGTGACTTTTGTGTGGCCTTGAGAGAGATAACAGTGACGAGCCCAGAAGTGACAGTGACGCCTGTGGGATGCGGTTTTAGGACTAAGACATACCGACGATAACAGTAACTTAATGGTAATAATTGAACGATAGTGGATAAATAGCATTGTGTCAAAATGCCAAAACGCAACACTTTTGAGCGAGTGCCAAATTGCGCAAAACATTGTGATTATTAAGAGGTTTACACAAAATTTCTCGTGCAAGCACCTTGGTGAATCAGACCCTCAGTTTATACAACTATTGGTTGGTTTACTTTGTGCCAGACATTTTGGTGTAATTTTTGGCACTCAGTGTTATATGTTAAGTCACACACTTTCCAACAATTTACAACTATTTTCAGGAAATGGCTTGTCAGTAGTGTTGACTTGAGCATTCCGATACCGCAAGTATCGGGTATCGGCCGATACTTGCGGTATCGGAATTCTGATACCGAGATCCGATACTTTTGTGGTATCAGGAATCGGAATCTGAAGTTCCCAGTGTATGGTTCCCAGGGTCTGAAGGAGAGGAAACTCTCCTTCAGGCCCTGGGATCCATATCCATGTAAAAAATAAAGAATTAAAATAAAAAATAGGGATATACTCACCCTCTGACGCGCCCTGGTAGTAACCGGCAGCCTGCTTTGCTTAAAATGAGCGCGTTCAGCACCTTCCATGACGTCACGGCTTCTGATTGGTCGCGTGCCGCTCATGTGACCGCCACGCGACCAATCACAAGCCGCGACGTCATCCCTCAGGTCCTAAATTCCCTTCTAGGAATTTAGGACCTGAGGGATGACGTCACAGCTTCTGATTGGTCGCGTGGCGGTCACATGAGCGGCACGCGACCAATCAGAAGCCGTGACGTCATGGAAGGTACTGAACGCGCTCATTTTAAGCAAAGAAGGCTGCCGGTTCACAGCGGTAAGGTCCAGGCTGCATCGGAGAGGTGAGTATATCAATATTTTTTATTTTAATTCTTTATTTTACACATTCATATGGATCCCAGGGCCTGAAGGAGAGTTTCCTCTCCTTCAGACCCTGGGAACCATCAGGGATACCTTCCAATACTTCAGTCCCATTGACTTGTATTGGTATCGGGTATCGGTATCGGCGAGATCCGATACTTTGCCGGTATCGGCCGATACTTTCCGATACCGATACTTTCAAGTATCGGACGGTATCGCTCAACACTACTTGTCAGACAAGCCATAGAAAATGTCTAAAACACATGATATTAAACACTTTACAAAAGATTCCTTGATGCTATTTGTGTCACAATTCAATTTAAGTTGATGAATTTCCTCCAAAGTTTATCACTCAAGCTGGAGTGTTAATTTGTGAGATAAACTATTTCTATGGGGAATTTGAAATACCATAGTGGCTATTGGGATTAATCATTCCTCATTATTTTTAGAGTCCACTAATTTTGTGGCATTCTATAAAGTCTACATTGATTTGAAATCAAACATAAAGCAGCAAAATAGTAATTTGACATGATAAAAATAGCAATCAAATTATTAAATTAGTAAATTCTGGTAATTTCCCAAATTAAGGAGCCCAGCGGATTTATCTAACATTTTCCTGTATTACTTCCCAGACTCATCTTCAGCCAAAGTGTTTGCAAAAAACTAGATAGAGTTAGCCAAATTGGCTGAATTTTATCTGACCAAGGCAATACTAAAATTGTAGAGAAATTTTCAGATAATTTTCTAGACCACACAGTCTAGTCATCAGTGCCAAAAGAGTGCAAAATGAGCTGCCAAGCTGTAATATCTTCAATACTTCATAAAAAGCTAAAATACGGAAGTAATTCTAATTGTCCTTGTAGTCTGGCTTTCTCAACTATTTACTCAAGTGTAAACTAAGATGAAGAAAATAATTTTATATATGATAGCCGTGCTGCAAAGATTACTGTTTTTGAAGTGGTTTTAGTAAGTTAATTTCAGAAATGTGTATTGTATATAGTATGTACTAAACTGTTCATAATGAGACACACTTAAAGGAAACCTGTCAGGTCCCACAATAGCTCCATTCCAGCTGCTTTCAGCTCTGTCTTATTAAACTATCTCCCTATCCAGCCCTGTATTGCATAATTCAGTTAAAAAAATGCTTTAAAAAAGCAATTATGCCCTCCACTCTTCCTATGCTAATGAGGGCTTTGACTAATTGATGGGGTGTTAGTTCCACAGACTAGTCAGCCCTCTTTCCAAGTTACGACTCCCCTGTTGATGTGACAACATAATTTCCACAAGCCAGCCACATCACCTGTCCATGCAAATCTGCTCATTCCGGCAGAGTCACTGCATCTATCAAGCCGGGTTTAAGCTTCCCTACTTCAGATACGCGCACTGCACATGACTGGGAGTCATCTTTTGAATGCCTGGCCATGCGCAGTGTGAATCTCTGCAAATGGGAAGCATACATCTGGCTTCAGAGACGCGCACTGTGCATGTCTGGAAGTTCAAAAGATTACTTCCGCTCATGTGCAGTTCGCATTTCTGAAGAAGGGAAACATACACTTGGCTTCACTTGGCTTCAAAGGCGCAGTAATGCTACCAAAATGAGTGGTGCACGTGTCCAGATTTGCATGAGCTCGCGATGTGGCCGACTCGTACAAATTATGTAATCACGCTCCCAGTGATAATATGGAAAGAGGGCTAACACCTCATCAACTAGTGAAAGCCAGTTATAACTTCTTTTTTAAGGCATTTATTTAACTGAATTTTTTTATACAGGGCTGGTTAGGAACATAGTTTAATCATGCATAGCTGAATGATGCTGGATCGGAGGTCATGGGGTCCTGACAGGTTCACTTTAAGGCTTCTATGTCTTATGTGGTAAAAGTAAAAATCCCTTAGACAGTTTCTGTTTGGAGTCTATATAGAAAATTCACTAATTGTTCTCCTATATCTAATGGGGTGAACTGAGAAATTTCCAGTTCCCTTATTTTGATATAATAACAATTAGCAATTAACGCCCATAAAGGAAGAGGTTATGGTCTGTTGTCTAAACATTTTATAAAACAGTTCATTGTGTAATCAAGTTGTATCAATCAAACTGACAAACTATTATTTTAACCAAATGCAAAAGTAATATTTTTACTGCACTTGCTTATATTATTTTGACCATTCTTAAGAATAAAATTATGGGCTTCAAAAAATTATGTAAGCTTATTCACTAATTTGTATTTGTACAATGATTATTGAATGGCCAAAGTCAAAGAAATAAGAGCATATTGTACTTACTATACACTGATGGAGAAAACTAGAGAACAAGAAAAAGCACAAAACATAGGGCATCCATGTGTTTAATGATGTGGACCTGGAAAACGCTTCTCATACAAAGTTTTCCCTAAGGTGTACAACACCTATTTTACCCTTCGGTATGTCGATATGTTATTGGATGACTAGCTGCAGTCTGTGCTTTCGAGAAATTAGAACCATGATTAACCATGGATGAAGAGAAGGATGAAAAAATAAGCATGCTGCCAGTGCTAAGCTGAGATGGATATATCAATGAAGCCTTATTCATCAAGGAATTGTGAAGTCTTTATTAAAAGTTTGTCAACACTTTTTGAGATGGTACTGGTCTTACATTAGGACATATGTTTTGAAGACTAGATTGGTGAGATTTCAAAATAGTTTGGCAAAAAATAAGGACTCCACTATTAGCTGATTTATTGTCCTAATATTAAATAGATCAATTTGCCTGTCAGGTCCCGCGGCGCCATCTTGTGATTGCAACTTCTGACTAGCTGGCAGTTAGAAGTTACTGTACATCATAAGCTCTCAATAGAAGTCTATGAAAGCCAGAACAAGGTTCTCATAGACTTTTATTGAGTTGTATCATTCAGCTAGCTTCAGGAAACACTGGAGTGATCTGGCAAGTTGCAAACTGAAGTATAATGACGGTGAAAGTTAAGATGCAAGTCAGTATAAGAGTATGCTAAGGGACTTTAGCTTGACAACAACACCTTCTCTTTTATCATACTCTACATTGATGGCAGGTTAACATGTTTTAACTTTCAACCAAACTGCAAGACTTTTAACAAATCTAAAAGTGTTGTCTCATAAAGACAAACACATTTCTCCTCCTGCAGCAGCTGTTTCACTTTCTATGCACGTCCAAAATTATAAATTCTGATGATGATTTACATGGAATTTGTCTTATGTTATCAGGTAGATTTGATAGACTTTGCTCCAAAAGGTTTCGAGAGAATATGTCATGTTATTTTCTCGTAAATTCTCCTAAAATGTTCAGTAATTTATCTAACAAATGTTAATTTCAGTTTAAAATATCCCAAACTTAAATTAGTGTGAGCATGACACAGGAAGTGTCAACAGATTGTGAGGCAACAGGCCATATAAATAAGCAAACAGGAAATAATTTAGCTACTTTTTATTGCAAAAAAATATATAATCTACACAGATAACTAAGGAGGAGAGCAGGGAAAAATAAAATGTACACATTGCTTCTCAACAGCACTGTTGCATAATTTGTCAAAAAAAATTATATATAATCCAAAGCTGTTGGGTATGGTTGGGGGAGCACAATCTGAAAACTTCATTTATATAAGAAAGAGATACCATATTTTGCAGACTGAGACCATATGTCACACCCCAAATTTTTGAAAGGAAAATATAATTTTTTTTCATAAAATGGTGGCACGTCTGATAGTCCGACTACTGTAGCTTACCTGCTGGTTTGGCTTTGGTGGAGCGAGGTCACAGGGAGCAGTATTGCTGCTGCAGGAAGCTGGTGGCAGTGGTGGCAGGAGTGGGGCAATGCTGCAGACCCTGAGCTGGGCGGAGGGTTGTTCAGTGGTGCAAGGCTGTGGCGGGTCCCGGGTTTTCACAAAATGTCAGCGGAATCCCCATGATTCCCATTGTTTTCTCTGTGATGGGCTTTGGGAAAATGTTCGCCAGAGGCGGTGCATGTGCAGATTGAAGTCTCGGCTCCCATGATTTCATCTTCCAAGAGACCACAGTGAAAATAATGAGAAGTTTGGGGACTCCGTCAACATTTTGTCAAAGCCCGGAACCTGCCGCGGCCTTGCACTGTCCAACATCCCCTCCTCCCAGCCCACGGCCCATAGCAGCAATGCCCCACTCCTAGCGCTGCCAGCTTCCTGCAGTAGCGACCCTGTCTCTTGTGACCCTGCTTCACCGCAGCCACCTCTCCCCACAGAGCTACATTCGGATTATAAGACACACTCCATTTTCCTCCTAAATTTAGGGGGAAAGTGTCTTATAATTTAAAAAAATATGGTAAGTAAATTAATCTTTAATGCAGTAACCTGCAGTAACCACCGATCGACCAAACCGCTGCATGACCAGCTCTATCCTTGCCTACTGTATTTTCACCCATCCCTTGTAGATTATGAGCCTTCGCGGGCAGGGTCCTCTCTCCTCCTGTACCAGTTATGACTTGTATTGTTTAAGATTATTGTACTTGTTTTTATTATGTATACCCCTCCTTACATGTAAAGCGCCATGGAATAAATGGTGCTATAACAATAAATAATAATAATCTTTCCAAACTTTGCTAATGATTTTTCCATTAACAAACTTTGGGGCCGATTCATCAAATATTGCAAGACTCCTGGAACCACCTGTCTGAACTAGAGCCAAATTTTTTAATAACTTTTAATTGCACAAACATTTTCCAATTTTTGTCATTTTTACAGCAGCTTAGCCAACTTTTTGAAAAGCAGGCAGCGCTTAAGGAGGTGGAGCATGGCCAAACACGGCTAACAAAAAGTAATTACCAAAGTGGCATAAATAAGGACAAAATAGTACCCTAGGTTGTGACTGTAGGATATATCTTATGATGACACAAAGCAGCTGAAAGATGCACCAAAATCATTAAGAGGCACATGAGCCTTAATGAATTTGGTGCAAGTTACTCCAGTAGTCCCTGTGTATAAAACACCAGTCTTGATTAGTAGGACACTAAGTCTTTTGCTATTAATATTATATCAATGATCTAGAGCATTACTCTGCATGTATTATGTAGTACTATGGGTCACTTCTGTCTGTCTGAAATTACTTATTAATATTCTTCCTTGTAAGAATTACTTTTTCCAAAGCCAATCAAAAAGAAGGGAAAGTGAGATGCAAGAAAATCAAATTCCTTCAGTCAGCTTCCCAGCAGTCTTACAAAAGGGGAAGGATTTTTCCATATTGCTAAATAGATTTCTATTAAAATTAGTAAGTGACAAGTTTCAATCAATACCTTACAGAATACATCAACACTTATATTTAAAGAGATGTGTAACCCTAGTAAATAAAATATTATAAAAGACTGGGAATTGTAACGTCCGTATGTTCTACTAGAAAGGTTATGGATAAATAAGGAGGACCCATCTTTCAAAATGTGAAATATTTAAGTTTTGGCTTGAAGACAGTCATGATAGAAAAGAAATAGTATGTGTCAAACAAATTTAGGATTTATTTTGGAAGGCTTGGAGATCTCTCCACAGGTATTCATTGGGATTTAGATCCAAATTCACTGCTGGCCACTTCAGAACTCTCCAATGATTTGCTTCCATTCATTTCTGGGTGCTTCTTGAAGTATGTTTGGGTCATTATTCTGCTGGAAGACTCATGAACTAGGATGCAACTCAAATTTCTGACATTGGAAACTACATTGTGAACTTACATCCTTTGTTAATCTTCAGGTTCTATGATGCCTTACATACAGTCAAGGCACCCAACTCACATATATTTTGCCAAACTACAGTCTAGCCTTTTTTGTCTCAGTGTCAGCAGTGATGTCCCCCAGGTCTCCTGCAACAACATTTCATTTAGTTGAAATGTTGATGCGTAGATTGTGCTGAAACTGATGCACCCTGAGCCTGCAGGACAGCTTGAATAACTTTGGAACATGATTAGGGCTGTTTAAAGGAAAATCAAGATCCCTGTAGATGGACTTGTAACTTTAAGATTGTTGATATATTCCAACAATTTTGGTTCTGAAGTCCTCAGTTCTCTTTTCCTTTTCCATTCTTAGTGTGGCACAGATAGACACACATAATGCAAAGATTCAGTCAACTTCTCTCCGTTTTATCTTTTTTTCAGGTGTGATTTTCATATTGCCCACACCTGTGACTTGCAACAGGTGAGTTTGAATGAGCATCACCTGCTTGAAACAAAGTTGTTTACCCACAATTTTGAAAAGGTGCCATCAATTACATCTGACTCATTTTGGAGGTTTTGTGTGAAATTGTGTCCAATTTTCTTTGTATTTTTCCAATACACACAAAGGAAATAGACATTTGTACAGCAAAACAGGTTGAATTGCAATAATTTTCTGGGGGAAATACTTAATTTTCTTGAACAATTTCAAGGGTGTCAACAATTACAGCCATGGCTGTATATTTTTTGTAAAAATTAAAATGAAAAATTTATAAGAATAATTTTGATAGCCTGACATCGGTGTATAGGGTAGCCTTGGAGGACATGATCTACCTACAAGAAAGATACATATCTTGATACCGTGTTAGCCAGTAGATAGAAAAATATTTAGAATTAAGAGTCCTCACTGGTTGATACCTTTTAATGGCTAACTGGAAATATGGTAACAAATTGCAAGCTTTCGAGACTACACAGGTCTCTTCATTAGGTAAAGACTAAAAGAAATTCTGAAGAATCACACATTTTTGCACAACATGGCACAGAAAAAAAAAAAAACATGGATAAGATAGGTGACATGAAGCAAAATTATCATGAGTGATAAACAGTTAGGCCCATAAATATTGGGCCAGTTCTTAAGGAATGTTTAATTGTCCTCTGATTGGGGTCTACCTATTAATTGGGATGTCATTCTCTAGCTGGCTACATACCACTGAATACAGTTAATCCTAAAAATGGGCAAAATCAAATAATCAGCCTTTCTAGTACCAAATGCTAAGTCTTTTTTGTTTTTATATGAGGAAATATTATATTTTCCAAGTTTAAAATTGCAAATTGCCCATTTACTGTGATTTGTCTGTTATGCACAAATTTCAACTACAGACTTAAGAGATCTGAGGATCCCATCCAATAAAATCTCAAACTACCACCAATGACGTCAAAGAGACATGTCAGAAGATGTTCAAAGGTGAATATTCTCTTTAAACTTAATAAAACTTGAATCATTTCAGTGGATCCTTTAAAGATATTAAAGAATATTTCATTAAAAGGCTATTATGCCTTGAAATTACCTTCTTGATGGATTGTCTTGATAACGTATGCAAAAGACTGTTCAGGTGCTATGCTGCAACTGGTCTTATGAGCACAAAGACTAAGTACTGCAAACATTTAACAGACAAAATCATTCTTTTAACACAATTATGTTAAGATCTTGCAAAGAATATGTAGGAGTCTGTTGACAACAATTAACACAAGGGATGTTATGTTATTTGAGGTTGAGGAAACCTATGTAACCAGTTTGACTAACTGATGAGACATTTTCTACATGCTTGACTTGCGTGTTTTAGAATACAGATGTAACATTTTCTAACTTGACCCACAACACGATGCAGAAAGATATTGTGGTGAAGAATAACTTAACACCTAACTAATGATGGGCGAAACCAAACAGTAAAGTTCTGGGTCTGTACCTAACACTTAGTGCCCATGCTCGGACCCTGAACTCAAACTTCTCCAGGAAGCCTGTGTTACTGCTCGGATTTGGCAGCCCGAACATCGATATTTGCCATGTTGTCATATCTTTGATAGCGTGAGAAGCATTGGCTCTATTCGACTGTAAATTTGACACTGCCAGTCACAGTGCTGCAGTTCCCAAGCTGTCAGACACATGAAAGTGTGTGAGCCAGAAGCTACAGTGCCTTGCAAAAGTATTCGGTTCAATGGAATTTTTCAACCTTTTCCCACATATCATGCTTCAAACATAAAGATACCAAATGTAAATTTTTGGTGAAGAATCAACAACAAGTGGAACACAATTGTGAAGTTGAATGAAATTTATCAGTTATTTTAAATTTTTGTGGAAATTCAAAAACTGAAAAGTGGGGCGTGCAATATTATTCGGCCCCTTTACTTTCAGTGCAGCAAACTCACTCCAGAAGTTTATTGTGGATCTCTGAATGATCCAACGTTGTCCTAAATGCCTAATGATGATAAATATAATCCACCTGTGTGTAATCAAGTCTCCATATAAATGCACCTGCTCTGCGATAGTCTCAGGGTTCTGTTTGAAGCACAGAGAGCATCATGAAGACCAAGGAACACAACAGGCAGGTCCGTGATACTGTTGTGGAGAAGTTTAAAGCTGGATTTGGATACAAAATTATTTCCAAAACTTTAAACATCTCATGGAGCACTGTGCAAGCGATCATATTGAAATGGAAGGAGTATCATACCACTGCAAATCTACCTAGACCCAGCCGTCCCTCTAAACTTTCATCTCAAACAAGGAGAAGACTGATCAGAGATGCAACCAAGAGGCCCATGATCACTCAGGATGAACTGCAGAGATCTACAGCTGAGGTGGGAGTCTGTCCAAAGGACAACAATCAGTCGTACACTGCACAAATCTGGCCTTTATGGAAGAGCGGCAAAAAGAAAGCTTTTTCTCAAAGATATCTATAAAAGTATTGTTTAAAGTTTCCAACAAGCCACCTGGGAGACACACCAAATATGTGGAAGAAGGTACTCTGGTCAGATGAAACCAAAATCAAACTTTTTGGAAACAATGCCAAAAGATATGTTTGGCGTAAAGGCAATACAGCTCATCACCCTGAACACACCTTCCCCACTGTCAAACATGGCTGTGGCAGCATTATGGTTTGGGCCTGCTTTTTTTCAGCAGGGACAGGGAAGATGGTTAAAATTGATGGCAAGATGGATGGAGCTAAATACAGGACCATTCTTGAACAAAACCTGTTGGAGTCTGCAAAAGACCTGAGACTGGGACGGAGATTTGTCTTCCGACAATGATCTCCAACATAAAGCAAAATCTACAATGGAATGGTTCACAAATAAACATTTCTAGGTGTTAGAATGGCCAAGTCAAAGTCCGGACCTCAATCCAATCGTGTATCTGTGGAAAGAGCTGAAAACTGCTGTTCACAAACAATCTCCATCAAACCTCACAGAGCTCGAGCTGTTTGCCAAGGAAGAATGGGCAAGAATTTCAGTCTCTCAATGTACAAAACTGATAGAGACATACCCCAAGTGGCTTGCAGCTGTAAGCACAGCAAAAGGTGGCGCAACAAAGTATTACGTTAAAGGGGACGAATAATATTGCACTCCCCTCTTTTCAGTTTTTGAATTTCCACAAAAATTTAAAATAACCAATAAATTTTATTCAACATCACAATTTTGTTCCACTTGTCGTTGATTCTTCACCAAAAATTTATATTTGGTATCTATGTTTGAAGCATGATATGTGGGAAAAGGCTGGAAAGTGCAAGGCACTGTGCGACCAGGAGTACTACTCTCATCAGCATTCATCTGATTTTGCTTCTTTCACTATTTTTTTGTTAACCAGCACAGGTAAGGCTGACAGCTACAGGCTACAGCCCCCAACTGTCAGCTTTACATTGGCAGGTTATCAAAAATAGTCTCCCCATTTTTGACAGTCAGCCTTGACACAGCAGACAGCTGAGACCTGGTGTTCTCAGACTGGGAAGGGGCCATGGATATTGGCCCTCCCCATCCTAAAAATAGCAGCTCACAACCACCCCAGAAAAAGTGTTTCTATTAGATGTGCCAATTCTGGCACTTTGATTGTCTCTTCTCACTTGCCTTTGTGCTGTTGAAATTGGGATGATATTTGTGGGGTTGATGTCAGCTGGTTTATGGTAGCTGACATCAAGTCCACGGATTGGTAATTGAGAGGTGACAATAAGACACCCCCAATACTAACCGCATAGTCACACTGAAATAAAGACACAAAGACACTTTTATTTGAAACAAAACTTCCCTCCCTCTCCTACTAATTTATTACTGTTAATATAACAAAATCCAGACTCATAACGTGACTATCGTAAATTACCTAGTCACTATATTTACCTCCTTACACGATCATATCAACACGAGAGACTAACAGGAGTTTGGTTTAAAAATAGTACAAACAATCTTTATTGATACACCAATTAACATGTACACACTACAAACAATGACCACAGATGTGTTGAAAGACACCTAAAACCAGAACGAGCAAGCCGCATGTAAGATGGGTGCCCTGTCTAGGAATAAATACGGTGGTAACTGGGAGAAATCCACCACAACCCTACACCTCCCAAAGGACAAGGACTAACGTAGAACCATGTCCTGACTTAAACCTAATGGATTGCACCTATGCCCATAACCATTGTGGCCGTATAAATGCACCATGTGCTAAATAAATGTAACGGATGGGTATAGGGGAGAGAGGGGAGCGGAAGGATCCTCACCACATGCAGCACTGCTCACCAGAAATCCCCGACGCGCGTTTCGCTGCTTCTCAGCCCTGCTTTCTCAAGGGGAAGTATGAAGTATACTTCCCCTTGAGAAAGCAGGGCTGAGAAGCAGCGAAACGCGCGTCGGGGATTTCTGGTGAGCAGTGCTGCATGTGGTGAGGATCCTTCCGCTCCCCTCTCTCCCCTATACCCATCCGTTACATTTATTTAGCACATGGTGCATTTATACGGCCACGATGGTTATGGGCATAGGTGCAATCCATTAGGTTTAAGTCAGGACATGGTTCTACGTTAGTCCTTGTCCTTTGGGAGGTGTAGGGTTGTGGTGGATTTCTCCCAGTTACCACCGTATTTATTCCTAGACAGGGCACCCATCTTACATGCGGCTTGCTCGTTCTGGTTTTAGGTGTCTTTCAACACATCTGTGGTCATTGTTTGTAGTGTGTACATGTTAATTGGTGTATCAATAAAGATTGTTTGTACTATTTTTAAACCAAACTCCTGTTAGTCTCTCGTGTTGATAATTTATTACTGTAAAATAAAAAATAATAAAACACCATATTCTTCACCTGGCTGCCGATAATTCATTAATGGCCATGTCCAACACAATCGGGATGGTTTGGAGAGCAGTCAAATCAGTGATGCGTTCCCTCTTCATGCCAGCTGGCTCACACTGAACACAGCGTGAGAAGTGCTGCTTGTGACCAGCGGTAACCTTAATGATGTGAAAGCTTCTCATAAAATTAGAATATCATCAAAAAGTTAATTTATTTCAGTTCTTCAATACAAAAAGTGAAACTCATATATTATAAAGAGTCATTACAAACAGAGTGATCTATGTCAAGTGTTTATTTGTGTTAATGTTGATGATTAAGGCTTACAACCAATGAAAACCCAAAAGTCATTATCACAGTAAATTAGAATTGACAAAAAACACCTGCAAAGGATTCCAAAGCATTTAAAAAAGTCTCTTTGTCTGTTTCAGTAGGCTCCACAATCATGGGGAAGATTGCTGACTTGACAGATGTCCAGGAGGCAGTCATTGACACACTCCACAAGGAGGGTGAGCCACAAAAGGTAATTGCTAAAGAAGCTGAGTGAAAGGAAAAAGTGTGTTAGAAAAAGGTGCACAAGCAACAGAGATAACAGCATCTTACCTGGGTCAGAAGAGGAGAAGAGGAGAAGGAGAAAAAGAACTGGACAGTTGCTCAGTGGTCCAAGGTGTTGTTTCCAGATTAAAGTAAATTTTGCATTTCATTTGGAAATCAAGGTCCCAGAGCTGCTTTTGAGGACTAGTGTGAAGTTTCCACAGTCAGTGATGGTTTGAGGAGCCATGACATCTGCTGATGTAGGTCTACTGTGTTTTCTTAAGACCAAAGTCAGCACAGCTATCTACTAGGAAATTTTAGAGCACTTCATGTTTCCCTCTGCTGACAAGCTTTTTGGAGATGGAAATTTCATTCTCCAGCAGGACTTGGCACCTGTCCACACTGCCAAAAGTACCAATACCTGGTTTAAAAACAACAGTATCACTGTGCTTGATTGGCCAGCAAACTTGCCTGACCTTAATCCCATAGAGAATCTATGGGGAATTTTTAAAAGGAAAATGAGAGACACCAGACCCAACAATGCAGAAGAGCTGAAGGCTGCTATCAAAGCAACCAGGGCTTCCATAACACCTCAGCAGTGCCACAGGCTGATCGCTCCATGCCACACCGCTTTGATGCAGTAATTGATGCAAAAGGAGCCCCAACCAAGTATTGAGTGCATTTAATGAGCATACATTTCAGTAGGCCAACAATTTGGATTTTAAAATCATTTTTCAAGCTGATGTTATTAAGTATTCTAATTTAATGAGATAATGACTTTTTTCATTGGGTTTTCATTGGCTGTAAGCCATAATCAACAACATTAACATAAATAAACACTTGAAATAGATCACTCTGTTTGCAATGACTATATAATATAGGAGTTTCACTTTTCGCATTAAAGAACTGAAATAAATTAACTTTTTGATATTCTTATTTTGTGAGAAGCACCTCTATGTATAATAATCAGTATGTAAAATAAGGGGCAGGTCACTGAGGGATCAGTAACTTGTCATAAGCCATCAGTATGAATAGCTAAGCAGAGCACCACATAAAGACCTCCCTCACAGGCCGCCCTGGAGCACGAGCATATCATTAACTCAAAATTGAAAATAAAGATTAATCAACAACCACAATATGGATTTCATCAACCAAGGTATCATTTTGATCAGTATAACAGTGCCAACCTGACACTGTCTGTAGGTTACTCAGCACAATCCTGTTAACAGGTTCCCTTTAATAAATAAGAAAAAAAGAAAAAAAAACTCCAAGTAATTTTCATAACCAGCAGAGGGAAAACCAATGGTTAGGGCTTATGTTAATGTTCTGGGAACGGGCCAATATCCATAAAGGTTTCCAGGCTATTAATATCAGCTCACAGCTGCTTACTTAGCCTTTACTAGTTATTACAGGACAGAACTCCCCCCAAAAATTAACCTGGGTACTCCCCTACATTCAATAACCAGCAAAGTATAAACAGACAGCTGTGAGCTGATATTAAAAGCCTTGGAAGGGGCATGAATATTGGACCCCTCTCAGACTTAAAACATCAGCTCTCAGCCATCTGAGAAATGGTGCATCCATAAAATGCACCAATTCTTGCCCTTAGCCTCCGTTTTTCCCATTTGCCCTAGTGTGGTGTCAAGTGAAGTAATAGGTTTAGGGTTGATGTCAGCTGTTTTATGGCCACTGATATCAAGCCCAGGGGTTAGTAGCAGAGAGGAGTCTATAAGATGCCCCCATTACTAACCCCATAGTCAGATTGCAGTAAAAACACAGCCAGAATAAAGTTCCAGTGACAGTAGGTGTAGGATGATGACAGTAGTACACCACATTAGCACGGGGAGCGCTATTAAATCACACTTCCCGTGTATTTCCTTTGCTGTAGGATAGGAAAGCCAGAGAAGGTGTGGTGTACATGTACCCCTGCTCTTCCATACTTCTGTGATGACCATCTTCGAAGCAATAGAAAAGGACCACCGATCTGAACATAGGAGACAGTTGCATGCAAAATACGGTTACAAAGTAGGGTGACTATACATGACATACTTTATGTTTCAGGGTGGAACAGAACTTTTCTTGTTTTGCTACAGCATGATTTTTTTCTGCATCAATGTATAGCTAACATATATTTTGTTAAAAGTTGCAACATTTGTATTCACAGGAAATGGCTTGCTAATTGGTGGGTTCAATGTTAAATGCTTAGTTTTTCATTTTGCTGAGCATTAAAAAAAGAGACAACATTGTCTACTATGTCTAAATATTATTTACAGAGAAGTTGTAAAAGCTGCAGAGCAATACTGTGCAACAAAATTGATCTCAATGACCCCTAACCCATCTCACCATTACAGTCCCTTGCCTATTGATAAAAACCAAAGGAAAATATTTTTTTTCCAAACTACTAAGTTCACAAAAAATCCTTAGGCTACTTTCACACTAGCGTCGGGAAAGACCCGTCGCTGTGCGTCGGGCCGACGTTCCCGACGCTAGCGTGGTCTCCGCTGCACAATGGGGGCAGCGGATGTATTTTTCCAACGCATCCGCTGCCCCATTGTGAGGTGCGGGGAAGTGCGGGGAGGTGGGGGCGGAGTTCCGGCCGCGCATGCGCGGTCGGAAAAAGCGGACCGTCGTGAGCAAAAAACGTTACATGTAACGTTTTTTTCTCACGACGGTCCGCTACCACACGTCCAAGCGTCGCAAAACGGACGCAACGTTTGGCAATGCGTCGCAAATGCGTCGCTAATGTTAGTCTATGACGAAAAAACGTATCCAGCAAGAACTTTTGCTGGATGCGTATTTTTGGCAAAACGACGCATTTGCGACGTATTGCAGTTAACGCTAGTGTGAAAGTAGCCTTAAACACGTGAAAATCTGTATACTTCTCTGTGTAACAGGGACATATGAATGAGCCTCAACAATGTACAATACATTTGAAAACATTAGTGCAATAACAAATGTAAGTGTCCAAAGAATTTGAATACAAAAAGTGTCAGGTTAACTCCTTTCTGACATCAGCCGTAATACTATGCCGATGTCGGACTCCCTCCCTTTGATGTAGGCTCCGGCGATGAGCCCACATCTTTACCGGGACATGTCAGTTGTTTTGAACAGCTGACATGTGCCCGCAATAGCCGCGGGTAGAATTGCGATCCAACCAAAGCTAATAACTAGTTAAATGCCACTGTTAAACTCTTACAGCGGCATTTAACAAGCGCTTGCAGCAATCATGTCCGAAATACGCCCACCGGTGACATGCATCACCTGATCGCTGGTTACCAGTGTGTTGGCATGACAACCGGAGGTCTCCTGGAGACCTCAATGGTTGTCAGTGCCGGATTGCTGTGAGTGCCACCCAGTGGTCAGCACTCATAGCAAGTGAGCAATTCTACTACATAGAGGCGATCTGATCATCACCTTTATGTAGCAGAGCTGATCGGGTTGTAGCAGCTTCTAGTCTCCCATGGAGACTATTGAGAATACAATGTAGGAGAACATGGTCAAATTCTTATATGGTATTTCCTGATGAAGGCGTTCTTTGAAACTCAGAAACGAGTTGAATAAAGACCACATTTAATAATACCTATGGACTACATGATTCAGCAGTGCAGAATTTGATCACGTTTTCCTACATTGTATTCTCAACGGCCGGTCCCTCGTGGATCCATGGATCTATCACAGCAAATCTCTCCAATGCTTGTCTTAACCCCTTCATGACCCAGCCTATTTTGAACTTAATGACCAGGCCGTTTTTTGCAATTCTGACCAGTGTCCCTTTATGAGGTAATAACTCAGGAACGCTTCAACGGATCCTAGCGGTTCTGAGACTGTTTTTTCGTGACATATTGGGCTTCATGTTAGTGGTATATTGAGGTCGATAATTTTTGCATTTATTTGTGAAAAAAATGGAAATTTTGCAAAACTTTTGAAAGTTTCGCAATTTTCTAAATTTGAATTTTTATTGTTAAACCAGAGAGATATGTGAAACAAAATAGTTAATAAATAACATAACCCACATGTCTACTTTACATCAGCACAATTTTGGAAACAAAATTTTTTTTTGCTAGGAAGTTATAAGGGTTAAAATTTGACCAGCGATTTCTCATTTTTACAACGAAATTTACAAAACCATTTTTTTTAGGGAACACCTCACATTTGAAGTCAGTTTGAGGGGTCTATATGGCTATACCCAAAAGTGACACCATTCTAAAAACTGCACCCCTCAAGGTACTCAAAACCGCATTCAAGAAGTTTATTAACCCTTCAGGTGCTTCACAGCAGCAGAAGCAACATGGAAGGAAAAAATGAACATTTAACTTTTTAGTCACAAAAATGATGTTTTAGCAACTATTTTTTTATTTTCCCAAGGGTAAAAGGAGAAACTGGACCCCAAAAGTTATTGTACAATTTGTCCTGAGTACGCCGATACCCCATATGTGGGGAAGAACCACTGTTTGGGCGCACACGACAGGGCTCGGAAGGGAAGGAGCGCCATTTGACTTTTTCAATGAAAAATTGGCTCCAATCTTTAGCGGACACCATGTCGCGTTTGGAGAGCCCCTGTGTGCTTAAACATTGGAGATCCCCCACAAGTGACCCAAATTTGGAAACTAGACCCCACAAGGAGCTTATCTAGATGCGTAGTGAGCACTTTGAACCCCCAGGTGCTTCACAAATTGATCCATAAAAATGAAAAAGTACTTTTTTCTTACAAAAAATTTCTTTTAGCCTCAATTTTTTCATTTCCACAACGGGATAAATTGGATCCTAAAATTTATTGGGCAATTTCTCCTGAGTACACTGATACACCATTGGAGCTCCCCCACATGTGACCCCATTTTGGAAACTAGACCTCCCATGAAACTAATCTAGATGTGCGGTGACCACTTTAAACCCCCAAGTGCTTCTCAGAAGTTTATAACGCAGAGCTGTTAAAATCAAAAATCATTTTTCTTTCCTCAAAAATTATTTTTTAGCCTGCAATTTTTTTATTTTCACAAGAGTAATAGGAGAAATTGGTCCCCAAAAGTTGTTGACCAGTTTATCCTGAGTACACTGATACCCCATATGTGGGGGTAAACGTCGGGTCTTGGAAGAGAAGTAGTGACTTTTGAAATGCAGACTTATGGAATGGTCTGCGGGCATTTGCAGAGCCCCTGATGTGCCTAAACAGTAGAAACCCCCACAAGTGACCCCATTTTGGAAACTAGACCCCCCAAGGAACTTATCTAGATGTGTGGTGAGCACTTTGAACCCCCAAGTGCTTCACAGAAGTTTATAACGCAGAGCCATGAAAAGAAAAAATAATTTTTAATTCCTCCAAAATTATGTTTTAGCAAGCAATTTTTTATTTTCGCAAGGGTAACAGGAGAAATTGGACCCCAATAATTGTTGCCCAGTTTTTCCTGAGTATTCTGTTACCCCATATGTGGGGGTAAACCACTGTTTGGGCACACGTCGGGGCTTTTT
The DNA here is from genome assembly GCF_051348905.1 of Ranitomeya variabilis. Taxonomy (NCBI): domain Eukaryota; kingdom Metazoa; phylum Chordata; class Amphibia; order Anura; family Dendrobatidae; genus Ranitomeya; species Ranitomeya variabilis. Next base: position 903,384,897 of record NC_135233.1, read on the forward strand.
GAACGCAAGATTGGCTGAAATCAATGGTGGCGCCATGTTGCATTTGGAGACCCCTTATGTGCCTAAAAAGTGGAAACCCCTCAATTCTAACTCCAACACTAACCCCAACACACCCCTAACCACAACACTAACCCCAACACACCCCTAACCCTAATCCCAACCCTAACCCTAATCCTAACCCTAATCCCAACCCTAACCCCAACACACCCCCAACCCTAACCATAACCTTAACCACAAGCCTAATCTTAACCCTATTTCCAACCCTAGCCCTAATTCCAACCCTAACTCTAATTCCAACCCTAACCCTAAGGCTATGTTGCGGATTCGTGTGAGATTTTTTCGCACCTTTTTTGAAAAATCCGCAGGTAAAATGCACTGCGTTTTACCTGCGGATTTACCATGGATTTCCAGTGTTTTTTGTGCGGATTTTACCTGCGGATTCCTATTGAGGAACAGGTGTAAAACACTGCGGAATCCGTACTAAGAATTGACATGCTGCGGAAAATACAATGCAGCGTTTCCGTGCTGTATTTTCCGCACCATGGGCACAGCGGATTTGGTTTTCCATAGGTTTACATGGTACTGTAAATGTGATGGAAAACTGCTACGAATCCGCAGCAGCCAATCCGCTGCGGATCCGCAGCCAAATCCGCACCATGTGCACATAGCCTAATTCTAACCCTAACCCTAGTTCTAACCCTAATTCTAACCCTAATTCTAACCTTAGCCCTAACCTTAACCCTAGTTCTAACTATATTTTCTTAATTTTATTATTGTCCTTACCTATGGGGGTGATAAAGGGGGAGTTCATTTACTATTGTTTTTATTTTGATCACTAAGTTTTATCACAGTGATCAAAATGTACCAGCCGGCAGATTTGGTGGGTGCACTGTGTATGCACCCGCCATTTTGGAAGATGGTGGTGCCCATGGAGAAGATGGACGGGCATCAGGAGGCTCGGTAAGTATGAGGGGGTGGGATCGGAGCATGGGGGGGTGGATCAGAACACGGGGTGGTGGATCGGAGCACGGGGGAGTGGACAGGAGGATGGGGGAGCGGACAGGAGGATGGGGGAGCGGACAGGAGGATGGAGGGGAGTACGAGACAGAACGGAGGACTGGGGAGGAGATCGGTGGCAGTGGCGGGGGGCACATCAGGGTTTCCAGCCATGGCCGATTATATTGCAGCATCGGCCATGGCTGGGTTGTAATATTTCATCACTTTTAATAGATGAAATATTACAAATTGCTCTGATTGGCTGTTTCACTTTCAACAGCCAATCAGAGCGATCGTAGCTACGGGGGGGTGAAGCCACCCCCCCTGGGCTGAAGTACCACTCCCCCTGTCCCTGCAGATCAGGTGAAATTGGAGTTAACCCTTTCACCCGACCTGCAGGGACGCGATCATTCTGTGACACAGCATATGCGTCATAGGTCAGATTGGCACCGACTTTCATGATGCATACGCTGTGTCACAGGTCGGGAAGGGGTTAAGCTACGTCTGGTGAGTACTTTTACCTTGCATTGACTGCTTAATCTCAGATAAAACCCTATTGCACTATTCCCTCCAACAGTTTTTATGGAGACTATTGAAGCATGCCAAAAGTTAAAGAAAAATGTTCACATATTTAGTATCGCCGCGTTCAGAATCGCCTGATGTATCAATAAAAAAGGACTAACCTGATCGCTAAATGTTGTAGCGAGAAAAAAGTCAAAGCGCCAGAACTACATTTTTTTTGTCACCGCGACATTGCATTAAAATGCAATAACGGAGGATCGAAAGAATGTATCTATACCAAAATGGAATAATTAAAAATGTCAGATCAGCACACAAAAAATAAGTAAGCCCTCACCCAACCCGTGATCACGGAAAATGAAGACGCTACAGGAATCAGAAAATAGCACTTTTTTTTTTTATTACAAAGTTCAGAATTTTTTTTCATCACTTAGATAAAAAAGAACCTAAGCATGGTTGGTATCTATGAACTCATAATGACCTGGAGAATAATAATTGCAGGTGAGTTTTAGCATTTAGTGAACCTAGTAAAAAAGCCAAACAAAAAACAAGCATGGGATTGCACTTTTTTGCAATTTCAACGCTCTTGGATTTTTTTCCCCATTTTCTAGTACACTACATGGTAAAACCAATGGTTTCTTTGAAAAGTACAACTCGTCTCACAAAAAAAGCCCTCACATGGCCATATTGATGGAAAAATAAAAAAGTTTATGGCTCTGGGAGGAAGGGGAGCGAAAAACAAAAACACAAAACTGAAAAAAGCTCTGGGGGTTAAGGGGTTAAATATATAAATTATGAGATTCCTGGGAAAGAAATTTATATAGCTGAAAATTACATTTTTCTGAACAGGCTTTGCCTCTGCTACATATGTAGTGTTATTGTAAAGGCTATTTCTTAATATTTTTGCTCTAGAATACTGTCATTTATGTCAAATACAGAAAAAGTAAATTATAAAGATCTAGAGCCTCTTCTAGATGTACTGTCAAAGCAATAATAAATTATGTGTGCACCACTGAATTCTGGACAAATTCCAAGAAAAAAACACACCCCACATGTTTTCCTCACATCACATAGAAAGTGCTTTTCTTTCCAGGCACACAACTCCCACCTAACACATGTGTAGTTAGCCCCAGCAGGAGAAATAAATCCATCCGGCTTTATTCATGAAGCTGAATAGAAGATTTCTCTACAATTCCAATGAACTGGACTAAGTGTGACCAACACTGGTCTCCGACACACAATGTGTAAGAGAGCCTAAGTGACAGCCTGCATGGTTTTATACCATGAGGAGGATGAAGTTAGGATTCCTATGCCCGTGGGATACCCATAAATGGTGGACAACCTAAAGATGAGTATTATCTATAACTATATACATTAGGCTGTGGTTTCAATAATGGAACTAATAAAACAAACTATTTATGAGGGAAACCTTTAGACTCATTAAATTATCTCAGTAATGGCTCGTGCAGATGACTGTATTTTCGGTCCAAGTCCGATCCGACAAAACATCCGCTTGCACTCGGACCAATGTTATTCTATGGGGCCGTGCAGGTGTCCAAGGAAAAAAAATTACAATATGCTCAATCTGCATCCGATAAATGGATCGCACTCAGCCATCCAAGTCAATGAGTTGGTGTAAATAATTGGACTGACAACTGAGCTCAGTATGATTTTGATGGACTGACGGACTGATGGAATGAAGATGGAGACATTTTTTTTCCCATCTTCTCCTCATCGAAGAAAATCGGATCACGCTGTGATCACATTCTGATCAGAATCTGATTAGCATAGTCAACCTGATTCTCTTAGTTGAAAGAAAATACGGTGGTGTGACCATAACCAAAGAAAGGACCAAGGAATGGGTGCTACCTGCTCCCAGGGCTTGAACAAAAAATTCTCCATACCACACCATATGACTGTTATGGAATGCAGGACTAAATAGGGCTTTTGGTAGCTTAAGGTTTGTATTGGAGATTTCTCCAAAGCAAATATTTTTCCTGGTAAAATGAAGGACACTATGGTAGAAACCTTTTGGACCATATTATAGTAAATAGGGTCTTTGAGTATCGCTGGTGTCTATCGTGTAGAATAGAATTTTATTTGCCTGCTCCTTCGACAAAAAAAGAAAAAATAGAATTCTTAATGCATTTAGGAACCTAGCTGAAGCCGTGTTATTAAACATGCTGTAGTCAATTGATAGAGCTGATTTTGAAAACATTAGACCCTTTTCTTTTAATCTCACACAACCCCTCTAAATTGCCTATCTTCCTACATTATCCATGCTGTACTGACAGTTTATTCATGAAGAATAAAGTTTTTCTTTCCATTCATATGTTCCCAAACCTTTGATGTCAGTCTTTCTCTATAGATAAGGATAACTTAAAGACTATCTTAAAAAATCAGAGTGAAAACTACATATTTGCATAAAGTCGTGCGCATCTTTCGTAAGTGAAACATAAATCATCAGAACAACGAGAGTGTCAAAGAGTGACACACATTTAACTTTTTATTTGCAAATCAGAACATTTAATCAATTGCCACACTCCAAACCCAATTTACTCGGCCAGCGCCTGTTAACAAGAAGAGATTTTATAATGATGAATAGCAATAAAAGTTTGTTCAGGGTACGGAGGAGTCATGCATCTTTATTTACGCCTCTGAACCTAAGTCAGTGTAATAGGTTGTGCTGCTAATTACATATGCCTGATGTGCTGCATAATAAGAAGCGCTGCGGCACTGCACACCAACAAATGACATGTAAATTACTGCAGCCTTGTCTAAGACTACAGAGCACTTTGCAGAATTGCCCACTGTACCCCCATTTACAATCATGACACATTGGCACAACTGTCTACTATATTATGGAGAGTCTTGTGAGCTAAGATGACCTAAAATGCGTTGGCTGTGCTAAGAATTTCCCTCGTAACATAAATACAGGCATTTAAATAAGTCACCGGGAAACTAAAAACATGGCAAAAAAATGCAATCTAACAATAAACCTTGTTCTGTGATAATGCATAGACATGTTCTAATTAGTGTGCCATAATTAAGTGGCTTTTAAATTATTGGTAGGTAAATGTAAGGTATGGTAATGATAGTTTAATAAATTCCAGAACATTAAAGGTCTTTTAATCACTTAATATAAATTGTACCAGTGTTCTAAGACAAAATAATGAATAAATAGACACTACTTATCTCTTCTGTCCCCTAAGTGTTCTCATCCATCTTAGCCATAATGTGCTGTATTACTGACATCATGTCTCCCAACACTGAGCGGAGGTGATTCCAGCACTACGGCACGTACGGCTTTAGATAGCTGTAAATATTTTGCCGTTAAATAGCCTCTTTAAAGGGGTTGTTCACTACTTGGGCAGCCACTTCATGATTGCTAATATTCCTAGGCATAGAATAAAGCCAGCCTATACTCACCATTGGTGCCAGCACTGTTCCTGCGATGTAGGTTACTGGTATCCTGGGGCTTAGGTGACATTGTTATGCTAGGTGAACCCTGCAGCCCATCAGCTACTGCTTCACTCTTACTACCTTTGCTTATAATTGACCTTTTGAAGGAACCAAGAGAGCAGCAACAGCTCTCACTTCTTCCAGTTGTCAGTTCTGTCCAAAGGAGGTGAGAGTAAAGTTGATGCTGATTGACTGCAGGGTTCACCTAGCATAACAATGTCACATAAGCCCCGGGATACTGGGCACCTACTTCGCAGGACAAGTGCTGGCACCAGAGGTCATTATACGCTTTTTTCTATGGGAATGTTGTAAATGAGAAAGGATTTGATCAATTAGTGGACAACCCTTTTACAGCAACCTTTCACTAAGATGTCACTTTTATAAAATGCCAGGGACTGAGCAGCTTTATTCAGATCCACATAATATAAGTAGTAATGGTGTCGGACATCTTCATAATTCCAGATTACTTTGGTATTGTTCATTTTTGGTTATAAAAATGCTATGAAGACAATATTAGTCACTAATGCCATTTATGCTACAGTTTCAGCTGGTTTATTAGGTATATTATTGCTGAAGCTGATCTTTTGTTAAAAAAAAACCTCATGTCCTTCACATGTCAAGTCTTAAATATTCCACATAGCCTGGAGGAGAAATCTAGCAATCTGCATCTATCTTTAGAATGACAATTCAATAGCTTAGAAGGAATAGCATCTCATTGTACCTCATGAGATTTCATTTATTACAAGCTGTGTGGCTCATGTGGCTTTTCTGATGGATCCCAATGTGCATATTTCAAGTGCATGAGAGTATTGATCCTATTGTCTGATTGCGAGAGCTGCTCAGATAAGCCGAGGCACATGCCTGGGATAACAGCCAAATGCCTGAATATTTTATGTACCTGATATACATGGCTAAATTCTTACTCAGGCGAGACCTTGGGGTAGGCAACCATAATGTATGAGTGTCATTGCTGCACTGTTACTTACAGGGGTTTCTCACTAAATACATTTAAAACTTAAATCCAAAAATAAATGTATGACCATAGGGAGACCCCAACAGTTTATGAAAAGGGAGTTCTAGTATCATGTGTAAACAAAGCAGTGAGTGCTGCTGCATTCAGAGTCTATGGGTTTGTCGAAGAAAGCTTGCTTGACTATCCTTGGCCGTCCCATAGACATTGAATGGAGCATAGGCTGGATGGGATTGAAAAGGATAGCCAAACCCTGCTCCATTCGCACATTGCTTTATGGGACCTCAGTTGTCCCAGAAATTGGCCCAAGCACCCTTCCCATTCATTTATCGGCTATCCTGTGGATAGAAAAGAAATGTCATTAGCGGTAAAACCCTGTTAAAGACCTTCTGCAGCTATAAACTCCTTCAGACATGTCACGGACAAACTATGCCAGGGCATGGGGTATATGTTCCTTAGACATGATGCTTTAAATGGAGTCTGTCTGCACAAAATGAATGTTCAATCCAAGAAAATGGCTAAACACATCTAAGTGCACCAGCCACTTCCATCTATCTCCATCCCCATCTTTCTTCATTGACAGTTCAGGCTTTACAGGTGCCAGGGAAAGGCAATGATAAATGAAAAAGTATAAATAAGTAGGTGGAAAGGTGAACTGAGCTGTTTGGCCATGTCAAGGGTTCACTGAGAACCTGTGCTTGGTTTGAAGTCATTTTGAGCAGACAGACTCAAATGAAACTCGAAGAACAGATTCTAGATGTGTCCTATACCCTTGTATTAGACAACATAATTATGATAAATATCTCGCAGCGCCATAATTGACCCATCAGTGTTCACTAGATACATCTAACACAATTATACAAAGCACCAGCTACTCGATATGCCAATTACAATGCCAGTATATCATTTTATTCATAAGATGAATTTGATGCCACGTTAATTAGTGGTGACACAAATCATTTCAAATACGTCCAAACAAAATAAAAATTAAAACACATTTCTTTTTAATATATCGTGAAACTAGTGAACCATGTATTTCTCTGCTTATAGATCTAAATGAGGACACATTACTTGTGGTTCACGTTCATTCATCCAGCAATTAATCTGCCATTGTTTGTGCCTAGTAATTACTTACAGGCTGACACTCATGGCAGGCCCATTAATAAAGGTTTTGAGTGAAATGTTTTTAGCCTTTTTAAGTTAGGTAAAAATTGATTAAAACTTCTATTTTTTGGGAAGGCCCTATTGATATCCTATCATCATTATGCTACGAGGTATACAGTTAATCCCTTATGGTGCAACTAGGCATACTTTATATTTTCGGGTTGGCATACAGATTATTAATTACCATGCATCTGCTAACAGATCCTTAATAAGCCGGACAGATGTTATACTAGAGTGATAAACAGTGGACATTATCTCCATATCACAGACTGTTTTCTAGAACATTCTGCATTAGATCTATAGATCAGTAGACACAAGAAGATATATCAAGAAGAAATACCAAATTCAGAGATTTTATGGATCTGCATTGAAATTTCTTGTAACTTGACATGGACAGTCTGCTGTAGACCTCTACTGTAACGTTGTGTATCTCCAGTTCTATATGCTCTTCCCATGATTTATTGCAATTCTTCCACTAAAGAATATGGTGTCTCATGGAAGCACAGAGTGCCCTTGGACCCATAACATACACCCATAAGGACTTCAATATGCCACAACTGTAAGGCTATGTTCATATGTTGCGTTTTTGCGGCTTTTTTCAGCAGCCAAAACCTGCTCTCTTGGCAGTAAAAATGCTCCATTCAAATCACCAGTCTTTCAGTTTTTTCGTAATGATTTTCAACCCTTTTTTTACCACATTACTGATGTGACATCTCTACAGCAGAAAACAGAAAGGATAATGCCAGCTCACCATTGAAGTTTATAGGCGTTCAACGTGTACGGAACCACGAGCCGACCACTCATGTGTAGCAATTGCAAAAAAAAGAAAAATCGTTCCTGCTTCTGGTAAAATTTTCAGAGTAATCTTTATTCCATCAAAAAACAATAAAAAAATGGTGGACAGGAACAAGGGCAAGCGACGCGTTTTGAACACGGTTGTTCTTTATCAAGCTTACCTTCCTTGTTAAGCTTGATAAAGAACAACTGTGTTTGAAACGCGATGCTTGCTCTTGTTCCCGTCCACCATTTTTACTCCGAAAATTTTACCAGAAGATGGAACATTTATTTTTTTTGCACTTCTTACAGCACATGTTTAATAAGCTTAGCTTTATTCACCAAAAACACACAGAATGCAACTAAGTGTTTTTACAGCATTTTTGGACTTTCATATTACTGTCTATGAGTTAAAGGGAAACTGTAAACATGAAAGGACAATCTAATATGAAAGCCAATGTTATAGAGCAGGGGGAACTGAGCAGATTGCTATATAGTTTTTTCATCATTTAATCTTTTGCTTTTCTGGGATCTTGGGTCCAGTGGGCAGTTCTGTCAGTGACTGACAGCTATCTCTGTATTCACACTTATACAAAGAAAGCTGTCAGTCACTAATGGGACATCCCACTGGACCCAAAATCCCAGAAAAGCAGAAGATTAAATGGATAAAACCCAGGTTATGCCAAATCCTTTCTCACAAAACTATATATCAGCCTACTCAGCTCCCACTGCTCTATAACATAGTGCCTGCAGATTTTACTGCATTTTCAAGGTGACATGCTGAAAAACGCTGAAAGAATTGCCATTCTACAGACTTCAAAAACAGTTTGATTTTTTCCAATTCAGTTAGGAAAATAAAACAAGCGTGTGCATGAGATTTTGGAAATTAAAAGCTTTTGCTGGAACTGTAAAAAGTAGCTTTTAAAAACACAGCAAAAAACTCAGCAAAAATGCAACGTGTTCATATCCTAAAGGTATGTGCACGTTAAGTATTTTCAGCAGAAATTTCTGCACAAATTCTGTGTCTCTTGGTAAGAAATATGTTCCTTAAAATACGTGCATTTTGACACTTTTTTATGCATTTTTCAGCTTTTTTGCATATATTTTTTATTGCGTTTTTTCCCTATTCATTTGAAAGAGTGAAAAAACGCTGATAGAACTGACATGACTTCAGGAATCCCATTTACTTTGCTAACCCTTCCGGTTTTGGGACAAAACTGAGAAGAAAAAATGTGACAAAACCTCATACAATACTTATGCATATACCCTTGTACTTGAAGATCCTGATTTATCAAAAGTTGCCAAAAATGTGATGTAAAATTGTATCACATGTCACAAATTTTGTGACTATTAGCCTTATTATGCCACCCTTAGCCAGCTTGGGAATATCATAGGTGGCCACTAAACTGTGTAGCTGAAGTCCACAATTGAAAATACAGTTAGGTCCATATATATTTGGACAGAGACAACATTTTTCTAATTTTGGTTATAGATATTACCACAATGAATTTTAAACAAAACAATTCAGACGCAGTTGAAGTTCAGACTTTCAGCTTTCATTTGAGGGTATCCACAATAAAATTGGATGAAGGGTTTAGGAGTTTCAGCTCCTTAACATGTGCGACCCTGTTTTTAAAGGGACCAAAAGTAATTGGACAATTGACTCCAAGGCTATTTCATGAACAGGTGTGGGCAATCCCTTCGTTATGTCATTCTCAATTAAGCAGATAAAAGGCCTGGAGTTGATTTGAGGTGTGGTTCCTGCATTTGGAAGGTTTTGCTGTGAAGTAAACATGCGGTCAAAGGAGCTCTCCATGCAAGTAAAACAAGCCATCCTTAAGCTGCGAAAATAGAAAAAAACAAGCCGAGAAATTGCTACAATATTAGGAGTGGCAAAATATACAGTTTGGTACATCCTGAGAAAGAAAGAAAGCACTGGTGAACTCACCAATGCAAAAAGACCTGGGCGCCCACGGAAGACACCAGTGGTGGATGATCGCAGAATAATCTCCATGGTGAAGAGAAACCCCTTCACAACAGCCAACCAAGTGAACAACACTCTCCAGGAGGTCGGCGTATCAATATCCAAATCTACCATAAAGAGAAGACTGCATGAAAGTAACTACAGAGGGTTCACTGCACGGTGCAAGCCACTCATAAGCATCAAGAATAAAAAGGCTAGACTGGACTTTGCTAAAAAACATCTAAAAAAGCCAGCACAGTTCTGGAAGAACATTCTTTGGACAGATGAAACCAAGATCAACCTCTACCAGAATGATGGAAAGAGAAAAGTATGGTGAAGGCGTGGTACAGCTCATGGTCCAAAGCATACTACATCATCTGTAAAACACGGCGGAGGCAGTGTGATGGCTTGGGCATGCATGGCTGCCAGTGGCACTGGGTCACTAGTGTTTATTGATGATGTGACACAGGACAGAAGCAGCCGAATGAATTCTGAGGTATTCAGAGCCATACTGTGTGCTCAGATCCAGCCAAATGCAGCCAAACTGGTTGGTCGTCGTTTCATACTACAGATGGACAATGACCCAAAACATAAAGCCAAAGCAACTCAGGAGTTTATTAAAGCAAAGAAGGGGAATATTCTTGAATGGCCAAGTCAGTCACCTGATCTGAACCCAATTGAGCATGCATTTCACTTGTTAAAGACTAAACTTCAGACAGAAAGGCCCACAAACAAACAGCAACTGAAAACCACCGCAGTGAAGGCCTGGCAGAGCATCAAAAAGGAGGAAACACAGCGTCTGGTGATGTCCATGAGTTCAAGACTTCAGGCAGTCATTGCCAGCCAAGGGTTTTCAACCAAGTACTAAAAATGAACATTTTATTTAAAATTATTGAATCTGTCCAATTACTTTTGGTCCTTTTAAAAACAGGGTGGCACATGTTAAGGAGCTGAAACTCTTAAACCCTTCATCCGATTTTAATGTGGATACCCTCAAATGAAAGCTGAAAGTCTAAACTTCAACTGCATCTGAATTGTTTTGTTTAAAATTCATTGTGGTATTGTCTATAACCGAAACTAGAAAAATTTTGTCTCTGTCCAAATATATATGGACCTAACTGTATATCACTGACCAGAGTAAATTAAATGGTTAAAACTTTAAATTTATTACAAATATTAAAAATATTCTATTATAACTATATCCAGAAAATCCAGAGAACTAATATTGCTAGGTACTAACAAATTATTTCCCAATTTTAGATTGGTACAAAAAATGTGTGACTTTTAAATATGCAAATTCTCCCTTAAGAAAGGAAGAGGACTAGACCTCTCGTGCCAGCTCCAGGAAGTAACAATCCTAAAAGTCAATATCGACCCTCTAACAAGCCTTACCATATGACTTAGGAAAAAGCCAATACAGAGTCCAAACCAAACTCTTTTTAAATGGTCAATATTGATTTTTAAGATCACTACTTCCATTAGGTGGCACTGGAGTTCTAGTCCTCTTTTACTCTGAACAGGCAATTTGCATATATAATTTCCCAGAAGAAAATTGTATGGCTTTTAAGCCTCCTTACACTGGCATACCATGCAGATCACTCTCCACAACGAGAATTGTGACTTTTCAAAAGCATTTCCTGGGGCAATTGCTTTAATGAATTAGGGCTTAAATATCTTTAGAAATCAAAGTGAACTACACATTTATCTAAGCTTTGAAAATAATAAACTGAATACATCACTTAAACCTATTAGATCACTACGGAAGCCTGAAATAGGTCACTTAAAAATTATATTTATGGATGTAAGCGTCTTGGTCTTATAAGTTTTAAATTCCCATAAAGTTTGGTTCACATAAGTGTATTTCTTGGTCTTTATATGGACTGAAATGTCCAAACTGATTATGGGTCTCCCGATCCAAATTAAGGCTTCATAGATATATATCAGATTGTAAGTTTGGATCAAGAGACCAATGGTCAATGCGGGCATTGCGGTCCATGTAAAGACCAAGAAATATACTTGTGTGAACCCAGCCTAACTGAGTGACATTGTGCACACAGCCCTTAATAAAACTAAAGTACTGGTGATATAATAAACGCTGAAGATCTTTCGTATGCCTTCATCTAAAAATTTCTACAAGAATGAGACTAGATTTCGCCAAATCCAAATGTGTTGACTATGATAGTATATTGTTATAAAGTCAGTACAGAGACCTAAGCTATTCCTCTACAACATATATCTATTATTTTAGATTCCTGACTCCTACTCTCCTTAGCATTTTCCATTTGCTTATTGCTGGCTTTTTTTCTCTGTAGCTGTAATACATACCTCCTTTTCTACATATTTTCTTGCCGGGTTTCCGGACACATTCCTTGGATATTCTTTTGACTGAAAAATGAATAAAAAACTAAAAAATAACATGGAGCTCCATGACAGAGAGTAGGAGCATGCAACACCGTTTACCTAGCTCTGCCTTTGGCTATGCTTCCAACGCTGTGGCGCCTGCACATGCAAATGGAGAATGTATCATCAATGGGCAGGTGGGGGCAAAGAAAGCCCTTCCATTGTAATACCCGTGCCTTAGGAGAACATGAGTGTAGGCATGAGTACAAAAACAGGATCACACACAAAAGAGCAGCATGCACATCAAAAGCCAGCATGCTAACAACTAACCGGGCATGCAACCTATATACAGGATTAATATGGTTAGAACCAAAGAAAGCAAAAAAATTCAAAGAAAATAAATCTCATTGGTTTTTGTTTCCGCATGTAACTCACCATCCTCAGTTGGAACATATATATTTAAGTACAAGCAGTCCTCATTCTGGTCTTGAACATAGGAAGAAACTACATCCAGGTTATTGGTGAACCAGACAGGAAGCATGACTTCAGGAAGCCTGCCTCCCACGATGTTTTGTGGACAAACCGGTGCAAATTGGGTGGCATTTTTTATATCTCCCCAAGTTGTTGGAGGCTCCGGTGGCTGGAAACGTCGTTCCCCTACTGGAGAAGCAGCATAAGGGACACCAAGGAACTGAATAACAGGCCCTAGTATTTCATTATTTAGTTCTTTCTTAATGCCTCGTACTTTGCCATAAGTTGTTGTAACCATGGGGTCCACATCATCCAGTTTTTGAGAGTGTACAGTTGTAACGTGAAGTAAAAATCCAAATACACATAAAGGAAACATGACATCCAATCCCATGGGTAGCAGACGCAACCTTGCTACTCTCCATAAACAGTTCAGTCGTTTGGACCTTGGAAATGCCATAGTCCCACATTAGTTGCAGAGGAAAGCAAAGTTATTTGTATCCACTAGTGTAAAACAGGGCAATCGAAGAAAATGTATCAGGTTTGTTAAATGTGATCCTGCCAGGAAAATCTCTGAAGGGTTTTCACGCAGTAAGAATCTTCCATTGATTTCGCACTCACTGGAGCAGCATCTTCACTAAGCACTATTTATCAGGCTACATTCTATTGACAACACTGTTTTCCATAGTAGCAATATCAGAGGAACTGCCATTTACTGCACATTGCCTTCTTATAAATCAAATCCAGTTAGCCGCAGGTCTATATCCTGGAGAAAATGAGAATAAGTCATTATTAGGGAAAAATATATAAGCCGGACAGTAATAATTACATGCTGTGTAAGCTACCGTGTATTGGTTAATATTTTCTCTTTTATAATTATAGCAAAGTAAGACAACTTTAATTAATTTCACGATAGACTGGATGGATATAATATCCTTTAGAATATAATAATAGAAAGCTTTTTTTACTTTTCTACATTAAGTTATAAAATGAATAACACTTTTTTGGGAAATATAAAAGAAACCAGATAGAAAGATGGCTAGATAAATAGAAACATAGATAGATAGAGATAGAAACATAGATAGATAGATAGATAGATAGATAGATAGATAGATAGATAAAATAGATAATTTGATAAAACACATTTATTTATTACCACAATATGTTTTTATGTCCACAAAAAAATAGCATCACCATAACATAATTTGAAATACAGAAATTATTATGGTTCATTATTTCAAAAAAATATGTTTAAATATATTACATACATAAAGTTTTTGTGTTTTTTTAATACAAATTCAGCTTGTCCTATGATTAACTTTTTGGTCGAATAGATCAAACATGTCCTCCTCATCATTTTTGAAAAGTCAAGGTTCTGGATCTCACAACAATTATGTGAAACTGTCCTGGTCCCTGGTTTTTTAGGAAGGCGGCCACTTACGTGACAATAACCACAAACTTCCCAAGGAAATATTGATGAGTTTCTAGTAGATCGCATTGAGATTGGACTGTCTTGATAGGAGCGAGCACACTTTTGTGCAAAAAACGTTTTTGAAAGGAACATAAAGTCTGTTGCTGTCATTTCCTCCCAACATAACAGATTAACAGATTTAAAGCACTGCACTTTGATACCATGTTACTCTACACCACTTATCCTTTTAACCCTTTAATGACAGCCAATACGTCTTATAACTGACCTGAGCTATAAGAGAATAGCCTCCCCATACAGGTGACAATCCAGCAGCTGTCGGCTGTACACTATAGCTGACAACTTGCTGTATCAGCCGCGATCAGTGTTGTCACCGTCCAAATCTGTTTAACCCCTTAGATGCTGCTATCAATAGTGACTACATCATATAAATGGTTAACAGAGTGTGAGGGCTTCCTCTTTATCCAAACTGGTGCCCTCAGATCATGATTGTGTGGTCCTGATGTTTGCCATGGCAATTTACAACCAAATAGTGGCCTTAGGGTACTGTCACACAGTGCAATTTTGATCGCTACGACGGTACGATTCGTGACGTTCTAGCGATATCGTTATGATATCGCAGTGTCTGACACGCAGCAGCGATCAGGGATCCTGCTGAGAATCGTACGTCGTAGCAGATCGTTTGGAACTTTCTTTCGTCGCTTGATCACCCGCTGACATCGCTGGATCGTTGTGTGTGACAGCGATCCAGCGATGTGTTCGCTTGTAACCAGGGTAAACATCGGGTAACTAAGCGCAGGGCCGCGCTTAGTAACCCGATGTTTACCCTGGTTACCAGCGTAAACGTTAAAAAAACAAACAGTACATACTTACATTCCGGTGTCTGTCCTCCGGCGTCTCAGCTTCTCTGCACTGTGTGAGCGCCTGCCAGCCGGAAAGCGAGCACAGCGGTGACGCGGTGACGTCACCGCTCTGCTTTCCGGCTATGGTGCTTACACAATGGAGAGAAGCTGAGACGCCGGGGACAGACACCGGAATGTAAGTATGTACTGTTTGTTTTTTTAACGTTTACGCTGGTAACCAGGGTAAACATCGGGTTACTAAGCGCGGCCCTGCGCTTAGTTACCCGATGTTTACCCTGGTTACCCGGGGACTTCGGCATCGCTCCAGCGCCGTGATTGCAAAGTGTGACCGCAGTCTACGACGCTGGAGCGATAATCATACGACGCTGCGACGTCACGGATCGTGCCGTCGTAGCGACGAAAATTGCACTGTGTGACAGTACCCTTAGAGTCTTCCAGCTCAGTTCAGAAGTTAGAGGCATTTAGGTGGTAAAAATACACATTTTCATTTCTGTCATGCCACTATGCATTAATTCCTGTAAAGCACCTGAAGGGTTAATAAACTACCTGACAGCAGTTTTCAATATGTCAGGGGGTGCTGTTTTTAAAATGGCATCATGTTTTTTGGGGTTTCCCAATATATGAGACCCCTAAAGTCACTTCAAACATGGATAAGTACCTAAAAAAAAATTTGTTGTAAATTTCCTTGAAAAAATGAAAAATTGCTGCTACATATTTAAACCGCCTAAAATGCTAACAAAATAAAAGAACATTTTACAAATGGTGATGATGTAAAGCCGGCATGTGGGAAATGTTATTTATTAATGTTTTGCTGTGGTATGACTATCTGGATTAAAGGGATAATCATTAAAATGTAGAAAATTGCTAATTTTTTAACATTTTTCTCAAATGTTTGATATTTTTTATAAATAAACACAAAACATATTGACCACTATCATAAAGTATAATGTGTCATGAAAAAACAATCTCAAAATCACTGGGATTTGTTGAAGCATTGCAGAGTTATTACCACATAAAGTGACACTGGTCAGATTTCAAAAATTTGGCTCCATCACTAAGGATGCAGCAAATTTACATTATTTGAATTTTCACTTTTTTTATTTACTTTTTCGACTTGCCACATTTCAATTTTTTTGTCTATGGCATAGACGTACGAGGGCTTGTTTTTGTGGAACGAGTTGTAGTTTTGAATGACTCAACTCATTTTACTATTTAAAATAAGGAAAAATGGCAAAAAAAAAATCCAATTGTGATAAAATGGTGAAAAAAATACAGTTGCTTTTAGGGATTTATTTTTAAAGCATTAAATTTCCAGTGATAATAAACTGACAATATGATTATTTAATGCTTACATTTCTTTATTTTTAGCTGAGCAAAAGAAGGATGAATGTCATTTTTAAAAAATGTTTCCGAAAAATATGTCTCCTATGACCCATAGCCACAGGCTGGACATCACAGGAGAACAGGAGGAACCACGTGACAGGCGTGGTCATAGAATCAGTGGGTTTCTTGCTATTACATCACCGATGACCAATGGGTAGCTGAACAAACTACCGACCGGGATTGTGGCACTTAAATGCCATTGTCGGTGATTGAAAGCAGCATGTAAGAAGATAACCGCAATATCAATAGTTTTGACAGTAGTTAAAGTTGTTAAAAAGAATCTGACCCCATGATTTTGCATCTAATCTATGGAAAGCCTGATAGGAGCAGATACACTGATTCAATATGTCACTTACTGGGCTGCTTTTAAAAAAAAATCACTATTCTATCAGCAGGAGATTATCATTTGAGGACTAGTAAATTTTCTGGCATGTAATCTTCAACATTCATGAACTTTGTATAGCTTGAGTCCCACCACTGATTGGCACCTTTCTGCCTATGCACAGTGTACACAGAAAGCTGCCAATCAGTGGGGTGGGTTATACAGAGCTCAGCATTTAAAGAACTGATAAATATGCAGCAGGTAAAACGGGGATTTAATCAAACCTGCAGCAAGCAGCCCATAAGTAACACATCATTGGAATCAGAGTCTCTGCTAATACATTATGCTGCTCTCAGATGGGATAGCAAAAACTTAGTGACAGATTCCCTTTAAAAGAAGATGTTGGCTATGTAATATAGCTGGGATCTGCCCAGGTTCTGAGCTCAAAAGTCTCTGACAGACTCCATGATGTAACAGTAGGCATTGGAGCATTGAGGGGTTAAATTTAACCTGATTTATAAAATAGGATCTTGTCTGATGGCACATTTTACTCATGGTAAATTGTGTTCTTTTACATATTTGATCATGTTTTGTCTACAGGGCAATGGTTAGTACTGCAGCTTTGCAGCGCTGGGGTCCAGGATTAAAACCCCACCAAGGACAACATCTGCAAGGAGTTTGTATGTTCTCCCTGTGTTTGTGTGGGTTTCCTCCGGGTTCTCCGGTTTCCTCCCACACTCCTAAGACATACTGATAGGGAATCTAGATTGTGAGCCCCAATGGGGACAGTGATGATAATGTATGTAAAGCGCTCTGGAATTAATGGCACTATATAAGTGAGTAAAACAAATAAAATGTGTTTCTGTTTGGCGCACTATCTAAAAAATGTAAAGGGAAGAAAAATTGCAATTTTCACACTGACTACAAGGTCTACTATGAGACTTCTTGTTTCTGTTCTTATAAGCCGCCACTATGAAATTATCACCAATAGATGGACTCGTAACATTCTCGTTTGTACATCAGCATTATCTGAGCACTGTGAAGAGAGGACGAGGAGGCGAACTCTATCATCACCCACGGTTAATGGAAGCACCTGTGCTACCTAACGTGTGTAGAGCTGTTACTTTTCATTGCTTTCCTGTCTGTGATGATAATGAGATTGTTGAAAAATCTTATGTAACAAACAAGGACAGTAAATCCTGTAGCCATTTATATATTTGCAACATTGCTGATGTTTTAAAATATAAACATATAGAGCCTTGAAAAAAAAACACATTTAACATAAAACCCCGATTTAAAGAATAGGCAAATTTCTGATGACGCATTCCCTTTAAACAGATATTAACTTGGGAATCAACAATATATAATTCTGGTGAGACTCCGATCTATTTGAGCACGAGTTGGCCTGGTCTTTGTGGAGGTCGTTTCTCTTGAGTTTCTTAATGCAATGACTGGGAGTCTACAACTATCATTATGTTTTCTCAATGCTTTTGTAGAAAAAACCCTCCTCTTAATTTTTTTTACATATTTTTCCATTTTCAATTACCTTTCTTAGCTAGTTTTCTTACAGTTTTTAACCATACATATTTATAGCATGTGTATGATTTTGAAGTACCTAGATTATTTATTTGAGGAATTTGTGAGCAGAAATCTTTCTACCGCAAACTCTCTGTAACATGAGGCCGTAGTATGTAATATTGCTAGAAATAAATCCACTACAAGGAAGCAAAATAAAATGCTGAGAGTCAATTATAATAATATATTATTCCCTACAGCATGGAAAATTTCAAGTAGATTCATGTGATATAATATGAACACCGCAAGCAATATCTACAGTTGGCATACCTGCCGTGAATTCATAATTGTAATAACATGAACAAAAGAATATGGGGAGAAAGCGTTAAGGGTTTCTTCAAATGATTCAAGCTGCAATCACAATTAAAGCACGAATTCCAATTATAGGCAGTAAGATGATATTTACAAAAATGGTATGTAAAAATACTGCACATGAGCATGTTCAGAACTATCTTTATACTTGGAGACTGGACATTATTGAACTATTCCATATATAGAGAGAGAGAGGCTATTCTGGATAATATAGAGAAATAAACTCAAAATCATGTTCATAGCAAATGTTGAATTGTCAAAGAAAAAAAATATATGCACACATATACCTATATATATATATATATATATATCTATATATATATATATACACTCACCGGCCACTTTATTAGGTACACCATGCTAGTAACGGGTTGGACCCCCTTTTGCCTTCAGAACTGCCTCAATTCTTTGTGGCATAGATTCAACAAGGTGCTGGAAGCATTCCTCAGAGATTTTGGTCCATATTGACATGATGGCATCACACAGTTGCCGCAGATTTGTCGGCTGCACATCCCAAAGATGCTCCATACAAGGCAGGATGGATCCATGCTTTCATGTTGTTTACGCCAAATTCTGACCCTACCATCCGAATGTCGCAGCAGAAATCGAGACTCATCAGACCAAGCAACGTTTTTCCAATCTTCTATTGTCCAATTTCGATGAGCTTGTACAAATTGTAGCCTCAGTTTCCTGTTCTTAGCTGAAAGGAGTGGTACCCGGTGTGGTCTTCTGCTGCTGTAGCCCATCTGCCTCAAAGTTCGACGCACTGTGTGTTCAGAGATACTCTTAGGCCTACCTTGGTTGTAACGGGTGGCGATTTGAGTCACTGTTGCCTTTCTATCAGCTCGAACCAGTCTGTCCATTCTCCTCTGACCTCTGGCATCAACAAGGCATTTCCGCCCACAGAACTGCCGCTCACTGGATTTTTTTTCTTTTTCGGACCATTCTCTGTAAACCCTAGAGATGGTTGTGCGTGAAAATCCCAGTAGATCAGCAGTTTCTGAAATACTCAGACCAGCCCTTCTGGCACCAACAACCATGCCACGTTCAAAGGCACTCAAATCACCTTTCTTCCCCATACTGATGCTCGGTTTGAACTGCAGGAGATTGTCTTGACCATGTCTACATGCCTAAATGCACTGAGTTGCCGCCATGTGATTGGCTGATTAGAAATTAAGTGTTAACAAGAAGTTGGACAGGTGTACCTAATAAAGTGGCCGGTGAGTGTATATATATATATACTGTATATGTGTCTTTTTTCTTTGAAAATGTCAAAATTCATAATTACCTATAAACATGATTTTGAGTTTATTTCTCTATATTATCTAAACGGGACGGGCAATGCACTAAAGGAGATTATATGGTCGGCACTCGTGAATATTCCGGTGCCCAGAGGTAGGACTATTCCATGCAGTTAGAATAGAGTGTTGTGGTTCACTTCTTCTTAGTGCAATGTATTATAGTCCAGAACTGTATGTAGAATGATGGCAATTGATATTAGGATCAGTGAGTACTTGCTGACAGTCACTAATCTAGGCACTAAGCTGAATTCCCAAAACACAATGCTCTCCGCTATACTGCAGTCTGGGACAGTTGGTTCTGCCATACATGTGTATATATATATATATATATATATATATATATATACATATATATATATATATATATATATATATATATATACACTCACCGGCCACTTTATTAGGTACACCTGTCCAACTTCTTGTTAACACTTAATTTCTAATCAGCCAATCACATGGCGGCAACTCAGTGCATTTAGGCATGTAGACATGGTCAAGACAATCTCCTGCAGTTCAAACCGAGCATCAGTATGGGGAAGAAAGGTGATTTGAGTGCCTTTGAACGTGGCATGGTTGTTGGTGCCAGAAGGGCTGGTCTGAGTATTTCAGAAACTGCTGATCTACTGGGATTTTCACGCACAACCATCTCTAGGGTTTACAGAGAATGGTCCGAAAAAGAAAAAAAATCCAGTGAGCGGCAGTTCTGTGGGCGGAAATGCCTTGTTGATGCCAGAGGTCAGAGGAGAATGGGCAGACTGGTTCGAGCTGATAGAAAGGCAACAGTGACTCAAATCGCCACCCGTTACAACCAAGGTAGGCCTAAGAGCATCTCTGAACGCACAGTGCGTCGAACTTTGAGACAGATGGGCTACAGCAGCAGAAGACCACACCGGGTACCACTCCTTTCAGCTAAGAACAGGAAACTGAGGCTACAATTTGTACAAGCTCATCGAAATTGGACAGTAGAAGATTGGAAAAACGTTGCTTGGTCTGATGAGTCTCGATTTCTGCTGCGACATTCGGATGGTAGGGTCAGAATTTGGCGTAAACAACATGAAAGCATGGATCCATCCTGCCTTGTATGGAGCATCTTTGGGATGTGCAGCCGACAAATCTGCGGCAACTGTGTGATGCCATCATGTCAATATGGACCAAAATCTCTGAGGAATGCTTCCAGCACCTTGTTGAATCTATGCCACGAAGAATTGAGGCAGTTCTGAAGGCAAAAGGGGGTCCAACCCGTTACTAGCATGGTGTACCTAATAAAGTGGCCGGTGAGTGTATATATATATATATATATATATATATATATATATATATATATATCTTTATATAAACAAATATACATTCAACATTGGTTTTCTGACATATGTTCAATTTTGTTACTTTGATTGGTTTCCTGACAAATGTCCTCTAATATAAAGTTTCCTTTCACTGCCCTGGTTATAAAGCCATGCCAGCAGTTGAAGTTCCAATACATCAGAAAGATGATGGATGAGGCTCAAGAATAGGTTCTTCCACACCTAAAGAGGCAAACTAGATGAAAGTGAGAAAGATGTCACTTTTCCCACATAGGATTTATTAGCTTCCTATATTTACCTGATACATGTGGAAAAAATATAATAAGATATGCTTTAAAGAGGACCCTTCACAACTTTTGACCTTACAAAGGGTACATTCTTGTACAAGTCGTAGAAATGTAGATAATAAAGATTTTTTTTGTTTTTAATTTTTTCCACTCCTTTGTGGAGACACAGGTCGCAGAAACTGCCGATGCTTATTGTCTTACATTTTTAGTCATTTTACGGGGAGTCTCATTTCTTGTAGCTATGTGGTCATGTGAGAAATGAAAGGCCCACTTGAATTATAAAAAATGCAACACATTAGGAGCCAGTAATTTTAGCACCATGTATCTATACAACAGAGTGGAGAAAATAAAAAATGACAAAAGAAAAGTTTTATCTACATTCTGGCTACTATGTGCATGAATGTACAGATTATAAATTCAAAAGGTCAAAAGTTGTAAAAGGTTTTCTTTAAGATTAAGATTTTTTTTATCTTGAATTAAAAGGATTATCCACTACTCAAACAACCTCTTCTCAATCCCAATTGGTTCCTCAGTTCCTATCACTGGCTCTCCGGGAATCCTTGCAGCCAATCAACACTGGCTTCACTCTCCCTGCCTTCGGAATAATCACATATATCCGGAGCAAGTGAGAGATTGGCAGTTCTCACTTATTCCAGATGTATTTGATTCCTATGAAGGCAGGGGGAGTGAAGCCAGAGATGATGGACAGCAGGGATCATGTAACATAATTATGTCATGCAATCCCTGCTGTCATCCAGTGTTGACACAACTGGAACAGTGCTGGCTTCAAAAGTGAGTATAAGTGTTATTATTTTACAAGGGGGAAATATAGGGATTGAGAAGGGGTAGTCCGAGTAGTGGACAACCCCTTTAAGGAGTGTGTACTAATAAAACAAGACAATTTAGACTCACCCACACCACAAACCTTTCAATTATGTACTATGTTTATTCATTCTTTGGCCCTGAGTTATTTACTGTCAATTTATTGAAACATATTCTGCAATAACAGCTGATGAAATTTTACCAAATTCATGCTTGGCTTTGCTAGCACTGTCCAATTAAAAGGTCTTTCTTTGGTCATCCTTAAAACGAGAGCTCTTGTGCTTCAATAGATCCCTGTGTGTTATGCATTAGCCAAGTCCTCAAAGTATGTACCAGAATTAAATGATAATTGTTTGATCCATATAATTTTATCATTTAACATTAGAATGCAAAAAGTTGTAAACATAAAAAAAAAGCGTTTTTTTCATAAAATAATAGCATTTGGGCATATCTGGGCATTAAAATAAAATTATTTTATAAAGTATGGTAACAAATACTATTACAATTGTCTCTACTAAATTTGAATTCACACGCTGAATCGCCAATACAATTACAAAATGTAAAATGTTGGGATATTTCAGGATGCAAAATGACAGGTACTGGTGTTCAACCGGTTAATACAACGGCACAGTAAGTAATGCTTTGGAGAGGGGCGCAGTACCTGACCATTGTGCTTTATACAAAAGTGCTATAATAAAGATCAAAATGAGAAAATAATAGAAGGTGAGTGGGAATTGGTTTGGTTGGCCTTATAGGTACATAAAGCTATCCAACCAGAAAATTAGAGATAAAGGAAAGAGCCGAGGTTGTAAGGTTGTAGAGTTCCATAAAAACGTCAATGCCACAAAATAAACCTATAATGACAAGGGGTGTTGTCTGGTGGCAACAGGTAATTGAAAAAAAATTGTAAAATGTGTAAAATAATAGTTTGAGGCTCAGACTACAAGGAAAAGCAAAACATTACAGAATTTCTGTGACCAATTACATGCATTAAACGTAAACTGCTGTGTGGTTATGTCAGATATCAGTCAGGGAGGAGTCATTATACAAGCCCAGAGTATGTACAAATTGGCCATATTCCCTATATGGGGCAAAATGTCCCATCACATCATTAAAAACAATGTATTTGTCCTTAAAGCCCTTCATATACAGTTCACTATGTGCATACATAACTGTTCTCCTATCAGCCAGCAGTAATAAAGCATGCCATCTCATATATCTTAGTCTATAGAGCATATGTTACCAATTCTGGCTCTACATGTCAAATAATGAAATTGGCTTTCAAGCGTAGCAATCCTTTTAATTCGTATTTCATAAGTCAATAGTACACATGAAAATAAGCAACTTTGTAATTTTATCAGAGAAATCTGCTTCTTTATCTCCCAGGACTAGTGATGAGCGAGTGTACTCGGTGCTCGGGTTTTCCGAGCATGCTCGGGTGGTCTCCGAGTATTTTGGGCGTGCTCGTAGATTCTGTTAAAGTCATTGCAGCTGCATGATTTGTGGCTGCTAGACTGCCTGAATACATGTGGGGGTTGCCTGTTTGTTAGGGAATCCCCACATGTGTTCAGGCTGTCTAGCAGCCACAAATCATGCAGCTGCAGCGACTCAAACATAATCTCCAAGCATGCTTAGAAAGCCCACGTACCGAGTACACTCGCTAATCACTACCCAGGACTGATCAATAATCTTCAAAATTCTCAATTCTTGGGTCAAAATCTGTATTTAGTGAAGACAGATTATTACATCACTGAGAAAGGCAATGACATTGCTACTCATAAGATTCTATGTAAAGTGAGGCGATGAGGGAGGGAGAATGACGGAGTAACTACAAGCTCCTACCCCCCTGGTCTACATAGTATTTTATCACTAGCTGCTGTCTTCCTACCTCAACAATGAGAAAATCTGTCTTCACTGTATACAGATTTTAGCTGAGAATTGAAATTTTTGAAAATGATCAGTTCAGGAGGATAACATAGTGGATTTCCTAAAAAGATGATGGATAGTCATTAGGGTCAATCTGATAACCTATCCTAACCATATGTGATGAGTATCGCACTTCATTCATTAATTAGTAAGGTTACTATCTCAATTCTAGTATTTCTAGGCGCAAAACTGAAATTACACCAAATCAAAATGTGCCTAGCATATTCTCTCTATAATAAAGTATTATAACTTATATACTGAACTATAGAAAGATTAGAGTGTGTTTTTTATATGTTACGAGGTACTGTCTAAGTAAGATATTTTCGTCTGTTTCTGTTCTGTGACTCGAAATGAATCTATGTAATTTAGGAATAACCAAGGCAATCTTCAAGACTTGTCTTATTCATTGATTGAATGATTGACTAATTGATTAGTACATTGACTAAATTGCCAAAACTACCCATCAAGCACTGGAGTAACCTTGTCGACATGGCGACAAAAAAGAAAAATGCATGCTCTATAAAGTACAGGAATGGATATGTAGGCAATACGTCAAAACATTTTTTTTTTCTTATACTAGACAATGCTTCCTATGGCATGGATTGTTTTATTTTTAATATTTTTAATCACTATATTTCAAATATTGTAGCTACAGCATATCCTCTTACCAATAGGAAAAAATAAGATGTTGAACTAATTCTGGGATATTTCCAATTACTCCAACCAATGTATTGAATGTTGCAATGCTAACAATGACTTAGATGCGTTCATGCACTACAAGCAGTCACTTTGTTTCAGCCTGTCAGTGGAATAGCTGTCAGTGAACAGACAGTTACCCATATTGTTACACTGCTGCTCAACTTTTTTGATGCTTTTGCCATCGGCATATTCATTCACTGGTGGAATAATCGCGGAGAGAAATGTACGCTGATGCTGAACGCTGGTGGGGGATATTTTTTTTGAAATATTAAGGATTAATAAAAGGATTTTGGTTAAGTTCTTGATAATAGCGCACTCAACTTTATTTTGTGACAGTTGTACTTTTCACAGCACAGAAAAAGCATATTTTATATCTGAGTATTATCAAAACGTATGCATTACTTGTAGAATTGTTTTTCATATATGAAAAGTTAATTGTTAGTTTCTTCTAGCTTTATTTTTTTTGGCAGAGATATAGCCACTGATATTAGCTTAGCAGCTTTGTTCATTAGTTTAAAATCTAACTTATATCCATACTTTACAAAGGGAATCAGTCACCAAATATTTGCTACCCTATCTGTGAGCTGCATAATGTAAGAGCAGAGATCCTGAGTCTAGTGATATATCACTTATTGGGCTGCTTGCTGTAGTTTGATAAAATTACTATTCCACCTGCTTCTGATTACCCAGTTCTCTGGCTGCAGAGCTCTGTATAACCCCACCCCCACCACTGATTGGCAGCTTTCTGCCCTATGCACTGTGCACACAGGACACTGCCAATCAGATGTGGGGGCGTGGTTATACAGAGCTCGTTAATATGGAGGACAACCTGGCAGCAAGTTTACATGACCTCTAGTGATAATTTCCTTCTGATACTACAGTTTTTTATCAAAACTACTGTAAGCAGCACAGTAAATTGCACATTGCTGGCATCAGGGTGTCTGTCTTTAAATTATAATGTTCTGAGATTAGGTGGCTAAAACCTGGAAAAAAATTCCCTTTTAGTTCACCAAAACTTAATGGGAAAACAATTTAAGTAGAGCTAATTTCAAATACCAAAAAATGTTGGGCTTTCCACATACGTAAATAATGTAATAGACATTGAGTTGTAATATTACCCTTCTATAATGATGAGTAAGCCATTATGGTAAGAGATTTAGCTCACGAAGCCCTAAACATACACGGGCTATGCAGTCTTACTATCTAAGTATCACACATTGACCAATTGTGTCAAGCCCCTATGCAGTCCTATTTTATCTCTTAGAGTTGCATGTATAGTACAGACCAAAAGTTTGGACACACCTTCTCATTTAAAGATTTTTCTGTATTTTCATGACTGTGAAAATTGTAAATTCACACTGAAGGCATCAAAACTATGAATTAACACATGTGGAATTATATACGTAACAAAAAAGTGTGAAACAACTGAAATTATGTCTTATATTCTAGGTTCTTCAAAGTAGCCACCTTTTGCTTTGATGACTGCTTTGCAAACTCTTGGCATTCTCTTGATGAGCTTCAAGAGGTAGTCACCAGGAATGGTCTTCCAACAATCTTGAAGGAGTTCCCAGAGATGCTTAGCACTTGTTGGCCCTTTTGCCTTCACTCTGCGGTCCAGCTCACCCCAAACCATCTCGATTGGGTTCAGGTCTGGTGACTGTGGAGGCCAGGTCATCTGGCATAGCACCCCATCACTCTCCTTCTTGTTCAAATAGCCCTTACACAGCTGGGAGGTGTGTTTGGAGTCACTGTCCTGTTGAAAAATAAATGATGGTCCAAATAAACGCAAACCGGATGGAATAGCATGCTGCTGCAAGATGCTGTGGTAGCCATGCTGGTTCAGTATGCCTTCAAGTTTTAATAAATCCCCAACAGTGTCACCAGCAAAGCACCCCCCACACCATCACACCTCCTCCTCCATGCTTCATGGTGGGAACCATGTAGAGTCCATCTGTTCACCTTTTCTGCGTTGCACAAAGACACGGTGGTTGGAACCAAAGATCTCAAATTTGGTCTCATCAGACCAAAGCACAGATTTCCACTGGTCTAATGTCCATTCCTTGTGTTTTTAGCCCAAACAAGTCTCTACTGCTTGTTGCCTGTCCTTAGCAGTGGTTTCCTAGCAGCTATTTTACCATGAAGGCCTGCTGCACAAAGTCTCCTCTTAATAGTTGCTGTAGAGATGTGTCTGCTGCTAGAACTCTGTGTGGCATTGACCTGGTCTCTAATCTGAGCTGCTGTTAACCTGCGATTTCTGAGGCTGGTGACTCATATAAACTTATCCTCAGAAGCAAAGGTGACTCTTGGTCTTCCTTTCTTGGGGCGGTCCTCATGTGAGCCAGTTTATTTGTAGCGCTTGATAGTTTTTCCTCTGCACAACACAACTGATGGTCCCAACCCCATTTATAAGCAAGAAATCCCACTTATTAACCCTGACAGGGCACACCTGTGAAGTGAAAACCATTTCTGGTGACTACCTCTTGAATCTCATCAAGAAAATGCCAAGAGTGTGCAAAGCAGTCATCAAAGCAAAAGGTGGCTACTTTGAAGAACCTAGAATATAAGACATATTTTCAGTTGTTTCACACTTTTCTGCTAAGTATATAATTCCACATGTGTTAATTCATAGTTTTGATGCCTTCAGTGTGAATTTACAATTTTCATAGTCATGAAAATACAGAAAAATCTTTAAATGAGAAGGTGTGTCCAAACTTTTGGTCTGTACTGTATTCTGTGTTTGCATGTTGTACTGTGCCCGGTAGCTCAGACACATCTACATGCAGGGAAGAATCAGGGCAGAAGTTTGCAGGTAGCACCTCTGTGTTACACAAACTCATGTATTCATTGATGGCTATTCCTCGATGTGCCTTTCTGCTGAATCTAGCAGCTGAACCACGAAATGCCACTCTAATAGTAATAACATCGGTATTTTACGGTTACTACTGACTATCCACACTTAACTGATTAAACCCACACTAAGTATTTTAGATGTACCTAGGAATAGGCAATACACTTCAAACGCACCATCGTTGTTCATGCAGCATTTGATCATGCTTTTTTCTATTGATTAGCAGAGACTACACATAATTAATACAACAATCAAGTTCACAGAAAATGAAAAAATGTCAAACAACAGAAAGAATTCTAATAACTCCATTATGGAAGTTTGATGAAGACCTGGGAGCTAATACAGAACATTGCGTTACCAGTAGGCCTAATGAGCTGAATTGCATTCACCTCAAGTTAATCTACTCTAGATGTAATTTAGAGCACCTACTGATATCATTTAATATATTGATGTCCTGAAGCAATCTAACTAATTAATAGTAAAGCATCAAAGTACAAACAGATGCTGAATAATTAACTCATAGTAATACTTTTACACTGACTTTTTTTTAAGAAATCAAGAACTTTATTTGCCTTACGAAATATAACCTTGTCGGTATTTTTGCTAGAAAATTCCTATTTTTTATACTAAATGACGTGCAGATTTTGTCAATGAAAGTTTTCTCTCAGGCAACCTCTAATCAACTGTGCCAGGCGTTAGAAGCTACATGACATGATGACACAATGAAGTGTATGGTCCCATTCAAAGCAACAAAAAGGATGAAGCAATGGAAATTGAGGTTGGGTTAAAAAAAAATTTTAACTTTAAAGGAAAAGTTCATCCTTAAACATGGTCTGACTCAAGACATGAAATTAGAGAACACCGTTACTCTGTGACTTCAATCCATCGGTGGAATGAAAAGGTAGCAGCAACCTTCTGAGCACCAGAAATCTTTGTTCTCTAATTAATGCAATGCAACAGGACATGTGGCCTTGTGCAAACTTTGGAGGTTACAGATCCCACTGACATCTCACAGTGATAGGTTAGATGTTTAAAGATAAACCTTGAAAATGAAACTAAAGGTACCTTCACATTAAGCGACGCTGCAGCGATAGCGACAACGATGCCGATCGCTGCAGCATCGCTGTTTGATCGCTGGAGAGCTGTCACACAGACCGCTCTCCAGCGACCAACGATGCCGAGGTCCCCGGGTAACCAGGGTAAACATCGGGTTACTAAGCGCAGGGCCGCGCTTAGTAACCCGATGTTTACCCTGGTTACCAGCGTAAAAGTAAAAAAAACAAACAGTACATACTCACCTGCGCGTCCCCCGGCGTCCGCTTCCTGCAGTGACTGAGCGCTGGCCCTAACAGCAGAGCGGTGACGTCACCGCTGTGCTTTTACTTTCACTTTAGGGCCGGCGCTCAGTCAGAGCAGGAAGCGGACGGCGGGGGACGCGCAGGTGAGTATGTACTTTTTTTTTACTTTTACGCTGGTAACCAGGGTAAACATCGGGTTACTAAGCGCGGCCCTGCGCTTAGTAACCCGATATTTACCCTGGTTACCAGCGTAAAACATTGCTGGTATTGTTGCTTTTGGTGTCAAACCTGACGATAAACGCCGGTCTGACGACCAAATAAAGTTCTGAACTTTATTCAACGACCAGCAATATCACAGCAGGATCCTGATCGCTGCTGCGTGTCAAACTAAACGATATCGCTAGCCAGGACGCTGCAACGTCTCGGATCGCTAGCGATATCGTTTAGTGTGAAGGTACCTTAAGGTGCCACTAATCACATGTCCTCAAGATCCAGACCTTTATATAATTCTACCGAACTAAGCTCAGATGACCATAACAACTATTTGTTAAGATTTAAAGTGACTAAGAAATAGCTTAAAGGAGACTGTTAATTGCCATAAATATGTCATTTTTTACTACCTGGAGTGTCGCTGTTCTCCTAAATCTGATAGTTTTCTATTGTACCTGCAGTGCCTCCAATCCTAAGAATTGGCCTCCTTTTTACTGAATGTAAATCTAGTAGTTTTTGCCACATGTTTATGGCACCCATTATTTCTCTTTCTGAGTACAGTTGGATAAAAATACTGGAAATATACAGTATGCCTTAAAGAGGGGGCCATAACTCAGGTCTAGGGAGGTGCAGACACAAAAAAAATCAGAAGGAGTCAGGAGAACAGACGCATTCATGCCAGTGAAAAAAAATACATACTCATGTCAAGTGACTGATCTTCTTTAAAGATAGTTACCAATAAAATGAATGTCCAACAACTTTCCTTATGTTAAGCAGCAAGTACTCATTTTAAGAATACTTCTACATGAGCCATCCAGATCGTGTTTATGCAATATTTGAAGGCAATCTAAAGACAGTGGATTATAATGGAAAGAAGCAGAAATAAATAAGAAAGGTTTTTTCATCGTCTTAAATCCACTATTTGCTTTACTTCAAAAACTGTATAAAAACTGCATTGAAATGGAAATTGTAAAATAAATAGAGTGAAAGGAAACTAAATTTGGATTTTAAGGCATTAAACACTGTAAGGTTGTAGGTACACTTGCTGAATGTGGCCATTAAAGAATTGCCGATAGGCTACATGTGTGCTGATCGGAGGTTATTTAGTATCCTGCAATGACCTCCTTCTCTCCTCCACGCTTATTCGCTCCTGACCCAATCACCTCCAAGACTTCTCCCAATTATCACCCATCCTCTGGAATCCACCACATTTGGATCCTTCAAAAGAAACCTGAAAACCCACCTCTTCAAAGAAGCTTACAGCCTGTAAAGACCACACGGCCACCTCAACACCATCGGAGCTACTGCAACCCCCGACCTACTGTCTCCTTCCCCATAATCCTGTAGAATGTAAGCCCACAAGGGCAGGGTCCTCGCCCCTCTGTACCAGTCTGTCATTGTTAGTTTGTTTACTGTAAGTGATATTTGTATTTTGATGTAACCCTTTCTCATACACAGCACCATGGAATTAATGGTGCTATATAAATAAATAATAATAATAATACTGTACTTCCATGTGCACAAAATAATTGTTAATATGATCATTATATGCAAATATAATATCACTGTTCTTGAGATCATATATCCTGCTAACCCAAGAAAATATATCGATAATGTCGATATCGATGATTTTTAAACAAGCTTTAAAGATTATTTCACCCAAAGAACAAGCATTTTGTCCATTTGTAGGGTGATTGCCAACTAGTTTAGATATGCCAATAATTGGGAAACAGTCATTATGAGGAATTCCTATTCTCCGTTAATGGGTTGTGTCAATGCTGTTTAATTGTGAAAGCTAAATAACAAGTACATGACTCACTTTTTCCCTTTGTCAGGAAAAGCCCCAAGGACTCAATATTTAGTCATTGTCCTTGCGTACAGCTTCATCTTGCAAGTACATAGCAGTATATGTGTTGTTGTTTTTTTTTACTTTTAGTTTATATTACAGATAAGGTATCTAGTCATACCTGTCATGCACAATATGCATTAAAACTCCCGATTTCTGATGTGACTGTCTATATTGCTTTAATGGCCATGATGACAACTGGCTATTCAGAAATAATAACCGCAGCTAACAGATAACAATTGATTTGCTGAGAA
The DNA here is from genome assembly GCF_051348905.1 of Ranitomeya variabilis. NCBI lineage: Eukaryota > Metazoa > Chordata > Amphibia > Anura > Dendrobatidae > Ranitomeya > Ranitomeya variabilis. The sequence continues at coordinate 903,416,229 of NC_135233.1, forward strand.
GCTAGATGCAGCAATTTCCTCTTTTTGATGAAAAGGATAACGTTACATGCAAACAAATGCCACAACAAGATGTAACATGGATGATATGTATATCGGTATTAGTTACATATTCAAAGAGTCCTATTCGAAGGACGATTATATAGTAGGATTTATTATACATCTTATGGATGAATAGCTTTTACAATATCATGAAGTGTTAGAAGGATTGCTAATTTATAGATCAATTGTATTATTAAAGTATTTTTCTGCTTAACCCCTTCCCGACATTTGACGTACTATCCCGTCGAGGTGGGGTGGGCCCCCATGACTGCCGACGGGATAGTACGTCATACGCGATCGGCCGCGCTCACGGGGGGAGCGCGGCCGATCGCGGCCGGGTGTCGGCTGCATATCGCAGCTGACATCCGGCACTATGTGCCAGGAGCGGTCACGGACCGCCCCCGGCACATTAACCCCCGGCACACCGCGATCAAACATGATCGCGGTGTACCGGCGGTACAGGGAAGCATCGCGCAGGGAGGGGGCTCCCTGCGGGCTTCCCTGAGACGATCGGTACAAGGTGATGTACTCACCTCGTACCGAACGTCTTCTCCCTGCAGGCCCCGGATCCAAAATGGCCGAGGGGCTGTATCCGGGTCCTGCAGGGAGCACTTCCGGGTCGGAGCAGGCTGCAGATGAAAGCTGCAGCCTGCTCCGATGAAAGTATGATCGCAGATCTGATAGAGTGCTGTGCACACTATCAGATCTGCGATCTGTGATGTCCCCCCCTGGGACAAAGTAAAAAAGTAAAAAAAAAAATTTCCACATGTGTAAAAAAAAATAAAAAAAATTCCTAAATAAATAATAATAATAAAAAAAATATTATTCCCATAAATACATTTCTTTATCTAAAAAAAACAAACAAAAACAATAAAAGTACACATATTTAGTATCGCCGCATCCGTAACGAACCAACCTATAAAACTGGCCCACTAGTTAACCCCTACAGTAAACACCGTAAGAAAAAAAAAAAAAAAACGAGGCAAAAAACAACGCTTTATTACCATACCGCCGAACAAAAAGTGGAATAACACGCGATCAAAAAGACGGATATAAATAACCTTGTTACCGCTGAAAGCGTCATCTTGTCCCGCAAAAAATGAGCCACCATACAGCATCATCAGCAAAAAAATAAAAAAGTTATAGTCCTCAGAATAAAGCGATGCCAAAATAATTATTTTTTCTATAAAATAGTTTTTATCGTATAAAAGCGTCAAAACATAAAAAATGATATAAATGAGGTATCGCTGTAATCGTACTGACCCGACGAATAAAACTGCTTTATCAATTTTACCAAGCGCAGAACGGTATAAACGCCTCACCCAAAAGAAATTCATGAATAGCTGGTTTTTGGTTATTCTGCCTCACAAAAATCGGAATAAAAAGTGATAAAAAATGGTCACGTGTCCGAAAATGTTACCAATAAAAACGTCAACTCGTCCCGCAAAAAACAAGACCTCACATGACTCTGTGGACCAAAATGTGGAAAAATTATAGGTCTCAAAATGTGGAGACGCAAAAACTTTTTTGCTATAAAAAGCGTCTTTTAGTCTGGTTTCACACTTGCGTTTTTATCTGCATGCGTTTTTTTAAAAAACCACATGTGTGAAAAAATGCATGTAAACGCGGTAAAACGCATGCGTTTTTATAGAAAAACACAAGAAAACAAGAAAAAAACAAAAAACCCTAACACTACCCCTAACCTGAAATACGTGGCACTGAAATACGTGGCACTGAAATATACGTGTATATACGTATATAAGTGCCACGTATTTAAGTGCCACGTATTTAAGTGCCACATATTTAAGTGCCACGTATTTAAGTGCCACGTATTTAAGTGCCACGTATTTCAGTGCCACGTATTTCAGTGCCACGTATTTCAGAGCCACGTATTCTTCAGTGCCTGAAATACGTGGCACTGAAATACGTGGCACTGAAATATTGTGGCACTGAAATATCGTGGCACTGAAATATCGTGGCACTGAAGTATTTACGTGCCACGTATTTTTCAGTGCCTGAAATACGTGGCACTGAAATACGTGGCACTAAAATACGTGGCACTAAAATACGTGGCACTGAAATATCGTGGCACTGAAATACGTGGCACTTAAATACGTGGCACTTAAATACGTGGCACTTAAATACGTGGCTCTTAAATGCGTGGCTCTTAAATACGTGGCACTTATATACGTGGCACTTATGACTGTCAGAAAATGTTCAGTAAACAGTTAGGGGTGAGGTTAGGGGTAGGGTTTCAGGTAGAATTGGGGAGTTTCCACTGTTCAGGCACATCAGGGGCTCTCCAAACGCGACATGGCGTCCAATCTCAATTCCAGCCAATTCTGCGTTGAAAAAGTAAAACAGTGCTCCTTCCCTTCTGAGCTCTCCCGTGCGTCCAAAAAGGGGTTTACCCCAACATATGGGGTATCAGCGTACTAGGGACAAATTGAACAACAACTTCTGGGGTCCAAGTTCTCTTGTTATCCTTGGGAAAATAAAAATTTGGGGGGCTAAAAATCATTTTTGTGGGAAAAAAAATATGTTTTATTTTCACGGCTCTGCGTTGTAAACTGTAGTGAAACACTTGGGGGTTCAAAGTTCTCACAACACATCTAGATAAGTTCCTTGGGAGGTCTAGTTTCCAATATGGGGTCACTTGTGGGGGGTTTGTACTATTTGGGTACATCAGGGGCTCTGCAAATGCAACGTGACGCCTGCAGACCAATCCATTTAAGTCTGCATTCCAAATGGCGCTCCTTCCCTTCCGAGCTCTGTCATGCGCCCAAACAGTGGTTCCCCCCCACATAGGGGGTATCAGCGTACTCAGGACAAATTGGACAACAACTTTTGGGGTCCAATTTATCCTGATACCCTTGTGAAAATACAAAACTGGGGGCTAAAAAATCATTTTTGTGAAAAAAAAAAATAATTTTTATTTTCACGGCTCTGCGTTATAAACTGTAGTGAAACACTTGGGGGTTCAAAGTTCTCACAACACATCTAGATAAGTTCCTTGGGGGGTCTAGTTTCCAATATGGGGTCACTTGTGGGGGGTTTGTACTGTTTGGGTACATCAGGGGCTCTGCAAATGCAACGTGACGCCTGCAGACCAATCCATTTAAGTCTGCATTCCAAATGGCGCTCCTTCCCTTCCGAGCTCTGTCATGCGCCCAAACAGTGGTTCCCCCCCACATAGGGGGTATCAGCATACTCAGGACAAATTGGACAACAACTTTTAGGGTCCAATTTATCCTGATACCCTTGTGAAAATACAAAACTGGGGGCTAAAAAATCATTTTTGTGAAAAAAAAAATTAATTTTTATTTTCACGGCTCTGCGTTATAAACTGTAGTGAAACACTTGGGTGTTCAAAGTTCTCACAACACATCTAGATAAGTTCCTTGGGGGGTCTAGTTTCCAATATGGGGTCACTTGTGGGGTGTTTGTACTGTTTGGGTACATCAGGGGCTCTGCAAATGCAACGTGACGCCTGCAGACCAATCCATTTAAGTCTGCATTCCAAATGGCGCTCCTTCCCTTTCGAGCTCTGTCATGCGCCCAAACAGTGGTTCCCCCCCACATAGGGGGTATCAGCGTACTCAGGACAAATTGGACAACAACTTTTAGGGTCCAATTTATCCTGATACCCTTGTGAAAATACAAAACTGGGGGCTAAATTTCATTTTTGTGAAAAAAAAAAAAAATTATTTTCACGGCTCTGCGTTATAAACTGTAGTGAAACACTTGGGGGTTCAAAGTTCTCACAACACATCTAGATAAGTTCCTTGGGGGGTCTAGTTTCCAATATGGGGTCACTTGTGGGGTGTTTGTACTGTTTGGGTACATCAGGGGCTCTTCAAATGCAACGTGACGCCTGCAGACCAATCCATTTAAGTCTGCATTCCAAATGGCGCTCCTTCCCTTCCGAGCTCTGTCATGCGCCCAAACAGTGGTCCCCCCCCACAAATGGGGTATCAGCGTACTCCAGACAAATTGGACAACAACTTTTGGGGTCCAATTTATCCTGATACCCTTGTGAAAATACAAAACTGGGGGCTAAAAAAATCATTTTTGTGAAAAAAAAAATAATTTTTATTTTCACGGCTCTGCGTTATAAACTGTAGTGAAACACTTGGGGGTTCAAAGCTCTCAAAACACATCTAGATAAGTTCCTTAGGGGGTCTACTTTCCAAAATGGTGTCACTTGTGGGGGGGTTTAATGTTTAGGCACATCAGGGGCTCTCCAAACGCAACATGGTATCCCATCTTAATTCCAGTCAATTTTGCATTGAAAAGTAAAATAGCGCTTCTTCCCTTCTGAGCTCTGCTATGCGCCCAAACAGTGGTTTACCCCCACATATGGGGTATCGTCATACTCAGGACAAATTGCACAACAACTTTTGTGGTCTAATTTCTTCTCTTACCCTTGGGGAAATAAAAAAATGGGGGTGAAAAGATCATTTTTGTGAAAAAATATGATTTTTTATTTTTACGGCTCTGCATTATAAACTTCTGTGAAGCACTTGTTGGGTCAAAGTGCTCAACACACATCTAGATAAGTTCCTTAAGGGGTCTACTTTCCAAAATGGTGTCACTCGTGGGGGGTTTCAATGTTTAGGCACATTAGGGGCTCTCCAAACGCAACATGGCGTCCCATCTCAATTCCAGTCAATTTTGCATTGAAAAGTCAAATGGCGCTTCTTCCCTTCTGAGCTCTGCCCTGCGCCCAAACAATGGTTTACACCCACATATGGGGTATCAGTGTACTCAGGACAAATTGCACAACAATTTTTGGGGTCCAATTTCTTCTCTTACCCTTGGGAAAATAAAAAATTGGGGGTGAAAAGATCATTTTTGTGAAAAAATATGATTTTTTATTTTTACGGCTCTGCATTATAAACTTCTGTAAAGCACTTGTTGGGTCAAAGTGCTCACCACACATCTAGATACGTTCCTTAGGGGGTCTACTTTCCAAAATGGTGTCACTTGTTAGGGGTTTCAATGTTTAGGCACATCAAGGGCTCTCTAAATGCAACATGGCGTCCCATCTCAATTCCAGTCAATTTTGCATTGAAAAGTCAAATGGCGCTCCTTCCCTTCCGAGCTCTGCCCTGCGCCCAAACAATGGTTTACACCCACATATGGGGTATCAGTGTACTCAGGACAAATTGCACAACAATTTTTGGGGTCCAATTTCTTCTCTCACCCTTGGGAAAATAAAAAATTGGGGGTGAAAAGATCATTTTTGTGAAAAAATATGATTTTTTATTTTTACGGCTCTGCATTATAAACTTCTGTAAAGCACTTGTTGGGTCAAAGTGCTCACCACACATCTAGATAAGTTCCTTAGGGGGTCTACTTTCCAAAATGGTGTCACTTGTTAGGGGTTTCAATGTTTAGGCACATCAGGGGCTCTCCAAATGCAACATGGCGTCCCATCTCAATTCCAGTCAATTTTGCATTGAAAAGTCAAATGGCGCTCCTTTGCTTCCAAGCTCTGCCATGCGCCCAAACTGTGGTTTACCTCCTCATATGGGGTATCAGCGTACTCAGGACAAATTGCACAACAACTTTTGGGGTCTATTTTCTCCTGTTACCCTTGGTAAAATAAAACAAATTGGAGCTGAAATAAATTTTGTGTGAAAAAAAGTTAAATGTTCATTTTTATTTAAACATTCCAAAAATTCCTGTGAAACACCTGAAGGGTTAATAAACTTCTTGAAAGTGGTTTTGAGTACCTTGAGGGGTGCAGTTTTTAGAATGGTGTCACACTTGGGTATTTTCTATCATATAGACCCGTCAAAATGACTTCAAATGAGATGTGGTCCCTAAAAAAAAATGGTGTTGTAAAAATGAGAAATTGGTGGTCAACTTTTAACCCTTATAACTCCGTCACAAAAAAAAATTTTGGTTCCAAAATTGTGCTGATGTAAAGTAGACATGTGGGAAATGTTATTGATTAAGTATTTTGTGTGACATATGTCTGTGATTTAAGGGCATAAAAATTCAAAGTTGGAAAATTGCGAAATTTTCAAAATTTTCGCCAAATATTCGTTTTTTTCACAAATAAACGCAAGTTATATCGAAGAAATTTTACCACTAACATGAAGTACAATATGTCACGAGAAAACAATGTCAGAATCGCCAAGATCCGTTGAAGCGTTCCAGAGTTATAACCTCATAAAGGGACAGTGGTCAGAATTGTAAAAATTGGCCCGGTCATTAACGTGCAAACCACCCTTGGTGGTGAAGGGGTTAAAGAAATTCAGCTCAGCATTGCCTAAAAATGTAAAAAACTACTCCCCAACAAATCCCCTAATGCTTCTCTCATACTGATGCTCTGACCTAACAGGCACCTTGCTTTTTTCTATTGAAAGCTTGGAAGATGATTATTGTGGTCAATGATTGGCTGCAGCAGTCACATATACAATAAAACTACATTAGAACCCCACAAAAGCTGATCAAACATGTCTGTGTGGTAAGCCCCGTCTCACATAGCGATTTACCAACGATCACGACCAGCGATACGACCTGGCCGTGATCGTTGGTAAGTCGTTGTGTGGTCGCTGGGGAGCTGTCACACAGACAGCTCTCTCCAGCGACCAACGATGAGGGGAACCTCTTCGGCATCGTTGAAACTGTCTTCAACGATGCCGAAGTCCCCCTGCAGCACCCGGGTAACCAGGGTAAACATCGGGTTACTAAGCGCAGGGCCGCGCTTAGTAACCCGATGTTTACCCTGGTTACCAAAAAAAACAAACAGTACATACTCGCCTTTCGGTGTCCGTCAGGTCCCTTGCCGTCTGCTTCCTGCTCTGACTGAGATCCGGCCGTACAGCGAGAGCAGAGCGCAGCGGTGACGTCACTGCTGTGCTGCGCTCTCACTGTACGGCGGCACTCAGAGCAGGAAGCAGACGGCAAGGGACCTGACGGACACCGAAAGGCGAGTATGTACTGTTTGTTTTTTTTGGTAACCAGGGTAAACATCGGGTTACTAAGCGCGGCCCTGCGCTTAGTAACCCGATGTTTACCCTGGTTACCAGTGAAGACATCGCTGGATCGGTGTCACACACACCGATTCAGCGATGTCAGCGGGACCTCAACGACCAAAAAAAGGTCCAGGCCATTCCGACACGACCAGCGATCTCGCAGCAGGGGCCTGATCGCTGGTACGTGTCACACATAGCGAGATCGCTACTGAGGTCGCTGTTGCGTCACAAAACTAGTGACTCAGCAGCGATCTCGCTAGCGATCTCGCTATGTGAGACGGGGCCTTTAGTTTGTTACTTATCTTAATTGAGTGCTGAGGAAAGTAATTGTATGAAAACAATCTATGGTAGGCCATTAATGTAAAAGCCAAATAAAGGCATGTCCTCATATATGTGCTCTGGTGTCTAAGCCATTTATGGGCCTACTGGGGTTCTTAAAAGTTTGTGAAATCTTCAGAATTTTCCATATGTCTGCATAAATTTGAGCTAAATCTACATTATATTTCCTCACTAGTTCTCAAAGTAGATATAGAAAATCAAATCAAACAACTGAGTCAAAAATATTTCATTTTTTATTAAGAAAAATGATCCAGTATATATACTTGTGATTGTCAAAATTATGTGAATCTTTCGGATTAGCTAATAATTTGATGGTGAAATCGTCTGGTGTTTTCAGTCAATGTGATGACAGATGTGAGTGGGTGACCTGTTTTATTTGACCTTGGGTCAGGCGCATCTTTGGCACTCCCAAATTCATGCCCAGTGTGCCTGACAGGCAAGGGTTAGAGAACCGCCTATAATATCTAATTATCTTAATTTCTGGGCTCTAAAAGTAATCAATGAACTTAATAGGAATGTATTACAAAAGAGTACTCAAAATCAGATACAAAAAAAACATTTAACACTCATAAATGTAATAAAACAAAAAGTATCCAAGTTTCACAAATAACGCTAAATAGCTTCCAGTTTTTATGCATTGTGTGCGTGGAACGACTGCAATGAGAAGCCACTGCTTTCCAACAATAACATGGATGACAATCTGCAGTTTGCTAAAGAACACCAAGACAAGCCAAAAGGCATTTCGAACTATGTTTTGTAGTTTACAGATTGCTGAGACCAACATTGTAATTTTTGGTTGCAATGAAGCACAATAAGTTTCTAGGTCAATTTTACTGAAAACAACAAACCCCAAAATAATGACAGAATTGCATTTTTTTTCATCAATTCACCTCACTTGAATTTTTGTTTTCCTGTTTTTCAATATATTATAAAGTTCTGATAAACAATGTTTGCATATCTATGTCTACATGAAAAAAAGATTGCTCTCAAAAGTTGAGAAAAAAAACTAAAGCACAAAAACTGGGAGACCTGGCCAATACTTTGTAGTATTCTAGAATGAATAGTTTTCCATGGCAATGGCACATTGATAGAATCAGTGGTTCAGAAATAGTGAGTCCAGAAACTGTGCCTGCAACTGTGAAAAGTGTAATCTAAAGCATTTAAGACCAACCACATGTAATTAGTCTTCTTAAAATGTACTTTGAACAACAAGTTATGTATTCAGACAACTAAGAAAAGTTCATTTTACAGGATACACCCATATCAAGGCTGAAAACCACGTAAAATGTTATTTTATGCTTTTATACTCGGCTTCAGTGAACATTGCCAATATTTGTGTAACCATATCCTCCAAGGCTGTAAATGTCCCCTGGATAACCATTTCATTTGTTATTTTATGCACTACCAAAATATATTTTTTTTTATACTAAGGAAAAACATTTGCATGATATTTGTAGTAAACGGTTTCCTCTAGAGCACATTTGTTCAATATTGCCCTTCAACTCAAAAGAAACTAGCTGAAGTGCAAACACTTTAAGGACGCAACATGTTCATCTGTAAACTGTTTGCCCAAAGATGCTGAAAGTATGCTTTTAGTGACAATTTGTGATGATGCACACTTCTCAAGGTCTCTGGAAATATAATAACATTTAATTTCAGTAATTTCAGTAAACATTAGTAAATGGAGTAGCTCTTGGCAGTCATTGTTCTAGATCTTGTTTTTATATGGTTACTCATTCCTAGCTACCTATTATGCGGAAAAGTTTTCTCACGTAAAAAAAAAATCAAAAGTAATAGTTTTAGAGGTCAGCTTATAAACCACAATCAGTTTTATGTCAATTTTTTTGCTTTGATTGAGCTGTTTTTTTAAAGGACTTTTATTCCTTTTATAACAAAAAGGCAGTTTTTTTATGTAACAAACTAAAACTATAAATATTGCTTCAATCATTGAGTCATAAATGTAAAAGAGTAGGTCTCAATCCACCAAAGGCCTAATAAGAATCTGACTAAAAACCATAAAGTTAGATGTGTGGGAAGTTGTGATAAGTGAACGTGGTTGGATATTGTTCTATCCAAGCATGCTTAAAGAGTTATTCGAGCATTTCAGGTGTGCTCGAATAATATGTTCATGTCCCTGCAACTGCATGATTCTCAGCTGTTTGACAGCTGCAACACATGTGGGGATTTCCAGTTTGTTGTCATTTGTTTTGTAATCAAGCAGCCTCGAGGACTCGAACATATTATGCGAAAAATTTCTCTTTGTGAACTATGGTGAATTCACCACTGCACCGTGAGACTTTTTCTCACTCTGCTAGCGATGAACTCACTGAGGTCCCTGCAGTTCAGGGCCCAGCTGGGTATGCAGCCTCAGTGACCAGCGGTAACCTCGATGTCACTGCTTGTCATTGAGGCTGAACTTGCAGCAGCTCTTTACTGAGTGATTCTCAGCCTAGAAGGTCACATCTTTGCACCATCCAGTTTGAAAACTGTAAAACTATTTATTCCCAAACATAGATTATTGTGTAGTACAGAACGATGGACAGGTAAGGGATACAGTTGTTTTTTATTTTTACATGAGACATTGGCTTCAGTGGAATTGGGCATTAGGTTAATATTTTTATTATTTTATGTTTTTTTACAGGAGACAATGGCTTCAGTGGAATAGGCGTTAGGTGAGTATAACTGTGTTGGGTATTTTTAAATAAACAAAAGTGTGTTTTTTAATTTTAAATAAAGGACTTTATTTTTTATGTGTTTTTTTTTTACAATATATAGGATTAATAATGGATAACCGTCTTATAGACACCTCTCCATTACTAAGCTGTGTGCTTGATGTCACCGGACAATATTAACATCAACCCCGCAAATATGAACCCCACTTACCACCGCCACAGGGCAAGTGGAAAGAGCGGGACAAAGTGTCAGAATTGGAACATCTAATAGGTGCATATTTTCTGGACATCTGGACAGCTGCAGGCTGCTATTTTTAGTTTGTGTGGGGGCAATATCCATGGCCCCTTACCAGTCTGAGAATACCAGTAAGATAAGAGGTGTGGATTGTGAATGATGTAATACCTAGACAAGATTGCGAAGCACAAGTAGGGTGGCAGACATAGATGAGGAAGGAGATACTGAGTGGTGCAGTACTGTTGAGAGCTTTGCGCATGAATAAAAGTTTATATTGAATTTTTTCATGAACAGTCAAATGGTTCAGTGGCTGATATATGATAGAAAGCATCATTGCAGTGGTTTAACAGAAAAGATAAGTGTAGCTGTTGGTCAAAAAAAAAATGAACCCCTTAGTGACAGAGCCAATTTGGCACTTAATGACCGAGCCAATTTTTACAATTCTGACCACTGTCACTTTATGAAGTTATAGCTCTGGAATGCTTCAACCTATCCCACTGATTCTGAGATTATTTTTTCATGACATATTGTACTTTATGCTAGTGGTAAAATTTCTTCTATATAACTTGCATTTATTTATGAAAAAAATGGCAATTTGGCAACAACTTTGAAAATTTTGCAATTTTCAAAATTTTAATATTTGTACCCTTAAATTAGAGAGTGGTGTCACACAAAATAGCTAATAAATAACATTTCCCACATGTCAACTTTACATCAGCACAATTTTGGAAACATCATTTTTTTGTTAAGATGTTATAAGGGTTAAAAGTTGACCAGCGATTTCTCATTTTTCCAACAAAATTTATAAAACAATTCTTTTAGGGACCACCTCATATTTGAAGTGAGTTTGGGGGGGTCAATAAAACAGAAAATACCCAAAAGTGACACCATTCTAAAAACTGCACCCCTCAACCACATTCAAGAAGTTTATTAAAACTTCAGGTGCTTAACGAGAACTAAAGCAATGTGGAAGAAAAAAATGAACATTTTAATTTTTTCTAAAAAATTTTACTTTGGAACCAAATATTTTTATTTTCACAAGGGTTACAGGAGAAAATGGACCAGAAAATTTGTTGTGCAATTTCTCCTGAATATGCTGATATCCTGTATGTGCAGGAAAGCCACTGTTTGGGCGCATGGCAGGGCTTAGAAGGAAAGAACTGTTTGACTTTATGAACGCAAAATTGGCTGGTATCAATGGTGCCAGCCATGTCACGTTTGGAGTTTGTTCGTAAACTCCAACCCTAACCCCTACACACCCCTAACCCTAACCAAACCCTAACCATAACTCTAACCCTAACGCACCCTTAACCCTAGTCCCAACCCTAACCATAATCTCAACCATAACCACAACAATAACCCTAACCACAATCCTAACCCTAACCATAAACCTAGCCCCAACCCTAACCCTAGCCCCAATCCTAACCCTAGCCCAACCCTAACCAGAGCCCCAACCCTAACCCTAGTACCATCTCTAACCTTAACTCTAGCACTAGCCCGACCCTAACCCAAATTGAAAAATGGAAATAAATTATTTTAATTTCATTATTTTTACCTAAATAAGGGGGTGTTAAAAGGAGTTTTATGTACTGTTTTACTTTTATTTTGATCCCTGTGATAGGGTCTATCACAGTGATCAAAAAAAAAACAATAGGAAAAATTTCCTATTATTGCTGGGTGCCAGCCAGCAGATCTCGGAGGGCGCACTGTGCATGTGCGTGTCATTTTCTTCCCATAAGATGCCGGGGAACAGGACCAGGACAGGAAAGAGAAATTAAATCAGAAATCTGACTTTTTTTTGCGATCGCCATTAGTCCATGAATAATGGTGAATGCAACTCTGAGGTTGGTAAAAGCCGACCCGAATCATGTTCTCTGGGATCTCAGCTACCTCTGGTAGAATTTGATACTGTGGGGTGCTATAACCTTATTTTTCAGCACCATGAAAAAGCGGCGCTGAGGAATAAGTACCCTTAATTGCTGCCATTAAAAGGCGTATCGGCGGTCATTAAGGGGTTAATAGTAAGGAGCAGTAGTCAAAAAGGATAAATCAGAGCAACATTAAGTCTTGTTGTTATGATGCTAAGAAAAGATCTCATTCTGGAGATGTATCTAAGGTAAAGCTGGAATAAGCATACAAGATGTTCCTCCCAATGGTGGTGCAAGTGGATTTGTGAACCCACTGTGACACAGGACCAGGCCTGCACAGGAATGGGCATAACTAAGTGACTATCTGGTGTTCACTGGAGCTTCTGATGGTATAAAGACTAGGCTGCAAGTAGCTGTCAGATACCACTCCTAAGCAGAGCCCGATCCTCCAGCTACTGACCCCAAGGGTCAGGGTTGCCGACACGGTCTAGGGCTACGTTCGGACACCAGTCTGGGATACTGAATCAGGGACTGGCTGCACATCAGACCAGGGAACAATGTTTAGGCACTGGCTGTACTGGAACCAGGGGACTTCGGGAATAGGACTAGCAACACTGGGACTTCGGATTTAGGACTGACAATACCAGGACCTGGAGACGTTTAGGCACTGGCCACACTGGGACTAGGGATTCAGGTTCAGGACAATGGCCACATCAGAACCAAGGATTTGAGTTTAGGACACTGACCACACCGGGAACAAGGGACAACTTTAAGGCTCTAGCTGCACTGATACCATGGATTTGGGTTCAGGACATGGGTCACACTGGAACAGGACATTGGCCAAACCAACACTAGGGAACCTACAAACTGCATTGGAAGAACACCACAGTATTTAATGACTAAACTCATTGCTTGGCGACTCCCTTATGGAGAGGAATACTTATATACAGGATGAATCCTAGCAATTGGCTGGGAGCCATCTTGCAGGTGGATATCATTACACTAAATTCCTATCAGTATGCGTGTGGTCCCTTTAAGAGCAAGGGAGAATATGTGTCACCAGAACTCAGTACAGATCAAGAAGCAATGAACACTGGGGACAACATTGTGGGGCTGGGGCAGTGTGTAGGCCATCGTCTGTACATGGAGGGAGAAGGGGACACCATACAGGGGCACAAGACCTAGACTACAAGGAATGAAGCAAGACATAGAAGCGGAGTATGAAAGTCCCACAAAACATAATAATTATTAGAAAAACTTTATTTATACAAATACAAATACAAAAAACTAGATAAAAAACAATGTAGCCCATACATCTGCGTAAACAGGAATCTGGTGGCAACTAGTGAACATTGCCTTTTCATGCCATATCCAGGAAGTGAAGCCAGTGTTTTATGTAATAGGTTGTCTCAAATGAATCTTCAGAAGCACGATGCTTCCTGCCTTGCTAGGGGCAGTGCACTTTTGAAGATTGATGGTTCAGACTAGCGGCATGGTCACACCACTGGTTCATACTGTGTGCTCTCTGAGGCTGCTAGCAGATACAACTTTTACTTTGGATCTTGGAAGAAGCGCAGGTGGACTGAGGCTGGTTGGATACAATGATCCATCCAGCCTCAGGGCGTCTCAAACAGGCAGTAAAGCATACAGACTTTTTGTGCCATGTACTCCTTGTCTTGGTAACTGACCACACTGGGACTGCAGGCTGGAAAATAAACTAATCAAGGAGCTGTACGCTATAAAATTAAAAAGAACAGTGATTTTTAATGAGGGGTACATTTCAAAGTTGCTTGTTTTTACAAGCAGTTTGCAATTCTGTACTTATGAAGTTGATACAATGTCTTTGCATTTTTTTTATGCTTTTCACTGTTTGAGCAAGGCAATGATCTTGTTTCAAAAGTTTTTGGACCACTCTCTTGGCTTAGCCATATTTCTAATATGTAATCAAGTGTTACAGTAAAAAGAAAAACCTAGCCAGTCCGTGTATCTCAAGTGTTTTACCTCAATCACAACTGACACAACTAATGAAATCTTTGATAACTTGCATCAGGTGGACTTGAGATAATATTTGATTTTCAAATGTGTGCTACTATGAGGATTTCAATGCTAGGGGTTGATAATCTGTGAGAATGCAGAAATCATTAAAAGTGGCATTTTGTTTTGATTTTGGAGAAACCTCGTTACTAGGGTTGAGCGACCTTGACTTTTTTAGGGTCGAGTCATGTTTCACGAAACCCGACTGTTGGAAAAGTTGAGTCGGGCTAAATCGGCCGATTACTGCGCAAAGTCGAGGATCGGCCGGAACACAAAACCCTATGCACGTCAATGGGGATTTTTTTTATTTTTCTCTCTCTCTCTCTTTCTCTCTCTCCCCCTCCATCCCAGCACAGAAAATTTCGTTTTACACATTCCAGATCGCTACTGCACACAAGCGATAAAATGATGATAGGCGTGCACACCCTAACCCCTATGTCATCACTCTGCCCACGCTCCTTCATTGGCTGTAAAAATGGCGCTAAACACGTCATACGAAACGCGACTTTGGCGCCAAGATCGCGTACCGCATGGCCGACCCCACACAGGGATCGGGTCGGGTTTCATGAGACGCCGACTTTACCAAAAGTCAGCGACTTATGAAAATGAACGATCCGTTTCGCTCAACCCTACTCGTTACATTACCTGTATTGAGGTATTTCGGTTGAGTTTTGAGGTATTGGTGTATTCCAAAAAGCAGAAGGTTTGTAAATTTGGCTAATAAACTTAACTTGGAATAAGGTTTGGATTATTTTTATTGCAACTGGAAGAAACATCTCAGTGGTTTTATACTTAAGGTACATACTAAAGGTCAAAGCAGAAAAGGAAACAAAAAGAATAAAGTGCAAGGCACAATAAGATGAGGATAAAAGGAAAATGTTACTCAAAATTTGATTAAAAAAAGAGTAAGACACGAGATACTCAAAGCTGATGATTCCACAAATAGAGCTTACGATACTCATGTACACTGTGTCCATTTGTAATATTGAGATTGCACTTTGTATACTTTATCATACTATTTCATGTACCCTCCAATCTACTATTTTACTATTGTTATATTCTATTAAGCTTATATCTATCATGCTCTTGCGTCTGTATCATGTTGTATAAATTATTCTTATGCTCATCAGCCTTTATTATCTTGTGCCTTGCACTTTTTAAATTACATTTTCAACAAAATTTATCTTCTACCATCTTACTGTGCCTTGCACTAATTCTTTTTGGGGTTTTCTTCAATTCATATTTGCTTATTGGCCTATTACCCTATGCTCATCATGAATATGTATTTTTATTAACCTGTGTCATAGTTAGAGACAAAGCTATAGACAGTTTGGATCTAAGATTTTAAGCATTAAACAGAAATGCTAAATTTAGCCTTTTTATAAATATTATTTAGGTGGAAATACTGCAAATACAAAGAATGAAGCTATATTAAAACCTCTTTCTTTATGTGTAATGCCACACTGTTATATATGGGCAAGTACCTGTGCATTGTACTCAAGAGCTATAAAGCAATAATAGCTTTTTATCTCATTCCCATTATAATCTACTCTTTTAGCCTTCAAAAAGATTTTATCAAGTTTACACTATTACCTATTGGAAGGATAGGAGGCAACTTACTGATCATTGGGGTTCCAACCAGCCATACTACTAGCTTTTTCAAAAACTCTGCCAAGAACTATTTGAATGCAGCAAACCATTTTTTCTTTTAAGGACTCCTTTTATCCTTACTCAGTATTTATTGGACAAATTGTTAGCACATTTGTATTACAACATGTCTGTATTACTGACACCCAATAATACAACCTTTTTCTGTGATATCATCCACGCACTGTCATGGGAGACCTAGGTAGGAATGAGCTAATAACCCGGGCCCCTGCGATTTCCCTCAGACTAGGGAAACCCTGACTGACCCTCTCCCAGAGTTTTTACTGATGGTGTGCATGTCTGGGCCTCCACCCTCGCCCTATCTCCTGTTTTAACCCTAGGCTGATACCACCACCCCCCCACCAGTGAAGAGACCACACTCCAATACCCCCAGTTAGCTCAGACAAGGATAACGGAAAAATAAGCACCACGCCGCAGTCACTCAGGAATACACTATAAATGCAAAGGGCAAAACAAATACAAATATGGGAAGGAGATAATAAGACAAAGGGAAATACACCACCAGCAAAGATACTCCAACTACTTAGCTCACCACTCCAGACCGAGATAACCACGCACAAGACAGAAGCTATAATCGGCGACGCCCAATGTTCAGGAGAACTATTTAAAGGCAGTGGGCATGGCCCAGCTTCCAATCCGAGCATCAGGTAAATTAACCCCGGACCAGCTAGATAAAATCTAGCCGACGCCACTGAGCGCATAGTGGACAAAAGCAGAATTACCGCTGTCTGTCGGACGACCTGGTCTGAACAGCATCCGACATGACACGCACTTCTACAAAATACCATCAATTGTCTGTTTGCTGTCTCCAACATTATGTCTTCTTTCTATCAGAAGAAAAGCATTTTAATACTGAACTTCTTTTTTTCATGTTTTACTGATTTTTCTAATGACTCACTTTCTTGGTGTTATGTTCAGTTTTCACTCTTCCATTCCATGTACTCATACTAATAATCATAAAGCACATCATTAAATAGTGGCCGAGAGCAAAAAAGTAAAGCTCTCCCAAAGTCAGTACCCAGAATCACTGGGTTAACAGGACAAGTCCAACAGACATAGAGCAAGACACAGAAGCGGAGTATGAAAGTCCCACAAAACAATAATCATTAGAAAACCTTTATTTATACAAATACAAATCAGTAGATAAAAAACAATGTAGCCCATATAGTGAGGAAATATGGAGGAGACATGAAGGTAAGCTGGTTTAGGCAGGAAAAGCTAAATACATCCTGAGCAAGCTATCCATGAATGACAATGGTAACACAATACCACTCACATGGCAGAGGATTCTGACAGAATGAATGGGTGCCAAAGGCAGTACCCTGCAAATCACTCCCAATTTACTAGTCATTCATACATGCTTACCCATAAGTGCACGGATGGCTATCCCACTTGACCCCGCAGCCCCTTGACGCGCGTTTCGCCGTCCAGCTTTTCAGAACCGCCTTTGTCACCCATTCATTCTGTCAGAATCCTCTGCCATGTGGGTGGTATTGTGTTACCATTGTCATTCATGCATAGCTTGCTCAGGATGTATTTAGGTGCAGGAGTGCCACTGATCCACACTGCAAACTAGGCCCACAGCTACAATAGGCACCCTATACAACCACAACTGATTTTCTGGGATTATTAGCCCCTGGATACTACAGGGACATCCCTTCCCTTTTCTTGAGTTATGCTCCATACTACACCTGGATTCAGCGACCTATGAGTAAGACCCGGGAGGGGTCGAAACGTCAGTAATCTGTGTCGCATATCATTTTTCCAGTGTACATATGCTATCTGATTGATTTTGTGCATATTGAATAAATTGTTAATTTCTGAAAGATATTCCTCTAAGGGTGTCTATCACCAGTCTGTGGCTGCTGTTTTTTTAAAAGATATTAGTCACAGACTAATGATTTTTCTAAATATAATGTACTATGAAAAGTGGCCATATATTGCACTAATACCATCAATGCCCCCACAAGGACCCAACTTTCTAGCAAAAGTTGAGTCCAAGTTTGAGGATTGTGGAATCCAAACAACTCCTTATGGCGACCTCACAGTGAAAGTGTGAGATCTCATGTTATTGCAAGCTTCTTACATATTGGGCTAACTCAGCAATGCCAAATCCTTGAATAAGCGGTTACTGAAGAATAACATCATTGGAGAGTCTACTGTTCAGTAACTGCTTAGTAAAGAAAACAGTATCACTGGGTTAGTGCAAAGTCCACGAAATTGCAAAAACTAGTAAGAAAGGTGGCAGATGAGGTTTAACAATGATAAATGTAAGGTTATACACATGGGAAGAAGGAATCAATATCACCATTACACACTGAACGGGAAACCACTGGGTAAATCTGACAGGGAGAAGGACTTGGGGATCCTAGTTAATGATAAACTTACCTGGAGCAGCCAGTGCCAGGCAGCAGCTGCCAAGGCAAACAGGATCATGGGGTGCATTAAAAGAGGTCTGGATACACATTATGAGAGCATTATACTGCCTCTGTACAAATCCCTAGTTAGACCGCACATGGAGTACTGTGTCCAGTTTTGGGCACCGGTGCTCAGGAAGGATATAATGGAACTAGAGAGAGTACAAAGGAGGGCAACAAAATTAATAAAGGGGATGGGAGAACTACAATACCCAGATAGATTAGCGAAATTAGGATTATTTAGTCTAGAAAAAAGACGACTGAGGGGCGATCTAATAACCATGTATAAGTATATAAGGGGACAATACAAATATCTCGCTGAGGATCTGTTTATACCAAGGAAGGTGACGGGCACAAGGGGACATTCTTTGCGTCTGGAGGAGAGAAGGTTTTTCCACCAACATAGAAGAGGATTCTTTACTGTTAGGGCAGTGAGAATCTGAAATTGCTTGCCTGAGGTGGTGGTGATGGCGAACTCAGTCGAGGGGTTCAAGAGAGGCCTGGATGTCTTCCTGGAGCAGAACAATATTGTATCATACAATTATTAGGTTCTGTAGAAGGACGTAGATCTGGGGATTTATTATAATGGAATATAGGCTGAACTGGATGGACAAATGTCTTTTTTCGGCCTTACTATGTTACTATGTTACTATGGAAGATCTCAAGCTTTCACTGCGAGAAGGCTGCAGCGAGTTGTGGGATGTCACTCTGCATGGTGAAATGCAATAACTGTGAAGTTTAAACTAGACTTTTGCTAGAAATATGGGACCTTTAGGCCATGTGCACACGTTCAGTATTTTTCGCATTTTTTTCGCGTTTTTTCGCTATAAAAATGTGATAAAAACGCGAAAAAAACGCTAACATATGCCTCCTATTATTTATAGTTTATTCCGCATTTTTTGTGCAAATGTTGCATTTTTTTCCGCGAAAAAATCGCATTGCAGAAAAAAAAGCAACATGTTCATTAAAAATGCGGAATTGCGGGGATTCCGCACACCTTGGAGTGCATTGATCTGCTTACTTCCCGCACGGGGCTGTGCACACCATGCGGGAAGTAAGCAGATTATATGCGGTTGGTACCCAGGGTGGAGGAGAGGAGACTCTCCTCCACGGACTGGGCACCATATAATTGGTCAAAAAAAAAGAATTAAAACAAAAAATAGTCATATACTCACCTTCGATGGCCCCCGGAGTGTTCCCGCCTCTCACCGCTGCATGCTGCCACTTCGGTTCCTATAGATGGTGTGGTTCAGGACCTGCGATAACGTCGCTGTCTTGTGATTGGTCGCGAGACCGGTCATGTGACCGCTCACGTGACCGCGACGTCATCGAAAGTCCTGAACCACACCATCTATAGGAACGTACGCCGCTGAGGATATCGGCGGTCTGCAGAGGGTGAGTATAACCATTTTTTTATTTTTTTAATTATTTTTAAACATTCTATCTTTTACTATAGATGCTGCATAAGCAGCATCTATAGTAAAAAGTTGGTTACACTTGTCAAACAGTATGTTTGAGAAGTGTGACCAACCTGTCAGTCAGTTTTCCAAGCGAAGCTACAGATCGCTTGAAAAACTTTAGCATTCTGCAAGCTAATTACGCTTGCAAAATGCTAAAAAAGACGCGAAAAAAACGGGAAAAAAACGCAAAAAAAAAATGCGGATTTCTTGCAGAAAATTGCCGGTTTTCTTCAGGAAATTTCTGCAAGAAATCCTGACGTGTGCACATACCCTTAGGGGGCATTAGGGATATTTCTGACCACTTTCTTAATACGTTATATTAGAAAAATCATCAGTCTGTGGCTGTCACTGATTTCTCATATGAAAAGGGAGCCATAGACTGTTGATAGGTACACTTGAAACCTAAATCTAATTAATAATGGGGTGTATAATTTTGATTCCAACTGTAAATGTAAAAAGCAACAGAATGCATTCAAGGACTTTTGTCAGACAAATAATGTACATGGAAGCAATGTCTTATACATTCGCTACTTTATACTGCTAGATGTAATGCCATCTAACAGTAAGCTGATTTCCAGCACAAAGGATGTTATACAGTCTGGTTACTGTCAACCAGCCAGGAATGATTACTTAAGCCTTGATGCCACATATTGTTTTATATTATATCATATTGCTCTGCTTCCTCCACAAAACTGCAATGTTACACAAAATAAATATGCTTTATGTATGATGTCATGATATATATATATATATATATATATATATATATATATATATATATATATATATATATATATATATATATATATATATATATACACAGCTCTGGTCTGGCAAAAATTAAGGGACCTCTGGACAGTTTTATAAAAATCGTCTTCTCTACATGTCTGACGGCCATTCTATTTCAGTGTCAGTTGAATTCCAACCAGAGTATACCTCATTCTACTTAATGTGCTTCTGATTAGGTGATCACCTGAACCAAATCTTGTTTAACGAAGGAAAGTATAAAAAATCCTGCTGTGGTGTTCACAATCCTCTTGTAATAGGACAAGCTGGATGGCAAAACAAGTGCTAGTAATAGCCTAAAAGTAATAGGAATGAATAAATTACTTTTAACCATGCCAAAGAAGTTGGAAAGAAAAGTCTTGAGTGAGGAAAAGAAGGGCCCAATTCTGGCTTTACTAGCAGAGGGACACAGTGAGCGTCATGTTGCCTCCATCCTTAAAATTTCTATGATGGCAGTCCATTACAGCCAGGTCAAGCAGCAGACATTGGGGACAAGAAAGCTACAGATCGGCAGAGGGCAAAAATGACTCTCTACTGAGCGGAATGACCATCATCTTATTTGATTGTCACTCAGCAACCATGACATCAAGTGATCTACAAAAAGAATGGCAAATGGCAGCTGGGGTGAAGTGCACGGCAAGAACAGTTTGTAACAGGCTCCTAGAGGCAGGGCTCAAGTAATGTAACGGTAGAAAAAAGTATTTCATCAACGAGAAGTAAAGGAGAGCCAGGCTGAAGTTTGCCAAAGACCATAAGGATTGCACCATACAGGAATGGAGTAAGGTAATCTCTGATGAGTCTAATTTTCAGCTTTGCCCAACACCTGGTCATCTAGTGGCTAGATGGAAACCTGGAGAGGCATACAAGCCACCGTGTCTTGCACTTACTGTGAAATTTGGTGGAGGATCAGTGACGATCTGGGGATGCTTCAACAAGGCTGGAATTGGGCAGGTTAATCTTTGCGAAGGATGAATCAAGCCGCATACAAGGTTATCCGGGAAAAACAGTTGAATCCTTCTGCTCAGGCAATGTTCCTCAAGTCTGAGGACTGGTTTTTCCAGCAAGACAATGCACCATGTCACACAGCTAGGTCAATCAATGTGTGGATGAAGGACCACCACATCAAATCCCTGTCATGGCCAGCCCAATCTCCAGACCTGAACTGTCATGATTCCCCAATGGCATGGGAACATCAGAAACACAAAAATAACAGACTAGCTCTCGGGTGATGGAAACTCAAGCTGACCGTGACCTAAATCTACCACACAACTAACAGTAGCCAGGAAGCATTCCTACGGCTGCCCAGATGCCATGCGCCAGCCGGAGAACTAACTACGCCTGGAAGAGGAAGGAACAGACCTGGCTTACCTCTAGAGAAATTCCCCAAAGATGATAGTAGCCCCCACGTATATTGACGGTGAGTTCAGAGGAAAAGACATACACAGTATGAAGGTAGATTTAGCAAAGCGAGGTCCACTTACTAGATAGAGGAAGGATACAAAAGAGGACTTCACGGTCAGCTGAAAAACCCTTTCAAAAACCCATCCTGAAATTACTTTAAGACTCCTGTGTCAACTCATGACACAGGAGTGGCAATTTCAGTCCACAAGAGCTTCCAGTAACAGGAACTGACAAAACTGTAAACTGGACAAGAAAAACAAAACAATAAGGACTAGAGTCCACTTAGCTGATCAGCAGACTAGTAGCAGGAACATGCAACTGAAAGACTCAGGTTACAATGATGACCGGCAAGGAAGTGACTGGAGAGCAAGGCTAAATAGGGAACTCCCAAAACTGATGGAAGCAGGTGAGCTGAGGCAGAAAAGCACACACAAGTCTCCAGTACCACCAGCCACCACCAGGGGAGCCAAAAAGCGGATCACAACAGTAACAAGAACCGCCAGGGCGACCTGGATGAGCCCTATGAAAGGCACGAACCAAATCCGAGGCATGAACATCAGAGGCAGTTACCCAAGAATTATCTTCCTGACCATAGCCCTTCCATTTAACCAGGTACTGGAGTCTCCGCCTGGAAATACGGGAGTCCAAGATCTTCTCTATAATGTACTCCAATTCACCCTCAACCAGCACAGGAGCAGGAGGCCCAGCAGAAGGAACCACCGGCACCTCGTATCTCCGCAACAACGACCGATGGAACACATTATGGATAGCGAAAGATGCCGGAAGGTCCAAACGAAAGGAAACAGGGTTAATAATCTCCAAAATCCTATAGGGACCGATGAACCGAGGCTTAAATTTAGGAGAAGAAACCCTCATTGGGACAAAACGGGAAGACAACCACACCAAGTCTCCAACACGAAGGCGAGGACCAACCCGACGCTGGCGGTTAGCAAACCGCTGAGTCCTCTCCTGGGACAAATTCAAATTGTCCACCACTTGTTCCCAAATCCGATACAACTGATCCACCACAGCATCTACTCCAGGACAATCCGAAGACTCCACCTGACCAGAAGAAAAACGGGGATGAAACCCCGAATTGCAAAAGAAAGGGGAAACCAAAGTGGCAGAACTGGCCCGATTATTAAGAGCAAACTCCGCCAACGGCAAAAAGGCAACCCAATCATCCTGATCCGCAGACACAAAACACCTCAAATACGTCTCCAAAGTTTGATTAGTTCGCTCCGTCTGGCCATTAGTCTGAGGATGGAAGGCAGACGAAAAAGACAAATCAATGCCCAACCTGGCACAGAATGCCCGCCAAAATCTAGAAACGAACTGGGTACCCCTATCAGAAACGATATTTTCAGGAATACCATGCAAGCGAACCACATTTTGAAAAAACAAAGGAACCAACTCAGACGAGGAAGGCAACTTCGGCAATGGCACCAAATGAACCATCTTAGAAAAACGGTCACACACCACCCAGATAACAGACATCCTCTGAGAGACAGGAAGATCAGAAATAAAGTCCATCGAGATGTGCGTCCAAGGCCTCTTCGGAATAGGCAAGGGCAACAACAACCCGCTAGCCCTAGAACAACAAGGCTTGGCCCGAGCACACACATCACAAGACTGCACAAAAACACGCACATCACGAGACAGAGATGGCCACCAGAAGGATCTAGCCACCAAATCCCTGGTACCAAAAATTCCAGGATGACCCGCCAGCGTAGAAGAATGAACCTCCGAGATGACTCTACTGGTCCAATCATCAGGAACAAACAGTCTACCAGGTGGACAGTGATCAGGTCTATCCGCCTGAAACTCTTGCAAAGCACGTCGCAGATCTGGGGAAATAGCGGATAATATCACCCCATCCTTAAGGATACCTGTAGGTTCCGAATCACCAGGGGAATCAGGCTCAAAACTCCTAGAAAGGGCATCCGCCTTCACATTCTTAGAACCTGGTAGATATGAGACCACAAAATTAAACCGAGAGAAAAACAACGACCAGCGCGCCTGTCTAGGATTCAGGCGCCTGACAGACTCAAGATAAATCAGATTCTTGTGATCAGTCAAAACCACCACCTGATGTCTAGCACCCTCAAGCCAATGACGCCACTCCTCAAATGCCCACTTCATGGCCAAAAGCTCCCGATTACCGACATCATAATTTCTTTCGGCGGCAGAAAATTTTCGAGAAAAGAACGCACAAGGTCTCATCACTGAGCAATCGGAACTTTTCTGCGACAAAACCGCCCCCGCTCTGATCTCGGAAGCATCGACCTCAACCTGAAAGGGGAGAGAGACATCGGGCTGGCGCAACACAGGGGCAGACGAAAAGCGGCGCTTAAGTTCCCGAAAGGCCTCCACAGCGGCAGAGGACCAATTGGCAACATCAGCACCCTTCTTAGTCAAATCCGTAAGAGGCTTAGCAACACCAGAAAAAACAGTTATAAATCGACGATAAAAATTAGCAAAGCCCAAGAACTTCTGAAGACCCTTTAGAGAAGTAGGCTGCGTCCAGTCACAAATAGCCCGAACCTTAACAGGGTCCATCTCAACAGAAGAAGGGGAAAAAATGTACCCCAAAAAGGAAATCTTTTGAACCCCAAAAACACACTTAGAACCCTTTACACACAGAGAATTCTCCCGCAAGACCTGAAAAACCCTCCTGACCTGCTGAACATGAGACTCCCAGTCCTCAGAAAAAATCAAAATATCGTCCAAATACACAATCATAAATTTATCCAGATATTCACGGAAAATATCATGCATAAAGGACTGAAAAACTGAAGGCGCATTAGAAAGGCCGAAAGGCATTACTAAATACTCAAAGTGGCCCTCAGGCGTATTAAATGCGGTTTTCCACTCATCCCCTTGCTTAATTCGCACCAAATTATATGCCCCACGGAGATCAATCTTGGAGAACCACTTAGCCCTCCTTATGCGAGCAAACAAATCAGTAAGCAGCGGCAACGGATACTGATATTTGACAGTAATTTTATTCAGGAGTCGATAATCAATACAAGGCCTCAGCGAGCCATCCTTTTTAGAGACAAAGAAAAACCCAGCTCCTAAAGGTGATGAAGAAGGACGAATATGTCCCTTTTCCAGGGACTCCTTAACATATTCTCGCATGGCAGCATGCTCAGGTACAGATAGGTTAAACAAACGACCCTTTGGAAATTTACTGCCTGGGATCAGATCTATGGCGCAATCACACTCTCGGTGGGGAGGGAGAGAACCAATTTTAGGCTCTTCAAAAATATCCCCAAAATCCGACAAAAATGCAGGAATCTCAGAGGGAATAGATGACGAGATAGGAACCAAAGGTATGTCCCCATGAGCCCCCCGACATCCCCAGCTTAACACAGACATAGTTTTCCAGTCCAGTACTGGGTTATGAGATTGTAACCATGGTAATCCAAGCACTAAAACATCATGTAAATTATACAACACGAGGAAGCGAATCATCTCCTGATGGTCTGGAGTCATACGCATAGTCACTTGCATCCAGAACTGTGGTCTATTACAAGCCAGAGGTGTAGAATCAATACCCTTCAGAGGTATAGGGACTTCCAGAGGCTCCAAATCAAACCCACAGCGCCTGGCAAAGGACCAATCCATGAGACTCAGAGCAGCGCCAGAGTCCACATAGGCATCCACGGTAATAACTGATAATGAACAAATCAGAGTTACAGACAGAAGAAATTTAGACTGTAAAGTGCCAATAGAAACAGACTTGTCAACCTTCCTAGTACGTTTAGAGCATGCTGATATAACATGCGCGGAATCACCACAGTAGAAGCACAAGCCATTTTTGCGCCTATAATTCTGCCGCTCGCTTCTTGACAGAATTCTGTCACATTGCATTTTCTCTGGCGTCCCTTCAGAAGATACCGCCAAATGGTGCACGGGTTTGCGCTCCCGCAAACGTCGATCAATCTGAATCGCCATTGTCATGGACTCATTCAGACCTGTGGGCGTAGGAAACCCCACCATGACATCCTTAACGGCATCAGAAAGGCCCTCTCTGAAATTTGCCGCTAGGGCACACTCATTCCACTGAGTAAGCACAGACCATTTACGAAATTTTTGGCAGTATATCTCAGCTTCATCTTGCCCTTGAGACAGGGCTATTAAAGCTTTTTCAGCTTGAATCTCCAAATTAGGTTCCTCATACAGCAACCCTAAAGCCAGAAAAAACGCATCCACATTGAGCAATGCAGGATCCCCTGGTGTCAATGAAAATGCCCAATTTTGAGGGTCACCTCGCAGCAAAGAAATCACAATCTTAACCTGCTGAACAGGATCTCCAGAGGAGTGAGGTCTGAGAGAAAGGAATAATTTACAATTACATTTGAAATTCAGAAACCGAGATCTATCTCCCGAAAATACCTCTGGTGTAGGAATCTTAGGTTCAGAAATAGGAGTACGTATAACATAATCTTGTAAATTCTGAACCTTCGTAGCAAGATTATTTAAACCTGCAGCCAAACTCTGGACATCCATGTTAAACAGCTAAGGTCAGAGCCATTCAAGGGTTAAGAGGAGGTAAGAAGCAGCTAGACAGCAATTAAGGGCTAGGCAGCAAAACTCTGAGGGAAAGGAAAAAAAAAAAAATGTTCCTTCAACACTTCTTTTTCTCCAGCTTCAGCCCAAACAATTAACACTTTGTTGGCCGGTCATACTGTCATGATTCCCCAATGGCATGGGAACATCAGAAACACAAAAATAACAGACTAGCTCTCGGGTGATGGAAACTCAAGCTGACCGTGACCTAAATCTACCACACAACTAACAGTAGCCAGGAAGCATTCCTACGGCTGCCTAGATGCCATGCACCAGCCGGAGAACTAACTACGCCTGGAAGAGGAAGGAACAGACCTGGCTTACCTCTAGAGAAATTCCCCAAAGATGATAGTAGCCCCCACGTATATTGACGGTGAGTTCAGAGGAAAAGACATACACAGTATGAAGGTAGATTTAGCAAAGCGAGGTCCACTTACTAGATAGAGGAAGGATACAAAAGAGGACTTCACGGTCAGCTGAAAAACCCTTTCAAAAACCCATCCTGAAATTACTTTAAGACTCCTGTGTCAACTCATGACACAGGAGTGGCAATTTCAGTCCACAAGAGCTTCCAGTAACAGGAAATGACAAAACTGTAAACTGGACAAGAAAAACAAAACAATAAGGACTAGAGTCCACTTAGCTGATCAGCAGACTAGTAGCAGGAGCATGCAACTGAAAGACTCAGGTTACAATGATGACCGGCAAGGAAGTGACTGGAGAGCAAGGCTAAATAGGGAACTCCCAAAACTGATGGAAGCAGGTGAGCTGAGGCAGAAAAGCACACACAAGTCTCCAGTACCACCAGCCACCACCAGGGGAGCCAAAAAGCGGATCACAACACTGAACCAAATTGAAAACCTCTGGAATGTAATCAAGAGGAAGATGGATAGTCACAAGCCATTAAACAAAGAAGAACTGCTTAACTTTTTGTACCAGGAGTGGCATAAGGTCACCCAAAAGCAGTGTGAAAGACTGGTGGAAAGCATGCCAGGACGCATAAAAGCTGTAATTAAAAATCATTATTATTCCACAAAATATTGATTTATGAACTATTCCTGAGTTAAAACATTAGTATTGTTGTTTCTAAATGATTATGAACTTGTTTTCTTAGCATTATTTGAGGTGTGCAAGCACTGCATTTTTTTGTTTTTCAGACCATTTTTTATTTTCTGAAAATAAATACAAAATTTTGTAAATAAATAGATATGAGGCGAAGCCTCAGCCAGCTCACCGATTCGCTTCACAGGTGCACGGAACCCGTCCTGGCCCAACGTGTCTTCAATCCAATATGTGAAAAAAGTTAGTAGTTCCAGCTCCTTTTATAATTTTCAATTCTTTATTTTTCCATTAAAAATGCAAAGTCCTTGTGCAAAGTGGATGTAGTTACAGTGGATACAGAAAAACAAGCAACGCGTTTCGCTTCTAATATGATCTTTTTCACAGCTTGAACTCACCCTCATCTGTGAGTCTTTATATATGGCATTACTTCTGTTCTTACATAGTTAATTAGTCCACCTGGTTATGAACACACAAAAAAAAACCCGCCCCCATTTGATTTCATTGGGCATTTGTCAAACATTTATACTGCACAATATTAAAAAAATATATATATACATATACAACACAGTACAAAAACATAGCAATAAAAATTTACAAATAGTGATACAACAGCTCATTTTTCCTATTCAGGCCTTTTGGATGTCTCGTATGCAAATTGTAAATCCAATAGGCTTCTTTAGTCAGAAGACGTCTTTTTGTGTCTCCTCCGCGCAATGTTTTTTTTTTTACCTGTTCTATTCCTTGAACCTTCATTGCGGACAAATTTCCTGCATGAAATGTAATAAAATGTTTGGCTACCATTGAAATATTTCTATTACTATTACTAACTTTCAAGGTGTAATAAAAAGTGTGAAGGTGTGAAAAAGAAAGAGAAGCAATGTTAGCACCAAAAAAACATAATTTAAGAGATAGACATAATAAGAAACCATTTATTTGCCTACAGTATAGCCCGCAGTTTAATGAAATAAAACAAATAATTAATAAACGTTTACCGATCTTATATGAAGACACCACGTTGTTGAATATATTAGAGGAAGGTATAAATGTTGTTTCAAGGAAGGCTCCTACTGTGGGGAATTTAGTCTCCCCAGGTTTGTTTTGTTCTGACACTAAATCTACTACATGGCTGGAAACAAAGGGTTTCTATAGGTGTGGCACAACATCGTGCAGCACGTGTGAACATGCACATATAGGTAAAACCTTTTCTGATAACTCAAATGACACAGTTTATGATATAAGACAATTTATAAATGGCCACACTACTAATGTTGTATATAAAATAGATTGTGATTTGTGCAATTTGACTTGCATAGGCTGCACCATTAGAAAATTGAAAACGCGCATATCTGAACATATAAGAGACACCTTGAAAGGTAGTAATAGTAATAGAAATATTTCAATGGTAGCCAAACATTTTATTACATTTCATGCAGGAAATTTGTCCGCAATGAAGGTTCAAGGAATAGAACAGGTAAAAAACCCATTGCGCGGAGGAGACACAAACAGACGTCTTCTGACTAAAGAAGCCTATTGGATTTACAATTTGCATACGAGGCATCCAAAAGGCCTGAATAGGAAAAATGAGCTGGTGTATCACTATTTGCAAATTTTTATTGCTATGTTTTTGTACTGTGTTGTGTATGTATATATATATATATATATATATATATATATATATATATATATATATATATATATATATTAATATTGTGCAGTATAAATGTTTGACAAATGCCCAATGAAATCAAATGGGGGCGGGGTTTTTGTTTTTTTTGTGTTCATCACCAGGTGGACTAATTAACTATGTAAGAACAGAAGTAATGCCATATATAAAGACTCACAGATGAGGGTGAGTTCAAGCGGTGAAAAAGATCATATTAGAAGCGAAACGCGTTGCTTGTTTTTCTGTATCCACTGTAACTACATCCACTTTGCACAAGGACTTTGCATTTTTTATGGAAAAATAAAGAATTAGAAATTTTAAACGGAGCTGGAACTACTAACTTTTTTCACATATTGGATTAAATACAAAATGTAGTGCTTGGAAATTCAGAGACATGTTGTCAGGAGTTTATTGAATAAAAGGGCAATTTACATAAAAAATATAATAAAAATATACCTATAAAGAAAAAATCAAACTGAAAATTTTGCAGTGGTCTCTTAATTTTTGCCAGAGCTGTACATATATAGTAGATGGTGGTCCGATTCTAACGCATTGGGTATTCTAGAATATGTATGTAGTTTATTTATGAATATTTCAGAATAATGCAATAAATACACAGGATTCGGCCAGCCGGGCGCGACCAATTAGCAAAGCGTGGTTCAAATCCCACGCCAATTTGCGCCCGGACTGCGTCTGTCACTGATTATTCGCAGTCAGCCAATCAGTGAAGCCAGGGCCAGCTTCAGGTTTTGAGGGCCCCGGATGAAAGAGTCTCAGAGCCCACGTAGCATATAACACAGCCCATGTAGTATACAGCACAGCCACATAGTATATAGCACAGCTACGTAGTATATAATACAGCCACGTAACCCATGCAGTATATAACACAGCCCACATAGTAAATAGCACAGCCCATGCAGTATATAACACAGCCCACGTAGTATAACACAGCCATATAGTATATAGCACAGCCACGTAGTATATTGCACAGCCACGTAGTATATCGCACTAGCACAGCCCATGTACTGTATATAGCACAGTGACATAGTATATAACACAGCCCATGCAGTATATAACACAGCCCATGTAGTATATAACACAGCCCACGTAGTATATAGCAATGTGGGCACCATATACCTGCTAAAAAAAGAATTAAAATAAAAAATAGTTATATACTCACCATCCGGCGGCCCCCAAATTCTTCCCAGGCCTTTAGCGATGCTTCTCGCGATGCTCCATTCCCAGTAATGCCTTGCGGCAATAACTTGTGATGATGTAGCAGTCTCGCGAGACCGCTACGTCATCTGGGGTCATTGCCGCAATGCATGCTTGGGACCGGAGCATCACGAGGAGCCGGAAAAGCTGCTGCAGATGCCGGAAGGTAAGAATATAATGATTTTTTTAATTATTATTTTTAACATTATATGTTTTTACTATTGATGCTGCATAGGCAGCATCAAAAGTAATCAGTTGGTCACGATTACAGGGTTAATGGCAGCATTAACGGACTGCGTTACACCGCGTTATGCTACGGTGTAACGCAGTCTGTTTAACGGACTGCTAAAACGCTATGTGGGCATTGACTGGAGGGGAGTCTGGAGGGGGCACTGAGTGGAGGGGAGTAGGAAGGGGCCAATTTGCGGCCGGACTGTGCCTGTCGCTGATTGGTGGCACTCAGCCGGCCGCGACCAATCAGTGACGCGGGATTTCTGTGACAGACAGACAAATAGACGGAAGTGGACCTTAGACGATTATATATATATATATATATATATATATATATATATATATATAGATACTCAACAATGAAATTGCAACGACAAGAAGGATAAGTCATGAAATTATTAAAATCAG
Source organism: Ranitomeya variabilis (assembly GCF_051348905.1). Taxonomy (NCBI): domain Eukaryota; kingdom Metazoa; phylum Chordata; class Amphibia; order Anura; family Dendrobatidae; genus Ranitomeya; species Ranitomeya variabilis. The sequence continues at coordinate 903,447,291 of NC_135233.1, forward strand.
AAGATTAATAGGCATGTTAATGATATGCAAATGATGAAAATAAGGGATACAACATTTTCAAAATAACTTCATTTATTTGATATCAAGTATGAGCTCCACTCGCAGAAATACATGCACTTATTATTTTTATTATTTATTTATATAGCACCATTAATTCCATCGTGCTGTACATGAGAAAGGGGTTACATACAAAGTTATAGATATCATTTACAGTAAAAAATGACAGACTGGTACAGAGGGGAGAGGACCCGGTCCTTGTGGACTTACATTCTATGGGATAATGGGGAAGAGACAAAAGGTCAGGGTGCAGCATCTCTGGTGGTGGTGAGGCGGCAGCTCGGGTGGTGGTGAGGCAGAATGGTTATTGCAGGCTGTAGGCTTTCCTGAAGAGATGGGTTTTTAGGTTCCCTCTGAAGGATCCGAGGGTGGTGGATAATCGGATGTGTTGAGGCGTGGAATTCCAGAGAGTGAAGGATATTCGGGAGAAATCTTGGAGGCGGTTGTGTGAGGAACGAATAAGTGTGATGGAGAGTAGGAGGTCTTTGGAGGATCGAAGATTGCATGAGGGAAGATATTGGGAGATTTGTTCAAAGATATAGGGAGGGGATAGTTTGTGGTTGGCTTTGTAAATCAGTGTTAGTAGTTTGAACTGGATTCATTGGAGAATTGGGAGCCAGTAGATGGATTTGCAGAGGGGAAAAGCAGGGGAGTAGAGAGGATGGAGGTGGATTAGGTAGGCAGCAGAGTTGAGGACTGGAGTGGTGCAAGAGAGTTAGCGGGGAGGCCAGTGGAAGGTGTTGCAGTAGTCGAGAAGGGAGATGATGAGGGCATGCACAAGAGTTTTAGTAGATTGAGAGCTGAGGAAGGGATGGATTCTGGCAATATTTTGGAGTTGGAGGCAACAGGAGGTGGCAAGAGTTTGGACGTGTGGTTTGAAGGACAGGGGAGAGTCGAGAGTTACTCAAAGGCAGTGGATTACAGGTGTGGGAGAGAGAGAGCGTGATGCCATTTACCAAAATAGATAGATCGGGTAGGGGAGATATGCAAGATGGAGGAAAGATGATGAGTTTGGTTTTATCTACATTGAGTTTTAGGAAGCGAGAGGTGAAGGAGGATATGGCTGATAGACACTCCGGGATTTTGGACAGCAGGGAGGTGACATCTGGGCCAGAGAGGTAGATCTGAATGTCGTCTGCATACAGGTGGTACTGGAAGCCATAGGACTTTATGAGTTGTCCTAGGCCAAGGGTATAGATGGAAAAAAGTAGGGGCCCCAGGACAGAACCTTGAGTGACACCAACAGAGAGAGGGCGGTATGAGGAGGAAGTGTGGGAGTGGGAAATGCTAAATGTGTGGTCGGAAAGGTATGAGTCGATCCAGGACAGGGCAAGGTCTTTGATGCCAAGGGAAGAAAGAATCTGTAGCAGTAGGCAGTGGTTGACTGTGTCGAAGGAAGAGGACAGGTCAAGAAGGAGGAGGATGGAGAACTGTCTGTTGGCTTTGGCTGTAAGTCATTAGTAATTTTGGTCAGGACAGTTTTGGTGGAGTGGTGGGGGTGGAAACCAGATTGGAGGTTGTCAAGGAGAAAGTTAGATGAGAGGTGGGAGGAAATTTGAGCATGGACATTCTGCTCAAGGAGTTTTGAAGCAAACAGGAGCAGTGATATGGGGCGATAGCTGGGCATAGCAGTTGGGTCAAGGTTTGTTTTTTTGAGGATGGGTGTGATGGTGACATGTTTGAAGGTAGAAGGGAAGATGCCAGAAGATAGTCATAGGTTAAAAAGATGGGTTAGGGCAAGAATGAGCGTGTTAGTGAGGGTGGGGAGTAGGTGGGAAGGGATGGGGTTAAGTGCACAGGTGGTGAGGTGTGATTTGGAAAGGAGGTCCTTCAGTGATGTTGGTTATTAGGGAAGGGTAGAGGTCTGGTATATGGAGTGGTTAGGGTAGTGGAACAGTAAACGTTTGCCTTATTTGGTCGATTTTATTTTTGAAGTAGGTGGCAAAGTCCTCGGAAGAGATGAGGGGAGTTGGAGGTGGCAGTGGTTTATTATACTCACTTACATAGTGCCATTAATTCAACAGTGCTTTACAGACACTTATTTGCCTAGTCTGCCATCAATGAGGTTATCAATGGTTGTCTGAGGAATGTTCTGCCACTCTGAATGGACTTGTGCAGGTGAATAATCAAGATCCGCTGCTCGTAGCTTCTTTTGAATTTGCCAATCAATGACCCAGATGTTCTTGATGGGAGAATTGGAGAAGCTGCAGGTCATGGTAGAACAATTGGGCCATGCAAACTGCTCACAGTAGCATGGGTAACATGCTGGTTAATAATGTTGTGCGGAAAAATTACTTCTGGGACATTTTGGAGAACAGCCTGGTTCCACAACCAAATCAATGTAACACTATGCTGTTAGTGTACCTGGAATGAAAAATAGACAGGACTGGCTACTGTACATTATGACACACCATACCATAGTCGTTGGAAAAGAAAACAGTGTGACATTCCTTCATGAAGGTCTCTTCTTAGCATTGTCCACATGACGTTCTTAGATTTGAACAATGGTGCATGGTGATGTAATCTGTACAGTACTCCAGTCAAAAATAAATTAGTACGGGGAAACCAAATTACTAATCATGTATAATTGCCCCAACTAAAAACAACCTTTATTATTAAAACCAAGGCAAACTAAAAGTGAAAAAGACACAAAAAAGTGTTCAAAAAAACACAAATACCCACACCCTAATGGGGAGCACTAGATGCCCTAGCCAGGATACCTATACTGAACCCTTCCTGGCTGCGGAGGTTGACGCCCTAGGGGGGAAACGTTGTGGCGCCCCCGCTCCACGGCGGCTGACCCTGCACGCCCTGATATGTCCTGCAGCCACTAGTGAGAACCCCTACCCACAGGCTAAAGGATCCTCTGACACTATACAAAGAAAATACCTATGCTAGGGAGAAACCTAGGTCCCCAGTGAGTTAAAAGCAGTGTATGAACACATGGCGAATAGTGAGAGATATGATACCGCTCTATTAATGAGCAAAATCTGTTCCAGCCAAAATGGTTTCTAAAAAACCATTGCTGAGTATTCCACCTTGTAGGCCAACACGATAGTCAGACCACCTACGCCCTCACAGACATTGGGAACATTGACTTCTGCTAAATGATTCAATAATATACATTCCCTGCAGGTGGAACCGACTGATATAACTGATATCAAAAAGTGCCCAACATGGAAAGATAATATCAAGTGGAATATGTATAAGACCAGACACTCATCTCTAGTGGTCTTCACGGTAATTCATCAGCCGCCATAACTTCTTAACGCCTCAACGCGTTTCGCCTACTTAGGCTCCTCAGGAGGCCTGATACTCCGATGATATGTGTCATATCAATGATGCATAGCTATCTGCCCAATTCAGTTACCTACTTTTATAATCACCGCCAGTTTGCCTGTCGAAGCTCGGTGCCTCCCCTCCATTTCCTGTGGCGTCCAGGGAGGACTCCCACGCATGCCTGTCATGGACCGCGAGGTAGAATAAAATGTCCCTCCCCTTTCTGACCAGTGATCAACTGGCCAACCATGGCGCCTGCTCCTCCTGGAACGCAAACCAGTATAATGGATCTGCCGGAGCGAGGTATTCCATCTTCATTTCGTTTGAGGAGTTCATGATACATCTGAATGTGAATGATGTGGGTCTGAGATTCACCTCTGAAATAGAGAGTGAGGAATTGGCATTCCTGGTCCTGAGAATTGTGAAAGAGGGTAATGGGGGTGTTGCCACAAATATCTATAGGAAACCAACAAGTACTAACAGCTTACTGCATTGGCAGAGCCACCATCCAACCTCCCTCAAGAGAGGGATCCCTAAGGGTCAATTCCTAAGATTGAGGAGGAATTGCTCGAGGGATGACATGTTTAAAAGTCAGGCTGGAGACATGTTTAATAGATTTGATGAGAAGGGGTACCCTAGATATATCCTGAATAGGGCCTTTGATGCTGCTAGAAAGGCAGATAGACAAGCCCTACTACAAAGACGTACGAGGGAGGAGTCGGATGACATCCTGAGGATCATCGGTGCTTTTGATACACAGCACCAGGATATCATAAAGATCCTTACTAGACACTGGGATGTGCTTAGATTTGACCCCGATCTCTCGGACATAGTAGGTGAACGCCCCAACATCACGTTTAGAAAGGGCAAATCCATCAGAGATCTGCTAGTGCATAGTCAATATCAGAGACCTAAGTCAGGGAGTACATGGTTGGATAGAGGAGTATGCGGTTTTTTCAAATGTGGCGATTGCAGCCTTTGCAAGTGGATGAGACCCTGTAAAAGCTTTCAGAGCTCATCCACCGGTAAAATCTTCTACCAACGTGAATTCTCCAACTGCAAGACAGTAGGTGTGGTGTATTTGGCCTCCTGCTCCTGTCCTAGAGACTACGTGGGGAAAACCAAGAGGGAGTTCAGGAGAAGAGTGGGGGAGCATATGGGTGATATCCGCAACAAGAGAGATACCCCACTGGCCAAACACATGCACACGCACCACAGGGGGGATCCAACGGAAGTGAGATTCATGATAATAGAGGTGGTCAGGAGGAACCCAAGAGGGGGAGATCATGACAAAATGATTCTCCAACGCGAATGTGAGTGGATCTTTAGGTTGGAATCCCTCGAACCAAAGGGTCTCAATGAGCTGATATCGTACACATGTTTCCTGTAGATGGATGGTTGGCATCTCTCCACCACTTGATCTGTAGATTTTGCGTGTCAGGTCTATATAAGATAACTTGGTTATGTCAATGTTTTGATGGATTCCCCATGCTTGGGGAATTACATGAATCTTCGTGATATATTTAATTTTGTATCAATTCATTCTGTATCTTTGGCTTTGTCTGCTTTTTATACTTACCGCCTGCTGCACATATTAGTCGGTTCACTAAATCTGTAGATCTGACATCTTACTTCATCTATGTGGGGTAATATAGAATCTATACGTACTATACAATAAGTATTGTTCCTTGTATCAGTTAAAATGCCTACGTTGTCATACATGTGGTTCTATACCAGATAAGATACATAGGGGTTTAACAACTTATTTCATCTCTGTAGGCAAACATGGTACTGCACCACATTATTTGCACTATTGGTTTAAATACCTTTGTTTTACATGTGGTTTTACACCAGACAATACGTATATGTATATATTATTATATTTTTTTTTTTTTTTTAAAAGGCGGGTTACATCTCCCTGTATATTGCCTTGGTCCCCACCTGTGCAATCATTGGGGCTACATCCTTTAGTTTTGTCGGGTCTAATACTTCAGAGGATTGATATTGGCCGACAGTCTGTGGAATGCGGGCCTGTGGGCGGGTGTCCGCCGCGCAGACCCCCCTCCCCTCCCGTTCTTATTTTAGATATGGGCTTGAGGAGTATGTAGAACCCTTTCCTTGAAGGGGGATTAAAATGTGCTTTGGACTAGTGGGCAGCCCCCTCCTCCTCTTGTCGATACGCTGGTACCGGGAGCTGTCAGATACCGGCGTTGCTAGGGACGCACTCACTGCGCTGCTGTGCGCCCTAAGAGGAGTAGACACAATAGCCAACCAGGACGGTATTGGCTTATAAGGGGAGGTTTCTTCCGCCCTGCTTGCGGTCCATAATGGACATGCGCAGGAGCGTTTTCCAGTCCTGTGTGCGGTCCAGAACGGGCATGCGCAGGAGCTACCCCTGGACGCCACAGGAAATGAAGATGGAATACCTCGCTCCGGCAGATCCATTATACTGGTTTGCGTTCCAGGAGGAGCAGGCGCCATGGTTGGCCAGTTGATCACTGGTCAGAAAGGGGAGGGACATTTTATTCTACCTTGCGGTCCATGACAGGCATGCGTGGGAGTCCTCCCTGGATGCCACAGGAAATGGAGGGGAGGCACCGAGCTTCGACAGGCAAACTGGCGGTGATTATAAAAGTAGGTAACTGAATTGGGCAGATAGCTATGCATCATTGATATGACACATATCATCGGAGTATCAGGCCTCCTGAGGAGCCTAAGTAGGCGAAACGCGTTGAGGCGTTAAGAAGTTATGGCGGCTGATGAATTACCGTGAAGACCACTAGAGATGAGTGTCTGGTCTTATACATATTCCACTTGATATTATCTTTCCATGTTGGGCACTTTTTGATATCAGTTATATCAGTCGGTTCCACCTGCAGGGAATGTATATTATTGAATCATTTAGCAGAAGTCAATGTTCCCAATGTCTGTGAGGGCGTAGGTGGTCTGACTATCGTGTTGGCCTACAAGGTGGAATACTCAGCAATGGTTTTTTAGAAACCATTTTGGCTGGAACAGATTTTGCTCATTAATAGAGCGGTATCATATCTCTCACTATTCGCCATGTGTTCATACACTGCTTTTAACTCACTGGGGACCTAGGTTTCTCCCTAGCATAGGTATTTTCTTTGTATAGTGTCAGAGGATCCTTTAGCCTGTGGGTAGGGGTTCTCATTAGTGGCTGCAGGACATATCAGGGCGTGCAGGGTCAGCCGCCGTGGAGCGGGGGCGCCACAACGTTTCCCCCCTAGGGCGTCAACCTCCGCAGCCAGGAAGGGTTCAGTATAGGTATCCTGGCTAGGGCATCTAGTGCTCCCCATTAGGGTGTGGGTATTTGTGTTTTTTTGAACACTTTTTTGTGTCTTTTTCACTTTTAGTTTGCCTTGGTTTTAATAATAAAGGTTGTTTTTAGTTGGGGCAATTATACATGATTAGTGATGTAATCTGTACAGCAAATGAAATAAGACATCACATAGCAAGCCTACGGGATTAAGCAATGACTGCACAAATCATCAGAAGGCATTTGCATGACATTGGGGCATAAGATAGATGTCCAGCTTCAAATGTTTCACTGAGCTCATGCTACAGCTTTCAAAGGCTGTCATGGTCTAGAACAGGATAGCAATGGAGGCTGGAATGGAGATTTATCCTCTTTATTGATAAGTCCTATTTCTCTGTTAATTCAGTGATAGCCAGAAATTGCTCTGGAAATCACATGAACAACACCACGAAGAGGTCATCTTGACAGAATGTGAAAGTGTCCCAGGAGCTGTTTCAACATGAAAACATTCATACTCGGTAATTAATAAATGGAGATGTTTTGAAAACTTTGTTCTTCCTGTTTTTCCCTAATACATTTGAATGAACATAATGACAATTTGGTACTTAGAGATGATGTTAGATAACTTCATGCTGCTTTGCTACAATCATACATATTAGGCTACTTTCACACTAGCGTCGGGCTCGGCCCATCGCAGTGCGTTGGGCCGAGGTTACCGACGCTAGCGTTGTATACGCCGCACAACGGGGGCAGCGGATGCATTTTTCCAGGGCATCCGCCGCCCCATTGTGAGGTGCGGGGAGGTGGGGGCGGAGTTCCGGCCGCGCTTGCGCGGTCGGAAAAAGCGGACACGTCGCACAAAAAAACGTTACATGTAGCGTTTTTTTGTGCCGACGGTCCGCCAAAGCACGACGCATCCGTCGCACGACGGTTGTGACGTGTGTCACTGCGTCGCAATGCGTCGCCAATGTTAGTCTATGGAGAAAAAACACATCCTGCAAGCACTTTTGCAGGATGCGTTTTTTGACCAAAACGACGCATTGCGACGGAGGACAAAAAACGCCTCTGTGAAAGTAGCCTTACATGGTTCTTGGTTCTTTCAAGATTTATGTTATTTACAACATGCTCAGAGACATCATATGTTAGGCTAGATGTAATGTTATAACAGTACTAGTTGTAGCACTATGGTGCACCTAGCTATCTCCCAAATGAGATGGAGACTACACAAGATGGAGACTGTGTTATAAAGTGCTGATATGCTAGCACAGAAATTTGAGTTCTTATGACTAAAATTCAAAGATTATATTCATAATAATATTTGGGGATTTGTAACCACTTTTGCAAATGTTCTATGCAAAGTACCTCAGCAAAGGTATTCACATATGGAGGCTAAAAATATTTATGCACATTAGATGAACCTCGTCCAAACCCATGACTGAACAATCTGACCACTACATTTTGATTGTGATAGCCGACTCTCTTTGACAGCAGATGTGTTGGAAAAGAGTCAGGCATGTTGAATATCACAGAACCATTAGAAATGTTTGGTATAAGCTTATTCTCCTCTACCTGATGAGAATCCATGGACAAACTGAGCATGCATGTGTATAGGAAGGGTTGGAGGAATAACTGTCGGCTGAAGCTCATGGGTCAGCAATATTGGCTGCAAACCAATGACAACATTTAACATCTGACAAAGGAAAATATTTGTATCGAGTTTGTGTAATGTTTGCATTGGTTCCTCTGATACTAATGATGCATTTATTTGATTCTTGTAAAATTTGCCCTACTGTATGAGTTTAGCTCTGTGGAATTTGTTGGCTCTATATAAGAAGCATGAGAAGAATTGCTCATGTTGCAAGCTTGACTGTCTCATTTCCTCAGTTTGAGTAGTTGCATAGAAGGAAACATGGTCCCTGCATGCAATAATCCTGCTCCATGCAACATTTTGTGTACATTCAGAAGGCCCATTCAATCTCAATAGCTCTGCCCTTAAAGAGGTTTTCTAATTCCTTAACCAGTGGCTCATCTTTAAGATGTCTGTTAGTAATAAATTCTGGGGTCAGACTCTCGGCGTCTCCACAGATTAGATTCTTACAGAGGCAATGGTGCCCTCGTGAGCAATAAATCTTCAGTATTAACAATGCTACATGCATCACATCCCTGTAGTTTATATAGCAACTGCACGCTCTACTACAGTTCAGGCTTAAGGTACCTTCACACTAAACGACTTTGCAGCGATAACGACAGCGATCCGTGACGTTGCAGCGTCCTGGATAGTGATATCGTTGTGTTTGACACGCAGCAGCGATCTGGATCCTGCTGTGATATCGCTGGTCATTGCTGAAAGTTCAGAACTTTATTTGGTCGTCAGATCGGCGTGTATCGTTGTGTTTGACAGCAAAAGCAACGATGCCAGCGATGTTTTACAATGGTAACCAGGGTAAATATCGGGTTACGAAGCGCAGGGCCGCGCTTAGTAACCCGATATTTACCCTGGTTACCATTGTAAAAGTAAAAAAAAAACTACTACATACTCACCCTCTGATGTCTGTCACGTCCCCCGGCGTCCGCGCTGCTGCTCAGAGCTTCCTGCACCGAATGTGTCAGTGCCGACCAGAAAGCAAAGCACAGCGGTGACGTCACCGCTGTGCCCTGCTACTGCTGGCGCTTACACAGTGCAGGGAAGCGGACGCCGGGGGACGCGAATGTAAGTATGTAGTGTTTGGTTTTTTACATTTACGCTGGTAACCAGGGTAAACATCGGGTTACTAAGCGCGGCCCTGCGCTTAGTAACCCGATGTTTACCCTGGTTACCCGGGGACCTCGGCATCGTTGGTCGCTGGAGAGCTGTCTGTATGACAGCTCTCCAGCGACCACACAGCGACGCTGCAGCGATCGGCATCGTTGTCGATAACGCTGCAGCATCGCTTAGTGTGAAGGTACCTTTATGCTTTGTAAGCAACAACATTAACCAAATATTCGCCTGGGTGACAAGTACCCTCCACACAGATAATTGGCTGGGTGCCAGGAGTCAGTCCACAACCATGAGCAATCACCTAATAACTGATTACCAAAATAACTGATCATCAAGAAGGCCAATAATTTTAAAGAACCAGAAAATCCCTTAAACCCCCACTTCAGCTTTTTTATTTTAATTACAGCGCTGAAGTGGTACTCCACTCATCTAAGTTCCCTACACCTAGTCTAATATTTAACAGCTGCCATCGTCATCTTTTATTGGTGCCACTCTGGTCATTCTCCAGCAGTTTGTGACCAGCAGATCGCTCCAGTGTTTGCAGGTCGATCCAGAAGTCACTACTCAGTGTAACACTGTGAGAGCCAGAATGAGGATCTTATAGACTTACATTGGGAGCTTGTGAATATTACCTCTGACTTCCGATTAGTCTGAAATTGTGGTCACAAGATGGCAGTGTGGAAAAGGAGCGGCACCAGAAAGAGCTGAAGATGGTGGATGGTGAATATAACAATAGGGTGAGAACTTAGAGTAGTAGCACCACTCCATCACTGAAATGAAAATAAAATGCTATATACACTGCTCAAAAAAATAAAGGGAACACTTAAACAACAGAATATAACTCCAAGTAAATCAAACTACTGTGAAATCAAACAGTCCACTTAGGCCATGTTCACACGCTGCGGTTTTTACCGCGGAACCGCCGCGATTTTGATGCTGCGGGTCCGCAGCAGTTTCCATAGCGTTTACATTAACATGTAAACCCTATGGAAACCGCAAACCGCAGTGCACATGCTGCGGGAAAAACCGCGCAGAAACGCAGCGGTTTACAACCCGCAGCATGTCACTTCTTTGTGCAGAATCGCTGCGATTCTGCACCCATAGAAATGTATTGAACCGCTTACTTCCCGCATGGGGCTGTGCCCACGTTGCGGGAAGTAAGCGGATAATGTGCGGGTGGTACCCGGGGTGGAGGAGAGGAGACTCTCCTCCAGGCCCTGGGAACCATAAAATAGTGTAAAAAAAAGAATTAAAATAAAAAATGAAGCTATACTCACCTCTCAGCGCTGCCCGCGGCCGTCCGGTCTCAGTTGCTGTGCCGAACAGGACCTGTGGTGACGTCGCGGTCACATGACCGTGATGACGCCGCGGTCACATGACCGTGACGTCACGAAGGTCCTTGTCGGCACAGCCGCTTGCAGCGCCGGGGAGATCGCGACGTCAGAGGGTGAGTATAGCCAATTTTTATTATTTTTTACATTACTATTGATGCTGCATATTGCTGCATATGCAGCATCAATAGTACAGCAGTAATCCCGCAGCGGAAACCGCGGAACAAACCGCAATAAATCTGCAGGGATAACCACAGCGGTTTTGCCCTGCAGATTTTCAATTCCGCTGCGGGATTAACCCGCAGAGGAACCCGCAGCGTGTGAACATGGCCTTAGGAAGCAACACTTTGACAATTTCACATGCTGTTGTGCAAATGGAATAGACAACAGATGGAAATTATTGGCAATTATCAAGACACACTCAATAAAGGAGTGGTTCTGCAGGTGTGGACCACAGCCCATATCTCAATACTAATGCTTTCTGGCTGATATTTTGGCCACTTTTGAATGTTAGCTGTGCTTTCACACTCGTGGTAGCATGAGACAGACTCTACAACTCACACAAGTGGCTCAGGTAGTGCATCTCATCCAGGATGGCACATCAATGCGAGCTTTAGCAAGAAGGTTTGCTGTGTCTGTCAGCGTAGTGTCCAGAGGCTGGAGGTGCTACCAGGAGACAGGCCAGTACACCAGGAGACGTGGAGGGGGCCGTAGGAGGGCAACAACCCAGCAGCAGGATTGCTACCTCAGCCTATGTGTAAGGAGGAACAGGAGGAACACTGCCAGAGCCCTGCAAAATGACCTCCAGCAGGCCACAAATATGCATTTGTCTGCACAAACGGTTAGAAACTGATTCCATGAGGATGGTCTGAGTTCCCGACGTCCACAGATGGGGGTTGTGCTCACAGCCCAACACTGTGCAGGACGCTTGGCATTTGCCACAGAACACCAGGATTGGCAAATTCGCCACTGGCACCCTGTGCTCTTCGCAGATGAAAGCAGGTTCATACTGAGCACATGTGACAGACGTGACAGAGTCTGGAGATGCCATGGAGAGTGATCTGCTGCCTGCAACTTCCTTCAGCATGACCGGTTTGGCAGTGGGTCAGTAATGGTGTGGGGTGGCATTCCTTTGGAGGGCCACACAGCCCTCCATGTGTTCGCTAGAGGTAGCCTGACTGCCATTAGGTACAGAGATGAGACCCTCAGATTCCTTGTGAGACCATATGCTGGTGCGGTTGGCCCTGGGTTCCTCCTAATGACGGACAATGCCAGACCTCATGTGGCTGGAGTGTGTCAGCAGTTTCTGCAAGATGAAGGCTTTGAAACTATGGACTGGCCCGCCCTTTCCCCAGACCTGGATCTGATTGAACACATCTGGGACATCATGTCTCGCACCATCCACCAACATCATGTTGCACCACAAACTGTCTAGGAGTTGGCGGATGCTTTAGTCCAGGTCTGGGAGGAGAACCCTCAGGAGACCATTCGCCACTTCATCAGGAGCATGCCCAGGTATTGTAGGGAGGTCATACAGGCACATGGAGGCAACACACACACAACAGAACTGGAGGCATTTCCACTGACGTTGGATCAGCCTGTAATTTGATTTTCCACTTTGATTTTGAGTATCATTCCAAATCCAGACCTCCATGGGATATTCATTTTGATTTACATTGATAATTTTTATGTTTTATTGTTCTCAACACATTCCACTATGTAGTGAATAAAGATTTGCCACTGAAATATTTCATTCAGTGATATCAAGGATGTGGTATTTTAGTGTTCCCTTTATTTTTTTTGAGCAGTGTATATATACACGGATTTTTTCATAGATTTTTTTTCCGATTATTTGGATATAAAAATACAAAAGTATAAAAAAATAAGGCTAAGTTCACACATGCTCTGGTGAGGTTTCTTTTTTCTTTTTTTTTAACCATCAAACGGGAAGCTTATTCATAAAATAAGGCCTTATTAGATTTCTGTAAACATGCTTAATCCTCTATTAAACCTATTCACTGTCTAAACTAGCAGATGAATCCTCACTAACACTACTTCAGTTTATGAGTGCCTAGAAAAAGAGATAAGATACATCCAGCAAGGCCAGGACACTCATTAAATCACCAGTACCATCAGCAATTTCTTCAAGAAAGTACCTATATCTGATCATATCATGTTGATCATCAACTGGGACATTCTAGTACCTGGTGAAAAATACCTGATGCAATGTGCATGGAGGCAAAGCATGCAAGATGTGTTGATAAAACCCATATAAAACGTAAGTAAGATCTTGAGAAGAGAATATAGTTTGCATTTGCGTGGCATCACTGGTTCTCATGATTTTTCCTTCTGTCTCTATTTTATACAAGTCGGCCTACTCCTTGGATTGCTAACTTGGGAACAGGCCCAACCAGCTTCTAAAGAAGAGTATTCGTAGGCTTTGTATAAGTGTCAGATGTTTAAGCACAGGAAAATGGGCATGCCGTAAGACACAAACACTTAGTCACCGAGAGTCAGTAGGAACATCCCTGAAGGGTTAAGCTTATAGAGGACACTCTCCATCCTACATAATTCCTTGGGCCCAGGAATAAAGAATCATTACTCGAGTCCATAAATACAACATACTACTGACTAGAATTACAGGGAAGGCAATCAGAAATGCTCCATGAAAGATAAACCACCATATAAACTGCTTGAAAGGGTTCCTCACTATTGTTTTATGAACATGACAGTGCATTCTGCCAGGCTTGATGGATGGTATTTATTATTTCATCGCATGTACTACGTGTGCATCAAAGTGTAATCACCAACACCGGATCTATAATCACATAGAAGTCATAGCATAGGATGTGAGATCTTATTATGTTGGATCCATCACTAAACGCACATTAGTAGATAAAGAAGAAGATTTACGGTACATCTGCTGTAGTTTGCCCATAATGGATTTTCATATTTATGTATATATGTTTTCCTTTCCTTTTTTTTTGCCCCTACAGTATATTGATCTTAACATTTTACCAAGGCAAAGCCATAGTTTCAGATCTCTCCAGATAATGACCATGTAAAGAGCATTAAAAATGCAACTTAAGAACGTAATCTAGAAGACAGGAGGTTGCTGGAGTTCAACCGTAAGAAATATGTTATGTTTAAGTCATCCTCCTCAGACAGGGAGAGATGGTGCCTATGAATTTTAAGGACCTATTACAATGGCATCCACCTTTTTAAAAATTAATGAAAAGTTCACCTTCTTCAACACAGCTTCCAACAATTGTATTTACAGCACACTGTCTAGCGTAGACGTCATGTCCCAGTTTAATTTATATGGCCTGACTTTCTGTAACAATGGCCGGCCACTTTATATTTAATAACAGTCCTCAGAAATCGGTTTGGATAAGAAAACTGGACAGAAAGTGTATACAGACGGCCGATATTTGGACACAATTGTCAATGGTAACACATGGTTAATATCTGCAACAGACGTATTCTTAATGGGCAGCTTTCCAAAGCATCAACTTAAAGGGAATATAAATAGTGACATGAAAGTGTGTAATTAGCATAGAAGGGTTGATTGACGTTATAGTCTGTGGTCATTACGCACAAGCGTTTTATTATATAGGACTAAATATCATCCAAACAAAGAACTGTGCAGCTTTTCTATGCATCTGTGGCTGGGGATTTACACTAAAAATAGAGCCTTTCATGCATTGCTTTTACATGAAGCATAAAATCAGGAGAAAAGATTCCTAATTAGTTTTAATATCAACACATTCCATTCACTGGGTACAATTTGTCTCATGTTCTTTCTATAAAATCCAATCAGTGCAATAAACAATACGGCACATTTCTCCATCAGACCTTAGCATGGCAGGGAGTTAAGCTGTTAAAATGGTCTATTTTATATATAAAACATCTCCATAAAATAAAAGCTGATTAACCTCTTTTTATTGTTATTTCAAGAGTCAGTGTAATCCTCTGGATCCCTCCCTCCACTACATAAGAAAGCCCAGTATAGCCTGACAAATATATACAGAAATGCTAAAAAACGGATTGAATGGATATTAAAATATATCTAACTGATGTAGAATTATTTCAATGGTAGAGTTAGGAGGGGGCATTCATCCTAATCAAAGGACCCTAAAAATACCGAGCAACCCTCAGCAACACAACTGGGCCAAACAGCCATCTATCTACCTCTCTCTGCCTGCTGGGCTTATAGAGTACACACACACATATATATATATTTTTTTTTTTTTCAAGCCTTAAACTGAAATGGTGATAATGTCATAGTAAAATAGACCTCAAATGGAGCATAACAGTGCCCAAAACACTAACCCTTTCACTGCTCAACTTACAAGCCCTCTGAATGTCATGGCATTGAGAAGGTTAATAATGTGCCCTGCTTGAAAATAATAGACATGCAATAAAAGGACTCAAAAATAATTGGAAATCGCCTCTAATCACCAATGTATGAATTTATAAATGGATGAGGGAAGCTTAGACACAAATCAGGTTAGATAGTTATATAGCTCGATGATAGATAGATAGATAGATAGATAGATAGATAGATAGATGGATAGATATTCATAGATAGATAGATTCTGTAGGTAGATAGATAGATGGATGGATGATGGATGGATGGATGGATGAACAGATTGGATGAACAGATAGATGATAGATAGATAGATAGATAGATAGATAGATAGATAGATAGACAGACAGGTAGATAGATATCGATGATAGGTAGATAGAAAGACAGATAGATAGATAAATATCATGTTAGATAGATGGATGGATGGATCGATGGACAGATTGATAATAGATAGATAGATAGATAGATAGATAGATAGATAGATAGACAGACATAGAGATAGATAGATAGATATCGACGATAGATAGGTGGATGGATGGATGGATGGATGGATGGATGGATGGATGGACAGATTGATGATAGATATAGATAGAAAGCTCTGCATAGTGTTCTATAAATAAGTGCTGTTACTAACAAGACTATGGACACTGAGCCAGGACTAGACTCCCCAGCAGCTCTAGGACATGTACCAATTCTCCCCCCAAAGACTCTTGAAAGTTAAGGGGGGCTAGCTCTGCCCCCCTCACCCCCTCCCAGCTTCCTCCCCTTTAGGAAGCCTGCACAATGTCCATAGCCCCTAACAGTCCCCACCATCTCAGCCCCAAGTGTGAGGAGCAGCAAAGTATTTACCAGGTCTTCTTGCAGCATTGAATCTCTGCAATCTGGCTGTTCTTGCTTCATCCCTCGGTGCTCAGGAAGAAGCCCCTCTCTGTCTCCAGCAGCATCCCTCACACTGCCCCTTTATGCTTCCGAAGGCAATAAGAATCTCATCATCTGGATGCCACTACTCCCTTATAGCTTCAGCCACAGCGCACATACATCGCCCTGTGCAGTGTGGATGTGTGAATGGAGGCTTATCCTTTGCAGTCAGTGTCATAATCCAGGCGATCGAGGATTTTCTCGACGGAATATTGGCCTGGGCTATGAGTGCTGGCTCCCGGGTCACGGATCTCGCAGCAGTGCTCAGTGGAGCAGGGATTTTCTCCGTTATCTCACGGATCGCGGTCTCGCTGCTTTCTAGCAGGAGAGAGCCCTGTTTTCCTCTTACACAGGTTGGAACTTTAATGCGCTGCCTGCTCTAAAACTAATGCACATGCGCCCCCAGTGGTGATGAGCGGAAGCACAGCTGATGCTGCTACAGCACCACTGCAAAAACGCAACACATGGAGAGATGGGATTTTTTTTTCCCATCTAGGCAAGTACAGTAAATGGTCATCGATACAGAAGACTGCTGAAAATTAGATGTTTGGTGGAAAGGGTAGTAGTTATCTCAATGCTCTGGAGCCCAAAGCTTAATGAGTAGAAAGAGGAAAAAGATAAATTACATAGTCTGCATTGTATGTAATCACTGGTTCTTCCCAGCAAATAGGAAGTTTGGTTTGGAATTAAAATAAATAGTGCAAGGAAGATCACATACATTTAGCTTTCCTTAGAAATTTAATGTATAGATAAGTCTGGTGCAGCTACACTAATATATGTAGGAACTGCATAAACATCAATTACCTGGGATTAGAGATATTAGAGGATCTTTTGTCATTCAACTTCACCCAATTACTAAAATTTTCCCCCATAAAGTTAATTACAAGTTGGAAAGCTTGTAATTGCTTGGAAAATACACAGAAGAGGAAAGAGGGAAACCCCTGCTGACCATAAGAGCTTACACTCTATTAGAGAGAGGGGGATAGAGAGAGGGATAGAGAGGGAGAAAGAGGGAGAGAGAAGGGAGAGAGAGGAAGAGGAAGAAAGAGAAGGAGCTGGAGAGGGATACAGAAAGATGGAGAGAGCAAAAGAGAGAAAGAGCCAGAGAGAAAAGGAAAGAGAGGAGGGAGAAAGCAGGAAAGAAAGGAAGAGGAAGAAAGAGAAGGAGCTGGAGAGAGAGAGGGGAGAGAGGAAAAGAGAGAAAGGGAAAGGGAGAGAGAAGGAGAAAGGGAGAGAGGAAGAGGAAGAAAGAGAGGGAGAGAGAAGGAGAGAGAGCAGGGAGAGGAAGAGGAAGAAAGAGAGGGAGAGAGAATGAGCGGGAGAGAGGGAGAAAGAGGGACTGATAGAGAGATGGAGAGAGAGCGAGAGGGAGAAAGAGGCAGAGAGAGGGAGAAAGAGGGAAAGACAGGGAGAGAGAGACAGAGGGAGAGAGCTAGAGGGAAAAAGAGAGACGGACAGACAAAGGGAGAGAGAGGGAGAGCGGACCCTTCTGACCATAAGAGCTTACTCTCTACACGAGAAACAGAAAGAGGATCCCCCTGATTTCAAGTGCTTACACACTACAGAAGTGAGAGAACAAGAGTAAACCTTGCTGACAATGAGAGCTTACACTCTACAGGAGATATATATACAGAAAGAGAGAGAGGAAGCAAGGGGAACCTCGCTACAGAAGATAGAAAACCTTGCTATCCATAAGCTTATAATCTATGGGACAGAGAGGACACAGCTGGCCATAAGAGGTTACACTTTAGAGAAGAGAGAGGACCCTGTTGACCATAGGAGCTTACACTCTACAGGAGAGAGAGGACCCTGCTGACCATAAGAGCTTACACTCTACAGGAGCAAGAGGACCCTGCTGACCATAGGAGCTTACACTCTACAGGACAGAGAGAGAGAACCCTGCTGGCCATAGGAGCTTACACTCTATGGGAGAGAGGGGATCCTGCTGACCATAGGAGCTTACACTCTACAGGAGAGAGAGAGAGAGGACACTGCTGACCATAGGAGCTTACACTCTACAGGAGAGAGAGAGGACCCTGCTGACCATAGGAGCTTACACTCTACAGGAGAGAGAGAGAGGACACTGCTGTCCATAGGAGCTTACACTCTATGAGACAGAGAGAGGACCCTGCTGACGATAAGAGCTTACACTCTACAGGAGAGAGAGAGGACCCTGCTGACTATAGGAGCTTACACTCTTAAGGAGAGAGGACCCTGCTGACCATAGGAGCTTACACTCTACAGGAGAGAGAGGACCCTGCTGACCATAAGAGCTTACACTCTACGGGAGAGAGTGAGAGAGAGGACCCTGCTGACCATAAGAGCTTACACTCTGCAGGAGAGAGAGTACTCTGCTGACGATAGGGGCTTACACTCTACAGGAAAGAGAGAGAGAGGACCCTGTTGACCATAGGAGCTTACACACTACGGGAGAGAGAGTACTCTGCTGACGATAGGAGCTTACACTCTACAGGAAAGAGAGAGAGGACCCTGCTGACCATAAGAGCTTACACTCTACAGGAGAGAGTACTCTGCTGACGATAGGAGCTTACACTCTACAGGAGAGAGAGAGAGGACCCTGCTGACCATAGGAGCTTACACTCTACGGGAGAGAGAGGACCCTGCTGACCATAAGAGCTTACACTCTGCAGGAGAGAGAGTACTCTGCTGACGATAGGGGCTTACACTCTACAGGAAAGAGAGAGAGAGGACCCTGCTGACCATAAGAGCTTACACTCTACAGGAGAGAGAGAGAGGACCCTGCTGACCATAAGAGCTTACACTCTACAGGAGAGAGAGGACCCTGCTGACCATAGGGGCTTACACTCTACAGGAGAGAGAGAGAGGACCCTGCTGACCATAGGAGCTTACACTCTACAGGAGAGAGAGAGAGAGGACTCTGCTGACCATAGGAGCTTACACTCTATGGGAGAGAGAGGACCCTGCTGACCATAGAAGCTTACATTTTACAGGAGAGAGAGAGAGAGAGGACCCTGCTGACCATAGGAGCTTACACTCTACAGGAGAGAGAGAGGACCCTGCTTACCATAGGAGCTTACACTCTACAGGAGAGAGAGGACCCTGCTGACCATAGGAGCTTACACTCTACGGGAGAGAGAGAGAGGACCCTGCTGACCATAAGAGCTTACACTCTACTTGAGAGAGAGGACCCTGCTGACCATAGGAGCTTACACTCTACAGGAGAGAGAGAGGACCCTGCTGACCATAGGAGCTTACACTCTACAGGAGAGAGAGAGAGGACCCTGCTGACCATAAGAGCTTACACTCTACAGGAGAGAGAGGACCCTGCTGACCATAGGAGCTTACGCTCTACAGGAGAGAGAGAGGATCCTGCTGACCATAGGAGCTTACACTCTACAGGAGAGAGAGAGGACCCTGCTGACCATAGGAGCTTACACTCTACAGGAGAGAGAGAGAGGACCCTGCTGACCATAGGAGCTTACACTCTATGGGAGAGAGAGAGAGGACCCTGCTGACCATAAGAGCTTACACTCTACAGGAGAGAGAGGACCCTGCTGACCATAGGAGCTTACGCTCTACAGGAGAGAGAGAGGATCCTGCTGACCATAGGAGCTTACACTCTACAGGAGAGAGAGAGGACCCTGCTGACCATAGGAGCTTACACTCTACAGGAGAGAGAGAGAGGACCCTGCTGACCATAGGAGCTTACACTCTACGGGAGAGAGAGAGAGGACCCTGCTGACCATAAGAGCTTACACTCTACTTGAGAGAGAGGACCCTGCTGACCATAGGAGCTTATACTCTACAGGAGAGAGAGAGGACCCTGCTGACCATAGGAGCTTACACTCTACGGGAGAGAGAGAGAGGACCCTGCTGACCATAAGAGCTTACACTCTACAGGAGAGAGGACCCTGCTGACCATTGGAGCTTACACTCTACGGGAGAGATAAAGAGGACTCTGTTTTTTTGCAAATGGAAATAGAACTTCTAAATTTTTGAATTTGCATTAAACTGAAATTTCGATTTACTAATCGCTACATAACGGATGTATTAAATAAGCTTTCCCACCCAACATTTTTATCAGCCCATTTTCAATAGTTATGATTTATGCAGAGCATGTGCACATACTTACCAATCACCATCTTCTCCTGGTATTAGTGTCGTTCCGATCCTCTTCTGCACCACATGATCACAATTCAGACTAAAAAATAAAAAAAAGAACAGATTGTGGTTTCTGTAAAATATGCAAATTCTTTTTTTGGTTTCCATTAAAACAACTTTGTGTCATGTAGAATGGATACAGCAAGCATGTTGACTTATTTTGACCAGACGTCAGTCTTAGCCATAACATATAGCATGCGTGATGAGATGTTCTAATTTAAAAGCATAAAGCTACTCCCAAATAAGCGACGTCATAAATATACAAAAATGTGTACATATAATTGTTAAATAATACATGTAATACTTGTGTTATTCTAACAATTTATAATGAGAAATGAGACAACTCGAACGAGAGAGAGACAGCGAGAGAGATTTTGTAGCTGAAGTGACAAAAGTTTGGTCTGGTACCAGAAACCAAACTTGCATGGATCCGCTCATCCCTATGTGTAATGCATTTATTGTACATATTTTATTTTTTAATAGGAATGACAGCATGCATGCCATATGTTACGGCTATGAACGTCATCCAGTCATGCGCCAACAAGCTTGATACTGCCATTCCAACTGACACAATGCTGCTGTAATGGAGATCAAATAAAAAATTGCACATGTTAAAGAACCCACAAGTTTTTTGTTTTTTTTTCGCTTTTGAAATTTATACTCATGAGAGCTGTCAAGTGGGTAAGGATCTCCATTCATATACATAGATTCAATATAAAAGTCACCAAGCACAAAGTAATGCAGTTGCTGAGATTGAGAAAGTATCACTCTCCTAGTGATCACCAAATAGAGGTAACTGAAAAGGACTACTCCCAGATAGGCTATGAACAAAAAAATGGAGTATGCACAAAGTCCAACCAGCAACCAATCATAATAAAATATATTGTATTGCGACAAATCATATGTACAAAGTAAATTTGTTGTTGTTGTTGTACGCAGTGTTCAATCCGCAGCTAATCCGGATGTAATCCGGCCCGTGGACGCATACCCTAAAATGTTCAGCAAGTTTGTAGCATTAATGCAAAAAGATCCACAACGGAAACTCTGCAGTACATAGGTCCCATGTACACAGACACTGAGGGTATACTCCCATATGGGGAGGGATTAAAATGCTACCGCAAAAATCATTGTGAAAATCTTATGGTCAGCTACATATTTGCATTGCAAAGGATGAAATCTGCAGTAACATCTAAAATATGTGAACATGATGTGAATTTTTATATCAGCAATGCTGACCAGCGTACACCGGGGAAATTCTCTATAGTTTGTAAGATCTCATACACAAAGCTCTACAGAGAATTTTCCACCCTAAAAATCTGTATGAAAAATTTCATACATTTACAACTCTTGGGAACGGCACCAGATTTTTATGCTGAATGTTTTTATGGAAAAATGAAAGGAATTGTTTCATAAATGTATAAATCCATACACATATTTGAGAAGCAGACCAATTCAGAAGTATGGGCTGGGGCAGTAGCAGAAAATTCTGTAACACATTTATAGCATGAGAATATATCCTAATAATGAAACAGATGTCTGTAAACCCCTGGTGTCAGCTGAGTACAGACTGAGTACTGATGACAGTCTGTATTATGATATTTATACATACATTCAATATTAGACCAAATATTAGGAAATACCATAAATATCAATACCTTATGATGATGGTTTCTGAATAGCTCATTTATAAAAACAAAAAACCTCAATTATAATTATATAGATGCTAGACTATCCAGAATGTAAGTTGCCAAAAACCAGACAGCAGGGTACAGGTCACTGGTGTTTTTTAGGCTTAAAGTAGTAGTCTACTACTCAGACAAATCTTTCTTAATCACTCCATTTCCCATGTAAAATAATAACAGCTATATTGATCTCCGTTGTCGGCGCCATTTTTAGTGATATTGGCGCCTGCTCTTCTTGAGCTCATGTGACATCCTTATGTAACACGATCCTTGCTGTCAATCATCTTCCACCTCCCTCTCATGTCATTTGGATGAAAAGGACACCAGAAAGAAGTAAGACCTGCTGCTGCTCATTGACTTCCTCCAGACATCAGTTGCATCCAAAGGAGGTGAGAAACAAATAGCTGCTGATTGGCTGCAGGGCTGATGTGACAAAACAATGTTGCACAAGCCCTAGGAGAGAAGATGCCGATATCACTGGAATTACACCGGCACAGAAGGTGATAATAGCTGTTATTATTTTACATGTTGATATATAGTGATTGAGAAGGGGTAGTCTGAGTAGTGGACAAGGTGAGGAAGAAGCGGTCACTGATTGGCTGCAGAGCTCATGTGACATAAGAATGTCACGTGATCCCCAGGAGAGAAGATGCCGATATCACTGGAATGACATCAGCACGGAAGGTGAGAATAGCTGTTATTATTTTACATGGAGATATATAGTGATTGAGAAGGGGTTGTCTGAGTAGTGGACAAGGTGAGAAATAATTGGTTGCTGATTGTCTGCAGAGCTCATGTCACATAAGAATGTCACGTGATCCCCAGAAGAGAAGATAACAACATCACTGCAATGACGCCGGCACAGAAGGTAAGAATAGCTGTTATTATTTTACATGCAGATATACACTCACCGGCCACTTTATTAGGTACACCATGCTAGTAACGGGTTGGACCCCCTTTTGCCTTCAGAACTGCCTCAATTCTTCGTGGCATAGATTCAACAAGGTGCTGGAAGCATTCCTCAGAGATTTTGGTCCATATTGACATGATGGCATCACACAGTTGCCGCAGATTTGTCGGCTGCACATCCCAAAGATGCTCCATACAAGGCAGGATGGATCCATGCTTTCATGTTGTTTACGCCAAATTCTGACCCTACCATCCGAATGTCGCAGCAGAAATCGAGACTCATCAGACCAAGCAATGTTTTTCCAATCTTCTACTGTCCAATTTCGATGAGCTTGTACAAATTGTAGCCTCAGTTTCCTGTTCTTAGCTGAAAGGAGTGGTACCCGGTGTGGTCTTCTGCTGCTGTAGCCCATCTGCCTCAAAGTTCGACGCACTGTGTGTTCAGAGATGCTCTTAGGCCTACCTTGGTTGTAACGGGTGGCGATTTGAGTCACTGTTGCCTTTCTATCAGCTCGAACCAGTCTGCCCATTCTCCTCTGACCTCTGGCATCAACAAGGCATTTCCGCCCACAGAACTGCCGCTCACTGGATTTTTTTTCTTTTTCGGACCATTCTCTGTAAACCCTAGAGATGGTTGTGCGTGAAAATCCCAGTAGATCAGCAGTTTCTGAAATACTCAGACCAGCCCTTCTGGCACCAACAACCATGCCACGTTCAAAGGCACTCAAATCACCTTTCTTCCCCATACTGATGCTCGGTTTGAACTGCAGGAGATTGTCTTGACCATGTCTACATGCCTAAATGCACTGAGTTGCCGCCATGTGATTGGCTGATTAGAAATTAAGTGTTAACAAGAAGTTGGACAGGTGTACCTAATAAAGTGGCCGGTGAGTGTACAGTGATTGAGGAGAGGTAGTCTGAGTAGTGGACAAGATGAGAAAGAAATGGCCGCTAATTGTCTGCAGAGCTCATGTCACATAAGAATGTCATGTGAGCCCTGGGAGAGAAGACGCAGACATCATCACTGGAATAACATGGGCACAGAGGGTGATAATAGCTGTTATTATTTTACATGGAGATATATAGTGATTGAGAAGGGGTTGTCTGAGTAGTGGACAAGGTGAGAAAGAAACGGTCGCTGATTGGCTGCAGAGCTCATGTGACATAAGAATGTCATGTGCGCAGGGGTGGATTAAGGGTAGCCAGGGCCCCGGGCTGTTCAGACATTGTGGGCCCCCGGTCATGTGACAGGGTCATGTGATGGGGTCATGCGACGGGGTCATCATATACCTGAACCAGATTATTCCAGAAAAATAGTTGCTGTGTGAAACTATAACCTGTCAAACATCCATTGATCTAGTCAATTTACCCTTCAGTTCAGTATATAGTATACAGTGTATAGTGTTAGTGTATAGGTAACACACTAACTCACCAGTGATGTCTCTAGGTGAAGTCCTTCATCTTTCATCCAGCACAGACTGCCATCACTTCATCCAGCCAGGACACGTCTCTGCAGGAAATAACACAGTTATCTCGAGCTCCGCTTGTAGAACACATTACTTAATTTTTCCCAACGTCTACATTACACCACATATTAAGAAAAAGAGGTGACATAGTGTCATTCTACACAGTAAGAGGACCGCCCCCCCATTTAAAACAGTGTCCTCAAAAAATAAAATAAATACATCACTGCAGTAATAATATCCCTTAATTAGCCCCTATGGTAACAATAGTATCCCCCATCCTGGCCCCGTTTATCTCATTCCTGGCTCCAGCCATATGTTCTCCCATCCTGCCCTCATGAGTATCCATTCTGCCCCATATGATCTCCCCATCCTGCCCCATCTGTCTCCATTGTATCTATCCTGCCCAATGATCCAATCCTGCCCCCATGTCTTTCATTCTGCCCCGTGTCTCCAATCACGCCCCGTATCTACATTCTGCCCATGTCTCCAGTCCTGCCCCCAGTGTGTCCAGCATCTCTGCCCCCAATGTGTCCAGCATCCTGCCCCCAGTGAGTCCAGCATCCTGCCCTCAGTGTGTCCAGCATCCTGCCCCCAATGTGTCCAGCATATTGCCCCCAGTGTGTCCAGCATATTGCCCCCAGTGTGTCCAGCAATCTGCCCCAGTGTCTCCAGCATATTGCCCCCAGTGTGTCCAGCATTCTGCCCCAGTGTGTCCAGCATATTGCCCCAGTGTCTCCAAAATATTGCCCCAGTGTCTCCAGAATATTGCCCCCAGTGTGTCCAGCATTCTGCCCCAGTGTGTCCAGCATATTGCCCCCAGTGTGTCCAGCATATTTCCCCAGTGTCTCCAGCATATTGCCCCAGTGTGTCCAGCATATTGCCCCCAGTGTGTCCAGCATATTGCCCCCAGTAAGTCCAGCATATTGCCCCCAGTGTGTCCAGCATCTTGCCCCCAGTGTGTCCAGCATCTTGCCCCCAGTGTGTCCAGCATATTGCCCCCAGTGTGTCCAGCATATTGCCCCCAGTGTGTCCAGCATATTGCTCCCAGTGTGTCCAGCATCCTGCCCCCAGTGTGTCCAGCATATTGCCCCCAGTGTGTCCAGCATATTGACCCCAGTGTGTCCAGCAATCTGCCCCAGTGTCTCCAGCATATTGCCCCCAGTGTGCCCAGCATATTGACCTCAGTGTGTCTAGCATATTGTCCCCAGTGTGTCCAGCATCTCTGCCCCCTGTGTCCAGCATATTGCCCCTAGTGTGTCTAGCATATTGTCCCCAGTGTGTCCAGCATCTCCGCCCCCAGTGTCCAGCATACTGGCCCGGGCCCCCCGGATTGCCATTCGCAATAAAAAAAAAAAGTTCTCACCTGCCCGCGCTCCTTCGGCGAAGCTCCTCACAGCTCAAGCGCGCACTCGCCGGCAACTGACAATGACATCAGACGTCGGCGATGTGCACGCTATTGATGTGCGGGCGCGCGCCCACACGTCAATAGTTAGCAGCCGCCAGCCAATCGGAGGCTGGTGGCTGCTAACTATTGACGTGTGGGCGCGCGCTCGCACATCAATAGCATTTAACTTCCGCCGCGCCGGTAGGGGCCCGGTGAGCAGATGAGACGGGGCCCGATGCAGGCCCCCTCTGCCCACCGGGCCAATACAACAGTCAGGCCCAGGGCCAGTAGCCCAGGGCCCCCCCACACCTGAAGATGCCAATATGACTGGAATGACACTGGCACAGAAGGTAAGAATAGCTGTTATTATTTTACATGGAGCTATATAGTGATTGAGAAGGGGTATTCTGAGTAGTGGGCAACCCCTTTAAGCATAAAATACTGTATACCAGTGGCCTGTACTCTGCTGTCGGGTTTCCGGCAACTTACATTCCTGATAGTCCTACATCTATATTATTATACTGGAGCTTAGTTTTTTTTGTAATAAAGGAGCAATTCAGAAAGCAACATTGTAAGGTATTGCTATTTATGGCATTTCCTAATATTTTTGTCTAATTATTGAATGTGTTTAATTATTGCTTGTGTGAATAATACACATAAACCAACTGATGACTAACTCCTACAGTACAAGAGTTAATTCTTAAAGCAAGATCTCCTACTGTTCAGAGGTATATTTATAATTAGTTGCTGCTGAAATTTCAGAGGAAACTGGCACACTACATTTCCATGGCAATAGTTTATGCCATTTTAATTATATATAGATAATGGCGAGACGGCAAAACAGCCGCATGAAATTTCTCATTAAGTTTACACAAGTTGAATTCATAAACCACAATCTTTAATTCTTAATATACTGTACTTCTATGCCACGTATTATAGTGCATGTTATTGAAGTATGCACACTTTTTTTGTCCTGGGGAAAATATATTGAGTTTTCTAATAAAATTAAAATCTGTTATATAAGCTTTGTACTCTGGTGTAACAATCTAAGCCTAGATTTACAATCCTGACAGAACAGAGCCTTTCTGATGGTCTAATGGGAATTAAACAGAATCTTTCAGTAACACTATGTATAGTACTTTTGAGCACGCTGGGGTCTCTCGACCCCTCCCCAACATATGATGTCAGGCGGGTGCGAAGAACTCAGTATATTTAATTTCAATATGTCATCCTTTTGTCCTGAAAAATATGCCGCTGACAAAAGTTTCCCGCAGTTTCTTACTCTTATTTTCCCATGCAGAATTCAAGCACATATGTTCAGCTTGATCATACATGTGTATGGGAAAGTCACCATAGATTGTATGTTGCCGAGGGAGCATTCAGCTAATATCTATATAAACAGTATGGAGTCATTCACACAGCATAGCCATTCTATAGAGTTATTCAATGTACAGCTATATGGTGCTCACTTGGCTACTGAATGTTAGAAATAATATAGGTAAGACTAGCATCCAGCAGAGTATTGCTCCATACCTACGGAACCCAATAGTACATACTCTCTGTCCAATGTGATACTTCTTACAGTTGTATGCCGGAATGTGTTACACACCTGTCCGGGCTTTGCTCCCTTCACCTCAGTCCGCTGCCTCCTGGTGTGTTCCACGTCAGGCATTGCAGGTTGTCCAACATCTCACATCATCTCCCTGGACCACTAGGACTCACACCTGTGTATTCAGATGGCTATTAAAGACTCTGGTTTCATTTACTCCTGCTCCTGTGCACATAACCTGCTTCCATTACTTCATACTTCATTTCATTTGTCCTGCTGCTCCCCAAACTCATGTGGGCGCTACATCCTTGCTCATCTCGTGCCATCCTGCCAGGTGAAACTATGCCCAGGGTTTGTGCACCCATCCAGACCTGGGGCATAGCGGGACCACTTCACAAGGCGAGTCTTACAGAATGAACCTCTATCAGTGTCATATTATGAATTTGTTTTGCATTGATCCATATTACAACTACAGTCATGGCCAAAAGTATTGACACCCCTGCAATTCTGTCAGATAATACTCAGTTTCTTCCTGAAAATGATTGCAAACACAAATTCTTTGGTATTATTATCTTCATTTAATTTGTCTTAAATGAAAAAACACAAAAGAGAATGAAGCAAAAAGCAAAACATTGATCATTTCACACAAAACTCCAAAAATGGGCCAAACAAAAGTATTGGCACCCTCAACCTAATACTTGGTTGCATAACCTTTAGCCAAAATAACAGCGACCAACCGCTTCCGGTAACCATCAATGAGTTTCTTACAATGCTCTGCTGCAATTTTAGACCATTCTTCTTTGCCAAACTGCTCCAAGTCCCTGATATTTGAAGGATGCCTTCTCCAAACTGCCATTTTTAGATCTCTCCACAGGTGTTCTATGGGATTCAGGTCTGGACTCATTGCTGGCCACCTTAGAAGTCTCCCGTGCTTTCTCTCAAACCATTTTCTAGTGTTTTTTTGAAGTGTGTTTTGGGTCATTGTCCTGCTGGAAGACCCATGACCTCTGAGGGAGACCCAGCTTTCTCACACTGGGCCCTACATTATGCTGCAAAATTTGTTGGTAGTCTTCAGACTTCATAATGCCATGCACACGGTCAAGTAGTCCAGTGCCAGAGGCAGCAAAGCAACTCCAAAACATCAGGGAACTTCTGCCATGTTTGACTGTAGGGACCGTGTTCTTTTCTTTGAATGCCTCTTTTTTTCTCTTGTAAACTCTATGTTGATGCCTTTGCCCAAAAAGCTCTACTTTTGTCTCATCTGACCAGAGAACATTCTTCCAAAACGTTTTAGGCTTTTTCAGGTAAGTTTTGGCAAACTCCAGCCTGGCTTTTTTATGTCTCGGGGTATGAAGTGGGGTCTTCCTGGGTCTCCTACCATACAGTCCCTTTTCATTCAGACGCCGACGGATAGTACGGGTTGACACTGTTGTACCCTCGGACTGCAGGGCAGCTTGAACTTGTTTGGATGTTAGTCGAGGTTATTTATCCAACATCCGCGCAATCTTGCCTTGAAATCTCTTGTCAATTTTTCTTTTCCGTCCACATCTAGGGAGGTTAGCCACAGTGCCATGGGCTTTAAACCTCTTGATGGCACTGCGCAGGGTAGACACAGGAACATTCAGGTCTTTGGAGATGGACTTGTAGCCTTGAGATTGCTCATTCTTCCTCACAATTAGCTTTCTCAAGTCCTCAGACAGTTCTTTGGTCTTCTTTCTTTTCTCCATGCTCAATGTGGTACACACAAGGACACAGGACAGAGGTTGAGTCAACTTTAATCCATGTTAACTGGCTGCAAGTGTGATTTAGTTATTGCCAACACCTGTTAGGTGCCACAGGTAAGTTACAGGTGCTGGTAATTACACTAATTAGAGAAGCATCACATGATTGTTCCAACAGTGCCAATACTTTTGTCCACCCCCTTTTTATGTTTGGTGTGGAATTATATCCAATTTGGCTTTAGGACAATTCTTTTTGTGTTTTTTCATTTAAGACAAATTAAATGAAGATAATATTACCAAAGAATTTGTGTTTGCAATCATTTTCAGGAAGAAACTGAGTATTATCTGACTGAACTGCAGGGGTGTGAATACTTTTGGCCATGACTGTATATTAAAGCCATCAGTAGCACATTTCCATGATGAAACTGTCTCTTTGGTATTTTTATGTACTGCATCAAGATGATACTGCTTAAAGTGGCATAATGGCAAGATAATATAAAAGTTGTGAATTTCCATATGGGAAATGACTGTTGTGAATGCAATACTATTCATTTGTATGGCTTCAGATGCAGTTTCCTGTAACAATTGAATAAACGCTCAGGAACAAGTCCAAAACTGAAGCCAAATGTTTTAAAACCACACAAATTGTAATTACCGTATTATTAATGGTTGCCTTTTATGGATGGATTTTTAATAATGATTAGCGAGTATACTCGTTGCTCGGGTGATCTCCGAGTAATTGTAAGTGCTCGCTGATTTAGTTTTCGCTCCCTCAGCTGCATGATTCACAGCTGCTAGACAGCTTGAATACATGTGGGGATTCCCTAGCAACCAGGTAACCCCAACATGTACTCAGGCTGGCTAGCAGCCGTAAATCATGCAGCTGCATCAGCAGAAACTAAATCTCCAAGCATTTACAAATACTCGGACACCACCCGAACGTGCTAATTTTTAATAATTATCATCATATGGAGTGCTCCATCCACAGGACATTTTTTTCTAAACACCTTAAGATGGTCTAAAATAACCAAAGGAGTAATACGAACCTTATCAATCTCCTGCCACTACCCTGCAGATGCTTTCTCACAGATGGGCTCAGGCAGATGACTTTATAAATCAGACAAGTGCAATCCAATAAAAAAAGGGATTGCACTCAGACCCATATTTTTCAATGAGGCAGTGCAGATGAACATTTTTTTTCTTAGACCTAATCGGTGTGGGGGAAAAAAACTGCATCATGCTCAATTTTAGGGCAGGTGCTTATGAGCATAATTTTGTTCCGAATGTGATCCAAGAAAACATTGTATCGCACTTGGACAAATGTTATGCTATGGGGCCGTGTACACGTCTGCTTTTTCCTCGGACAGAGACTGAGGAAAATATTGCTGCATGTCCAAGTTTGATCCATTAATCCAATATATGGATTGCTTTGACCATGCAAGTCAATGAGTACTTGGAAACCATTGGAATGCACTCGAATGCACTGACAGAATGGAGAAGATGGAAAATAAACCTTCTCCATCTTCTCCTCATCTGAGAAAATCTGAGTTTGGTCAGAGTGTCATTTGCATAATCAGCCCGATTCTGTGGGATGAGGGAATCTATAGCAGTCTGCCCCTGCCCTTATTCTGGACATTGGATGAGACTCAACCTTTCACAACTATAGGTGAGTAAAGCATCTGATTTTTATGGATACATTGCAATTCTGTAACACAAGAACCTGTAAATGGTCTTGTAAATGATTAGCAACTGATCAGTAAAAAAAAATGGATTGTGCACGGATGAAAAGTGAGAAACAATTGTCCAACTTTTCTGGTTGAAAGTTGGACCAATGTTGTTGTACTGCTGTATGACCTTAGCCTTAGAGTTATGATTTTAAAAAAATCAGCATATTCTAAGTCATAACTTACCGTATATACTCGAGCATAAGCCGACCCGAGTATAAGCCGACCCCCCTAATTTTGCCACAAAAAAATGGGAAAACTTAATGATTGAGTATAAGCCTAGGGTGGGAAATGCAGCAACTACCGTAGGTAAATGTCAAAAGTAAAAATAGATACCAATAAAAGTAAAATTAATTGAGACATCAGTAGGGTGTGTTTTTGAATATCAATATTGAATCAGGAGCCCCATATAATGCTCCATAAAGTTTATGATAGCCCCATAAGATGCTCCATATTTAAATATGCCCCATATAATCCTGCATAAAGGTTAATAATGGCCCCATAAGATGCTCCATAGACACATTTGCCCAATACAATGCTGCACAAATGTTGATTATGGCCCCTTAAGATGCTCCATAAAGATATTTGCCCCATATAGTGCTGCACAAACCTTGATTATGGCCCCATAAGATGCTCCATACAGACACTTGCCCCATATAATGCTCCACAAACATTAGTTATGGCCCCATAAGATGCTCCATAAAGATATTTGCTCCATATAGTGCTGCACAAACCTTGATTATAGCCCCATAAGATACTCCATACAGACATTTTCCCCATATAATGCTGCACAAACGTTAATTATGGCCCCAAAAGATGCTTCATAAAGATATTTGCCCCATATAGTGCTGCACAAACGTTATGGCCCCATAAGATACTCCATACAGACATTTGTCCCATATAATGCTGCACAAACATTAATTATGGCCCCATAAGATGCTCCATACAGACACTTGCCCCATATAGTGCTGCACAAACATTATGACCCCATAAGATGCGCCATACAGACACTTGCCCCATTTGCTGTTGCTGCGATAAAAAAAAAATCACATACTCACCTCTCCGTCGCTCAGGCCCCCAGCACTTTCAATATTCACCTTTCCTCATTCCGTGGCGCTCCATCTTCAGCATCTTCTGCACTGACGTTCAGGCAGAGGGCGCGCACTAACCACGTCACCGCGCCCTCTGACTTGAGCGTCACTGCAGAAGATGCTGAAGACGGAGCGGCACCCGGAACGAGGAGAGGTGAATATCGCGCAGCGCTCCCCCACCCCATTATACTCACCTGCTCCTGGTGCGGTCCCTGGTTCCCCAGCGCCGCAGCTTCTTCCTGTATTGAGCAGTCACCATTATCGCTCATTGCAGCAATGAATATGCAGCTCCACCCCTATGGGAGGTGGAGGTGCATATTCATTACTGTAATGAGCAGTACCATGTGACCGCTCAATACAGGAAGAAGCTGGGACGCCGGGGAGCCAGGGACCTGCAGGGACCACGCCAGGAGCAGGTGAGTATAATTAGACAGCTCCCGCTCCCCCTCCCCTGCCGACCCCTGGGTATGACTTGAGTATAAGCCGAGAGGGGGACTTTCAGCCCCCAAAAAATGGGCTGAAAATCTCAGCTTATACTCGAGTATATACGGTATTTACTTTTCCATCAAGAATCTCTAAGACGACTTATTTTTGCAGGGTTCCAGCTGCAGTTTTTATCAAGAATCTTTAGAATACTCTACCTTTTACTACTTATCAGTCTTTTTTTAGGGACACTAGATCACCAAAATCAACCATTTTGCATTGTTTCTTTTTTCACAATATAAAGTGTATAGTCTTGGGCAATCGTTTTGAGACTGACATAAATGTTGGTTTTCACAAAGTTTACTGCTTCAGTTGCAAAATAGCAATTTGCATTCACTCTAGATTGCTATGAAGAGTGATCAGATAAATCCCAAAAAAATTCAAATCATTCTTTTACATGACAATTAACTTAATTTCAATCCCTATAACCCAATTTTCATTGAATTTCACCTATGCCATAAATGACTCAATCTTCTCCTTAACTCAGGAGAAAGTGTTAAAGAGGACAACACATCTGATATAACTCTGTTTTACTGATTAAATTATAAGTGCAGACTGATTTTGTAAAAAGGTGGTGTACTTGAAATAATTTTCTTCTTCATTTAACCATGATTAACTCCAAAGAAACACATACAGTTATTGTTTTGCATCAAAAAGATTTATACAAGCAATGACATTGCTCCTTGTAATATTGGTCCATAAATCAATAATTTATCACATCCTTAGGAACTTTAGAGAGGTTCAATTGCTGTGAAGAAAGCTTCAGGGTGCAAAAAAAGTTGACAAGTACCAGGACTGTCTCTTAAAGAGAATTTAGCTATGGGATTGGTTCAATATCAGCACAGAGCTTGCTCAGGAACCGAAGCAAGGTGTCAGTGTGTATACATGCAAAAGTGAGGCAAATTCTTTTGGAGACTGACCTGGTGTTAACAAAGACACCAAAGAAGCCACTTCTCTCTAATAAAAACATTAATGACAGAATGAAATTCTGCAACAAGTACAGTGATTGTGTGACACCCTAGGAATCTGGTTGTCAAAGTGGTATTGCCTTCCTCACATGAGGATGATGTCATGCCTGGAAACAAGAAGGATCCCCTTAAGAGGTGACACTTACATGCAACACTTTTCTGACTCCAGGCCAGAAGGGGGAGCTATAGAACCGGTTTCAGGGTAGCTTCCCTATATATATTCTGGCTGGAGGAGGAGTTGGGAGAGATTGTAGGAGACAGTGAGAGGAGAAGGAGCACAGGTGGAGAGAGAAACTGGAGTGGAGCTGCGAGTATTCTCCCTCCAGGTTGAAGGGCAAGAAACCGGACATTGGGAGTCCGAGGTTGTGCAGGAACTGTATGCCCCCAGCAGAAACCGGAGGGCAGGAGATTCCAAGTCTTCTGGCCACAATTACAACCGAAGGCACAGCAGCAGATTAGAGCCCGGAGTCACCACGAGAGAGGGGCACCTGTAAAAAAGGCTTGAGCTACCTGCCATGCGGGTAGAGTCCCACCTGAGGGACAGATTGAGAGAGGACCTTGTGTGAAGCTTATGGCAGCAAGGGACATAGAATTCAGTGCAGAAAGGAAGGCTTCCAACCCCACCTGACTAGGAGGATTCCGAATTGCTTCCAGGCTGCCCGGATGCCAAAGACCACCAGTAATCTGTGTACCTGAACATAATCAGTAAAAGGTAAAGAGACTGCAACTCTGTGTCCTCCAATTCTTTCCTGCACTTCACCATCTATCATCTTCACCAACTGCTCCGGGAGCCCTGGGGACTAAGCTCTACCTGTGGGAAGCTGTACCATCTCTGCTGCAATCCCATTGTCCCCAGAGGACCCCTTTAAGCAGCGTCGGCCATCTCTGGCCAAGTACCACATGTGGCATCACGAACACTCCTAAATTAGACTTTATTTCCACTTCTATTCATCCCCTTTAACTGGATGCCCAGGGCCACGGGCCAGGTCACTGCTGCCACTGTGACTTCCCATTTAAGACCCTGCCCGGTTCCAAGTATCCCACGATCCTAGCAGGCATTCCAATTGGGTTGCAGAAGATTGGGTTAAAGTTATTTTCTCTGATGAAGCCCTCTTCAGACAGTTTCAGATTAACAGGATGTCTGTGGATATTGTCCGCGCTGCTGAATAAGATGTAGATCCACTTGTAGTGATTTACATTCTGTTACGGTCACCTGCTGACCCTGGGATCTGCTGCAGCTGATTTCCCTATTTGTACATTTTTCACTCTAACAAAGGATTAATAAAGTTAGTATAATCTGAGCAATAATTTTAACTATCTGAAAAGACCCTATTTTGTGCTGCTTTCTCCTACAGCTTTATCGTTCTTCAGACAGTTTGGAACTCCTGGAAGAATGATTTTACAGAGAAGAAAATATTATCGCTACTATGAGTCCTATGTCATGCCAGCAGTAAGGCATCCTGAGACCTTTCATGTGTGGGTTGCTTTTCATCTAAGGAAGTGGGATCACTTTCAAAATTGCCTAAGAATGCCATGAATAAACAATAATAAATTTGTATCCTAGAAGAGCAATTTGTCCCAAAGATCCAAGACCAACTTGGTGATGAAGAATGTTTTTAGCAGCACGATGAAGCACCATGTCACATAGCAAAAGTGATCACTGAGTGGCTCGGTGAACAACAAATTGAAATTTTGGATCCATTGCCAGGAAACTCCCCATATCTCAATTCCATTGAGAGCCTGTGGTTAATCCTCAATAAATGGATAGACAAACAAAAACATAGATATTTTGATAGACTACAACAAGCACTGATTAAGTAAGAATGGGTTGCCATCAGTCAGGATTTGGCCCAGAAGCCCATATGCAGCTGCCAGGGAAATTTGCTGAGATGTTGAAAAAAAGTGTCAACACTGCAAATATTCAACGATTGCATAAACTTATTGTATTTGTCAATAAACATTTTAAAATGTATGACATTTTTAAAATTAGGCCATGTGCACACGTTCAGGATTTTTCGCGTTTTTTTCGCGTTTTTTCGCTATAAAAACGTGAAAAAAACGCTAACATATGCCTCCTATTATTTACCGTGTATTCCACATTTTTTGTGCAAATGTTGCGATTTTTTCCGCGAAAAAATCGCATCGCGGAAAAAAAAGCAACATGTTCATAAAAAATGCGGAATTGCGGGGATTCCGCACACCTAGGAGTGCATTGATCTGCTTACTTCCCGCACGGGGCTGTGCACACCATGCGTGAAGTAAGCAGATCATGTGCGGTTGGTACCCAGGGTGGAGGAGAGGAGACTCTCCTCCACGCACTGGGCACCATATAATTGGCCAAAAATAAAAGAATTAAAATAAAAAATAGTCCTATACTCACCTTCAATGTTCCCCGCAGTGTTCCCGCCTCACCGCTGCATGCTGCCGCTTTGGTTCTCATAGCTGGTGTGCGGTGAAGGACCTGTGATGACGTCACTGTCTTGTGATTGGTCGTGAGCGGTCATGTGACCGTTCACTTGACCGCTCACATGACTGCGACGTCATGGAAGGTCCTGCGCGCACACACCAGCTATAGGAAGAGGAACGGACGCCGCTGAGGAGATCGTCTTGGGTGAGTATAAGCATTTTTTTAATTTTTTTTATTATTTTTAAACATTCTATCTTACTATTGATGCTGCATAGGCTGCATCTATAGTAAAAAGTTGGTCACACTTGTCAAACAGTATGTTTGACAAGTGTGACCAACCTGTCAGTCAGTTTTCCAAGCGATGCTACAGATCGCTTGGAAAACTTTAGCATTCTGCAAGCTAATTACGCTTGCAGACTGCTAAAAAAACGCGAAAAAAACGGAAACAAAAACGCAAAAACAAAATTCGGATTTCTTGCAGAAAATTTCCGGTTTTCTTCAGGAAATTTCTGCAAGAAATCCGGACGTGTGCACATACCCTTATACTTCAGTAACTATAGAAACATGAATTATCTAAAAACATTAAGGCAGCAAACTTTGTAAAAACTCAAATTTTTGTCAATCTCAAAACATTTGATTACTTACATGATAAACTTGATAAACATGATAAAATGGTGTATTATGTCTGCTTGACAGTAGGCTGCTGACTAGCAATTAGCAGTCTTATATGCATAGAAGATGAAGAGACCTTTGTTAGGCCGCCATTTGCAATAGCAAATTAACCAGTACCTTCAATCTTGCAGGACTGGTTGGGTGCAATGGAATGACTTAAAAAGCTCCCTAACCAGATCAAATTACTTGAGCGCACCAGTTGTTTTTGAATATAGCATCTAAACAGTTGAAAAGCATTGTAGCAGAAAGTCAGCAGTATGTTACAAATGAAATGTGGTGCTGATGGGTCAGGCTCAGTATTTGAGCCTGCACTATCATCGTAAATGCACAGCAATTTGTGCAAAAGTCTTTCTGCTAATGATGTAAATGTACACATAGGGCAAGAGAGTCTTTAGAAATACCCTGGTTTAGGGAAAGAGGGAAAAAAGAGACAAGTGATTAGGGCAAGAGAGTGTAAGGAATGTCAGATTTTTCTCATCCCTGCATAATAATACCTTTCCATAAAACCTATTGGAGCATATGAATGTCACGGAGTAGTTAACTCCTTCTCTTTGTTGTTCTAAGAAAGCTCCAATAGACTCATAGTTGGATGATATACCCAGTGGTCAAAGAGAAGGGTTGATGAGCATTCAAGTCAGAGAGTTCAATGCACTACACATAAAAAGACTGACACCTTGGGACATTGTGTTTGCAACTCCATCACATGCCCATAAGTACGTTTTAACTGCTCTCCTACTCACCTATAAAGTGTTGCTAGCAACTTTAAAACCTCAAAACTGCACGCAGACCCTTTTTAATTTGTCACTCACTGTAATTTGACGATTTTGAATCCCTTACTGACAAAGGATGCCACAGAATGTTATGTCAGGTTCCCGAGTATGTAGCTCAGAAGCTGAGCCCACATCATACCAAGCAGATGCTGGCTGCGATACATTGCTGAAATCTTCCTGTAGCTACAGCAAATGGAGCATGCTCTAAATACTGTATATTAACCAATTAAATTCTGCTGTCAACCTTTACTGTCCTCAAAACACAATCAGAAGAAGCCAATATGCCAATAGTAATATGGCACTTGGGAAATTGCTGAAGGCCGCGCAATTTCCATCTTAGTCCTCCTGTGAAAGAGGCCATGAGCCTCATACGAGAACCACAATTTGTTGTATTGCAGTATATAATCTAATGATCAAATCAAGTCATCACTGGATCATTTAGGAGACTAAAAAATACAGTAAAAAGTTTTTAAAAATAAAAAAAATAACATTTTCACTATTTTTGGAATTTGCCTTGCTAAATACATCAGGAGAGCTTTAAAATAGATCATTGTGGGAGGGAAGCAAAGGGCCAGGGAAAGCAATACTGCAAGTAAATACTATTGAGAACTCTGCTATTAGAAGTAGAAAGGAAGAACAAAGATAAAAAAAATCAGAATAATTAAAACATTGGAGAAAGAGAAACCAATCACAAACTAAGATGTTAGTATACAAATGCACAGGGCATTGGCAACAAACAAGGAGAATTGGAGCTACTAATGCAGAAAAAGAAATATAATGTTATTGGCATCACTTAAACTTGGTGGGACAATACGCATGATTGGAGTACAAGGCTAGAAGGATACAACTTATTTGCAATAAACATTCTTAATAAACGGGAAGGCGGTATTGCATTGTATGTTAGAAAAGTGAATACCTCCACAGAGATTGAAGCTTCAGAGACTGGGAGTTCTGTGGAAACTGGGTAAGAATACAAAGAGAGAACAACTGAAAGGACACCATTGTAGGCATTTACTACAGGCCTCCTGGGCAAGCTGAAGATATGGATGGATTTCCTATGCACAAGATGACCAAGTTCTCAAAAAATATGGTGTAGTGATCATGGTAGATTGCAACTATCCAGTCATTTGTTGGAAATCTCTCTCAGGCAAAAGTAAGAGGTCCAACAAATTCTTATCTTCTCTTGCTGACAACTTTATCTTCAAAAAGTTAAGGTACCGTTACACTAAACGACTTACCAACGATCACGACCAGCGATACGACCTGGCCGTGATCGTTGGTAAGTCGTTGTGTGGTCGCTGGGGAGCTGTCACACAGACAGCTCTCTCCAGTGACCAACGATCAGGGGAACGACTTCGGCATCGTTGAAACTGTCTTCAACGAAGCCGAAGTCCCCCTGCAGCACCCGGGTAACCAGGGTAAACATCGGGTTACTAAGTGCAGGGCCGCGCTTAGTAACCCGATATTTACCCTGGTTACCATTGTAAAAGTAAAAAAAAAAAACTACATACTCACATTCTGATTCTGTCATGTCCCCCGCCGGCGTCCACAGGGTTAAAACTGCTTTCGGCAAGAGCGCTGCTAATATGCACACGCTGCTGCCGAGAGCTTCCCTACACTGAATGTGTAAGTGCCGGCCGTAAAGCAGAGCACAGCGGTGACGTCACCGCTGTGCTCTGCTTTACGGCCGGCGCTGACACAGTCAACCCTGTGGACGCCGGGGGATGTGACAGACATCAGAATGTGAGTATGTACTGTTTGGTTTTTTTTACTTTTACACTGGTAACCAGGGTAAATATCGGGTTACTAAGCGCGGCCCTGCACTTAGTAACCCGATATTTACCCTGGTTACAAGTGAACACACACACAAGCGTCACACACGCCGATCCAGCGATGACAGTGGGTGATCAGCGACCAAAAAAAGGTCCTGATCATTCCCATCGAACAACAATCTCCCAGCAGGGGCCTGATCGTTGGTCGCTGTCACACATAACGAGATCGTTAGCGGGATCATTGCTTACGTCATCAAAAGCGTGACGTTGCAATGATATCGTTAACGATATCGTTATGTGTGACTCAGCCTTTAGAGGAGAAAAGCAGGGGATCTGATATCTTTGATCTAATCTTTTTAAACAGGGAGGAGGTAAGGGTGGCTGGGACCCTAGGAGGAAGCGATCATGCTATCCTAGAATATTAGGTAAGGAGGAAGACCTGTGAAGACTTTTAAGGCCCCGTCTCACTTAGCGACGCTAAAGCGATCCCGACAACGATACGACCTGTCAGGGATCGTTGCTGCGTCGCTATGTGGTCGCTGGTGAGATGTCAAACAGTGAGATCTTCCCAGCGATCGCTGCTGCGATCTCACTGTTTGACATCTCACCAGCGACCTGTAGCGACCTGTACAACGATGTCACATGGGAGCTATTATGACGATTCAGTGTCTGAGTCGTCAACGAGGTCGTTGTTAAGGTGTCAAACACAGCAATGTGTGCTACCCAGCGGGACCTCAACGATCAAAAAACGGCCCAGGCCATTCCGACACGACCAGCGATCTCACAGCAGGGGCCTGGTCACTGCTACGTGTCACACATAGCGAGATCGCTACTGAGGTCGCTGTTGCATCACAAAACTTGTGACTCAGCAGCGATCTCGCTAGCGATCTCGCTAAGTGAGACGGGGCCTTTAGAGTTCAGGATTGGATTTCAGAAAGCTAGATTTAATGGACTCAGAAAGAGGATAGGTGGGATCCAATGGCTGGATGTCCATAAGAACAGAAATGTTTAGGAAGCATGGGAAATTTTGAATTGTTAACAATACTTAAAGGAATGAAGATTACGAAGCATTTAAGGAAACCAGGATGGATGAGCACAGAATCTAAACACATGTTAAAAAGGAAGAAAGAAATGTTTATCAAATGGAACGAGGGAGGCATATAGAATATAATGTTGCATTCAGAACCTGAGCTGATAATGAATCAAAGCTTGCAAGAGATGTCAAAAAGAATAAGAAAGGATTTGGGGGGTATGTCAAAAGTAAAAGAAAAATCAAATATGCTATAGGATTATTACACAATGAAAATGGTGAAATGGTAAGAAATGATGTTGAGAAGTGGAAACTTTTAAATTCCTATTTTGCATTTGTTTTCTTTCAAAAAGTAACATCAACTGATCTTCACTGTGTTATGGGAGGAAAAAATTATCCACACTATCTAAAAACAGAGAGATAGTGAGGGAATACTTAGCTAACATAAATTAATTCAAATCTCCAGGTCCAGATGAATTACATCCTAGGGTGCTGAAGGAGAAAGCAGAGGAAATTATTGAACCACTCTACATAATCTTTGAAAATTGTTGGAGAAAAGGAGAGGTTCCAGAAGACTGGAGAAAAGCAAAGGTTGTTCCTATCTTCAAAAAGAGGAAAAAGTGGACCCAGGGAACTATAAGCCTGTGAGCCTGACTTCTATACCAGGAAAGAACTCTAAACAAATTATTCAACAACATGTATACAAGTACCTGAATGAGAATGAAATCATTAACCAGAGCCAGCATGGGTTTGTAACTAATATGTCATGTCAGACTAACTTAATTTCCTTCTATGAAAGAATCACTGACTGGGCGGATCAGGGAAATGCAGTATATCTTGACTTCAGCAAAGCATTTGACAAAGTATCTCATATCATCCTTATTGAAAAATTATCAAGTAAGGAATGGACAAGGCAGCTGTTAGGTGGATTCATAACTGGCTTTGTGACCGGACTCAAACAGTGCAAGTGGGGTACAACAGGGCTCTGTCCTGGGCCCCATATTGTTCAACATCTTTATCAATGATTTAGATGAAAGAATTGAGGATAAAGTGATTAAATTTGCTGATTACACAAAGCGAGGAGGAATAATGATGGGCGAACGTGCTCGGATAACATCTTATGAGAGCATGATTGGGTGTTATTGGGCGTGCTGGTATATTATGTTTGAGTCCTTTGACTGCATGATTTGCAGCTGTTTGATAGCCTCAACACATGCAATCCCTGTATGTGTTGTGTCAATCTATCAGCCACAAATCATACAGCAGCGGGGACTCGAGCATACGAGTAACATACGAGCACGCCCAAGATGCTCGGATAAGATGTTTTCTGAGCACTTTCGCCCATCACTAATAGATAATACTGGAGAAGAAAGAGAGGATTCAAAAAGATCTAAATAAACTGTGACTATGGACAGCAACTAACAGAATGTTTTTTTAGCAGGGAGAAATGCAAAGTCCAACATCTATCTGAACAAGAAAAATGAAAAATGCATATACAGAATGGGAGGACTAGGGCTAAGCAATAGCACATGTGAAAGAACGTGTTTACACTACTATATCACAGACTGAACATGAGTCAACAGTGTGATGCAGCAGTAAAAAAAAGCAAACAGTTCTGGGTTGCATTAACAGAAGCATACAGTCTAGATCACGTGAAGTAATAATCCCCCTTTACTCCTCTCTGGTCAGACCTCATCTGGAATAATGTGCCCAGTTTTGGGCACCACATTTTAAAAAAGACATAAACAAACTGGAGCAAGTTCAGAGAAAAGCAACCAGAATGGTGACCGGTCTGCAAAAAATGTCCAATGAGGAACAGTTAGAGGATTTGAGAATGTTTAGCTTTCAAAAGAGAAGACTGAGAGGAGACTTATAAGCTCTCTACAAATAACTCAATGGCTGTCACACTGTAGAGGGATCATCTTTATCCCCATATCCACATGGAAAGACTAGAAGCAATGGGATGAAACTGAAAGGGAGAAGGTACAGGCTAGATATTAGAAAAAACTTTTTGACAGTGAGGGTGATCAACGATTGGAACAGGTTGCTACGAGAAGTGGTGAGTGCTCCTTCAATGGGAGTTTTCAAACAAAGGTTGTTCTGTACAGATGACTTTTCTACTGTCTCATTCTAATTACAGATAGCATTACAATGACACATAACCTTCTCATTCAAAAACTAAATGCTAAAAAAATACATTTACTATAAAACCTGAGTTGATTAGAAAAGTTAATTTTCCAATGAATATCAGTTTTAGTTCTACAAATTAGATAACTACTATAATGTCTTTTGTTACATAGTTTTTAACATCTCTTCTTTTAATCATGTACATATGTACAGATCTGTAGAAATGAACAAGTCCTATTTATAAGATCCTAAATATTCTTTAAAAACACATGAACATCCTACAACAAATCTGTTGAAGATATTCATAGCTATCACTTTTTGCACGCCAGGCTTGTGAGCTGCTTCAGCCAACCTCATGCTATTTAAGGTAACACTGTAAAAATAGTTTATACTATAAGGGTGACATAATAAGGACACTAGTGACATATTGGTTCCCTGGCTGTACCTGTAGGACATCGTATGAGGCTTCTCATATTGCCCATTTTGTACATACTGTATCAGTTACTGAGCTCATGATGCTTTTAGCAGCTGGTAACCATTATCAGGGGGTGGAAGACCTAGTTTTGTTCTTTAGTTTTATTATTTTTCTTATGTAGGCACATGTTGAAATTAAAAAGCTGTGCCAAGTATAAGAAAACAGGCAAAAAATCTAGTTGCTACTAAAGATGGTTTAATTATGGCAATTTTTATGTGACAACATTTTAATATAAAACATTATTTGAATAGCACATAAGGCTGAAGATTTCACATCCCCATGGATCTTCCTTGTATATACTTAAAGGGATATTTATTTGTATCTATGTCAAGGCAAAATAAGATACCAGGAGGAACATAAAAAATCCAATGTCCTAGAGAAAGAAACTCTGCTACTGAACTCTAGTTATGTACAAAAAGTAAAATGAAAGGTTGTTGTGCAATTTAGTTTTTAATATGGAAAAAAAACTAATTCCCCAAATATGTTGTAAACAATAGGGCCGAATAATAATCACTTTCATCTTTTCACAATCTTTTGCTTAAAGCAATGTTTGATACAGTGTGTCCTTTTCTTTGGCAACTATAATTACTATATCAAACTGAATTTACCAAACAAAAGTAAAAGGTAAGTGTTGCCATGGGAATGATGTCTTGTTAAAATACACATCTTCTCTCCAGCTAGCGTCTAGTATGGAGCTATGAAATGCTTCTGTCAACTCTACACACCAATCCTTGCTTGTTTGTCTATCTGTTACTTAATATGATTAGCTATACTGTAAGGGAACAAAAAAATCAATAAAACAAATATGTCTAAAAACTCATTAAAAACATAACATTACTAAATGTATCCATTATTTACAGGTGTTGCCTATATGTCGGGTCTGGTTCCAGTCCTGTGTCGCCCACCAACCATTCGAAAAGTGATCAGTAGACAAAAGCGCCAAACTCCTGCTTGAGAAGTAGA
Source organism: Ranitomeya variabilis (assembly GCF_051348905.1). Lineage (NCBI taxonomy): Eukaryota > Metazoa > Chordata > Amphibia > Anura > Dendrobatidae > Ranitomeya > Ranitomeya variabilis. The sequence goes on from NC_135233.1 coordinate 903,490,619, forward strand.
AGAGTCATGTTGACGGCTCAGGGTCTATGCTCATGTATGAGCTCAGGGTGAATAAAAAGTGAGAAGGAGGTGTCATCAACTGCGCTGCTATAACAACTCAAAAGCAGGATAAAATCAATGGATTTTATTAAAAGGTTTATAGGTCAACGCATTTCAAGATCACACCCGACCCCTTCATCAGGACAAAAATCTAGATGGGCTTTATTAAAAAAAACTATGATGGTATACTGTACCATAATGAAAAAAATTGAAATTCACTTAACAATTTTAGACAATACTAGTATATAGTACAGGTAATAATGGTTTTAGGCACAAAATTTGCACACAGTATATTAAATACACTACACAACCATGCAATCTCCATGGCTAAAAAAAAAAACACTGGTATGGACTGTACTAAACATCTCAGTAACATTAAATATGTCATTTTCATAGGATGTCACCTTTACCTTAAGTCAGTTTCTGAAATTTCCAGCCTGCTAGATCTCAGGTCAACTGTGAGCACCATTATTTTAATGCTAGGTGCAGATGACCAAGTATTCTATTGCCCGAGAGAAATGGGTCGATTAAGCTAATTACATTCTTATCAAACTCTGGTAAGAGTTTGATAAGAGTGTGGTCATAATGTGATCTGATTCTCCCAGATGAGGAGAAGATGGAGAAAAACATTTTCTCCATCATTTTCATTCTGTGAGTGCATGGAAATCGGACTGCACTCAGGTGTGATCAGAATGAGTCTGATATTTTCCACCAACTCCTTGACTTGCATGGCCGAGTATGACTTGAATATTGGATCAATCTTGGGTAGGCTGCAATTTTTTCCCTAGACCGGCTCTGACTGAGAAAAACAATCGAACATATGCACAATCACATAGAAAAAAGGCAGAAGTTTAAAAAAATTGATTTACAGTAGGTTGCCATTTCCTGAGAAACGTAACAATGTCATATTTCTGTAGATGGAGTTCTTTGATGGCACTTTTATTTAGGTGATGCCACCTTTTTATTGATACCATTTTGGGCTAGAAGTTAAATTTTGATCGCTTGTTACAGCATTGTTTGTGGTATTGCAGCAAAAAAGAAAAAAACCCGATTTTGGAGTTCTTGAATATTTTTATGTTGCGTTGTTTACCAATCGGGGATGAGTGATATCCAGCAAAATGACAGTTAGCACTCATCTTATTATTTCAGTTGTCTGCACAAGCCCTAAAGAAGAAACATTCATGGTAAAACTAGGTCAGCAGCAAAGTGGCTAGCCATGCAAAGTCATAAGGAAGATTCCCTGAGTGCTGTAGCATGTTTCCAAATTGTCTCTAGAAGCTACATTGTTACAGAAGATTCAAGAAACGGTCAAGAATCTTAACACAACCTAGGATACATAATGCCATGCACGGGCAGCAGAGGTTTAACATGTGCCACCTCTGAAGGCAGGAGAAGAAAAAGCGGATGTTCCATTGTTCAATGGATGTATTTACTTTTGGCGGTTATCTGAAGAAAGCTACTACCTAAATTCACCGAACTGTTAAGTTAATTTCCAGTTTATGTCAATAGTTTGGGAAACATTCTTTCCTGTTCCAGCATAGTGCACAGAACAAGCTTCAAAATAGAGTTTTTTACACTTTCATGATGTGATCAATTTTAGTTTTTGCTTTCTTATTCTTTTTTTCTTCTCAGAGCCATAACTTTTTAATTTTTCTTTCCACATAGATATATGAGGGTTTGTTTTTAGCGGGACAAGTTGTCCTTTTGAATGACACAATTCATTTTACCAGATAGTATACTGAAAAATTTGAAAAAAGTTCCAAGTGGAGAGAAATTGTGAAAAAAAAAAACAATTCTAATTTTGTTTTGGGGAATCGTTTTTCCTTTGGCATTTTGTGGTAAAAATGACCTCTCCGCATTACACTGGCCAACAGTGAAAATGTTTCTGAAATGAAAATAGCTGGTTTGTAATAATTTTAGCATCCTAAAAACGAATATGTTACTTAAAAATCATTATTAGCTCTTGTTGCTGAGATACAGGTCATTTAAGATTATTATGCAGGAAAATAGGGAAATTTTGAATTTTCAACAAATGTGTATTGGTAAACCTGATTACAGACCTGTTGAACCAATGTCAGCCATTTTATTCATTGTGTCTGCATAGTTTGTACTAATTGAAGTCTCTTTCTCTTGTTGCAGTAATTTTGTGGAGAGAATTTACACTTTGAAAATGCCTCGTAAATGTGCAAATATTGTTAACAATTTTTGTTACGTGTGTGGTTATGTGACATTTGCCAACCAAAGAAGACCAATTACTCCACTTGTGAAGACTGCTTACCATCATTACTTTGCTTATACGTGGCACTTAAATACGTGGCACTTATACGTGGCACTTAAATACGTGGCACTTATATACGTTGCATTTTGAGACCTATAATTTTTCCACATTTTGGTCCACAGAGTCATGTGAGGTCTTGTTTTTTGCGGGACGAGTTGACGTTTTTATTGGTAACATTTTCGGACACGTGACCATTTTTTATCACTTTTTATTCCGATTTTTGTGAGGCAGAATAACCAAAAACCAGCTATTCATGAATTTCTTTATACCGTTCTGCGTTTGGTAAAATTGATAAAGCAGTTTTATTCGTCGGGTCAGTACGATTACAGCGATACCTCATTTATATCATTTTTTAATGTTTTGGCGCTTTTATACGATAAAAACTATTTTATAGAAAAAATAATTATTTTGGCATCGCTTTATTCTGAGGACTATAACTTTTTTATTTTTTTGCTGATGATGCTGTATGGCGGCTCGTTTTTTGCGGGACAAGATGACGTTTTCAGCGGTACCATGGTTATTTATATCCATCTTTTTGATCGCGTGTTATTCCACTTTTTGTTCGGCGGTATGGTAATAAAGCGTTGTTTTTTGCCTCGTTTTTTTGTTTTTTTTCTTACGGTGTTTACTGAAGGGGTTAACTAGTGGGACAGTTTTATAGGTTGGGTCGTTACGGACGCGGCGATACTAAATATGTGTACTGTACTGTGCAATTTATACTCTTGTAATGAATTCTTATCGCTACCTACAGCACATACTTCCATGGCGTGTATCTAAAAAACGAGAGCTAATTAAACAATTCTGTGGGTATATTTGAGTTTCTCGACCCAAAATTAGTAATATTTGCCTATTTTCATCAAAGAAACATAAAAAAAGTTGTTTTTTGTTGGCCTGTGAATTATTCTCCTCATCTGTACAATTATGGTGATACCAGCATGTCCACTTTTTTTATTATTTTAGTAGTGAAAAAAAGGCAGAAGTTTAAAAAAATTGATTTACCATATATACTCGAGTATAAGCCGACCCGAGTATAAGTCGAGGCACCTAATTTTGCCATGGAAAACTGGGTGAGCTTATTGACTTGAGTATAAGCCGGGTATGTATTGTCCCCTCATCCCTATCCTGCTATGCATTGCTCCCCCAGCCCTGTCCCTGTCATTGTATGCATGCCTCCCTCTTCCCTGTCCTTGTATGAATGCCTCCCTGTCCATGCCCCTGTCTGCATGCCTCCCCCATTCCTTCTCTGTCTGCATGCCTCCCCCATTATTTCCCTGTATGCATGCCTCCCCCGTTCTTTCCCTGTATGCATGCCTCCCCCGTTCTGTCCGTGTATGAATTCCTCCCCATCTCTGGCCGTCTGCATGCCTCCCAGTTCCATCCCTGTATGCATGCCTCCTTATTCCCTATCCCTGTGTGCATGTTTCCTATTGGAAAAAAAAATAAAAAACATCATACTCACCTACCTGCGTACCCTGGGTTCTGGCACTGCCGGCTGCCAGCACTTCGCTCCACCCCTATGGGAGTGGAGACGCGTCCATATTCATCACCTTAATGAGCGGTACTATGTGACCACTGATCACATGAAGAGCTGCAGGCAGGCGCCGGTGTCCGGAATGAGATGCAGTGCCAGCACCCAGGGTGCACAGGTAGGTGAGTATGATTTGTGCGCTGGCTCCTGGCACCCGCTGCTGCACCGCCCCCCCTCCGCAAAAAAATGTGCTGAAAAACTTGGCTTATACAAGAGTATATACGGCAGGTTAGGTCGCCATTTCCTGAGGCCTGTAACAATGTTATTTTTCTGTAGATGGAGTTGAGTGATGGCATATTTTTTTTAGGTGTTGCCACCTTTTTAGTGATACCGTTTTGGGATAGAAATTATATTTTGATCACAAAAACAAAAAAAATAACAACTGAATTTTGGAGTCCTACATTTTTTTAAGTTTATGGTGTTATTCTTATTTTTTCTCGGGTTAGATTATTCTGATTGCAGCCACACCACATATGTATTTTTTTATTTTCTTTATTTTTAATTGGGAAAAAAGGGGGTGATTTGAACTTTTATGATCTTTTTCTTCATATTTTTAAAACCATGTATTTGTACTTTTTACTGTTCTTATTAGTGCTTTTAGTGGACTTAAAGCTGTAATCATCTGAGCATTTGTGCTATATAAAAGCAATACCACAGCATTGCTATATATAATAAAAATCATGGTCTTCTTTGAAGCCTGGCCACAGGCTAGGTTTCAAGAAAGCTCTGTAATAACAAGCACAGAGGTATTCAACAGACGCCTTGTTGTCATAGCAACACATCGGTGACCTGTGATTACATCATGGGTGCGCCTATGGGCGCTTAGAATGATGTATCCATGCTGGCGCGCTGTTAATACTGTTGTTAGAGTTTGACAGTGGCATTTCACAGGTTAACAATCATGAGCAGCGCTTTGCGCCACCAGCGATTGTTGGAGGCCGGTCCCTGCTGTAACACAGCCTCTACCTGCCAAGTATAGGTCAGGCTCAACTCGTGAGTCCAGTCTGTACACCTGTTTCAGACTTAGGGTAAGGATAACCAAAATGTTGCCGAGCCACATGGGCTAAATAAAGTCCATTATACCTTGGTAACTGTTGGAGTGCTGCCTTTTTTCTATATTTTTTTAGATATGTAGGTAGACAGATAGGTAAATGGTTAAATAGATAGATAGATCTATAGATAGACAGAGAGATAGATAGATAGATAGATAGATAGATAGATAGATAGATAGATAGATAGACAGAGAGATAGATAGATAGACAGAGAGATAGATAGATAGAAATTGGATAGATAGAAATGGCATAGATAGATAGATAGATAGATAGATAGATAGATAGATAGATAGATAGATAGATATGGGATAGATAGATAGAAATGGGATAGATAGATAGATAGATAGATAGATAGATAGATAGATAGATAGATAGAAATGGGATAGATATATAGATAGAAATGGGATGGATATATAGATAGATAGATAGATAGATAGATAGATAGATAGATAGATAGATAGATAGAAATGGGATAGATAGATAGATAGATAGATAGATAGATAGATAGATAGATAGATAGATAGATAGATATGGGATAGATAGAAATGGGATAGATAGATAGATAGATAGAACTGGGATAGATAGATAGATAGATAGATAGATAGATAGATAGATAGATTGATAGAGGATAGATAGATAGATAGATAGATAGATAGATAGATAGATAGAAATGGGATAGATAGATAGATATATAGATAGATATGGGATAGATAGATAGATAGATAGATAGATAGATAGATAGATAGAAATGGGATAGATAGATAGATAGATAGATAGATAGATAGATAGATAGATAGATAGGTATAAAAAAAGGATAACAGAACTCCAATTCCCAAAAAAATGATGGTGTTTATTCCCCCAACATGGCAGCATTCCGATTCATGTGTGAACCTTTCTCAAGCAAGAAATGTTCACACATAAACCAAAACAGTGCCATGTTGGGAAAATAAACGCCATCATTTTTTGGAATTGTAGTTCTGCTGTCCCCTTTTTTATAAATACTTATAGGATTAGGCTTTGCCTGGGAAGCTTTGTACCCTAACATCGATTAGCTGGTGTTGGATCCCATTTTGTCTCTTTAGAATAGACAGACAGATAGATAGATAGATAGATAGATAGATAGATAGATAGATAGAAATGGGATAGATAGATAGATAGATAGATAGATAGATAGACAGACAGACAGACAGATAGATAGACAGACAGATATATACTGTAGATAGAAAAATTATGTAAATATAGATTTTTTTCTCTCTGTAAACTTATATTCAAGTTAACAAAACTTTAAAAAAAATGATCTCCTTTTTTGCTATGTTTGTCAGGCGCACTGTGAGATATTTACAGAATGAGAACAAGTCTTTCAGGTGGTGTACTCTTCATCTGCATGAAAATTAATTGGGAGCATGTGAGCACTTAGTTTGTGGTTGGCGTTCCAGGGAATAAAACAGAGCGGTTTCTATAGTGGGTGCGACAAAAGTAATTTCACCTTTGTGCTTTGCACCTAGAAGAAAAAAGTCTTAGGATGGAATTTATCAAACCTTTATTCCCTGTGTAAGTCAGCATGCAATACCCCACAGGGGATACAGCCCATCTTTCTGTGGCACATTCTACAAAAGAATCTTTCATTGTTCCTAATACACTATGTAAGGAAAGATGCAGCTGAGCTGGTTCGTCAATGGGATAAGCTGAATATTAAAGGTACAGTTCATTTACATGTAGCGGATTTCTCCTTTTGGCATTCTTCAAGTGCAGGTTATTATATTCATGCACATCACCTGACTGTTCACATCCTTCTCTCTTTGCACAATGGTATGAGAGAACCTTATATACAATAATTGTCTCTGTGGGATTGCTGACCATAGAAGAAATCAGTGATGGGTCAGATTTCATTATGACATGCAATTTAGACATTAGAAGCACTCCTCCTTCTCCCATCAAAGTTTTTATCCTCTTAATATATTGCAATCATCATATTATATAGCACTGTGTACTTACAATTGCTCATTCTGCCTTTCTATCTAGTAAATTATTTTTTTCCTCTGCTCTTTGTAAAACGGGAAGTCTCGGCAAAAATCATTCCCCTCTTCAACTGCTGACCCAGCTGCAACCCCTTCTTTTCTAAAGGTACCTTCACACTTAGCGACGCTGCAGCGATACAGACAACGATGCCGAGGTCCCCGGGTAACCAGGGTAAACATCGGGTTGCTAAGCGCAGGGCCGCGCTTAGTAACCCGATGTTTACCCTGGTTACCAGTGTAAAATGTAAAAAAACAAACAGTACATACTCACCTTCGCGTCCCCCGGCGTCCGCTTCCTGCACTGACTGAGTGCCGGCCCTAACAGCAGAGCGGTGACGTCACCGCTGTGCTGTGCTTTCACTTTACGGCCGGCGCTCAGTGCAGGAAGCGGACGCCGGGGGACGCGAAGGTGAGTATGTACTGTTTGTTTTTTTACATTTTACACTGGTAACCAGGGTAAACATCGGGTTACTAAGCGCGGCCCTGCGCTTAGTAACCCGATATTTACCCTGGTTACCATTGTAAAACATCGCTGGTATCGTTGCTTTTGCTGTCAAACACAACGATACATGGCGATCTGACGACCAAATAAAGTTCTGAACTTTAACCAATGACCAGCGATATCACAGCAGGATCCTGATCGCTGCTGCGTGTCAAACTCAACGATATCGCTAGCCAGGACGCTGCAACATCACGGATCGCTAGCGATATTGTTTAGTGTGAAGGTACCTTTAGAGATATTAGCTTTTATATTGGAGATATGTGTTGGGGTGTTGACTTTCTCTCCAGCATGATGTTGCCCAATACATGCCCCTAGAGAATCTAAGAAAAGGCTTTCCCTGCAAAGTGGGATCCAACCAATGTTAATGCCTATAGATGTCATAAAAGTTCCTTTAGGCATAATCTGTAGATATCCAAATATTTTTGTCCATATATTGTATCTCATTTTTACAGAATACATGACATACAGTAAGTAGCCTGTTTTCTTTGAAATGGCAAAGCACTGTAATCATAATAGTTTTATTTTAATAGCATAGGGCTTAGAAACATTAAACATTGACCTTAGAACTTGAGACCTTGCAGTTTTATAATCTTGAAAATAAATGGCATTGTTATTCTATATCATTGCATCGTTGTTTCATTGTTGGTACTACCTATTTTTAAATATAATGCTATAATGCATAGTGCACATTGTAAAAAATCATAGTTAGAGTTGTTGTTTTTTTGCAATTCACTACCTTATAGAAAAATAGCTATTTATGTAATATAATACAGCATTATGTGACAAAGGCTAAGGATACATCACACTTTCATTGTGTTTTCATATAACAATGCACAATATTCACATTTCACTCTAAATCTTCACAGCTTGACAATAAAAAAATCATAAAAAAAACTCCATGAACACTTTATTGTATGTACAGTCACTAACCTTTCTGTTTCTGAAAGCCGTTACTCATCTAACCTTGAATCCTTCAAAAACTTGATCGTAATGTGGGCTCACACGTGCAGTCTCTGATGTAGTTTGTGGTGTAGTATTTAAGCCCAGGTGTATACAAAAAGAGAGAATACCCAGAAATACCGCTTTGTGAGTAATCTTGTACATATTGTCTTACATACTGTACACACGTGTTTATCATCCCAAATGCACACGTGCATTTTAGACTAATAGCAGCCCAAGCCACCAACTTGGGAGGATTACAGCCTCTTCCCTGACAGATGAGCTCAGCAGAGATCAAGACCATTATGTCAAAAATATTTCCCGACCGTACATTCCTAAACCAAGAATCTGCAAAAACCCTAGTCAATGCCCTCATCATCTCCCGTTTTGACTACTGCAACCTTCTGCTCTGTGGCCTCCCCTCTAACACTCTCGCACCCCTCCAATCTATTCTAATCTCTGCTGCCCGACTAATCCACCTGTCCCCCCGCTATTCCCTAGCCTCTCCCTTCTGTCAATCCCTGCACTGGCTCCCCATTACTCAAAGACTCCAGTTCAAAACCCTAGCCATGACATACAAAGCCATCCACAACCTGTCTCCTCCATACATCTGTGACCTCGTCTCCCGGTACTTTCCTGCACGCAACCTCCAATCCTCACAAGATCTCCTTCTCTACTCCCCTCTTATCTCCTCTTCCCACAATCGCGTACAATATTTTTACTGTGCATGCCTCATACTCTGGAACTCTCTACCACAACATCAGACTCTCGCCTACCGTGGAAACCTTAAAAAAAAACTGATTACCCACCTCTTCCAATCAGCCTACAACCTGCAATACCCACCAATCGACCAAACCACTGCACTACCAGCTCTACCCTCACCTACTGTATCCTCACCCATCCTTTGTAGATTATGAGCCCTCGCGGGCAGGGTCCTCTCTCCTCATGTACCAGTCGTGACTTGTATTGATTAAGATTATTGTACTTGTTTTTATTATGTATACCCCTCCTTACATGTAAAGCGCCATGGAATAAATGGCGCTATAATAATAATAATAATAATAATGTCTGATTTTGGATTACAGATCCTTTTGTTCTCTGCTAAAAAAAACTTCAGCCAGTGGAGGAATCTGGCAGCACCTCTCCCATAGAGAACACTAGAGTGCTCGGCAGAATGAATGCACCTTTACATAGAGAAGTTTACAGAGATAGCCAACATTTTTCTATTGTGTACAGGGCTCATTAAGGTCTAGATGGTTATTTGTGAATCAAACTATAAAAAGTAAACTCCAGACACACATTAACTTAAAAGTCTAATTTGCGTTGTCCACTGCAGGCCTTTTAAGACATAATTGTTTTAGAATATGAACATTTCTAAAGATCCTTTGACATTTTGGTGAGCTACTTTAATCTTGTGTAAGCCACTGGAAGAACTGTGCAATTTCAGTTTTTTATTATAACATTCCACACCCCAATATTCAAAATCTATGTACACGATGTGTCAGTACACTGTGATTAATGCATACACTAATCCCACTATTGCAATACAAGTAAAATTGATAGGGCACTTAGTTAACCTTTTTTCATCAAAAAATGAAAAAGCAAGTTATTGACAAAAAGGTCACCCCAATATTGGATGGCCACTGACCATTATGACTCATCTATCTATATGTCTGCCAAAGCTCAACTGAATTCTATCTGAGGGAGACAGGAGCCAGGCTTAGCTGAAATGTGCAAACTGTATATTCAATATATTAATAATGGATTCATATTGCTCATCTAATGTTGGGGCTGTCCTGGTTACTGATATTTCACTGCTATCGATGTACAGTAATTTGTATAAAATAAGCAATATCAAAGTTCTGAGCGCTAATAAGTAGTGATGAGCGGGCACTGAAATATTCAAGTGCTCGGTGCTTGAATCGAACAGGTTATATGCTTGGATGGGATCGACTCAAGTAACGAGTATAATGGAAGTCAATGGGAAACTCTAGCATTTTTCCCGAAAACCCTAACAGGATGGCATGGTGGCAAGAAAATCGCTGGAATGGATGGAAACAATGCTCAAATGGAATGGGAACAGCATGGGGAAGATACCTGAATGCATTTCTGACTCCGAGGTCACTGCTGGGAACTATGTTGTCAGCGTATTACTCCACTTTTACAGACTGAAAATAAAACATTCAAAACTGAAGATAAAATGGATTTTACTGGAAAAAATGTTAGGAAGCATTATTTCCTATATAATGACTTGTATATAAGGCAAAATTTAAAAGAGGAATTAAAATTCTCCACCCCTTAATAGCAGGGCCATCTCTCACCGTTTTTGCCCACCACCTATGAATAAAGTAGATGACATTATAAAGGGGGAAATAAAACTACACCCACCGGTAGTCACAGATAAATGTAATTTTAACATTTTATTACTTTATCTTGGCATGTGGTGTGTGTGAGGTGGTCAGATACATCCTGCTTAATTTAGGAATGAGGGACTCTGAAAGTCACAAAGCCTATGCGGACAATGCAAGAATTGCCAAAAATTATAAGAAAGAGGGACTTCAATACACCCTCTATTAGATCATAAAGGAGGGCCGCATACACATTCTGTTAAAATTGTAAGATAGTGGGACTCATGAAGCCTATGCCACAAAATAGAAGGAGGGACTGGAATGCACCCTGAAAGACACATAGAAGAGGGACTCAAAAACATTTTTTTCTAATTTTTAAGGAATGGGACTCCTGGTAAAGTCTATGCACTAAGTGCAAGGGTTGAAAAAATTTACCACTGGTGGGTATATGTATATTATGTAAGAGAATTGTAGAGGTAGGCCTCATACATTTCCTGTAAAAATTATGAAGAACAAGGGCCGCATGATGACCGCCTAAAAATTTCGAGGGCGGGCCACATGATGACCCTCTAAAAATTATAAATGAGGACCGCATGATGACCCTATAAAAATTTGGAGTGAGGGCTGCCTGCTGACACTTTAAAGATTTTAAGTGAGGGCTGTCTGATAATTCTATTAATATTATGAGAGTGGGTCATCTGTCTTCGCTCTTAAAATTATGAAGGCCTCATGATGACCTCACTCAATAGTGAGGCTGCAAGATGACTGTTGATATGGTGGAGGAGAAGGGCAAGAAAAAGAAGAGACCATGATCCTTTTTTTGGATGGGAAGGAGTGCATGGGAATACATCAGAAAGAAAGGAACAGTTTAATCTGCCATCCAATCGGTTACCTGTTCGCACTCTTCTGACTTTAAGACTTGTGTCCTGCAGCCCCCTGCAAAGTGGGACAAGAAGCTAGGTCTTGTGGATGAGCAGGTCTGTTGTGCTCCCGCAGCAGACTGTTTCACCTGGCCCTCAGCCTTGGACTAGGAATGCACCATCAGCAGCATGCCCACTTCCCCGTCCCTTACCACACACCTTGCCTATTTTAAATAAGGTATATAATATATGCCTGCAAACTTTTTAATAGGGAAAAGAAACTATGTAGCCCTGAAAAGGACTTATGTTTTTAGGTTGCACCAGCGGTTTACCTAAGGACGGGCTGCATGGCAATGAACCAGGCAATGACCACATGTTTATTGGCTGTCTAACAGTAACATGGGTATCCAAGAACCCCAATGCTCTATCAAGCACCGAGGAGTGGCAAGCACGTTCCCTCATCACTACTAGTAAGTCATAAAAGTACTAAGCAATTGCACAATCATGAAAGCCAGTCAGTCTATGGCAGCCATCTATGACATTAAACATACCATTGAAGAATATTTGCATGGCTTTAATGCTGCTCTTCAATCCAACCCTTTATCTTCCTTTTAAGAGTATTTGAGCGATTCATCTATTTTAGTGGTAAAATTAAATATTATCTAACCATCCCATAAGGAAAAAACTAGCAGTAATTTGCAGTTTGCTTACAACACAAGCTATTTATATGTGGCATCTTTACCAAGGGCACAATTTGATCATGAACCTTTTCCTTTTTTCTACTCTAAGCTTGAACTCCCACAGCCTTCATGCCGTTCCTTTCTTCTGTTTTCTTTGTATCCTTCTTATTGTTTTCAAAGAGTTTCATTCCAAAGATCCTTGTCAGAACTTTTTCCAGTGTCTGCAGAAGAGTCTCAGGGGTTGAAATGAGCTATTCATCTTTTCAAACCTGACGTGAGCGATCTGCCCAGTGTAAATGCAAACTGTTTATTTATGCAAATAGAGCCATTCTTTTATTTACTGATAACAATGATTTTTCTTTTTTCTCTTCATTTTTCATCTCTCGGAGTGACATGTATAAAAATGTGCAATGATACAAAACATTATTTGTCTATCGCCTTGCTCCCTATGCCTCGCAGTGTTTTACATCTCCTATTTAACATCTATAAAATTACCCTAATAGTTTGTGAATATTTTATTATATTTAATATTTTACATAATTACAAATACAATTAAATATTACAGCGTATTCATATAGGATCAAATGCTTAAATTGCAGTATATTTAGAAAATTGTGAAACTTCCAGTACATGCAAACAACTCTTGCAAATAGTAACCGATCTACAGTTATAATCTACACTTTGATCAGTCAACTGGAAGCTAAACTAATGGCTCCAAGACATGCATTATTACTTTATGTCCCAGGGTGGTTTCCCCATTCATAGCTCTTGTGTGCCGAGGGATAGCAGGAACTACAGTGTTCAACAAATCTTCATTTACCAAGTTCTTCACTGCGTATTAAGGCCCCTGAGGATATTGGGCAGCTGGACCCAATTGATTTTTTATTGGCTTTCATGTGAGTTCAATTTAATGCAAAAATGTGATAGTTGTAGGTTGGAGGCTACTGCACAATTGCATTACTTTGGAGAAAACCACTCTTAAAATCAACATTGCTTTGTTTTTTTAAAGTGTTGCTTATAATGAAGTGAATTACATAAAATCTAGTTACCAGCAGGTGTTGCAGAAGCGTGTCTTTGTGAACTTTTGTCCATTAATCCAGGAGAGCATTTGTGAGGTCAGATGCTGATGTTGCTCAACAGAGACTGGGTTGCAAACTCCACTCTATTTCATCCTAATGCTGTTCAATGATGCTGTAGCATTAATGTTTCCCCTAACTGGCACTAAGAGGTCAAGGCTGACTTCTAAAAAACAACCCCATGGCATCACCCATCCTCCATCAAACTTTACAGTTGGTACAGTGCAGTCAGGCAGGTACCATTCTACTGGTATTCACCAAACCCAGAATCATTGACTACTACTCACAATTAGGGATGAGTGAACAATAAAGTCAGGGGTCCTTACTTAGTGACCATTAATGAACCCCAAATTCATACTTTTAAATGTACATGCGGTTTCCTGCTTCAGTTCGCCAGTCTAAAAAAGCTTGTTGAAAGGCTGCAGCACAGCCAATCAACAAGCTTTTAGACTATGGGCACTTACGTAGTCATCATAGCCATGCCAAATATGTTCACATTAGTGTATGGATAGGACACAGCTGAAGTGAGGAACAGATTCTGCCTGCGCACTCTGCAAAAATGCTGCTGTGTGTACTCTACAACCCATATCTGTAGGAGTGCTATTCCAAAAGCCGCTGTTGGTACTCTGCATCCCATATTTGTGGAAATACTGTGAAAAAATGCCACTATGTGTACTCTACGACCCCCATATGTGGGAATACTGCGCCTTTAAGCTGCTGCTTATGCTCTGCACCCTCTGCCTGTTGGAGTACTGCGCCTTTAAGCAGCTGTGTGCATTCTTCTCCCACCTGTGGAAGTACTATGTCTTTAAGCAGCTGTGTGTACTCTTCCCCCACCTGTGGAAGTACTATGTCTTTAAGCTGCTGTGTGTACTCTGCCCCTTGGCCTGTGGGAGTACTGTACCTTTTAGTAGTCTGAGAGATAAAAACTGTCATCAGCCATGTTGTTGCTATTTCTAGGCCAAAAAAATCATTTTTCTAAACCTGTGTGTGTTTTGTACTCGTATGGGAAATATATATTTCACATCAGCTGTCAAGTTCCTGCCGCTGCACAGGAAGAATCTCACACCATGTCCTCTGCGGTCTCCCATTCTTCCCCAGCCACAGTGGAGTCTGCTCAGCAGAGACGCCAGTTCCAGTATTTGGCTCAAGCTGATAATGTGTGTCTGGTTACAGCTGCCATCCCAGGATCAGCCTTTGAAACCAGCATTGATCAGCAGCGAGCAGACATTCCAGAGACTGCGTTTCATCTACTGAGCATGCCCACGGGAAGACCTCTTATTGGAGGTCGGAGGTCACATGCCCAGGTCCTGTAGCAGCTCTGATTTGACCACCAGGAAGGTCCTGGAAGGCTGCGACTATAAAAGGTTTGCATGGCCACTCGGCCATGCGCTAGTATAGACTTGACTATGTATGTGTGTGCTGAGAGATTGATACTGGTGAATGCTCCTAAATGATCCCCATCTCTTTGGTTGCTGTCTGGGTATTAGGGTGAGTGGAGCAAGCAGTCAGCGCCTAATAATGGTTTCTCAGCTACATTAACACTACTGGTCAGTGTAGGGTGGGAATTCCTGCTTGATCTCAGCATCTGACTCAGGGCGTCCTCAGGCGTGGGCTCAAAAGCCACCGAGGGTCAGAGCGAGATCAATTACCAGCGTAGTGGGGGTGAATTTCAGGGATCCCGCTAGCATCCATCTGCTGCATCCTGTGACTAGTGTTGAGCATTCCGATACCGCAAGTATCGGGAATCGGCCGATATTTGCTGTATCGGAATTCCGATACCGAGATCCGATACTTTTTTGATATCTGGAATCGGTATCGGGATCGATATTAATGTGTAAAATAAAGAATAAAAATAAAAAATATTGATACACTCACCTCTTCGACGCAGCCTCACGCGACCAATCACTGGCCGTGACGTCATCTAAGGTCTTTCAAGCGCTCATTCTTAGGAACGGAAGCTTCCGGTTACAGCGGTAAGGTCCAGGCTGCGTCGGAGAGGTGAGTATATCAATATTTTTTATTTTTATTCTTTATTTTACACATTAATATGGATCCCAGGGCCTGAAGGAGAGTTTCCTCTCCTTCAGACCCTGGGAACCATACAGGATACCTTCCGATACTTGGTGTCCCATTGACTTGTATTGGTATCGGCCGATACTATCCGATACCGATACCTTCAAGTATCGGACGGTATCGCTCAACACTACCTGTGACTGCTAACAGGGCACATCATTTCCTTTGTTTCTCTGCGTCTCTGTGAAGCAACAGAGCTCGCATCAGTTCATACCGAGTGATGGAACCCGTGTTTATTCTGGCGTAGTACCGCCATATAGTACCGCCATTGCCTAGCAGCAGGTTCCATCTCTGCACGGTGGACCCCGGGCTGCGAACGCACCTTATTGCTATCTTTATAATTATTCGCTGCATTCCGCCAGCCCTAACAAGCTGTTTTATTGCCATTTCTAAGGCAAAGAAATAATTTTTCTATACCGGCATGTGTTTTATAGTAGTCTGGAAAATAAATACTTTGCATTAGCCATCTTGTTGCTATTTCTAGGCCAAATAAATAATTTTTCTGGACCGGTGTGTGTTTTTTAGTACTCTGGAAAATAAATAATTGTTTTCAGTCATCTCATTGCCATTTTTAGGCCAAAGAAATAGTTTTCCTAAACCTCTGTGGCCATCTTGTTGCCATTTCTAGGCAAAAAAAAAACAATTTTCATAGACCAGTGTGTGTTTTTCAGCAATCTGGGAAATAAATAATTGGCATTAGCCATCTAATTGCTATTTCTTGGTAAAATAAATAATTTTCCTGGACCGTTGTGTGTTTTTACAGAACCATGGTTTAATTCAGTAAACTTTTCAGGACAAGCCATTCTTCACAAATGTTTGTAATGGCTGGATGCATGGCTAGAGGCTTGATGTTATGTGGCAATGGGACTGAATGAAAAATCTGAATTTAATTACCAAGAATTGCATTCTAATACTTTTGTCAATATAGTGTATGTATAAATGTATAGTAACTCTGAATCCAAAAGTTAATATGCCTCAGAGATTATCCGCATGGACACATTTTAAGTTTTATCAAGTCTATTAAGAAAATTCTGCAGTTACTATTTGGGCCTGCAGACTGCCGAATCATGACATTGTGCAATGCACACACAGTTACTATGTCTGAATATTCCCTATGCAAGCTGGAGGTCACATGACCACGTGTGTGATTTGCATACGTGCAGTTACATGTCCATTAACCTCGCCTCCAATTCTCAATATTGCAGAAAAGTGGAGTTTAGTTGGCACATGGATGCAAGAATGGAAATCACATGCATGATTGAACATGACCACCTATCCGCAAGTGGAATACAATCATGACTGCAGACTTTATTTTTGAAGCTGTACAACCACTTTAACCCATTTCTGACCTCAGATGGGATAGTACGTCCGAGGTCAGATCCCCTGCTTTGATGCAGGGCTCCGTGGTGAGCCCGCATCAAATCTGGGACATGTCAGCTGTTTTGAACAGCTGACATGTGCCCGCAATAGCGGCGGGTGAAATCGCGATTCACCCGCCGCTATTAACTATTTAAATGCCGCTGTCAAACGCAGACAGCGGCATTTAACCGGCTCTTCCGGCCGGGCGGCCGGAAATGAGCACATTGCCGACCCCCGTCACATGATCGGAGGTCGGCAATGCTACTGAATAGTAACCATAGAGGTCCTTGAGACCTCTATGGTTACTGATCCCCAGCAGCTGTAAGCGCCACCCTGTGGTCGGCGCTCATAGCACACCTGCATTTCTGCTACATAGCAGCGAACATCAGATCGCTGCTATGTAGCAGAGCCGATTGTGTTGTTCCAGCTTCTAGCCTCCCATGGAGGCTACTGAAGCATGGTAAAAGTTAAAAAAAAAGTAAAAAAAAATGTGAAAAAAATAAAAATGTATAAAAGTTTAAATCACCCCCCTTTTGCCCCATTCAAAATAAATCAATAAAAAAATAATCAAACCTACACATATTTGGTATCACCGTGTTCAGAATCGCCTGATCTATCAATAAAAAAAGCATTAACCTGATTGCTAAACGGCGTAATGAGAAAAAAATTTGAAACGCCAGAATTACGATTTTTTGGTCGCTGCGACATTGCATTGAAATGCAATAACGGGCGATCAAAAGAACATATCTGCACCGAAATGGTATTATTAAAAATGCCAGCTTGGCATGCAAAGAATAAGCCCTTAATCGACCCCAGATCATGAAAAATGGAGACACTACGAGTATCGGAAAATTGCACATTTTTTTTTTAGCAAAGTTTGAAATTTTTTTTCACCACTTAGATAAAAAATAACCTAGACATGTTAGGTGTCTATGAACTCATAATGACCTGGAGAATCATAATGGCAGGTCAGTTTTAGCATTTAGTGTACCTAGCAAAAAAGCCAAACAAAAAACAAGTGTGGGACTGCACTTTTTTTGCAATTTCACCGCACTTGGATTTTTTTTCACGTTTTCTAGTACACGACATGGTAAAACCAATGATGTTTTTCAAAAGTAAATCTCGTCCCGCAAAAAATAAGCCCTCACATGGCCAAATTGATGGAAAAATAAAAAAGTTATGGCTCTAGGAAGGAGGGGAGCGAAAAATGAACACGGAAAAATGGAAAATCCCAAGGTTATGAAGGGGTTAAACCCTTGTGCCGCACATGTACTGCACTGCGATAGCTGCTTTTCTTCAAACAGCAGTACAGGTACAGCAGCACGATTGGGCGGCCTCACGCTGAGCGCCGCGGCGTTCGGGTGACGGTGTCAGAGCTGGCATCCCGCAGCAACGCCCACGATCGGTGGTAGCATTGACTGCGTGCATTTAACCCCTCTGATGCCACTGTCAGTGCCATTTTTACCAATTTCCCAGAATGAAAATGAAAAACTTGAGCCTAACACACAATCTTGGTGGTAAAAATGTAAATTATTTTATCTTCACTGCTCAATGGTAGAAAACTGTGACGCACCTGTGGTATCAATATAATCACTGCACCCCTAGATGAATTCATTGAGAGGTATAGTTTGTAAAATGGGGTCACTTATGGCGGGTTCTGCTGATCTGTCACCTCCGGGGTTCTGGCAATGTAACATGGCTCCCTCAAACAAGTGCAGCAAAATCTGCACTGTAATATGGTGCTTCTTCCCTTCTGAGCTTTGCACTGTGCCTCAAAAGCAGTTTTCAACAACACATGGGCTATCAGTGAACTCAAGAGAAATTGCACAACAAATTTTGGGGTACATTTTCTCTTGTTACCCTTGTGAAAATTAAAAATTTGGAGCTAAAAAAGATTTTTGTGGGAAAAATTTAAATTTTTATTTTCACGGCTTAACGTTTTAAACTTCTATGAAGCACCTGGGGGTTCAAGGTGTTCAATACAAATCTTGACAGGTTCCCTAAGGGGTCTATATTCCAAAATTATGTCAATTGTGTTTTTTTCATTGTTTAGGCACATCAGGGGCTTTCCAAATGCAACATGGCATGAGCTAATTTTTCCAGCAAATTTTACATTAAAAAAATCAAATGGCGCTCCTTTCGTTCCAAACCCTGCCGTGAGCCCAAACAGTTGTGTTCCTCCACATATTGGGTATCTGCGTACTCAAGAAAAATTAAACAACAGATGTTATAAACTTCTGTGAAGCACCTGTGGGTTCAAGGTACTCAGTACACATCTAGATAAGTTCCCTAAGGGGTCTAATTTCCAAAATGGTATCACTTGTTGGGGGTTTCCACTGTTTAGACACATCATAGGCTCTCCATATATGACATCAAGTCCACTAATTATGCCAGCAAATTTTACATAAAAAAATGAAATGGCGCTCCTTCCCTTCCAAGCCCTGCTGTATACCAAAACACTTGATTTCCCCCACATATGGGGCATTTTCACTGGACAAGTCCTTTAATGATCATATTAATGAAGGTCTTGCTGACTGACCAGTGGCTGGCATCTCACTGCAAACCAAAGGCAAGATTGGTTTGATTTTAAAAAGTGGCGCAAGTGCCCAATAAACATATCCTTTAATGCATTCTGTCCTTGCCAATTTTCACATTGTGTTACTCTGTTCCTAGGGAACTTATTGTTGAATTATTTGCATTGTTTGTTTAGTTTTCCACCTCCTGTCTTCTACCTCTGAATATGACATCGTTATCTCACCATTCAACCTTCAACTTGCCCCACCTGCCCGCAGCTACTTCATGGAGAAAATTTAAGGGTTTCTGCAAAAAAACAAGATTCCTGTAAAAGAGTGAAATGGGGAAAGCAAGAATGCCCTTGGGACCTGCTAAGCAGAGTGGCTTGCATGAAGTCTCACCATGGATACCTATTTTAGTTGAGGGCTTCATTAACATTTTCCAACACATATAGTATTATGAAAGAACAATACAGTGGGACATGGGCTGCCTTCAGAACAAAAGGGAATCCTGTTCTTGTTGTTCCTCACAGCTGTGACCATATTCTGATACTGTGGATTTCATATTGCCAAAGCTTGAATTGTCTATCCTTATTTCAATTCATTATTTATTCCTATGCTAAAATACATGAAATAATATTTTGCTATGCTTTTCTCACTTAATTTCAAAGCGTAATTGAAGAAATGTTTCCAGTGTTCTTTGAAAGTACTTTGGCTAATCAATAGATTATGCTTTATATTTTACTTAGTCAATCAGTGACTGAATCAGATCATATCTAATGTGCCAACTACACAGGGGTTTCACAGCAGAAATAAAATTCTTATTTTCACATTTGTTTTTATTCTATCTATTAGTCAGCATATCTCTATACATATCTCAAAAATGTGTCTGCTGTGCTACTATGCATTCATATTTACAAGATAAATATGTAAAAGATTCTTAAAGATTCTTTTCACTCTCATTTTTTTGATGAGTTAGAATGAGCATAAAAGAACATTTGAGGTTTTTTTTAAACTTAGCCATGTCGTGTATCTTCATACATCATGTGTATATACAGTATATATGAAAAAATTATTGAACACATCACCAATTTTCTAAGTAAATATATGTCTAAAGATGCTATTGACATGAAAGTCTCATCAGATGTCATTCCCTCTTATCCACACAGGCAAAGAAATTAAGCCATAGATAAACTAAGCTATGTATAATAATGAGAAATGACACAGGGAAAAAGTATTGAACACATGAAGAGATAGAGGTACAAAAAGCCATGGAAAGGCATGATACCAGCTGAAATGTAACTGTAATTACAAAGCAAATAGTGAAAAATAATATCAGCTGGTTTAACTGGTGGCCTATAAAAAGATGTCTCCTTACCAAGGTATATTAATGTAAATATTAAAAGTTATATTTTATAGTCTACAATCTTTAGTTAGGTTTATTGGCCCTAGGTAAATTTGTAAATAAGTGTGTACCCTACGCTGATTCTTTGGAACATTTTGGTGGCTTCATTACCAAGGTGCCACACAAGAAACATCTTATGATAGGTAAAACCAATGAGCTGTCTTATGACCTTTGCAACCTTCTTGGCACAAAACATACTGTAACAGAAAAATTTCTAACCTACTGAAGCAGTGAGCACCGTTGGAGCCATGATCCGAATGTGGAAAGAACATAATTATACCATAAACCAGCCATGACCAGGTGGCTTTCAGACAGAGGCATGAATATAATATCAGAAGAGTTGTCCAGGAGCCAAAGATCACCCATGAAGAGCTGCATAAATACCTTGAATCAGCAGGCCCAATTGTTTCAGAGAAAACTATAAATAATGCTCTCAACTTCCATAACCTGTATGCACGCTCACCACACAAGACTCTATTGCTGAAAAAAGCATGGCCAAGCATGTTTAAAGTTTGCTCAACAACAATTTGACAAGCTTGTGAAATACTGGGAGAATATAGTCTGGTCAGATGAGGCCAAAATGTAACTCTTTGGATGCCACATTACTAGTGTTGAGCATTCTGATGCCGCAAGTATCGGGTATCGGCCGATATTTGCGGTATCGGAATTCAGATACCGAGTTCCGATATTTTTGTGATATCGGAAATCGGAATCGGAAGTTCCCAGTGTATGGTTCCCAGGGTCTGGAGGAGAGGAGACTCTCCTTCAGGCCCTGGGATCCATATTAATGTAAAAAATAAATAATAAAAAAAAAAATATTGATATACTCACCCGTCCGGCGGCCCCTGGACCTTAGCGGTGTTAACCGGCAGCCTCCGTTCCTAAGAATGCAGTGTGTAGGACCTGCAATGACGTCACGGCTTGTGATTGGTCGTGTGAGCGGTCACATGAGTGGTCACGCGACCAATCACAAGCCGCGACGTCATCAAAGGTCCTTCACTCGCTCATTCTTAGGAACGGAGGCTGCCGGTTAACACCGCTAAGGTCCAGGGGCCGCCGGACGGGTGAGTATATCCATATTTTTTATTTTTATTCTTTATTTTACACATGAATATGGATCCCAGGGCCTGAAGGAGAGTATCCTCTCCTTCAGACCCTGGGAACCATAAGGGATACCTTCCGATACTTGTGTCCCATTGACTTGCATTGGTATCGGGTATCGGTATCGGCGATATCCGATATTTTTCGGATTTCGGCCGATACAATCCGATACCGATACTTTCAAGTATCGGAAGGTTTCACTCAACACTACACATTATACACCATGTTTGAAGGCCAAATAGCAGTGCATATTACCCCAAAATCACCATAACAAGAGTAAAGTTTGTAGGTGAAAACATCATGGTATGGGGCTGTTTTTCAGCATATGGAACTGGCAAACTTCATATAATTTAATGAAAGATCAATGAACAAATACACCGAGACATTCTTGATAACAATCTGCGGCCATCTACCAGGATGATGAAAATGAAGCGTAGGTGGACATTTCAGCAAGACAATGATCCAAAACACACAACCAAGGAAACTCTGAATTGGTTTCAGAGAATGAAAATAAAGCTGCTAGAATGGCCCAGCCAATCACCTGCCATAAATCCAATAAAAATATTATGGAAGGAACTAAAGCTCAGAGTTCATAAAAGGAATCCATGGAACCTTCAGGATTTGAAGAGTGTGTGGAAGAATGGGCCAACATCGCACCTGAGAAATGCATGCGACTAGTTTCTCCATACAGAAGATGTCTGGAAGCTGTTATGACCAACAAAGGCTTTTGTACAAAATATTGAATACATTTCAATAAGCGTGTTCAATACTTTTTCCCTGTGTCATTTTTCATTGTTACACATAATTTATGTATATCTATGGTTTGATTTCTTTGCTTGTGCGGATTGGATGGGTTGTTACTGATATCTGGTGAGAATTTCATGTCAGTTGCTCATTTAGAAAGTCGGTGACGTGTTCGATACATATTTCACTTGCTGTAGATCGGGTACATAATGAAAACTACTGTCTACATTTGCTGTGCTCTGCATTGCATCATTACTACTTATTATTACATAATCTTAGCGACTTAGGCTCTTCTATGTTAAATTTCAAAATTACACTTAAGTCTCTGTTCAGAGCCCACATTACACATCCCATTAGATTCAACAAGAAGAAAAGTATGCATGCAGCACTACATACAAACAGTGAACATAACAACAAAACATAAAGCACCCTATTGTATATCAGGCACCTTTGGTATCATCTTACTTTCGATACGCCACTGCGTTTTGGCTACCATTATGACCTGAAAGCAAACATAACACAAATATGAACATAACCAGGAGGCCCCCATACAAATTAATCAAAAGATGTTCAAATCCAATGATATTGGAGGGTTTGGCTGGCATTTTAATGTATATGGCGGTTTCTCAAGTATTCCTTTATATGGAGTAGATGGAGTACTAGAGATAGCTATCAGTCAAACAATTGTTCTACTGACAACTGTCCAAGGACTTATGTCATTTCAACATTCAAGTTGAGAAATAATATTCTAGTTGTAACTCACTAGACATAGATGAGAAATTTTCATCAAGTTACATTGTTTTGCACACATTGTGTAACTCATGTTTTGAGTAATTTGTAATCCAATTATATATTACTCTTACTGGTGCATTTTGCCTTACACTATAATTCTGCTCCCTTAGTTTGGAAAAATTAGAAAAAGTGTTCATATTGGTACTACTTGCCCTAAATGAACAGTATAACTCTATTTACATACCGTAATAATGTTTGAAGAATGAGGCTTGCTTAAAAGCTATTAATACCTTTAATAAATACATTTATCACATTATTAATACCTATAATAAATAAAATTAGGTAAATAATTAAATGCCTTGCACTTGTCGTTCTCCTCTTCATTACATAGTTTGCAATAGCTAAACAAATAGCCATGATGGGTGATCATCCTGACTTTATGTGTTTGACATAAATACATTATTAGCAAATGCAAAAATACAACTGCGTAACCCCTTAAGGTTCAGGATTTTTTTTTCATTTTTTCGCTTTTTTCTCCCCTTATTTCAAAATCCATAACTGTTTGATTTTTTCTGTCAACATAGTCATGTGAGGGCTTTCTTTCTGCACCATCCATTTTATCATGTGATGTACTGGAAAGCAGGAAAAAAAATCCAAGTATAGCAAAAATGCAAAAAAAAGGGGCAATACAGCAATTGTTTTTTTTTTATTTATTTATTTACAACTTTCATTTTACAGTAAAAATTACCTGAACTTACGATTCTGTAAATCAGCATGATTACAGAGATACCAAACATGCCTAGTTTTTCTTTTACACAAGTGGTAAAAAAAATCTGAAAATTGTAAAGGAAAAAAATTTCTTGTAATGTCATTTTCAGGGAACCATAATATTTTCAATTTTCAGGATATGGAGCTGTGGGAGGGTTTGTTCACCTCCTATCACATTTTTGTTTGTGTTTTTGCGGTGGCCAAAAAAAACTCAATTAAGGCATTATGATTTTTTTTCTTGTGACACTTTAATAGACTGAGATTTTATAAATGTGGTGATATAAAATGTGTAATTTTATTTTTTAATTTCTTAATTTTTAATGGGGGGACATTTTTATATATTTCTTTTTTATAGTTTTTAAAACATTATTTTTTTATCTTTCACTGTATCTGTTAATCATTTTAGGGGATTTTTCATCTGCAATCATCCCAACCCTTGTACTGTACACATAGTGTTGATATGTATATAAAAAATTAAGGTCTCCAATGAACGCCAGTCAACGGCTGGCTTTCACAGGAGTAACATCATGACAGGCACAGGGGTCTTTAGCAGACCCCAGGCGGTAATTGCACCACAAACCATGGATGCCCTGTGATCATGTTATGGATGTGCATCGAACTGCGGGTCCCCTGACGGTTCACTGTAAATGCTGTTGTCTCAGGTTTTCTGTAATGGGCAGATGATGGCTCATTATAACAGCCATCATTTGCTGGCAAAGATGCAGATTAAGCATGCAATCCTGTATCAAAGACAGGGAGCCAGCATGCCATTAACCCCTTCAAGACCCAGCCTGTTTTCACCTTTCTGGCCCGGCCAATTTTTACAATTCTGACCACTGTCCCTTTATGAGGTAATAACTCTGGAACGCTTCAATGGATCCCACTGATTATGAGTCTGCTTTCTCATGACATATTGAACCTTATGATAGCAGTAAAATTTCTTTAACATGACGTGCTTTTTTGTGAAAAAAACGGAAAATTGGTGAACATTTTGAAAATTTCTCAATTTTCCAACTTTTAATTTTTATGCCCTTAAATTAGAGAGTTATATCTCACAAAATAGTTAATAAATAACATTTACCACATGTCTACTTTACATCAGCACAATTTTAGACCAAATTTTTTTTTTGTTAGGAAGTTGTAAGAGTTAAAAGTTGCTCAGCGATTTCTCAATTTTTCAACAAATTTTACAAAACCATTTTTTAGGGACCACATCACATTCGAAGTCACTTTGAGGGGTCGATGTAATAGAAAATAAACAGAAGTGAAACCATTCAAAAGACTGCACCCCTCAAGGTGCACAAAACCACATTCAAGAAGTTTATTAACCCTTCAGGTGCTTCACAGGAATTTTTTGGAAAGTTTAAAAAAAAATGAACATTTACTTTTTTTTGACAAAAAATTTACTTCAGATCAAATTTGTTTTATTTTACCAAGGGTAACAGGAGAAATTGGATGCAAAAAGTTGTTTTACAATTTGTCCTGAGTATGCTGATACCCCGTATGTGTGGGTAAACCACTGTTTGGGCACAGGGCAGAGCTCGGAAGGGAAGGAACGCCGTTTGAATTTTTCAATGCAAAATTGGCTGGAATTGAGTTTGGATGCCATGTCGCATTTGGAGAGCCCCTGATGTGCCTAAACAGTGGAAACCCCCCACAAGTGACACCATTTTGGAAAGAAGACCCACTAAGGAACTTATCTAGATGTGTGGTGAGCACTTTGAACCCCCAAGTGCTTCACAAAAGTTTATAATGTAGAGCCGTTAAAGTAAAAAATCAAATCTTTTTCATAAAAATGATTTTTACGCCCCTAATTTTTTATTTTCCCAAGGGTAACAGGAGAAATTGGACCCCAAAAGATGTTGTACAAGTTGTCCTGAGTACGCTGATACCCCATATGTGGGAGGGAACCACAGTTTGGGCTCATTACATAGTTATTAAGGTTGAAGGAAGACTGTAAGTCCATCTAGTTCAACCCATAGCCTAACCTAACATGCCCTAACATGTTGATCCAGGGGAAGGCAAAAAAAACCCATGTGGCAAAGAGTAACTCCACCATGGGGAAAAAAATTCCTTCCCGACTCCACATACGGCAATCAAACTAGTTCCCTGGATCAACGCCTTATCAAGGAATCTAGTGTATATACCCTGTAACATTATACTTTTCCAGAAAGGTATCCAGTCCCCTCTTAAATTTAATTAATGAATCACTCATTACAACATCATACGGCAGAGAGTTCCATAGTCTCACTGCTCTTACAGTAAAGAATCCGCGTCTGTTATTATGCTTAAACCTTCTTTCCTCCAGACGTAGAGGATGCCCCCTTGTCCCTGTCTCAGGTCTATGATTAAAAAGATCACCAGAAAGGTCTTTGTACTGTCCCCCTGTCATGGCAGAGATCGGAAGGGAAAGAGGGCCATTTTGGAATGCAGACTTTGATGGAATGGTCTGCGGGCATCATGTTGCATTTGCAGAGCCCCTGATGTACCAAACAGTAGAAACCCCCCACAAGTGACCCCATTTTGGAAACTAGCCCCCCAAGGAACTAATCTAGATGTGTTGGGAGAACTTTGAATCCACAAGTGTTTCACTAAAATTTATAACGCAAAGAGGTGAAAAAAAATCATTTTTTTCCCACAAAAATGATTTTTAGCCCCCCAATTTTTATTTTCTCAAGGGTAACAGGAGAAATTGGACTGCAGAACTTGTTGTGCAATTTGTCCTGAGTACGATGATACTCCATATGTGGGGTAAACCACCGTTTGGGTGCATGGCAGAGCTCAAAAGGGAAGGAGCACCGTTTTACTTTTTCAATGCAGAATTGGCTGGAATTGAGATTGGATGCCAAGTCGCGTTTGCAGACCCCCTGATGTGCTTAAACAGTGGAAACCCCCTAATTCTAACTTAACCCTAACCCCAACACACTCTAATGCTAGTCCCAACCCTAACCATAACCCTAACCACACCCCTAACCCGAATACTCCCATAACCCTAATCCCACCCTTAACCACAATCCTAACCCCAACACACCCCTAACCCCAACACACTCCTAACCCTAGTCACAACCCTAACCATAACCCTAACCACATCCTTAGCCCTGACACACCCCTAACCTAATCCCAACCCGTACCCTAATCCCAACCGTAAATGTAATCCAAACCCTAACCCCAACTCTAGCCCCAACCCTAACCCTAACTTTAGCCCCAACCCTAACCCTAAGTTTAGCCCCAACCCTATCCCTAACTTTAGCCCCAACCCTAACAGTAACTTTAGCCCCAAACCTAACCCTAACTTTAGCCCTAACCCTAGCCCTAACCCTAACCCTAGCCCTTACCCTAACGGGAAAATTGAAATAAATAATTTTTTTTAATTTTATTATTTTTCCCTAACTAAGGGGTTGATAAAGGAGGGTTTGATTTACTATTTATAGCGGGTTTTTATAGCGGGTTTTTATGTTTGGCAGCTGTCACTCACTGAAAGACTTTTTATTTCAAAAAATAGTTTTTGCATCACAACATTTTGAGAGCAATAATTTTTCCATATTTTGGTCCACAGAGTTATGTTAGGTCTTGTTTTTTGCGGGACGAGTTGACGTTTTTATTAGTATCATTTTCGGGCACATGACATTTTTTGATCACTTTTTATTCCGATTTTTGTGAGGCACAATGAACAAAAACCAGCTATTCATTAATTTCTTTTTTTTGGGGGGGCGTTTATAACGTTCCGCATTTGGTAAAATTGATAAAGCAGTTTTGTTCTTATGGCCAGTATAATTACAGCGATACCTCATTTATATCATTTTTTCATGTTTTGGCGCTTTTATACAATAAAAACTATTTTATAGAAAAAATAATAATTTTGTATTGCTTTACTCTGAGAGCTATAACTTTTTTATTGTTTTGCTGATGATGCTGTTTGATTGCTCATTTTTTGCGGGACAAGATGACGTTTTCAGCGGTACCATGTTTATTTATATGTGTCTTTTTGATCGCGTGTTATTCCACGTTTTGTTCGGTGGTATGATGATAAAGCATTGTTTTTTTGCCTTTTTTTTTTTTTTTGATGGTGTTTACTAAAGGGGTTAACTAGTGGGACAGTTTTATAGGTCGGGTCGTTATGGACGTGGTGATACCAAATATGTGTACTTTTATTGGCTTTTTAATTATTATTTACATAAATAAATGGATTTATTGGTAAAATATTTATTTACTTATTTTATTTATTTATTTGGGGATTTTTTTAAATATTTTTTATACATCATATTTTTTTTTACTTTATTACATTGTCCCAGGTTGAGGCATCACTATATAAGGTCACATCGCTGATCCGACACTTTGTGCATAGCACTGTGTCAGAACAGCGATCTTGCATGCAGTGTAGGAGGCTTGCCGGCGCCTGCTCTTAGCAAGCCACCTCACTCCAGGACCCGGAGGGAGCCACGCGGCCATCTTGGAGCCGGGGGTCTCCATGGAGACCACAGGAACAATGCGATGATCCTGTGGGAGAGCGCAGGAAGCCCCCGTCCCTGTGCTATTGTCCTCTCTGCCGCATCAGAGGGGTTAAATGCCCCCAATCGGTGCTAGCACCGATCGTGGGCATTGCGGCGGGGTGTCAGCTGTCACATACAGCTGACACCCACACGTGATCACCGCGGCACTCAGCGTGAGGCCGCGGTGATCGTGCCGCCGTACTAGTACTGCGCTGGTCAGAAATGCACCTCCCGCAGCGCAGTACTAGTACGGCGGAGGCCGGGAAGGGATTAAGGGATTAAGAGAATGTGGAAACATTTTTTAATGGGGGGGTGAGTAAACCAAAAGTAAGTCACAAAAGTCAAGTTGGACATTTGTTATTTGTTTAATTTTGTCCTCTATTTTCTTTCTGATCCTATAGCTTATTATTTTTCCAAAATTGTTATGCTTTTTGTATCTGTGCATTCAAATGTTGAATGTAATGAGGATTTGCTTCATCTTCTTTCAATATGAGAACTGACTATTCTTTTCCTACATTTCCTTGTACTGGTTGGCCGTGCCCTTATCTTATAAATATTGTAGTGTATTAGGGGTCTAGCAAACACACTATAAATTACTATTTTTTACTGTTGTGAATTTACAAGGATCGGCCTTTAGATTATATCATGTCCATAAATAAAACAGCAGAAGATGTCAATCAGCAGTGAAGATAATTAACAGTGTCCTACCAATAATACCCACAAAACATTTACAAAGATGAACATAATATATTTTTGACTTAATATTGTTTGATTCCTTCCAGAAACTATAGACTATACGTATCTATTGTACCAAAGCATTTTCCCACATTAAGCATGATACTGTTATTACTCTTTTTATAGCTGTACAACTTCTTCCATAGTTGACAAACTGACTAAGGCTAGTTTCACATTTGCGTTAGAATCCGCAGCGTTTAATCCGCATGCGCAAGTGCAGGAAAAAACGCATAGAAACACGTCCAAACGCGGCATTTTTTAGACATATGCGGGAACGCATGCGGTTAAAAAAATGCCGCGTTTGCACGCTTCTCAATGCGTTTTTTCCTGCGTTAGCGTTTTTGGTGCGCATGGTGACAAATTTTACAGGAGAAAAATCTAGATAACCAGACACCGCCAATGGGACTACAGAGGGCGTGTATTATGGGATCTCTATATATAGACCCTAGGACTGCTGAAATCTTAACAGTGTGCTACTGTATCTGGTGTCATGATGGATCTTCACATGGAGAGCTTTTATTTCAACCTGGATTTAAGCATCAAGCTGTTTCTTGCCTGTGTGTTTGCTTGGGAGCAAGACAGAAATCGCGAAAGATGGAGAAGGAGACGTCGTAGGCATTTTTGGAGACACCCCATTATTAAATTACGTGAGAGACGTGGAGCCTATCACACGCTGTATGGCGAGCTTAATGCCAACCTGGAGAAATTCCCAGAATATACAAGGATGTCGCAAGACTCATTCCGGGATTTGCTTGCTCATGTCCAAGGAGCCATACGGAGGCAGGACACCCAGCTCCGTAGAGCGATTCCACCAGAGGAACGTCTGCCGGTTACATTAAGGTACGTAACAAATCTAAACCAATGGCAGTGCTAATTTTGGGTGTTCTGACATTTTTTTTGGTATTTTCCTTTATGTCTTTAGCATAACATCACCATAAATAGAATTGATTGTAATTGTTTTTTTTTTTTTCTTCCAGATTTCTGGCAACCGGAGAGAGTTTATCATCCCTCCACTTCCAATACCGGCTTGGAATTTCCACCCTGTCATGAATAGTTGTGGACAGCGGACACCTGCCGGGCTTTGTGGAATGTACTCCGGGATGAGTTTATTCCCCTACCCACCTTGGACATGCGGATTGAAATTGCGGAAAAATTCTGGAGTGTGTGTGATTTCCCCAACTGTTTGGGAGCGGTGGATGGAAAGCACATCCGCATTATCAAACCAGCCAGAACAGGATTGCAGTACTTCAATTATAAAAAATATTTTTCTGTTGTGCTCATGGCAATAGCCGATGCGGACTGTCGCTTCATTGCCGTGGACATTGGAGCTTTTGGCCGTGGCAACAATTCCCAGATTTTTAAGAACTCTGGTATGGCAAAAATTTTAATTTTCCATGGCCACAACCGCTCCCCAATACTCAAGGTCCACCAATGCCATTTGTTATGGTTGGTGATGAGGCCTTTCAGATGTGTGAAAACCTACTGAAGCCATATTCCAGTCGTGACTTGAACCACACTAAAAGGATTTTTAACTACAGACTGACCAGGGCACGAAGAACAGTAGAGTGTACCTTTGGGATTCTAGTCTCAAAATGGCGCATTCTTGCATCAGCCATTAATCTAAAAATGGAGACAGTCGATGAGGTGGTCAAAGCCTGTGTGATTCTGCACAGTTACATAATGGCTAAGGAGCGGCCCAACATTGAACTGGATGAAGCAGTTGCACACCCACTGCCCGATTACCAACATCACCCGCTGCGGTCAACAGCTGAAGTTGGCCACATGCGGGACCAATTTCCTGCCTTTTTTGATTCAGATATTGGGCGTGTGTCATGGAAGGACAATGTTGTGTAAATGTCCTGTTGGGATTTTATCTGGACCAGTTATTTTCTAAAATGTTACTAATATTTCTCGTTAATAAACTTTATTTTTGGTGTCTTGACCGTGTCTCCTATGTTTTCTACAAACCAAGGCTGTCCTCACACTAGCTATATTTGGTCTGTATTTCATATCAGTATTTGTAATCTAAAACCAGGAGTGGGTGATAATAGCTGAGGTGCTAGATATGTTATTATTATAATTTTCCTCTAATTGTTCCAATCATTGTTTTGACTTACACATACTGATATAAAATACTGACCACATAATGTTAATGTGATGGCAGCCATGTTGTTTTAAAGGTTGTTGACGCCGTTGCATCCGGATTCTGTTCTGCAGTATCCATTGGACACAGACTGAAGAGACAATGACTGTCATACAAAACAGATCTATACTCATCAAGTCAGGTGTCAGGAATAATGAATTTGTGATGCACATATAACAGCCTCATGAATTCACTATTTCTGACACATGTACAGGTGAGCATATATATGCCGTGTATGACCGCCATCGTCCCTTCACTTTGTGTGAAATAGATTACGTACACAGAAGAGAAAATGGAGGTTATACAAGGCAGTTTTCTACTCACCAGGTCAGGTGTCCTAAAACTAATGAGTTTGTGGACACCTGACCTGTTGAGTATAGTTCTGCATTTTATTTCCGCCATTTTCTCTTCACTCTGCAACACTAGTCACAGACTAAGCAGAAGGAAGAGATTATGGAGATAATACAAGTATAAATATTTTGGCCCGCCTCATATCTCTATACTAAAGACACACAAAGCTGCAGTCTTTCATTTGCTAACACTGGAGCTATGATGTGACCAAAAAATTAAGTGTTCAGCGCACGGTGTGTGTTGACAGCAGCAAAATACACAAGTGAACCACACATAATTGGGGCAAAAAACAATATTATTTATTTTGTTATACACAAAATTTTTACTTACTGTGCCTGCTTGGGGTAAAGTGATGTAAACGGGGGTGTGAAGCAGTGAGGCCTGGCTAACTGTGGATGACACAGAGGTGGCAGGAGAATGGGCAATGAAACTTGTGGGGTCTGGTAGTTCGGGGATAGGGCTTGACACATGAGAGGCATGAGACGCACTGGAAGGGTGAGACAAACCTGACATTACAGACACACTGGGAGGTGAAGGGGGAGGAATACTAAGAGTCTGCAGTTTTTTTTTCCTTTCTGGGATTGCTGGGTTCTGGGAAGCCTCGGTGGGCTCATATGTCGTGGCATGGTCACGGTGGGTGACCTGTCAGGGTCCGGCTGCAATGTGTCAGAGTCCATAGTGCTCGTAGAGTGTGCAGCCATGCCATAGTCCATAGTGCTCATAGAGCGTGCAGCCATGTCAGAGTCCATAGTGCTCATAGAGTGTGCAGCCATGCCAGAGTCCATAGTGCTCATAGAGCGTGCAGCCATGCCAGAGTCCATAGTGCTCATAGAGCATGCAGCCATGCCAGAGTCCATAGTGCTCATAGAGCATGCAGCCATGCCAGAGTCCATAGTGCTCAAAGAGCATGCAGCCATAACAGAGTCCATAGTGCTCGTAGAGCGGAAGGCCATGCCAGAGTCCATAGCGCTTGTAGAGCGGAAGGCCATGCCAGGGTCCTGCTGCATCGTGGTAGTGGCAGTACGGAAGGCCATGCCAGGGTCCTGCTGCATCGTGGTGGTGGAAGTACAGAAGGCCATGCCAGGGTCCTGCTGCATCATGGTAGTGGCAGTACGGTGGTGGCGGTGGGCTGTCCAACAGCACTCGGCATGGTGGTGGTGCTGTACTGGTGTCCGGAAGTGCTTGGAATAGAGGTGGCCGTGCAGTGGTATGCAGCAGAGGTCGGCATTGAGGTTAATCATGACAGTGAAGGCACAGGTGGATATGCCACCACTGTCTTCTGAAAATACCGACTCTGCTGCATAGCCTGAACGTAAGCAGCATTGCAGGCCTGCATGACACTAAGCTGGAGATCAGGAGTAAGGTGTTCCGACATGCCCTGCTCAATTTGGTTACAAAAATTATGTGCTGGCCTCTGGAGGTCGGCTTTTACTTGGTCAAGGCTTTTGGTGACCTCCTGGATACGTGTATTCATGTGGCTAAGGGAAATATCCATTCGGTCACCCAAAGCCTTGAGTCCTTCGTGAAAAACCGAGCTCAAGTGCAAAAACCCGGGCATGAGGGACCTGTCCAATGCCCTCTGCCGCTGCCGGGAGGAGCCCAAAAAAAGGGCAGTGGCAGAGGACTGGGAAAGGGGAAGACCTGATGGACCAGCTTCCTGGTCTCCAGTTTGTGTGGCAGGCCCACTTGCTGCAGTGCTGCTGGATGGCTGGGACGGGTCCATGGCTGTCTGATGAAGGACCGCTCCAGAACCTGGGCCAACAGTGCTGCTCCATGTGCTATGAAAAAAGGAAAAAAAATTAATACCAAAAATTAACTAGACACCAACATCTGTGGAATAGAAACATACAGATTATGGCAATACAACACAACCTAATGCACAGGAGAAATACTTACGTTCTCTGGGCAAGGACCGGTCTTAAAAATGCCAGAACACGATGGTATTTGTACTTTCTGATCCTTGCTCCTGAACCACTGGGAACACGGCTCTCTTGATGCAGGTCCTTGTTGAAGCGGTCCTTCATCAAACGTCAACGTGTTTTGACTCTGGCCACTGTTGAAAAAACAAAACATAATGGTCAGACAATGGACTTTTGGCCATGCTCACACAACTGTGTGTGATGAGAGAAACTCCTGAGAGTTAATCTCATCACACTCAGTTGTGTGAGCACGGCCAAGGTCTCTGCTGCTTCACACTGCTTTGCAATAATTACCAAATGCATTTCAGACACGAGTCGGGGCGTTGTCCCAGCCATCCCACATCTCTTTGGCCACCTCATTCCATAGGCGCCGGATCGTCACATTGTCCGAGTGCTGTGGAACCCGGGTGTCCCACAATGGGACTAGCTCCTGGACCAGGGAGGTGAGGAGGTCATTTTCTATGAGGTCTTCATCCCGTTCTGGAACCTAAAAATTAAATAAAGACATTAATGTTGGATACATTAACATAAGGAAAAGAAAGAAAACACAGGCTGAGAAATGGCATGAATAAGGAAAGTCAAGATACAAAAGGATTCAAGAAGAAAAATGTAATGAAATAGGAATTTAAAGAAAGGAAGATTCAAGAATACTACAGTGAGGATACAGTACACAGTCAGCCTTGTATACATACACGCTGCCGCTTTGCCACCCGACCATGACTCCGAGGCTCCTGCCCAGTCTCTGCCGCAGTAGAAGTGCTCTAAAAAAATTAAAAACAAAAATTGTCATATGTGTAGATGTGACAGTGAATACTTACCAATCTGAAGAGGTGAGTACTCACTTCACTGACATGTTCAGCTTCAGAAGGCCCAGGACGTTGCTCCTCATCAGAAGAAGACATTCTGATGCATGCAGAAAGAAAGAAATGGCAGAAATTAGGACATGTAGAGACAGAAAATAGAAAATAAAGGCATTGGCTAGGATATACTCACATTGTTCAGAGGCTTGTTTGCTCCAAGGTGCTGTGGTCTGTCTGCTCTGCTTTGGCTGTCTGCTGAGTAGTGACCTGTAGTGTTGAGCATTCCAATACGGCAAATATCGGGTATCGGCCGATATTCATTGTATCGGAATTCCGATACCGAGTTCCGATATTTTTGTGATATCGGAAATCGGAATCGGAAGTTCCTATAACTTCCCAGGCGTGTGCGGTGCGTATGGTTCCCAGGGTCTGGAGGAGAGGAGACTCTCCTTCAGGCCCTGGGATCCATATTCATGTAAAAAATAAAGAATAAAAATAAAAAATATGGATATACTCACCCCTCCGACAGACCCTGAACCTCAGCGGTGCAACCGGCAGCCTCCGTTCCTAAGAATGCAGTGAGTGTAGGACCTGCGATGACGTCGCGGCTTGTGATTAGTCGCATGAGCGGTCACATGAGCGGTCACGCGACCAATCACAAGCCGCGACGTCATCGAAGGTCCTTCACTCTGCATTCTTAGGAACGGAGGCTGCCGGTTGCAGCGGTGACAGCCAGGGCTCGTCCGAGGGTGAGTGTATCCATATTTTTTATTTTTATTCTTTATTTTTTACATCAATATGGATCCCAGGACCTGAAGGAGAGTTTCCTCTCCTTCAGACCCTGGGAACCATCCAGGATCACTTCCGATATTTGTGCCCCATTGACTTGTATTGGTATCGGGTATCGGTATCGGCGATATCCGATATTTTTTGGATATCGGCCGATCCAATCCGATACCGATACTTTCCAATACCGGAAGGTATCGCTGAACACTAGTGACCTGCAAATGTCCACTCCCTCCCTTTATCACCTTGTATGTGGGGGGTGGCATATCAGTGTCTAGACATGTTTTTCTCTGGTGCAACGCATGCGTTCATGAACGCAAGCAAACGCATGTGCTTGTAAACGCATGCGTTCACATAGACAGCAATGTGGTTTTTTGGCGCATTCCTTATGCAATCGACCGCATACGTTTCTAGGCGGCAAATTGACACCTCTAAAAATTACTACATGTAGCATTTCCGCGCCAAACCGCAGACGATGAAATGACGCATGCATCGTCAAAAGCGGCAAAAAGCAACCGATCGCAGACGCATGCGTCCCTAATGTTAAATATAGGAATACACAACGCATGTGGATATTTGTGGAAGAAACGCTGCGGACACAACCGCAAATGTGAAACTGGCCTAAATTGTTTTCCTTTCTTCTGTAGTACAGAGATGTAACTTTAGGGTCACAAAGAGTGAATTATTAACAGGAAAGAGCTGGCTAATTATTCAATATCAATTGAGTGAGAGAGAGGACATTATTATAATGAATATCATAAAAAGAATACATGAATATCTAAATGTCATTATTAATAACAGTAAACAATAATGATAATAATTGATTAATTGCATTACATTTAACAGTATTTTTTATTTTAAAGAGAATTTTCAGGCACTGACATTGAGGCCTAGTATGCTAAATCAAATTTTCACGTATGTTAAAAATAAAAATTGTGATTCAGATGAAAAACAGAAATGTCTCCACGATTTTTTTCCAATACTCAATGCACAAAAAACAAGGACATGTGAATAGCTCTGTAGACTATAATGCAAAATAGGCAGTCTATCAAATAC
This sequence comes from Ranitomeya variabilis, assembly GCF_051348905.1. NCBI lineage: Eukaryota > Metazoa > Chordata > Amphibia > Anura > Dendrobatidae > Ranitomeya > Ranitomeya variabilis. The sequence goes on from NC_135233.1 coordinate 903,526,917, forward strand.
TTATTTTTCCCAATGTATGTGAAAAATGGATCACAGCTGGATCACTATACCTCACCACCTTTATTTTCCTTTGTTATTGAGGAATGTAAGCCGCTATACTCTTTTACACCATTTGAACCCTCACACTCTGGACATTATCTCTCTCCTCTATGTTCATATAAACCATGCTACCCACAGATGTAATCTTACCTACACCTCAACTGGAAATCTCATCTTGGTACTACTTTAACTAACATAGACTGGACATAAACATGCTCCACTACCTCAACTGGATTACTCAACACTTTGATGTTAGAAACAAAAAATAATGCAATGATGAGATAGTATCTGTCTCTGGCTAGAGTAGCCAAGGCCATTACTAACTACTCATTCCAATGCTTCAGAGTCTGCAAATCCACAGGCAACATGTACCATTTATGGTGGATAAGCCCCAAGGCAAAGCACGATGGCACTGGATTAGGGTATATTTTCTCATGCATTTAGTCACAGATCATAACCTAAGGAAAAACTCCTTGGAGGATTTAGTACACAAGCGCATCCACAAATGTATCCACAATATCCCTAATATCCCAAAATATTCCCACAACCTTATTTATTTTATTTTGCAAACAAACTATATCCTCAGTCTGAGAACACTGAGGGTTAGACCTCTCAGAAGTTAACCCCTTCACAAAATGCGCCGTACTAGTACAGCGCATGTCGTGTTTCCCCCTTTGATGTGGGCTCCAGCGCTGAGCCCACATCAAAGTTGCGACATGTCAGCTTTTTTGTACAGCTGACATGTGCGCACAATAGCGGCAGGTGGAATCGCGATCCACCCACCACTATTAACTAGTTAAATGCCGCTGTCAGTCGCTGACAGCGGCATTTAACTACCGCTTCCGGCCATCGGGCTGGAAGTGAGCACATCGCCAACCCCCATCATATGATTGAGGGTCAGCGATGCATCGGCATAACAACCAGAGGTCTCCTTGAGACCTCTATGGTTGTTGATGCCGGCTTGCTGTGAGCGCCACCATGTGGTCGGCGCTCATAGCAAGCCTGTAATTCAACTGCATAGTAGCGATCTGATGATCCAGTTGTGCCAGCTTCTAGTCTCCCATGGAGGCTATGGAATCATGGCAAAAGTAAAAAAAAAATGTTTTAAAAAATATGAAAAAAATAAAAATAATATAAAAGTTTATATCACCCCCCTTTCGCCCCATTCAAAATAAAACAATAAAAAAAATCAAACATACACATATTTGGTATCACCGCGTTCAGAATCTCCCGATCTATCAAATAATAAAAGGATTAACCTGATCGCTAAACGGCATAGCGAGAAAAAAATTGAAAAGGCCAGAACTTTTGGTCGTCGTGGCATTGCATTAAAATGCAATAACAGGCGAACAAAAGAACGTATATGCACAAAAGTGGTATCATTAAAAACATCAGCTCGGCACGCAAAAAATAAGCCCTCACACGACCCGAGATCCTGAAAACTGGAAACGCTACGGGTATTGGAAAATGGCACAATTGTTGGGTTTTTTTGTGTTTTTTTGTAGCAAAGTTTGGAATTTTTTTTCATCACTTAGATAAAAAATAGCCTAGACATGTTTGGTGTCTATGAACTCGTAATGAAGTGGAAAATCACAATGGCAGGTCAGTATTAGCATTTAGTGAACCTAGCAAAAAAGCCAAACGAAAAACAAGTGTGGGATTGCACTTTTTTTGCAATTTCACCACACTTGGAATTTTTTTCCCGTTTTCTAGTACAAAACATGGTAAAACCAATGGTATCGTTCAAAAGTACAACTCATCCGGCAAAAAATAAGCCTTCACATGGCCATATTGACGGAAAAGTAAAAAAGTTATGGCTTTGGGAAGGAGGGGAGCTAAAAACGAAAACGAAGTAGTTAAAAAACAAATGTTATGCTTTTTGATTAATGAGAAACTGTCAGCTAGACTAGATACATAAATTAGAGAAAATATAGTCACCCTGCGTAAAATACAGCATCTACACTCCTTTCACCACACCACCACTACACCTACAGGCTCCTACAAACAATGATTCCTTTTAATAAGCTACATCGAGTAGAGCTGAGCTACCTCTTAGACTCCCCCAATTGCCTTTTACTTTCCTTTCTCCCAAGCCATTTCCTTTCATGCTCTTATTTTCACATTATCTTAATAAGAAGTTTATACTTTATCTATCTGTATCATTACTCTATTTGACATAGAAACTTTCAATAAAAATCATTGCATGAGCCCTAAATTTGCCTCCCAATAAAATGTAATAATATTACATGCATTAGTGCCAGCTAGAGATGGATGAATTTGTTCAAAGTGAATTGAATTTGCTTAGAATTTAAAGTGGAATTCTCCTGAATCAGAATCTTTTGCATTTCACTGTCTGTATACTCAACAAAATGGCTGCTAACATTATACAATTATAGAGGTAAAAGGGTAAAAAAAATAGATAATCTTGCCACTAACCTATCCTGCCACCACTTGAGCCCATGCCCTGTTGTCTTTCTTATGCCTTCTCCATTGCATAAAATCTTTTTCAGCTTTTTGCACTTTGAGTCAGGGGTCCTGGCCTTGAGCCTATAATGCCATGGCACATATCGTGACACTGTGGTGCCTACTCTGTGCCAGAAGGCTTGATGCTGAGGGAAGAAGGTCAAAGAAAATGTTGCACAACAGTGAGAGGTGGAAAGAAGAGGTCGAATAGCACAGAGGATCAGACGGCAGGCTGTGGCAGTGCTGGGAATGGTCATTAGTGATGTGAGTATTAATTTTTTTCCACACTATAAGTTTATTATGCTCTGGGTTTTGGAGAGACTCAATAGAATAATAAGTATGTAATTTGCATCGAATAATTTCCATGCAAATCCAAATTTCCTTGCCAAATTTGAGCGATTCGAATCTTTACAGGTTCAATAATCTGTAATGCTAATTTTTTATTAAAACAATTCATGTAACATTATAAAAAGTAGAAGAATGCATTGTTCAAGGTAATGTTTCATTTTAACTTCCAGCCATAACTTCTTATTTTTCCTTTGTCATATCAGTACAATTGGTTGGTTTTTTTGGGGGGATGAGTAGTTGTTTTCGATGGTACAATTAATTTTACTGAACATGGCACTATTTAATGATATACATAATTATGGAAAAAAAATCTTTGTGGAGTAGAATGGAAAAAGGAGTAAAACATTTATTAGTGTAACTGCAATTTTTCAGAATAAGCTGTGTCTGGACAAGAATAATTACACTATTTCTGGGTATTACATAACTTGTGTCCTGCATTTTAAACATTTTAAAATATCCAGTATCAAAAATAATGCTTGGTCTTCCTCACCTGTTGGGAAAAATGTCTGAAGGGCTCAGAAAGGTCTTTGTACAGAAGTAGAACAAAAGAGTATTTAACAAATGATTATCAGCAAACTAGAAACAAGAATGGTGAGTGGAAGGCTAGATGTACAGGTATTTGTGGATATAGTGTTTTTAGACATTGATGAGGTGTTTGACATTATCCCTTATACAGTGAGTATAATCAGGTCTATAGGTTTAGAAAACTTACTTTTTAAATGGCCAGAAAACAGGCATAAATATTATTTCCAGAAAGTTGTTGCAAATAGTGTTGAGCATTCCGATACCGCAAGTATCGGGTATCGGCCGATATTTGCTGTATCGGAATTCCGATACCGAGATCCGATACTTTTGTGGTATCGGGTATCGGTATCGAAACAACATTAATGTGTAAAATACAACATTAA